>NC_141694.1:1478506482-1479733982 GCF_964263255.1 Lissotriton vulgaris
CTCTGTCTCTCATAACCCTTGTGAAGTACAGTGTGTGCCTTGAACTCTTTAAGGAAGAATGAGCACAACACACTGTTGGGTGGAGCTTGAAATGCTAGAGAAAAGTGGTGGGCGTGACCAGGTGATACTTAAATATTTTTGAAGGGAGAGATAACCCATGAGGGAAGTGAGCAACAATGTCAGGCAACCTATTCATTGTTTTAAATAAATAAAATCAAGCGCAGGAGGAAATTCCTGAGTGGTAGGGAAGGGTGGCAGGATGAGAAGGTACTTTTTGTCTATATTTAGTGGGCGCAGATGGTAGAGCACTGAACAATACGGCATAGGTTTCCCGAGTAAAATGTTCCAGCACAGCTGTCCACGGCGCCTGCTTAGTGGGTGAAGGGAATAATGAGAGGGCATAGAGACCAACAGTTGTAAATGGTTTAATATTAACAAACCTTGTTGGTTCCTGGTGACTTTTCAGGCTTTGTTGTCATTCAGTGGCCGAGTTATCAAGGCTGAAATATTGCCCCCACCCTCTGGCTTCCTTTCTTTCTCCTGATCAACCACATACCACCTGCAAGCATAATTTATAATAAGTGAAACCCCTAATGTCCACTGATGGTGGTTTCAGTTAGACTGGATACAGCTAGGCAAACAGTGCATCACAGTACCATGTTTATAGCCATGACGTAACTGACATCATGGACAGTGCTGGGAACGCCAACTCATTACGTGGTTGCTGCTAATTGATTGATCCATGCACATAACTGTATGTGCATGGATGGATGTGCACACATCCTACCATTTAGGTAACAGGAATACAGGGCAGAACATAGTGGAGTTTGCTGTGGGGTGTTAGTCCCTATATGTGTGTCTGTACATGGGAGAGAGTATTGAATGCCAAGGCATATCATCTCGGTGAAGATAGTGAGTGTGTGTGTGTCTGGTTTCACATTGTTGTCATCAATTGTCATTTCAATTGCTGCATTGAGGTTATCAATGATGTTCTAGAACCTGTAATGAGTGATGTTATTTTTGAAGTCTTAAGCTGGGCATGGCACAGTGCGACCTCAGTTAACTATAACTGGTGAATTTCACTGACATTTTTTTCCCCCAACTATAACATCAATTTAACCTTAGTTTTTTCAGTGAATAGTCTAAGATTTCTTTTAACGTAAAGCTACAATCTAGTCAAAATGCCAAAATATAAATGGCAAGTCCATTGGCTTTATCAGGGCGTCAGCACATCAAGATATATAATGGAGACCTATTGGCTTTGTCAAAAAGTAACTGCAATAATTGATCAATTATCATAATCTTATAAATACACACATGACAATACTTATTAATAATAATTATCAAAAAATATTTTAAATAAAGTTATTTTACTTAAAACATCCGTAATCGTGTTTGAGCTTTTCTTTAACACTCCTCGGGCTACAAAATGCATCCAATTGACCAACAGCAAGAATTCTCCCCACTCCAACTGAAGAGCATACAGCTTCAGCTCAGAGTGCTTCAAAAAATATAGTAAGCTCTTTCAGTGACCCAGGAGACTTACTGCCTCATTTTGAAATGTTCATAGGGTAGCTGCTGCGTCCCCTGCAGCCCCCACATCATTTAAAAAATGCTTTGCATTCTAGGGGCACCACAAGGTTGAAATAATGCCTATATAAATCTCTTTCAGTTTGACAAATCTTCACGAAATTTTCAAAACTAATGGGGCGCTCAGGTCAGCTCCTGTCTTGAAAGTTTCGGGGTGATTACTCAAGTGGGGGCCGAGAAAAAAGGGGGGTCCCAAAACTTGTTTTCTCCGTGTTAATTTCCATAGGAATTTTGAAACCGGTTACAGCCCGAACTGCTGAACGGAATTACACCAAATTTGGCAAAAAGGTAGGTCTTGGTCCAGAAAGCAACCTTTTTTTTAAATGGTGTAAATCCGTTCAGTAGTTTCTGAGAAATAAAAAAATATATATATTGATATCTGAGCACTGAGAAGGAGTCGCGACTCTTGCCGAGCACGAGCTGACTTCTGATTGGCTGCCAACACTCCAAACCAGGAAGTGTTGGCAGCCATCTTGTGACTTGGTAACAAGTCACAAGAAATCCGAAAAAAAGAAGATAAAAAATAAGAAAAGGGAGCAGGTTACAAACACTCTGACCCCCTAGGCCTGCTTAGGGTGTCCCAGAGGGACCCCAGGGCCAAAAAAACAATTTTTTTAAACAAATCGTCCGAATTTGTGCTGGGCGCGCATCGGGACAAGAAAAGCAACAACAAAAAACGCGGGCTCCCAGGTCCCGGTGTCAATGTCCAATTCTGAATAAAGACCACCTCTCCGGGCCTTTATTCATTATGTGCTGGGGGCACGCAGCTCCCCCACAGCCCCGTGGGACCGCCACCTCCCCGGGACTTCTAATAAAATGTGGGGGGGTGGGCTCATGCCCCCGCCCCGCTGTCCCGGGGACCGTCACCTCCCCAGGACATTCATTAATATGGGTGGGGGGCCTCACGGGCCCCCCAAGCCTTTGGGACCGCCACCTCCCCGGGGCGTCACATATTACATCATTCATGACATGGCATATTACATCATTCATGACATGGTCAGTGACATTACTCATGACATCACTGATATCTCAAATGACATCATCCACGTGATTTGTCTAATATGTGAATTATGTAATATGTGACGTCATCAGCAGTGCATTGCGGGGGCGCATGTTATAGTTAGCTGAACTAACTCTAACAGCCCAATTTCTCTGGTTTTGTGTGAGTAAATATCCAACTAACTAAAACGTCCCTGAAACCTGTGTTTTTTTCAGTGAATATATATATGAATTAGTTAACAGGGGTTAGTTAAAAGTCTAAAAGTAATGTAAATTAATTTAAGTAATTAAAATAATTAATTATAAGTAATACAATTTACATTTATTAAGTGATTAGTGAATAATTTAAATTAATTTTGAGTATGAAATAATTTCTATTTTAAGTGATAAAATGTAAATCAAGTATGGAACTCTGGCTCGCTTTGTTCGCTCTCCAGAATTCGTGGTGCTTGTTTACGCCATACCACTTTCAAAGTTCTCTAAACGCCAACAACCGTGGTGCTACTTTAGAGAACTTTCACCCCATCAGAAAATTTGTCTTTACCACTCTCATTCACTCTGATGTCATGGACCCTTTAGCGGAAGCCAACCCTTTTGTTGACACCTTCCTATCTAGAGTGATATTTAGTCTTTTAACCTGCCGTCTCTCAGCCCTACTGTGTTTTTTTAGGTGCAGTACCAAAATATCCCAGGACGTGAAGACTGTCCTAAATATTGTGTACATAAAAATCACCCCATTTAAGTTAATAGTGAAAAATTCTATACTCAGTTGGATGATATTTTTGTAAAGGATATTTTGGGCACTGTATTATCCGACTGTATTTCTGTATATGATGTTCAGACATACAATCTGTCCTTATGCTGCTCTTTGTTGAGTCTGGTATGAGATGTGATATTAACACATTGGAAATAGTTCAACATAGCATGCAGTTTTAGGGTATTAATAGGAACACAATACAGACAGTAGGCATATGAGTAGCAGCCTTTTAGTTACAGATTTATTTCTGGAGTGCGTCTTGTCTTAGTGCTACCAAGTCGCTGGCACCCTATATAACCTATATAGTACACATGAGTAATACTTTTGTTTTCAGAGGTCTTTTTAGATACAGATTTATTTCTGGAGTGCGTCTTGTCTTTGTGCTGCCAAGTCGCTGGCACCCTACACAACCTATATAGGACAGATTAGTAACACTGTTGTTTTCAGTGGTCTTTTTAGTTATAGGTTTCTATCTGAAGTGCATCTTGTCTTTGTGCTACTGATCCAGCGATCCAGGACTAGAAGAATTTCCAAAGACAGGGCCCAATTTCCATTACCCAACTAGTCCCTTCACGCTGGGTTAGTGTAATTCAAATCTATACCAAACTTACCAATTTTCCAAAAGTGTACTCACATCCCTGTAATACCAAATTTAGCGATGCAATCTTTGTTTAGTTGATTACACTTTGCAAATCAAATTCTGAAATTAAACACTTCTAATAAAGACAGACTCATTTGTAAATTTATAATGTTTATCTAATTAATGTGAAATAATGCTCTTTGATACCAACATACAGAATGAACCATAAATTGTCACAGGCAAAAAAAATCAGAAGACAAAATTACAAATTCATATCAATGACAATGCTTAAAGGAGTGGATAGACGAAGAGATAAAAGATTCAGGAACAATATACATTTGCAAATGATTATACAAATTCAGATTTCAGTCTATACTATCCCAAATGAGAAATCTACTCTCTGGCCATGAGAGCAGTAAAGCCCCTCAAGAAGATTTGAAGAGGCGAAGACTAAGTCAGGAATCAGTAGACCGGAAACAGAACAGTAAAAACGACGATCTCCTAACAGTCTCACGGGTCAGTCTTTTTTACCCCTCCCACCAGGCACCTCAGATATACTCTAAAACCCAAATGTCCAATCCACACATGTATCCAGCTAAAGGTTTTCTTCACATTTGATTGGTTAAGGAAGGGGGTGCATAGTCACACCACTCTCGGCATGTCTAATTCATTAAATGCCTCATTGTTTATTTAGTCAATGACATAAACTTTCACCCCAAGAAATACAAATTCGAGCTTTTGACATTCTTTTCTTTCTCTTTTCCTGCAAATGTTGCAAATGTTGTATATCTTTCCTGCTGAGCGCCTCTCTGCAGAAGAAGCTTCCCTCTATTTGTCGCATTGTTCTTTCATACTAGTTTTGGCAGGCACTCAGGACTTGATGGACAGAGTTATGTTCCACCTTCTTCTTTAATCAATTTTTCATCTTTTAAACACTTATTTTTTTGGATACTCCTTGACCCATTATTTGCCAAGCAGAATAGAAAACCAAACTTCTATGATACAAACACAGACCTTTATTATTCACTTATAATGCTTTTTCTCTATGCACCAACCCAATGCTGCATTAATACTTGCACAAACCATATTAATTGTTACCCATTTACTAGCAAACGTTAATATCGTACACAAAAGCAGCGTTAGTCCTTTTTATTTTCGTTAGTCGAAAAGCATTTGCAGCCTACTCTTAGTACTTTAGTACGTGCTTGCGCAGTAGCATTTTCCCTCATGTTAGGCATTTTTCCGCATAATGTTCACTGCACACGGTTAGTAAATGTTACTGAGGTTTCAATCCGAGCATATTTTATTTTCACAAAAATGCTGCTCCATCAATCCCCCCTTTGATGGCGTTTAAGCCATCACCAAAAATACCCACCAATACAAGTTGTCACTTATCAGAAAGCAGATGTTTTATCATTATTCCATCTAAATCCTTCATGACTTCAGAATAATTTTCTTTCATATCCTCTAATTCTATTTCTTCCCTCATTCTCTTTCTTCTTTTCGTTTGTCAGATGAATCGCCTCTCTTTCAACTACCACTCTTTTAGATCAGAAAAATCATTAGTATTGCTGTAGTCACTGCAATAATTAGTATTAGTATTCTTCCTAAAACACTATTTCCAATGGTAGGAAACCAATTACCCACAGAGGAAAAACACTTACCAAGTTTCTCCCAAGCACCATCAACCTTCAATTCGGACAAATCTTGATGAAGATTTGTAATATTCTTCATATACACCCCAAGACTCTTACTCTTGTCTGGGATATAAGTGCAACATTGTTGTATTTTCAACACATTGCAGACCCCACCCTCTTTAGCCAATAATACATCAAGGGCAAGTCGATTTTGTTAAACCATGGACCTAATTGCAACCATTGTAGTATCAACCATTAAGAACCCACCAGCAGTGTCTGTTGATAAACTATCAACCACTGTGGACAATTTTTTAATTTTGTGCAAATTCAGAATAACTCCAACTGAAGGTATCAATGCTCCAAAAGCATCGCCAATTATTTCTGAAAAACTCTCTCTCTCATTACGTATTAGTCCATTCTTTACTTCATTGATTCTATGATTCTTATCCATATGATATATCTTCGGAATTATTATGGCTAAAAAACACCCATACCAATGTGCAGCAGGAAACGTATAGTAGGCATTCTTACCACACACATAATAAATCCCGGAAAGACAGGATCAGTTCCTCCTTTTATTCCTCATCCTCCCATAATTAGAAAAGTATGATCACATTCACTAGAGCCAATGAAATAATTATTACAATCAGTCTTCTGTCTAAGTAAACATAGCTTCCCTTTATGATACCGGTCTAGGGTCATGGCAGCGTAAGTCTCGCCCTTCTTGTAATCTCCTTCTCTGAAAGCCCATGGAGGTACTTTTGCTCAGCAGCTTTTCTATGAAAATCTTGTCTTCTATCTTCAACCATGTTAATGAATTCTATTTCTTCAAATCGTGACCTACAGGTTAAATTATGTCTATGTGCATATACTGTATCTATTGTTTGTGTAATCTGCCATGTAATCTGCATTTCGAGCACTATTTATTTTATTCATATTCTTTCTAATAGGAATTTCTGAAAATACTAAAGCAATGTTAAAATAGTAATACTGCAAACTTCCTTCTCATAGAACAGGCTAGTCAGTACACTACAAGACACACCATATGTCATGACCAGTCACCCCTCTGAGACAGAAGACGGTAATTGCACGCACACATAACAATCTCTCGCATCCATTATACTCACATATACATAAAGTAATTTTGTGAAAACATTTAACGAGAAATCATTAATTGATTTATCATGATGATTTCTTTCATGCTGTCATCTTTCATTTTCTATAATTTAGTATGCGAGTCTTCTTCAAAACATTTTGTATCTATTTGTTTACTCATCACACCATTAGTATTATTTTTGTGATTAGTTACCATTAAGACAGGCACAATGACAATTAATGTTGACCACACCATCATTAGTAGAAAAATACTAAATAAGCAAGCATTAACACATCTACCTTTAAAACTATGATTTTGATGTCCAGTCTCTGCTGTATTTGCCATTTCTAATAAAAATGTGTATCAAATCTGAAAAAGTAAGAAAAAACAAAAAGATCGAACTCCAAAATCTATTAAAAAATCTAATCTATAAAATGTTGTAAGATCTATCCAAAGTAGTGTATCCTCGCACTTTATGACTTTCTCTTTACCCCCTCTTTTTCTCTTTGTTTTAATCTCTTATTTTTCAGATCTCTGCTCTCATTTTCTGCAATTCTTTCAATTCGTTTTTAATTGTTCTTGATTCTACACCTTATTTGTACCCAGTTCTTTAAGGTGGTTCAAAACCGTTTCCTTCACTTTGCTCTGTACCAACGTCTTCTTTGATCTGATCTGAATTTTCAACTTCTTCCAGCACTACATATGTCCATTCTGGAGCTGTATATTTCTTGTTTGGAACCCTTACTCTTTTTGTTTTACGAACTGAGACTCCTTCAGACTCACTGCTCAGTCTGATCTGGAACTTCAATTATTGTCTCAGATGATCTTTGTTTCAGAGTGTATTTCAGTCTTTTCACTCCTTCTGGTCACACATCACCTTTTCTCGCTTTCTTTACTTGAACTGTTTCTTCAGCATCAGTGTCAAGTTCGCAAGTTTTTTATTCAGTCCTTTTCTTTATCTCACTTGCTCTGGATTTTCACTCAACACTTCGCCATTGTCATCCTCAACAGCAGTCTTACGAGACCCAGTAGCAGGTGCCCACTTTATTAGACTTTTCACCTGTTCAACACATTCAAAGTCTGTACCTTCAGGTTCTTCCGGTACTGGCCATTCTCGTCTTTCCACCAGTTGCTGCTCTTCTTCTTGTCTTTCAAGTGGACTTGGGACTCTTCTTCTATGATTCACGTTTATCCAATTCAGCAAGCCACCACACTTCACTGCTGTTGTCGTTACTAGTATTATTTGGTAAGGGCCTTCTAGGTTCCAAACATGACTTTCGCACATGTTTATTCACCAGGAGCCACTCACCTGGACTTAAATCATGTGTTTGCTCCTGCTGTGTTGTGGTTGCAATTTCTCCAACCTGATGAGACACAGAATGCACCACATCAGCCAATCCTTTGCAATAATCAAGCACTAGACCATCAGTAATATTCAATAGTTGATTTGCTGGTACAATTGGCTGTCCTATTGCTCTCCCCATTATAATTTCATGAGGGGATAATCCAGTCTTTTTATCAGAATGCTTCTCAAACTCATTAAAACCAGGGGTAAAGCATCTGGCCATTTCAGTGTTGTGGATGCACAGACCTTTGACAATCTGGACTTAATAGTGCCATTAATTTGCTTGACCACACCTGAGGCTTCTGGTCGATGGGCACAATGCCGCTTTTGCTCAATTAGTAATGCTGCACAAATTATCCGAAATATTGAATAAGTAAAATGAGTACCTCTATCTCTCAAAAGCAATTTAGCTACTTTTAGACTATCACTTCTTCATGTTGGATAAAACGAAAAAACAGACAAACAACAACCAACATATATTTCAGTCCATTACAAGGAGGGAGCTCGATAAAGTCAGCCTGCAACTGGGTTAAAGGTCCGGCTGCTTTCCCAATTCGGCCACAACTACCAAGTGTTTTTCTGCCTGGATTCTGCTGCTGAACTTAAGATTATACCATGACTGCTTGAAGAGTCTAATCATGCCATCTCTTCCCACATGTGTAATTCTGTGGTACATCCTGGCCATTTGGAAAAGTAAACAATCTGGCATTACTACTCTGTCATCTGTGTACACCCATATTTCATCATCAGATCTCTTTACACAACCTGATTTAATACAACGTTATTTTTCATCTTCACTAGCTTCTTCCTGCAACTGTCTAATTTCATCCCATGTTTCAATAGTAGAGAACATCAAGTGACAATTTTTATTATTTTTCTCTGTTCCTTTATTAATTGAGACTGAATTTAGTGCACAGAAAAGAGCCACTTGGTCAGCGTACCTGTTTCCACTGGTCACAACATAATTTCCTGATCTATGTGCTGGACATTTAAGCACTGCAATCTCCTTGGGAAATTGTAGTGCATTCAACAAATCTTTTACATCTTTACTGTTCCGAATCAGTGATCCTGAAGAAGTCAGAAATCCACGTTGCATCCACAATTGACCAAAGTCATGCACCACCCCAAAACCATACTGACTGTCCTTAAATATGGTTATTTAAACTTTTTTTGCCAATTATGCACGCCCTGGTCAAGGCGACCAACTCTGAAATTTGGGCTGAATTTATCCCTTTTTGGCCAGATGCTTCAAGAACCATGGCCACTGTACATACATCATATGAAGCACGCAGAACACCCTTTTCGTTCCTCAAACAAGAATCATCCACGAATATCACACAAACTGACTCTGACAAAGGTACATCTTTTATGTCAGGCTGCGGCTTTGTACACAATTCTGTCACATCCAGACAATCATGATCCGCTTCATCTTTCACTTATTCTCTTCACAACTTGAACTCGGCAACAAAATTGCTGGGTTCAATGTAGTGCATCTTGTTGCTGTCACATTTTATCAACTGTCTTGTTCTGCCAGCAAATCAAATGTTGCTGAATCATATTGCTAATCTCCGGTTCCAATCCAAACACAAGCTTATAGACAAAATGTCCCATATCCTTATCAGTAATGCTTTCAAAACCACTATACTGTTTAAACACCTGTAACAGCCTCTCATAATAAGCATGCACTCATTCTTTTGATTCCTGTGTTGTCCTGTCAATCTTAACCCAATCTGTTTATTTTGGAGGAATTTTACCTTTCAAATAAGTAATCACTTGGTTATATTTTTTCATCACCTTTTCTGAAGGCGCTCCTGTTTTAATATCTCTAGGATATTGATCTTTTGGCCAATCAACTGCAATCTTACATTCAGTCCATAAATCAGCTGGATCCACAATGGATCCACAATATCAAACAAGCCATCCAAATCTTTCTACAAGACTTTTGAAACCTTAACAAATCTCTCTACCAGTTTGTACCATTCATCAGGCGTTTCTCTCAATCTGGGGAACTCTTTTGTAAAAGACAATATATTCTGTCTTGATCAAGGGATGTGAACATATCCGCCACCTGGAACTTTTCTCATTGGATATATCATTTCAGCTGACTGTCTCTTTTAACAGAAGTAAAGGAGAAGTAGTCACAACCTTATTCATAAGTGCTTCTTCTTTCTTTATCGTCCTTCTACCTTCCCAACATTCTACATCACCCAATTTTTTCAGAGTATTTATCAACTCCTTTCTTTGCAATCTTTTCCCAGAAACATTTAAACTCTCCAAATCTCTGTTACTAAAATCTAACCAATATATCTTTTGCAAAGCCTTTGACTTCTCTATTTCCATACCATATTCTTGTGCAGCTTCTGCCAACTTCTCATGCAAAATGTTTGCTCTCAATGTAATGTTCTTGCATATAAATAATAATACTTCATCCTGATATTTGCTCAATTTCTCTGGACTGATTGTACCAATAATCATTTCTTCCAAATCTACTTTCAATCTCCCTAAATTCATACTTGGTTTAGTTCTATTAGAAGCCTTCTTTTTATCCATTCATCCAACTCCTCTGGCGAAGGTCCCACTGAATCAGAACCCCCTGATATCAAAGTTGTTTCTCTTGCATTCTGCAATACCTTTTTAGGATCTATTTGAACACTTCTCTTTGGGGTTTCAGTCACATCTCCATTTACTGGAAGATCAACTAATGACGTACTAGTCTAATTTGATTCTGATACACTAACATTCCTAACACCATTCACTGGAACCGTTAATGCGTGTAATCTTGAAATATTTTGAACCTCACTATACAACGGAACTATGGGACCAATCGTAACTGGAACTGACAATGCTTCTGCATTTAAACTCATCTGATTAATTTTCGGAGTCAATTCTTCCTTTACCCTATTAAGCATCTCAATCTCTTTTTACTGTGATATTCGAGTAACCTGTAAAACCTGTGGCGAGAGTGTACAGCTTTGGCGTGTACCCCTCTGAACTGGAGAACCATCAGATATATACCAACTAATGCATACCCGCATCACAAATTGCACATAGAGCACTTTTGAATAAGGTGGATCAGCCAACCATCAAAGCCATAACGACAAAGAAGGGTGATGAGTGTGAGAAGTTAGCCTGGCATATGATGTCCACTAGTTCTAGTGGGCACCTTGCACCAGTCTAAACGACCCTCATTGATGGTGGTGGTAAAGTCAACCTTATAGAAAGCTATCCTAGTGGTAACATGGACCAGCAGTCATCAGGCTAAGACTTCAGAGAGCGTATTAAGCAAGTTGTTTTACCAATTATAATCCCTTGAGTACCAAATTCAACCCACGCAGGATGTCGAGAATGGCTTCGGTGCAGACCAGCAAGGTCTGAGGAACTTTTCCTTTGTAGGGTAGTTGGAGCAAGCCTGAAGCAACCAGGAAAACAAGTTAGATGTAAAAGAAAGTCTTCAGGGGGCTCAATAGCCAACGGACTAGGAACCGGGAAGGCGCATCAAGCTGAAATGCAGGAGCGGGACCCACTGGACACTCGTGGATTGTGGAGGCACGAGCTTCGGTGCAAATGGTGCTCGGGTCTGGGGCTTCTCGTATCCCAATGCACAGCTGCGAGTTACCTCGGGAGTCGATGCAGTTAGCAAAATGCAGGATGTCCAGGAGTTCCGGTCCCACGTCTCTCGTGTCCGCCACGTGTCTCAGCTTTGTTGTGGGTCGGGGTCAGAGATGTCTGGAAGTCTGTGTCCTGTGTTGCAGATTCTTCAGGATTCGGCGCTAGCCTTGAAAATGCAGACAGGCAAAGTTGCTGTTGGTGCCTGTATGAACAGGGTGATCACTCCTTGACCACAAGGGAGATGTCTTCCATCTTCCAGTCGAAATGGAATGTCGAAGGTCCAGGATTCGTCCAGGGTAATCTAAAGTCCTAGGGACACAGCTCCTATATGTTTACTGAGTTTAGGGGCTGGACTACCCTTAAGGTCCCTCCTAGGGGTGGACCTGGGAAGGGGTGGTTACACCCCTTTCCCTTTGTCCAGTTTCGCGCCAGAGCTGGGGCAGAGTGCCCCAGCAACCGGTTTGAACTGGGGAATGCATGGAGCACCTTGTGTGCCCCAGGCAGTGTCTGGAAAGCATTCACTGAATGCAGCCCTCCCTGCCCCAATATACCTCCCTGGACAAGAAACCTATTGTCCAGGCCTCCCCTGCCGGAGTTTCGTCCAGCAACAGGAGGTCAGACTCGTGTCTGTGACAGCAGCATACATTTTGTGATGCTGAGGCTCTGTTTAACTTTATCCGGGTAACCAGTAACTACATGTCTTCTCCCTCTAGAAGGGTGGAATGCTACCCCCGCCACCAGGACTGGTGGAGGGGGGGGGGGTGAGGTTAGTATTCCAAAGTGTTTGACACCTTACACGACATGTTTTGATAAAGCCAAACCAAAGTTAGCATTAACCGCGAGGATTATAATGCACTTAAGAGTATATGGTATGGCTATATCATAGAACAGCTATAAGGAGATGGTTCCGAAAGCTGCAGAGGGGCTCAGCTCATGCTAGAGTACCCTCTCACACAAAACCAAGCACTCTGCCTCTAGGATTGTTAAGGCCTGCCATAGGAGTGACTTATAGATGTATATGTGTCTATATGTATATATAGATATAGGTATACTATAATCTAAGTACGGGGTGATTACACCACTTACCCAGGCTGTATGAACAGACCTGTGGTGTCAGTTTGGAAGGCAAACCAGGGGTGGCACAATACATGCTGCAGTCCCTGATAGGCCTAAGGTGCACCTATGCCCTGGGTACCTACAGTACACTATACAGGGGCTCACAAGGGTGATCCAGTAACCAATCTGGTATGTACCTAAAGTACATGGAGTCCATTTTATAGGGAAAGCAGATAGACTGGGGTCCTGAATAGCAGCGTCCCAGTCCAACTAAGTCGAAAACCAGCAAAACACCAGGAAAAAAGTGGGGGTAACCATAGAGTCAGATATCCACCTTCCTACAATGAGGTATGCATAGTCCAGTGAATCAAAGGCCTTTTCCAGGCCCAAAACAAGGAATGCAGGTTTGGGTTAAGCCCATGGGGCGAACTCCATGACCCAAAACAGATGGCCGATATTTGAAGTTGTGCTGCGTCCAGGTACAAAGCCATTTTGGTCTGGGTGAATTAGATGGGTTTAAAGGGGCGAGCCTGTTCTCCAGCAACCAACTCAGAATTTTATGGTCCGAATTTAATATCAAGCGCAGCGTTGTATATTGTTTCTAGATGCAGTGCTAGCGTGTCAGCAAACGTGCTGTAAAATTCTAAAGAGAGTCCGTCTAGGCCAGGAGTTTTCGAGGTGAACAGTGAACAAATGGCTTCTCTAATTTTGTCTGCAATAATCGGGGCATTCAAAGCCAGCCGCTGCTTAGGGGTGATGTGCGGCAAGAGATGACTATTGAGACAGCAAGTCACCGCGGACCTCACTGCGGGGTTAGGTGAAGCGTACAAGCCCCGGTAATGTGTCACAAAGGCCGAGTGGCTCTCCTGTTGCATATCGAGCAGTGAGTCTGTGCCTTCTCTGATGTACGTGATGGGGTGCTGGTTGTGATCTTGTCTCACTAGCCAGGCCAGTAAGGCAGTGTTCTTGTCCACCTCCGAGTGTGAGCGCTCCAGATACACTTTAAGATCAGTGCAACAACGGCACTCCAGAAGTTCAGCATTGTGGGTGTGCACCCGTGCTAGGGGTAGATGTAAGGTACACTGCCCCAATTGCACCGCCTCAAGGGATACCAGGGAGGCCTCTTAATCTTTTAGCTGCAGTTCTAGCTTAGCTCCGATGCTTTGCCCCCTGGTGAAAACCTTGAAAGCCTCCCATTCTGTGGCTCTGGTAGAGGACCACAGAACTTAGTGATCCCCAAATGGAGTGAGGAGCGGAAGGACGCATCTTAATGCATCTCGGACAGCATGCGCCATGTGGGAACAGGTTCACAGTGGCAGCCCTGCTAAGGGTCACTCATAGCGGGTTATGGTCAAAGATATTTTGCCCGCAGTGATCAGCTCGTGGGATCGAAGCCCTTATGCGAGAGGAGCCTAGTAATCGATCGAGGCTCGCATACGGATCACGAGGGTGGAAGTGGAAAGCATATACCCCATGACTGGGATTGCGGTGGCACCAAGTATCTGTTGAGGTCTAATGTGTGAGGCAGTGTACCAGGGCTTTAGCATTAGACACTGTAGGGGCCTGTGTAAGGTGGGGAAGGATCTTTCAAGAACAGTAGCTAACACACAATGTGCCCACCCATTACCCAAGGTGAAGCGGCCC
Source organism: Lissotriton vulgaris (assembly GCF_964263255.1). NCBI lineage: Eukaryota > Metazoa > Chordata > Amphibia > Caudata > Salamandridae > Lissotriton > Lissotriton vulgaris. Next base: position 1,478,520,796 of record NC_141694.1, read on the forward strand.
ATTGCGCCATTTGTGCAGATAGGGAGGACCAGTATGCGGACTGGTCCATCTGAGGGGCATAGACACAACCAAGAACAATGGGGGAACCATCTATCTGTGCATGGAGGAGGACTTGTCAATGTTCCAGGTCAGGAGCTGAAAGGGCCTGCTCTCATCCATATTAATGCTCCCCTAGAATAGCCGGAGTATCCCTTAGAATAGACCTGACCACGCCATTTCCTTTGGAGTTGAATGGCCTCCAGTGACGTGAAGTGGGTTTCTTGTAAGAGGGATATGTGAGAGTTCCTACTCTTTAAGTAAGAGTAGACAAGAGTAGCGTTTATGCGCCATGTGCATGCCCCTTACATTCCATTTAACAATGTTATAGTCTGTAATGGACACACATCCTACAGTGGTTTTGAGGAGCCGTAGTAGGTGAATTTGTAGCGTAGGCATGTGAAGGGATAGCCAGCCCTTCTGTCCCACCAGTTACCCCCCGCCCTAGTGGTGTAGTTCTGAGTGCAGCAGTTCCTCCCTAGCAAACCAAGAACTTAGAAATTGTGTGGATCAGAGGGCTACAGCTACCTGTCTAAAGTAGTCAAACTAAAGAATACATTTGGGGTGAGAAATGTGTGGCATCATAAAGAAATCAGCATTGAGTGCAGCCCCCACATGCCAGTCATACCATTTGTTGCTTTTTTGTTTTGCTTGAGTGCCCAGATATAGGGAAAGGGAGCACGGGGTCAGAAGCCGGATCTCAAGTGGCATCAAATTGAACAAGGAAGGTAGCCCTATCATTTCAGTCCACTGTCGTGCTGCAAGAAGGGGGAACAGGGAGGCCCGAGGGTAGGTGGCAAATGGCAATGAAAGAATCCACGGGGATTCAAAGCAAGTCACTAGCCATCTGGGCATGCCATCAGTCCCACTCCCAAAGTCATCTCACAGAGTTGGGAGGAGGTGGAACCTGTGTCCCCAAGCTTGTACCAGAAGAGGCTGTCATCTCCATGGCCGAACGCTGGCTCTCTACCACCTGACTATCAGTGGGGTTGAATCCGGCCACGCCCATAGCCAAAGCGTGATCTCAGCTTAGCCATAACCATGTCCGCGGAGTTCGGGAGCTGCTCAGCCAAGTACCACGCAGCTGCAATCTGTGGCTAGATAGACTCTGTATCAGAAAAGGTGTTACTGAAAACTTGTTCTTTACAGTTCCTAACTATAACCGAAGGGTAGTAATGAACTTCAGCATGATTGAGCAAATGCCCACAGAAGGAGCTGAACTGAGACTTCAAATCCCATAACCTAAAAGTCAAACATAGAGGCAGCCCTTATTTCTTCATTCATTCAGGCGTTTCTCTTTTTGTTGAGTCTGGTTTTGAAGACTCGTCTCAATTAATAATTCCAAGCAGAGTGTGATCATCATTGCTTCAGGGTGCAGGTTTCAGCAATGTTGTCAGAGCCTGTCTCGGTTGCCTTAAGACTCTCTCAAGGGTTTGTTTTACATTGAAAAACATCAATCAGTTTATCAAGGCAGGTGTACCTCTGGTTATACATGACTCAGTTGTACACCATTGCTCTTGAATTCATGTGGCTAAGGCATCTCCATTTCCATTTAGAGCGCTGAAATATTTTGATAGAGATGATGCACTTTTCCTCAAGCTTGGTTGTTCAATTGCAAAATATTTTGCATATGCTATTTTTGCAGTTTTCAGATCTATTTCAAAGTCTCTCAGCTTGTGTGATGTCTCGGTGGAAGATCTGGATAGCATATAGCTTTCAATAAGGTATTTATTGATAAATTACTGAGATACAAGGAGTAATGATGTAGGATGTAACAAGACGGGTTGCTTCCTTCAAACTGTCTATCTTTAACCAAACCGCTCCCAGATTCCCCATTTTATTCTATCGTTCTCACATTCCAGATTAAGTCCCTTGCATTCCAACATACTCAGACCCAAGCACTCCACACAGCCCCCGTCATCCCCAAAAAATCCCCAAAGAAAAACTGAAAAAAGTAAACATACATAATAAAGATGTGAACAAAGTTCCACCTCTAAAGAAGACAATGTGTTTTAGAAACCCACTAGGATAATAGTTATGCTTTATATTTCTCAGGAAAATATCTAATTTTAGTACTGCTTTTAATCCCTGTATCATTACGGATGACTAAGCAGTCAGCGTGTGGTGTTGATGGGTAACATGACAAATCAACACTCTTAGATCACATGCAGAAGATCTCTCAAACATTTTATATGATGTTGTATTTGTTTGATATAACAGTCGAAACTTCTTGTCCTGAAAGTCTCAGAAGAATCATAGTGTAATATTCCCTTTATTTGGGTGCATTAATTTCAAAGGAAACACCACATGATTTATTAGCCCCTTTGGTCGACTCTGACCTGCCACAATTCACCCTGTTGAAAACTGAGATTTTGTTCAAATGCCATATGGCATAACTCTCAACCCCAACAGCTCCAGGACAAGATCAGACTGCTTAACATGCAGCTTCTGTCACCTATGCAGCAATTTGATGCGGATGAGTTGTCCTTGAAGAGATGATAAGCAAGGTACTCTGCACCTCTTACTCAACAAGTATTTCTCCATTATCTTTTTGAACTCGATATCCCTGTCTTATGCTCGCATAAACTGCTACTCTCAAAACCTTGGACTTCATTGAAATTCATATCTTTCCTTTCAATCACCATGTAACAGGACGTAATCCCAATTGATGACCTCTCAATAGTTCAAATGATGAATAGTGGCTTCGAGGGTGTTACTCGATTTAACTCCTCAATTGACTGCAACTGGATGGGCACTCCTAAGACCATTTTACACTTCTAAATTGGGGTCAGTTTTCCAAAACCAAACATTTTGGCAAGGCTTCCCTGTAGAACGCGTCTCCCAAGAGATTGATCTGTGATGTGACATTTTCAACGACGTTCAATTCTGTTCCAATTAACATGGTACTGCTAAATTAATATGGAACACAAAATAAAAGAAAAAAGAAAAATAGCTACATTACAGATATTAAAAAACAGCCAATCCCAATTGTCACATTTAGAGAATTCATATTTACTATAAAATTCAGTGCCTCTTGACGCAACAGAGGACCATTTAAAAAAACAAAAGGTTTTAAAATCTTACAGCTTATAGATGAAAGAAACTTGGGTCACAGGCCAATAGCATCACTCCGTATAAGGCAAGAGGGGGTATTTACCTCTGTTACCAGTTTGTAGTGGAGTCATAGTTTAATTTATCCAACATCCCTGATGTGAACATATAGCTGGCCATTTGGTGTAGTAATTGATCAAAATTATTCCCAAAACATCTCCCCATGTGCGGTGTGGAAAGACACTGTAAAGTCTGTGCCCTCCTTTTGCCAAGAGCCATCCAAAAGATCCACAGGCATCAGTAGCACAATCTTTGGTGAATAGTTCCCTCCTATTCCAACGTTTATACTGCCTAACCTATCGGTTAACTGCCCCATTCAACTTTCGCCACCAAATAAATTCCTGGATTTTCCTTTTCCTGCACAACATTCCTAGTTTCCCTTGTGACCATGACCAATAATTTGCTTATCAAATCATAGGATTGAACTACTTTTACTCCTCACATAGGGATACATTGTTCCAATACCCAATCCCTTGCACTTTATCTAAAAACATAAATTCTCCTTGCAGTTTTGTTTTTGGAAGCAAAATACTCCTTAATATTTTCAAATATGAGGCTAATTTGGATGGCCAATTCCTATTTACATCAGTAAAAGTTCCAAATAGCTCTTTGCTAACTCAACATCATGAATAGTAAATGCCACTTCACCCTCCTTTTCATTCTCCTCTTCTTAAAACGACTGGAGAAACTGGAAATGCAGTCTGCATTTTGATTACTCTTTCCTGGAATATACTGTCAAACTGATGAGCTTGAAATTTAGCAGCCTGCCTAGCTAACCTGACCATGTGAACTCTATCTCCAACCTGGTGAAAGCATGTTCACAAGTAGCTTGTGGCCAGTTTGTAGAATAAACTTGGTCCCTCAAAGAAACATTCAGAAATGCCCTGTTTCCCAGGAGCATCAGGAGCTCCCTTTGAATGACTTAATAGTTCCTTTTGGATAGGGCATGCCCCTTGTTCAATGCTACATTGGTCTCAAGCCAGGTGTATGATCTACAAATACCGACACATACATTAATACATACTTACATACGTAGATATAAGGTTCTCAATAATTTATGCCGCTACTCACTAATACTCACCATTACTTTGCTGCAGAAGAGCACCCAGACCACCTATCCTAGCTTCAACAACAATAGATTTTACCCGGTAAAAACTGTTTCAAACATGGGACATTTACCACATCCTCCTTAAGTGATTAAATTGTTTTTTTTTGCTCAGTTGCCCAAATTAATGTTGCATTCTTCTTAAGTAATGACCCAGGAGGCTCAACTTTAGACGAGTAATTCTCAACAATCTTCGCCCAAAACCCGGTAAATTCAGACGAGATTCCAATTGACCTTTTGACATAGGCTCAACTGCTTTCAAAATTGCCTTAACAAGACAACCTTTAGGAGTTATCCTTTCTTTGGGAATGATGTGATCTAAATACTTAACACTGTCACAGCTAAATTTACATTTGTTAAGCTTTAAGGTGAGATCCATCAGATTATGCCTGAAGAACTCTTCCAAGAATGTTTTCATGTTATGTCTGATCTCTTCCAAACACAGGTTTGACATCCCGCAAGATGACAGTGCCACCCACTCTGTCCAATGGTTCATATATAACATTTTGGAATAGACAGATTTTGTACTTGTGAGATGGAAAAGGCACCCATTTATACTTGAACATGCCCTCTGGTGTCAAAAACTGTCAGGTGTTTTGACCCTACCTTCAGTACAGCCAAGATCCGGAGTGTAAAACACTGTTGCACCTGCCGGTCACATGCATGTGTGGGAGATAATATCAGTCTGTCCAGATAGTGTTATTTAAACTGCATAGATCAATATACAGACACAAATCGCCAGAGCTCTTAATGGAGATGACAACAGGGCAATCTAAGGAAAATCCTCAAAAGGCTCTAACATGTCTATGGAACAGAGGTCCTTGAGCATTACCTTAAGTTTCGTTTCTCCCTGCATGATGATGAAACATTTCTCGTATGATGTCCTACACAAATTACACCTTCTTTTGATACTATACTGTCTTACAAGTTCCTAAACTTTCCCAGTCTGTCGCTGAAAATATCATTGACTTTCTTCCAGACTCTTTAAATACGTATCACTTAGAGCTCCCTCATGGTCACTATTCACACCAGAGTTAACAATATACTCCGGCGAATCGGCCTGGGACATAGACTGATACCCATTTCCTCCTGGTGCTGTCAACCTAGAATGGGATCCCCCTTTGCTGCTACATAAAATTTCCTATAGGCTCTACAGCTCTTAAAATTCATATTACCCCAGAAGTACCCAAGAATATTGATTTTATGACCAGTGCAAGTCCCTGAAGGTAGTAACTTCTTATCTTCCATAATATCTGAACGAATGTCGTACTTAAAATGGTGAACCATACACAGGAGTCCACTTTGACCTGAATTTCCTAGCCACCATCCAGGATAGTATGTACCCTACTCCTATTACTTTACTTCTTACATGTATTGCTAAATCTGTCAACAGCACAATTTTTCTATTCAAATATTGTTATTACTTCCTCACTTATAACGAGCTATGGAGGCTTGGGGGTTTCCGGTCAAGTTTAGTATTAATCCTGCTTCTTCCTTTTGCTCTGTCTGCGTAATCTTCTCCACTAATGATTCTCACTTTAATGTTATGTGGACCCCCGCTTTCTTATACAAAGTACTCTGACTTTTCTAATTACTTGCTTTGTTGATAGCAGCACTTAGTGTGGTCCTACTCCCCCACCTCTGATCTTTAATAGTTTTATAGTATGTTATGTATTCAAAGTCCCAATTCGCTGACAACATTTTTAGTACTGCAACATAGTTCTCAATGAACTCTCCTAATTCTTCTTTCCTCGAATAAAACTTAAAACACTGCATTACTGTGTTGATGTCTCAGCCATTTCTGATTAGTCACTGTTTGATAGCATAATCGGATACTCTCAAATTCATAGCGTTCTCTAAAGCAGACTTGTTTGAAACCTGGTTGGATAGCATTTTCTAAAGCAAACTGTCTACCAGGTGACTCATTCTCCTCCTAGGCAGTTTTTAAGAAGACAGAGTTTTCTTGGAGTAGGATATCACTTTTACGCTATTTAAAACAGATCATACCAACAATTCCATTCAATAGGTAGCTTACCAGGAGATGGCAGGAATAATGGTGACGTTTACTAGACAATACGTTCCTAACAGTATACCTGTGATGCAGAAATCAACAAGGAAAAATAAAATATTGCATTAAAACAACAACCTTCACCATTATCACAAAGATAGGTTTAGAAATGTAATTCAATGTGAAAAATACACATATTCAAGTAAAGCAGAATATGTTTTGTTAATAAACTGGAGAACAAGAATGTGGTAAGCTGCAAACGTCTCTTTACTGCTTGTTGGTGCCAATCATTCCAACAGTTTATTGTACTGCCAGGTAATGGTTAAAGAAATATAAACATGCTTCAAATCTTGGTGACACCTTCCAAATTACTTTCAGTAATGTTGTACACCTGGATATACTACATAGCTTTCAGTAAGGAATGTATTCATATGTTGCTGAGGTACAAGGACAGTCAACGTAATGAATTAACAAGACGGGTTATTCCAACTGCCTATCTCCAACCTAACAGCACCCCAGATTCCACAATTCACCCCAATGGTCTCACACGCCATTTTCTTTTCCCTGCATTCCAATGCACTCCAACCCAATCACTCCACTCAAGCACCATAGGTGACATCAGCTTTCCTTACCTAATTGCTTAGCTTTTGTTTACGTATGCTTTCCCATTAAGAGATATATAGCTGATGTAACAGCATTTTAAGACAACCATTCTTAAATCTAGTTTCACCATTCCATTGTTGAGATGGGAAAAAAGGTTAAAAAAAAAACAAGAACGGAGATCTTGTCACTCATTTGATAATTTCCTCTTCCCTATAGACCTAAGATTTTTTTTAAGTTCATTTGGCCTTTCCACCAGCCTATTTATAGATCTCATATGCTGTATAGGTCATGAAAGGACTCGTAGTGTTTATTGGGTTGGGCACTAGGCTTATTCACAAACAGCATTTAAATTTCCATAAACAAAGCAAAACGTTTATCCAGAATAAGTCATAGTTAACTGTTCACCATTTTTTGTTTTGCTAAATTGTTAACGAATTTCAATGTACACATGACGTTTGCTTTCTTTTGTCGCAATCTACTCCTGTCAGATTGAGGAATACTTTCAGTCATTTAATATGGGACTATTGGCAGAAATAAAATTATGGTAAGATGTCCAAGAGGGTGCTGAGAATCTATCATGCATAGGTCTGGGCAAAAGCTAAAAAGATAAAAGTTGAATGGCTCAGTGCATGCTAGCCATTCACAAAAGGGTTATGTAGAAAGTGGCGCAAGGAATTATAACGTGACGGCAGTGGGAGGTGATACAATACATCTCGTATCCAGGACAATCTCCTATCATTTTCCAACACTGAAAAATGTGTGTCATCCCTAAATGGGATTTGGTTCTGTGGCTTTCATCAGGGTGAAAACAGAAGTATCTTGCAGCTCTATATCAATGTCCTTTACAATATAGTCTAGCCGGAGCAGGAGTTGAATAATTAAAACCAACCTGGACTCAGACATCCGGAGTTATAGCATCAGGTGCTGTGGAGAAGGGCACTGGTCAATGTAAGGCTGATGATTGGCAGCTGATGGTCCCCTCTGTTCGTCATCGGCAGGAACACCGTACTATATTGAGCAGTGACTGTAAACAGCTGAGAAATTTGCTTATATGGAAGTAAAGCAACGTGCTGTGCTTCATTGTAGAATTTTGTTTGTTTTTGGGTAATTTGTTAAAAATGCATTTTAATATGAGTTACGCATTTGAAAAAGCCATATAAATTGGCAGCTAATTTGGACAAAAAGATTGAGCTTAGCAGAGGGTGCTTTGAAATATTTGGCTACTAGTTGTTGTGCTTATTCTGTTCATCCAGAAAACTGCCTCTGGATCCGACTTCTCATCTGCATTTGAAACTGTTTACTATGTCATTCTGATACTCACCTGGAAAGAGTAAGTCTTGATGGGAAAGGACCCCAATCCAATGGTTTAAATCCTGCCTCGTAAACAGTGTACATTATGTAAAAAATCAACAACTCTACTTCTGACCCAATACCTTAAATCTGTGATCTACCACATGGCTCAATCCAGACACCTAAACTGGTTAATTCTTCAGTACTGCCACTGGGGCATCTTGTGGAAGATCTGGGTATAAACTGGCTCGATATGAGGACTACTTCCAGATATATGTTAGAATCACTGTTGACTCAAGCGACTAAGAAATTAGACGAAAGGTTTCTGCTGTATTCAAGCCTGGATTAATACTAGGCACTTGAAGCCAACTAATCAAATATATCATTCCTCCCCCTCCCCCTCAGCTGCAAGTCCCACTTGAATCATATTATGCTGAATACTCTACGGGAAGTAATTTTTAGTTTAAATTTGGAGATCCCATCAAACGCTAGTTTTCCTACTTAACATAAACTTCAGTGGAATGGACCAATATGATTAAGAGCATATGAAATGGTGCAATTTACCAACTGAAACTCCTGAGATATTGTAAGCCTCCATTGAGGACTGCCTCAAAATATAGTACAATTGCTAGTACTCGTGCATCTACAATGAAAATGCACTACTAACCGGGCTCCTCAAAATATTGACAGTCCCTAAAAGAGGACCCATGCACTTTTGCAAGTCTAGTCTCCAGCACTTGCAAATAAGACCACATTGTGTGTGAATGAGTAAATGTGGGGCATTCCTACATTTCATAACCACCCCTGGCTCCGTAGACCCACCCTTGCTATTTAGTAGCCACTGCTAGCATAAAGTGAGGTTGCCTATTATATGGTGGGAATCCAGGCTTAATGAGGTATCAATGGCTTATGGTGGCTAACCGTGGGCATCCCAGAAAGCCAAGCGGATGTTACCCAATGACTATACTTTTATGACTCCCATCACCAAAAGCTTAGGAACTCTTATACTGTTAATGGTTTCCTTAATATAAACCATTGTAAATGTGGTGAGGATATTCCTGCAAGAAAATATGTTGCCATCTATATATTAAATCTATACATCTCTTATGGCTATACAACTTATGTTATTCATGCAAGTAATCACTGAATTCATAGTGCAAATACTTGACACTATTAAAATAATGAAGCAAAAGATCATTTGTACTTCTCTGGAACAGTCACCTTAGCCCATGTGTTTGAGTATATTAGAAAATGTGGTGGATAGCCTAGAATTGTGCTTCAGTGTTGCACTGCCATGAGCATGTAAATAAAAGCATGCTTCACCTCTGAATACGTTCTTCACAGTGTACTCTGATTCGTTGTTGATCGTCAAAAGTCTTCGAAAACTATATAGTCTGAGAAGTTTAGGGTAACATAAATAAGTAAATAAGTTTATTCGATAAAAAAAACATGATCATATACATATAAAAAAACATTCTGGGACATACATATTTCATGTTACCATGAGTAAAAAGTAAAAAAAGTCACTTCATACTCCTTTACATAATTTTAAATAGGAGTATGATTAAGATACTTAAAATAAACACTTTAAAATTTAGAGTATGTGAAAATGAATTAAAAGGACTCTACAACTTCCTGCTCCATTTGGATCAGATTCTTATATCATGGTCCTCTTTCACATTTGGACTTTCGCCACCAGGCTTAAAGCAAATATCTCGATAACGTAAAGACAAACCATCTTGTCAAATCTGATCTAAAAACAGGTAATGCGTCTATGGGGCTTGAAAAAGATATCACCCAAAAGGCTGGAATAATCAATTTTTTTCACAAATTAGTATATAGTGGGCTGAAAAATATAAAGGGCTCTAAGGTTTCCGTACTGGCACTACACAAGGAGCAAAATGAAGATACAGTCCAGTTCATCCAGCTGCTTTTCAGAGCATTCAGTGAGAGAACCCCTATTCTAAACTGTATGTAAAGTGCTCTTGCGGGGGGGGTCAACACCATCCATGTAAGGTTCGAACTTAAAACAACTTTTAATATCTAAAAATAAAATAGTTTAAGTGCTAAGTGTCCTTGTTTCAATGCAAAATTGGTCAACAAAATCCCAGTACCTTTTTTAAAACTGGGAGCCCATTCTTTTAGTGATAGACTGTGGGTCATCCCACATGAACCCCAGCCCCAATTTGTAGAACCATTGCCTTACTTTTTCAAACCAGACTAATTCCCCTCTTTGCCTATGAAACATTAATAGTTCCTCCAATGCCTCGTTTACTGGTATCTGGGTTTTACTGGTCCAAAGTCTTATCCAAAACGTTAACACTTTTAAAACAGCAGAGTGGGTAATAGATCTTCGCCCAAGATCAAGACGAAGTGGTGTTCAAGGCGTGTTTATCAGAACAATTAGAGTTGCTCTTAAAAAATAATTCTGCTACTTCAAGCTGTTTCAGATTCTCCAACCCCCACAATTCTGCTCCATATAAGACTGCACCTTGCCCTCTGGCCCAGTGAATGTCTAAGATTGGAGAAATAGGGCTGTAGGGAGATTTTTTGACTTTCTTTACTATTGCACAATCAACATGTTGCAATGCAAGGACACTCTTCTGGATGTGGGGAGTCCAAGTCAAGTTCTCACTAATTCTGACTCCTAGATAGTCAAATATCTTAACGTGGTCTAATTGTTGTCCTCCAAGCCTCAATTTCCCCTTGGATGACTTATAGGGATTGAAAACCATAAACTTAGTGTTGGTTCAACAAATTAACATATGTATATATACGAGGCAATGTGATGTGAATTGTCTCGACAAAATTACAACTGGTTCTATCCGTATTAATATTTTGTAACCAGTCTAGATATATTAAAATCTCATCTTATTCCCTGCATTCAAATTGGCTATATACTGATTGCCTGCCAATGGGATGTACATTGTGTTGATCTTGGAAAGAAACAATGTTCAAGCTGCAACAATATAGGATGGTGTGTTCAAATCCTTCAGCCTCGGGCTCAGGTATGCAGCACTCTCTTCTACCTGATTTCAGGCCTTTGGTCTTTGTAACGTAACGCAGTGTACTTTCCAGTCCTTTCACATGTATTTCATCAAGGTCCTCCTCGACTCTATACCCACCCTAGAGAGAGAAGGAAGGCAGGACGGGAAGGAAAATTCCACATCATGCTGTACTGGGAGGATTTTATGCAGGCCAGGAATGACTAGATGCTCTCCTGGTGTCCACATCGCGCCTCCAAAGCAGACACCACTCACCACACTACACACCACATGGTCGCTGCCAGGTCTGTACCCTCTCTTCTAACGACTTCAACATCAGTCAATGATGTTTAAAAGCATTCGCGAGCCAGCAGCTTCCACTGTCCCAACATAGTACATCAGCACTTCCTTCCTGTATGCACCAAGAAAAGAAAATGAAGCGAATGAAAGGCATCACGTATGTGTGGTCAGTGGGTGTGAGGTTAAAATGTTCAGGCCTGAATGTTGGCTGAGCTGCTCATGCCCCAGGCTTCCAAAGTGGTTTTATTGGTGCTGTGCATAAATGCACACCTTGTCCCAAAACATGAAGGTGTCTGACTCCTCTGGTAAAAGTAGGCCGAGCCTATAGGACAAACAGCAGAACATCTATTGAGCATCATGAGTAAACTATGTGTGTATGAATTGAAAGTATCAGAGGTAAACATCCTTCTGAGTAATGCCATACTCTTAGTCATGTTAGAATCATTTCAAGACATGCAGCACCACCCTAGAAACATTGTAAGGGAGCTTAAATTACAGCCAGTGAATGGAAACTTGAGATCCACATGTATAATATTGCAACGTCTTGTTTAAAAAAATATATTCTCTTACTACCTTATCACACTGACACTAGAATTTTTGTAGTAGAACACAAAAAGCTCCAGAGGCGCAACTTGACCCAAACTTTGGGGTGGGGATGAGGAGGGCTAACACTTCAACCCGTGGGGGCAGAGCCTTCTTCATTCACTCCTTTCACTCTTGTGGCACACTTCATAATAAGGGAGGTTCTTTTCTGGGTAACGTTTGCTCAGTGGTGCACCAAGGGCCCCTGAGATGAACTATTCATTCTTTACAGGGGTTTTTCTGAGTGAGTTGTAAAAGAATGACTGAAAAAGGCTGCATGTTATACACATTGGGCCAGCAGACCGAACACAGTATGAAATTTTAGATTCTTGTTTCAGGGTCAACGAATGGTACGTTCCTAAATACAATAAGGAAGTTGATTTGATCTCAACCTTCAAAAACAACTTTTATAAGATATTTAGGCACCCTCCCCAAAAGAATATTTTGGAAAATCGATAGCAAATAATGCAATGACTACTCATCACACAAAGTTTAGCATTAGATGTTTTTTATTCTGTTGTGTAAAACTGTAAACTCATCATTATAAAACAATCTCTCATGGCATTGTGCTCTGACACCTATGTTACAGCTCTACGGAGACAACAAGGAGCCAAAAGGGTTCCATCAAAAATATTGCAAGACACTAAATCACTGTTTGATTTATAGGGCATTTTACAGCAGAGAATACCTTTGCAATGTTTATATGACCAGATGTTAGTACGGGAGACATCTGTCTTGCTGTCATGAGGTAGGACCATTTTTATCTATGGTCTATACCACCTAGACTTTTGAAGCTGTACTCCTTGGTGCCACGTGACTACCCTTAGTTCAGTCTCCCAGTAAATGTTTATGGTTCGGATTTGCTTGGTCACTACCACAGCCTGAAATTCAACCCACATTTGGAGAGATTTTGGTACTAGTGAAACAAAAATCACACAAACTGGCCAGATGTGAATATCCATTGTGCCTCTGTAACCAGGACGGGTGGCCCCCGCCCCCTGTGCCCCGGAGTGAGCCCGTAACCTATGACCCCTCCCTCTTGTTTCCACAGGCGTCAGTGGCCCCTACATGGAACAGTCATGAGGAGAGGTATAGCTGCGATGACGAAGAGATGGGCCTCGGGCCCTTTAAGTGGCCAGGTGGGAGTATAGCAGAGGAGGAGTCAGGACACGGCTTAAGAGACGAACGCCCGCGGGACCAGGTGTGTCTTTACACCGGAGGAGCGGTCAGTGAGTGGAGAGGAGCGGCGTGGAGCAAGAGCGTGGACGAGGAGGCGAGAGGAGAAACGGAGGAGGAGGCGAGAGCGGTATTCGAGGAGGAGGCAGGAGGAGCATTGGAGGAGGCGAGACCAACATGGGAGGAGAAGGCGAGAACCGGGACGGAGTACTGGACGGAGGACACCCCGGCAGCAGAGAAGACTCCGGAACGCCGCGGGGCAGGAATCCAGAGGAGAGCCGCGGGGTCAACGGAGCCAGGAGGCCAACGGATACACGTATCGCCCAGCCGCTCCCCTGGAGGGGTGTGGCTAACCGAGGTGCGTGACCGGACAGCGGGTTGGGTTCGGTACAAGGGTAGAGGTGTCCCGTAGCCCATAGTATAATTCCCTGGTACACGTCCTGCACTGCACTACAACTTCCCGAGCACTAAGGTTGTCCTCACCCCCTTTTCCCTGAGTCTGTCTATTGTACATACCTGTACCTGATACTCCCTCTCTTGTGTCTCCCCCTTCGGCGGAGCCTGGGTCACCACGGAGCCCGAGGAGAGGAGGAGCCCGACCCGACGACGAGAGGAAGGCGTACTCCGAAAGTGTCGGCGTGAAAGAAGCCGTTCACCGAGAAGAGCCACATCCAGGAAAACTTGCACAGACCGTTTGTTTAACCAAATAAAACCTGGTTTGAACATCACCAAGACACGTCTCCTGCCTTTCCCTACCCCGCCGGTCACAGTGGTGGAGAATGCGGGCACCCCCTCCATCTGCATAACAAAGATGGATGAAGTATTACAGCGCTTGGCGAAAGGACAGGAACGTCTGGAATGGGTGATGGAGCAACAGATCCTGGCGGCCGAGGCTGACCGGGAGATCATGAAAGCCGCCGTGACGGCTCGTGCCCTGGATCCTGTTATTGCCACAGGGCCCCCGGCCGTCGGGGGAATGCCTCATAGTGTCAGCGGGGTCTCCCTCCAGAAATACATAATGGGGGAGGACACCGACTCCTTCCTGCTGAATTTCGAAAGAGCCGCCAGGGCCTGTGGATGGCCCGTGGCCAAATGGCCCTTCTTTCTGGCCCCTTTGTTGGTAGGGGAAGCGCAAGCCGCTTACCAGGTGGCTAATCCGACGGGGGACACAGCCTGTGTGGACATTAAACGAATCATCCTAGACCATCTAGGACTGGATACAGAGGCGTATCGCATCAGGTTCGGGAAAGAGCGGGGTGTCCCAGGGGAGACCCCCAAAACCTTGTTTGTCCGCCTGAAAATGGCGGCCGACAAGTGGCTGACCCCAACCGTTTGCTCCAAGGAGGAGATCATGGACAGGGTGTACCTCGAACAGTTCCTGGAGGTCCTACCATACGCAACCCAGAGGTGGTTGCGACAACATCACAACCTCACCACCACCCAAGCAGTGGACATGGCCACCACCTTTACTCGGGCCCAACCAAGACCCCAACCGGTGTGGGAACAAGAGAGACATAAAACAGCAGGTAAAAGGGAGAAGAAACCGGTGAAAGTACCAGAGACTGGTAAGCCAAAACCCTGGAGACCCGAACCTCCACCGCACAGCGGACCGCAGTGTTTTGAGTGCGCACATGGGGACACATAGCCCGGATGTGTCCCCGAAAAAAACCAACGGAGGAGCCGATGGAGGTCGGTTACTTACCCAGGGCAGTGTTGTATTCAGCTGAAATGGGACACGCCTTCAGAGTGAGTGTAAGGGTAAATGGGTCCCCCATTCAAGCCCTGTTAGACTCCGGTTGTCGCCAGTCAGTGGTTCAGACCCAGCATGTGAAGTCCACTCAGGTAATCCCAAAGGACCAAGTGTACATAAGGTGCGTTCATGGGGACGTCAGGCCCTATCCGGTCGCTATCCTTCCAATAGTCCCCATGGAAGGTAGGCCCCAGAGCATTAGGGTTGGCGTGCTGTCCACTCTCCCGGAAGACCTCATTATAGGGACTGACAACCCGGCCTTCCTGGAAATGTTTAGCCGGAGCTTGGCACCTCGTGATGGGAAACCCTCGGATAACCTCCCTAAATCAGCCCTTGTGACCCCTGAGCCGTGGGTCTTGGACCGCAGCTTCCGATTCTCCCAAGCTAATGACGCTACTCTATTTAATGCCTGGGACAGTGCACAGAGGACGCAGGGACAAACACCCCCCATCTATCCCCGTTTTTTTAGGAAAAACGATCTTCTGTATCGCCAGGGAGCGAAGGACGAGCCAGAACAACTTCTGGTTCCCGTGGCGTTCAGGGAACAGGTACTCTTCTACTCTCACGCCCATCTGGTTGCCGGCCATACCGGTGCCAAGAAAACAACACAAAACATTCTCCGCCATTTCTACTGGCCGGGTATATACAAAGACACCATGGACTACTGTCAGAAATGTGAGACATGCCAGAAGCGGAGCATGACTAGACCCCCGGCCGTACCCCTGCAGCCTTTACCCATCATCGGGGTACCCTTTGAAAGAGTGGGAATGGATCTCATCGGGCCTCTTCCCAAGACACGAAAAGGACACCAGTATGTCCTGGTAATGGTGGACTATGCCACAAGATTTCCCGAGGCTTTTCCATTAACCACCACAACTACCAAACAAGTAGCTGACAAAATGTTGGAGCTCTTTTCACGGGTGGGATTCCCCAAAGAGATCCTCACGGACCAGGGGACCCCCTTCGTGTCTAGATTGATGAAGGAGGTCTGCCAACTCCTGAATATACACCAAATCCGTACCGCGGTATACCACCCGCAGACGGATGGCCTCGTCGAGAGGTACAACAGAACCCTAAAGACAACCTTGAGGAAAATGTTGGAGATTAACGGCACGGATTGGGACCAGATCTTGCCTCTGGGGCTGTATGTGATAAGAGGACAGAAACAGAGCAGTATGGGGTTCTCATCATTTGAACTGCTGTACGGACGACAACCACGCTCGTTCCTTGACATGACAAAGGAGGCATGGGAGAAGGAGACACCCGAGGAGACGTTAAAAACGTTGGAATACGCACGAAACCTCCGATCAAAACTCGGGAAGATGAGAGACTTGGCATATACCAACCTGGAACGAAGCCAACAAAAACAAAAACATGCTTATGATAGGGGAAAAAGGTGGAGAAGATTACAGAAGGATGACTGGGCTTTAGTGTTGTTGCCCTCCTCCACTCAGAAATTCAAGGCGGAATGGGGAGGACCCTATCGAGTAATCTCAACCATTGGGAATACCAGTTACAAACTGCAGATCCATCCCAGGAAGACCCAAGTTTATCATATAAACATGCTAAAAAAATGGTTGGGTCCCCCGCCTTCCGGGGTCCATATGACTGCGCCGACGAACCCCGAGACCATGAGCACCATAGACCGTCTCGTGATCAACGACGACCTGCGGTCCGATGAGAAAAATGAACTGATGGAAACCCTGCACCAGCACTCCAGAGTATTCTCAGACCAGCCGGGAAGAACCTCCCTCACGGAACACCAGATCCGGATCCAACCAGGTAGGGTAGTCAAGATAAGGCCTTATCGCATCCCCGAAGCCCGGCGACGCGGTATCCAGCAAGAAGTAGACGGTATGTTGAAACTTGGAGTGATTCGGCCCTCAAGGAGCAACTGGTCCAGTCCGATAGTAAAGATACCGAAACCCGATGGAACCCGTCGGTTCTGCATGGACTTCCGCGCGCTCAATGAGATCTCCACATTCGACGCATATCCGATACCCCGGATAAATGAATTAATTGAAAAACTCGGAGAAGCCCATTACATCAGTACCATCGACCTGACTAAGGGGTACTGGCAAGTACCCCTTAGGGAGAGGGACAGACACAAGACAGCCTTCTCCACGGTAAACGGACACTTCGAATTCACAGTATTGCCGTTCGGACTACACGGCGCACCGGCCACATTCCAAAGGCTCATGAACCACGTGTTGAAGGACCTTACGAAGTTCACTTCGGCATATTTGGACGACATCGTCGTGTTCAGTCCTGACTGGCAGACCCATTTGACACATCTTCACCATGTGTTAGACACGCTAGGAAGAGCAGGATTAACCATCAACGCAAAGAAAACCCGCATGGCATTCCAGAAAGTGAAATACCTGGGGTACATGCTCGGACACGGCCTCATAGAACCACAAATTGAGAAGGTCAGAGCCATAGCCCAAACCCCATTCCCTGGCACGAAGAAGGAGATGCGTGCTTTCCTAGGACTAATCGGTTACTACAGGCGCTTCATCCCCCAGTTTGCCCAACTAGCTGCCCCCCTCACGAACACTCTTCAAACCAAAGTCAGACAAACCGACCTATTGTCCTCCACGACAGATATGCTGGAAGCATTTACAGAACTGAAACGCCTGATCACTTCTACACCAATTCTGACATCCCCTGATTTCACACGTCCCTTTTCCCTTCACACAGACGCATCTGAATATGGGATAGGGGTGGTGTTATCCCAAATAGGGGAGGACGGGGTGGACCATCCTATTCTCTACGTCAGTAGAAAACTGTTCCCGAGGAAGCACAAATACCCCACAGTGGGCCGTGGAAAAACTGCCATATTATCTAGAGGGCCGACCTTTCACCCTGTATACAGACCATGCCCCCCTCCAATGGATGGCCCGTAATCGGTCCAACAACGCCAGGGTGATGAGGTGGTTCTTGGCCCTGCAACCATACGCCTTCACTGTCTGCCACAAAAAGGGTGTTGAAAATACCGGTGCTGACTACCTGTCCCGAAATCCACTTCCCGAACGGAAGTGTCCTGGGGGGATGGTGTGTAACCAGGACGGGTGGCCCCCGCCCCCTGTGCCCCGGAGTGAAAGCGTAACCTGTGACCCCTCCCTCTTGTTTCCACAGGCGTCAGCGGCCCCTACATGGAACAGTCATGAGGAGAGGTATAGCTGCGATGACGAAGAGATGGGCCTCGGGCCCTTTAAGTGGCCAGGTGGGAGTATAGCAGAGGAGGAGTCAGGACACGCCTTAAGAGACGAACGCCCGCGGGACCAGGTGTGTCTTTACACCGGAGCAGCGGTCAGTGAGTGGAGAGGAGCGGCGTGGAGCAAGAGGGTGGACGAGGAGTCGAGAGGAGAAACGGAGGAGGAGGCGAGAGCGGTATTCGAGGAGGAGGCAGGAGGAGCATTGGAGGAGGCGAGACCAACATGGGAGGAGAAGGCGAGAACCGGGACGGAGTACTGGACGGAGGACACCCCGGCAGCAGAGAAGACTCCGGAACGCCGCGGGGCAGGAATCCAGAGGAGAGCCGCGGGGTCAACGGAGCCAGGAGGCCAACGGATACACGTATCGCCCAGCCGCTCCCCTGGAGGGGCGTGGCTAACCGAGGTGCGTGACCGGATAGCGGGTTGGGTTCGGTACAAGGGTAGAGGTGTCCCGTAGCCCATAGTATAATTCCCTGGTACACGTCCTGCACTGCACTACAACTTCCCCGAGCACTAAGGTTGTCCTCACCCCCTTTTCCCTGAGTCTGTTTATTGTACACGCCTGTACCTGATACTCCCTCTGTTGTGTCTCCCCCTTCGGCGGAGCCTGGGTCACCACGGAGCCCGAGGAGAGGAGTAGGAGGAGTAGCCCGACCCGACGACGAGAGGAAGGCTTACTCCGAAAGTGTCGGCGTGAAAGATGCCGTTTACTGAGAAGTGCCACATCCAGGAAAACTTGCACAGACCGTTTGTTTAACCAAATAAAACCTGGTTTGAACATCACCAAGACACGTCTCCTGCCTTTCCCTACCCCGCCGGTCACAGCCTTCAAAGTGCACATTGATCTCAAACAATAATAGGAGCTACTACAACTGCTGTGTGGTGTTTTAGGCTCGGAGTTAATTCTCCCAAATCATGCCCTTATATAGGTACAATTCACATTGCCCTTATATAGGCATAGAAATCAATCCCTTATTTAGACATAGCCCATGCAGACCAAATACAGGCATGGCTACTTCAAACGTCACAACAATTTCTTGGAAAATGGGCTTAAGCAGTTAGGGATCTTCCCCTTGCTTGAATATTGATGTGTCCAAGATCTCCTGTACTTTGCAAAGAACAACTATTCCCTAGGGGTTCTTTCCTGACGTTATTATGCCTGACTTTACGTCAAACTATGGCATTCCTAAACACCTTCAAGGTATAAATATACCCTCACTTGCCATGGCAAACTACGGTTGTTCAGAGCAGTTCGACTATCTACTTGCCCGACGCAGCTTGCTACAGCAAGTGCCGAAAGAAGCCAACTCTCCAGCTGACGCACTGATCAAGAGACTGCCTTTGTCTCGCTGAGAATCCAGCTCCAGTGTTTCCAAGCCCCCCTTGCGGGGTGTTGGGAAATCGAGTCCTAAGGCAAAGATACCAGACCTCCTTCATTCTAAACCAAGTTGTGGAGCTGATTAGAACCTAGAGAAACCTTTGGTAGATTCTTGGCAAAGACAACTAAACCTATGCTACACAATACTTACTTCTTACAACGTACTTGACTTAGGTTAGGTACATTGGGTAGGCCTAATTAGAAGCACCAGTTGAGTATTTTTAGTCAATGTTATTTATGTATGCATTTTTATATGGCTTAGAAGCCATACAATGCTTTTACAGTATTATTTTATAATACTCTTCTCGCTGTACGCATTATACTTTGCAGTCTGCCTAACACATGTAGCAGTTCACTTCTCTTGTATGAGAAAGAAGACAGTTCAATAAAACCTTTTTATTGAAAACGCCTGTCTCTCTATTTCTTGCAACTCTGTTGAAACGAAGCATGCACGATTGACTGAGTAAAATACTTATCTATTGTTTCCGCGACTCTAGAGATATATTTCTTATTCTTGGGAAACAAAGTTGTCATGTTTATGCGGTTGTCAGAAACTAATCCCTTCTTGTTAATTCGAGAAAGTTTCTAGTGACCTCTGAGCTAGCTGGCACTCACTATTAAGTTTAGTATATTCGATAGAGACCTAGTCGACCTCAGTCCTACGTCTAATCTATAAAATATATTATTCCCATGCGCAGAGCCTATTGGGAATATACAAACTACACTACACAACTGGTTGTCATTTGGTACAGACACTGGTGGCAGCCTACCGTGTAGTGATCAGTCAGAGTGAAGAGGTCCTTTTTAACCTATGCCACTGGAGTGAGGCCTACAGGCTCACTCACTTTTAAGTTCTGCTGATGCGTGCCTAACTCACCTTTGGCTTACATCAGTTTAGTGTAAAGTGCTGCGCAGCGTAGAAGTGGTGTATCTGCGTTGGGTTTATGTGATTCTGGGAAGGGTATGTCACACTGGGTCACCGGGAGCACCAAGGACTGCAACTTGTTCTTTCTTCCCATCTGAGCCATGAGGATGCAGAGGGAGCACCAGTGCACCTTCACCTAGCTGAGGGACCCAAGACAGCATCAGTGTAGCCACCCCCATCGGGAGGCCAACAAACTCTTATCCTGCAGGAGGAGTTGCAGGAAGCCGCCCGCCGCTTCAGGAACGTGTCCGTGAGTGAGAGACTCTGCACTCGCTGATTGCAGCTGCCCGGGCCTCGTGCTGGCTAACTTACCTGAACGTGGCTACATCTGCTGTGAGCACCTGCTGACGGGGCTTACTGTGGACACTCCATACCTGAGAGTGCGAGTAAGACTTGCTTCGGACCTGTTGCCCCCGGGGAAAGTCACTGCTAATTGAAGCGCAGTAGCACTGGAACACTATTCACTTTTTGTCAGAGTAGAACTGGACTCTTAAGATTTCGACTGGGCATACCCTGGATGTTACCAGTAGTGAATGGAGAATAACCACGATCAATAATGCGATGAGTGAGTGGGACAACGAAGTACCAAGGAAACACTAGAGCTCTGACCTCAGCGGAGGATTGTGTAATTGTTTGTCAATGTTTTATTCTTCCTTCGTTTATTTAGTTAAAGTGGGTATTTGGCTAGATAATGATGTATTGATGCTGCTGTGCGCATTTTGAGTTGTGAGCTTGTTCTCATTATCCTGTATCAAGACCTCCCCCTAAGGGATGCTTGGACTGCTGGGACCACGCAACCCTGGAGTGCAGTGCAGAAGGGGTACTTGGTTCAGTTACTCAGAATCCATAGTAAGTCGGGCCCGGGACATCAGGTTTCAAACCTCCACCGGTTAGACCCAGTAGCATCTGCATGCCCTGTGGCTCTCTGAAGAGGTTCTGTACCCTCCAGGTCAAGTTATCAGATGTTCTGTTGCTTGTATTCTCGCTCGCTCCAGTAGTGCTTTGCTTTGGGCACAGGTAAAGGGGGCCTTTCGGTTCATTTGGCTTTTTTACAGACCAGACTTCACTGTTTAAATCACTTTTTGTGATGCATTTTTTGCGAGGCCTGGAACATTTGTTTCCTTCTTCTCCCTTTGTCATGCCACAGTGGGACTTTAACTTAGTCTTCTCATATTTGATGTGAACTCCCTTTGAGCCGCTTCACAGCTGCCCGTTACAGCTTCTTACTCTCAAGATGGTATTCCTAGACACCATAATATCAGTGTGGAGAATGAGTGAACTGATGGCTCTTTGCGTCAATCCCCTGTACTCCACCTTCTTCCCAGGCAAACTGGTTATGAGGATGCCAGCATTCTTGTTGCCAAAAGTTTTAACATTGTTTCACGTTGGTCACACCATCACTCTTTTGGCATTCTAAGCTCAGCCTCACTCCTCTAAGAAGGAGGAGAGACTACATTGCTTGTCCCCAAAAGAGCCCTGGGCATTTACAAAGATCATACCAGAGAACACTGCGTAGACAATCAGCTCTTCATGAGGTTATCTGGATAGAAAACAGGCAAGGCTGTGCAGAAAAATACCATCTCCTGCTGCATCAAGATCTGCTGAGGAGCTGCTTCTACTGCGTTGGCATGTGGAGTTCCTATCTTTGACATTTTCCAGGCAGCTATGTCACTCCATATTTCCACATAGCACTACTGTCTGGACAGCTCAGTTTGACAAGAATGGCATTTGGTCCGCTTGGTCCTATAGGACCTTTGGATTTGAGCTGATTTGCAACACCCATCTCCAAATAGGTACTTCTCTGGTCTCTATTCAAACGGTGAGGATTCTTTGGTTGGACGTTTCTATCAGAAAAACAAGTTACTTACCTTCGATAATGGATAATGCTCCTTCTGATATCCTATTTAACCACAGGTTCCTCACCACCCTTCCCACTATGCCTGTTCTGTGGGATGGATTCTACTAATTTATAACATTCCAAGTCTAGGAATCTGCATCCTGGTCAAAGCTGATTTGATGTTAGGGCTCTGCGTCTGGGGGGCACCAACAGACTTGAAAGCAACTGACGCTAGCTTGTGGGAATGGTGCCTATATGGGTCCATATAGCCCAGCATGGCACAGCATTACTGCGGAGCCACGCAGCTCCATATACTGGTGTTCAGACGTACTGCTCAAACGTTTCTGGATCCAGTCTGACGCCTGGGGAATAATCGAAAAGTGAGAACTCAAAAGGTGAGGAATCTGGGGTCAAATAGAGTCTCTACCGGAAAGAGTGTTATCAAAGGTAAGTAACTTGTTCATCTAGCACTAGCAAGGAACTAAATCAGTGTTGCTTCATTTTTGCTTGGTGCTGGATATTATTCAGTCTTTCTCATCTTGTCGAGGTGTGATTGTATTGCAAAACTCTTTTACAGTTAGCGTTTTGAGCTGCGAAGATTTTTTTTAACTGCAAACTGGTTGAGGGAAAGAAGTTGTGTAGAATGGGAATTTTCTATAGAAACCGTGTAACCTGAAGTTCATACTGTAGGGAAAAATGTATTATTATTAATTAGTGGCACTGTACAATGTAAAATGTAGAAAGCTAGAAAATAAATTGATAAATAAAACAAATGTCATATTATTTTATACCCCATAACAATCCTATTTATTCATTTGAAATTGTTCCATAATGTATTAAAAAATATATGTACCATTTTACATGCAATTAATATTACATATATACAAAACAATCTCTATTGTGTTTATTAACCACCAGTCTCACTATTTGTTCTAATGATTTATGTATTTATTTACTGTATCCCAGCCCTTTGTCGACATCTGATCATACACTATATATCTATCCAGTCATTCAAAGTATTTGTAGTAGATCTATTAACACTTAGAACATCAAACATTTCAGTATAACACTTATCATAATCACAATAACATTCTTTTTTTTTTTTAATTCTTTTTATTGTTGCATCAGACAGCATCACAGATGAAAAAAATCAGTACTCGGCAGGGCGTCAACATTCCGCCTTTGTCCGTCAGTTGCGCAACTTTTCTTTTTTTGGAGTCCACAAGTATCGATATAACACTTAATTCTTCAACAGAAACATAGAGAGAAAATAATAAAATAAAACAATCCCTAGAACAGCAGCCTACCCACCCACCACTCCTTCACCCCCCTGGCCCTCCCCACCTCCCCCTATTGAGATCTTCTCCATCGCTCACACGTTGTCTGATCAGCCAAGTATGTACACGGCCCCCTAAAATTAACTGCCAACCGTTCCGCCGTGCTGAGGGCCCTCCCAACCTCCCACCCTTCTTCTCTACGGCCTCACTCCAGTCCGTGGTATTGTCTCCACTTTGCCCACACTTTTCGAAACTTTTTGGGGCACCCCCTGGCTTTATAGGTCACTCTCTCGGCGGCCATATACATGTCCAGCCCCCTCCTCCATTCCTCAATATCCGACATTTCGGGCGCCCCCCAGTGCCTTGCAATATCCCTTTTCGCCACCACCAAGGCAAGTACCAGGAAGATGATCAAAGGGCGAGCTAGGTCCACTTCTGTCGTCATGCCCAACAAAACCAATCTAGGGTCACGCGGTAAAGCCACTCCCAATACCTCATCTAATTGTGTGAATATGCTTTCCCAGTATACTTGTATGGCGTCGCATCCCCGAAACGTGTGGAAAAAGTCGCCACTCTGTCGGTGACACCTAAGGCACACTGTGTCGGTATCCTCCCCATTTTAAAAAGTCGCACCCTGTCAAAGTAGGTCCTGTGGAGCACACTCAATTGTATGAGGCGAAGCCTTGACTTAATCGCCACCTCACGTGGGTGCATAAGGACAATCTCCCAATCCAAATCTTCCATTCCTCCCACGTCTGCCTCCCATTTGCTCCTTAGATCCTGCAAATCACCTAACATATTATTTGTCAATGTTTTATACGTGAGGGATACCGCCCCACCCGGTATCTGTTCCTGTAGCAACCTACCCTCCAGTGGTGCGTACTCTGGGATGTCCGTAAGTGTGATGTTTTGTGCCCTCCATGCATGTTTCAGCTGTGCATACTTATAGTACTGGGTGTTGTGCAAACCAAATTCTTCCCTAAGCGCCTGGAAGGTTTTTAGTTCCCCCCTCGTGATCACGTCTCCCACTGTTGAAATACCTATATCATCCCACTGTCTGAATCCTCTCAATTTGTTGAGTTCCCCCAACCACGTACAGTGCCATAATGGCGTCTGTCTGGTAGGCCGCTTGTCCCACCCCATACGTTTTGTAGCCTTATGCCATGCCGTCAGTGTGATCCTCGTGGCCGGTAGAGACTGCTTTCCCACTGTCCCTCCATATAAATAGTATAGTATATTTTTGTTAGACAACTTAGACCTCTCTAGTGCATTTGTAGGGTGATCTGCTGCCGCGGGCAACCACTCGTTAATCGGGGCGAGATGCTCCGCCCAGTAGTACGCCTCCAGATTGGGAAGGGAAATCCCTCCACTGTACTGATGGCGCTGTAGTGTGGATAAAGCCACCCTCGGCTGTTTCCCCAGCCACAGGAAGGCCCGCAGATCCGCATGGATTTTATTCATAGTTTTGGCTGGCAGCGGGTAATATTCGTTCTGAAGTGCGTATAGAAACTTCGGGAGTAGAACCATTTTGTAGAGTGCCGCGCGGCCTAGTAGGGTGAGTGGGAGCTGTCGCCACCTATCCATCTCAGTCGTTGCACAGACCATAACTCGGGCAACATTGTTAGCAGAGGATAGTTCCCTGTCTAGAGTTATATATACTCCTAAGTATTGAAAGCCCTCCTTGGTATGAATGAGGAGCCATGGCAGGCACTCCCCTCGCTCCAGACCTTGCGGGTCATATAGGACCGATTTGTGCCAGTTTTTAGTGTGGCCTGCCCTCGCCCCGAAACCGGCTTGCTCCCTAAACCATTCCGGAATTGTCGAGTCTGGGTCGGTTACAAACAACAGGAAGTCGTCGGCATATAAAGAGATTTTCTCCTGAGTGGCTTCAGAGTTCCCCCATGTGAAACCCCGAATCCCCTGGTTTTGTCTAATCCTTATCGCTAATATTTCTATTGTGAGGGTGAATAGAAGGGGGGACAGTGGGCATCCCTGGCCCGTTCCCCTGCCGATTTGAAACTCGCGGGACAGCCTCCCGTTGACCCTCACTCGCGCCCTCGGGGCCGAGTATAGGAGCCGAACCCACTTCAGAAACTTAGGGCCAAAGCCAAACCTCTGCAGTGTCTCCATCAGGAAGGGCCAGTGGACTGCGTCGAAGGCCTTCTCAGAGTCCAGGGAGAGGAACCAGTGGGGCTCACTTCTCCCTCTAACTTCCTATAGCCAATTATGAGTGCGGCGGAGGTTCAATTTGGTCGCCCTGTCCGGGAGGAAACCTGACTGGTCCATACGCACAAGGTCCGTAATTACCAATCTCAGACGTTTAGCCAGAATAGTGGCCAAAATCTTTGTCTCCATATTGAGGAGGGAAATAGGGCGGTAGGAAGCACAATCATCCCTGGGCTTGCACAATAACATTCTTATCCAAGAATAGAGGAATACCTCTACAAGAACCGTTATTTATTTAGTTAGAACCTATATAGCGTTAACAAGTTACAAAAGTAGGGGTACATAGTTAGTGGGTATACTATTTCATAGTAAGGCAATAGTAGTCCTCTTTAGGTGGTCCTAAGCAAGGTAATGGGCAGGATAGAATGCAATCTTAGATATAGGTAGGCTAGCTGCAGGTTATAGGTTAGCATGATTTCAAATGTACATTTTAGTCAAGTTTATACAAGGTTCAGGTGTTCAAATCACAATAGTTCTTCATTGAGATTCTATGTTTAAGTTGTAAGGTATCGTCGGGGCAGCAGATGTTTATGTTCTTTTTTTTATTGTGTTTATTAAGGTTTTCTTAGCAGTCAAAGTATACACAGCAATGAATTAGGATCAATGTTATACAAATGATATGTACAAAAACACAATAACTAAAAATAACATTACATAACAGAGACCGGTCAAGTCCACACGTTTTGTCAGCTCTGGAATCAATAAATACAGTACAGGTCCTATACAGTGCATCTCAAGCGGATTGCTATGAAAAACATAGGACAGTGGTGGCTACACATTTCAATATATTACTTCCACTAAGGATGAGCAACCTGGTAAGCTCATTTAAGACGGGGATAGGCATCTAGTACATCACACATACAAGATTCAGTTACATCTCAGTGACATCGATTAGGCATTTAATGCGGAGGCACACAAGCACGCGCCACAAGCCATCAATCACCGCCATGTCTCATGTTGCCGCCAACGAGCTATCCAGACTGGGGGAACTCGCCCTGGCTCTAGTCCAAGACCGGAATGGCTCCCAGATATCCCTGGGCCTAGAGGCTGTTGGCATCAGCTCCCAATATGTACCTAATTGCGTATGTCCATAAGTGACATCCGACAACCATGCCTCAAATTTAGGTACATTTCTTCTACCCCATCGCAAGGCGATCTGTCTTCTAGCATACAACAGCAGTAGGGCGGATGTTTATGTTGTTGAGTGAATCATAAGTTGTGAATATGTCTTGATGTACAAAGAGATTGAGTTTCGGATCCTGGGTGCGGTTCTGTCAAAGGTCTGCTTCAGTCTTATTTTTTTTTTTTAATATGGGATTTCAAGCAACAGGGAGTCCACTGCCAAGTTGTTGCTGTCCACTTGAGATTTACAGTTTCTGTTAGGCAGAAAGGGGGATCTGAAGTGAAATACTCTGGATAATGGATTTCTGCTTGTAGACACCTCATGGGGTGTCAATTTAGTATAATTCCTCTTGTAGAAATGTTGTAAAGCACTCTTTTTCCGTTAGCTAGTATTGCTACTGAATGTAATGTGACTTTTGGGGCGCAAGGTGAATTTTGGTGATTTGTACTAATAGAGAGCGTCTGTAGTCAATCCTTTATAGCTCAATGCAAAGGTATAAGCCCAGGCAGAAATACAAAACAAGAAATGGCTATTAAAAAAACAAGATATACACAAACAGAAACACAATGGACTGAACTGATGTATAAAAATTTAATTATATTGATAAAAAAAGATTAAACACATATAATCCCATATACATGATATGTTTAATACAATAAAATATTCTGATTATTATTTTAAAAAAGAAATTTGTTCTGATAATAATACTAGAGGAACAATATAGTCATCCCAGATTGTATGAGGGGGGCTGTTGTCTGTCAACGCGTTTCGACACGTAGTGTCTTCATCAGGACAAATATTATTCAGCCAAATCTCTAGAGAGAACAAAACATTTTTAGACTTCACAAAACATACAGTACACTGTGTTACAATTAATAAATACTCTTTTTTCTGTCAGATAGAGCTTCTTTTTCTAGTATTCCTTAGCCAGACTTGAAGATATAAATATTTGATATGAAGCTGAAGATAGACTTTTCAAATCTTGACAACAGTCCAAGATTAAACATTCTGTGGTAGTTCTTGATATATTTGATTTATACATTCAGTCACATGTCTACATTTTTATTGCACCCTTATTTGGATAGAAAGAGGGGAAAAAACAAGAAAGAGGGTGAATTGGTCAGAAGTATAAGGACATTCCTTGCTTTGGTTCCTGGTGTAACTATTAAGGGTTTTAAGTTTTTGCACATTCCCTAATTTTCATTTGTACTGGCAACTATATAGGTGTACCAATATGTGTATATACGCCCGTGTACACATGCATAGCGCAATCATGGCATTAATCTTGTTACTGACCTAATCTATATCTGTTTTAACCAATTTCCTAACTACGCTGTATTGGGACCAGAAATTTCACTCACCTTTATTTATGGGGTAAGACCAACTTTCATAGATTCCTGTAGTGTTTGTTAAAATCAGTTGATACTTATCGAGCTAGAACGATAACAGAGAAAGTAGAAAGATATCTTAGTATATGCTTTATTTAATCCTGATTATTATTCTTAAAAAAAGGGGGGGATTTTCAGAAAGTTTGTCTCTTATGTTCTATAAACATTAATATTTATTTCTTTTATTCTGCCTAATTTGATGCACCAAAACCTGTATGCTTTTATTACTCGAGGCACAGCTGTTCTTATCTTTCCTCGTTCGTCGCAGTATTATTTACTTTCTCTTACATGTGGTTAATTCACCATACTTTTTTTTAAAGAACACAAGGGTGTTCAAGTGTATCATTTGAATTAGTAATAACTCATAGTGAAGCTCCTTTGTTGCTTAAGCAAACGTGAACATTATAGTCTTCTATTTACTGTGTAGGGCCATGGTAGTTTTAGTTTCCTATTTTAGCAAAAACCCCTTCTTACCTAAAATCGCTAAATCCGCGATGGGAAATTTTCAACACCGGATACGAGGAGTGGGGCACCTTTTCTATTATCCTCTGTCGGTATGTGAAATCTGTGGGGAAAATAGGGTATTTCGCTTCCTTTCAACTTGATACGATTGACTTAATGTTAAGTTCCTAATTTACATAGATGCAATTTGCATAGTCTCGCGTTACCTTTTTTGTCAGAGTTCACTGCTCGCCTCCCACTTCACATACCGGGACCACTATAGACGATATTTTTCAATAAAAAGAAATGTTCTAAAAGAAAATTACATCATAAAGTTAGCTTAAAAGGCCGTATTACACAGTTTGCAGGCTCTCAGGATGTTTACACGTTATCAAAAGTATGTCGGACCTGATTTCTCACCGCAGCGATCAACTCTTTTGTCGAAAGAGGGTTCAGGGTTGATTGGTAAAAGACGCCTACCAGGGACGCTGTCGTAAGTCTGGGCGTGTCTATTTTAAATCGTAATGAGAGAAAACAATGTTTGTATTAACGTTGCTCTGATATACGGTTCTAGCTGACTTTAATTTGACAAGGCGAATTTTTACCTTCACAAGTTATGATGTCGGGACACCAGTGACGGAGCTTCCAAACGGGGACTTTAAGAATGCGCTCGATTTGTTGACTTCTATAGACTTGACAAAGCTCTCAATCAAAGGAGGGTTTTCTCGACGAGGCTCGTTAGACTATAAAGAATTAGAGCAAAATCACAATGTCAAAAGGCATTTAAATTTGTCAAGTAGTCTTATTCTAAAGCAAGCTTTTTCAATGTCATATGAAAAACGCGTAGCGTTTCCCATCGCTCTTGTGTGCTTACCGATTCGGTTCGTTTCAGGCTCACGTTCCCTGGCGGGCTGGCTTGTTCGAAAAGGAAAGGGTTTGTAAGCTCCTTTCCAATTGGTATTTATACCATACTCCTCTAGTGTCATCCAGGTAAGGGCACGCCCATATTTAAAGCAGAATGCGCTTGTGGTCGTTGTATTACCACTACCGATTTCTGGGTAGCGTTTTTGATTTTGGAATTATTTCAGCTATTCCCATTCGTTCTCATTACATACTTGTGCTGATCAATCACTTTTCGGTATATGGGCTTATTCACACAGGGATTAGTGAACTTAGTACAGACCACATTTTGTTGTATATTGCCAACCCTATTCTTCTTATTCTTGTATTTAACCTAAAGTTTCCTACAGAATCATAAGCCAGTATCAGTATTTCTTTCCTATGTTATCGCATTTTCCCAAGGCAATTCTTGATTTAAACCATGGTTAAATGTGCCAAGGGTAAAGATCCAGTACACCTCTTTCTTTTTTCTTATTTTATCACCACCTCTTCTGTTTGGTATGTGTACCTTTTCTAAGATTCGCCATTTCAGTTCATCTGGGGGGTGTCTACTCCACGAAGTGATTTACAAGTGGCACTGTCAACTTCCTAGATTTTATTGCTGACCTGTGCTCTGTTAATCGGGTCTTTACTGCTCGCGACGTCTTTCCCACATACCCCAAATTGCAAGGGCATGTGATTAAGTAGACGACATTTTGAGTATTATATGTCCATAGTTCCTTGGCCTGGATGTTGGTGTTATTAAACATCATAGTCTCTCCAGTAATAATACTGTTACACGACTGACAGGAGCCACAACGGGAGGTACCTTTTACTGCGTTCGTGCTTACAATTGACTTCTGTAGGAAAGGTGGACTTTCTGCCCTTTTGCTGTAACGAGAGCGTACTATCTGATCCTTCAGATTTTTATTTCGCCTATGCGCGAACATTGGTTTGGCTAGTTTTTGATGATTTTCATTCAAATTTAACAGATGCCAATTCGAGTTGATTATTTGCCTGACTGTCGAATCCAAGGTGGAATGTTTTGTTATACAGACGGCGGGAACGGAAGCCCAGACGAGAGGCAGTACCTACAGAATTAAATGGTCGACGAATAGCGACCTATGAAGCCTTGGCAGGTGGAACAATACCACGCTTTTTAAAAATAGGGGAAAACGTACAACCCCAGGTATTTGAGCCACATAAGAGACACAGATTTCGTCGCCGGCGGTGACCGGGGGTGTGTGAAGAAAACACCCCCAGCCCTGATGAAATTGCCAACGATATTCACACAGGCAATGAAACATGTTGGCTTCATATAATATAAAACGAAGCACAACGGTAGAGTGTTGGTTTTAGTGGGAGTAGAAACTCAGTGCAGAATAAAGGTGTCCAAGAAGCTAGGGATTTCTAACTCCATTTTTAAAGCAGGATCACACTGAATAGCGGTGTTGATGTCTATGGGGGTATAGGCACATGGTTAGGGTAGGGAAATACACTTTTGAGCTAACTAAATTTCCTTTTTTCCTACTTTGCATTTTGTTTATTTTTGATGGGAAGGAGCCAATGATGAGAAGTGGAACATACTGACGAGAACCTGTCAGCAGTTCCCTGGTGGTTGCTCCTGTGAGGTACCTTCCTATCTACCACACATTGTTTCCTGATCTTGTACTACTTTGACTTAACTGGATCTTTCCGTTTCAGCACTCACACACGGGGTTGCACAAGCATAGCTTGAATAGAGGGAGTGTAGACATATAGTGAATGACACGCAGAGATTTTATGAGGACATTTTAAACATAGGCACACCCTGTTGTAGACTCTTTGACTGAGTGTGAGGTTAAGAATAGCCGCACCAGTGAGCCAACTGGAGATACTATGAATATAATTGCCTGAAGTATAGTAGGACCAGGTTTGTGTGTATATAAACAACTATATAGTTGCCAGTACATATGAAAATTAGGGAATGTGCAAAAACTTAAAACCCTAAATAGTTACACCAGGAACCAAAGCAAGGAATGTCCTTATACTTCTGACCAATTCACCCTCTTTCTTGTTTTTTTCCCCTCTTTCTATCCAAATAAGGGTGCAATAATAATGTAGACATGTGACTGGATGTATATATCAAATATATCAAGAACTACCACAGAATGTTTAATCTTGGACTGTTGTCAAGATTTGAAAAGTCTATCTTCAGCTTCATATCAAATATTTATATCTTCAAGTCTGGCTAAGGAATACTAGAAAAAGAAGCTCTATCCGACAGAAAAAAGAGTATTTATTAATTGTAACACAATGTACTGTATGTTTTGTGAAGTCTAAAAATGTTTTGTTCTCTCTAGAGATTTGGCTGAATAATATTTGTCCTGATGAAGACACTACGTGTTGAAATGGGTTGACAGACAATAGCCCCCCTCATACAATCTGGGATGACTATATTGTTCCTCTAGTATTATTATCAGAACAAATGTCTTTTTTAAAATAATAATCAGAATATTTTATTGTATCAAACATATCATGTATATGGGATTATATGTGTTTAATCTTTTTTTATCAATATAATTAAATTGTTATATATCAGTACAGTCCATTGTGTTTCTGTTTGTGTATATCTTGTTTTTTTAAAAGCCAGTTCTTGTTTTGTATTTCTGTCTGGGCTTATACCTTTGCATTGAACTACTTTCCCTGACCCAGGAATTGTATCCTAACCAGGGGGTCCTTGTTATACTACTGTCAATCCTTTATAGCACCAGAGCTTGACTTGTTTAAAGTTGTTTTCTGGGATGCAGAGTGTTATACCCAGTCCAAGCGAAGGCCAGTTTTGTGCTTCTCTCGCAAAGGATTAAAGAGATTTTAAAGATTTAGAATGTAGCCTAAAACGAAGCCTAGGGGTGCGGTGCTTTTAACAGTTGAAGGCTGGCAGTTTCTCACTGATCAAGCATTAATTCAGGCTGGACTTGGGATGTCCCTGCTTGGGAGATGAATTAGACCTAACTGTGTTTTAAGTGGGTTGAGACTGAGGTCGTACATAATCCTCCTGCATTGTATATGAACTACTATGCTCAAAACAAATAGGACTGATATTTTTTAATAAAGCCAGATTCCTTGTTCTCCCTTAAGGTTAGCTGTAGTAAGGACAGATCCCAAACCTCTACTGGGCTTTCTGTATGAATAATTTGTATTCAACTCAGTCTTTCTCAGTATCCCCTACTGGAGTCTAGATGTTCTGTGGGAAGGAACAATGCCTAAGCTCTGTCCCTTTACCAACAATGGTTAGGCTCAGATATATTCAAAACCATCTACTTACAGAAAGCAATCTATTTAATGTGTACCTCTTAATTGTAAATATAAAGAAACTCTTCAGCTTGAATTTCGGAGCAGGCTTATTACTTGCCCTTAGTTTTTTTTAGATGTAGCAGCATCATTTTAGTTATACTTAAATTAATATAAGGGTTGTTCCTACCATTTTTAAATATTGTTTCACCTAACAAATATTTGATGCAGAAAACTTCCTTTCAGTAAATGTTTATCCCTTATCTGTTCCTGGTGTCTATAAAGCATAGTGTAAGGTGTGTCCTCCCATATGCTTGCCATTTTCTGCCTCTCTACTCTTTTGAATTAGGAAGTCTGTAGCTTTATATAATATTTGAAGAAATTACATATTGAGTCCAAACTCTTGTTTATTAAGGTATATCACTATAAATTGATCATGCTAGACTGTAATACACCAGAGATTCATTAATTTATGTTTCTTCGGGGGGGGGGGGCGAGAGCTACTTAAGCACTATTGTCCATCTCCTAGTTACTAGTAAAGTGGAGTCCATTAGTGGTAACAAAGATGGCCTAATTTTGTGGTCATTGTAATCTCAAATATAAAAGAGGCCCGAGTTCTTACCTTGCTCCCTTTCACTGCAATGCTAAATGAAGATTTACAGGACTGGATGTGTGTGCTTCTTTAAGAAGATGTTCCTTTTTATTAATGACATGTTTACTACTCTTAACACCACATTAATTCTTGCATTAATGACAGCCCTTTTGTTTGAAGGTGTCTAATAGAGCGTTGTCACGGGAATGTATGCACATTGCTCATTTGACCCGGGAATGACTCCTTCATAAATCACATCTGACTCAATATCCTCCCTTCCTGCTTTGCCACTCATGCCAAGTGTTTGACGCCAGAGAAACTGTGCCCTAGCTCCAGCACATTCTGAGTCTATTCACGAAAGGGCGTCCTGGCAACTTGCCTCATGTGTAGTGATTGACACATACTTTCCCTTTAACCTGTGGGATCACATACTTATGGATAGTTAGTTTGGCGTTGGCTCGCAATACCATTATGTTTGAAAACCTGAGGACAGAGGGTCGCTGGTAAATATAAACTATGTGGAAAGCCGTATATTATCAATAATCCATTTGGAAAATCCAATGGCCTGTCTTTAGCTTTATGACTTTGGATCGGTGTGGACTTACAACTGTTTCTTGGCGTGAATCAGAATAATGTTTTGTGCGTCTTTTTTCACATGCGAAAAATTACAAGTGCATGTTTTCACATGTATAAAAGAACCAGAGCAAAGCAAATTAACTTCCAATCTTTTTTCTGTTTCTCTACGTTGGAAGCATTTGCCCTGTGGTGAAAACTGTACCTCAAAACACCAGCCAATTTTGGGTGGTGTGCCGTTCCGACCATCAAAGGAGATTTACTCTTTCCCTTGACAAGAGCATATTTCTAGCCGCTTCCAGAGTGGGTGTGGGTCAGAAATACAACTTTAAAAATCCACCAGAGGATCCGTTTGTAAATGCTCACTATCTTCCAAGGCATTCCCGCCCTGGAATGTTTACTCCCCACCATAGTAGACTTACTCACAGTAAACAAGCTCTTTGTGATTTAATCATTTTAGGAGTGCCAGGCCAATTTCTCTGAATTGCAAAATAGGGTCTGCACTCATAAATGAAGCTATTTTCACATGCAAGTCAAACATACACATGCAAATAACTTAGTGACTAAGGCTGCCCGTCTTTTAGTGCCCATGACTGATCATATTTGCATTCTTTTTTAGGTGTCCTTACCTCCTCCTCTGTAGTTTATTTTATGCGCTAGCAACAGTTCCACTCACACATTCCCAAGGGATTTTTTGTAAGGCCTCCCACAATCTTTGGCGATACGTTCGGAAGAACGTGGGAAATGAAGAAAAAGCCTTAAAGAACCTTGATTGTGCTTGCTTCAAAGTCACATTTGTGAGAAATTGGGTTGTTGGTTGGGGAGAGAGAGAGAAACAAAAGCCGCAATCCTTGTCCGGGAGAACCATAAAAGTCACTAAATTAACCTGTGCTTAAACATCTGGTATCTTGGCACAAAAGCAGTCAGGCTTAATTTAGACGCAATGTATAAAGTGTTTATGCAGCGCTTAAACAGTAATAAAGTAAAAACTCAACACAAGAAAAATCCCACACCAATTTAGAAAAACAGAATAAAATGTAATAAATATAATGACCTCTGATAGCAGCTATACCTAGTTGGGTGTAGCTGACCCCCCGGGCACCGATATGTGCTGTATCAGCTCTAAGTTTTCTGTTTCTCAGGTATCAAGTTTATATTCCAAATAAAACGGTTAATCCATTGTTCATATATATTTCATTTATTCTTCATGAAATTATTATCAAGAAATTGTTTTCAATTATTTCACATGAAAATCCAATGCATTTCGGCAGTGTATTCCTGCCTTCATCAGGGAAATAGTAAATCTATCGTGGAGATGAAGGTGGAGTTGAAGGCATCCTCGGAGAACCTGAAGAGGACGCAGGTCTTGCCCACCCCGGAGTCGCCGATGAGCAGCAGTTTGAACCCGGGGTGGGCAAGACCTGCGTCCTCTTCAGGTTCTCCGAGGATGCCTTCAACTCCACCTTCATCTCCACGATAGATTTACTATTTCCCTGATGAAGGCAGGAATACACTGCCGAAATGCATTGGATTTTCATGTGAAATAATTGAAAACAATTTCTTGATAATAATTTCATGAAGAATAAATGAAATATATATGAACAATGGATTAACCGTTTTATTTGGAATATAAACTTGATACCTGAGAAACAGAAAACTTAGAGCTGATACAGCACATATCGGTGCCCGGGGGGTCAGCTACACCCAACTAGGTATAGCTGCTATCAGAGGTTCTACTTATATCTCTCCAGACGGGGAGAGAGCCCCGGAGGCACGAAAACAACGTTAATTTTCCAGTTTGAACCGCGGTGCTCTATCCTACACTCTCAGTACATAAATATAATGACACCAAACAACAAAAATCCATTCAGTAGAAAGGAATAGATGTAATGTTAAAGATTTAGATAATAGTAGAACCAAAAGGTGTAAAGTGCCAACTAAGGCCATCTGGTCGCGCTGGACCGGGACAAAGTCACATGTTCAGACTGACTGCGATGGAGCGCACATCGGGCACAAGACCAAGTTTGGCCTACTGGGGATTATACCTTATGTTCTTGGTGTGCGGTCTGTGCGGCGTTGCTTTGCAGGGTTTTGCACCAGATTTGATGGAATTTTCAGTTAGGCTGGTACGACATCTTTAACCCACTTCCAAGGGTTCACCACTTTTAGAGCCACCACTTGAAGGGCCAGGAATCACTGAGGATACGTCCAGGTTTAAGGTGTTTGAAGCCTTTTCTGTCTCTGGGGCTCTGATCAGGAGACCTGCCAACTAGCCCCTAGAGTCACTCTAGTAGAGTGCAAAGAGAAAGCAGGTGTCAAGCAGCAGGGCCGTTCTTTGACGGCACAAGGTAGCCTTCAAGCAGCATGACAGTCCTCTTGGTGCAGCAGGGCAGTCCTATGAAGTTGACAGCAAGCCACTAACACCAGGGCAGTCCCCTGAGAGTCCCTCTTCAAGTCCAGAAGTGTATGGATGAGTTGGTCTGAAGGTCCTATTTTATACCTGGTGCTCCCTTTAAAGTTGGAGAAGCTTCTGGGGCCCCCCGCCAAAGCCCAACTACACCTATTCATGTGACCCAGGAAACAGGCTGCAGGCATCAAAGTGTTAGGACAAGAAAAATGCCAACCGTACTCCTCTTTCTGGTGAAAAATGTTGTGTGCCCAAAAAAGTGGTTTAATATCAGAATGTTCCCTCCTCTGTTCTCTCACAAGATTCCTGCACTCTTACATTTTAGTGTACTTACAAGAAGACTTTCTTGAACCATCAAATATCCCTAAAGAGGCCTCTCGTGATCCTGTTTCTCCAACTGCCCTAATTTTGATAACCTGAAGTATAAGATGTAGCCAGGAAATAACTAAACAGCATAGATTGGCAAAACCTTTTGTCAACGCTTCAGCTCAGTTGCTTTCAAGAAATCTGTTCTGCAGAGTCGTTTTGCAAGGAGGGCTTTGTTGTAAATAATCTGTGAAGGAGTTCACCCAGGCAGCGAGCAGGCCACTTGAATTTCTGTGTTAGCCAAAGTAATGATCCAACACATCTGATAAGGTGCACTATGTTTTAGACCTGACAAATAGGGGAAAGGCTATGATCTAATGAGTTTATTCAATGCATATGATAGCAATCGAGAACATTAAGGGATTCATCATTGCTGAACCAACTGCATGCTATTGTCTCTTTGCTTAATCAGTTAAGATACAACAATTGCTTAGCCCTACATAAAGATTGTTATTTGCTCAGCGATCCTGGCACAGTCTCCTACAGATGTCTTTCCATGGCCACTGGTGTACAAAGTCACGTCTTCCGCATTGCCTTGGGTGACCAGTTGAAGGTTTCTGAGGTTCGTAGTAAATTATTTCACTAAAAGGTGGAAGACCCTCTCATTTGGCTTTAATATTGCCCAGCATATTTTTTTTAACTGAGGTTCTGACCTTTCACTTTCAGTGCCAGAAGCTGCTGAGATGTTCTGCACCGCTACCCACCAGTTTATAGTACAATAGAGATCCACTTATAATGAATATGTTTATTTCCTATGTACCCTAAGTGTCGCCTTGTATTGCAGGTATATACATGTGTAGTTTTAATTACAGTCCTTAACTCTAGATACAAATTAATGGAGCGCTATAACAGAGGCATTTCAGACGAACACAAAGGGGAGGAGAGAAGAATAACAGGAAGTATATGGAAAGAAAGGAATCTGTGGGAGAAGGTTTCTTTTCAGAGACAGTCCAGCGTCCATGAAGGGTCACACCAGAAGGAGGTGTTTCTTGAAGTCATGGGTGCTCAGATTCTTTGGGAAGGGGCTTCTGGCATCTAGGTTTTATAGTGTCCCAGGCTCTATTTGCATAATAGGAGGCCAGATATCTTGCCTTTTCCTTCCTGCATTTTCTGTTCTTCAGCCAGATATTGCTGCTGTGGGTGAACACAGATCTTGCTATTGCTTGCCAGCTTTGCTGGTTTGCTTGAATTCATAGCTTGGAGGATGATGCATCAGACCTTGCAGTTGATGCGGATGGGTTGATGGATCCAATGTAGTTCTCAGAGAGTGGGTGACAGCCTGGCAGTCTTCTTCGTCCTTTGATCTCCAAGCCATGACATGAAGGATGCTCCTCAGATGGACTTTGGCATTCCAGTGATCAGGACATTCCTTCCTTTGAGATGTGATTAGACCGTACCGGATTTGACAACTGTCCTGAAGACTGATTCAGGGAGAAAGGCATTCAGTTTGTGGACTAGGAGGAGTTGATGGCAAGCACTGTGTGTCTTTTTCGCTGTTTTGAAGCTGAAATCTCTGTAGAGTCCAAAAGATTTGATGTTGTTGACAAGTTGAAGGTTGAAACTGTTGTAGCTCATTGTTGACCCAACTCTGTTCTTGTTTGCTTTTGCTTTTTAATGAGGAAGAAATCTGTCTTTGAGGTGCTGAACTTCAGGTATTTTTAGGACTATATTGTGGCGATACTTTACTTCAGACAAATTGTATAATTTCCTTATGAGACAGCTATGTAGACCTGGCTGCCTTTTGCATGTTGATCATTGTTGGCATTCTCGTCCATCAGGAGGACCACTTGGCTCTATGTAGAGACTGAAGATTTCTGGTGACATGTTTTGTTTAAAACACACTATGTTCTAATGGTAGTTTGCATTGACGTGGTGTAGGAAGCTGGCTCTTTATATAGTGTCCTGAAAAGAAGGACACTCTGTAGAGAGCCCAATGGATCCCCAAGTGGCTTACAGAGGCTAAAGTAGATAGTAGTAACACTCTCTTTTGTGGTAGTGTGGGCTAGCAGTTAGATTTATCAGAGGGTAATGCTAAGCATTTGTTGTACTCACAGAGGCAATAAAAGAGACACACACTCCAAGAATAAATCTGAAGCCAAATTAGAAAAATAACATGTCTGTTTATATATGTTGTGAAACCAAGAACTTCATTCAAAAGTAAGTACTGTTTTTGTTATCAATTTTTAGAGCTAAGCAAAAGTTTCAAAGTTGTTTGCCTTTATGCACAATGAAATCCTATGGAAGGAAAAGTCAGATATGCATACCGTTAAGTATAGTCAGTTTCAGGGGGGGTTCACCTTCTGGGTTTTGGAGTGTAGTGGGCCAAGGTCCAAAGTACTTTCCGGCAGTTTGTTGGGAACTGCCCAGGTTTAGATGCCAGCAGAGTGCTGGTGAGGTTGGTAGCTGTGCACGCTCCGAAAAAGGGGACCACCTGGGAGCATGCTGCATAGGGGGATTTGGAGACCAGTCTGAGAGCTCCCAAATGGGGGCTTGGGACACAAGGGATCTTGGGGCAAGGGGGCACAGTTGGTTGTTCGGCACCCAAGCCCGGCGGCTCCGGTGCAGAGTGGTTTGTTCGGCTGGACTGGGTGCGCAAAGTTGTTCTTCGCGGTTACAGACAAACAGCTGGCAGGGGCAAAATCAGGACAGCTGGGTCACTCACAAAGTGGGCTCAATGATGCTGATGTCCCTCAACGGCTGCTCTGTCATTTTGCAGTGGGAATCCAGACAGGATGCTCACTGTTGGTGTTTGGTGCAAGGCTTCGGGTACCCCTGGGATTTGTGATGCATGACTTCGGAGGGTCCTGGTGTCTTCACACTCAGTGGGGAGACAGATCTGACCCTCCAGAGCACGAGTACCTCTTCCTGGTCATCTGTGGCTTCGGTCAGGCCAGTTAGCTGCAAGGCAGTGGGCCAGACTCTGTTTGTCGTGCCTGAGGACTGCAGGGGAGTAGCTTCTCTACTCCAAAAGAAGACTGTAGGTGATTTTCGATGTGCTGGTAGGCTACCCAATACTGTGGTAGATCTCCAGCTTGCAGGACAAGTCACTCTGTCACGATTGTCAAGAGAGTTGTTAGCATACAGGGTTTTGCGCCAAACGTTCACAGCTTCTTCTGCAGTTCTCGCCTGGCAGCGACTCTTCTTTGTCCTTCTTCTCTTGATCCGTCAAATCTGAGTTCGTGGGTTCAGGGTGCCACCTAAATACTCAATTGAGTGGCGTTAAGGGGTGTGCTAGATAGGAACAAATGGCCTGAATACCTTTAGGGTGTCTACACCCTCTGTATGACTACTTCTTGTGGAAAGTGGGCATAACCCTGACCCTAAAAGGCTAATTCTGTCCAAAACAAGATGGGGGAATCTGAAATGATGGTGTCCACATCAGCTAGTCCACCTTAGGGGTTGTGCTGGCATATGTCGGACACACTTCCTAATCTTACTAATTTTCAGGACAGGGGAGGAGGCATCTTCACTATCTGGAGAGGCCAGGGTCGCAAACAAAAAGGTGGTGAGGCCTTTGAAGCTTCCTGCCCTAGAATGCAGATTCTGTATGGTAGGAGATGTAAACGCCTCCGCCCAGAGCAGGTTGTGTTCCTGACCTCCGAGAGCGAAGGTTCTCACCTCAGGGGGTCAGAAACTCCTCTGTGGTGGCTGGCTGTTCGAGACCAATCAGTCAACACACTAGTAGTCAGTTGGTATTTTGGGGCCAACTCTAAGGTGCCCTCTGGGTGTATTTATTAATAAATCCAACATTGGCATCAGTGTGGGTTCATTAGGAAGAGATGTTTGGTACCAAACATGTGGGGTAACAGTGAAGCCATCATGTAGCTGGAGAACTTGTGATCATGAGTTTCCAGCCCATGTACTTGATATGGCATCCCTGTGCACTTCTGATATCTACAAATTGACTTAGATATCACGGGGACCTAGCCACTAGAGGAGATATGCCCACACATGGGATATAATGCACCCTGCCTTAGACGTACCCATACCACGTGTAGTGTTTTGCAGGCATGGCACAGAGGGATTTGTGCCATGTCGACTCTTCATTTGTCTCTGTACCAAGACGCTAAGGCTTTAATGGCAGTTTGCATTTGCTTGGTGAGGGGTCCCTTAAGATGACACAATTAATTCTGCACCCCTTAACCCCTTCCATGCTGATGACGACCCCCGTCCGTCATACAACACGGTGGGCGTGTGCTGATGATGGCTGGGGGCCAGCATGATCCCGCCCACTCTTCGGAAGTGCCGCACAGGCGTAGAATCGTGGCCGCGCCCAAGGGGTTAAGGACCATCTTTAGTCCTAACAATGCCCTGGGTAATATATATATATATGTATATATATATATATCTGTTTTGCTGTCTCCTACACTTAGGTATTATATTGTTGAGGTGGCTGGTGCTGGTCCATCCCGCTTGTGTTATTCGCTGTCTGACCTACGAGGTTAAATGAGGGATTTTCACGTAAAGTTAGGGTATTCGGTGTTTGGTGCTGTTTGGATGTTTTCCAGTTATGTTTTCCTACTGTTTGTAGCTTATGCTTGCCTGAAATCCTATTTACTTATGAAATTCACTCCTATGTCACAGTCCTGCTTTGGACACGGTCCCCGCTTACCAAGTGAGCGATAATCCACACCATTAGATTATTAACCTGGAATGTCGGGGACCTTGGCAACCATAAGAAACAATGGCTAATGCTATCTTACCTCGATTTACATTATAGTGAGGTCATCTTGTTGCAAGAGACTAATATTGATACGGTCAGGAGGTATGTCTTCGCTTACCACTGGGGTCACATTAGCTAGTTTGCTTGCGTGCTGATCAGGGCCGGACTGGGCACCGAAAACGGCCCTAGCAAACTGCTTGGCCGAACACCCTGGGAGTGGGGGGGGGGGTGCGCGAACACCCTGGGAGTGGGGGGGGGGGGGGGGGGGTGCGGCCAAGCTGTTTGCTCGAGCTAGATTTGCCGATTTTGTTACAGGGGGTCGATATTGCAGGCCCCCTGTAACAAAAACGGCTCCCATCCTAGCGGCCTGCCGGGGAAACGCCCGGTGCCCGCTACCGCCAGACCGGCACTGGTGCTGACTGCCAAATACATTTGTGAGGTGACTTTAACTTTATTTTAGACCCCACCACAATAGCACTATCCCCTGCCGAGCTGGCAGCCCTAACTTACTTACTACACTTCAATCATATTCTTGTATTCTTGACTCGGATGGGGTAGTAGATGCCCAGTGGGCAATCAGAGAAGAGTGAACATACTCATTCTGCTCGTCTGCACAACACTCACCCCCACATGGCTTTTAGTTAATTTTCAGAGGGTTGCTTACCTCTGTGCAGTTCCTGAAATATTTACCTCGCACCTTATCAGACCGCTCGCCCGTGCTACTAATTGTCAACTTTCCTGACCTATGCATTGCCACCAGTCCTGGCTTTTACTTTCTGCTGCACTTATTAGCCCTGTTTTTTGTGCAGACATACCCAATGCAATTGAAGAATTATTCAATATTATTATTGGTTCGGTTTCCTCTTTGGTGACAGTGTAGGCAGTGGCGGCTCCTCCTCTAAGGCGGAAGAGTGTCGCCCCTGCTCTCCGAGCAGTGCAAAGGAAAAATAAGATGATAATAATGCAACGCTATTATCATTTTATTTTTAGTATGGAGCCAGGTTAGGGTGGAGCTGTGATCTCGTCAGAGAGAGGAGTGGTTGGTGCACTATAAGTGCGCATGACAGATTGGCGGCCGGCTTAACCATTGTGCGCAATTAGCATTCCTCCACCTGACTGTATTGTGCAGCCAGCTAAAGAACTGTCCCAGGCTCTGCCTGAGCGGCCAAACAGGCCGCTCAGACCAATCACAACACTGCTGTCATGCTGGTGACAGCAATGTTGTGACTGGATTAGAGGAGCCTGGGTGCTGCTGGAAACCAGGAACAGAGAGAGGATGGAGGCGAGGCATCAGCCAGTGACAAACGGTAAGTCTTTCTTCCTGGCCCTTCCATTGAGTTTAGGAATCCTTAAAGATTCTGTTCCGCAGCATCTAATTGACTAAGCAGATCGGAGTTTTGAGGTCTGTTCGTGCTCAGTTGGATCAACTGGAGAAGGCTCTTGCATCTGCCTAACTCCGGTTGTAATCCTCCCAACGTGCGTCGGCCATGAAAGAACTGAACGATCTGCATGTCAGGTACAAAGAGGCTCTTGACTTCTAGATTTCTCACCTAGGTTAATGCGCTCAGGCCCTCATTTTTGGTGAGGGCGAAAGACCTAGCAGAACCTCATCTTGGTTTCTCTGAGGATCCCAGCAGAGAACTGTTGATCCAATTGTTACGCTCGCAGTCTGGTGCAACAATGACTATTAATAGGGATGGGGATTTGGACTGCATCACTTGGGTCAGTGCCACTGTGATGCCAGAACTGGAGGATGTCAAGAGAGTGACTCTAAAATATCTGTAGGACTGAGTTTGTGGGAGGAAGTGTTCTGGCCAGAAGCTGAATGCTGTTGTTTCTATAGCTATTCAGCCTAAATGCCAGTATGACTGAGGCGGTGTTACCCTGAGAGGGCAGTACGGCTGGGAGAAAAGTCACCTGCCAGTCTTTCAGTAGATACCTCTGTTGTAAAATGTACTGTTTGATTGCATTTTTCTTAGGCTCCATTGGGTTTTCAAGTTCCCTTGGTGCTGTTGCTTTTCAATGCAATGGTGGGACTCACTGCATGCCAGGCTGCTTTTAGTTCCCCGAGTTGGTACAGTAGAATGCGTAGCCTCTACAGTACCCTCAGAGATGTTAAGGCCTCCAGACCTATCCAGCTTCACTGTGGACTACTCAACACGAGTATAATGCGGCCTACCATAGGTCATTAAAATGGCGAACTGTGCTGCAGTTATTCTGTCTGAAACTGGGTTTAGGGGCCAACACCTCTGAGATTACATTACACCACTTAAATAGAGACCCCTACCCCATATCCGTGTCAGAAGTGAAAATGTAATTTCATGGATTTTTTTTCGAAGGCAGTGGAAGAGGAATGTCTGATGCACAAGGAACACTGGAAGAGTAAACCTGGCTCAACATTTTCATCACTTTAATGCGAGATTTCCACTGGAAGCCTCAGTACTTCAGATAGGCCTCCACTCATTGATTTGTGGTTTAGAACATGATTGAAAATGTGTCTGCATAACCTCAACTTTTTCCTGCCTGTTACCCGTCCAGGATCTGACGCCACTCAAGGTTTTGCTGCTAAATTCTGGTAAATGTTGCTGTTAAAATTCTCAACCATAACCACACCAAAGAGGAGAAAAAAAAGTTCCCTCACATTGTCCTTAGGTGATGACAATAG
Source organism: Lissotriton vulgaris (assembly GCF_964263255.1). Taxonomy (NCBI): domain Eukaryota; kingdom Metazoa; phylum Chordata; class Amphibia; order Caudata; family Salamandridae; genus Lissotriton; species Lissotriton vulgaris. Next base: position 1,478,564,972 of record NC_141694.1, read on the forward strand.
GACTGACAGGTAAAACGTTTTCTTACCATCACACCCTCACTAGGTGCATGAGTAACGGACTGCATGGATGCCTGCCCTGACGGAGGCCCTAGACCCTCCTTTGAAGGATCTATTGTGGTGTTGAATCATGTTGGCAAAAAAACGTTCATGCGATGTGCAAGACATAATATCTAGGTACCATCCATTTTGGTTTTAATTCAGCCACGGGTACCCGTTAATAAAGGGGATTCCTGGATTTACACTCCGGTTGTATTTTTTGGAAGAACTGCCCCCCGTATGAGCAGAACATTAATTTTCTGATCCCTCCACCCCGTTTTAACCAAGTGGGTGAGGATGGCTGATGATGAAGCAAACCTCAAAAGAGAGGGTGAGGCCTCTCTGACCAATAGCTGTATGCTTTATTGTGGATAATTTCCTGTGATACTTTTTTTTCTGGGGTTTCTCTCTTTTTCCCAGTGAATGCTACAGAATAAGATCCTTGCCATGCTAGTTGTTTGATCTAAATTCTTAACCGTGCCCAACGCCACCAAAGAGGACTTTGCCTCTAAATTCCCACCCTCCCAACCCTCATTATCATCATCACAGTTTGATGTGCCTCTCAATGCCAGTAAATTGTCCTTTCCGTGTAAAACAGGCTTGAGGTCGTGTCTTTGCTGTGAAATGTACCGTATAACTTATAAACTTGCGGATTTATAAAGCGCGAATTGTTGCCCTGAGGCGTCCAAGCGCTAACCAACGATAACCAACGATGTCAGTGGAAAGTGGTGTGTGAAGTATTCTGTAAACAAACGTTTATTCTTGAAATCAATACTTGATAGCACTGTGGATCTGGTGGGCACGTTTTGATTATTATTCTGTGTGTACATATCTCCAGGGGCAGGGTCGAGGGATTGAGACTCAATGCCGGGCACAGAGTTTCAGCTCCTGACTTCAGTGCAAAGGTTAGGACCACTCCTTACCCCACGGTTTAAGAGACGCCATTTTGAGCGGTAGTCCAGGATAGTCCTGTGTCAATCAACGTGCAGATGGGTTCGTCTGAGTGTACCAATGATTGGAATTGAGTTGTTGCATTGAACCTCAATGCGTGTAACTGACATATGTAATTTTTAAATGTATTAAAAAATTGCCTTTCTTTGAAATGTTTTCTGGTAATAAATACAACCCATGATCAACCCGCGGTATCCGATTGTTTGCCACTGATTAGATTGATGGGAACTAAACACACCCCACCCCATCATATTTACCCCCTGCCTCCTTTACGATTACTGACGGAGCTTAAAATCTACATCTGCTAGTGTGATTCACCGCATAAATGAATACACTCACTAGTGCTGTAGTGACCTGTCCTGTATGTTGCATGTCCTACTAGAGAGATAATGCTCTTTGTACCGCTCGGAACGTCGTACAACTGCAACGTGTCACAAACCGAGTTTATCAGTTTGGCAATTTGTTCTCTAGTTCTGTATTTTCTTGTGTTTGAAGTTCAGAACAAGTTTACATCTTATAGTGTCCTTCAACAGAAAACAAAGAGATGGCGTGGCGTGCTGTTCCGGTTGGGCCTTTAATGTATTTCCTTCCCCCTGCACCTTTGCTCACCTTTCTCTGACAGACCCGCGTCTGTCATCGGCCTCGGCCCGAGGCCTTGCCAAGCTATGAGTAATGCACCGCTCGGCGCCACTGTCTGTGTATTGACACTGGCACCAGTTATGCAAATACACAGGTTTCACGGTCCAGGACTCTGTCTGGAGTGTGGCTGGGCCAGATGCCGTGAATGTGTGCAAAGATGACGCACTTGCAACGGTGCTCCTGCAACAGAGGCTGAAAACACAATGCGTTTGACGCTGGCCAGGGTCCTGTTTGTGTCTAAAGTCAACGCCATTTTGTAACGGATGTATGAGTGAATGAATAACTTTATTCTGCTCACAATAGAACAATTAAAGCGCACACACACATAAAATCAATAAAATACTTGATATGAATAAATACATCCTCGATTCAAAATATTAAAATTTTAAGAACACTTCAAATTCTAGCTGATCCCGGTTTCAATAAAGTGTGTAGTGGCCCGTCAACGTACAGCAGCACGAAGAAATCAACTTTACAGCTGAACATGTCTCTTTGCTGGAGAAAATGATAGGCAATATACAGTGCCTTAAATTTCTTAATCTCATAAGAGGACCCAAATATTTCTGTGTATAATGTATAAAAATTACAAAAGAAAAGGAAATGAACCATTGATTGTTTAGACTCATTATTACATGGACAGACTCGTGTAGCCAAATTAGGCTGGTACCCCATAGGAAAAGAAAGCAAATATTTTACCGTGTATTTCTGGAAGACATCCTCCAGTTTACAAAAATCCCCCATCTCAAAGGTCTCATTTTTTTTCTTCCTATTTAAATATAGAATGTTCTATGAAAACTAATTTGCTACATCGACTGGGGCAAATTTTCGATGAGACAAAAGTTTTTTATTGAAAATGTACAAATGCTGTAATCGGATAACTCTAACACATCATCCCATCCTCGTCGCCAACAAAAGATGTAGCAATTTTTCTTTAAGTAGGCACAGCGCTCTCTGAAGTTTTCTTAAATATGTGTATTGTAAGTGGAGCTGCTATAAAATACGTCGTCTCAGCGCCAGTAGGCCCTCTCGACTGTCACTATATTCAACAAACATTACAATACTGACCTCGCAACAGTCTGTTGAATGCTCACATCCTTGAATACTACATTCTTATGGTACTGTAAAATACTGTGCGGTGCCAATGAATTGTTAAACTGCAAGTGTGAGACATCCTTTGACCGTATCCTTAGTTACTTTCGACTCATTGATGAAGAGTAAAACATGGTGAATGGCAATATTTTGTTTGGTCTCTGCATGGTTTGCATTCATAGACTTGTTTTGGTGACAGTATGACTTTAAAGCAACAAATGTTGTTGTTAGCAGAGTATTTTTCGTTAAACTGAGGCTGTTTTTCATTCTGTTGTGGGAAACCTCCTGTGTCCAACTTTGAGCCGAATAGTAAGCACAACATATTAAATTAGTGCATCTGCAGAGTACAGGGAACTGTCCTTGCACTGTGTGGTCATACATATAGCAATGGTCGTACTATGTCCCTAGACTAGAGTTACAGTTTCACTAATTGTCATGAGGCTACTGCTTTTCCAGTCCTTGGTTTTACTTTTACAAATCATTGTTGTCTGGTGTGTCAGTCCATTTGAGTTATTCCTTTGAGCATAACACAACGTGCATTTGTAAAGCGCACATTCACAGGTTGGGGCATCTTGTCACTGAGTAACATATGTTTGTTGAACACAACGGTATTTATTTTATTGACCTGGGAATGACAAAATGCTGTGCGGACCTTTCTGAATTCAGACCTGTGATGAGTATAGAATTCACTGTTTACTTCAGAGGTAAAAAAGTGGTCTCCTTTTCACCTGATCACCTTACATTTTTTCCGGCAAAAGTTGTTCTCTGAACTTTCTTTCCACTGAGAGTAAGATTTCAAGACTTTCACTCCCAGCCCCACTTTACTTGCCTTCGAGAGCGCATTTCGTGCTTTTAGAGTTGGCCCTGCATCTACCTGCTGGTGACCCCCAAGGGGGATGCCAAGAAGGGCGTTGGTCAGATTGTGTAATTAATTTGGCTGTATTCTTGTAGCTGCCCTGACTGTCCTAGGTTGCCACTTATGAGACAACAGCGCAAGGCTTACTGTCAGAAATTGGGTCATTAAATTATGAGTGGGTAACACCTACCAACTTAATTAACAGATAAAGCTAGGTCAAGGCAAGATTCTGAGAGTATCATTGCTCAGCCCCCGGTAGCTATGGCACAAGCAGATACCCTGATAAGTGCATGTTAAGTTCAAGCAGTACCAACAATTCTGATGTACAGCAAACTAAACAATGACCTGTTCAAAACAACTTAGAAAAATAGAGGAAACTTCCATGATCAAAAAGAGACACCAAAATCATGAAAATAGGTTAAAAGGACATGGACATGGGAATTTTTTTAATTTTAATGCAGAAAGTGCCAGGAAAATGTAAAGCGCCATTGAATATAACATTTGGCGGTTGACTGAGACCTTGGCACGATTTCAGACTGATTACAAAGAGGAGGTCAGATAAACCAAGTGGGTTCTTCTAGTGAAGTTTTAAAAAAAACCTTTTTGACTTAGTCTCTGAAATGGAAGTAGGAATCTTCCAGCAGGGCAAGGTCCGAAACTGTGGCAAGGGAGGGCCCCTTAAAGTTGGCTATGTTGTTGTTGAGTTCCCACTGAAGCCACTGATTTTGGCACCAAAAGCTCAGAGCAGGACAAATCTGGATTTGGTGTGTGCCAGTGTTGCTTTGTCGCTTTGATACATTTGCCACCTCGTCAAGGTCCAAGGTTTAACTTCAGACTTTGTCCCATTTATAGAAGTAAAGATCCTTCAGTGGGGCCATGCTGGACACTGTTGGCTGGCAGGTTTCCACAAGACTGTGTGCTTTTACCGAGAGGTCCCACTGAGCTTATTTTCACTGCAGCAAACAAGCTGCAAGTAGGCGGCACCTGTTCTTTTTGCTTGCCTAGGCAAGTTTCAGCATCTTGTTCCGAAAATTCCACATTTCTCCAGCTGCTGGGAAAGTTTCTTCTGATCAGTCCAACAGCCCTTTTCTCCGCAGGATAGGCTTCTAGGTACCAGATTCCTCTCTAGCCAGTTCTGCAGGGTCCAGTGCTCGGTGGTTGGCTGGCCCCTCTTGAAGTCAGTAGTCCTTCTGCTTTTTGTTTCACCAAATCAAGTAAACAGGAGGCCAACACCTTGACAACTGGGTACCAGCAGGAATCATGAATCTTAAAATGAGTCTTGCTCTTCAAGCAGAAGTCAGGAGTCTTCTTCCACCGAATCATCATCATCTTCAGGTGGAGTCTTCCCAGGAATGTTCTGAGGAGAAGGTGCTTGAGGCCAGTAACTTGAGAAATTATGCCACTGTATCCTAACTTTTTTTCTGGCAACCTCTCACCACCTTTTACGGCTTTTCCTTTTTGACTTACTTTAAAATTATCCAAGAGCTCCTGTTTCAGTATGGCATCCGCTTTCTGCTGCAAGGCAAGCATGCGTTCAGGTCATTAACCACTCTCATATTTAGACAAGCTCTGCTCCCACTGACAAGGTCATCCAAACTGTATTCTTTCCCCCAGTGTAACTGGAGCCTGGCTGACTATGCGGATCCTGAAAATGAATATGAGTAGTACCCCTGTCCCTCTGCCCCCCAAGTAAGAAATAATCCTGAAAATGTTGCTAGCATTTTCCCAGGCAGAGATAGAAAATTAAATATTTAATCACAAGTAGGCCTACCCAGTGGAAAAAGTAGCTGGACCCGCACAGTGAACAATTTTTTCGGCCTTCAATAATTGGAAGGATACACATAAATATGTAGTGTGCCAATTTTCTAAATCTATTAAGCACTTTACCTTGTGTGGTACAAGTTACATTTTAGCGGTGACTTATTTATACATAAAAAATTGTTTTCCTACATAGGAAAGGCACTTTTCCTTGCCTTCGTGATACTGCATTGACTTTAACCTGATGACTAGCCAGAACACAGAGGTAAATTTGGCAGGCATATGTTGTTGTCATACATGTGGGTGGTGTAAGTTCACACTGACATATGACATGTAACTCTAATGCCACTGATTCATTTTCTGCGCTATCTATTCCGGCCATTGTAGGAAATTAAAATGACCAATTGGGTAAAATCAGAGTTACCAATAAAAATTTTAAGATCAGAGAACAAGTAATTCTCTTCCAGGGGATCCTCATCAATAGTCATAAGCACAAGAATATTCCCGCCCATGCGCGGGACTCCAGAAACACAATCATATATGTGACACACATATATGTATCTCCAATTAAAAAAGCAAATGCAGCCTTCCATAACCTAGAGCTGACTCATGCTGTAAGGACACCCCTGTATATCATAAGCAATACATTAAAACCAGGGAAAAAACAACAGCAAAGCATGTTTGAAACTGTTTAATGCTTAGCACTTAGCACAATCCCTTAGATAGGACTGAAAGCATTGACAGCTCACAGGCTGCATTGCAGAAAACATAGCCCAAAAAGGCTCAAAAGCTAACTCATAGCAACATAGCAATAAACTGGCACTGTGCCTTTAAGGTAGCCATGACCCCCAGCTTCCCATCATGCCTCAGGGGTGACAGTTAGGTCAGTTGTTCTTTCCTGCTCCTTCAGGAAGGACCCTGGTTACACAGCTCCACTTCTTTCTGATTTTTGGCAGAAATAATCTTCACTTTTCTGAGAAATTGTGCCTTACTTCAACGTTTTACATCTTTTGAAGTAAGGTTCTGTCTTTTTTTGACAGGATTTGGCATTTTTTCCACTCAATATGCCATCTCTTTTTGACCCCTGTCCTTCTTGTGGAAAAAAGGAGGCCAGGTCAGACTCTCGGGAAGTCTGCATACTTTGTCTACCTAAGGACCATGTTCCCAAGACTTGCCCTCATTGCCAGTCTTTATCTAAGAGGACTCTGAAAGACAGAGAAAGAACCCGTTTTTTTGGACTGGCAGAAAAAGAGAAAACTTCTTCCAGAGGCAGGTCACTGGTGAAGAAGGGCTCCAAAAGGGCTAGATCTCCTCCTAGGAGCCAGCTTCATCACTCTTCCTCTTTAGCGTCGGGCTCGGCGCTGAAAAAACTCCACCGGTGGGTCATATGTCCAAGAGAAGACCTTCGACGGCGGGCTCCCAGTCGAGATAACACCGACATTCAGGTATGTCAATACATTCACCGTCGATGTCTTAAGAATCATGAACCTCTGCCATCGTTAACCCGGTGACGATCGGCGTCGAGGAACAGAAGCCCTCTGCCGTCGGCAACTCAGTGACGATCGGTGTTGAGGAGCAGAAGTCCTCTGCCGTCGACAACCCGGTGACGATCGGCGTCTAGGACCAGGAGCCCTCCGCCGTCGTCATCTTGGCTCCGATCGGCGTCGAGGATCAGAAGTCCTCCACCGTCGTCAACCAGGCGACGATTGGCGTCGAGGAGCAGAAGTCCACCGCCGTCATCTCGGTGTTCGACGTCGAAGGTCCCTTCGGCTTCGAAGAGTCCTCCGCCGTCGTCAACTCAGCGAAGATCGGCGTCGAGAATCAGAAGCCCTCCGCCGTTGTCAACCCGGCGACGATCGGCGTCGAAGAGCAGAAGTTCTCCACCGTCGTCGGCTCGACGACGTTCGGCATCGAGACACAGAGATACTCCGTCGTCTGCGAGACAATTGAGGTCGAGGAACAGAAAATCGACGTTGAGACCGGTTCCAACACCTGGCCGGGAATCGAGGTCAAAAAGGAGGTCAAGGTCGGCGTTGAGAAAGGCTCCGTCAGAGCAGGTCATACGCTCAATGTCGAGGCCCACATCAGTCAGGTCTGGAGAGGGTTCTGTGGTTTTAGTGACAGAATCAGCGTCACAGCACTCATCCTCTCACTCCTCGAAACGCCCTTCACCAGAACATTCGCTATCTGCATCCACAGAGTGACATGCAGAAAGGTTGCGACAAAGATCACCTTCACATCACAGGGGGGCCTCCCCTTCTGTTTACTTATCTCCGAGATGGCTCCTTCCCCTCCATCACTGGAGCAAAAAGCCTACAGGAGCATCACGACGAGAAGAGGACTACACCAGCCCTCTCCACAGATCGCCTCCATAATTAGTGCAAGAGTTGGATAGAGCACCTTCAGCCAGACTTAGGGACCGAACTGGCAGATCGCGAGAGCGCAGACCATCCAGTTCTTGTCACAAAAGGAGAAGGTCTCCTACTCGGTGTTCCTCCTCCACTCGCTCCTCTAAAAGGGACTATTCACCCACCCTGTATCAAGAGTATCTCCGATAGATGATATAAATACATACCATGATGTGCTTCAGAGAGGAGCTCAAAAACTGAACATTGAGATGACAACCCCTCCGGTTGCAACGACAGTGATTTTTGAGACGTTACATCAAAGATCTGTGTCTCGACCGTTGTTCCCTCTGGTTCCTGGTCTTCTGGAACCAGTAATGGACATTTTCATAACTCCATATACAATTGAAGCTGCACCAGCTAGAAATCAGAAGATTTACAAGCCGTCAGGAACAGACCCTGTATTCTTGAAATCAGATACGCCTGCGGACTCTGTTATCATCGCAGCGGCAAGAAAAACGCACGCAGTTGCGGCATCTTCATCAGTCCCTCCGGACAAAGAAAGTAGGTCCCAGGACTCTTGGAGACGGAAGGTGTGCGGGTCTGCAGCATCATCGTTAAATGTATCTAGAGCAGTAGCTTTATTAGGCCGCTATGACATGGCCTTATGGGACTCCTTGGAACGTTTCAAGGAAAAGCTTCCTAAAGAAGATCAGAAGGATTTTGAGGATATCATCACAGAGGGATCCCTTGTGGCCAACCAGATGATTAGCACAGCAGCGGATGGTGCTACTCTGTCAGCACATTTGTATGCGCATGGGATTTGCGCTAGGAGGTCGGCCTGGTTAAGACTGACAGCTCTTAAACCAGATGCACAACAGAGAATTCTTAACCTTCCTTTTTCTGGCTCCTCCCTGTTCGGCGCCCACACCAATGAGGAGATGGCTAGGATGAAAGCTGAACTAGACACTCTCAAGGCGGTGGGATTAGAAAAGAAGAAGGAATTCAAACTGAGATACAGACCCAACCAGCGCAAGGGCTACCAACAGAGGGTTCAAACCCCTCAATGGTCCCAAATAAAAAACCAAGGCAAATCACTGTCCCAAGGCCGTAAGTCGAACAGAGGTAGAGGAGGTCACCAGCAATCCTCTAACACGGCCAGATCAGCAGGGAAGCAATCAGCAGGAATTTCCTCTGGCGCAGTTGCCCACTCCAGTGGGAGGGAGTGTATCACATCATCTGAAAGAGTGGTGCAACATGACAAAAGATCGTTGGGTGCTCAGTATACTTGCCAATGGATACACACTACGTTTTTGTGTGCTTCCAAAGGACATTCCTCCGAAAAGATCTCGTCTTCACCAACTAAAGCTACTTCAACAGGAGGTGATAAACCTTTTTTTTGGTAAACTTTATTTTTAGATTTTCAGAATATATCACAGTAATTTGCATTCAACCATATCACAGTGAATCAGCATCTAATCAGAATAATCACCCCCAGCAAATGCCCATATACTTAATTTCATAGATAAATCTTACAGTGTAAATGTTCAACATAAACCTTGGAATAATCACAACATGGATCACAGTGTTGTGTTCGAGGCATCCATGTGTCAGCTTACATGCAAAGTTCAAAGTATTCGCCCACAGGAGAAGTGTGGCTCAAGTGGTTGGAGCGGCAGACCCTGATGCAGAGGTCTGGCCTGGACCAGGGTTCAATTCCCCGCCTCGGCGGGTCTTGGGCTCAATTTCCCCGGACCTGACAATTCTCGCCTCTGTGCCTATTCCAATCATGGAGTCCCACTCTGTAAGTCTGGGCAATAGCTTGCTTAACCTCCACAACGACCCCTCGCAGCGGGATGCCTGGTGTTCACCTTGGGGATGCCCAGTAATGGGTTATCTCGCAGGGGAATACCAGGACGGGTTCCCTAAGCAAGCGCTGGGACGCTTTCGGGCAGCCATGCGCTCTACAAATCAAATTTCATTTCATTTCATTTCACATGCCTATAGTAATAGGAAGTTCATATAGCAGCAGGGGATGTGGCTCCTGACTCTGTAGCACTGTGCGATAAAAGGTACTCCTTAAGAGGTCCCCAGATATCCTTGGGCCCTGGTGGCTAAGGGCTGTAACTCGGCATACATGGCATTTTGCTCCTGACAATAGATCAAATCAGCCATCCACTCCTTAAATTTTGGGGCACGGCCCCTACCCCATCTCCATTCCTCCCTCCGTTTATCCAATAACAATGATAATGCTACAAACTTCCTGTACGAGGTGGGTATATGTGCCGTGTATATCAACAATGTAAGCAGCGGGTCCCTCGCCAGAGCACTACCAGTCATACTGTCTAGTGCTGTTAGTACTTGCTCCCAGTAATCATATATGGTTGGACACTCCCATGCTAGGTGAAGGAATCTTGCTCCCGCCTGTCTGCACCGGTCACATCTATCTGTATCAGCTAAATTGAATTGAAGTTTCTTCGCCGGTGTATAATATAACCAATGCAGATATTTATAATGTATGATTCGCAACCGACAAGATCTGTGCCGTTTGTACACAACAATATTGCCATTGTTCATCAGTAATTTCTCGCCCCAAGTCCTCACCCCAATGTGTACGGGACTTACTGCGTTCTCCTGCTCTATTTGCTCGAATGCTATTGTATAACCCTGACTCAAGATGTTTCCCATCTGTGGACCCTAGCATTAGATGAAGTGGGAGGAGGCACGTTGGCTCATGAGGGAAATCCGGAAGTATAGACCCCATCCCCTGTCTAAGGCGCACATAAAGGAACATATCCAGAGGCGTAGCTTGCACTCCCAGAAAAAAATGTTCCTTCGATCGAAACGTCCCATTATGGAAGAGATCTCCCTAAGTGGTTATTCCTACACGTTTACACAACCCCTGAAAGCCCTTCTCCTGCAACAACGATACATCAGGATGAAACGACAATGGGAACCGCTGGGAGTAAAGAGCAGGCAGATCCAGCATCGTGGTTATCTGATGCCATGCGTCTACCGTGCCAGTGACAGTAGTGGGTGGTGTCGCCCATGTGTCGCCGTGTGCCCAGGTCCATGTATCACTCCATTCAACGGTACTGGGTCAGCAAGCCAATCTGCTACAGCCATCTGCGGCATATAGGGAGGAGGGGGCATCCAATAGTAAGCATAGTGCGCCTGTGCGCTTAAAAAGTAGATCTCAAAATCAGGGATGTCAAAACCACCCTGCTCATATGGCCTCATCAGTGTTGACCAGCTAAGTCTCGACTGTCTCCCTCCACAACAATCGCAGCAACTCAGAGAGCAATGTTTTGAAATAGAACCTCCCCTGCGCGTAAGATATATTAAGGAACAGGTAGAGGAACTCGGGAAGTATGATCATCTTAATAAGGGAGGCTCTCCCAGCATGTGACAGGGGCAACGATATCCATCGCGTAACATTGGCGTTAAGATGTGTTATGGCCGTACCATCATTTGCTCTTATGGTTTCCTCCCTGTCTCTGGTCACTTGTATGCCAAGGTACCTCAGCTCCGTTTCGCACCATTCTATCGGGAAATCCAGTGGGAATTGCGTTACCGCCGGTGTAAGGGGGAAAACTTGGGACTTCCCCCAGTTGATACCTAATCCAGAATAGTCGACCAAATTTTATAAAGTCACGTTAAATGGGGTTAATATTCTGTTGCGGATCTCTTATATAAAGCGTGATATCGTCCGCATACAAAGATACCAGTATCTGACGAAGAAAGCAGCAGAATGCTTTGTCTTGGTGCAATTACCTCCGTCTACAAGCCAAGGGCTCTATCGCAACGGCAAAAAGAAGTGGGGACAACGGGCACCCCCTGATGAGTGCCTCTGGAAATTATAAGGGGTTGAGACAAGTGGCCATTGATCAAAACCCTAGCAGTGGGACGGTGGTACAATAGTTCCAGCCAGGATAGGTACATCTCAGGGAAACCCATCCCCCGTAGCACTCTGAATAAATAATCCCACTCAACCGAGTCGCACACCTTAGTGGCATCTAAAAGAAGCTGCGGCGAGTGGGAAGTCGGGTGCTACATTCTGGATTAGCGAAAATAAAGTCCTAAGATTATGAGAGGTGGACCTACCAGGCACAAATCCTGATTGATCAGGCAACACAAGCTTATCTAGTAATAGGGACAGCCGATTAGCTAAGACCTTCGCCAAGATTTTCGTGTTGCAGTTCATCAGTGACAACGGTCTATAAGAATCACAAGACTCAGGAGGTTTTCCAGGCTTTAGCAATGATGTCACTATTGCCTCTCTCATCGAGGAGGGAGAGTATTCCCACTTCCAGTGACTCCTCATACACCTCCTTCAGTACTGGAGCCACGATGTCAATGTAAGCCTTTAAATTCAACCGGTAGGCCATCTGACCCCGGTGCTTTCCCATTTTGAAACTGCATGATAGCCTCTCTAATTTCGTAAATCTCAAATTTAATACCTAAGAACTCTCGCTGGGTATCGCCAAGCCAGCCTAGTGCCAGATCCCCCATAAAGTCCTCTAGGTCAATACCACCATGCCTTTGAGATGTATATAGTGCTCAGTGAATGCCTCCAGGATGCTCTGCAAGTCACGATGTGGTGGCTTACCCGACTCCTGTATTTCTAAAACATGTGTTCGGAATCTAGGACCCTTTGTCACTGCAGCCAGTGCCCTCCCAGGTCTTTCTCCCTCCCCATATCTACGTGCTGTGCAGTACCGCCTCCAAAACTGCAGTATCTTCATATTCAGTTAAAGTTGTACGAAAATCTTTTTGCACCTGCCCCACCTCCCCCTTCCCAATTCGCCTCTCCATCCCTCTCAGATCCTGCTCCAACTTATGTATCGTGTTTTGAATGTCCCGCAGTACCCCAAAACTCTTGGACATGCAGTGCGCACAAATCGTGACTTTAAACGCTTCCCATTTTTTTTTTTTCTTAACATCGTTTTTATTGCATCACCAATATAAATGTACAGACAGTAAAGTCAAAGTGCAATCAGATCCATAGCAAGAAAAGACAGTAATTGTCGACCCCCGTACTGAGTGGCACGTCCCCATACCGAGAACAGTTCAGCCTCCATCCATAAAACAGTCCTTGCTGTATCTTACATTGTCTGACGTTATTACTGCAAAAGAAAAGGTGGGTTGCTTTTGTGGTTTTCGCCCCTCCCCCACCCCAACAAACATCGATCCCCAACAACCCAACAATTCCAACAACCCCCCCCCGTGGTCGCGCTGTACAAAATCACTTTTGGAAAGATAGTCTGGTGTGGCGTAGGAAGTTTATACATTCACTAAGGTGTGTCACCCGGTAAGGGGACGGGGTTGGCTGTACCCAATTCCTCCAATTCCTCATGCTCCTCGTCGGCGGCCTCTCGGAGCGCCTGTACCATCAATTCCCATGCAGTCGCCCTCTCCATAGCCTTCTCATCATTCGTTCTCCAAGCCACCTGGTACCTCAAGGTGCTTTCACACGCCGCCCACCGCAAACATTCACCATACCATCTTTTAAACGTGGGTCCCGTCCTCGATTTCCAATTTCTCGTTATCTCCCGCTTAGCAAGGATTAGTCCTAAATCTATGAATTTGCTGGTATTTTTATTCTGAGGCGTGTGTGGAAACCAATGAAGGACCCCCACTGCCTTGGTGTACTGAATGTCTCTATCTGTTGCATTGTTGAGGGCCCTCCCAATCTCCTGCCAGTAATCTCCCAAGGCAGGGCAATCCCATAACATGTGACCCAAGTCTGCTCCAACTGTGTTGCATCTGGGGCAGGCAGCCTGTTCCACCCCAAAGTATTGTCGTATTTTCCCCGGTGTGAGGTACGCCCTATGAATGACATAGAAATGGATTAGCTGAAACCTGGCATTTCTCGAACTTTTCCGCGCCCGTCGCAGCAGCTGGCCCCAGGTCGTATCAGGGATCTCCAGTTAAAGGTCCAACTCCCACTTGGCCTTCAGAGCCGCGAGAGGCTGCAGAGCCTCCCGCAACATTCTGGAGTACAAACAGGTGACAGCCTTAAAGGTCCCGGCTGCCATCATCGTGTACTGACATGCCATAGAGGTGCCCGGTTCCTGCAAACCTTCCCCCCAATGAGCCTGCATGGCGCCCGTGACCGCCGCATGCAACAGGTAGTTGCCCCGCGGTAGGTCGAACCGCTCTTGCAGTTCCTGGAACGGAAGCAGCACCCCGTCCTCGTATAAGTCGCCCAGCATCTGGATCCCAGCCTCTTCCCATCCTAACAACCGCGACCAGTCCCCTCCATGAGGGAGGGCCGTAACCATCCCCAACGGGATTTTAGGAGCATACATAAGGCGGACCCCCGCTCGTTTGCGCGCCCGATTCCAGCAGAGTCGGAATGTCTGTTCCTCCACCGTCAGGTCCCTGACTAAGAGCTTCTGGTGCAATGTAATGTACGCCAGCACATGCCGCGGAGTACCTTCTTCTCTAGCATGCTCCGGGCCTCTATATACCCTCGCGACCTCCTGGGTGAAAACCTGCAACTGTGCCGCTAGATAATACCCCTCAAAATCAGGCACCGCTAAGCCTCCCTCATCCTTGGGACGCAGTAGGGTGTCCAGCGCTATGCGCCTCCTCCCTGTGCCCCATAAGAACGCTATGACCAGAGACCTTAGGCGCCAAAAACAGAGCTTGGGATCCACACCGGGAGCGTCCTGAAGTAATACAGCAGCCTGGGCAGAGCCACCGTCTTAAGTAGGGAGATCCGACCAGCCAGGGACAGCGGAAAAGTGGCCCAGAAATCCATACTCCCTCTCAGGGCAGTGATACAACGGGTGATGTTGCCATCCAGCGTATCCGCCGGGGTGTGGTAGACGTAGACTCCCAGATAGTGCAAACAATGCGGTTCCCACCGGAGTTCCTGCGCCGTGAGAGGGCACGGTTCTCCCAATCTTAAGGGGAATAAACAGGATTTAGGCCAATTGACCCTCAGGCCCGACAGTCGCCCAAACCGCCCTAGCAGCCGTCTCGCCCCTAGAAGCTCTGTGTCCGCGTTTGCCAAGAACATCAGCAGGTCATCCGCGTACAATGAGATGAGATGCGGCCTGTCCCTATATAGCAATCCGGCGTAGTGGCGGCCCGACCTGGCCTCTACAGCAAAGGGTTCCATCGCCAGGGCAAACAGGAGAGGGGAGAGGGAGCACCCCTGCCTAGTGCCTCGCCGGACGGGGTACTGCTTCGAGATCAATGTGCCAACCTGGACTCTAGCTACTGCATCGGTATACAGGACTTTGGTCCAGTTTATGTATCCATCACCCAGCCCGAAGCGCCGCATCACCTCATATAAGTATCCCCATTCAAGACTGTCGAAGGCCTTCTTGATGTCAATAGAGAGTACAAATGGAGAGGTGGCGTCCGGCCAGTGGGCCCCCATCAATCTTGTAAGCCTGCGGATATTATGAGTGTGTTACGTGTAGGGATAAAGCCGCACTGGTCCTTATGAACAAGGCCAGTCATGTGGACTAGTAGCCTGTTCGCTAGGATTTTACTTAGGATCTTATAGTCCGTCGTGAGCATGGACAACGGGCGGTAAGAGGATAAAGCCGCTCCCTCCCTGCCCGGTTTTAACAGCGGGATCATGAGGGCTTCACACATGGAGCCCGGGAGCCGACCTCGCGATTGTGCTTCGTTGTAGACTGATTGCAGCTGAGGGGCGAGGTACTCCAGATATTTACTATAGAACTCGATCGGGAGACCGTCAAGACCCGGAGTTTTATTTCTGGCCATCTGCTTTACTGCACACCCTATCTCCCCGATCGTAATGGGCCGACCCAACTCCTCAGCCTCCGATTCCTCCAACCTCGGTAGCTGTAACCCGTCCAGGAAGACTTCCAGCTCGTCCGCCCCGCCCGTCTCCCCGCTCTCGTATAGACCTTCATAGTACGCCCGGAACCTGTCCAGTATCCCGGCTTGGGTATGGCAAGGCTCCTCCCACACTTCCCGGATCATCATGATCGGCATGCCCTGCCTGACTGGGTTGGCAAGCCACGCCAGCATTGACCCCGCCTTGTCGCCTTCCGCATGCGCCTTCGTCGTGTATGTTTTATGGTCAAAGCTACGCAGCCGTTCCAGTTCCACCGCCAGCGCCTCCCTGGCACCACTAAGCTCCTCCTGTAGCTCAGGGTGATTCGGGCGACCCCTCTCCAACTCCCTCAACCGTTTTTCTGCCTTCTCCAGATCATCCATCAAAGTCTTGCGAGCCCCGGCCACGTTCCCAATACAGTGCCCCCGTACCACCACTTTAAACGCATCCCACTCCACCGCCCTTGCGGAGGCGGAGCCACTGTTCTCCTCAAAGTAACGCTCTATATGTTCCCCAAGGGCCTCCCTAAAAAGCAAGTCATCCAAGGTGTCAGGTTGCAATCGCCATGTTGGCACGCAGTTAACTTCCACCATCCAGTTCAGGGACAACAACAAAGGATTGTGGTCCGACATCGTCCGAGCCAAATATTCCGCCCCACCCACCGTGGAAAGCACATGCGATGAGCACAGAAACGCGTCCAACCTAACATGCAGATCATGCAAATGCGAGTGAAAGGAGTAATCCCTAGTGGTGGGGTGCAGTGCCCTCCAAGCATCTTTAAGAGCCCAACTCTCCTGCCACTCCAGCCTGCGCTTGGCCATCCTATGTGCTGGGGATGCGCGCAGCGGGGGATGGGACCTGTCCAAAACCACATCCGCCACCGAATTAAAATCCCCCCCTAGGAGCAGCGGCCCTGCCAAATAACTCGCCAGTTTGCCCGAAAGTGTGGACAAAAATGCGGGTAAATCCACATTGGGGGCGTACACACTACAGAGGGACACTACCCTGCCCCTCAGCCTCCCCTCCACCGCTACATATCTACCCTCAGGGTCCACCAATGTTTTAGTGACTTGGAAGGGGACCCCCGCCCGTATCCAAATCAGCGTCCCCCTTGCAAAGGCTGAATACGTTGTGTTGAACAACTGCCCCCTCCACCGCCTCTGCAGCGCAATCCCTTCTTGCCTGTTAAGATGTGTCTCTTGCAAGAACGCTATGTGCACCCCCCTACGCTTGAGGTACGCCTGAACTTTGTGCCTACGTGTCATGGTCTGCATAACCCGCACGTTCCAGGTCACACATTTCAAAGCCCCAGTACTAGCCATTCCCCTTCGCCCACACAGACAGAACAATAGAAATCATTGACCATGCACGCTTACCGACCACGGGCTGTCCCCCCTCCCTCTCCAAACAGAAAAATTCCCCCCCCATCTAGAAACAACATCCAGAGCAACCCCAACTACTCTCGATTCCCACCCCCTCAGGACAGGCCCCCCCACAATTGGAAGTACCCCCATCCAAACTGTCACGCCCAACCACCCCTCAAAGAAAGGCACTAGTGTTTGCAGTCTCCACTGCGATGACCGTAAGGGCCAGTAGGGCGCGGACCGAAGCGAAAGGTTCGTAAAAGCAAATCAATCCCGCACATTCCGCCCCACAATACCCACATTACAGCATCTCGAAACCCCAAATAACAGTGTTCCGCACCCACGGGCTCAGCGCCCCAGTGTCTAACCAGCAGGCCACTCCTTCTGTCCAGCGTATCACGCCTCAAGGATCTCCTCCGAAGTTTGAGGCGTCACTATAGGGCCTTTGGCTCCCCCAAATTCCGAGAGTCCCGTCTCCGACCCCGTGCCTGGTTCCTCGATTTCTGTGCCCTTCCCGGACTGGCTCCTGGTTGCGCTAGATAAGTTCGCCACTGCCTGCAGGGCCGCCTGCCTCTCCGTCTCCGTTTGTGATATTGAAGGTCTGCCAGTCCTCCGACGATTCTTCCGGATCCGTTGGGATTTCCTGATCGGCTGTGCCACTCTAGCCTCCTCCGCCCTGGCCTTGGCGCCATCTGTCCCCGCTTTGTAAGTGTCCCACCAGGCCCAGGCGTCCGCCGAGGTTGTAAAGAAGAGTGCCTTTTCATCCACCACCACTCTCAACTTCGCTGGGAAGAGCAGGGAATATTTAATGCCCTCATCACGGAGCTCCCGCTTAAGGGACAGGAAATTGGCCCTGAGCTTCTGAGTCTCAAACGTGTAATCTGGGAACATGGTGACCCTGTTGTTATCCACCTGAAAAGGCCCTGCTTCCCTCGCCCTCTGCAACAGCCAGTCTCTGTCTCTGTAGTGGAGCAACTTGAACACCACCGGGCGAGGTGGGAGGCCCGGGGCCGGCGGCCTGGCTGGCACCCTATGGGCCGGCTCGAGGGAGAAGAAAGGGGACAATCCCTCCGGCGCCACCTCAGTCCGTAACCAGTTGTCGAGATAGCCCACCATATCATCGCCTTCAATTTTTTCCGGCAGGCCTACGAGGCGCACGTTATTGCGTCCATTTCGGTTTTCCGCATCCTCAGCCCTCCGCTCCAGCACCTTCAACCGATCCATCACATCCGCCATCTGTGCTTTTACCGCTGCATGGCCCGGGGCCAACTCTTGAACTGTGATTTCCACAGACCTCACTCTATCCTTAAGTTTATCGTGATCTGCCTTCAGGAGGCCCAGGCCCGTCGCCACTTGAGCTATGTCCTGCTGCAGGGCGTCCTTTGTGGTGGAGATGGCCTCCAATATGCGGTCTTGCATACGTTGAAGAGCCGACTGGTCCCGATCCGCTCCTTCCGCAGCCTCGGTGTCGGTCGCACCATCCCCCTTTCCTTTCGTCTTCCCCATCTAGGCTGTAAAGAGGGACGGCCTCCGGTGTCACCTCTTCACCCACTCTCCACTCTGCAGGGCGTCGCCCCTAGGAAAGTCCCCGTTCAGTAGTAGCAAATGGGCCCTCTGTGTTCCGCCCCTCGAGCTCCGCTCCAAACACTCAGGCCAGAGCCGCCTCCTGGGGTTGGGGTCTCCGATGAGCCGCTGAGTCGTCCGGCGCCAGTTGTGCTCAGAGGGCCGGGGCCATCGTCACAGGGCTGTCGCCATGTTGTCGCCTCCACCGCTCACACTTCCAAAGGCTCGACTCCCATCTACTCGCGGTAGTGCGAGAAAGGTCCGCTCGAGACCCCCGAAGTAATCGAGGAGTGCCCGCCAACTCCCTCAACATCAATAGCAGCAGTCTAGTAAGGGAGTCCGGTCTCGTGTCCCCGTCGTTCCTTTGCCTCAGGCCACAGCCACCATCTTGGCTCGATGACTTCACGCCTGATACGAACTTTCAAATCCAAAAGCCTGGGCCGGGAACAGCCTTGGGTCGACCGCTGTAAGCGCCGCACCCTCCGTGATGTCTTTAGATACCGGATTATATCAGTTTTGTTGGGGTCCGATCAGGTATTCAGGATGATTTTCAGGATCGGGCGCGGAGCTCCGGGCTCACGCTGCCTACCTCTTCGGCATCCAAGCCACGCCCCCCTTTAAACGCTTCCCATATCATTTCAACGCTATCAACAGAGCCTTTATTCCTGATGAAATTTTTTTTTATTTCCTCGCCCAGCTCTGTCCGAAAAACAATATAGAAGAGGGCCAAAGGTTGAAACCGCCAACTTGGCCTAGGCCTATCATACCCCGGAGGGGAGAGTGAAACCTTGACTGGGCAGTGGTCAGAGAAAGTCTGTGCCAAATGTATAACATTACTGACTGTCGGCCCAAGTCCCCTTGTGAGTAGGCAGTAATCTATCCTTGCCCAGGTTTCTCTATACGATGTGAAATGCGTACCTTCATGTTGTTGGGGGTGCGTAAATCTCCAGTTATCAATTAGCCCACCTTCCGCTATTATTCCCTGCAGAACTTCCCGTGCTTTGGTGTAGTGTTGCGGACCTGCGTTGGATCTGTCTAATTGTGGATTTAGAGCAACATTAAAGTCACCCCCCCAGATAATGAGTCGATCCAATTGTTAAGATTTTACTCCATAAATTAGTAAAGAATTCTGGACAGTCCAAATTGGGGCCGTAACAGTTGGCTATTGTGACAGTATCCCTGCCTAGGCGCCCCCATACTACAACGTATCTCCCTTGTGGGCCTTCTAACACCCCCAACTTCTCAAAGCGTGTGTGTTTACTAAAAAGTAAGACCGTGCCTCGGGCATAAGAGGAGTAGGAAGAGAACACACAGCAGCTCGCCCATCGGCTAGCGAAGGTGCTTGTGACATGTCGTGCAATTTGAGTTTCCTGTACAAGTGCCACATGAATCTGCTGCCTATCCAGGTACGCCAGAACTTGTCTCCGCTCCCTCAGATCTCCAAGGCTCCGAACATTCCAGGAGATTACCCTTAGGATGTTTCTATCCTCCTATGCCATCAACCCAAGTGTTTCTCATCTGATCAATATATAGTGAGGGCATATATTCCAACATCTAAATGCATAAGAAGACATAGCTGGTAGAAAAAACCTGCGCTTTTGTTTCACTGTGACAAACAAATGTCCCTCTCCCCCTCCTAACCCACCAAAGCATTCCAATCATATCATAAGCCCCTGTGCTACAAGTCCTGCCATGCAGCACCTGACCGCATCAACTTCTACGCTCCCAAGCGCCATCTCCGATCAGCCAGTCACGCCCTCGCCGCCGTCCCCCGCATCCGAAGAACGACAACAGGAGGAAGGTCCTTCTCCTACCTGGCCGCCAAGACCTGAAACTTCCTCCCTCCCGACCTGCGCCTGACCCAAGACCACCTCTCCTTCAGGAAGAAGCTCAAGACCTGGCTGTTCGAGCAGTAGCAGCACCCCCCCCCCCCCCCCAAGCGCCTTGAGACCCTCCGGGTAAGTAGTGCGCTCTACAAATGTCTTGATTGATTGATTGATTGACTGTATTTGAGCAAGGGCACATAGTGTAACGTCCGTACCCACAACAAGATACTTCTTGGGAACCAGATCTGTGTATTGGTTATATTATAACAATCAAACTCCCCACCCCATACCACCCCCTCCCACATGAAGCATCCCAATCATGCCAGCAATACGTGACCCCCTCTCCCTATTAACCCCCAGCTTCTCAAACAGATCTACAGGGTCCAGTCCATCCCCCCGTAACCCTAAGAGGGAAGTGAAGAGAAGCAACAAACACATATTAGAAATAGTGGGGTTCTCCCTAATGGGGAATACGCCAAGGCATTCCACGAATGCCTCTGGTCAGTCTGACTGCCGTGCCTCACACATCTATGGTCCAGAACCGACTCAAGGGTGACTGACAATGGTCTGTTTACTCTCTCCTCGCAAAGCAGCTGTCTAGACAAAGGCGGATTCCTGTATGTGCCTAATGTTGCATCCCATGTAGTCTGTAACGCATATCGGCACTCCTGTATCAGCCAGTCCTGAGGTGCATCATCCCAGCACAACATAGCACCTTGTAGCGATAGTCACTCGGGTGCCGCTCGTAGTGGCTTGTTGTGGATTCTGGCCTCTGGGGCAGCTTTGAAACCGGCGGGACTGCGAGGACCAGCAGCCCGTGTTTCCCTGACGCTGTGTGCCTCTTCTCGCCCTCCCACGCCGGGACTACATAAGCTTCTTGCAGCCCCCGCTCCGCGGGAGCCGCTCGTAGTGGCTTGTTGTGGACTCTGGACTCTGGGGCAGCTTTGAAACCGGTGGGACTGCGAGAAGCAGCACGTGTTTCTCAGACGCTGTGTGCCTCTTCCCGCCGTCCCACGCCGGGACTACATAAGCTTTTCGCGGCCCCCGCTTCGCGGGTGCCGCTCGTAGTGGCTTGTTGTGGACTATGGGCTCTGGGGCAGCTTTGAAACCGGCGGGACTGTGAGGACGGGCAGCCCGTGTTTCCCTGACGCTGTGTGCCTCTTCCCACCCCTCCCACTAGCTGTATTTCTTTGCGCACGCATCCCGTTGCCGGGGTGCGCGCCGGGCGAAGCCTGGGCCAAGGGCGGGCCCGTTTGAGCCCAGAGGAGACCGGACCGGGCCAACCCTCTTTCTTCTCGTATCTCCCACTCCGAGGTGGAGCAGGCTCTCTGTAAGTCCTCACTTGTTATTGTATCTGTTGTAGGGGAAATGTCTGAGCGGGAAAGTAGGAGCAAGGCATTGACTTCGGGTGGCTATGTAGCGGGGACCCTGGATAATTTAATCATCAGAGCCAACTCATTGCTGGAACACGAAAAAATTTTGATGGAGCGTCGGCTCTCATAAGATATTGCGACAGCAAAGAGATCCTCGCTGGGCCATATTGCGAATGCACGCACGCCGGAGCAAAGATCGAAATCGCTGGTCATCGAAGTACCCGAAGCCGTGGTAAATTGGCAAAACATTGAGACTACACACGCTTTGGGTACTTTAGTACCACTAGGTGAAACATCGCTATCACCTATAGCACGGACCAATATACCACCAACTCCGGCTAATATCTTGGTAGTTGATAGTCCAGAAAGGCTTAATACCCGGCAGCTACGGGGGAACCGTGAGGGAGCGGTACCCAAGAGGAAGCCTGGCGCTCAAACATTTGGTGGGAGGAAGTCAAAGCTTGCTAAACACACTAACAATTCAAATTCGAACCCAGAACCTGTGGGTGTGGGCTAGGCCATGGAGGTTACTACAGTACCCTTAGTACTAGATAATACTCCATTATTAACCTCACCCATACCAACTCCACGAGAGGTGAACAATAGTATCATTACACCTACAAGGGAGGAATTATCCACCCAAAAAATGGTCGCTCTCCTTAGGTCTTTGCTTCACCCACTGGAAACTAGACTCTCCCAGATAGACCTATGGCTAACTAAAATCGAAAAAAGCATCCTTAGCTACTGTTGATTGTTTAAAAACCAACAAAGCTATGCTGGGTGGTGGGCAGACTAAAAAGGCTCAGGGGGGCATTGCCAAAAAAGCCTACCCCTTCACCATTCTTGGCCTCTGCTTCAGTGACGGCATCTAAACAGGACCTACCTATTGCTCTTCCTGATAATGCACCAATAATGGCTAAAAAGGTTAATCCCAATGACCCACACGAACCCCATTTGGTTAGCGCACCAACAAAGCAAATCAGAATCGATTTTCCCCCAGATTCAAGTCCCTACGAAGTGGTCCTATCTGGGGTTCCCGAGTTAAATGATCCAGCTTGGGAATCCTTTATGTCACTTAAAAATAAAGTTGCTGATTGGCCGAATAAAAACAGACCGCTCCCAGGCCACATCAGTAGTGAGATTCTGATGGTACGTAGGGTGTCCTGGGTGGGTCATAGGCCAGAAAATATTAATGGGGACTCTTTGGGACCCTGGCAAGTAGCTGGAGCCAGCAAATTAGCGACTGTATCTGGAGGGAGTGGAATAACTAATCAAGGAGATACAACTGAGGGCAGAAACTTGGAAATTCTAAAGTCACCTGCCCTGCAAGTCTCCATACCTTCTTCCACCACAGGCTTGATTAACCCGGATCTAGGCCCAAATATGTCAGTCAATTCACTAGGTCCCCAAACTGGTGTGAAATTGAATGAAAGAGGCTTTAGGGGTGTGGAGGGCAGTTCCCCTAGCAGTGGTAATCCAGGCATACTAACGATATTGTCTTGGAATGTAGCAGGTCTGCCCAACAACATGGCTTGCCCGGAGTGGGGATCCTTTATAGACAAATATGATGTATGCCTATTCCAAGAGACGTGGGCCCGAGAGGAAAAACTACGCTGGGGTTTTGCATCATTTAATGTACCGGCACGCTGGGAAGGGAAGGGACATCCGTCTGGGGGTCTTACTATCTGGGTGGGCTCTCACCTGGGTTGTAAGGCTAAGATACTGAACACTCACTCTGATGATGTTCAATGTGTAGTTCTAGAATGGCCTAATATTTTTAAGCTTGCTCTGGTCAATGTATATTCTCGACAAGTTAGCATAACCATTGAATCGAGAACTATTGAGGAGCTGTCCCTTTTTCTAAACACCATCAGCAGTGACACCCACGTTTTGGTAGGGGTGATCTGAATTGTCATTTTGAGCCTCTAGCAGGCATAAGGGAGGGGGCATCCTTGGAGGAGGATGATTACTGATCTATACCACCGACTCAGGCGCCTTCGCCAAGGTCATGGTCTCCCTTGGCTATTCAGATCACGGCACTAACTCTCAACCATTCATTAAGGGCCTGCAACGGTCGCATGCTATCGGACATGCCACCGAAGTGTACGTTCAACAAGCCTGGACAAGAGTTGAGGCTGGATTACATATTAGTGGAAACAAGGTTATGGCCCAGAGTTATTGATTTAAGGGTTGCTCGTAGAGCCAAACGCGTTCACAACTCTCTAATCCTGGAACTCACCTCTCCCGGAGTCACCAGAATCAATACGATGGGACCTGAGGATCCTGAAACTGGGATTATCCTATCCAATGATAGATGTAGAGTCAGGTGGGATAAATTGGTAGGTTCGAGGCATGTGGGCTGCTGAATTCATATCTGTGCATAGATCGCCGCCTAGTGTTGGGTCCGGATGATTGCACATTGTTGTCCTGGAAGAGTCTTCGAAATATCACGAGATAGGTGGCTCCTCCCCTGGACTACAGTGCGCATGGGCATCGACTCCATCCCCAGATTGTTTTTTTCCGCCATTGGGTTCGGATGTCTTTGGTTCCCTCTTGTCGGAATCGATAACGAAAAAACTTTAAACTTTCATTGAGACCAAAAGGTCTTTAGTCTTACGTCGGTATTGTCTTGCGTTCGGCTTAACAACTTTTCCTCGGCTCCGAGCCGAGCTCTGTACTTCCGCGTGCTTTCGGCTTGGAGGGCCTTGTCGACGCTCCAGACTCATCGACCATCCATCATGGACCGAAGTCCATTCAAAAGATGTCCGGTGTGTAACTCGAAGTACCCACACATCGACGTCCACCCGGTGTGCAACAAGTGCCTGTCGCCGGACCACGATGAGGCCAAGTGTATGGCCTGTTCGAGATTCCGGTCCAAGAAGACACTCAAGCTCCGTCGAGCTGCGCGCCTGGAGGCCCAGCAATCTGCACCGGCGCCTATGGACATTTTCGATGCTGGGGAGGTCGAGGATGAACATATCCAGGACGTCTCAGAATCAAACCCCGCGTCGGATGTTGAGGAAGACTACGACGCTGAGGCCGAGGCTTTCGAAAGCGAAGAAGTCGTCGAGGAGGTAGGAGACGACTGTAGGAGAGTAGGGTCTGCAATCCTATGATCACCCAGATTTTTTGCTTTTGTTTCACTGGTTTACGACTTTCTCTGGCTGTGGGCCTGCCAATCAGACCCACAGCCTGGCTGTTCTCTTTCTAAATTACGATATGTACCCTAGGTGCATTTACCAATTGGTACTGGGCCACCTTATCAGACCCTGTAACTCAGGGCATAGGTGTACCCAGGGCCGCCAGGGGCTGCAGCATGTATTATGCCACCCCTGGCTGGCCTCCTAAATTTGACACAACTGGCTGCATGACAGCTGGGGCGAAGTCGTGTAATCACCCTTTGCTTTGGATATAGTAGCCTATATCTAACCATACAATGGACACCCGAGTTCCTATCAGTCACTCCTATGGCAGGCCTTGACAATCCTGAAGGCAGAGTGCATGGGCTCGTGTGAACTGTGTTCTGGCCCGAGCCGAGCCGGTTGCAGCTTGCGGAGAAAAGACCCAATGGCTGTTCCATGATAACGCGTACCACATCGGTAACTTCGGTGTCGCGTTGTCAAGACATGTCGAGTAAGGTGTCATACGAATCGGGGTGCTGCCCTCTCACCAACCCTGGCGACGAGGTTAGCATTCCGCCCTTCTAGAGGGACACGACATGTACGTAACTGTGAACCCCGGTTAAAGTTAACGAAAGCCTCAGCTCCACAAAATGGAGGCTGCCACCACAGACACGAGTCTGACCTCCTGCTGCTGGGAGTCCTTCCAGCGAGGAGCACTTGGACAAAGGGTTTCCTGTCGAGGGCGGTGTTCGCACCGTCCCAGACAGGGTTTGTGTATTCTGGGTAGGTGGGGTTTTTGCGAGAAGGTGACTGCGGAGTGGCACCCCGGTGCTCACTACGCATCTGCCGGTTAGAACCAGTTCCAGGGGCGACAGCCCTGGCCTGGGGAAAGTCCGGCAGGGGAGAGGGGTGTAACTACCCCCCTTCCTGGTCCCACCCTTAGGGCAGGACCTAGTCATGTACCCACCCCTTTCTTTAGAATAAAGGCCGGAGCGGGGACCCTTCCAAATTAGATCATCTTTGAATCAAGAATACTTTCTACGAAAGGACTTCAAGACTCTTCTCAAGATTTCTCCCTTGTGGCTAAGGAGTAGTCACCCTGCATCAGCGGGCACCATCTAAGAACTCTGCGGTTTGCTGTAAGTCCTTCCTCAAGGAATCCGACGGCCCAGCTCGACGAGAACCGGCTTCCCTGGCACCTCTGACCTCTACCCACGTCATCAGCTCAGCTGTGACCTGTGGGTGCGACGAGACCTCGAGGGACCGGCCATCATCAGAACCTGCACGCTCTTAAAACCAGCACGACCATCGAGGTAACTCTCTGGTGAGTGCTCTGGGGTCCGAGAAGCCCCGACCCTGAGCCGCTCCAGCACCGAAGTGCAGCCTCCCAGCATCTCCACGATCTGCGTGGGGCCCTTCTGCTCGCTGCTCAGCACGTTGTCTGGTCACTAGCCGCTGGCTTGTGCCCTTCTGTGACGACATCCGAGAATCATCACTGCTGGTCTGGTTGCTCCAGACCGGCCCTTGCTTCCATCTTTGCGAGGAGCACCCCGGACCCTCCTGGTCCACTCAAGACGCCATCTTAGGCCCACCACGTGGCCCTGAGAACTGCCAAGGCTTGTTGCCCCATCCTGGGCCCAGCGACGCCGACAGCATCATCCTTCGTGGGACAGCTCGCACCTCCGCCGTGGTCGCCGACAACGCCTCCTGGTCCGTGAGACTGCCGAGCCTAGCGTCGCCCACTCACCTGGTCGAGGTGACGGCCAACCGGTGCCTTCCTGGTACCCTCTGACTACTGGCTAGTAGTACGAACTTGGTCCCCTCTGCTTTCAGGTTTCTTCAATCTCCGATCCAGGCTTGGATCTCTACGAACTATTCAGCACTGGTCGCCGGCCAGCAACTCCTTTTCTTCCGGCTCCTGGCTCGTCAGCGAAGACCCCGACGCCTGTAAGACTTGTGCAGCCGCAGCCCTCGTGGCTAGGTAACTCGGCATTTCGATGCCTGCATAGCCTCCTGTGGACTGTGGGTTGCTGCGGGCCGGAATAACAGGCGTGGAGGCCGTATATATTGGGCTATGGTAGCTCTTTTATTGTTCTCTTTGACAAAAGTACGGGTGCATATACACAAGGAACTCCGGGGTGTAGCTTTGGTCGCCTCCCAGCGGTACGTGGTCCAGGGGATCTTCCAGAGGTCTTCACGTCTTCCGGGCGTTGGGATGACCTCGGAGGGAAAATAGAGAAGCAGGGGTTAGTCCTTTGGTAAAGACTTCTCTGGTACCGTTACCAACACCGGGGCGTGCGGGGAAAAGAGAGAACCGTGAGGGAGGGGGCGGATAGGGATGCAGAGAGGGGGGGGGAAAAGAGGCGGGAGAGGGTAGAAGGGAGGTGCGTTGGTGAAGGGGGGGGGTGTAGGGAATATTATACAAGATTGACTAGTGAAGTGTCTCTAACTTTAGTTTATATACAGTGCAGAGGTGCTCTAACAGTGAGATCGAACTCTATACAAATATCTACAGGTTTCTACAAAAGGGGGTACACGGAGACGGTAACACAGTACTCACGTGCCCCGCCGTAACTCTCCCGCGAGTTACGGCCGCTCTCCAGCCACCTCATGAGGACTCCACCACTCCTCGGTCCAGACGTCCTCCAACTCTCCGTCTTCGATCCTCGTACTCCTCTCTCTCTCTCTCGATGGTTCTCTGTGCGCTGTCTCCTGCCACGAGTCGGCTATCGGGAACGTTCTCCTCTCTTCTTCGGCGTCCTTTATAGTTCCTGGCCCTGGGATGGAGGTGGGACTTCCGGTTTCCCGGTAGGCGGCTTCCGGTTCGGGACTTCCGGGGTCAAGGCGCTCGGGAGGTTCCGTTTCCGGGATGAGTCTGGGTTGGTTCCGATGGTTGCGTGCCTGCAGGGGAAACAAAGAAGAAGGACTCCTGGTTGTCAGAGACGCAGGAGGATTAGAACTCGAGGAACCCTC
The DNA here is from genome assembly GCF_964263255.1 of Lissotriton vulgaris. Classification (NCBI taxonomy): domain Eukaryota; kingdom Metazoa; phylum Chordata; class Amphibia; order Caudata; family Salamandridae; genus Lissotriton; species Lissotriton vulgaris. The sequence continues at coordinate 1,478,592,689 of NC_141694.1, forward strand.
GCTCGAGGGTCTCTCCGTTGAGGTATGTCTCGTTCCTCTTCCACACCTCCTTACTCTAGGGTCCCGAGTCCCTCGCTTCCGACTTGCCTTATCGGGTCCGCCCGAAACCTTAACCTTCCCGTGTCCTCGGACACTTGTTTTTAAATTGTGCACTTGAAGTATTTGCTAAAGAGATTTGGTTTGTGCTTAGTACCCTGTCCTCATAAAGAGTACAGGGCTGTTGTGATTCTTAATAAATATCCTGTTTATTTTCATAACACTTGTGTGGTGTCCTTTCACTGGGTGTTCAAGGGGTACATGTGTGGTAAACAGCTGGCTTAACACGCCCTCTCGAGTCTTTAGCCTTAGACTGCTTGTATCCACGCTACTAGGATAGCTGGTCTATAGGTTGACTTACAACCAAACACCATAAGGGTCGTTGGTACGATACATAGCGGTCGCTAGAATAGCGAACGCTGCATATCGGGCCAACTTCTCACATTGGTGAGCAGCGGTTGGGATTTGAGCTTGCTGTTGTTTTACCACACGTATCCTAAGAATATCTTGTTGAAAGATCGCACAAGTACTGTTAGTACATATAACTAAAAGCTTAGAATACTCTGAGTTCTACTGAACCAGCTGTTGTAGCTCCTCAAGGCTTAGCACACCTTGGCTACAACTCTTAGCAAGGGAACAGTAGGAAAACACATAGTGTAGGTAGGTGCATCACTTACACCACACTAGAAACAGTATGTCGGGCCAGGGAGGAAACTCTGAGTCTCCCCTTGTGTCAGTTGACCCTCCACAGGTCATCCCTTCAGGATATACTGTGCTGAGCTTCAAGGAGTTAAGACGACTGTGTCACTCCCGGAAGATTCAGCAGGGGTCTAACCCCACAACGTCCTTTCTGATTGGTCTCTTGGAGACTTATGATGCCAGGAGAGCTGAGAAACTTCGTAGCTCTTCTAATCCAGAAGGAGACATGCCTCCCCTCGAGGGAACCCGGGACGATCCTGACCTCATACACCTCGCAACTGAGAACGAAGATGGCGAGGAGGATGAGGATGAGGATCTCTCTGGGGATGAGGCAGATAAGGGACAGGTAGAAGTCGTCAGACTAAGCAGGTCCAACTTAAGCAAACATGATAGCGGTACTGGGGAACCCCTGGGGCCACTATCAGGTCAGCTTAACATTGGGAATGGACGAGCCCGATCTCTGTCAAGAGACTCTGGCGGATCCCTTCGAACCAATGGCTCTCACAACTCTTCTCAAAGAGGGATGACATCCCCTCAGAGGAGAGTGTACGAAGCTAAGGAAAGGGCAGCCAATCTGAGGATCGAAAGGGAAGAACTTGCCCTGGCCAAAGAAAGGCTTGCCTTTGCTAGAGAGCAACAGTTAAGTGGGGTAGTCCCCACTGGTGGCAGCAATGTACCTAGTAATAGGGAAAAGAGTTTCGATACGAAACACCTTGGGAAGATAGTGCCCCCCTTTAAACAAGGGGACGACATCCACAAATGGATTACTGCTTTGGAGAGGGCCTGCACTGTGCAGGGTGTTCCCCAGAGTCAGTGGGCAGCTATCTTGTGGCTCTCCTTTGAAGGAAAAGGAAGAGACAAGCTCCTCACCACAAGGGTGGAGGACGCTAACAATTACCAAGTCTTGAAGAATACACTCGTTGAAGGGTTTGGCCTAACCACTGAGCAGTACAGGGTGCTGTTCAGGGATACCCAGAAAACGCAGTCTCAAGATTGGTCTGATTTCGTCGATTGTGCCACTAAGGCTTTTGAGGGCTGGTTGCTGGGCAGTAAGGTTACTGATTATCAAGGATTGTATAATTTGATGATGAGAGAACAAATTTTAAACAATTGTCAGAACCAGTTGTTGCATCAGCACCTTGTCGACTCGGATCTGACCTCTCCCCAAGAATTGGGAAAGAAGGCAGACAGATGGGTTCGTACAAGAGTTAAGCAGAACCAGGGCCAGAATCAAGGTGGTCAGAAGAAAGCAGACCAGAAGGGTAAAGATTCAAAAGGGGAACAAAATGACCAGAAGTCTTCGACAGGTCCCCAACAACCCAAAGAGGGTGGGGGTCAGGCTCCCCAAAAGAAGAAAGAAGGCCAATCCAAAAGGTGGTGCCAGTACTGTAAAAGTAAATCTCACTGGTTTAGTGAGTGCACCAAGAAAGGAGGAGGGCAGACTCCTGCCACTGCAGCCCCTAAGGCACCTGTGCCCCCTAGTACAGTCAGCAGTGGTAGTGCGCCTCCCAAGGGTTTAGTAGGGTTAACCCTGGGTTCTGAGGGGCGTGACAACTTAGTTGGCACACTCACTCAGGCTGTCCTTGTCAGTACGGGGGACGCAGACGTATCCCCTGACGTAAGCCCCAATACCTTGGGCAAATACCGACAGACGCCTTTCATAAATGGAAAGATGGCTCAGGCCTATAGGGACACTTGTGCCAGCGTCACCATGGTGACGCCTAACTTTGTGGACCCTGGACAGATCATGCCAGGTACAGAATTCCTGGTGACCAATGCAAGCAATGTCACTACCAATCACAGTATGGCAATTGTAGCTTTCTCCTGGGGAGGGGTAACTGGCCAAAAGAAGGTTGTAGTTAGTCCAGACCTCCCAGTGGATTGTTTGTTGGGCAATGATCTGGAGTCGTCACAATGGTCAGAAGTGGAGCACCGGACTCACATGGAAATGTTAGGTTTGCCAGCACATGTGTTCGCTGTGACTAGGTCGCAGGTCAGGAAATGCCCCACTGAACAGGTGCTGGATCCTGGAACAACGGACCAGACACCTCCCAAGAAAAAGAGCAGTAGGGTTAAGGCTGCGCCTTCCCCCTTGCCCCAGGTCGTGGATCAAGTCTCAGAGGAGGCTGACCTACAAGAATTGAGGGAAACTGAGCCTAGGGAGTTCGAACTTGATCAAGTTGAATTCTTGGGTTCAGGGGGACCCTCAAGGGAGGACCTGGGGAAGGATCAGTTAGACTGCCCTTCTCTTGAACCCCTCAGACAGCAGGCTGCTGCTGAGGCTGCTGGGAACGCCACAGGTACCCACAAGGTATACTGGGAAGATGGACTCCTGTACACTGAGTCGAGAGACCCCAAGCCTGGCATGACCAGGAGGCTGGTCGTACCCTTGTCTCAGCGTGGTTTCCTACTTACCTTGGCCCACGAGATTCCCTTAGCAGGTCATTTAGGTCAGACGAAAACGTGGGACAGGCTTGTCTCGCACTTTCACTGGCCTCACATGAACGAAGATACCAAGGAGTTTTGCCGCTCCTGTGTCACTTGCCAAGCCAGTGGTAAGTCAGGTGGCACGACAAAGGCCCCCCTTATACCAATGCCTGTGGTGGGGGTGCCCTTTGAACGGGTGGGGTTCGACATCGTCGGTCCCATGGAACCACCTACAGCATCAGGGCACAAGTTTATACTGGTGGTAGTGGATCATGCCACCAGGTATCCTGAAGCTATTCCCCTTAGGACCACTACAGCACCTGTTGTGGCAAGAGCCCTAGTTGGAGTATTCTCCAGAGTGGGCTTCCCTAAGGAGGTCGTCTCCGACAGAGGTGCGAACTTTATGTCGAGCTACTTAACTGCTATGTGGAAGGAATGTGGTGTCAACTACAAGTTCACTACACCCTATCATCCACAATGCAATGGGCTTGTTGAGAGATTCAACAGGACCCTAAAAGGGATGATTCATGGACTACCGGAAAAGCTTCGGCGTAGATGGGATGTCCTGATCCCCTGCCTCTTGTTCGCCTACAGAGAAGTCCCACAGAAGGGGGTTGGCTACAGCCCTTTTGAACTTCTGTACGGGCATCCTGTAAGGGGACCCCTGTGTTTGGTGAAGGAAGGATGGGAGAGACCTCTCAAAAAGCCTGCAGCCAACATAGTGGACTATGTGCTTGGCCTCCGCTCGCGGATGGCTGAGTACATGGAAAAGGCATCGGAAGACCTTAAGGCCAGCCAAGAACTCCAAAAAGCTTGGCATGACCAAAAGGCTGTCTTGACTGTTTACCAGCCCGGACAGAAGGTGTGGGTGTTGGAGCCAGTGGCCCCAGCAGCACTCAAGGACAAATGGTCCGGGCCCCACACCATCCTGGAGAAAAAGGGAGAGGTCACCTACCTGGTCGACCTGGGAACTCCCCGGAGCCCCCACAGGGTGCTTCATGTCAACAGGATAAAAGCATATGTCGACAGGAAGGACATGAGTTTGCTCATGGCCCTAGATGAAGGACAGGAAGAGGAGAGTGACCCTCTCCCCGACCTGCTCACTCAGAATCCTGACGATGGCTCGGTAGATGGTGTTGTCTTTTGTGGCAGCCTCTCCGAACATCAACAGAGCGACTGTAAACAGGTTCTTCAGTCGTTCTGACATATGTTTTCTCTAACACCCAGTCAGACCGATTGGTGCACCCATGAGGTCGACACTGGCGACAGCTTGCCCGTAAAGAGTAAAATCTACAGGCAGCCTGATCACGTTAGAGACTGCATCAAAAGTGAAGTGCAGAAAATGTTGGAGCTGGGAGTCATTGAACCCTCGGATAGCCCTTGGGCTAGTCCCGTAGTTCTAGTGCCGAAACCTCACACCCAGGGTGGTAAGAGAGAGATGAGGTTTTGCGTAGACTACAGGGGTCTCAATGCAGTCACTAAGACTGACGCCCACCCAATACCAAGGGCAGACGAGCTTATCGATAGATTGGCTTCGGCCAACTACTTAAGTACGTTTGACCTGACAGCTGGGTACTGGCAAATCAGGTTAGCTGAGGACGCCAAGCCTAAGACCGCATTTTCAACCCCTGGTGGGCATTATCAGTTCGTGGTGATGCCCTTTGGTCTGAAAAATGCACCTGCCACCTTCCAACGGTTGGTGAATCAAGTCCTTACTGGGCTGGATGACTTCTGTGCGGCGTATCTTGACGATATTGCTGTCTTTAGCTCCACCTGGGAGGATCACCTGGTCCACCTGCGGAAGACGTTAGAGGCACTGCAAGCAGCAGGTCTCACTATCAAGGCCACCAAGTGCCAGATAGGGCAGACACAGGTTGTATACCTGGGCCACCTTGTAGGTGGGGGTCAGGTTCAGCCACTGGAGAGCAAGATACAGTCAATCAGGGACTGGGCTCCTCCAACCACCCAGACTCAGGTTCGAGCTTTCTTGGGCCTGACTGGTTACTATAGGAAGTTTGTCAGGAACTATGGTTCAATTGTGACACCATTAAACGAACTGACGAGTAAGAAAATGCCAAAAAAGGTTCAGTGGACAGCGAGCTGTCAAAAAGCATTCGATGACCTAAAGCAGGCCATGTGCACGGCGCCTATCCTCAAGAGTCCGGACTACTCCAAACCATTCATTGTCCAAACAGATGCTTCTGAGTTGGGTGTGGGAGCTGTTCTTTCTCAACTGAATTTTGATGGTCAAGACCAGCCCATTGCTTTTATAAGCAGAAGGCTGACCCCTAGAGAGAAGAATTGGTCAGCTATTGAGAGGGAGGCCTTTGCTGTGGTTTGGGCCCTGAAGAAGCTGAGGCCATACTTGTTTGGCACTCACTTCAAGATTCAGACCGACCATAAGCCCCTCTTGTGGCTAAATCAGATGAAGGGTGAAAACCCCAAACTGCTTAGGTGGTCCATTTCCCTACAGGGGATGGACTTCACAGTGGAACATAGACCTGGTACTGATCATGGCAATGCCGATGGGCTCTCCAGATACTTCCACTTAGAACAAGAAGACTCACCTGGTCAAGGTTAGTTAGTTGTTCCGACGTTTGGGGGGGGGTCATGTAGGAGAGTAGGGTCTGCAATCCTATGATCACCCAGATTTTTTGCTTTTGTTTCACTGGTTTACGACTTTCTCTGGCTGTGGGCCTGCCAATCAGACCCACAGCCTGGCTGTTCTCTTTCTAAATTACGATATGTACCCTAGGTGCATTTACCAATTGGTACTGGGCCACCTTATCAGACCCTGTAACTCAGGGCATAGGTGTACCCAGGGCCGCCAGGGGCTGCAGCATGTATTATGCCACCCCTGGCTGGCCTCCTAAATTTGACACAACTGGCTGCATGACAGCTGGGGCGAAGTCGTGTAATCACCCTTTGCTTTGGATATAGTAGCCTATATCTAACCATACAATGGACACCCGAGTTCCTATCAGTCACTCCTATGGCAGGCCTTGACAATCCTGAAGGCAGAGTGCATGGGCTCGTGTGAACTGTGTTCTGGCCCGAGCCGAGCCGGTTGCAGCTTGCGGAGAAAAGACCCAATGGCTGTTCCATGATAACGCGTACCACATCGGTAACTTCGGTGTCGCGTTGTCAAGACATGTCGAGTAAGGTGTCATACGAATCGGGGTGCTGCCCTCTCACCAACCCTGGCGACGAGGTTAGCATTCCGCCCTTCTAGAGGGACACGACATGTACGTAACTGTGAACCCCGGTTAAAGTTAACGAAAGCCTCAGCTCCACAAAATGGAGGCTGCCACCACAGACACGAGTCTGACCTCCTGCTGCTGGGAGTCCTTCCAGCGAGGAGCACTTGGACAAAGGGTTTCCTGTCGAGGGCGGTGTTCGCACCGTCCCAGACAGGGTTTGTGTATTCTGGGTAGGTAGGGCTTTTGCGAGAAGGTGACTGCGGAGTGGCACCCCGGTGCTCACTACGCATCTGCTGGTTAGAACCAGTTCCAGGGGCGACAGCCCTGGCCTGGGGAAAGTCCGGCAGGGGAGAGGGGTGTAACTACCCCCCTTCCTGGTCCCACCCTTAGGGCAGGACCTAGTCATGTACCCACCCCTTTCTTTAGAATAAAGGCCGGAGCGGGGACCCTTCCAAATTAGATCATCTTTGAATCAAGAATACTTTCTACGAAAGGACTTCAAGACTCTTCTCAAGATTTCTCCCTTGTGGCTAAGGAGTAGTCACCCTGCATCAGCGGGCACCATCTAAGAACTCTGCGGTTTGCTGTAAGTCCTCCCTCAAGGAATCCGACGGCCCAGCTCGACGAGAACCGGCTTCCCTGGCACCTCTGACCTCTACCCACGTCATCAGCTCAGCTGTGACCTGTGGGTGCGACGAGACCTCGAGGGACCGGCCATCATCAGAACCTGCACGCTCTTAAAACCAGCACGACCATCGAGGTAACTCTCTGGTGAGTGCTCTGGGGTCCGAGAAGCCCCGACCCTGAGCCGCTCCAGCACCGAAGTGCAGCCTCCCAGCATCTCCACGATCTGCGTGGGGCCCTTCTGCTCGCTGCTCAGCACGTTGTCTGGTCACTAGCCGCTGGCTTGTGCCCTTCTGTGACGACATCCGAGAATCATCACTGCTGGTCTGGTTGCTCCAGACCGGCCCTTGCTTCCATCTTTGCGAGGAGCACCCCGGACCCTCCTGGTCCACTCAAGACGCCATCTTAGGCCCACCACGTGGCCCTGAGAACTGCCAAGGCTTGTTGCCCCATCCTGGGCCCAGCGACGCCGACAGCATCATCCTTCGTGGGACAGCTCGCACCTCCGCCGTGGTCGCCGACAACGCCTCCTGGTCCGTGAGACTGCCGAGCCTAGCGTCGCCCACTCACCTGGTCGAGGTGACGGCCAACCGGTGCCTTCCTGGTACCCTCTGACTACTGGCTAGTAGTACGAACTTGGTCCCCTCTGCTTTCAGGTTTCTTCAATCTCCGATCCAGGCTTGGATCTCTACGAACTATTCAGCACTGGTCGCCGGCCAGCAACTCCTTTTCTTCCGGCTCCTGGCTCGTCAGCGAAGACCCCGACGCCTGTAAGACTTGTGCAGCCGCAGCCCTCGTGGCTAGGTAACTCGGCATTTCGATGCCTGCATAGCCTCCTTACTCTAGGGTCCCGAGTCCCTCGCTTCCGACTTGCCTTATCGGGTCCGCCCGAAACCTTAACCTTCCCGTGTCCTCGGACACTTGTTTTTAAATTGTGCACTTGAAGTATTTGCTAAAGAGATTTGGTTTGTGCTTAGTACCCTGTCCTCATAAAGAGTACAGGGCTGTTGTGATTCTTAATAAATATCCTGTTTATTTTCATAACACTTGTGTGGTGTCCTTTCACTGGGTGTTCAAGGGGTACATGTGTGGTAAACAGCTGGCTTAACACGCCCTCTCGAGTCTTTAGCCTTAGACTGCTCGTATCCACGCTACTAGGATAGCTGGTCTATAGGTTGACTTACAACCAAACACCATAAGGGTCGTTGGTACGATACATAGCGGTCGCTAGAATAGCGAACGTTGCATATCGGGCCAACTTCTCACAACGACGACGGGGCCCTAGGGGCCATGGAGGATAGCTCGGACGAGGAGCTTCCTCAGACTGACTCTGGGGCCGTGCCAATCGATAAGGCCCAGGTCGAGGGATCGCCTTCGGGCCTTACCCAAGACCTTGATGCGAGTTCCTCTGCCCCGCCTGCAGGCCCGGCCACGAACATTGGTACCGAGTCACTCCAGGTGAAAATGAAACCGAAAGTGAAATCTACGGTCTCGACGCCAGATACTGCGCAGGTGCAGATATTGAAACCGAAAGTTCGCATCGCATTGGTCGGATCGAAGTCTTCGGAGGCCTCGGCGCCGAAGAAACCTAAGATGGCCGTCGAGCCAAAGTCCCAAGTCAAGATGGCCGAGCCGAAGGCTACTGCGTCGAAGACTAAGGTGAAGGGGTTAGACCCGGGCGCATCGGCGCCGAAGACAATCGACTCCAGAAAGAGTCGGGTCGACCACAAGAAGGCTGTCGACGACCCCAAAAAGTCTCTTGGAGACCCGAAGAAGCGGCCCGATGACCCGAAGGTCCTCTCTGCCCCGCTTCCACACGACAGGGCCAAGGGGGCTGCGCCGAGTGTGTCGACTCCGAAAGTGGCCTTGAAGGACTCCACTCCGAAACCGTCCTCGAAGGACTCAGTCGAACCGGCACGTCCATCTGCCGCGTTCACGAAGAAGGTCACGGAGTCCCTGCAGCGCATGAGGGATGGCCCCGCGGCAGTCGAGCCGAAGGACCCTCCGCCTGCCAAGCCTCTTGAAAAACCGGCAAAGGCGTCCACGCCGATCCTCTTTACCTTGCCGCCTAAGACGGCGCCGAAAGCTTTCGCTGCTAAACCAAGGGCCGGCGTGCCCGAGAAGGTATCTTCGACGCCGAAGGCATCGTTGGTGGTCCATGGCCCGCGGCCTCGACAACTCTCAGAGGAGGAGCGTCAAGAACATTTCATCGACGCCGAAACGGGCAGGCTTTCCCATCTGAAGAGGAAAATCACCCCAGAACCCCAATTGGAGTCTTACAAAATCCCCCTAAAGAGGAAAATGGACTCTGCTGGTACTCCAGTCTTGGTGGAGCCCATTTCACCACAAGCTCACGAGGTCTCGCCCACTTACTCCGACGTGGCCGCTGGTGAGGGCGACGACGAGGATGAATATAGCTATCCGGTCTACACAGACCCGGAGGATGTAACAGAGCCCTGGTCTGCCGGTGGTGACCCTGGGGATCCACATTCGGGACAAGACCCTCAGCTCTTCTCTGCTAAAACTTCACCTACTGAAGACTGAAGACTCTGCTGCTTTCAATGCCCTCATTGAGTGGGCAGCAGCCAATCACAATGTCCAGCTGCATGCTGACCCTGTGGACGTAGATTTCCTCTTTGACACCTTTTCTGTGTCTGAAGCACGCTGCTGAGGTCTTCAAAGAACCCACCAGGGCAAGAGTCATCAACCCGAGGATTGACAAAAAGTACAAAGCGGCGCCTACTGATCCAACTTATATTAAAGGACAGTTGCCTCTGGACTCCCTGGTCGTCTCAAATGCCCGGAAGAGGGCCAATTCTCAGACTACGGGTAATGCTCCTCCCCCAGACAAAGAATCCAAGGTCTTTGAGGCTTCGGGGAAGAGGGTAGCAGCGCAGGCAGCTAACATATGGCGCATCTCAAACACACAAGCGCTCCTGGCGCGTTATGAAAGGGCGCACTACGATACCCTTGAGACCCTTTTGCAACACCTGCCTGATCAATATAAGGAAGGGGCTGAGATGCTAATCCAGGAGGGGAAGCTGATCTCCAACGCTTCCATAAAGTGCGCTCTGGACGCGGCTGACACCGCTGCGCGCGCCATTAACACCAGTGTTATGCTTCGGAGACATGCCTGGCTGAGAATCTCTGTATGTATAGGCATTTATATAGCGCACTACTTACCCGGAGGGTCCCAAGGCGCTTCGACCGCTGCGAAACCCTTCCTTGCTTCCCTGAGAGATGGGTATCTCCAGGGTGAGACCAGGCATCCCCGGCGGTCGGGTGGGGCCGTTAGTGAAGATGAGGCAAGCTAATGCCCAGAGTTGCCAAGTGTGAACGCTGATCAGAGTGGGCACCGAGGCGAGAGAATTATCGAGTCCGCTGACCCTGGTCCAGAAACCTGCCGCGCCGGGAATCGAACCCTGGTCCCGGGCCGTCCTCTGCTCTTGGGTCTGCCGCCTCTAACCAGTGAGCCACACTACTTCACAATCTCTGGTTTCAAGCCAGACATCCAGACCACCATCTTGAACCAAACAGTCAACCCAGATCACCTGTTTGGCCCGGAGGTTGACACCACCCTAGAAAAAATGAAAAAGGACACTGACACTGCAAAATCCATGGGTGCCTTGCAGTCCCAGCAGTTTCGGGGTGGGTCCTTTCGTCGCTCCAATACCAGAGGCACCTGAAGGGGTCAGCTTTCGCAGTCCGCGCAGTACTACAAAGGCAACACCCAGACTACTTATGCCAACAAGAGTCGAGGTGAATACCGCGGCAACAGCGCCAAAGGCAGAGGACGTGGCAACAACAGCTCCAGGTCCTCCACCGCCAACAAACAGTGACGCATTGTCACTGCCCCCCGACCACACAACACCGGTCGGGGGGAGACTCCAGCAGTTCCTGCCCGTGTGGAAGTCCATCACCACGGACAGGTGGGTCAGAAAGCTTATCCAATTTGGTTATTGTCTGGAGTTAACATCCACTCCCCCCCAACATACCCCCAAGGCACCGTCCTATGTCGGACGAGCACTTGCACTTATTGCAGCAGGAGGTCGACGTCATGCTGCAAAAAGGGGCAATAGAGCTCGTGCCCATGCAGGAAAGAGGCACAGGAGTTTACTCCCTGTACTTCCTGATTCCAAAGATGGACGGGTCCCTCAGGCCCATCCTAGATCTCAGGCCCCTCAACTTCTACATCCTGTCAGAGCACTTCCACATGCTAACACTGCAGCAAGTGCTCCCGCTGCTCCAACAGGGGGACTTTCTCGCAACTTTAGACCTAAAGGATGCGTACTTTCACATTCCACTACATCCTTCACACAGGAAATACCTCCGGTTCACCATCCAAAACCAGCACTACCAATTCAGGGTTTTGCCTTTTGGGGTCACCACGGCACCCAGGGTGTTCACAAAGTGCCTGGCGACGGTGGCGGCACATCTGAGACGACAAAACATCGACGTCTACCCCTATCTGGACGACTGGCTCATCCAAGCAGAGTCAGCCCAGCAGTGTGCCGACCACGTTTCCCACACCATTCACCTCCTGCACGATCTGGGATTCTCACTGAATTACCCAAAATCCCACCTCCAGCCCGCCCACATACGGCAGTATCTGGGTGCGACCATAGACACTCTGGCGGCCACAGCACAGCCAAATTCAGTGAGTCAGCAACATTCAATCGCTGATCCAAAAATTCAGACCAACACTCGCTTCCAGCAAGAGTGTTCATGCAGTTGATAGGCATGATGGCCTCCTGCATCTCCATTGTCCCGCACGCGAGACTACATAGGCGTCCGCTTCAGGAGTGCTTGGCACGTCAGTGGACTCAGGCTTACAACCTGTTGAAAGACCTAGTGTTGGTGAGCGGTCGGGCATACAACTCTCTGCATTGGTGGAAGCCACGAAACCTTTGCAAGGGCCGACCGTTCCAGGAGCCTGTGCCACAGATTATCCTGATGACGGACGCTTCTCTGCAGGGATGGGGAGCGCATGTACTCCAATACACTGTGCAGGGACTATGGACGCAACAATAAGGGAAGATGCACATCAATGTTCTGGAACTGATGGCAATCTTCATGGCATTAAAAGCATTCAAGGTACATCTGTGCAACAAGGTCGTGTTGATCTGGACGGACAACATGACGGCAATGTACTACATTCAAAAGCAGGGAGGAACACACTCTCCGCAGCTGTCTCATCTGGCTCAGAGCATGTGGAAGTGGGCCATTCAGAGGAACATCTTCCTCATGGCAGAGCATCTCCCGGGCAAGGACAATCAGATGGCGGACCTGCTCAGCAGGCACAGCCACCAGATGCACGAGTGGGAGATACATCCATCAGTACTTCAGCCGTACTTCCACAGGTGGGGTCATCCAGAGATAGACCTGTTCGCCACAAAGGAGAACGCAAAATGCCAAAGCTTCGCCGCCAGGTTCCCACACCCACAGTCGCAGGGCAATACGATATGGATGAACTGGTCAGGAAAATGTGCGTACGCTTTTCCCCCAGCACCTCTGATACCGCTGGTGGCACGCAAGCTCAGGCAGCACTCGATGACTCTCATCCTGGTTGCTCCAACGTGGGCTCGCCAACCATGGTACACCACGTTTCTAGAACTGTCTGTGATACCGCATCAGAGGCTACATCTCACACCCAGCCTTCTGACGCAGAGCCATGGCGACATTCAGCACCCAGATCCGCAACAGCTCAACCTGGCGATCTGGCTCCTGAGGTCCTAGAGTTTGGCTACCTGCACTTACCTGCCGACTGTATGGACATCATTCGGGAGGCAAGGAAGCCCACCACTAGAGCATGCTATGCGACAAAATGGAAGCGGTTTGTCATTTATTGTGCAGACCACAACATTAACCCGCTGGATGCTTCTATTCAGAACATCATCTGTTACCTTTTCCATCTGTACAAGTGTAATCTGGCCTATGCTTCCATTCACATTCATCTGTCTGCAATGGCCGCTTATCTCCAAAATAGGCAGCACCTCTCCCTCTTCAGGGTGCCTGCCATCAAGGCTTTTCTGGAAGGGCTCAAACGAGTCATTCCGCCACGGACTCCACCAGCTCCTGAGTGGAACCTCAATGTGGTCCTTACCAGGCTGGTGGGTCCTCCCTTTGAACCACTGCATTCCTGCGAGATTCAGTTCTTGACATGGAAAGTGGCTTTCCTCATAGCAATGACATCGCTACGGAGGGTTAGTGAATTGCAAGCCCTCACAATCCAAGAGCCATTCATTCAAATTCATTCCAACAGGGTAGTGCTTCGCACTAACCCTAAGTTTCTACCCAAGGTTGTGTCTCAGTTTCACATCAACCAAACAATCGAATTACCTGTTTTCTTTCAAAATCCTGAGTCACTGGCGGAGCGGATGCTCCATACCCTTGACGTTAAACGGGCCCTAATGTATTACATCGATAGGACCAAGGATTTTAGGAAAACTAAGCAACTCTTTGTCGCCTTTGCACCGCACCACAAAGGTAACCCTATTTCCAAGGCTGGTATTGCTAAGTGGATCTTTAAATGTATCCAGATCTGCTATTTAAAAGCAAAACACACTCTTACCATTCCGCCAAGAGCCCACTCCACCAGGAAGTTAGGGGCCTCTATGGCATTCCTTGGAAACATTCCTTTGGAAGACATATGTAGAGCAGCCACATGGTCTACCACACACACATTTACTAAGCATTACTGTGTTGATGTGCACTCCAAACAGCAGGCAGCTGTAGGGCAGGCTGTTCTCAAAATGCTTTTTCAAACTGCTGCAGCTGGCACGGGCGCCGCCGCTAATGGAGGGACTGCTATGTATTCTATGCACAGATATGAATTCAGCAGCCCACATGCCTCGAACCGAATATGCTACTTACCAGTATGCATCTGTTCTTGGCATGTAGGGCTGCTGACATTCATATCGCCCGCTCTCCTCCCCGGCGCCTGTAACAGCTGCAGTATTCACATATACTCATAGCATGGTCATCATTCACTGAGTTTCACTCCATCTTGGCCACAATGGCTAAAAACAATCTGGGGATGGAGTCGATGCCCATGCGCACTGTAGTCCAGGGGAGGAGCCACCTATCTCGTGATACTTCGAAGACTCTTCCAGGACAACAATGTGCAATCATCCGGACCCAACATTAGGCGGCGATCTATGCACAGATATGAATGTCAGCAGCCCTACATGCCAAGAACAGATGCATACTGGTAAGTAGCATATTCGTACACCCATAAGAAGTTTCTAATTTATACTCTCGGATTGTGCCCTTACTTGAAGTGGTTTGTGTTTTAATCACACAACCTCTTCGAGCATGGCCGACTAGACGTGCCACACCGGAGCTCCGGCCGAGCTGCCCCGTAATCCGCCTGCAATCCTTCAAAACCGACCTTGCAACACTGCCAGAATATAGCTACCATACTCCGAGATCGGGAGCGAGTAGCCGGGGAGGTCTCAGCCCTCTGGAGCCAGTGGATCGCGTCCGAGACAGAAGACGGCGAGGGGACGACGGACATGATGGCGGCCGCGAGAGAAAAGGGGCCGCGGGTTGCCTAGAGCCACGGCCGGCGGGCACACAGCCGGCGCCCTCCGCCAGTTGAATCCGGAGGCCTCCACACAGTCAGAGGAGACCGAGAGCTTGCGGTGGGAAGCTGGAGGTATACGCGAGGTGATCGGTAACCTGCACCAAGATGGCCGCCGGCGGGAGATAGAGCGACGGGAGAAGACACCCGGCTCCTGCTGAGGCGCACCACTGAGGGCGGCGGACCAGACACCTACGGTGAGCGAAGGGAGAGAGGGCGACGTCCCTCGTGGGAGCACCAACCCATCTCCACGGGCGCCGCGGCCGGCGGCGGCCCCCTCCCCCCCCCCCCCTGAGACACCGGCTGGAGCCACCTTGATGGTGGAGTGATCCGGGGGCGCTGGGATCAGCAGCGATGTGGCGGAGACGGCTCACAGAGGGCGGCGAGACTATGGCCCACAGGAGAGGGGGCTGATATTGTACCGGGCAGCCTGCAGGTGAAACGAGCGGAAAGACCCAGGGCCTGGGGGACTAGTGAGCGAGGGGAGACACGGAGGCAGTGACCCTCGCTCTCGTCATCCGGCGGCTCTCACACTGACCGGCGCTCCCATACAGAAACAGGGATCCCGGCATATTCCCTTGGGAGGCTATACGGCGAGGAGATGGGGAAGAAAGACCCGGTACCCAAACCCCCGCGCCAGGGACCTATGGACAATTTCGCGGCGCCACTGTCCTTGGCAGACCACCCAGGCCCCCGCACTGACACGGCCATGCTACTTGAGGCCATCCAAGCGTCCAGGACCGACATCCAGGCATCACGATCTGCCCTGGAGACCAAGATTGGCGAGGTTGGGGCCGAGGTGACGCTGCTGCGCCAGGACTTCCGGAACCTGACCGAAAGAGTAACGGCAGTGGAAGACAAAGTGAAGGAGGACGGGGAGGCGATCATTACGCTCAAGAAAGACATGGCAGAGCTACAGGTTGCGCACCGTCACCTCCAATGGAAGGTGGACGATGCTGAGAACAGGTCCAGGCGCAACAACCTCCGCTTTGTAGGTTTTAGGGAGGGGATTGAGGAAAAGGACATGGCCGCCTTCCTCCTAACCTGGCTGAAAGCTACTTTCCCCGCGGCGCCATTTTCTACATGCTTTATTATTGAAAGAGCACATAGGGCGCTTCTGGCCAAGCCACCTGAGGGCGCGAGACCTAGGCCAGTTATAGCGCGCTTCTTGAACTTTGCCGACCGGGACCTGATTCTAAGGGAGGCCAGTGCCCTGGGGGAGATCCGCCTTGAGAACACTACAATAATGATCTTCCCGGACTCCAGCCAGGAGGTCTCGAAACAACGCCGCTCCTTTGACGCTGTGAAGGCGAAACTAAGGTCCCTGAATCTTAAATACATGCTCCTCTTCCCTGCCAAGCTGAAGGTGATATATAAAGACAAGTCTATCTTTTTTGCCCACCCGGAAGACGCGTGGCAGTGGTTGGAGGAGCGCCCTATCTTGAACAGTAGGGAGACGGCCAGTCGGGACGCAATGGACAGAGAGGTGAGGGAAAGATCGAGCTGGGAGCGGCCGAAGCCGCAGCGACGGAGGTTACGGAGGACCCAACACACGACCGCGGCGACGCCATATAGGACCCGAGGATCGGCGAACAACAGGGGAGGTAGATCGGAATCCCCAGACAAAGACTCAGTGGCGGGCTCGAGGTTCAGCAGTCTGAGGAAAGGGGTACGCTCCGAGGGGGATGACGTGGAGGGATCGGAAGGCCCCTCATCCGGCGAGGAAGATATGGACCTCTTGGGCGAATCGCTACACCCCTTGGTTAAGGAGATCCGTCAGTTGGAACAAGACTCCTCGGGTCCAGACCCGATCATAGACACTCAGGACTCACATTCTTGAAGGCAGGAACATGCAGCTCGGATGAGATAGCAGCTCGGCTTCCAGGAGCACGCAAGTTGGCACACCCCCTACAGTTTCTTTCTTGGGTGTTTGAACTGAACACAGTTTAATCTGGGGAGGGATGTGCGGGAGGGCGACTGACCTACTCCCATGGATGGTTTGGTCCCATGTTGGGGCGCAGCTAGAAGGGGAGGGAGGTGGGGTGGGGGAGGGAAGGGAATGTTGGTACTGTTGTTTCCTCACGTTGGGGAGTTGGGGGGGGGGAGGGGGGTGGTATCAGTGCAGCAGCAGAGTTTACCCTTGCTACTACCCTGGACCCAGGTTCGGGCACTCGGTGGTCAGTGTGAAGTGCAATGGCAGGTACACTAGCTGAACCTAGCCGGGATGGCGCTGGGGTAAAGGCGCTAACCTGGAATGTAAACGGCCTGGGTTCCAAAATTAAGAGGGGCTTGGTCAATGCCTATATTAAACGCATAGCACCAGACATCATATTCCTCCAGGAAACACATTTGAGGGGGAACCATTGTGCTTTTCTAGCACGTGGGCAGTACACAGTCTTAGCACACGCGGGATACACGACGGACTCACGGGGCACAGCAATACTCATAAGGAAAACGACGCCATTCACAGTGACACGCACATGGTTGGACCCACAGGGCACGTTTGCGGGGGTACAGGGGACATGGAGGAGGCGCAGGTACACGCTGCTGTCAGTATACGCTCCACCCAAATTACAAAACCGGACGATGCAGGAGATCACGACCATACTGCTAGACACGGCTGACACGATACAGATTATGGGTGGGGACTTCAACGATGTGATGTGCACGACTAGTGATAGATCTGGGGACTCTCATGCAGCAGCTGCAGTGACTGCCTTGGCCCGTAGAATGGACACGATTGGCCTCACTGATGTGTGGCGGTGGCTCCATCCTGTGCAGGAAGCCTACTCCTTTTACTCAGGGGCCCACAAGGTTTTTTCTAGATTGGACTATATATTCACTACGCGACAGGAACTCTCGACGGGGGACTTGGCGGAATATAGGGCGAGGGGTATCTCGGACCACTCCCCGCTGTCTGTACATATAGGACGTGGTAGGGGGAGTGGACAGGCACAGTGGCGTATGTCGCCGTGGGATCTCCAGACTCCTGAGATTCTAGGGGGAATTAGAGCGGATATCAAAGTCTTTGTGGCCGAAAACGAGGGGTCGGTGCAATCGGGAGTTACGCTATGGGAAGCCATGAAAACCGTGTTGAGAGACCGCTTCAGTTCCAGGGTAGGGGAGGCCAGAAGGAAACGCACTGAGGAAATAGCGCAGGAAGAGGCAAACATCTTGACCCAAGAAGCTGAATACCACAGAACAAAGGGGGAGGGACATCTACGGATTCTGCTAGACACTCAACGGCTATACAGGGAACTGCTCACGGACGAAGCGCGCACGCAGGCGCTGGCCACCCTTCATCGCCTGTATGATGTAGGCGACAAATCCGGGAAACTCATGGCATGGCTGAGCAGACGAGAGCAAGCGGCCAGATGGGTTGATTGGATTGGGCTCCCGGGTTCGATACGAGCATCAACAGATGGCGCGATAGCAGAGGCCTTTACGAACTATTTTGAAGAATTCTACAAGGCTAGGGACCTCGGAGATTGCGAGGTGGTGCAGTCGTTCCTGGGTAGTATGGAAGTGCCGCAGTTGAACCCCGAAGATAGCGAGGCTCTGGAAGCCGACCTCTCCCTGGAAGAAATCGCGGAGGCAGTGGCAGTCCTGAAACCTGGGAAAACCCCGGGACCTAATGGCTTCCCGGCGGAGTTTTTCAAACGGACGGGGGACCTCCTGGCACGTCACTTGAAATCACTTTATGTGGGGGCGTTTGACTCCGGACGTCTCCCGCCGGACCTGGCCCTGGCCACCATAATCCCGATCCATAAGGAGGGCAAGCCCAGGGAGAACTGCTCTTCATATCGCCCTATATCCCTTCTGAACAGTGAGAATAAGATCCTCGCCACCATTTTGGCAAGGCGACTCCGACAGGTCATAACAGACCTAGTGCACCCGGACCAGTCCGGGTTCCTGCCGGACAGGGCCACTAAACTTAACCTGCGGCGCACACACAACTGGCTCCAGGAAGTCTGTGACAAAAGGGAGCCACACTGGTTCCTCTCATTGGATGCAGAGAAGGCATTCGATGCAGTCCACTGGCCCTTCCTGATGGGCACTCTTGAACGTTTTGGGTTTGGACCCAAGTTCCGACAGTGGGTGAGTCTTCTCTACTCGAACCCGAGGGCGAGAGTGCGAATTAATGGGCGGATGTCGAGAGAGTTTGCGATAGAGCGGGGGACACGTCAGGGCTGCCCGCTGTCCCCACTCCTTTTTACCCTAACGATTGAGATCCTGGCGATCCGTATCCGGCTCAATCAGGAGGTGGTAGGCTTTCACTGGGGGAACTCGGCAACTGACCAGGAGAAGATCTCCCTGTACGCCGATGACGTGCTGCTATATGTGACGGACCCGGCTAGGACGATCCCGGCCCTCTTCAGGGAACTGGGCGACTTTGGGGCAGTGGCCGGACACACTATAAATTGGCATAAGTCGATTCTCTACGACCCGCAAGGTGAGCCACGGGGGGAGTGCCTGCCTGAGTTGCTCATTCACACAACGGAAGGCTTCCGGTATTTGGGGGTTTTTATTACCAGGGATAGGCGGCGCTCATACGCAGACAACGTAAATAGGGTATTGGTGGCGGCGAAGGCGGAGATGGATAGATGGAGACCGCTACCGCTCACCATGTTAGGCAGAGCCGCCCTGTATAAAATGATCCTGTTACCAAAGTTTTTATACGCCCTGCAAAATGAGTATTATCCCTTACCAGAAGCGACACTGCGGACAATCCATGCTGACCTTCGCTCTTTCTTGTGGCTGGGGAAGCAGTCCCGGGTGGCACTCACGACCCTGCAGCGCCACCAATACAGTGGGGGTATCTCGCTACCTAATCTGGAGGCCTATTACTGGGCAGAACACCTTGCCCCGATCAATGATTGGCTACACGCCCCGGCTGACCATCCCACATATGCCTTAGAGATCCAAATGGGGCAACAAGACGGTATTACACTTCCTGTATGGAGGGAAAGGGGGCCGCCAGCTCCTACCAGCGACGAGGATCACCCTGACGGCGTGGCGCAGAGCGACAATTAGAATGGGCTGGCATGAAAGGATCACCCGACAGACACCCCTATGGTCGTGCAGGTGGCTGACAGAGCTGCATAAACTGAAGGGATTCCACAGGTGGGACGACATTGGCATCTCCACGGTGGGGGATGTCATAGCAAAGGGGGAACTTAAAACCTTCCAGGCGCTACAGCAGGACTTTGGCCTCCAGAACACCCAATACTATAAATACTTGCAGTTGAGACACGCATGGGGAGCTCAGCACATATCGCTTACCGACATACCCCAGTTTGCACCACTCGAGGGCCGATTACTACAGGAGCAGATACAGAGGGGGGCAATATCTATGACATACAAAACATTGACAAATAATATGTTGGGAGACTTGCGGACACTCAGGGAGAGGTGGGAGGCAGATGTGGGCACGATGGAGGACCTGGATTGGGAACTAGCACTCATGCACCCGAGGGAAGTGGCCATAAAATCGAGGCTTCGCCTCATACAGTTTAAGATCCTTCACCGGGCTTACTTCGATAGAGTGAGGCTTGCCCGGGTGGGGAGGGTGACCGACACCTCTTGCTTACGATGCCAGCATCAGACAGGCGATTTCTTCCACATCATTTGGGGATGCACTGTGATACAGGAATATTGGGGGGAGGTATTCAGGGAACTGAGTATGATATTGGAGGTGGAGATTCCTAGAGACCCCAAACTGGCGCTTTTGGGCATGTCGACGGAAGTAGACATCACACGATACCTACTAATTTTCCTGCTGCTGGCTTTGGTAGTAGCAAAAAGAGACATAGCACGTATGTGGGGGGCGCCTGGGAAACCCAACCTGGAGGAATGGAGGAGGGGTTTAGATATGTATATGGCAGCGGAAAGAGTGACCTACAAAGCTAGAGGGTGCCCACGGAAATTCCGGAAAATATGGACTAAGTGGAGGCGCTACCATGGACTGGAGTGGGACTGTCCGGGGAGAAGGGCGGGTGGCAGGGGAGACAGCCGGGGAGGCATGTTTGTCGCTGATTCCAACGTAGTTGTGGCTGGAGGTTTCGGGTCGCTGGATTACCTGTATACTATGTCAAGACTTAGAGGGGGAGAGAGGCTCGGGGGTCGAGGGGAATGGCGGAAAAGGGGGGTATGCTGCAGAGGGGGGGGGGATGGGAGGGCGGGAAGAGGGGCTTTCGATTGAGGCTTCTCAGTTGTTGACTTTTCCAGGAGTTAAGGGGGGTGGGAGGGAGTTTGGGGTGAAAACAGAAAACGAGTTCGTCATGATGAAAGCTATGTACCTGACATTGAAAAGTTGCAGAATATCGGGAAGAGCGGAATGTTGACGCTCCCCCGAGTGGTTTTTGTCTCCTGCACCCATGATCCGCCTGATGCAACAATAAAAATAAATTTAAAAAAAAAAATCACACAACCTCTTCCCCCAGATTTCCACACTAAGTTGCAGATACTTCATACTGATCTAGTAAGCACTTTAGCTGAGGTATTCAACCCCCGGCTGATTAAACGGAATAAAAGGGCCCACATTAATTCCTGGTACAATGCTCCTTTTGAGCCACTACATAACTGTCCTCTCAGACTTTTAACTTTAAAGACTGCTTTCCTAGTGGCCATCACCTCTGCTCGCAGGGTGAGTGAGCTTCAGGCTCTGTCCTCTAAGCCTCTTTTTCTTGCTGTTCACCGGACAAGGTTTTCCTAAGAACCAGACCTTTCTTCCCAAAGTGGTGACTTCTTTCCACATTGGTCAAACCATCACTTAGCCCACCTTCTTCTCGCATCCGCATCCTTCAAAAGAGGAAGAGAGGCTCCACCGTCTGGATCCAAAACATGCGCTATCCTTCTATCTGGATCGCACAAGACAATTCGGGGTGGATGACCAACTCTTTGTGGGCGCCAAAAAAGGTTGGGCCTTGCAAAAACTGACCTTCTCTCTGTGTGTCGTTGTTTGCATTAAAATGTGTTACTGTTTGGCAAATAAGGAGCATCCAGTAGGATTGTGCGCTCATTCCACCAGGGCGACAGGAGCCACTACTGCTTTGGGACTTGGAGTTCCCCTTCAGGATATCTGCCAGGCGGCAACGTGGGTATCACTGCACACGTTCACCAAACACTATTGCCTGGATTCTCAAGTCCGGAGAGACTGCTTCTTTGGCCTTTCTGTTCTCCAGGACTTCCTGGTGTGAACTTAGTTTGCAGACCCTCCTCCGGGGTTGGTATTGCTGGGGTATCTATTCTAAGGTAAGGAATCTATAACTAATAGTCTCTTTCAGATGAACAAGTTACTTATCTTTGGTAACGATATGTATGTAAGAGACATATATTAGTTATAGACTCCTTACCGCCCCAACCATCCTCCCCGTTCTGTGAACTGACTTCTATTTATTTATTTAATTTCTTGTATAGCGCAAGAATCCACCCCGTACGGGGTATCTCCGCGCTTTGCTCGCTAAGATGTAGAAAGGAGGAATTATTGCAGATGAGCTGTAGTCTAGTAAGCTGACAGTCTAGTTATTCTTCTAGGAACAGGTTGGTTTTTAACTTTTTCCTGAAGGCGAGGTGGTTAGAAATTTGCCTAATGCCGAAGGGCATGTTGTTCCATAGGGTCGGCCCCACCAGGGAGAAGGCGCGGCCACCCTGTCTGGTCTTTTTTACGAGAGGGGTTTTTATCAGCAGTTGGTTGCTTGAGCGTAGGGATCTGTCTGGTTTGTAGAGGTGTAGTTTTTGAGTCAGATAATTGGGGGCATTCCCGAACAGGCATTTGTGGACAGTGCAACAGATTTTAAATTTGACACGTTGTTGTATCGGTAGCCAATGAAGTTCTCTCAGCAGAGGCTTGGAGGGGGTTCTTGGAGGGGCATTCAGAATCAGTCTTGCCGCTGTATTCTGTACTACCTGTAGGCGGTTTATGGCATCCTCGTTGGCTTGTATCAGGAGCCCATTACAGTAGTCCAGTCGACTTGTCACCATGGTCTGTACAAGGGTCTTTCTGTAATTGTCCGGTAGATAAGGGAAGACTCGTCTCAACGGGCCGATGGTGTGGAAACATGCCCCAGCGATAGCATACACATGTTCCTTTAAGGTTAGATTTTGATCTAACTTCACCCCCAGATTCTTTACTGTCAATTTTGGGGAGGGTACTGGTCCTAGGTCCAGGGGCCACCAGTCAGGGGACCATAGTATAGATGCTTTTCCAAAGAGCATTACTTCCGTCTTCCCAACGTTGCATTGGAGACGGTTGGAAGCCATCCAATTAGAGATAGCGCTCATGCCTTCAGCAAAATTTTCCCTAACATTAGAGTTGAGGAAGTGGAAAGGGTATAGGAGTTGGGTGTCGTCAGCGTAGGACACCGGAGTGAATCCGTATTTCCTCACAATCTCAGCAAGGGGGGCCACGTACACATTGAACAATGTGGGGCTTAGGCATGAGCCCTGTGGCACCCCCTTCATGAGTGCCCTTGAGGAGGAACGATAGGGTCCCAAGCTGACGGATTGTGAGCGCCCGGACAGGAAGCTCTCCAACCAGGAAAGGGCCTGTCCTTCAATGCCCACTCCCTTTAAACGGCTCACGAGAATCTTGTGAGACACAGTATCAAAGGCGGCCGACACGTCTAACAGCACCAGAATCATTGAGCCTCCTCTATCCTGTGACATCTTGATGTTATCGGTCACGGAGAGGAGTGCTGATTCGGTGCTGTAGTTGGGCCTGAACCCAGATTGTGAGTGGTCCAGGCCCCCTGTCGCCTCTATGAAACTGGACATGTTGGTGTTAACATGTTTCTCGGCCAGTTTACTCAGGAGGGGCAGAAGAGAGATAGGGCGGAGATTGGAGAGCTCTGTCCAAGGGGAGGTGGAGTTTTTCCGTATAGGATTCACTACTGCCTCTTTCCATTGCTGAGGGAGTTTACCTTTTTTGTAAGAGAGGTTCAAGACTTGTTGAATAACGGGGCAGAGAGCTGTGCTCAGAGTGTTCATCGCTCTGGGGGGGAGAAGGTCAAGGGGGGACCCAGTTTTTATATTGTTTAGTAATGATCTTATGTCATCCTCGGTGGTTTCAGGATTTGATTTGATTTGATTTGGGATTTATAGAGCGCGTAGCTACCCTAGGGCATCCCAGCGCTAGGGATGTCAGTGAAGGTCTCAGTATTAGTCTGTGTGCAGGAGGCACTGGAAGTCTCTATAGTATTAGGGTGTTTGGCCAGAATTTTATTATAAATGGTATCGATTTTGTCTTCAAAGAATTGCGAGATATTATTGCACAACTCTTGAGAGAAAGTGTCAGGGCTTTCACATGCTGAGGGGTTGGTGAAATTTCTGAGAATTTTATATAGTTCTCTAGTCGAGTTGTCAGCTTCATCAATTTGAGATTGAAGGCTGGTTTTCCTTGCCTTTTTTATATTTTTGTAGTAGGAGGAAACAGCCTGTTGATAAAGCTCCTTACTTTCTCTGGAATGATTCTTTCTCCATAGTTTTTCTAACTTTCTGCATTTTTGTTTCTCTAATTTTAGCGTTTCAGTGTACCAAGTTTCCTTTTTATTGGTCGATGGTTGTTTGACTAGTTTTTGTGGGGCTAGGAGGTTTATGGTATCGAGGAGAGTATTGTTGAGTTTGGCTAGGGCCGACTCAGAATTGTCAGAGTCAGTGAAAATCGGTGTTCTCCAAGCTTCTGCGAATGCATCTGGGGTGATCTTGTGCCATGATCTACGTTTGATGCTCAGAGTAGCAGAAGGGTCAGAAGGTTTGGTTAGCTGCATGATGGAGAATTCCAGCATGCTATGGTCAGACCAGTGTACGGATCTGGGGGGATGGCAGTGTATAGATGGGTCATTAGAGAAAATAAGATCTAGGGTATGGCCTCCCCTATGGGTAGGGCCGCTGTTCCGCAGATGTAGGCCTAGGAGGGCAAGGTCAGCTAGAAGAAGCTTGGTATCAGGATCCTCTGGTACATCAGCGTGGAAATTAAAGTCCCCAAGTACAATGAAGTGTTCTCTGGCCTTCATATGTGGAGCAAGTGCTTCAGTTAAAGTTAGTGAAAAGCCGGTGTTAGGGCCGGGAGGTCGGTATACTAAGGCTCCTTTCCAGTGAGTCTTAGTTCCAGTATTTATTTTAAAGATCATTATCTCCATAGAAGGAAGTAAGGCTTGTTCTATTACTGTAATGCGAAGGCTGTCTTTGTATATTATGGCGGTACCGCCACCTGTTTTTATCGGGCGGTCTTGTCTCAGAATTTTGTATCCTAAAGGAATTCCTACCGTAACAGTTGGGACAGTGTGTGGCTTTAACCAAGTTTCCGTGAGAAAGCATATTTCCGGTTTGAGGCTAAGGATGGTGTCCTGGTGTCCCATATTTCAGTACAATGACGCGGAAGGGATCGAACATTTAGTAGGAAGCTTTTCCAGCCTTTCGTTTCTGGCTTGATGGTTTGTAGAGACCCTGTTATTATGGTATTGGAAGTGACTTGGAATCCACAAAAAGAACAGGAAAAGGGACCTTCTGGACATGGCCAGCTGTTATCGGCACATCTTCAGAGACCCTGGGGTCGGAGAGCTAGTAGAGTTTGTGAGGAGTACCTGAAGCGGGAGTCTTTAGGTGTAGCCATGGTGAACGGAAGAGTAACAAGAAAGAGGAGCAGGGTGGTTGGCCCCTGGCCCCGTCCTGTCGCGGACGGGCGCAAACGGGCTACTCTTTGGCTACTCTTCGGCGTAGCTTCGGCTCCACTGCGCGCGACCGATGCGCGCTCACTAGGGGGCGAGGGTTAAATAGCCCCGAGAGACCCAGCTGCTAGAGCGCTAACCGCCAAGCAGTTCTAAGCAGGAAGTGGTGTCCTCCCCCTTGCAATCAGAGGGAAGACGAATCAGCAGTCCGAAATGCGTCTCCTACGGCTAATGTACACCAATCTGAAGTGTGGTGATTATGCGTGCAAGAATGCGAGTAGCAAATTTTAAAAAGACGATTATTCCGTTTTAAGTCACAGATATAAAAACATTCAGGCAAATCACAGTTTACATGTGGTTGGAGCGCAGGCTCAATGCTGTAGCCTCTGGCGAGCTAGCGGGTCAGGAGGAACTGCCACTACCCCTTACCGCAGTGCATGAAAGTCAGGCTCAGCCTAAATAGCCCCGAGAGACCCAGCTGCTAGAGCGCTAACCGCCAAGCAGTTCTAAGCAGGAAGTGGTGTCCTCCCCCTTGCAATCAGAGGGAAGACGAATCAGCAGTCCGAAATGCGTCTCCTACGGCTAATGTACACCAATCTGAAGTGTGGTGATTATGCGTGCAAGAATGCGAGTAGCAAATTTTCAAAAGACGATTATTCCATTTTAAGTCACAGATATAAAAACATTCAGGCAAATCACAGTTTACATGTGGTTGGAGCGCAGGCTCAATGCTGTAGCCTCTGGCGAGCTAGCGGGTCAGGAGGAACTGCCACTACCCCTTACCCCTTCTAGGTTTTAGGACTTCCCGTCAGGGCCCTAGTTTTGTGCACCAATGGTGATGTCTTGCATGGTTCTGCGCTTCTGGTGTGGAATGTCGTGTAAAGAACTGATGTCAGTGCGCAAGGGTGACGTCTACGTAGATACTGCGACGTCATCCTGGCGACCAGGACGCCGACGACGAACGCGGAGTCGACCGACCCCACCTATCGACGTGCAGGGGTACTGCTATGAAAAAATTTCTCTGGATCCAGTCTCACGCCTGGGGGTAATTCTAAGGTAAGGAATCTTTAAATAATATATGTCTCTTACAGATATATCGTTCCCGAAGTCAATTGACATGTTTGTATGGTTGCAAGTTTGTTGGCCAACTGACAGCACCTTAAAACACTGAAAGTGAGGGTGGCATCACAAATTATAGCACTCAAGTTCCTGGCAACTAAATTGCAAAGTTCAACTTGGCAGCCACTACTCACAGTGATAAAGGCTATCCCCCAGATTCATCATTGTCCCGTTTTCCGAGTCCTTAATAGCGATTATTAAGGAATCGCTATTAAGGACTTGCAAAACGGGATTCATGTAGAAATCGCAAATTTATTTGCGATTTCTACAGCTTCCTTATTTGCGATTAGCAAATTGCTAATCGCAAATAAGGAATGACTCCCCATTCATTCCTATGGGCCAAAGGCCTATAGGAATGAATGGGGAGTCATTCCTTATTTGCGATTAGCAATCTGCTAATCGCAAATAAGGATGCGATTTCAAGGGTGCCAGGGGTGTCCAAAGGACACCCTGTAGCACCCCTGAAATGTAAATGTAGACAGATGTTGTGCACACACATGTCCAAAGGACATGTGTGTGTAACATACAACATAGAAAAATGCACTAAAGTGCATTTTTCTAAGTTTTCGCTATTTACCACGAAGTCAGACTTCGCTGTAAATAGCGGCCAAAAATAGCGATTTCGCAATTCAAATTTGTTTCATGAATTGCATTCAAGGAATCTCAAATAGAGATTCCTTAAATTCAATTCCCTGCAATTTAGCGATTTCGCAAATTGCGATTTTTGCATTTGGGATGATGAATCCTAAATGCAAACAAGCATTGGAAATGCAATAGGTCTCGCAGCATTAGAGTTAGTGCTTTTAGAATTGTTTATGGGTTTTTTTTGTAAATCTTTAGCATTTTTGTTTCCTGTAGCCAATGCTAAAGAATTACAAAAAAAAAAAGCCATAAACAATTCTAAAAGCTCCAACTCAAATGCTCCGAGACCTATTGCACTGTGTGAGGGTGAGGGGTTGAGGGTGAGTGAGGGTGAGGGTGGGTGAGGGTGAGTGAGGGTGAGTGAGGGTGAGTGAGGGGTTGAGGGTGAGGGTGAGTGAGGGTGAGGGTGAGTGAGGGTGAGTGAGGGTGAGTGTGAGTTAGGGTGAGGGGTTGAGGGTGGGTGAGGGTGAGGGGTTGAGGGTGAGTGAGGATGAGTGAGGGTGAGTGAGGGGTTGAGGGTGAGTGAGGGTGAGTGAGGGTGAGTGAGGGTGAGTGAGGGTGATTGAGGGTGATTGAGGGTGAGTGAGGGTGAGTGAGGGTGAGGGAGTGAGGGTGAGGGTGAGAGGTTGAGGGTGAGTGAGGGTGACACAGACAACAACCGCTTGTGTGCTGGTGATTTTCTTGGTTCCCGCCCCCTATAACTTTTTCTTCAAAGGTAGCGTAACTACATGACATGGTGCTGTGGCGTCATTTCGAATATCCGGGAAACAAGCATAATGCGAAATTCCAGAAATGAGACGAATTACGCCAGTGTGACTTCAATTTACCCCAAATATAGTAATTATCATTATTCCCCCAACTTGATATAACAATATGTGGCATGTGGGGAGGGCAGTTCTGCCTAAAGGCAGCCGCCACACCCAGCTGGGACATACATAAGCCCCGAGGCCCCAGAGCAGGCGTGCGTCCATTAAATGCACCGACTCCATTCTTAATAACGGATATCTTTAAAATCTGCCCGCCAAGAAACAAGTTGGGCCATCAGCGAGGGTAAAAACACCGCGACCTGCCCCAAATTACCAATAGATTATGAATCGTTCAATGGCGCCTTTGGACAGCGGGCCCAGGTGACGGGACTCCTGCTGGTTTAAAGGGCCAGGCCGGCTCCGAGACTCTGACACCGGAGAAAGAATGCGCCTTCCCTGGAGACTGCAGGCGCGTCCGAAGAATGCGTTTAATGGCGAACACAGA
Source organism: Lissotriton vulgaris (assembly GCF_964263255.1). NCBI lineage: Eukaryota > Metazoa > Chordata > Amphibia > Caudata > Salamandridae > Lissotriton > Lissotriton vulgaris. The sequence continues at coordinate 1,478,620,936 of NC_141694.1, forward strand.
ACATGTTAATGAGATGAATCCACCCCCGGGCGGGCTGCGTCACAGCAGTCATTAGAGAGCGGAAAATGTGAGAGAGCGTCTGTGAATGCGCGGCTGTGACGTCACGACACCGGACACCAGCCTTCGAAAGCAGACGGGCTATGATGATGAGAGTAAAACATCACACCCATGGGGGAGAAGGCTTGCCAATCTGAAGAAGCATTGGCAAAGACAACAGGACATTAGAGCTTTTCGCCATCATGTTGCAGATTAAAGTAGGCGGACGGGTGAAATGCACCCGTGGATGATAAAAAAAATGAAACCTGAATGAGCATGCTGCCTACTTAATTTATGTACAACACATACCTTAATCAGCATTGTGTTTGAAAAACCGGAAGTGAAGTTCAGTTTATTGGTAGCCACGGTAGCGTAAAGAAGGCGGGGAGGGGGCGGAGCGGGGGAGAGGGTGTTAAGCAGCAGGGCTGCCTGATAGAGTGGAGAGCGGGCGGGCAGAGAGAGTGAGGGGGCGGAGCAGGGGTGTGGGAGGAGTGCGGGAACAGACGGGAGGGGAGGAGAGTAGGAGGAGTAGGGGAGGCACGGCCTGGCGGCCGTGCAATCAAGAAGTGAGGGGGCGGGAGAGTAGGCAAGGCAGGCGGCTGGGGCATGTGCACGCGCTTTTAAGCTCAATGCGCATGCGCATTGAGCTTAAAAGTCACGGGCACTGCAAGGAATCGCCACGATTCCTTGCAGTGTGGATAAAGAGTAGATAAGTCCCAATACTCTCGCCTTGCTCGATGCGCATGCGCATCGACAGGCGAGACCTAAAAAAGCGCTCGCAAAGGGCCAGATTCTGCGAATCTGGCCCTTTGCGAGCAGATTCTAGCTTCATGAATCTGGCTGAAAGTTCTTACCAACGCTGACATACGGCCTGGAAATCTGTCCTGGAAAATTTGCCAGCTTTTTGAACATTGCACAGAGCAAATGTTTCTGCCTTATCTACCACCTGTTGCAAAGAACGTTGCCGGAGCAAATTAGACTGGAATTTGGCCTCCAGGACCAAGAACTGGTACAAAAAGGGTCTCTTCCTAAATATGCATTGCCACTGATGCAGGCAATACCAAACACATTAAGAGCACTGTTATGTCAAGTAATTGCATCACACACCTCTCCGAATGCAAATTCCTGGTTGGGGAAAATAGTAGCCTCAATAAATCATCTGTAAGGCAGAACAACTCTGACAAAACAGCTTACCTCGCCATTCTTTTAAGCTAGCATTAAACAAACCTATAAAGCACCTCTCCTGGCGAGAACATAAAGCCAAATTCAGGTTGCGCAACCATGCCTGGATGACCATCATCACATACAAGGCACATACCATGCAAACCTAAATGAACGCCACCGTAAGAAAGTATATAAAAGTGCTCCAAGACAGATTCTGGTTCCTATCAGCGCTTGACGCAGTACCAAAATGTGCAGGCTTTGGCAACATCTTCGGGTAAAGTTCGGCATATATAATGCATCTGCACAGTCTTAATGCCTTGGCGTAATCTTTACCTCCAAAACGTCTTTAATTTAAATGGAATCAGATCCTGTTGCTAAGCAATTTTCTACAGCTTGAAAGGTCTGCCACCGCAAACCATGACGTGTTTTGTAAAATTATTTCAAAAAGCAGCGTCACTCATTAAGCAGTCCACAATTAAATCTTCAGGAAACACGACGACCGAGTCAGCGCATGAGCTACTTTTGTGATTGGTCATCTGCTCTATCAGGTGAGCAACACTCTGATAAATGCCAAACATGCTGCACTTCAACAACTCATTGTAAAACGAATGAAAGATATCCACTGTAGTCTCCGAGCCTATTGCCAGGAGGATTTCAGAAGGCATGGTGCTAGAATTTACGTTGGCGAGGTGGCACACACCTTTCTGTTCCATTCCTTCGTAAGCGGAAGCATGGCACTTGAGCACTTTATCTTCTGATGTCTTTGATCTTGGACAACCACTGATGAACTGCATTTTCAGCGTTCTACTTCTTCCGTAACCTATGCCAGCCTATGGCATTTTAGCCTCTTGTGTTTTTTAACTCACCATGATGATTTTGAACACTTCATTTTTCAGTTTTGTGAATCCTTTGTACATGTCCTACTGCTAAGAAAGTTTGGCTGTTGTTAATAGACAGAGTTTTGGCCTTGTGAGATGAGTTTTTTTGTTTTGTAACCCATTTTATTAGATTTTTCATATTCAGACAGGGTATACACTTTACAACATCATTTGCGAATGTTTAACTTTTAGTGTGTTACATTGCCATTATATAGTATCAATAATAAGGCGACTAATTGTCCAGGTGTGCATTGTCTAGCACGCACAACATGTGTTCTTAATGGCTGCTTAGGTCTTATAGTGGTCTGCTTGGTTATTGGGTTTTGTTAGTGTGCCCCTGCTGTTCTCGTGTCAAATCAGAAGAAATCCGTTTCAAAAACTCACTGGTGGTACAAGTCAGGGGATGGGGCTAGGAATGAGGTTTTCCGGGGCTTATGGCACCACGTAGTTATCACTGGTCTAAGTATCAGCAGGTGTATCTCTCTCACCGGGTCAAACATGGAGCTTCAGTAAGGGTAGAGGGGACCAGGGGGACAGGACCCGCTCGAGCGTCTCTTGTGGGCTGTGGGGTGCTGTGAGGCTTGGCGCCGCCTGAGTAGCTCTTGTGAGATGAGTTAATTAAATGAAATACTGTCGGCTACGAACGACTCTGTTTTCAGGTACTATTGAGATTGTTTGCTCGCACAATGCAGAAGGCATCTTTTGTTGTCTAATAGGTATATTGCACTTTTTTTATTAATACAAATACTGTCTCTGGGTTGAATCTCTTGCAAAAACTATTGCCTGTTTACAGCAATGTTGGATATACATTAATTTCCGGACCGGAGTCACGGTTCTTCTAAATGATATTGTTCTTAATATTATCATGTCTTAAGTGATTGTAACTGATTTTAATTAATCAAACAATAAATGTATACTTGCAAAGGCCAGAGCGCGCACACACTGTGACACGGATTAGCAGTGTCACCGGGCTCAGACTCCTAATAAAAAAATTGTTTTCAGAAAAAAGATAGAAAATCTGTGTACCATGCAGAAACATCAAATTTGCTATGCGGGCCCAACGTACTTTAATATGTAAATGCATTTTTTAATTAAGTTATATGCATTTCGAAATGGAGACTTTATATCCTGGCGATTTTTACAGACTGTGTATTTATTATTCCTGGCCTCCCGTGAGGACTCAACCCCCCTTCAGTGCTTAGGACCCTCCTGACCATCAAACATAGGATGTCAACAGCTCCGTGCGTCAGCCCTGGGACCCGGAGATAAACAAATTCACATTCGGGCCCTGGCTCACCTGAGAGGGTTCTGGAAGGGGGAGTGGCTTCTTGTTCTTCCCCAGATAGCAGCAGTAGGCCAGCTCAGCGGAGGAAGATGTGCCCCTCCGCACGCGCTGACTCCAGGCGCAGTCTCGAGCGCAGCTGTGGGTGCTTCCTACCGTGTCCTAATGCCCCAATTATCAGCTTATTGTTTTACAGTAGCTGAGAAAAACCTTGTAATATTGCCAAAGGACACGGTGCAGCAGAGAGTGCGCAACAGAGGTTTATACATTTCATTCGAAAACAGTGCTGGGCCGACAGGATAAGCGCCAGGGTGGACAAACACTTGGTTTATTAAGGATTTCGCTCCTCCTAACCTCTCGCTGCCCTCCAGAGGCGACAGGACCTCAGGACGTCCCCGCGGATTAGCAAACTCCCACTGCGCGCCAAAACTTTGAAAGCAGCAAAAATAACCAGGTTTCGCGTTCCTTGTTAGCTGGCTGACAGGCAGCTGAGGGTGCTAATTCTGAAGGGGCTAACAACCGCACCAGGGTCCTATCTGGCACGTGCCCTACAGGGCAGTTATATGTGGCACTGCTGAGAGCCGAGCCACGGAGATGCTTATCTGCGGATGACACTGATGAGGAGTACCTCGGAGGAAATGAAGAGCTGTGTCCCTTCATCGCAGGAAGTGATGTCACATCGTTTTTATTATATTCTCACCTTTAATGGGACCGAGACTACTTTATTATCATGGCTGAGGTGCCCACGCCGCTAAGTATATTGTATCTCCATGGAAGTTTATGATATAAAAACATAATCCCTAATTTTGTCTATCTACTTATTTGCAGTTGCAAACCAGTGGATGATATCGGAGATACACAAGCCTACATTTAAAAAATAATATACTCCTCTATAAACATGTAGATTTATAATATAAAAACACAAGAAACAATTTTCTATCTACTTACTTGTCACTGGAAAACAGTGACTGTTCTATGGAGGCACAGGAGCCTATATTTAAAAAGTAATGCATTCATCTGTAAACATTCAGTCACATCTTGCACACACAAACTAGAAAACAAATATGTATTTAAGTGTCTAGAGGACTCCTGTTCTGTTATCCTTTATATTTGGAACTCGTCCAGTTAAAACGCTTTATCGTTCTCAAGCCATGTACACGCAATATAAAACCACTAAATAGAATACAAAGATATATCAGTGGCGACGTATCACATACAGTGCTTTATTTGTGCTACATAGAAAGAAGTTTACCAAGTAACATGGATCCATTCTCTCTACAACTACCTCGCAGGTTTCTGCTCACGTTATCTTTGTATTAGTTCTGCGAAGCGGCCTCGTGAGGTGTGAGTGCTAAAGATAAATAAACAGGTTATTATTACTTGGAGAAACGTGACAGGCATACTTTAGAGTAATTACCTGCTGCAAATCGCATGCACCTTTCCCACATGCTAAGGAGTAGCAGAGCTTAAAATTGGCCGGTTTTCAACGAATAAAGCAAATGGCCTGAGTTAAATGTGATAAGGCCTCTTCACCCCCAAACCTCCCCCAGCTCCACCCACTGCACCCATTACACGCTCCTCTACAACGACCACTACCTCCCCATCTCACCCTTCTTTCTGTATTCCCCTTTCTGCTTCCACCACTTCGTCACCCTTCAACCAGCCTCACACAATTGCCAGAATACCACAAAGGATTTGACCTAACCTAATTCGAATCGGGCTGATGAGGGTTACGTAGTCAACCTTAATATCAATATGGGATGGCCTGCTGCTTCTCATTTACACTAGTAACACGAGGATATCCATAACCCTAGACATGTGTCCAACTTCTGACAAGTTAAATCAACACACTCACCAAACCTGGCTTCATAGCCTATCAGTACTGGACAGGCCTCTTTCCTTACCTGTAGTACAACTGGTTCACTCCATTTACAGACACACCAGTTCTCCTGCGAGTCCCACAGTGCTTAGCTTTCTTTGTCTTTCAATTTATACACCACACCAGCACGCAATTTGATCAGCTCCCAAAGCTTAACCTGCAACATTTATGATGAGGGCACACAAATCCTCTCCAAAACAAACCACCATCCTCCTCTGGCCTACACAACTAGAATAGCTACCAAAGGTAAATCACTGCATGGAATGAAACCTTTAACTAAACTTAGACAATACAAATCATATATATGGAGATCAAACTAATCCGGTGCCATGGTATTCTAGCACAAGCTGTCAAAGTATTAAAAATCTGGGGGTGACATTGTACTATATCACCTTACTTTCTGTCTCTGTAATGTAAGGTGGATTTGTAGAGTGCTGCTTGTCAGCTGTGAGGGTATCCAGATGCTGAGTAGGTGAGTGTAGGCATGTGGCGAGTCTGGCCCTGCTAGAAGTCTAATTGAATAGCAAGGTCTTTAGCTTCTTGCAGAACTCAAGAAATGAGGAGGAGGCCCTTATGCGTTGGGGGAGGTCATTCCAGGATTTGGAGGCTTGGTAGGAGAATGAGTTTGGCGGCAGCGTTTTGGATGGTTTGAAGTCTGTAAACCAGGTTGAGATGCCGGGTGAAAAGTGCGTTGCTGTAGACCAATCTGCTTGTCTTTATGACCTGTGTGATGGTAACTCTTGTGTCCAGTGTGAGCTACTTGAGGATTTTGCGTAACATGTGGAGGATGTGAAAGCATGAGGAGGGGATGGCTTTGACCTTGGACTTCATGGTGAGGTTGGTGTCCAGGATGATGCCTAGGTTCCAGGCATGGTTGTTTGGGTGCTTGTGAGTTGAAGATCGGCTTGCCACTAGATGGAGTCCCATGGTGAGCTCTTGTTCCCGAAAATCAGCACTTAAGTTTTGTTATTGTTGAGTTTGAAGCAGTTTTCTTTCTTCCAATTGGTCACGCTGGTCATGCATTGTTTGAAGTTTGTCTTGGTGGTGACGGTGTTGTCTGAGAGGTAAAACATTAGCTGGGTGTCATTGGGTTAGGAGATGTTGTGGATTGTTTGTGATCTGATGTTTCCCAGAGGAATCATGTACGTGTTAAAGAGTGTGGGACTGAGTGATGATCCCTTTGGGATTCTGCAGATGAGGTCCTTCGGTTCTGAAGTGAAAGGTGAGAGCCTGATTTGCTGTGTTCATCCGGAGCGCAAGGCAGCTATACATTTGGGTGCTGGTCCTTGTATTCCTGATGTGTGTAATCTGGTGATGAGTGGGTGGTGGTTGATGGTGTTCAAAGCGGCGGAGAGATCGAGAAGGATAAGGGCGGTGTCCTCCATGGTCGAGGATGATGCGTATGTTGTCTATGGCAGTCATGTGGGCAATTTCGGTGCTGTGGTTGTTTCTGAATCCTGGTTGCGACTCGTCCAGGAGTTTGTGCTGTTCTGAGTAGTCAGAGGGCTGTCTTCTCAATGACTCTGGGAAGGGAAGCAGTGAGATCGGTTGTTAGTTGCTCAGTACTTTGGCATCAGCTGAGGGTTTTTTGAGGACGTCAGTGACTTTGGCGTCTTTTCAGCTGTCTGGGAAGGTGGCTGTCTTGAGGGAGGTGTTGATGATGGATTTGAGTGCAGCACGGATCGTGGCTCTTTACAGGTTGTAGTTATGGTGGTTGCAGGGTTTGTGGAAGCCCCTGAGTGGAGTGTCATCATTATTGTTGCTGTGTCTTCGATGGGTAGAGGGTTCCATGCTGTCAGTTGGCAGTCTTGGGTATATGAGGTTAACAGGCTGGGAAGGTCGATGGAGGGAGGTTGTGGTTTGGAGTTGCTGTAGATCTTGTTATTTTATTGTGAAAGAAGTTGGAGAGGTTGTTGCTGAGTTCTTGTGTAAGGGTGATGTTTCGGTTGCGGCTGTTGGGTTGTTTCATTTCTTGATGATGGTGCAAAGTTCCTTGCATTTGTGATTCTCCGGGTCAGAGCCTTTTTCTTGTTCTCTGTTACTTAATGGTGATAGGGTCTAAGTGCAGCCTTGTAGGTGTTTCTTGTGGTGGTTCCTCAGGTGGTTCTCTATTTCATTTCGAGTTGTTTGCAAACTCTTGGATTCTCTGAGGTCAGGGTTGTACCAGGTAACTTGTTTGTTGGATCTTTTGGGTTTGGTGTTTTTCATGATGCCCAGGGTGTTGGTGCAGATGGTGATCCAGTTGTTGATGTTGTTTGTCGTTGGTAGGGTCTGGGTAGTTTAGTTGAAGGGCATTGAGCCATTCCATGTGAGTAACTTTCTTGCAACAACGGCTTGAGGTGTTGCTAGACTTCTTAGGGGTGTTTGGTGACCCGGTTATGTGCAATTGGACGATGGAGTGGTCTGTCCATGTGAGTGGAGTGATGTGGCTGACTTGAACCTTGTCACTGGAGGACAAGATGGGGTTTAAGGATGTGTCCCAAGTTGTGGGTAGGGCCTTCAACGAGCTGGGTAAAGCTGATGTTCAGTAGACTCTTGAGCAAGTCTGTGTAGTTGGAGTCTGTGGGGTTGTCGAGATAAAAGTTGAGATCGACGGGTATGAAGTCTTTACTGCCCATGGGGAGGGGTGCAGTGAGGTCAGTGAAGAAGTTGCTGAAGCGGGTGTGAGGTCTGTAGGCCTGTAAGCGAGGGTGCCTTTAATAGCCGTTTTACTGTCTGTCTGAAGCTTGAAGTGTATGTGTTCCATAAAAGTGGCTTATGGGTAAGTGAAAGAGGTACACTTGATGATGTCTCTATGGATGATGGCAATTCCTCCTGCCGGTTTATGGGGTCGGTCCTGGTATAGGATTTTGTATGCAGTAGAGAGGACTATGGTGATGTCCGGTGCCAGTGTGGGTTTGAGCCACGTTTCGGTGAGTAAGAGCAGGTCCGGTGCCTTGGAGTCAATGAGGACCCAAATCTTGGTCGAGTGCTTGCTGAGCAAGCATGTGTTGAGGAGCAAGCATGCAAGTGAGTGTTGTTGGGCAGGTGTATGGTGCAGTGTGAGTGTGGGTCTTGAGTTCTGACTTATTGAGGGGTGCAGTGTGTGTGTGTGTCTGGTCAGTGGGAGCAAAGTTCTGGAGGCAGGTGAAGTGTCAATGAGAGCAGGCAAAGGCACCCACCATGGACTAAGGTGTTGCTCTGCAGCAGGATTTGTGGCTCTGTTCAGTGTTAAACAGTTGGAGTTTATCGGCGGTATAGCGCGGTATAGCCGTGGGATGCGTTTGGTTCAGGGTTCCTGGCATTGGGAGCGGACATGCTTGCCTTTGGTGCGCTGTGGCCTCCTTTAAGTAGGGACTTGGAGTGAGGGAGGAGTGTTGGGATGTGGTGGGGGGCACAGCAAGAGCAGGAAAGTCTGGTAGTGAGAGTAGGAAAGTCTGGTGGGAGCAGCAAAGTGGGAAATCAAGTTGGGGGGCAAAAACTGACAGAAGAGACCAAGATGCTAGACAAAACAGTAAGAGGAGAAAGAGATGCAATAAAGGGACAGTTAAACAGACAGGAGGTAGATAGAACAGATGACACAAGCAAGAAAGATCAGTTACCAATTCTGGGGCAGAACAAGCAGCTAACATAAAAAACAGCAGGAGACCAACACTAGCACGAGTCAGAAGGGCAATGCGAGGTCAAGGTTGCACTGAAGCAGAAGAGCACTGCTGCGTTAAGTAGGACCTTGGAGAGTGGGAGAGTGCGGTAGGCGGGCTCAGCAAGAGTGGGAAAGTCCGGCAGGAGCTGCAAGGTGGGAAAACACAATTTTGGAGCAAGTCGGGGGCAAGAACTGGCAGAAGAGACCAAGATTCAAGACAGAGCAGTAGGAGGAGCAAAAGATGCAAAATCGGGCAGTCAAGAGGAACAAAAGGTGCAAAGAGGAGCAGGGGCAGAAGGAGCAGCTAACAAGAAAAACAGCAGGAGACGGACACCAACATGAGTCAAAAGGGCAATGCGAGGTCAAGGTCACACTGAAGCAGGAGAGAATTCCCTAGACATCTACTCTCCTTTCCCTTGTTCTCCCCTTCAGTCCGCCTTCATGCTTACCACTCCCCCATAATTTCCCTCCTGAATACCAAACCCTGAATGTATAATCCAGTACCACATTTAAAAAATGATCCTTATTACCAAACCCTTCACATTTCAACACCTCTCCATAAAACAAGTTGTGTCCTGAGAGGCCTTAATTCATTGAGATATCTCCTAGGACAATAGACAACACCAGGGCACTTTCAGTCATGTTCTAAGAGTGACAGCTGACCAAGTCCATCCAAGTGGAGGGGATCTGTGATGGATAGGAGTGTGGTGAGAGATCCACATGACTAGCCAACACACTTTGCACCCATGATTTGGTAATTGAAAGCCCCAGATAATAAATAGTCAAAGAAAAAAACAAATACAGAGTATACCACACAACATCAGCGTGCATACCATAGGAGAGCCTGAAGATACTGACATGCACAATGCACCTCAACAAAAACTCAGAGGCACAACACAAATGCTATATATACATATGCTGTACACAGACACTTACATGGGTTGGTGGTAAGTTGTAAAACCACCCCCTTGTAGAGTGCTATGTGGTGGTATTACTCCATTCCAAATTAGCATGTTAATACGACAAAGAACACAGGCTCATCTAAGAAAGCGCAACAAGAGGCATAAGAAAATATGCACTAACCTAGCAGAGGCCCACACTTCCAGGACAAGACACACATAGGCCAGGAAGCCGCACATAACGGATTGAAGGCTGAGTATCACAAGACCTAATCCTCCTTAGAAGCATCTGTTTCCGGGCTAACTAATCAGTAAATTGCTAACACCCAAACATTGCCATTGTGCACACAGTACTGTATCAAAGCATGCTTTAGAGATGCTGCTCAGAGTGAGAGATGGCTTGCAGTTACAGCATTATAGATGTCTCCAACTCCTCCAGGTGCCTTTAGCCAGACAAATCATTCTATTTAACACCATAACACATTATTTACGAAGGGAGGTGCTTGACAATACACTGAACTGAAGATCAAATGGTTTTCTGTTCTTCAGCTGTTCCTCCCCTTACTCGTCACAGTAAAAGGGACGTTGTAGATTTCTCTCTCAGTATCAGGTAGGACCATGTGAAATGTCTTAGCCGTACAAGTTAGAGTATCTCTGCAGGTCGTGGATTCTAATTCAACTGAGAATGGATTAATGATTGTAATGGAGAGTTTTGAGTAGACCATGTCTGTGTGCACTTTCTAGTAGCCACCACTTCACCAAAGTGCACTTTAAACTCCAGTCACCCTCAGCTCACCACTACCCCACCCTGGCTCCTACACTGGTCCCTCTGTAAATTTTGCCTGCAAGCCATTTCCCTTATTTTGATGCCTTTTGACATATGTATGTGTTATGATAGGACATCCACAAGATAACCTTATGATGCATACATATGTCAATAGGACAATGGCCCCATTGTCGCCTGTATTTTAAAAAAGTTTTTATGTCGCCCCCGATGGGACGCAACCGTCTCCTGGTTTTGGCGGCGGGAGGAAGGAGATTGCCATGCCTGATCCATTGCAGAAATTGGTAAACTAGCGAATGAGGCGTTAGGTTGTCAGTTCCTGGTCTCCTCATAATATGCATGTGACTTTACTAGTGACAACAGACAAGCATATATGGATTAGCCTGGGAGGTATTCCGTAGCAACTTCCAGGTCTTTGCAATCATTGAGCATTGGGCAGGGCTACAGGAGGGACTACATATGGCTATTAGTGCCCTCTGCTCCTCCTTAGCCCTATCCACCAGCTAGATCCACTTTTTTGTTGGTGGGAGCGAGGGCAAGAGGAGCAGTCCAGCCTGTCCTACCCTCACTCCGAACACTACTCCCATCCAACCAACAGAGAAGTTGAACCAGGAGGTGGAGATGGGAAGGGGGTGGACTATGATCGTTCCTGGTCCCTTCTCTTCCAATCCCCCGCGTTCTGTTTCAATTTTATACTAATCCTTTCTTTTACACTGCCTCTTCATCCAAGAGAAGCATTGTGAAACGAAGACGCTGTGTGTCTCTGCCCTAACAAAACCCACACACTTTGGATTTTTTTCGCCTAAGAAAAAATCCAGTCTCTGAATACTTTCTGGGTCACAAATAGGCAGGTGTCTTCCCCCAGCAAGGAGCCAAATGTTATGATATACAAGACTTGGAGAGGGAATTATCATCCAGAGGGTCTCTTTGACACTCATGGCAAGCAAGTATTTAGCAATAGGACTGTGACTATTTGATGGCCTTAGCAAAGGGAATGGTTGTACGTTTCTTTTTTAATTAGAGGTGATCCGCAATGAATTGTAAGGTTCCCGCCTAAGCATTCAGAGAGTGGACGCAAAAACTGAAAAAGATTGGTTTCCAAGCAGATCTATATCATATTTTGGAAGCAAGAGTAAACAATGTGGCACAGAGCAAAAAGGTCTGTTGTGGAGGTGTCTTGTTGGGCAAGAGAAGATAAAACCTGGGAAAGAGTATTGAGGGGGCCTGTGCACAGTGCATAGTACTTTTTAAGACATCAACCTAAATGTTCAGCCAATGTAGGAATTTCAGTATGTAGCGCAAACAAATAAAGTTAGGAGCTTGAGTGAATCTAGATTGCATGAGTGCTAAGTAGCAGGTATGCACCAATATACATACAAATAGTGTTACAAATAATCCAATCTAGACTAAGTTAAGGCCATGATGGTGGTCCGGCATGCCTTCAAAGTAAGAAGATGAAGAATAGGACATTGTTTCTTCAGCATGAAGGTGGAGGAGGATAGAACTGAAGAAAAGAAACTTGACAGTGGGTATAAAGCAAGAGTCATCGAGGTCGACACCCAAGCTCCTCACAGTTTGAGAAGGAGTAGGATCTATTCCAAAATGATGTGGACAAAATGTGTGTTGTCAAACAAAAACGGGAACCCAGCTATCCTGAGATAAAGGGGCTAACCCTCGCTTTGGGAAACCAATAGGTTTTTTTGTGAAACCCTCACCCACCAGGGTTACCACTTGGTGGCATGCTTCATCATCTGGTCCACCACGTTCTTCTGTGGAACAGGGCGTGCTGCAACCTACGGACTACGCAGGAGCACTTTTAGTTATGTATACAATGATAAAGATGGTGGTAGTTGGGAGAAGAGTGGGAGATAGGATGAAACTTAAAAATGCCTGGCTAGTAGGTGTACCTTATCCGGACCTCTAGTTGGTATGATTAAAAAGTGGGAAACATTAGGGAACCAAGTTATAACGTACCTAGCCCCCTAACAGGTCAACATGTTTCAAGCAGTGACCCTATTGGCTTTTCATCAGGACCAAAGGAGCAAAGCTCTCCGGTACCGCTCCTGGTAAATTACAATAGACACATGTTCATTGCGTGCTTATAGAAAGGTGTGTATAATTACCACGTTGTGGGAGATTACAGTCTCTGTTTCTGTAAAGATAGAAGAGGAGAGTTAGTCTTGACAGCCCCGTGGCTATATGGGTGGTCTACTCTTCGTTATCATGTACAACTTTTATATTATTGTGATGAGCTCCTTTTAGTGAATAGAGAAGTGATGTAAAAAAAACGTTGTAGGTGGGCCATCTAGTGTTGTCCCAAAAACGGAAAACAACCCGTATTTTCAAGACAAGATGACACTGCTCACGTCTATTATATCTAATGCAATGGACACAATATAAACTAATTAAAAACACAAAATTAAGAACACACAGCACATACATGTAATAATTTCCGATCTCTCCTTGTGGTTTGTCCGGGGGCGAGGGAAACCTGTAGTCACACTCTGTATGGGAGAAACGGAATTCGCGAGAATTTTTTTTTGTATTATAGGCGATATCCCTGTGGCATCTATCTATTGTAGTTTTTACGCTGTCGGGTCGGGAGATGTAGTAGTGATCATTGAATGCTATGCTAATACGGGAGATGGTTAATTTTAGCCAATGATGGCCCTTACATTGGAGTGATATGGAAAGAGATTGCTGTGGAAAATAGTTGTCAGCAGAAGGGGCACTCGTTCTACATAGTATCGGAGTGTCATCTGCATAGCAGTGGAACTGAATATTAAAGGACCGGATGAGTAAAGCAAGGGGTTCCAGACAGATATTAGATATGAGCAGAACAGGTCACAACCCTGTGCAACCTCACAAGAAAGTTCGGAGGAAGATGGGCCCAGACTAACCATCTGGGTGTGAGCCTTTTTTAAGAAAGTAGTAGAACGACTGAATGAGCCAAGACACTTAAATCAGCTGTAGTTGGATACCATTTGGACTTTCTCTTATTGTAAGAAAAAAATTACAAGTGTCTCTCTCCTTTCTGGGGCACCGGAACACAGTTCTGTGTGCTAGAAAGAAGATACATGTTTGGATTTTTTCTCAGGCTAATAATAAAATCTAGTAAACCTCTGGCTCCTTGCTCAGGCACATAACTCATGCCTGTGCCTGGTGTCTTCAGACACCCCAGGAAATCTATAAGCCCCAGATATTTCTGAAGACAATGCCCCTGGAGTAGTGCTGGTGGTGTGGCTTCCATGGATGCAACCACGTGGTCTTACACAGTATTTCGTGTATGATTCCAATATTTGATGGAAAAAAAATCTTCACATTTCTATTGCAGAAAATCCTGAAATTCGTGGGGAACAGCTTTGCTTCCAACACGCTGTGATCCCACACTTCTCCCTACAAAAACAGATGCTCACATATGTGGATGGGACTTATGATAACTGACAGAAACAGGCTCAATCTGTTACCATGTCAAGCGCCCACATGTGTGTGAGATACTTTTTTTATCAGCAGCAGTGTGGGAACACTTGATGGTCGGACTTGTGCCATTTACCAGACGCTATGGAGTTTTCTGTAACAAAAAGTGTTTTTTTTTTCTATTACTCATACTTTGACATTGGCAGTGAATTTTGGGTAATACAGGTGTTAGATTCATGCAAGCCACATCACTGTGGATTCCCAATTTCTTAAATTCTTTGAAATGTCTGGGGTTTGTAGGTTGCCCTGGGTGGCAACTGAGCCCCAGGTACTGCAGACTCCCTATGGAGGCTCCCACCAACCTAAACATTCCCTGGTGTCTTGTGCATGGATCCCACGGGAAACCCACACCTGTCTGATAAACCCATGCTCAGATGACCTAAGAGGAACACATTTTTAGGTCAAGCCTTGGCAGGTCATATTTTCTTGTGTGAGGAAGACTGAAGGACACTTCCAATTTTTGGGAGAAATGCTTAAAATCTGGTAAACGTCTTATTCAGCACATTTTCCAGTTGAGCCAGTCGGGGCAAATTTGGTCTGGCACCAAGGGATAGAAACCTTATGCTATGTGGATGTTGAAACTATATGTTTGTGCAAGGTTTCTATACAGCCCAGGGGTGATAGCTGGGAATGAAAAGATCATTATCCTAAACAAACATTTTGCTTTCAGTTGCTCTCCAAATTTCACAAATGAAAGCAAACAGTTTATCACCTGTGAGCACCCCAAATCTACACAACACCAAACACATGTCAGATACCACGGCGCTTAGAAAATCCAGAGGAACAAAATTTGGGAGCAAGCTTTGGCACTAACATCTTCTTGAATGAATGACACTGGAGGAAATGACCACGTTTTGGAACAAATGCAAAAAAAACTGACAACGGGAAAGTTGAGTGTGATTTCCAAGCCAATGAGCTAGCATGAGAGAGGTCTGGCACCGAGCAAAAAAATAAAATGTCTGATGTATAGATGTTAAAATATATGGTCATGGTAGGTTTCAACACCGCTCAGGGGTGATAGCCTAAACGGGCATTTTGCTTGCAGTTGTTTTCCAAATTTTTAAAATGCACTGCAGCCAGTCTTCTGCCTTTGGACTCCCCGAACCCACAGGAAACTCCTAAATGGAGTGTACCCTCTAGCTCAGGAGAACCATAGGAATAACGTTGGGAGTAAAGCCTTGGCAGGGATATGTGATGTGGAGTAGAGAGCGTTACCATGTTTTAGTAAAAATAAATATGCTAAAACTCTGACAAACGTCTGGTTCAGTGTGTTCTGCTAGCCACCCAGTAAGGGCAAGGAAGGTCTGGCTTACACCAATAGTTTCCCTAGGTCTAACAAAAGTAGAAAATATTTCGTTTTTATCATTTCTGAAAATTCATGATTTTGACAAATGTCATCAAATGAACAGTGCACCATAAACAATGAGTATGACAAATATTATATAATTGTGCAGGCTACATTTTCTCGGAAAACCCACATATATTTGATATTCTCAGATGCTATTTAGTGCAACATTTGCTTAGTTAGCATTTCTGGATGTGTTTTCCATTTGAGAAATCAGCGAAAAGTTGATAAAATGAAAATGCCACCATGTTTTTCATTATATGTTCGGGCTGCAATGAGATGTTTATGCAGGGTTTGGGCCAATTCATAGCCCAAAATGTGCTGAAAACATAGTTTTGTGGACGCACAAAGAGGTACATGTGTTCAAACAACATAAAAGTATTATTAATATTTTTTTTTAACTCTGGCACAAAACACCCAAAATTCTGAAAGAGCTGGGCAGACTACTGCGACCTTTATTTGGAGCCACCAACCCTTGTGACAATAGTTGTAGAGAATGAGGGTCGATAGGGAAGCTAGCTTGTACAATACTGAATTGCTTAATTGCGTAGTAGACGTCGCGGCCGGGAGGGTTAAAGCTGGGAGTACCGCAGGGACGTGGCACATTGTTGTATTATTATTATTATTTTTTTTATTGAGCGTAAATACAAAACAAAGCAGACATAGTAACCACATTACATAAAGCAGACCAATTTACAAACTGCACAATTTCATCCTATAAATAGGCAATAAGTAAAACGAGTTCCATAATCCATTTGTATATGATAAAAAGGGTGAATGAACCCCATAGAATATCGAATCACCAACTTAAAATGTACACTAATAAAAAAATGCACATTCTTCGGAATACAAATGAATGGCGCTGCTTGATAGCAGAGGATGGTTGCACATTCTTATCTCATTTTACCTGGTGTACAATACCAGCATTCCGAGTAGCAGCTCAATGATGTCCTGTAACCCCTACCTTGCTGACCTATGTGATTACAGTCTTTCCTTTAAGAAATGGTACTTCATAATTAATTTAATTCTACGTCCTGAGCTCTGTCCTGGGGACTACCCTCCTTTTAACTGTTACAGAAGCATCCAGAGGTCAACAATGTTAACATGTATGCAAAAAAGTAACCAAAATAAATTAGATGGTATCATTTTTAAAGGTGGTTGCAGCATACCCCTCCCATTTCTTCCCAAATCTCTGCACCGCCCCAATCCCCTTTGCGTAGGCCTCTTCAAATGTGTAGGTCCTCTCCAGCTTAAGTAGCCATTGAGCTAATGAAGAGATTTCCTGAGATCTCCAATTCTGTAATATTAAAGATCTGGCTACTGCTATTGATAGGAAAACAAAGGATTAATTATAAAATGAAAGCTGGCCAACTACATAGGAGAAACCAAACAACGCCAACGATGCACATGGAAGGATATCTCTTGACAGACACTTACTGATAAACCTAAACACCTCCTCCCAAAAATACTGTAATCTCAGGCAAGTAAAGAATATATGTATCCAATTCCCTGCCTATGGCAGATTACATCTAAAACAATCATTCAGTATCATAGGAAACCATTTATGGAGTCAGGAAGGAGTGTAATAGGCCACCCATCTAGAGAAGAAGGATATTCTTTTAAATTTGGCCGCCCTCAACACCCTGTGGCCAAGCTCACAGACTTGTCTCCATTCCTGGCTGTTAAACCACCAATTGGTTTTCTGAGCAATTTTTGGGAGCATTGTTTCAATTAGGCTATTATTTGTATACTGGCGTAATAACCTATACCAATTGCCAATACCATTTAGATTTATCTCAAAAACTGATTTTAAAATCAATTTAACTCTCTTACTGATTCCTGTTTAGTTGGTCAGGAGAGAGCATGTAATCTGTCTAAAGCTTAACCATAAATCGCGGCTCTGCAATTCAAATTGGATTATGAAGACATCCCACGTTATCAAATTGGCACCATTGTAAAACATTTCTAGTTTTAAAAAACCTATCCTAGAATAGGTCTGAACGTCCTTTTGCGAGAGCTTAAGGCCCCATACCTCACAGTCGTGTAGAGAGGAATATGCATGACATGATGGAATTTTATAGTTTTTATTAAACCACTGCAATCGGCTTAAGAATATATTCACAACCTTGTATCTTATCTTTTTTGGTAACTTCGCAGTACGCAGGATTGCTGGTAGCTTAATTGCACTTTCCATTAACATAAGATCAAATAAAAAATTGTCAAATTTAGAAATGGGGGCCAATAGTGGAGTAGTTAAGATAAGTAATACAGCTTGATAGTAAGTAGCCAAGTGAGGTAATGAAAGACCCCCCTGATCTACATCCAAGTGTAAAATAGATAACTTAATCTGAGGTTTTTTCTTAGCCCAGATGAACTTTAGGATCACGTTGTCCACTTCATTGAAATACGAGATTGGAATCTTTCGGGGAAGATTCAAAAATAAAAATATCAGCAAGGGGAGGATCGACATCTTTATCAACGAGACTCGTCCTATTAATGACGGAGGTAGAAGTGTCCATCTTTCACAGACTTTTTATTTTATCCGGTGTTCTACTATAATTCAGCTGAAAAAGTTGAAGGAAGTCCACTGTCACGTACAGGCCCAGATATCTAATAGGTTTAAGAGGCAGAAATGTTAACATTATTTTGTATTATTGAATGTTATTCTGTTTTTGATACATACTGACGTAGATATTACTGCCGTACACATGTACATTGCTCTGAATATGCGTGAATTCGGACCGTAGGGCCATATGTTGCTGTCAGCACAAAGAAAAATCTGTTTTGAAGAATAAAAAAAAGACTCTGGCACAGAAGTTTGCAAATCCATTAGCAGTTAAGAGTTAAATCTACCTCTTTATGTGACATGGTGTATTCAGTAGACAGTAAAAGATATGTGAGTGCATTTACTGGAGAACAGGTGGATTGAGTGTTATATACCCAAATGTTCAGATTCCTTAAAGAAATTTACGTTATACAAGAAGCAAGTATTCTGTATTGGGAAGTAATCAGAAGATGAAGTTATAAGGTTCAACCTGTGGGCAGTGAAATGTATTAACTGCATAATTAACAGCAGGTGTTGTGGAAGCAAATATTGGAACCAAATCCAGAAAAATGTGGTTAGCATCTGATCGCCCAGTATTGTCTTTGCTTTTAAACTAGGTAGGGAAGTGGTGAGGCGTAGTATCCTCATATGTCGTCATACTCTGGCATTCTATTGCCCTGTGAATCATACCAGAAACGATTATGCTTGAGTTGAGCTATTCAAAGCATGTGAAAGATACAGAGCGCATGCCCTGATAGCGGGTGGCATCATTTGTTTACCGCATGACGAAAGTGCCAGAAGTATTTACACCCTTCACTTGCTGAACAATGATGATGAAGTTTGATATGTGTAATTTCTGGGCTAAAGTACATCACGGGTAATTTGCAGATTGTTTGCTAGTCCTTAAAAAGCAACAGCCAAACTTAACATATAACATGTGAAATAAATATTACACGATATTTTTTTTCCAGGCACGTTCGACGTGTCGCCATTTTGTTTTGTCGTCACAGCTCAAGATTATACCAGTCTTTGTTAAACCATATATCTGCATATGAACACCAGCCGACATAAATGCCATTTTCTTTTTGTCGTTATTTACCTTCACTGTGTTTCATTGGCAGGCATCTATTTTGCTGTTACATATTCTCTGCATTGACTGTCTTTTTTTTTTTTTAACACCGCTAAAACTGTGTTTGTAATTACGTTTCAGTAGGCCTCTGCGTGGGAGCAGCTGCTGCTTTAGAAAACGCCGTCTTTCCGAATACTTCCTTCTGACTCTTGGCTTTTCGTGTTATTTCCTTTCAGCTCCTCTTTGGTTCAGGTGTGCTGGTGTCCTTAAGCCTCTCCGGGCCGCAGCTGGAAAAAGTGCTGATTGACAGGACCCTGGTGGGGAAGCTGGGCTCAGACACCATCAGCGATGGTAATTACACCCATGCGCAAATCAATTGCTAGATTAACAGTAGCGCGGGAGGGCTGGTGTGTCAACAGGTAGACTAATGATGGCCACCGGGGACTTGCAAACACAACAAGTAATTGCTTGTAATGCCGGTGTTACAACCCTCCGAGGCCGAGTGCACTTTCAGAACAATATTTAAGCATCAAAGTTTGTCAGATGCGGGCATGTTGTAAGCTTGTGTACACATCTTCATGCGATCGCAGTATACATATTCAACAGGATTGTCTTTTTACTTTTGATTACAATATATGAAGATGCAAACGTATTTTGTTTTATTGTTTTGCAGTGACGTTGTTAGTTGTTTGTAGGAAATGTTATGTTATGTTATGTTATGTTATGTTATGTTAAAAAGACTTCTATAGCGCACGTCTACCCGTGGGTGTCTTGGCGCTTGTCTGCTTTTAGTAGTATTTTATGCTAGAAAAATCATCCCCTCTCAATTCTTTAGCAAGACTGCCTCTATTGCGAATGAATGCACAGGCAGCAGGCATGGGCGTGCCCATACCTGCTCCCTGTCATATTCACCGAAGAGTGCCCTCCCTGCTCCTCAGGGCTCACACCGCTCAGAAAATCCCAAACAGCCCTAACACAAACCTTGCTTTTTCAACCAAAGGTAGCCCTCGAATGTTATTTTCAAGTAGATTTTATGTAAAAACCCTAGATTCCAAGAAAGATTATTCGCACACTTTTCACCTGACATGTGTACTTCAGTATGTATTCCATGGCGCAGTTTCACCAAAGGTGCATTTTCATTTTTGGTAGGTGCAGTGGAAGGGGAGAGGTTTTGGGAAAGGTTTTTCTTTTTAAGTTCATTTTATTATTTAATTTTTCTCATTTAATCTTTCACACAACTGTCTTCTTCCCTTCTAAAAAGTCTGGAAAAACTCATCTGTTTCCTTAGCGGGGCCTTTTTTCATGTTCTCAATTTAAGATGCACTATACAAATGGCTCAACATAAAACACAAAATTGCATTCTTTTATTATATTAGTAAAACAACAGCAAACACCATCAAGATGTATGTTTCAAGTACAATCAATAGAATAAATTAAGCTTTGGTTTTGATAAAATCAGAGCTTCAATGGGATAATTTCTTGACACAGATTCCATGCACTTAATATACCATAGCACAACCTCCACAGCCTTATAGACACAAATTCCCAAGGTCAACAATCAGGGCTTTAGATTCAGTTTGCCAACCCTTGGTCCAGTCATAGGATTTTCAGTTTTTTCAGAGTTACATAGGGTATCATCATTAAAGTCTACCATTGAGTTGCTTAGAGATTCTTGGAAAACACACTACAAATTTGTCTTGAGCCCCAGCTTCTCCCCAGCCTTCCATGTTCGTAGTTTGTGTTTTTTACCCTGACCATCTAATCATCTCTCTGTACTCTTCCTCATAGGAAGTACACCTATTTCAAAGCCACTGCCTAGAGATTAGGCATACAGCAATAAAACTAGTGCAAGAAACTTCATTCTGTTTGATTTCCTTCTCTGTATCAAGCTCAGGAGCCAAATTTAGGAATCTTGTAATTCATGCCTACCTGTGAATCTTTACAACCAGTCTGTGGCTCCGTGCCGTTTCATATTGTCTCTAGGTCAGTTCCATACAATAGTGTGTTATGTAAAAAGCTACTACATCCTGATCATGGAGTCATGGCACTGAGAGAGAGAAGCTATAGGCTGACAAGATTCCATTATTCAGTGAGCAAAGAGCACTTTTTAGTGTTTAGCAGAAAGGTCATCAACCATGAATTTATCTTGTAGGATTCAGTAGAGTGACCTGAAGTGCTGGTGGCAATATATTGAAATATCAATTGTCCATTTGACAGAAACAAAACACAATCTAAATGTCAGAACGCAGAAAAAGGCTAGCGGAGTACCTGGCAAAGCATTCTTTTTAAACCAAAGACTAATCTCTGTACTATGCACAGTATCTTAAATAATATCCTGACCGCGACCAATAACCACTGCGAGGATCTCGGAAGAAGGGTGGCACAACAAAATATGAGCGGACTAGCAGTACTGGTTGCAAACGTTTTCAGATTTTGACTGAATGCATTTTAGGAAGAAATTTAGGGGATCCTAGATATTGTGGTTGTAATTGTCTAATCTAGAGCCAAGGATGCTCTGATTATTTATGGCTATCTTCATTACCCCGAATCCTAATCTTCACCAAAGTGCTTTGCGTCTTGGTCAACAGTCAGGATTTAACTGGCCCAAACGCAATTCTTTTTTGCTTTTCTTCTTCCTGAGTGTCATATAGCAGGACCACTACTAAATCAGTGCCTGGACTACTAAACAACCTAGCCACTTCTGTCAAGTCGAAGAAGGAAGGAGAGGGATAGTGCCCAGGAATATGACGAAGAAGAATAGGACTGGAGTATTGAAGATTACAGATACCTAAATAGGACATTACCATCCTCCCTGTCCTAACAGCATGTGTATAAACGCAAGCAAAAGCATCCATGTCCGCAGGCTATCAGGCAAAAGCCTCGACGTGTAAAGACATGGTATCCAAGCATGCCGGCCTTGGACTGGGACTCCCAAAGACAGAATCCTGGAATATCAGATAAAATAACAGAAAACAAATGGATCCCATATCCCAAAGCCACAGTAGGCAGCAAAGCACGAGGAAGTGAGAGCCAAGAGACACAGAAAAAAAAAGAGAAGCGGAAGCCCAGGTTAGGAAAAAGAAGCCTTATGTAAACAGAGCATGAAGTGGGACCCCATATGTGAGGGATGATTGGGAAAATACTGCAAGACTAAGTCTAGGAACAGTGGAAAATAAAAGGGACAATGGGCGGGAACCGCTGTTGAGACCGAAGTACTCCCTCCGCCAGGAGAAAAGTCCTGAGAAGAGACCCAAACCCAATAAGGTGCCAACCAAAGTGGAGTCCAACCCTGCACAGTTATCTGCACAATGCCATGGCTGATTCCTACGTGCTAACTGGCAGATGGGACGCACGCCCAAAAAGACATATGTCGATATATAGAAGCACAAGTCCATATCCACCAAAGGCTACTCCCACGAGGCTACAGGAGAATGCCACATTTGGTGCCTGTCTGAGAACACCCCGGAAGGTTGTGGTATAGTCCTTGCTGGACCCACAAATGAGAGAGAGCGCATACAACCATGAAGTGCACCAGGCCGTATATCATCTGGGGTGCTTGACTACCTGGACCCACAGGTGAGAACTCATTAAGCGTACAAAGCTGAGAACCTTAACATGCAGAAAACCCCTGAAGCACGTGCACTAAGGAGCATTAGAAGAAGAGACCACACAACCCTGAAGTGCACCAGGACTTACATAATCAGGAGTTGAAGTAAACACTGTTTGCGTTCCTCTTGGACTGCCCAAAACAGAAAGCCTAGCTTCCCAACCACCACATCACTAAAGAAGCCATAGAAGGTATATGCAGAGAACACTGGAAACTGCAGCAGCAATGGGGCAGACTGGATCACCCAAAGAGGTTGGATGGCCAGGAAGCCCAGGAACCAGGACCTGCAGGGCTGGCAGTGAACCACCAGAGAGCCCCATGACAGACACCAAGTAACTGAAGAACAAGATCCATATGTGGTTACTCCTGATTTTTCGTCTTTCGTTGCACCCTATTTTATTGCTGGTTTTTAGACTCTGCACACTGGGGCAGTTCCCAGTGAATGTGCTCGGACCCCTAAAATTGGGAGAAATTGGCTAATCCATAATGGCGTGTTTAACTTTTGTATAACACCATGGAGTACAGTGCAGAATTACACCCATGGTATGAAAAGTTATCTGTCAACGGTGGACTGCAGCACTTATTGTGCCATCCACTAGTGTACCAAATTAAAATATGGCTTCAGGCCTACCCTGTGCAGCATGACTGCTGCCGTGCAACATCTGCGGCGTGACCTGTTAAAATAAATAAAAGCTTTGTAAACTATATCAATGAAAAACATTAGTCCCTATTCTCAATATATTTTTTAGCTCTCTGTTTTGACAGTGCAGCTGTTAAACAAACCAATCGCTAACATTATACACGTGTTGAGCTTAGGGTCTTCCACTTTCAACTATTGTCCTTCTTTCAGCGGTTTCCTTCAGCCATTGGCTTGAGAATTTCAGTCATGACTTGACTCACCCCAGTGAAGTATTCTTCTCTTACATAAGGCAATCACCAGAAGACTGTTTTGGAGTGTACATCTGCCTCCACTCAAGAGCCTATATTGCATTACACGAAAAGCTATTTTGCAATTAAAGTCCCTTCGGTCCATTGCTGTGGCTCCCTCCTGTGTGTCTTGCCGTCATGTGTTACATTAAAAGACCTGAAATGAGTCCTTGGAGACCAAGGACTATGCAACGCACAGCTGTCTGTCAATCATGCTTCCAAGATTGTGAACAGATTTTTAACAAACATTTATTGATGTTAAACACATGTATTTTGAATTCTTCAACATGTTCTCAAAAAAATTTAATAGCATAACTCTTGAAAAAACTCATTCATTAATACATGAAATCAAATTCAATAGAGGTATACTGTATAAAAAACCGTGTAAAGACTGTTAACCAAATTAAAGCAACCCAATGCATTTCGAGTTCTGCTGAACCCTTCCTCAGGGGTTATAATAAAGTTTCAAAATTTGAAATTCAAAATCCTCCGGGGTGGTTCATATAACTATCGACAACAGAAATACATGATATCCAAAATTAGATAAATGTAACGCATGTTTCATTTAGTAATTACCAACACCTTTAACCTCAGGGTTTGTATTCTCCTGAATATATAAGTATGTGTGGGGATAGTAAAAAAGCAAGAGAATAAAAGAACCAAAAGAAATAATAGAACCCATGCTGTGAAGTTAAAGCAGCATCAGAATAGAGAGAACATTAATAGGCCCTAACCCATTGTGAACTGTCCTAATCAAATAGTGTCCTTAAAAATTAAGTATCAGAAAAGATTTCAAGACAGTGAAATGTCCATGCTCCAACAATAGTACGACATGCTTAAAACCAAGAGCAATAACGCTAAATACCTTAACGTCTCTACCAAAATGGGGTGGTTGAAGAGAACCATCAGTTAAATTGTTGGCAAGATCTGTAAACAAGACGAATAGTATATGCTATTGTGAACCTGCATCCATTTACCCCAGTGCCTGGTTAAGATTAAACAACCAACCTACCATTCTTAAGTTGCGGGAATGAACCGAAGAAGTTCAAGTCTATTCAAATGTATGCGTCCTGAATCCGAAATCTATGCAAGACATAATGCAAAGCACCCAGTGTAAAAACAATTTTAACCAGGCTTGCTTCCAGAATTAATATCGGGACCTCAGTTTCCATCTTACCCGAGTCGGCAGAACTTTAATTGCGTTTGCCCCAAGACTACTTCAAGCAAATAAAGGTGAAGTTAGTCTTATATCAGAGGACATAGTTTAAACTCATGCTTAATCACTCTCAAGTACTCTGGCTCTTGTGTTAACTAAGACTTTCAAACTTCGTAAAGACTTCCAGGGTGCTGTTTTTGTTCTTTGTCACTCCTTGCCAACAGATTTTAGTTTTATTGGTACTTTTTAACATTCTAAAATGTGTTTCTTTACATAGGACACCCTGTTCGCTATGTACCCTTTGAAAAGTTAGTCATTTACATCTACTTTTTTGAGTTAATGTCCTACTTTTACAGAATTCTCTATGACTTCCCCAAGCACTTGTTTAAAGCTACTACTGTCACATGATTATCTTTTTTATGGAAACACACGTTTGTCCTCTTATATTTCTGTATGCAGAGATGTAACACTAAACTCCATTTGTACACTGTAAAAAAAATCTGTTTTTCTGAAAGAAATTCACAAACCTTTTGCAGGTAGTTTCTCACTATGAAGTCATCTTTATATTTACGCCTGTCAATGAAAGGAGAAAATCTGTGTTTAGGGAAAGAATGAAGACCAACCCCCCAGAGTTGATGGGGCATTGGGGAAAAGATGTGTGATAAAACATTTTCAATGTGAAGAGTCAGTCACTATCTTTCGGCAACACCTTTTCTGGTGGAGACTGTATTTAGCCGCAGATTCTTCACCTTTTGAATGTTCCCCAGGTGTCAGACTGGATATGGAAACCGTTCCATAGTACCTCTGCTCGCAAGAAGGTGGCACAGTGTGGCTCTTCACTGACGCTGTTCCACTCCAGAAATGAGTTGCAAGGCTTAAAAGGTGCCACTCCTGCACGATGACATCAGTTCCTTTCTTTTCGCTCCACCGGATCCAGAGCTTATTCTAGTCTCTCAGAGACCTTTACTTTGTTTTTATTCCTAGACACAATTTTTTTCCAGTATGCACAGCAATTCACTAGCTAGGACAACGGGTTTTAAACTCCATAAGGACTGCTGCCCACAGATATCTGTAACTGACCCTCATCAGGTATGCCTGTAGTATGTCGGACCGAGCCATGATTCCAAGACCTGCGGGGATTGCGCGTTATTGAACCAGAAAGTCATCAGGGAATATGAGGCAAAACTTTGTCGCCAAGCTCAAGGTGCCGCAGCATCGGGATTGCTCCAAGTCCAAAGCTCAATCCTGGTCCCAGAGTTTACAGATCTGCTCTAGAGGCTGGTCTTCATCACGCTCCAAGTCCTCTGATGCACATAAAAAACACAAAAATTTGAATTTGAATACCACTCCTTCATTCCATTCCCACTCCCCAGACGAAGCACATGGGCTGCTACCGTCTCCCTCCCACTCTCGAAGTCGGCCGACTTCGGATCTGTTTCCGCAGCTGGTTCAGGCACAACTCCAGTTTCCAGGGCCTTCAGCAATGCTGCAACAGATCGAAGAGTTCTGCGCTGCTATGCTCCAGCTCTTTGGATCTCTTCTGACTCCTTCTGTCATGCCAACGGGCCCCTGTGGAGCCTAGAGGCCTTCCACCTGGACTCTCACTTGCGGTTTTACCCTCGGTGCCAGTTGGACCCTCTGAGCCACTTCTGTCCTCCGCTGAAATTATAATGCCGCCCGGCACCCAAGCCCACAGCAGGCCTAGGTACATCAATGCTTATGCTGACCTTGCCTCACGTAGAGGTGGGTCTGTTTGTCCTTTCTGATGCCGAATGAACGCCAGTCCAGATCCGACCAACGCCACGCTCAAATCCCATTGAGGTGCCAGCCCCTGCATGTGAACTTCTACATAGCAAGCAACATTTATTACATTCCGTCTTCATCACTGACTCTGACAATGACTATGCTCAGGTTGAGGAGTTTGCTCAGCCCTGTGCCCAGCACAGCTGGTATGAGGACTTACAGGAGGCTAGTGGGCTAGACACCTCCCCAGAGACTGGTCTTTTCTCTCCTGGCCCAGCCATGGAAGAATTTGGTTATAGTTATGCATAGTCCTTGACCTCCAGCTCCCCACCTTGGAGGTGAATACACACTTGCTGAATGAGCTCCTACCAACAGGTCAGGCAACTTCTGAGCCCCTCCCTCCCTTTCAGTGAGGCCCTTACTTGAAGCTTATGCCAAGCCTTGTACTGGCCCTCGAGTTAACAGAAAGATTGGTGCCCAAGAAGGACAGAGATCTTAGGCCTATTCTAGATCTGTGCCATCTCAATGCCTTCCTCCAGGAGGATACATTCAAAATGCTTTCCCTCGTCCGGGTGTTGTCTGCCCTGGAGACTGGATGGTGGCGTTGGACCTGCAGGACACCTATATCTTCATACTCATCCTGCCGGCCCATCAGCTACCTGTGGTTCGTGGTGGCACAGGAGCACTTTGAGTTCGCTATGCTTGCTTCTTTTTGGTCTCCAGCGTCCCTCTTGAAGGTCAGAGGTACCAGTCTTCCACTACCTCAATGACTGGCTGTTCAAGGCCGGCTTGTCCCAGGCAGCCACCAACCACCTTCAAATTAAGGCTAACCTCCTGTCATCAACGGGATTCACTATCAATGTGCCAAAGTAACACTTGACTCTCTCAGATGCTCTCCGCCCTCAGAGCCATTCTGGACATGGTCTATTATCTTCCAGGACATTCAGGCTATGATCCCGATCTTTCAACCTGAATCCTGGATTTCAGTGAGGTAGACTCCGAGACTGCGGGGACTGATGGACTCCTGTATCCTACAGGTCAAACGCACCATGTGGAATATGCAGGCTCTACAGTCCAATCTGGTACAGGTGCAGAAGTACAACACCCTGCCATTTGGTACTGCAAAAAACAGGGCAGGTGATGTCACAGGTCCTGTGCCAGGAGGCCTTGTGCTTTTGGAAAATGATTGGACTACCAAGGGATCTCCCGGTGGTGAACCACCTGGCAAGCTCAGGGAGAATGAACTCAGCTGTTTGTGCTTGGTGGATCACAAGTGGCGGTTACACCTGGAGGTGGCGCAAGGTCTCTTCACCAAATGGAGAGAACCTTGGTTCGATCTGTTCGCCGACCACAGAGAACGAGCAATGTCAGCACATCTTCTTGTTGGAGTTTCCATCGCATCCTTTGCTTAGAGACATCTCGGGTGGAAATCGGGACTCCTGAACGTCCTTTCTGCCTATAACAATACCCCCCATGTTCTCAAGAAGATCAGAATAGACCGGTTCCAAGTTATCGTAGTGGCTGTGGACTGGGCATGGAGAGTATGGTATCCAGAACTGCTGGGCTTGAGCATCTGACCTTCGATCAGGCTGCCCCTCTGTGAGGATCTTCTGTTGCAGCTGAAAGGCCAGATACTGCACCCAACTATCCAATCTCCACCTTCATGTATGGAGATTGAGCAGTGCCTGCTGAGTGTCTACGATCTCCCTCTGGAGGTAGCTGATGTAATCTTGGCAGCTAGGTGTCCTTCAATAAAAACTGTATAGCCTGTCGTTAGCACAACTTTGTGGTTTGGTACAGTGCGTGCCACGTTGACCCACTCCAGGCCCAATTTTCTGAAGTCCTGTTGTTTGTTCTGTCCCTCGCCCTGCAAGGTCTTGCTTTGGGCACAGTCAAAGATTATCTTTGGGCCTTTCGGTCTTCCTACGATTACCTGATCAACCTTCCTTATTTAAGTCACTAGTTGTGATGATATTTTTTAAAAGATTGCAGCTTTTGTTTCCCCCTTCTCTCTCTGTGATGCCCCAATGAGACTTCAATCTTGCCCTTACTTATTTGATGTGACCTCCATTTAAGCTTTTCCACAGCTGTTCCCTACCATTTATTTCCATCAAAACAGTGTTCCTAGTTGCCATCACCTCAGCACAGCGTATGAGTGAGCTTCAGGTTCTGTATGTTCATCCACCATACACCACTTTCTTCCCCAATAAGCTCGTTCTGCGAACTAGGACATCCTTTCTACCGAAAGTTGTGATGCCATTCCACTTACGACAAATATTCACGCTGCTGGCGTTCTGTGCTCCTCTTCACCCCTCGAAGGAGAAGAGACTCCCTTTCTCGGACCCCAAAAGAGCACTCAGTTTCTACATTGATCGTACTAAGGAACACTGGATGGACGATCAGTTGTTTGTGGTGTTCGCCAGAGCAAAAAGACAAGGCTGTACAGAAATGTACCATCTTGCACTGGATGGTACTGTGCATTTAGATCTGCTATGCATTGGCTAAAAAGCAGTTTCCGGAAGGACTGCGTGCTCATTCTACTAGGGCCAAAGCTTCTATTGCTCGACTAGCATGCAGAGTCCCTGCCTAAACATATGCCAGGCTGCTTGGTGGACGTCACTCCATATATTCATAGAGCACTATTGCCTGGACAGCCAAGCTCGCAGAGAGGGGCACTTTACCAACTCAGTATTGAAGGACATTCTGGTTTGAGTCCAGCTCCAATTAGGTCCTTTTTTGACATTTATTCAAAAGGTGAGGAATTTGCATCTATAAGTCTCTAGCAGAAGAATAAGTTGCTTGTCTTCAGTAACGGTCTTTCTAGTGCATTAATTGGTAGAGACTCTATCTAGCTGCAGATTCCTCACCGACCCTCCCATCCTACCTGTTGTGATTGGATTTTACCCATTAATAGGGTCCCAAGTCTAGGAATCTCCACACTGGCCTATCAATTTGATTTTGGGGCTCAATGTTTGGGGCTCAATGTTTGTGGGTGTGGACAGTCTCAAAAGCAACTTATCTCAGCACGCAGGAGTCTCACCTATATAGGCCCTGAACTTCACTTCTGTAGCGGAACGACATCCATGTGGAGCCACACGGTGCAATCTTCTGCCATGCAGAAGAACTATGGAAAAGTTTTCGGTTCCTGTCTGAAACCTGGGGAATATTGAAAAGGTGAGGAATCTCCGGCTAGATGGTCTCAACCAGATTTTTCACAGGGATAATGTTTCTAAACCATATAGAAATCCTTTCCCACAACACCCCATCAATTTCAGGCATGGTCTTCACTCTTTCCCTAAAAAACAGATTTAGTCCTTTACAGAAGTAAATCTTAAAATGTTTTCATAGTGAAAAAATGCCTGCACAAAGTTTGTGTGTATCCACATATTTGCTAATGTGGAGTTGTTTTTCAGTGTTTACACTAGACCTATCCAAGAACACCCAAAAAAAGATTTGGTTTAGGAGCAGATTTTCACACTTAAAAAATCCACAAAAGTATCAGAATTTCTATGCAAGCAACTGTTTGTCAGCAAAGGCCGACCATTTCTGATTATATCAATTAGGAATACAAGTTTACTTTCATTAATGCCTCGCAGGTGTTTCTGCGCCTACATTTTGCTTAGGTATGCTACACGTGCAAATCTCTTTTAGGAGGGGCCCTGGAATGTTACATATTTTCTTAGCAGAATTACCCTGTGTACATATAGATGCATTGTTGCATCGTGATTCACTTAAATGTATATTATGTTTCCTGTCCTGGCAGAAGACTTTCTTGGCCTAGATGGCATCTTCCATTTTCTCATGGTCACTGGCTTCAGTTTTAATAGTGTCAGAAGACCAAACACAACAAAACTGATGGGAGACCTTCTTGCTAATAGTTTCTCATTGGCGGTCTCTCTGGACAGCATTGCAACCCATAATTTTCTTTCCTCACTCTGCCTCCTCAGATCAGACCCAGCCATATTCATATTAGCCTTGGTCATTCTCCAATAGGGAAAGTCCAGCCCTAAGTGGCAGGCCAGGTCCTCTTCGAACTGGAACCCAAGCAACCCAAAACGAGTTTCTACCTATTTTGGCCTCTGCAGCTTTGATTCTAGTAGCACAGTGAGCACATAACTCGTGCCTGGGCATACCCTTGGCCACTTACGTTGATACATAACACACACTGTGGAAAGGCCATTTCAGATTTTGTGACTGCCCACAAAGGTACATTTGCCTTCCACTTTGCTTTGAAACTCCTAGTTGTCCTTTTGTTTGTCACATGATTGCAATCTTTCTGAAGATCGTAATTTTGTGAATAACGAACTGGATTTTTTAAGTGACGATGATATTTCTGCCTTGATAAATTTCACTTGCGTCTGCAGAAGGTTATTTGAGTCGGGCCCATGTTATTAGCATACAAGGCTTCTGTCAGACCTACTCCAATGGCCTATAGGTATAAAGACCCGTATTCCGAATTGCTCAATCCAATAAAGTGACTTCAGCTTTGCTGATACCTTTATGGAAAGCAGTGCAATCAGGCTGCACCATCTATCGATCACAACAGAGATCTAGTACACGAGCATAGATGTAGCTGCTTTGCAACACATTTGACTGTGGAGGCCAAACAACAGTCTTTTTCTTAAGCAGCAAAATCATCTCTCCGCAGTCATGAGGAGTAGATGTGGCCTAACGGCCAAAGTAACCGACTTTGGAACTGGGAAAGCAGGTTCGAGTCCAGGCTCTGGCTCAACATCCTGTGATTCTGCCCATCTAATAGATCTCGCTTTTGGGACCCCTTGGCTTTGTCACTGGTTTTAGCATTTGTTTTTGTATGCACATTTCATGTTTTATGTAGGTAAAGCCTTTTACATTGTTAATATTTGTAAACTCGTTTTGCATTCGTGCAATTTTATATTGGAATTGACTTTGGCAAATAATACAGGTCTCTTCTCTAAAAGGCTAAGCTATTGGGTTTTCCAATGCTTGTAGCATACATGTGAACTGAGTCACGTTTAATTGTCACGGTCTGCTCTGGTTGTTGGAGTGTATTCATATTTAGGCATGATTGAGCTCTCTGGAACTGAGGCTGAAGGCAGTGTGAGTCAGTGGGCCCGAATAGAGTTCAGATTATACGCTCATTCAGTCCTTGGCCTCTCTCCAGTGCACATAATGGTGGTCACATATGTCCTATTTATAATTACCAATTCCAATTATTTCCAACGAAATCATTGTTATTTGTTTATACCAAACTGCTAGCAAGCACTCTGAAAAGCCAATAGGTCTGACCCGTTTTAAGCATATGTTTGTTGTTGTGTGATATGTCTGTATGTTGTAGCAGAAAACTCGCAGATGCAACTAAATGCTGGTCAGTCAGTGCGCTGTGTAAAGCACATGATTGGAGTTTACATCTTTTAAGCCACAAAATTACTTAGGCCAGGCCTCTTTGAGTCCCCACCCTTCACCCTCACACCTTTTTCATCCCATGTAAACACTGGGGTTCGGATAGGTTGATGAAAGAAGAGAGTAGGATCCAGGAATCCTGAGACTGGACATGAATCCCAAGTACTTCGTGGAGGAAAATATGCTCAAGGCTCTGGACCTCCCCAGCCTCTAGAGTAAATAAGTAATAATAAAAAGGTTGCAAGCAGGTGTTCCTCCTTTCCCAGTGTTTAAGTTCACTCCCATCAATGGGTATATTTTGCTTGATTGTGGAAGATAGCACAATACAAATTAGCTTGAATGAACAAGGTTCTTTTTATTGATGTTTATCACTGAGTTTTATCCATTTTCACTCATTTGTCAGTTATTTGTTGTGCAAATTTTCTTTAGAAGCAATAAGGCAGAACAGCCGACACCTGTTTCGCCCCGTATGGCGAGTAGAGCCAGGGCTTTCTCAAGGCTATTTTTATTTTTTCGAGACAGCAATGTATCACGATTAATTAATGATAAACAAAAGGAGAGTAAGGGTATGACAGTTCACTCTCTTACCCCAAAGGAATAGTTACATAAACAACTGAAGAGTGATAGAACAAAACACCACTTACAAGGGAGACTCTTGACGTGGTAAAAAGACAAACAGGAAGAGAAGGAGAACCAACGGTAGGTTAAGTAAGAACCCTCACTCACCACCTAGTGGTGACATGCTTCATCACTGGGTTCCCACTGGAAAGACCTAGCGTCTTTCCAGTGTGCTACGACGCCTGTTTTACAGCGGAGCTTGTTGTTGTGAGTGTTGAGGGTGCAAACAGAAAAACCAAATTGTGCTAAGTGAGTGCAAATAATTAAAAAGTGCGTAGTTGTGACAGTAAACTATTTTATTCAAAGTCCAACCAGCACTGGTTAAAAACAATTTGAAGTGGAAACATAGGGTGGGTCTCAATAATTAAAGACACCTAGTCCACTGAGTGAAAGAAATGGTCGACATGTTTCTGCTGTGGGTGAGCCCAAGTCGCTCAGCTTTCATCAGGACCAAAGAAATGTAGTCCTCCGGTGGTATGCACGCACTAAGGTGCACCCAGCCGTGAGGAATAATATGTGAAAAAGGTAAAAATATAAGGAAAATTATTCCAAAATACTTATGGCTTAAAGCCGATTATGACCCAGACAGCAATTTGCTGGGGTCTGTACCTGTAAGAGAAATGTTATGTATTGTCAGCACAACATCATTACAGTGTCTCATTAATAATAAATAAATCATGGTAATCCTTCACCACAAATGGCCACCCGGGTAGTGGAGTCAGAATCAACGGGCAGTGTCATTATTTGTGCATAGTAAGGAGTCCTAACAATTTGTGTTGTTATTTTATTATTAGAAGCATAATGAGGAGTCCCAACAACTGATCAAAGGTATAAGGATCCTGTAAATTAAATCTATTTTTAATCCTTATCTAAATTTTTTTTATCTTTCCCCATGCTTTTATTCGAATTAAAAAGATGCTAGGGGTTTGTAAGAATTAATGGCTATTGGGCCAAAGGTGCAATTAATTTTGAAGAAACACAACATGTCCAGATGCACTCCTACTTGAGGAGACGGAAAGTTGGTTAAGGAATTAGTGCCAAGCGGTACGATCATTTTGGAAGACTGGGAATCAAGCTCTAACTCACTTTCAGAGGACGACAGTCTCTCCTCATAGGCAAACGCGGTGGAGGGAAAGCTTCACGTCGCGTATCTGAGGAGAGACCCCCATAATGATTTACATGATTTAAACGGTGATAAACATCGCATGACCGGATGTCAGATATGTCCGTGCGCTGCGCTAGTTGTTTAAGATAACAATAAGACATCCATAACTATTTACATGATTTAAGCGGTAGTGAACATCACGTAGCCGGATGTCAGATATGTCCGTGCGCCGCGCTAGTCTTAAAATAACAGTGAAAAGCACTTACATTCACCCTAACGACTCCCCGCCTGGGACCTAATTAGTCAACACTGCGGCCCGGAAGAACGCCGAGTCTGCGCGGTGTGGAATTACATCGTCAATGTTGCGGTCACGTGGTGATCACGTGACCTCGTATTAGGTCAAACATTCCCTGTGCGTTAAAGAGGCCCGCCGATATTGTAGTGTTGGCTCAAACACCGAGCCCACGAGAGAGAGGGACTAAACCAATTATTTGCAAAATAAATACGGGCTGATAGAAAGGGTTCGGCAATGTTGTATACATTGCTCTGGTCATGTTAGAGAAGTTGTTCCTATCCAGCCGTGCTATCTAAAATCATTCACTTGAAGTGAAATGATATTCTCTGCATTTAGGGCAACCATGGTTTCTATGTGGAACTGGCTTGTCAATAGGCCCCTTTGCCAGTGTTAAATATGGTCAAATTTTAGGACCGGGGTGTACTGCCTCATATGAAATGCACGCAGTAGAGACCACGGCTGAGAGTGTATCAAGCGGAGGAAAACAAGGGTAGGCAGGCTATTCTACTGATGTAGAAAGACAAGTCATGGGTATGAAGTGAACAGGCATTCTCACTGAGTATTAGCTAACATGTGTTCACACTCAATGATAGATCAAGGCTCCTAATCCTAATTTGATTTGTACCTGATCTTTATATAGATGTTTTGTGTCGTAGAGATAAAAGAACAGGATTTGTTTACGGAGGAGTATTAATATGCAGATTATTAACACATTTAACGCCTCAATACAGAGCCCCACGGGATATCGTCGTTTAGTCCATGTTTATGACTGGATAAACGGTGAATCCACCATTGTTCTTTTTCAAAAAGAAGTCTTTCATCACCTTGAATTTGCTCCACCACAGTCCACCGCATGCCATTCGGTATGTGATTGCTGGCAATAAAATGGTTCGTGAGTTTCGTTGCATTGCGTTTGCACCGAATACTACTGCGGTGCTCGCAGATCCGTAACTTTACCCTTCTGGTGGTCATACCAACATACTTTAAACCACAGGTGCAAATGATTAAGTATACCACGTTGCTGGTATTGCCGTTGGTATGACCGCGTTGTTCCCATTGTTAGCCTGGTTCAAGATTCAAGAATTTCGAATGAGTTGTAAGATGACAGATACTACAATCCCCGCAAGGGAAATGACCCTTTACTGCTGGGAGCCCCCAGATTGATAAAACGGTAGAGACAGGGTTATTTTGTTTTTTTGGCCGGGCGTGTATGGACTAGTGCGTCCTTCAAACTGCTCGCTCTTCTATACGAAAAAAGAGGTTTTTCCCACTTCAGTTTGTTGCTCGTCAAAATTTTCCAGTTTTTCTGGATACATCGGTTCACCTTATTGGACATCGTGTTGTATGTTGTTACACACGTTAGTGGGATTTCTTGTATTTCATTTCTCGGAATGTTCTCCAGCAGAGCATCTCTGTTTTGATTCTGGGCTCTCTTCCGACTCCTGTTGAGTATCCTCTTTGGATAATTGCGTGCCTCCAGCTTTTCTGTCAGTTCGTCTGCTTGCTGTCTGAAATCCGACTGATCACTACAGTTTCTTCTAATACGAAGATATTGTCCGTAGGGGAGATTCTCCCGTAAGGGACGGGGATGAAAACTATTAAACAACAACAAGTTGTTTTTCGTTGTTGGTTTATAGTACGTCTTCGTATGAAGCAGATGTTCTCTCTTATTGATGGTGATGCCGAGAAAGGTAATGCTATCCCTGGCATACTCATGCGTGAATCTCAAATGGGGGTCGCAGGTGTTAATCCAAGTGAAAAAAGGGGTCAAAGAAGTCTCATCTCCCTTCCATAACAGCAGGACATCGTCAATATAACGTTGCCATAAAAGTGCTTTTCACTGTTATTTTAAGACTAGCGCGGCGCACGGACATATCTGACATCCGGCTACGTGATGTTCACTACCGCTTAAATCATGTAAATAGTTATGAATGTCTTATTGTTATCTTAAACAACTAGCGCAGTGCACAGACATATCTGACATCCGGTCATGCGATGTTTATCACCGTTTAAATCATGTAAATCATTATGGGGGTCTCTCCTCAGATACGCGACGTGAAGCTTTCCCTCCACCGCGTTTGCCTATGAGGAGAGACTGTCGTCCTCTGAAAGTGAGTTAGAGCTTGATTCCCAGTCTTCCAAAATGATCGTACCGCTTGGCACTAATTCCTTAACCAACTTTCTGTCTCCTCAAGTAGGAGTGCATCTGGACATGTTGTGTTTCTTCAAAATTAATTGCACCTTTGGCCCAATAGCCATTAATTCTTACAAACCCCTAGCATCTTTTTAATTCGAATAAAAGCTTGGGGAAAGATAATTTTTTTTAGATAAGGATTAAAAATAGATTTCATTTACAGGATCCTTATACCTTTGATCAGTTGTTGGGACTCCTCATTATGCTTCTAATAATAAAATAACAACACAAATTGTTAGGACTCCTTACTATGCACAAATAATGACACTGCCCGTTGATTCTGACTCCACTACCCGGGTGGCCATTTGTGGTGAAGGATTACCATGATTTATTTATTATTAATGAGACACTGTAATGATGTTGTGCTGACAATACATAACATTTCTCTTACAGGTACAGACCCCAGCAAATTGCTGTCTGGGTCATAATCGGCTTTAAGCCGTAAGTATTTTGGAATAATTTTCCTTATATTTTTACCTTTTTCACATATTATTCCTCACGGCTGGGTGCACCTTAGTGCGTGCATACCACCGGAGGACTACATTTCTTTGGTCCTGACGAAAGCTGAGCGACTTGGGCTCACCCACAGCAGAAACATGTCGACCATTTCTTTCACTCAGTGGACTAGGTGTCTTTAATTATTGAGACCCACCCTATGTTTCCACTTCAAATTGTTTTTAACCAGTGCTGGTTGGACTTTGAATAAAATAGTTTACCGTCACAACTACGCACTTTTTAATTATTTGCACTCACTTAGCACAATTTGGTTTTTCTGTTTGCACCCTCAACACTCACAACAACCAGCTCCGCTGTAAAACAGGCGTCGTAGCACACTGGAAAGACGCTAGGTCTTTCCAGTGGGAACCCAGTGATGAAGCGTGTCACCACTAGGTGGTGAGTGAGGGTTCTTACTTAACCTACCGTTGGTTCTCCTTCTCTTCCTGTTTGTCTTTTTACCACGTCAAGAGTCTCCCTTGTAAGTGGTGTTTTGTTCTATCACTCTTCAGTTGTTTATGTTACTATTCCTTTGGGGTAAGAGAGTGAACTGTCATACCCTTACTCTCCTTTTTTTTATCAGTGATTTTGACAGCGCACAGCTGTGAGAGTTTACATTTCTTAAGGTTTGCACTATTTTGGAGAAACAAGTCCATTTGCCAACGGGGAATATGGAAGATCTGGGTCTCTCCTTCTCTAAGAAAGAGGTCGATGCCCTTATAGGGAATAACTCCCTTTTTTCAGACACCTTACTTGCCCAAACCATCTCACAAACAGAAGATTGGGACACATTAGGAGAACTTAAAAGAAGTTGCATTAGAGCCATACTTCATGGCACAATGATTAAAGAGTACCTTAACAATAATGCAGCGCCAAAGGGACTACTTGTGACCAATGCTCCCAGAATCTTCTTAGACGAGGCCGTGTTTCGCAAAGAATGGGCACAGATAGCATGGCACTGCACTAGAGATTGGGGCATACTAATCATAAAAACAGCCTTGCGGCTTTCTGAAACTCTACTTTTGGAAATTCAGACCACTGAATCCCAATTTAAAGCTACACTGACGGGGTTTAAGAAGAAGCTAGAAGAGCTCAACAAGGAACAAAACGAATACAAAGAGAATTTAGCACAATCTAAGGCGCAGAAATTGCAGAAGGACCTCAAAAAGTGGTCATACACCCGTGTCTATCCATATTCGAGTCCCGACTATGTCCAACCGATTACAACTGACTACAGTTCTGATTCTTCGGTTGATTCGAATATGAGTGGCTCAAGCGGAGGCAACACAAGGAGAGGCAATAGAGGCAGAGGCCGTGGACGAGGACAGAGTAATCAACCCTTCCCTCCTCTCTACCAGGGATGGCCCAATTTCTTTCAACATCCTGGCATGATGCCCTATCAAAATAATCCTTTTCAAGCTCCCACACCGCCAATGATGGGTTGGAATCCACACTTTGCTCCACCCCAATTTCAAACCAATTCCTTTCGGCAGCCTTTTTTAGACCAGGGCCGACAAGGCCGGGGGAAACGCAAGGGATCCAAACAGGTCCATTGGGAACCAACAGAGACTGTGGGGGACAACACCCGAAGCAAAACCGGGGAACAGAGAGCAGGCCCAAGCAACAGATAAGTTTAATAACTAATCTGTCGACACACATCTTGAATGATGCTGAGAAATCTGTCTTGGAAAAAGGCCTAGGTTTCGTTCCGACCCCACAATGTGACAAATTTAAGTTACTTTGTGAACTCAATGAGTTCTTTAGAAAACTTAGATTAAAAAGTTTTTTTGAGAAGAGTAAGGACACTGAGCACACAGATTTGATAAAACCTGACACTCCTTTCAGAGTTAAGTCGAATTTCACACCGCCCACACATCTCATTCCACCGGAGATTGTGACTTTCGAACAAGCTGTTCTTTCTGAAGTTGAAGCATTTAGCAGTCCTCCTACCTTTAACAATCTGAGTGCTGTTGAACATCAAGCGATCCAATCACTGAAAAAGAACACCAACATAGTGATAAAAAGTGCCGACAAAGGCGGGGGCATAGTGATCCAGGACAAAGCAGCTTATGATGCTGAATGCAGACGATTATTGAACAACACAGATAACTACACCGCCCTGATGGTGGATCCCACGGAGAGTCTTCGGGATGAGATTCTGGAACTGGTTTCCACAGCCGAATCCGAAGTATGGTTGTCCAAGCAAGAAACAGACTACCTCACATCATCGGCTGGCAGGATACCATATTTCTACACGCTGCCAAAAACCCATAAGAACATTCTACCGCCACCTGTACGCCCAATAGTGTCTGGCATCGGTTCGCTATTGGAACCTCTTTTGCAGTATTGCGACTTTTTTCTGAAACCGATTATACAGTCGACTGAGACGTATATCAAAGACACTAAAAGTCTGTTAGCTATGCTCAAGACCATCGAATTACCAGAAGAACCTACCTTTCTCGTGACTCTAGACATCGAGAGTCTCTATACCTGTATACCACAGGACGATACCATCAAGGTAGTGACAGAGATTCTAGAACAAACTGATTGGAATTTCTCAGTACCGTAAGGCTTTGTGGTGGATTGCGCCACTTTGGCACTCAAGAGAAATTATTTTGAGTATGAGAATCAGATCTATCTCCAAACTACGGGGACCTCTATGGGCAGCACTTTTGCCCCTTCGGTGGCCGGGTTGTATGTGTACAGTTTTGAAAAAAAGTTCATCTTGAATCACACAAACCCTTTCAATTCCAATATGGTTTTATGGCAACGTTATATTGACGATGTCCTGCTGTTATGGAAGGGAGATGAGACTTCTTTGACCCCTTTTTTCACTTGGATTAACACCTGCGACCCCCATTTCAGATTCACGCATGAGTATGCCAGGGATAGCATTACCTTTCTCGACATCACCATCAATAAGAGAGAACATCTGCTTCATACGAAGACGTACTATAAACCAACAACGAAAAACAACTTGTTGTTGTTTAATAGTTTTCATCCCCGTCCCTTACGGGAGAATCTCCCCTACGGACAATATCTTCGTATTAGAAGAAACTGTAGTGATCAGTCGGATTTCAGACAGCAAGCAGACGAACTGACAGAAAAGCTGGAGGCACGCAATTATCCAAAGAGGATACTCAACAGGAGTCGGAAGAGAGCCCAGAATCAAAACAGAGATGCTCTGCTGGAGAACATTCCGAGAAATGAAATACAAGAAATCCCACTAACGTGTGTAACAACATACAACACGATGTCCAATAAGGTGAGCCGATGTATCCAGAAAAACTGGAAAATTTTGACGAGCAACAAACTGAAGTGGGAAAAACCTCTTTTTTCGTATAGAAGAGCGAGCAGTTTGAAGGACGCACTAGTCCATACACGCCCGGCCAAAAAACAAAATAACCCTGTCTCTACCGTTTTATCAATCTGGGGGCTCCCAGCAGTAAAGGGTCATTTCCCTTGCGTGGATTGTAGTATCTGTCATCTTACAACTCATTCGAAATTCTTGAATCTTGAACCAGGCAAACAATGGGAACAACGCGGTCATACCAACTGCAATACCAGCAATGTGGTATACTTAATCATTTGCACCTGTGGTTTAAAGTATGTTGGTATGACCACCAGAAGGGTAAAGTTACGGATCTGCGAGCACCGCAGTAGTATTCGGTGCAAACGCAATGCAACAAAACTCACGAACCATTTTATTGCCAGCAATCACACACCGAATGACATGCGGTGGACTGTGGTGGAGCAAATTCAAGGTGATGAAAGACTTCTTTTTGAAAAAGAACAACGGTGGATTCACCGTTTATCCAGTCATAAACATGGACTAAACGACGATATCCCATGGGGCTCTGTATTGAGGCGTTAAATGTGTTAATAATCTGCATATTAATACTCCTCCGTAAATAAATCCTGTTCTTTTATCTCTACGACACAAAACATCTATATAAAGATCAGGTACAAATCAAATTAGGATTAGGAGCTTTGATCTATCATTGAGTGTGAACACATGTTAGCTAATACTCAGTGAGAATGCCTGTTCACTTCATACACATGACTTGTCTTTCTACATCAGTAGAATAGCCTGCCTACCCTTGTTTTCCTCCGCTTGATACACTCTCAGCCGTGGTCTCTACTGCGTGCATTTCATATGAGGCAGTACACCCCGGTCCTAGAATTTGACCATATTTAACACTGGCAAAGGGGCCTATTCACAAGCCAGTTCCACATAGAAACCATGGTTGCCCTAAATGCAGAGAATATCATTTAACTTCAAGTGAATGATTTTAGATAGCACGGCTGGATAGGAACAACTTCTCTAACATGACCAGAGCAATGTATACAACATTGCCGAACCCTTTCTATCAGCCCGTATTTATTTTGCAAATAATTGGTTTAGTCCCTCTCTCTCGTGGGCTCGGTGTTTGAGCCAACACTACAATATCGGCGGGCCTCTTTAACGCACAGGGAATGTTTGACCTAATACGAGGTCACGTGATCACCACGTGACCACAACATTGACGATGTAACTCCACACCACGCAGACTCGGCGTTCTTCCGGGCCGCGGTGTTGACTAATTAGGTCCCAGGCGGGGAGTCGTTAGCGTGAATGTAAGTGCTTTTCACTGTTATTTTAAGACTAGCGCGGCGCACGGACATATCTGACATCCGGCTACGTGATGTTCACTACCGCTTAAATCATGTAAATAGTTATGGATGTCTTATTGTTATCTTAAACAACTAGCGCAGCGCACGGACATATCTGGCATCCGGTCATGCGATGTTTATCACTGTTTAAATCATGTAAATCATTATGGGGGTCTCTCCTCAGATACGCGACGTGAAGCTTTCCCTCCACCGCGTTTGCCTATGAGGAGAGACTGTCGTCCTCTGAAAGTGAGTTAGAGCTTGATTCCCAGTCTTCCAAAATGATCGTACCGCTTGGCACTAATTCCTTAACCAACTTTCTGTCTCCTCAAGTAGGAGTGCCTCTGGACATGTTGTGTTTCTTCAAAATTAATTGCACCTTTGGCCCAATAGCCATTAATTCTTACAAACCCCTAGCATCTTTATAATTCGAATAAAAGCATGGGGAAAGATAATTTTTTTTAGATAAGGATTAAAAATAGATTTAATTTACAGGATCCTTATACCTTTGATCAGTTGTTGGGACTCCTCATTATGCTTCTAATAATAAAATAACAACACAAATTGTTAGGACTCCTTACTATGCACAAATAATGACACTGCCCGTTGATTCTGACTCCACTACCCGGGTGGCCATTTGTTGTGAAGGATTACCATGATTTATTTATTATTAATGAGACACTGTAATGATGTTGTGCTGACAATACATAACATTTCTCTTACAGGTACAGACCCCAGCAAATTGCTGTCTGGGTCATAATCGGCTTTAAGCCGTACGTATTTTGGAATAATTTTCCTTATATTTTTACCTTTTTCACATATTATTCCCCACGGCTGGGTGCACCTTAGTGCGTGCATACCACCGGAGGACTACATTTCTTTGGTCCTGACGAAAGCTGAGCGACTTGGGCTCACCCAGAGCAGAAACATGTCGACCATTTCTTTCACTCAGTGGACTAGGTGTCTTTAATTATTGAGACCCACCCTATGTTTCCACTTCAAGTTGTTTTTAACCAGTGCTGGTTTGACTTTGAATAAAATAGTTTACCGTCACAACTACGCACTTTTTAATTATTTGCACTCACTTAGCACAATTTGGTTTTTCTGTTTGCACCCTCAACACTCACAACAACCAGCTCCGCTGTAAAACAGGCGTCGTAGCACACTGGAAAGACGCTAGGTCTTTCCAGTGGGAACCCAGTGATGAAGTGTGTCACCACTAGGTGGTGAGTGAGGGTTCTTACTTAACCTACCGTTGGTTCTCCTTCTCTTCCTGTTTGTCTTTTTACCACGTCAAGAGTCTCCCTTGTAAGTGGTGTTTTGTTCTATCACTCTTCAGTTGTTTATGTCATGATTAATTAATTCATTTTCACGTAATGTGGCAGAAATCATCGGCGGACAATCAAATTTGAGAGGCCGTCACCATCGGCTCGCATGTCACCGGGTAAATCTATTGCGGTTCGCATAGGCCTTTGCTTTCAGAAAACAGGAAGCAATCTTGTAGCCGAGTCTTAAAAATTATGATATTGTAAAACTGTGGAACCTTGGAGACAAATATAAAACTTGAGCAGAAAGAAGGAGCAGCAGTTTTGCTCCACTGTGGCACTCACTTTGCAGGGTCTTTGGGAAGGCAGGAGCACATCTGGCCTTACCTGTCAGGGCGGGGGGAGTCTTGCACTTCAGTGAAGGTAAGCAGAGGGCCTGATCTCCTCTATGTGCTGTGATTTGAGGGTTTGGGGCTCTTGGTGCCACTGTGCTGCTTTTGAACAGGAGCTGCAGTATTTGTACCCCTGCGAAGTTGACCCAAAAGTCGTGCAGGTCATTTGTTCTCTGGCGAAGGAGATCCAGACATCCTCAGCATCTGGCAGGTGTGGCAGGCAAATTTATTGCAAACGTTGGGATCGAACTCTGGGTCTTGCAGAGTCGGATTGGTAAGGCGGGCACTTGGGCAATGGCTATGGGGCCGGTATCCAGTTCCAGCTGTGGGCTGCTTTTGTGGGCAGCCTGG
Source organism: Lissotriton vulgaris (assembly GCF_964263255.1). Lineage (NCBI taxonomy): Eukaryota > Metazoa > Chordata > Amphibia > Caudata > Salamandridae > Lissotriton > Lissotriton vulgaris. Next base: position 1,478,664,099 of record NC_141694.1, read on the forward strand.
GGGCTGTTTTGGGCGTTGTCTGTGTTCGGATGCCGCCAGCAGGCCAGTGGGTGCCTGTGTGGCCTTTCTGGAGGCAGATGGGCGTCCATTACCTCCCTTTAATCAACGGGCAGAGGTGTCACTCCCTTTCTCTCATGGGCCAGCCCATTAATGTATGCATATCGAGCGGGGGCCGGGTGCCTGAACAGAAGTGGCCTCACTTGTTTTCAGGTGTGTTTCACCAGTGTGAACTAATCCGTGCATTTGTTTTATCTAAGTAAAGTTAAGAAAACATGCCTCTGTCAGAGATCTCCTCGCCCCCCTCCCCCATTATGAAACTTTGCCGAAGCAGTGTTTTGCGGAAGGGCAATATGCAAATGTGAGCCACTTTTTTAGCGTGCCCGGGTCGATGTTTAATCCCAATCCTACCCTGGGGTCTGGAGAATGATAAATCCAAGCTTTACCACCGCTACAGGCTCTGTACTAAAGTCACTCTCTCAAAGGACATCCTTAAATCTATAAAAATGTATGCATTTCACAGAATTTGAAAGGAACAAGTACCTCTTTAGCAAGTCTGTGTGGCAGCTAGGCTGGTCATGAGGCTGAAGCTAAATGGAGGGTGGGGGGAAGCAATATGGGGTAGAAAACAGGGCACGCCTGGAAAAAACATGGGCGAGAGACAGCAGTGTGGAGTGTTGGGGGGCGGATGCACTACTGAGGGCAGGGAAGGACAGAATCCCAGAGGGCAGTGTGGGAGAATGCAATAGGATGGTGGAGGTCAAAGCAACACAGAAGGCGGAAGTAACGTAGAGGGCACAACATGGAGCGGGGGGAGGAAAAGTAAACAGGCAAGAGAACAATGTGTAGCTGAGGGAAAAGCACCCAGGTAAGAAATAAACACAGGGAGACGCACATGAGTGCATTACAAAGGGAGATGGGGAAGAAGTGTTCAGGTGAGAGAGAGCAACACGGATCGGGGAAAAGTACACAGCTGGAAAACACATATACTCAACTAGTGTGTTTAACCAAAAATAAAAAAAGTTGTGCCATAAAAACCAGCAAATGAAGGACACAAGTAATGTACCAATGCTCTAGGGGAGGGACAAACACAAGAAGATGAAATAAAGCCCGCACAAACTAATTATTGAGAAGCAAGCAAATGAGTGGCAATAAACCCAACCTATGTTAAGCAATGGGTGAGTTCTAAGCCCACTGTAAGCTAACAATATGTCTCTCAACATGCACAGTTTAGTAGGTGAGACCTAAAAATGTGTAACTAATCCTCTGCTCATGCAAAGCACTTTAATGGCCTTGAGCCAAGTTTGTGCTATCCAAGGGTTGTAGAGAGACCAGAACCTTCATACACCTTTGCCCACCAACAATTTCAAAGCGGCCTGAACGCCTATTTACAGTTGAAGTGAAACATTTAACAACTCCTCCTTTGCTACTTGAAAAAGTGCCAGGAATTCCCCACCAATTTTCAAAATATTATACAGCTGCTGCGAAATTGATGTATCTTGCAGCTATAGTTAGTTTATTGAGAGTTGTGAGATTTTATATGACTTTTTGGCGGAGGCACCACATATGTGATTGCTTCAGGGTGCAACTTCCAGAGCAGGCTGATAGATGGAGGTGGTCCACTGCTATTTGATGTCTCAGCTTCCTTTGATAAGGTAGACCACCCAGTTATGCAGGATTGCTTTCAGTGTGATGGCACACTAGGATACACAGCATGGTAGCTTGCCTGCTATTGCACTATGGCTAATATGATCACTTCTCCCTTGCAAATCACTTTTTGCCCTGGCTTCCAGTTCAGCAGCAATTTTATCATCGACTTTACCTCCTTATGCCTGGTCCAGAATGCTTTGGTCGGACACCAACCATTTTGTTTTCTTCAAAAAAAAATTTGACAAATATAATTCTTCTGGAGCCCTGCGTTATATTGTTACCTTGCTGTCAAGGCCTGCAAAAATCTTCATGACATTTGGAACATCAGTGATCTTGTGACGATTCGCTTCAAAACCGGTGAAGACTTGCTTTTTCACGTAACTGACATTGGGTTTTCTATATGTGTCTCCTCACATCAAGATGTTTTCAATCTATTTGCACATAGGTGTAGCTGGGTCTTCCAATTCAGGATTTAATTCGCAATGAAGCCAAAGGTGATAACACTATAATCGTGTTGCATGTGATGAATCTCTTAGATTTTAAGTGACTATTGATAACATTTTTATAACTCTCCTGCATAATATAATAATATGGTGTGCTATGCTTACCGAAAACTAAATTGTCTGTAGGCTCTGGAATGTTAGGCGTTAATCTTTCTTTTCTCAGTAGTATTTGATTTATGGACTTCTTCTGAAAGATGTTGCTGTGTTGCTGAGACTCCTCCATCTTGTTCTCAGGACACACCCGCGCCACACGGCCACCAGCTGTGTGTGTGCCCCTCGCCTAGCTGCTGCCCGCAGCCTCGTTGTGCCTGCCTCGCTGATCCCTGCCCCTCCGCCGTATTCGCGTGTGCCTGATTAATCTTTGTTTCCTTTTTGTTTCATTTGCCTGATTATTGTTGTTGTCACTGCTGTCCCCTTGCACGTTGCAGTATTGGCTCTGTTTTGTGTTCATCTGTCCCCCTGTGCCTGCCCGCCCCGCTCCCCGCTTCCCGCCGCCGTCCAAGCGGCCACGCCCCCTTTTCGTTTTGTGCCCTCCCGCCTCCCAGCTACTCCTCCCTCCCTCCCACTTGGCCATAAATGGCGACCGCGCGGTGCAGGTGAGTGTGACCTGTTCTCAGGACACCTCCGCGCCGCACGGCCACCAGCTGTGTGTGTGCCCCTCGCCTCGCTACTGCCCGCAGCCTCGTTGTGCCTGCCTCGCTGATCCCTGCCGCTCCGCCGTATTTGCGTGTGCCTGATTAATCTTTGTTTCCTTTTTGTTTCATTTGCCTGATTATTGTTGTCACTGCTGTCCCCTTGAACGTTGTAGTATTGGCTCTGTTTTGTGTTCATCTGTCCCCCTGTGCCTGCCCGCCCCGCTCCCCGCTTCCCGCCCCGTCCAAGTGGCCACGCCCCCTTTTCGTTTTGTGCCCTCCCCGCTCCCAGCTGCTCCTCCCTCCCTCCCACTTCGCCATAAATGGCGACCGCGCGTACGCGCAGCGGTCACGCGCAGCGGGAGCGCCGATTGTGCGCCAAAGGCGCGCCAAAGACAAGCCCGTCTACGCCCGTCCGCGCCTGGACCGCGCCCAGCGCCAGGACCACTGGCCCCCACCGACGCAAGACGACCCGACAAACCTACGACGACGCCGCCCTTAACGCACTCAATACCGGCCGGAGGCCCACCTGCTGCCGGGCCGCCCCGAAACGCTTCCACGGACCCTTCACCTGCACAACCTGCAAGTTCACCTGCCTCCGAACAGGCACCGCACCCGCCAAGCCAAACTCCAGCAGCAACCTCAAGTGCATTCTGCTCAACACCCGCTCCGTCCATAGACACGCCGTCGAACTCTGGAACCTGCTCGACACAACCTCACCAGACATCGCCTTCCTCACTGAAACATGAATGAACGCTTCCTCAGCCCCCGACATCGCCATCGCCATCCCGGATGGATACAAGATCATCAGGAGGGACTGCGTCAACCAGACCGGAGGAGGAATCGCCATCGTCCACAAGAACACCATCCGCATCACGACCAACGCCGACGACACCTTCACCGCCGCCGAACACCTCCACTTCCAGATTCACACCAACCCAAAGACGACCCTCAGAGGCACCCTCATCTACAGACCCCCGGGACCTCGTGCACAATTCAGCGAAGACATCACGGACTTCATCAGCCCACACGCCCTCCCCTCCGCCGACTACATCCTCATAGGGGACCTCAACTTCCACCTGGAGAACAGCAAGGACCGCAACACCGTCACCCTGCTGGACAACCTCGCCAACCTCGGACTCAAGCAACTGGTCAACACCCCCACTCACTAAGCCGGCCACACACTTGATCCCGTCTTCTCATCCAGCAAGCACATCGCCTTCAGCCACTCCACCGGACTTCACTGGACCGACCACAGCTGCGTCCACTTCAGCTTCAAAAAAACCACCACCCACCACCACCCGCAACAGATCCCTCACAGAAGCTGGAGCAAGATCACCAGCTCACCACCTCCCTCAGCCAAAACCCACCGGCCAGCACACCAGACCCCAACGAAGCAGCCCGCAACTTCACGCAGTGGCTGACCGCCTGCGCCGACGACCTCGCACCACTGAAGAACCCTCCCAGCAAACCCAGAAGCAAAAAGGCTCCCTGGTTCACCGACGAACTCAAGGACTCCAAGAAGACCTGCCGCACCCTCGAGAAAGCCTGGCTCCTCGACCGGACCACTGACAACATGACCGCCCTCAAACACGCGACCCGCAAGCACCACCAGCTCATCCGCACCACCAAGAAGAAATCACTAAAGGATCGACTGGACAACAACGCCCACAACAGCAAGGAACTCTTCAGCATCGTCAAGGAGTTCTCCAACCCCAGCACCGGCAACATCAACATCACCCCTTCACAAGATCTCTGCGACTCTCTCGCCTCCTTCTTCCACCACAAGATCGCCGACATCCAAAACAGCTTCGGCGCACCATCCACGCACCCAACCGTCGAACCAACGCACCCCACCGCCACCCTCCGCACCTGGACCACGGTGAACACCGAAGACACAGCCCGCGCGATGAACACCATCCACTCCGGATCCCCAACTGACCCCTGCCCCCACCACGTCTTCAACAAGGCCGACTCCACCATCGCACCCCAACTCCGAGACATCATCAACACCTCCTTCGACACAGCCACCTTCCCGGAAAGCTGGAAGCACGCCGAGCTCAGCGCCTTACTGAGGAAACCAACAGCGGACCCCACCGACCTCAAAAACCTCCGCCCCATCTCGCTCCTCCCTTTTCCTGCCAAAGTCATAGAGAAGATCGCCAACAGACAACTTGCCGCCTTCCTCGAGACGAATGGATCCCTCGACCCCTCGCAGTCCGGTTTCAGAGCCAACCACAGCACCGAGACCGCCCTCATCGCAGCCACCGACGACATCCGAGCCCTGCTCGACAACGGGGAAACAGCGGCACTCATCCTCCTGGACCTCTCCGCAGCGTTCGACACTGTCTGCCACCGCACCCTAGTCCAACGCCTATGCAACACCGGCATCCAAGAGAAGGCACTGAAGTGGATCATCTCGTTCCTTGCCGGAAGAACACAGAGAGTCCGCCTCCCCCCGTTTCGATCCGAGGCCACTGAAGTCATCTGCGGCGTCCCGCAAGGATCATCACTCAGCCCCACCCTCTTCAACGTCTACATGAGACCTCTCGCCACCATCGCACGCCAACACAACCTCAACATCATCTCCTACGCCGACGACACCCAGCTGATCCTCTCCCTTACCAGAGACCTCGACACCTCCAGAACCAGCCTACACGAAGGGATGAAAGAAGCGCCGGGAAACCTCCGGGTAGCTGCGCGCTTAACAAATGTAATAATAAATAAATAAATAAATAAGTCGCCGAGTGGATGAAGAACAGCCACCTGAAACTGAACTCAGACAAGACGGAAGTCCTCATCCTGGGACCATCACCCTCCACCTGGGACGACTCCTGGTGGCCCCCAGCCCTGGGCACCGCCCCCAAGCCCACAGACCACGCACGCAACCTGGGATTCATCCTGGACTCCTCCCTCTCGATGACCAGACAAGTCAACGCTGTCTCCTCATCATGCTTTCACACCTCCGCATGCTTCGCAAGATCTTCCGATGGATCCCGACCGAAACCAGGAAGACGGTCACCCAGGCCCTCGTCACCAGCCGACTGGACTACGGAAACACCCTCTACGCCGGAACCACAGCCAAGCTACAGAAAAGACTCCAACGCATCCAGAACGCCTCCGCCCGACTCATCCTGGACATCCCCCGACGCAACCACATCTCCGGCCACCTGAGGGACCTGCACTGGCTCCCCGTCAACAAGAGGATCACGTTCAGGCTCCTCACCCACGCACACAAGTCTCTCCACGACCTGGGCCCCAAGTACCTCAACGACCGCCTGACCTTCCACACACCCACCCGCCAGCTACGGTCTGCTAGCCTCGCCCTTGCCGCCGTACCACGCATCCGAAGAGCCACCGCCGGAGGCAGATCCTTCTCCTACCTGGCGGCCAAGACATGGAACTCCCTCCCCATCCACCTCTGGCTGACCCAGGACCACCTCTCCTTCAGGAAGCAACTCAAGACCTGGCTGTTCGAGCAGTAGCGGACCCCTCTCCCCCAGCGCCTTGAGACCCTTCCGGGTGAGCAGCGCGCTATACAAGTGTCATGATTGATTGATTGATTGAATTGATTTATGGACTTCTTCTGAAAGATGTTGCTGTGTTGCTGAGACTCCTCCATCTTGTGTGCTCGGTACACACAGACCCCTCACAAGCTTTAAGGCCCCTTCAATGATATGCTCTCCTTGAGAGTTGTACTCATGAACATTGATCATCCCTACATAACAGAAATACTTTTGTGTTTATTTATCTATCTTCTGCTTGACATGATTGGCACTTTGACTTTCTCTTGTGATGGTATAGCGGAATAGTATTTATGCCTAAACTTTGCGTTGGAACAATAACACCATTCTTCCCTGTATCTTAGTTCTCAAAAGGTTAAGATATGCTGCCTAAACAAATATGCCGTATAGGAGTGGGACAGACCGGTCTTTAGGCATCAGGTGCTAGGCACCCTATCTTCTCTAATATAATAAGCACGACTTAGTTCAAAACTGCACACGATTTATTCTTTTTCAAAATATTTTGGTTTGTTAGGAAGAAACACAGACCCTTAACAGTGTTGCATTCTTCCTCCCACACAGAGCCCAGTTTTTGTTTTTTTAACCTGCCCAACACATTATCTGCTACAAGCAACAAGAGGGTGTGCTAGTGAGTGGGCGGCTGCAGAGGTGTAAAATGTGAGTTTTGGTGCTGTTGCTAGCTGTGCAGGTCATTCACCACAACAGTCGTCTTGAGCCTAAAATCTCAATACAGCCTATTTTTCATGATAAAAATGTTTTACCTATTTGTCTATTAAATCGTCTTTACCTATCTTGCACATCTCAAGTTCCAGGAGAGTGGCTGAGTACGGAACTAATGTACTAATCTTTTAGAAATTGCAAAGTCCAAGGTTCGGGAAAATATTTGCTTTGTAGGGTGTCCCAGGTGAGGACTAGACACCCTTTGAGTTCCCTTGAACAGTGACTAGGCACAACATGTCGGGCAGCATTTTACCACCGTGTGTGAGGGTGCTGCGCTGTGAGCTGGTCTAGGTTTGGGCAGCTTTCTTGTATTTGATGCTGTCCACCATCAGCATGCTACAAAGATTCTCCTTGTAAAGAATTGAAGTCCAGTCACCTTCTCTTAATGCTTATTGTTAATGCGGTAGAGCACATATGGACTCTGCTTTCATTTCTCCATCTTTAGTGATTACTACATGTCGGCCCTGCACTTCCAGCAGATTTGCTGCAGAAATACCTGTATTCAAAGCGGTTTTCGATTTTGAATTATTTTTCCTATAACAAATGCGGATACGGAAAGGCGATCAGGACCACTAGGCCATTGGGTCCACTTGTTGCCTTTTGTGCTGCAACATCATATTTTAATTCACATCTCATTATTTATTTATACACTATGACCATGCACAAACCAGTGCTTAACGGGCAGGAGCCTATTCCTATAGGTCTAGGGCGCCTCGCCTGTGCTGCTCAGTACAACTGTGGAATCACTAAAATCCTCATCAGCATCTGATCCCTCACACAAAGGACACAAACGAAGAAATCCGTCTCTGGAATGCAGGTCAGCTTTCTTGCAAAGTTCTGCGATACTATATTTGCTTGTGGTCCTTTCTGCTTCAGATTATACATATTTCAGCTTAACATTGTAGGAGGGAAACTACTAAGTATACCCAAGGGCCCAGATTAGCCATGACAGTCTTGAATCCTTGGCATGCAACACCAAAGTTATCAAAATGCTGTAGCAACTCTCAAAGTCAGCCAACCTATGAAGATAAATCCAGCTAGCTTGAACTACATATAGCAAATGTAGCCAAGCTTCCACATTAAAGGAAGAGAGAGGCAAGAAAAAGGGAAGGACCACCTTGGATCCCAGTGGAATGTAAAACTGACCTTTGTCAAAAGCCCTAATGCTAACCGCAAGATTAGCCTCAAACATCTGGAAGTGAGGAGGAACCCAAGTGAAGGGAGGCCAGCTCCCCCAATCTTTGAGCCGATGTAGTTGCCACCAGATATAATATCTTCATTGACAAACGTCTTAGAAATGTCCTCTCAGGGCTCAAACCTTTGAGACAGAAGAGATTGATGGACAAGTGAAAGATGTCAAGGAGGGGCTAACATCCTAACTGTTGTTTGCAAAAAGGCAAAAACCCAGAACTGAACCACTATTGTTTCCGTTGACTGGAGACTGCAGAGTGGCCTGGATTGTGAACCATTGTAAACACATGGTCGACACTAAGAAGCTTAAATTAGAGCCCAGTCGACCTGCACTATTGCATCACAGCAATATAGGAACAGCAGATGGAAGGTAGAATACAATTACTGCACCCTCGCCCATATGTAAAAAAATGAAAAAAAACACCAATAATACAGGTCTCCTTACTGTTCGGCATACCTTTGTAATCTCTGGGAGGTGTAGAAACCACCGCTGCTCCCTGAAAATTGCTTGGATGGAGTGTACTGATCGCCAGTGCCCCCATCAAGCACCAGAGGCCTGGCAACTGACTGGGTGCATGCGAGAACGGTGGATGCTGCAATCTCAGGATACTTGGAACTATGGTTTAAAGGCAAGCTTGACTACAGCACTGTTCGCTGTTTCCTACATATTGAAACTTAGTCAATTTTGGAAAACTAAGAAGGAGAAGGACCTATGGATGGATCATAGCGTTTTGAAGTTTGGAGGCCCGCCTTTGGACGTTGCAATATTATTCTTTCACCAGATTGTTCCTGTGTCGTGTACGTCTTACAGAAGCAAAGAAAGTAAATGTGTGAGATTCAGGAATTGAAGCTTCTGAATTCCGGACTATTGTTCCTCTACGAATGATCTACGGGGTCTAACCACCGCAGATGCTGATATTGGTGCTCATATCGAGCAGAGGACGGCTTTGCAAACCCGGTATTTATTCTTTAAACATGTATATCGGAACCTATCAGGAAGGTGTTTATACTCATGAGTGGAGTATGTGATTTTATCCTTCCCGGGTGGTGTGGCTAGTTGCCCCGCTTGTTTTGGGGCAGTATATCTAGCAGGTCCTGATGAAGGTGGCATTCTATCAGCGTGCAGCCACCGAAACACGTCGACCACGGCCTTTATAACATCCTGCCATTGTGCAGTTTTAGTCTTTGGTCATCCCAGGTACTTTGTCATTCTGTAATTGTGTTCCCCAGATATATTATGAATGTGAATGTGTGTCTGGATATGTGTGAGTCGAGTTTGATTGAGTTGTTGTGATGTTTTCGTTTGTCTCTTCCCGGGTCTTTATGATTTGATCATATGTATTGTGTTTCTTATTTATGTTGATTTGTGATTCAATTATGTTGAAATATGATATTTGCAACAATATTTATGGATTTGTATAAATTATGAAAAAGTATTTTACAAAATGAAATGAAAATAAAAATTGTATATTTTTCAGGTATGTTGGCAATATTTTGTTAGTGAGTTTACACATTAGCCTTGGCGCTCACATTGGGTTACTGCGATTAATTCCTGTGTACAAATAACTTGGGTCACGAGGGAGTTCTTTCTTCAGGTTTCTGGCAACTGACCTATACACCACTCATGCTGGAAGCCACCATAGCCTTTAGCACCTCAGCAGGCTTGTCAACCAGGATCACACAATGATCCTCTAGCACCACTCTCCGCATGGTATACAGATCTATGCAGAGCAAAGAGGCATGAGCCACCTGGCAATATATCACAAGGTAAGACCCCTCCAGGAATGAAGCATGCAGCGGGGTGGGGGGGCTGAGCAGAGTTACCAGCCCAGCGGGTACAATTCTGCCAGAGCCTTGGTTGGGCACACAAAGTAAACATGCCTTTTGTTGGGCAAAGGTGCACTCTATGGCCCAGTGGAAGGAGGAGAATAATAAAAAAAACTACAAAGGACTTGAGTATGGGGTACTTGTACCTCCCTCATAGATTAAGGAATTGAAAACAGGAAGTAAGAGTTCTTTAGCGGCAGGCGTGAGTTGTAATGAAGTTAAATCGGTGTGCATGGGATGACCATTAAGCCATTGCTAGCGGAGTGCTTATATGCAGTGACATCCCCCGTTTATTCAAATATTGCCATATTTTGAATCAGTTTCTAGTCCCACAACTTGCTGGTGGTAGATACCACAGACTGTTAATGAGACATATCCCATACACATACAGCCCTGGAGCCTTTCCTTCCATCCATTATTTAATTTCTCAATAGTCTTTCTACTGCGCGACTCTCAGTGCATAATTTATCTATAATTGCTTTATTTTTATCACAATTTATCAATGACACTTAACATTGAACCAAATGGTTCCTTCCCTGACGCTTGATTTCCTTTCGATAATGCGTTTGCTGACAAACCTGCTAATAGTAAACTCTTTTTTCGCCCTCCTTTCAGGTATTTCTTTGTAAATGTGATTGCTGGTCCCAGCTGTTCCTTTCAGTGCATATGATTGCCCTGGTTGTTATTGTATCCCATTCAGTTTAATAAGCACAACAGTAAATGCACGTATTCCCTTTCTGCCTATCAAGGAAAAAAGTAACACCTCTTCCTGCAAGCACCCAACCAGCAACAAATTAATTTCCAGGTGCTGTGGCAGTGGATTGACTTTCAACACCTCTTCGCGGGTGAGTAGCCATGTTAGCAGTATGTGCTCTGTTCTGGCCAGCATTGAGACAGGCTTGGTCCAAGGCTCAATGATACAGGAAGGCTTTAGCGGTGCAGCCTGAGCTGCTTCATGGCTGAAGGAAGGAGTTTAGTACGATTAGTTCCAGGCTGGAGAGGGGGAAGATATTTCATGTCTGAACGTGTAGTCAGGCATCTTCCATACAAATTTAGAAGGAGATTTTACAGCTTACCAACTAAGTTAATTTAAGCTGTGTGTTCATCATTGTGGTGATTTGAACTAATATTAGAACATTGGAATGTTGAGCGCTCCATTAAAAACAGTGGAGTGCTCCGGGCTTCTAATGGCTGGTAGAGGCCCGGCGCACCAACATTTCCGTATTGTCTTTCATAGCTGTTACTATGGACAAAGGCCTCATGAAGCCGAGGGAATTTAAATCCCGTCGGGCTGACTGAGGCCTTTGATTTATTTGTTACAACATTCTGCCCTCTAGTGTTGGAATGTTCTACTAGCCTTATAGCATGCCGTACCTGGGCTATACCGGCCATTAAAGGCCCACTTTCTTGTTAAAGGCTCGGGCCTTTTTTTTAAATTTAATCTCTTTTTATTAAGGAAAAACATAAGAAATACTTACAAAAAGAAATAATACAAAATAAACAAACCAAAACATCAGGTGATATCATACTTTCTTCATCACATGAGTTATTATGGAAAGGTACAGGATCACATGTAGCAATGTTTAATACTAGGATCATAGGCGCTGCCTTTGATACGGTGTCTCATGATATCTTGTTGTACCGTCTGGAGGCAATTGGGATCTTGGATCAGGCCCTGGAATGGTTCCGTGCATTTTTGACGGACAGATCCTTCCGGGTCTCGGCACCACCTTTTCTGTCTCAAGCCCATTCCATCTGCCAAGGGGTTCCGCAGGGCTCTGCGTTGAGCCCGACGTTGTTCAATCTTTATGTTCAACCTCTCGTGGCTGTGGCAAGAGAGTGGGGCCTAACGTTAGTTTCGTAGGCTGACGATACTCAGCCGATTGTCACCTTGGCTGAAGGTCCCTCTGCCGCTGCCACTAGGTTCAGAGATGGGATGACCGCAGTCGCCCAATGAATGGCTGAAAATTGCCTTCAACTGAATGCCACTAAAACCGAGGTGATGCTGGTAGGGAAAAACACCTCCCTTTGGAACGAACATTGGTGGCCAGCTTCCTTAGGCACTATGCCTGCAGCCAAGCCAGTGGTCAAGAACTTGGGAGTGTGGCTGGACGCAGATCTCAATTTTCAGTGCCACACGAAGAAGGTGGCAGCGACTTGTGTGGGCTTGCTGAGAGGCCTTCGCCCTATTCTGAAGTTCTTTAGTGCGCCTGTTCGGCAGCTTATCAGCCAGGCTACAATTCTATCGCGCTTGGATTATGCCAGCGCGCTACTTTTGGGCGCAAATAAAGCTGAGATTCTACGTCTACAGCGAGTTCAGAACTCGGCTGCCCGAGCTCTTGTCGGACTGCCTCGCAGATGTTCTGCTAGAGCCACTATCAGAGCTTTACACTGGCTGCCGATTCAAACTAGAATCCAGTTTAAGACACTTTGTTTAGCATTTAAAATTTTGAAAGGAACCAGCCCTGAGCTACTCCGCCCTCTTTTAACTTCGTATACTTCTCAGCGTAACTTGCGCTCCTTGGGTCAACACCTGGTAAATACACCCAAGTTCAAACTTTGCCGTGTTGGAGGTCGTTCCTTTCGACTGCTGGCGGCCAAACTGTGGAACTCCTTGCCTGTATCTATTCGTAGTATCGATGAGCTACTCCCATTTCGGAAAGCCATTAAGACCTATCTTTTCCCTCTGATCTAAGGTTTCTTTCTCTCAGTTTCTCCATTTCCGGTACAATGATACGGTTAGCGCCGGGACGCCCCTTAGCTGGGACAGCTGTGCGCTCTAACAAAACCTTAACATAACATAGGGATTCTTGCGTTTCCAATTCCAGCCGTCGCATCAGTGGTTCACAGATCTCTCCTCAGTGACTATTCCACGCCCCCCATACCTTCCCCCATTTCTTCGGGCAACCTTTGGCCACATTGACGGATTTCTCTTGGAACATACACCAGTCAAGGTCTTCTTCCCACTTAGACACTCAGGGCAGCTGTCTAGCTCCCCAGAGCTGAGCAATATTTCGTTTAGCCACCATATACGCCAGCGCCACCCATTGCTTCTGGTACACATTTAGATCTGTAGGTTCCCACACATTCAACAGACACCGTCTGGCTTCTGGTCGCATCTCTTCACCCAAAACTTCCTTTAGTTCATCATGATTCTTCGCCCAAAATATCCGTATCACCACACAGTGCCAAAGAATATGCATTAAGGTGCCAGGTTCTCCACACTCTCTTCTACACTCCCCCTTGTCCCATCCGCACCAATCGAGGCCCATTGATATAGGATCTATGCAATATCTTCAGTTGCACAAGTCGGAGCCTCATCTGAATCGCCACTACCTTCGGGGAGGAAGCCGCCTCCACCCACTCTTCGTCATCCAATTCCAAACCATCTGCATTCCACTGGACTCTAATACGCCCCATCGGGCTCTCATGTTGTTAAACAGTTTTCTATATATCAAAGAAATAGTTTTCTCGGGAATGTGTCCATCTAGCACCCGGTCGTCGGGAGGTGACGCCTCCGGGAGCACCGTGCCTCTAGGCATGTGGGTAATGAGGGCATGCCTCACTTGCCGATATCTATAGTGTTCATTATCGTGTAGACTATAAAAAACATTGGAGAGACTCAAATGTATGTACAGTGTCCTTTCCCCAAACATCCTTTATACGGTTGATTCCAATATGGTCCCACTTATCAAACCCTTTAGTTTTCCACAGGCTGCCTAATTTCTTTGAATTTAACAGAGAAGTGGCCAACGACAGTCTGCCTTCCCAGCCTAGATATCTGTTGGCCGTGTGCACATGTGCGGTTGGGCTAAACAATGTAAACCTTCCCGGTTTGGAATATAGAGCTCTTTCCATCATTCCACCTGGAGCCAGCCCCCGGTACATGGCATAACCCGGATCACCCGGGGGTCCGTAGACAATATGGTTCACAGCAGCCAACTGACAAGCCCAATAGTACTTCCTTAAATCCGGGAGCCCGAATCCGCCATCATACCACGGGAGTGTCAATTTAATAAACGCTATTCGAGGTGTACCATCCCACAGAAGCCTCCTCTTACGAGCCTCAACCTCGGTACCGGGTCCATCACATTCTGGAGGGCATACAAAAATCGGGGCAAAGCCATCATCATGAAGAGAGCGCCTCTTCCAAGCAGAGACAGCGGAAGAGCTTTCCATCGCTCCACATCTTTCTTACAGCTATTCAGCGGGAAGTCAGGTTATTGGCGTACCGCAACTGTGAATCAAGCGCAATATATATTCCTAAATACTTAAATCCTATAGTCTCAATCTGAATTGCCCACGATTGCGGGATCACCGGCGGGTCGCCCACAAGGACAAAGAGCACTGACTTTGACCAGTTTATCGTCAATCCCGAGTACCTACCAAAAATGGCTAGCACATCAAGGAAAGGCTCGGGCCTTTAACGCTAGAGCGGGTCTTTAATGGCTGGTATAACCCGCTATGGCGGGCTATAAGGCTATATTTGATCACCCAACAGAATGCTGAGAGCAGGACAGCAAGTCAGATTCCTCTTGATGCACTATGAAGTGACTGATGAAGGTCGGCTCTGGATTTTATCTCTCAGCAGAAAGGCTATTCTAAGCATTGGCAATAAGCAGAGAGGGACTGATGGAGAAAGAAGTTGGAGAAAGGGAGTGTGAGAGAGAAGATGAGACCTCTAGTATAAGTATGTGCTAATAGCTTTACTGGTCTTGGTCTGGCTAGTTATTGTACCTTACCATCTTTAAGAAGCCTTGCCTCCCGCCCAGGACACGTCCAATGAAGGCAATTCATTTTTTTACTTTCAGCTATTTCTTCGAGAAGACTTAATGATCTACACAACATTTCATTAAAGAGGGATTTCACACTTCTTTCAGTGCATTCTCACAATAATCTTACACCTCCTTTACTCCTAGGAGCCAAGATCATGCTCTTGCTCTGAGAATTGCTGACTGGGGATGTTTGGCAGATATTGTCATCAGAAATCCTAAAAACTGTCTATTGTTTCAGAAATGATTTACATATTTCAAAGCACAGGGTCTTCCTTCCACTGCCAAGATCTTGATTGTAAAACAGGGAGGTACTGAAGAGAAAACGTAAATGTATGGAGTGGCCTCCTTTCAAAGAACCTTGGTACAGTAATGGGTCCTGTTCAAAAGGCTGAGGAAAACCAATATTTCCAGTACACCCCAGTAGAGTAAAACACATTCTTCTACCCTTCGGCTAGTTATCAATTACTAGTTTTACACTCCAAAATCAAGTCAGGCTCTCCGGCTGATCCACTGAACCGGACCAGTTTCGAAAAATTCTATCTACTATATTACCGCCTTTAGGACAGGTGATCAATGGGTCTCTCAATACAGCGGTCGTGCCTATAGCTTGAAAACAGGCCAGGGTGATACCGCATGTTTAAAAAACCCTCCTTAGACCCAAAAAAGCCAGAAAACATTTGGCCAATCTCCCTGTTACCCTGGGCAGCAAAGATCACAGAGGCTTAAATCAACTCCCTCCTCACGGACTACCTGAACTCCAACAACAGATTAGACCCTTCCCAAAATGGCTTTCGCCCTGGCCACAGAACAGAGGCTGCACTCCTGGCTGTGACAGAACATCTTTGGACAGCTTTGGATGCAGGGCAGACGTCGGCACTGATACTTCTGGATCTCAGTGCTGCGATTGATACAGTGTCCCACGCCATTCTGTTGCGATGCCTGGAAGAGGCTGGAACTGTAGGCTCAACCCTGAAGTACCTAGCCTTGTTCCTTGCTGATAGGATGTTTCAGGTGATAGCCCCCCCTTCACCTCTGGCATCTTTCCCATCAAGAAAGGGGTGCCACAGGGCTCCTCCCTGAGCCCTCTGCTTTTCAACCTATGCATACACCCTCTGGGTGTAGTAGCCAAGAGCAGAGAGCTGACCACGGCCTCCTACGCTGACGACACACACCTGGTGGTGGCTCTCTCAAACAACTCTAAGCAGGACGCTCTTAAATTTCCGAGTGATCTTGCGGCAGTCGCTGAGTGGTTGACCGCCAACTATCTCCAACTTAATGCCAACAAGTCGGAGGTGCTGTTGATGGGGAAGACCATGGTCAATGGAGTGAGCTCTGGTGGCCCAAGAGCCTAGTTCTTTCCCCCTCCCCCTAGCAGGCAGTGAAGAACTTAGGGGTTTGGATGGATTCATCCCTCAACTTCCAGACCCAAACTGAAAAGGTGGCTGGAACCCGTTTTGGGCTGTTGCGAGGGCTCAAACTCATCCTGGGATTCTTTGATGCCCCTACCAGGCAGATCATCGTTCAGGCCTTAATTATGTCTAGACTTGATTACACCAGCTCATTGTATCTGGGAGCTAACAAGACAGAAATACATAGTCAGCCGAGGGTACAGAGTGCGGCCGCAAGATCTCTCCTCGTTTTGCGCAGAGCTTGCTCTGTGACAAACGCCATTCACCGTCTCCACTGGCTACCTGTGGCCAGGTGGATTGAGTTCAAGGCTCTCTGTATAGCCTTCAAAGCCCTGAAATCTGCCTCTCCTGGTATTTTGGCCAACCTGCTTTTACCTTTATGACTTCAAAGAACCGTTTCATAAGTCTGTAAGGGCTATACCAATTATTGATTACATCGGGTAAGAGGGTATTAGAATTATGAAGACTCCAGCTTCTATACTAGTGGTCCCTCCATGCTGTGAGAAAAAATACAAGACTATGGAAAATGCACCTTCGTGTCTCACAGGACACCCAAAACCGGATTCCGTGGTCATGCAAGCTGCTTAGCGCTGGTCGAAAAATCCGGTACCACCTCTTTTGGCTTCTCCTGACAAGGATGGCAGATGCCTAGATTCTATCGCCAAACTTTTTTCTTCAATGTCAGCATTCACAGAGCAGTGAATTGTTTGGCGATCTTAGCACGTTATGATTGCCAAATGTGGTCAGACATAGGCCCATACTTGGACCAACTACCAGAGAATGCTAAGAAAGAGGCAAAGAAGATCCTCCACAAGGGAGAAAGAGCATCCAATGAAGTTATAGATTCTGCCATGGATGTCGCTTTGACAGGGGCAGAAGTTCTTAAACGACGAGGATGGCTCAAAGCCTCCTCATTCCACCCAGAGGTTCAGAATAAAATCTTAGACCTTCCACATGACGGAGAAGATCTCTTTGGAAGTCAGGTGGAGGAAGCCCTTAAAACCATATAGGCAGACACAGATACCGCTAAGTCTTTGGGGATGCTGCAGCTCAGGAAACTCCTTTTCGAGGATCCAGAAGAAGAGGACTGCCCTCTTATAGGGGGGGGGCATACTCAGTGAATAATCAATTTTACCATTCGCAATTCCAACAAAGGCAACCTCCTCAGACATCCTATGACAGATCGAACAGATCAGCACGGGCAAGAAAAGAGGTTGGCTGTCGACAATGATATGGCACAGGCTCCGGCTCAAACCTCCCCACCTCATTCTCCTCAACCTTTCCCATCAAAAACCGTGTATCTTGCAGGCAAGATTACAAACCACCTTCACCAATGGAAAGCCATTACTACAGACCGGTTGGTTCTTCGCCTTGTGCAATTCGGACATACTCGAGAGTTTATCCGAAAAACACGGGCAACCCCTCCGCAACCCTTCCACCAAAAGCATCTCAAGGCTCTTCAACAAGAGGTCAAAGCCATGCTTCTAAAAGGAGTGATCGAGAAGGGGCAGAGGTTTCTACTCCCGTTTCTTCTTAATCAGTAAGAAACTGCAGCAGTGGCAAACAATTTTACATCTCAGAAGGCTCAGCGTCTACCTAAAAAAACAATAATTGCTGATGATCACGTTGCAGGAGGTTCTGAAGCTCCTAGACCAGTACCACTTCATGGCCTCATTAGACCTCCAAGACGCTTATTACCACATACCCATTCACCCAAAGCACAGGAAATACTGGAGGTTTTTGGTTGCCAGACGGCATTTCCAAATCAAAGTGCTCCCCTTCGGTCTCAAATCTGAGCCCAGAATTTTTACGAAGAGCCTTGCTCCGGTAACAGCATTTCTCAGACATCAAGGGCCAGATGTAGGTAATCTCAATTTACCCATTCTTAAATACCGAATTTTACCGATTCGGTATTTAAGAATAGGTAAATGGGATGTAGATAATTTTTCGGTAAAAATTACTGAATTGGTAAGATTCAGTAATTAAGAATCGGTATTTACCGATTCGGTATTTACCGAATCAGTAAATACAGATTCAGTAATTCCCATTCATTCCTATGGGCCTGGAGGCCCATAGGAATGAATGGGAATTACTGATGCAGTAAATACCGATTCTGTAAATACTGAATCGGTAAATACTGAATCGGTTATAGGGGAAACCCTTTCAAGGGTGGCAGAGTGTCACATTGACACCCTGTTGCACCCCTGAATAGTGCATGGGTGCACATGTGGCACACGTACATGCCCTAAGGGCATGTATGTCTGCTACATGGCACTGTTAAAAAAGCACAAAATTGCTTTTTTAACTGTTTCCATTATTTACCACCAACTTGTAGTTGGTGGTAAATAACGAATCCTTATAGGTGAAAAGCACTCACTTGAGTGCTTCCTACATTTCAGATTCGGTAATTTACCGAATCGGTACTTAAGAATTCGGTAATTTACCGAATTCTTAAATACCGATTCGGTAAATTACCGAATCTGAAATGTAGCCACCTACATCCCAAATGCCTAATACCGGTCGGTAATGGCCGAAATTCAGTAATTTCGGCCGCTACCGACCGGTATTAGGGTTCCTACATCTGGCCCCAAGTCTTTCCATATCTTGACAACTGGCTGATAAAGGCACTTTCCAAATCTGCAGTGCAAGAGTCTCCAAAGGCCTGCACTGCTCTCTTCTGGCGCCTGGGCCTCACTCTCAATTTGCAAAAATCCAGGCAGGATCCTTCTCAAACAGTTGTCTTCCTGGGGGCCAATTTAGACTCGGTGTGCTTAAAAGCTTAACCCGCGGAGGAACGGCAACACCGGCTTCTCACGCTCACAAAATCCATCAGAAGAAAAAAATATCTTTTGGTCTGACTGTACTAGTCTCTCTTGCGAGTGATGTCATTGTGCATACCACTGATCCCATTCTGTCGCCTCAAAGTGCGACCCATGCAGGAGGAACTGGACAAGCAGTGGGCACAGTTCAAAGGCTCTTTCGACGACATCATCAAGATAACTCCACGCATGCTAAAGACAAAACCCATCTGTCAGCAGGGCTGTATACCCAACTCATAACGGCACAGTTCGTGATTACCACAGTTGTGTCACTAGAGGGATGGGGAGCTCATCTCCAAAAGCTTCAAGTGAGCGGCAAGTGGTATCAGACTCAAAGTCAAACTTGTATAAATCTATTGGAACTAAGAGCAGTACATATAGCCCTTCAAGCTTTTCTTCCCAGGATACAGCACTCGCCAGTGCTCGTCTGTACGGACAATACCACAACAATGCACTATATAAACAAACTGGGAGGCACAAGATCTTGCCAGCTTTCCAGGGAAGCACAGAAGTTGTGGGAATGGGCTATAATTCACTGAATCATCCTCCGAGTAGAACATGTTCCGGTACAACAAAACACAATTGCAGACACACTCAGCAGACTTACAACATGGTGCCACGATTGGGAATTGCACCAGCAAACCCTGCACATCATCTTCCTATGCAGGGGTACTCCAGAATTGGACTTATTTGCAAGTCACCAGAACCGCAAATGCCAGTACTATGCAAGTTGGCATCCCCAACAAGGGTCATGGTGGAATGCCTTTTCAATTGCATGGTCCAGCATCTTTGCTTATGCTTCTCCTCCCATTCCCCTTATTCCAAGAGTACTGAGGAAGATGAAGACTGAACCATGCAGACTGATCCTCATTACTACAGCATGGCCACGTCAACAGTGGTACACAGAGCTGCTTCTTCTATCCCAGGTCCTGCACTTCCGACTTAGTGTTTCCCAATCTTCTGACAATGAACCAGGGCCAGATCCTACACCCAGACCCCAGGAACCTCCACTTATCGGCATGGCTCTTGAATTCAATGAGTTCCAGAACTTAAACATTTCCGGGGAATGTCAAGATATTTTAGCCAGAGCCAGGGCAGACAGTACCAACAAAACGTACCGTCTCAAATGGAAGCGTTTCTGCATTTGATGCCATCAAGAAGTTATACATCCGCTGTCCTCCTCTACAGAGCTGTCCTTACCTTACCTATTACAGATAGCGAAAGCAGGTTTGGAGCATAGCTCGATAAAAGTTCACCTAGCGGCTATTTCCCATTATAGAAGATCACAGCACTCTCCACCTTTGTGGTCTTCTAGAATAATAAAAGTATTCCTCAAAGGGCTGTTTCGTGTTTTCCTCCTATAAGGCCTCCTCCTCCGGCCTGGCAGTTGAACACTGTTCTTTCACAATTGATAATCTCCTTTCTAACCAATTCACAAAGCAGAAATCAAGTTCCTGTCATGGAAGTTGACTTTACTTCTTGCCCTGACCTCAGCCAGACGGATTAGCGAGATTCAGGCTTTTGTTACAGAGGAACTCTTTATGCAATTCAAGACTGATGGGGTTATACTCTGTACGAATCCAAATTTCATACCCAAAGTTCCATCAGCTATCCACCTTAATGAGCCTGTGGTACTAAAGGATTTCTTCCTGAATTCGTCATCGACTGCTGAAAAGACTCTTTATTTGTTGGTTGTCAAGCGTTGCCTAAAGTTTTATCTCCAAAAGTTACAAGCTTTTCGCAAGGATTCACAACTATTTGTTGCATACAGTGTATCAAAAAAAAGTTTCCCGCTCTCCAAACAGAGTATCTCTAGATGGATCTCAAGTGCGATTTAATATTGCCACCACAAAGCAGGCCGACCACTGTCTTCCAGAGTTAGAGCCCACTCCACGAGGGCTGTGTCTACATCTGCAGCTTTATTTGCGGGAGTGTCACTTCCAGAAATTTGCCGTGCAGCAACGTGAAAGAATAGACACACATTTACTAGACATTACTGCTTGGATTCAGCAGTCCTAAACGACACGGCGGTGGGTCAAGCAGTACTTCGGCATCCATTCCATTAAGGTGAGCCACCCCTGTCTGCCCCCGCCACCTCTTTTGCTGTACACATTTACGTAGGGTAAATCATTTACTTTGCTTAACGCTTAAAGAAATGTATTTCCTAATTGTTATTAATATGATTATAGTTGTCTTATTGTTTGGTGATGACTTGCAGGTCTTATTGATGTATATTCCTGTTAAGCTGGTCAAAGCTATGTTAAATGTGCTACTCAACTGCTTGCTATTCGGATACATATATCGGAAGGGGTTGGAAGAGACCCCCATTCACCCTCGCTATAATGGCACTATATAGGCTGCGGAATCAGCGACTAAAATTGTCCCCAAAGCCAAAATACTGTAGGGTGACGATTAAATATGGGCAGTGGACACTGTTTTTTTTTTGTCCTCATTTGCCTCTTCCACAGAGAAAGAAAGAGATAGCCATTTCACTTACACCAGTGTTGGAGGGAAAACATGGCCTTTTGCACATTTATGCAGGAAGCCTATACCTATAAAATCAGCATTTCAGGGCCATAGGAGATAGTCTATACGGACATATGTCATGGGCTGTCGAGTAGAAAGTATAGTGCATATTGATTGGGTCGGCGCACCTCCATAGGTCGGATAGGCCACATTTGTGCAACCAGGTTAGACCTTATGCTGTGAATGCCTCTGTCTGCCTAAATCTTTGTCCGGATCTATCAGGTCGCCACCCACCAGGACAGCTGCAGTCAGTCTGCAAGGTTTCTGACAGGACTTCTTGGATGAAGTGTTCCTGATGCTCATTCAAGGGAATGAATGGAAGCTATCATAACTGGGAGGGATCCAAACTGGAGTCGCCTCTTGATTTAGTCACTTTTGCCAATCCTCACCTTTTTGAAAGTCTAGGAAATGAGTATGGCCATCTCCCCTTTTTTAGCGGCCCCTGGAGACCAAAACGACTGGGATAATAGCCAGGATCGCATCTTTATTTATTTATTTATTTATGTAGTTTGTAAAGCGCACAGCTACCCCAGAAGGGGTGTCCCGGCGCTAGAACCTGAACCTCCGGGTGAGAAGAAAGGAGCAGAGAGGGAGTCAGCAGGATAAAAATCAGAGTCCAGAAAAGAGCCAAGTTTTGAGTCTGGCCCGGAAGATGGATTCAGAAGGGCAGAATCTAAGATCGATTGGCAGAGCGTTCCACAATTTTGCCGCGATAACACTGAACCCTCTGCCGCCCATTCTAGTGAGTCTAAAACGGGGAGAGATCAGAAGGCGGAGGTCGTTGGATCTCAGGGATCTGATGGAATGGGATATTGAGACTCGTTTTTTCAAGTAATTGGGTCCGAGGTCATTGATGGCTCGGTAGGCGAGGGTAAGGATCTTGAACTGGATACGG
This sequence comes from Lissotriton vulgaris, assembly GCF_964263255.1. NCBI lineage: Eukaryota > Metazoa > Chordata > Amphibia > Caudata > Salamandridae > Lissotriton > Lissotriton vulgaris. Next base: position 1,478,686,567 of record NC_141694.1, read on the forward strand.
CTGGCCACCGGTAGCCAGTGAAGTTCCTTACGATAGGCGGAGACTGACTGACGGTAGGGGATATTACCAATTAATCTGGCCGCCACGTTCTGGACAATCTGAAGCCGGTCTATCAGATATTGAGGGGCACCAGCATAAAGGCTATTGGCATAGTCCAGGTGAGACGTAATGAGGGCATGGGTAACTGTACGACGGGAGTCCAGAGGGAGATAGGGGAGTATCTTTTTGATCATGCGCAACTTCAGGAAGCAGGCAGAGGTCACTTTATTAACCTGAGTTTTGCATGAGAGGGAGTCGTCAAACTGAAATCCCAGGTTACGAGCAGAGTGAACGGGAGAGGGAGCAGGATCAAGTGCCGTGGGCCACCACCAAGAGGAAGGGATGGAATTTTTCTGGTTAAAAAACAGCACCTCTGTCTTGTCAGCATTGAGTCTAAGGTGGTTATCAGTCATCCAGACACTGATGTTATTGAGGCACTGGCGGAAGTTGGTGAACGCGGAGTCTGAGTGGTCTCTGAAGGAAAACATCAGCTGAGTATCGTCAGCATAAGAGACCACCCTGACTCCGTAGGACTCCACAACGTCGGCCAGTGGGGCAAGATAGATGTTATCTTTGGTACGTCTTTTGGCAACAGGTGCGTCTCCAGTAGCTGACTTATGTTGCTCTCACTGTGCTCTAGGAGGGACAGGATTGCGGCCCTTTTGACCTAGTGATTCAAGCTCTTCACATTGAGGCTAAGGAATTTAATGCCCTTAATGGGTGGCCAGGGTGGGTGCTTCATGGTGTGGGAAGCACAGAGTGCCTGCGAGGTAAGTTGTGGTGTTCCGGAGTACAGAAAGTGGGCCATAGATGTGGTGGGTGTAGTGAGGTGCTTGACCATGGTGTGCTGAGTGAAAATAACAAACTGTCCCCAACATTATCCATAACATATTTACCAAAATGAAGTCCATATGACATGGAAGTCCATTGAGTGGGTCCAATATGTTGTGCCAGAGGCGGGGCACAGGAGAAGTTCATCTGCAGGCAAGGAAGTATGATCTGCACCACCTCCATCCTCAGGCAAAGCAAATAACTGGTGGGAAAGGAGGCCAAGCACTGCAATGTTGCTTTGATAGATGTGTTTTTAGGGGGCGTCAACAGGTGCGTCTGTTCCACCCATTGTGTCCTGTGAGAGTTTGTCCAACACCGCCTTGTGTTCTTGCACTATCACCCTAAGATCAGGGTGTGGCTTCTTCGAGGTTTTAGGGTGCCTTTGCCAGTAGGAGACTTGGAACAGGTGAGGATTTTGATGATCCCGCCATGGGCCGAGGGGTCTCCTCCAGCAGCAGGCCCAGGATTCGGCAAGCCTCCTGTAATGATCGAGGCTGGTGTAGTTGGCCCCCAAGCAAAATATATGGCATAATGGGGTATCCCAGGCCTAATGAGATGGACTTGGAGCAGAGGAACTCTGTGCTGGGTGTAAAGTCCTGGCGCGGCTGGAGAGTAATCGTCGAGAGGTCCTGATAGAGGAGGAACTTGTGCCCTTGGAATTGGGGGTGTTGCAAATCTCTAACTCTCATAATAATGTCTTCCTTTAGCTGGGGGTCATGTACGCACACCGGGATATCTGGAGGGTTTGCATTGTTACCCCCAAGACAGCCTGCTCAGTGGAAGCGATCAAGCTGTAGATAGCCGTATTCCTTCCGGCCCAAGACATGCAGGAATAGGGCACACACAAAGCTGCTAATGTCTGCTCCATTCGGTATCCCTCTGAGCCACATGTTATTCAGCCAATATGTTCTCAAGGTTTTCTGAGTGGACTATTAGGTCTACTTGCTGTACTTGGAGCTTTAGTACTTCTCGACTGAATATCTCAATGTCTTTCCCCCTGTGCGGTCTCATTATGTTCCAGGGAGGACACTTTTTTCTCCGGGCGATACCAATCGCGCTTCATTTCCTGCAGCTCCAGGGTCAGGTCTTATTAGACCATATATAGATCTGTCCTGAGTGTGTTAAAGAGGTACTCCGGGAAGGCAGGGGTAACAGGCCCGTCCTCCACACCTGGGTCGTCTGATGTGGAGTTGCTTTGAGGGAAGAGGGCCTCTTTGCCAGACAAATGTTTGGAGTGGGTGAACATATCTTGCACGGTGTGATTCTTATTGCCTATGGAGGCGGCCATTTAGGAAACGGAGGGTCAACCCAGCTGTCTGGGTACTACCCTGGATTAGTGTTGAGTGCTGTGCCTCTCTGGTGTTCCTCTTGGTGGAATCCGAAGCAGGCACCACCTTGACCCGGAGCGTGCTGGGGGAAGATGGAGGTGTTCGCACATGCGCACTGAGGGCTGAGCTAATGCCACTGCTCCGGAGAGGCCTTGGGTGCTGTGATGGAGAAAGGTGACCCCTGTGCCCCTCGGGGGAGGGTGGAGCCTATCAGTCACTCCCTCAATGCCTGTTCTGCTGGCTCCGTTACCGCCCCTACGATGCTCCCACTGTGGTGTTACAATCCTCAGCTAGCCCATGGTGACCTACGGGTAGGGTTGGCTGAGCAAGGCTAAGCAGGACCCCTGCCATTTTGACAGCTAGCACAATGTAGGGCTGTTACTAGTTCTGGCCCATGCAGGCTCTTAAACCCCACTGATGGGAGACCTCCCATGTCGCCTCCACGCCGCTCCGGGAAACATCAGCACCTCCCCTCACAGTTTGCCGCAGTGTCACGAGTCGGAAGACAGGTGCTCATTGGCATGGAAGGGTCTTTACTATCATGGTATCCTCGCTGTGGGACCCCCACCAACAAGTTATCCCCTGGAGTTGGCAACGTACTCCGGGGGCCACAGCTTCATTCTCTGGAAGCTCAGGGAGGTCAGCAATGCTGCATCAGGCAGCGGTGGGTGATCTGGTGAAGCAGGGACAGGCCTGCACCCTCCGCTGGGCCTCACCCGCCATCTTGAGTGGCACACCACTGACCTCAGTGTGCTCGACAGATCTGTGTGTCCCATTGGCGCACATTAACTCGAGCCCCCAGCATTGTGGTCAGGGATAATTTGCCTGTCTTCTAGTTGACTGCTGGGCCTTCTCCCCTCAATGAGAGGACCTGCTAAAGCAAGCGCCAAACATCCTACACGCCCGCCATCTTGGCCACGCCTTCTAGTATGTGGTTTATACAAGAATGCCCATGTTAAATGTCATCTTTAGTGTTTGTTCTCGAAGGCTGTCTCCGCAGGAAAAAACACTGGAGCGTTACTTGCCTTTTCTGATGTATAACCTTAATATAAGTCAACTTAATTTTAGTAGTTGAGTCTTGAAATTTTGCCTGAATAGTTTAGCGATTGCATTCTCATTTGATCAGTTCATCTCTCATATGGATCAATCATTATAAAAAGAACAGGAGGAAATAGCTTGCCATTCTCCCGCTGGGACTTCATTATGTTCTAGATATTTAAATTATAAAATTCAGCCATGTTTGGTTTCAGGAAGGTCTGTATTGAAATTTTCATTTGAACAAACAAAGAATTACGTTTGTAAGTACTCGTTCTGGGGTGATAACAAAAAGATGATCTGTAGGGGGCTTCAATCAATCTCAGCCGCTGTTAATTATCCCTATTCAGCATTACAGTTCTGCCAAGTTGGAGTTATTTGCTCCTTATGCTGCTGCAGCCTGGGACAAATCCCATCCAAATTGATCTTCACCCTGCCTCGATAGGGACGGCCCAGCCACAACTGCTAGGACACGTCTCCTCCTCTTTGCATAGGAACAGAAGCCAACTCAAACATGTTTGTGTCTTATGGGGCATAATCAGTGATTTGAAGATTGTGTCTGTGGAACTGTGAGCTACAAGACCCAAGTCTAAGTATCTCACTGGAACAAAGTGATGGATGGATCCCTTGAATGAATCTCAATCGCGGCTTGTATTCCATGTATTCAAATTCCAATCCATTTGTTTTGTTTACTCACAATGCTGCATATGTCTGGTTCCTAGCCATTTGCAAATCAGCTTTGGAAGCCTCCTCTTTCCCTCACAAAAAGGAACATCCCAGCCCGAATTGGACTGAACAGAAGCAACTCCAGACATGTTTCGACCTTGTTGGACTGTAAGGAGAATTTTTGGAAGCATAGTCCTCCAGCACAACACGTGGGATTGGTTAGTTCTGGGTTTAACGCGTGAACTATAAAATGCGAATGGGTCATTTTGAAGAGCAGAACTTGTTCATTTCACTGGCGGATGCATCAGCAGCCTGCCTTCTTTCTACCTTATTCTCCTCTCCAATGCTGCTGGCAAAAGTGTGCCCTTGGTTCCTTAGTTAGCTGTCCCAAAAGCAGCTACACTGCTGAATTGCATCTTCTGTGGGGTAGAAGTATAAAAAGGACCACCTTTATGGCAAATGCAGCACCATTAGAACCGCTTTTTATAATACTGTGCTGCAGTTAGAGTCTCAATCATCAATAAAGCAAGGTTAAGAACATGGGAAGAGTTGTGGTCTAGAGACTGAGGAACCTGGTAGTTCAGGTGACCTTAAATTTAGATTCTGGCTCCATCTCAACGCTTGTGGGTTAAATTGGAAGGATCTTCTAATCGGTGTTGATGTTAAAAATATCACAAGAAAAGAGAACCACGGACTGCATTATTAAAGCAGCTCCTGATCGGTTTCTGAGCTTGGCCCTATTGACTTGCCCGCAGTAAATAGACTCCCATTGCACACTCTTGTCTGGTAAAGCTATGCTTGCTCAGGAGAGCAGTTGCACATTGTATCATGTGCATGTGTGTCTAAAAGCGGGGGCACGCTGAAGGCGTGACTGAAGGCCTCTCTTGTGTTCATGGACTGCATGGTTGTGCCTTATTGGAGTTTTCAGGCCCACTGCGTGGATCGACTGCATCAATTTTCCTTGCAAACTTCCAAAGATCACCCTCGCTTCCTTTGACAGTTGATTTCAGTCGCCCCTCTTCGACAGCTCATCCATTTGTATCATCCAAGGGTGCTTCACAATACTTATCTAAGAACTTTATGCAAGTATCCAAATGCTCGGCCTTTGGGGCATTCAGTTCCCTACCATCTAATGGTATTGCAAAAACAATGGGTTTAAGACGATATACATCAATCGTTTGTAAATATATCCCAGGCAATTGCTAGTGAATGTGTAAAACCAGATTCAAAACTATTTGCAAAGGTTTCGCACAGTATTGCAGGTTTCGCACAGTATTGCATGTTTTTTTCTACAGCCCCCTCACACACACACACACTTGAGGTCAACGCCAAGTGCGGCTGCCCTGGTCACACCGCCCTAAAGTTGTCCCTGTCTTGATCACTTGGTCATTAGTTATCTTGTTGAGATAGGTTTTCAAGTGAATACCTGCACAAAATTGTGACTACAATTTAAGATTGTGAAACACATCATTGGAATCGTTTTCTCTACTTAACAAACTGGTGAGATAACAATTGAATGTCCTTTTGCACTTGATCTCCACAGTATACCTTTCACAGTGCAATTAAAATTATATTTTGGCCTTTTTGAAAAAATTGCTGTTTAAACAAAGAAAATCAGTGGGTCACAACTGATGGCCTTAAGGGTCACATTTCCAATCCACATCATTTTCTAGAGAATACGGTGGGGTTTAAAACACTGATATTCTTTAGTCTAAAGCTCATTTTTGATTTCGAAATCCACAAGAAATATCTTTCTTATGATTGTACACAGCATCAACCTCCCAGGGCTTTTTGTGACTTATGAGTTGGAGGCATAAGAGATACATGGATCTTCATTTGCCATTTGGATTCTACTTACCACACTGGTTTGCACCACTGCAGAAACACTGAATTTCCAACTACATCAAATGGAATTAAATATGCAACGATTCTCTGTTTGTCATACACTTTGTTTCCATCTGCCTTTTCAGCTTTTTTTTAAAATTTGAACTTTATAATGTAAATGCTGTTTATAATTTTTATACACTACACAAGTAATTTCTGCAAGTATGTATTATTTGTTGCGATCTGAATGCTACTTCATGAAGACAACGATAGAGACAAGATATTTTTTAGGTCGAGTAAAACTCGGACCTATTGTTGTCAACCCAAAAAATTCCTTTCCTAGGATTTTGGACAGTGCACAAGAGTCACGTGACTCCTTGTGGACGAGCATGCCCAGCCCTCCCACTGCCAGCAGCATTTCTCCACGGCCGCCAGGCCACATCAAAGGCTTCCCCAGCGTGCGCTCGGCCGGCCGGCCTCTGGTATTTCTCCTCCCCTAATTATTCACTTCACTTTGGCCGAGCTTCAAAGGGATCTGCTTCACACTTCACGGCCGCCGTGACTCACATTTCTCCTTCCTTCGTGTCCGCCACCTCTCCCCGCCCCCCGCCGTCACTTATTCACGGCTGCATATGTTCTAATAGAGACGTTAATTATATCACCTACGAAAGCCGTTTAAAAACTTCTCAAGTCTGTCTTAAAAAATATGGTATAGAGAAATAAATTGTTTATTATATTATTTCAGTGTGTGGTCAGGCCTTTCCGATGCTGCTAAGAGCCGCTGTCGCACGCAAACACCCCATTTTAAGGGACAAGCTTTGATTTTCAGCAAACTGATGTATTTAACCTTTGATGACATTCTTCCTCTCCGAAGCGACTACAAACACTTCTGACTTGGCTTTATGCTCGTTCACAAAACATTTTGTGGGGAAAGAATGCATTTGAGCCTCATTCCAATGCGGGCGTTTTTCCGTCACTCCCATTCACACATTCTCTCTTTCCGTGGCCCCCTCCCTCTCGCACAATGCGCCGCCTATTTGCTTCCAGGACTCGCTAAAGCTCCAATTAGGAGATCAAAGGGACGCGGGGAAGAGCTGATAACAGACCTTATCGTTAAGTGTGCAGAGAGTTCATCGTTAGACATTTTCCTCAGACAGGATTGTATTGACTTTAATATTTCAGCCATTCCTTTCGAATTCCTGGTGCAGTTTATTTATTTTACTTTCATCAGCCCACTCCATATAAGTGTGTGTGTTTTTTTTCTACTTAGTCTCCTCTTGATTGCACTCTCCCTGCCTCCTCTGGCTCCTTCATGCAGCCTTACTCACCCAACCCCAACCCCGCCAACCATCCCCACAACCCTTCCATCCACCTCCCCAGCTGTCCGTCCTGATCCCTCCCTCCCCACCTTCCTCAGCGCGGCCTGTTGTGCACATGAGGTAAAGAACAAAATAAGTGCTATGACGGGGGTCAACGCTAGCTGCGTCTTAGTTTTTTTCATTATTAGTACTTTCGACCATGTGCACTGTAGGGGGCAGCAGGTTAACTTTTTTTGTTGCACCTCCAACAGTCTACTTTGGCCTGCCAGCATGAGTGCTGTGCTGACAGTTACTACCCAGGAGATCCAGTTACACAGGTACAGCACATGGATGGTTGGCTAAAGCTCCTCTTTCTCGGTCTATCGATCATCACAAGCTCCTCTCTGTCTCCTGCATCGCCACAAGTCTTGCGATATCATTCGCTGAACATAACTTAGACGTTGGGATACTGTGCGATCTCGCAATGTGCCTGATACCTGATCTTACTGACTCACTCTGCCCCACACCACTCTGGTTTCGCAGTGCCTTTCAGTCGCGTGACCGTGGGCAGGAGGCCCTGGAGCTGATGACCTTGCACACTTCAGCAGTTGTGATGCGCACCCTGCTTCGCTTTCAGGGGCCTCTGTCCTATTATCTAGTTCCCTAGTGTGTCTCGTAGCCCTCGACTGTGATTCATACCTGAACCTTTTAATTATTCATTGTTCCTTCTGCGTATCTTGATTTTCATCAGCCCTGTCTTGTGAGCATCACAGTGTCACTGATTCAGCACTTCTTTTAAAGAGGAGACCAACTCTTAAATAGACGCAGGCACTAAATTACAACTGCCACTTAAAATTCGATTTCTTCCGCAGAATGCTAGGTATTAAGTGAACACAGAGCCTGAATCTGCCTTGAAGAGTAAGCTGGTTGCCTCTCTTTCGCCTTTTGATTATTTTAAAAATTAACCCATAGCAGATTTTAAACAAACTTCCAAGTCCATGTCCAGGCCAAGCAGTAATGTTTTTAGTTGTTGTTTGCCCACTAAAATGTTGCTTTAGGTTGTGTGGTGCACGGGCTTGTACACGTGCACGTTTCCCTCTTGGTGTACAAATCTTGAGGCTTTCTCGAGGTTACAAATTAAATTGGAATTACTCGTATGTTATTGTTTTTTTTTTAAGAGAAAAATGTCCTAATGTGAAATACTGCAAACTGTGAACGGCCTGTTCATTTAAATAAGCATTAAAATATTAGTACCCCTCGTTGGTTTTTGAACGCCTATTTCTAACAGTGAAAGCATGTTGAAACTTGAGAGGTAATTTTAATGTGTGCGTATCATCAGCTTTCAAGCACAGGCAATTCATTATTTATGTGAGTTTAGAAACCATAAGATAACAACATGTGTTTGTCACATAACACATTTATACTTTCTCACTAGGCAGGGTCACGTATCTGTCTGGGGAAATCTATATTTTTAAAGTTTTTTACTGGTATAAACAAATTCGGCAACAAAAACAAAGCCGGAGGCATGGTTAGCAGTGTTTGCTGCGTCCAGCTGGGATGTGGTTTGTGGCTGAGTGAAGGTGTGTGTGCTCTGCATGCAGAGAAGATGTGTTTGTCATGGGCAGGGACATTTGGGGCCCATTCTCTCCTCATTCACCCGCCCACATTCCACATTTGCCGCACATTCTTCCCAGCATGCATCTGTCCTCGTTCCACAGTACCAATATGTGGCCCAGAGGCAGCAAGGGCTATCCTGAAAGTGTTGAGCAAAGCACTTAGAAACCAAAGTCATCGGTGACGCCTGGCTTTTTAGCCTATAGCAACTTGCATTCCCGGATTTCCAGGCCCTGCCTGCTCTCCTCTCTCTCCTATCTCGCTCTCTTTACCTTCCCCCTGCTCTTTTTTTTATCCCTCTCCCCATCTCCCCCTCTGCCTGCTCTCCTCTCTCCCTCCCTCCCCTCTCTCTCCCCTCCGTCCTCCGCTCTCGTCCTCCCCCTCAATTCTTACCCTCCCTCTACCCTCTCTCCCTTTCCCTCTCTCCCTTTCCCTCACTTCCCTCTCCCTTTCCCTTTCCCTCTCTTCTCTCTCCTCTCTCCCCGTCTGTCTCTCTCTCCTCTCTCCCCCTCTCTTTACCCTCTCCCTCCTCTCCTTTTTCTCCCTCTCCCCATCTCCCACTCAGCACCACCACAGCACCAATCAGCACCACCACAGCATCACTCAGCACCATCACAGCATCACTCCGCACCAGCACAGCATCACTCAGCACCACCACAGCACCACTCAGCACCACCACAGCACCACTTAGTGCCACCACAGAACCACCACAGCACCACTCAGCACCACCTCAGCACCACCACAGCATCACTCAGCAACACCACAGCATCACTCAGCACCACCCCAGCATCACTCAGCATCACCACATCATCACTCAGCGCTACCCCAGCATCACTCAGCACCACCACATTATCACTCAGCGCCACCACATTATCACTCAGTGCCACCACAGCACCACTCAGCACCACCACAGCACCACTCAGCACCACCACAGCACCACTCAGCATCACCACATCATCACCCAGCGCTACCCCAGCATCACTCAGCACCACCACATTATCACTCAGCGCCACCACGTTATCACTCAGCACCACCACATCACCACTCAGCACCACCACAGCATCACTCAGCACCACCACATTATCACTCAGCACCACTCTGCACCACCACAGCACCACTCTGCAGCACCACTCTGCACCACCACAGCACCACTCTGCACTACCACAGCATCACTCAGCGCAACCCCAGGTTATAGTTGTCACATTTGCAAAAGTTATAACTATTCGCATTGTAAATGACAAAGCTATTAATTGAGCTATTTTCAAAACCAACACAAATAATAAAATGGTCATTTATAAGACCAATCGCTCAAACTTTCCTAATGCGAGACCTATTGCATTGCAAATGCTTTTGTTAATAGTGTGTGGGCTGATTCCGTTTGGCTTTCAAATGCGCTGTATGATTGAACCACTATAACTGAATAACTGAATTGCCCATTTAGCAGAGCTTTACAGACATTTCACTTATGCAATCTGTTGTGGGTAAAAGAAGATAAAAAGTAGATGGTAGCCAGGTAATTAATCCAAGTCAGGTGTTTATTAGTTGGTTTCAGTAAGATAAATATTAGGTCCCACCAGGAGCTTGATGGATGTTGCTCAGCCCTCACTCACCAACTGACATTCTCCACACACACCAGGCACACACACATTCTATTCACTCTGACATCACGCACACCAACATTCCATGCAGACATCTCACTCATACTGGCTGAGCAACCTAAAGGAGATAAATCTAGTTACAACATATCTCCTTTTCTTCACAGAAATTAAACAGAATTGCTTGCAACATAAAGCAATAAATAAATCAATTAAAATCTTGAAAGATACACATGCAATGAAGCGGACAGTTCATATAAGAAAAGAAAAGGAAAGAAGAATAAGTAAAGCAAAGAAACAACGTAAAAGGATAAACCACAGAACATGGCACATATCCCCTTCCCTTGGAGAGAACAGAAAAGAAAAGAAAAAGAACACAATACGTTGCACTAAGGCGCAAATGTATTGGGTAGAAACCCACCACAAAGAAGCATAAAAATAGCATCAATAAAAGTAACATAAATATTTAGGGTAAAACGTGACCCAAGAATAAATGTATAGGGTAAACACTTGACCCTAGAATAAGTGCACAACCTTTCGTATAGCAATAAATGTATAGGGTAAACACTTGACCCTAGAATAAGTGCACAACCTTTCGTATAGCAACAACAATAAATGCACCATGAATATTAATAATTACTTGCGCGCTTCTCAATAATTACACTAAAGCGTCTTACTACTTATGCGCTTCTTGATAATTGCACTAACGCGTCTTACTACTTGCGCGCTTCTTAATAATTGCACTAACGCGTCTTACTACTTGCGCGCTTAATAATTATGGCATAATAGCATCAATAAATGCCGCATAAATGTATAATACTCCAGCTCATAAAATCATAAATGTATAGGGTAGAAACACAACCCCATGAAAGCATACCGCATAAATGTATAATACTCCAGCTCATAAAATCATAAATGTATAGGGTAGAAACACAACCCCATGAAAGCATAAACATATTGGTACAAGACCCATTACACTTTAAGAGTAGAAAGTTGAGCACAACAAAACTGCAAGTGTAGCATATCAACAGTGAAAAGGTGTGCGCACCACCCACACTAAAGAATTGAAGAAATGTAAAGAGACCAGCTCCTACGCAAACTACACCACAGAAAAGAATAATGCTAGTGCTACACAAGTGTCTAGGTCAGAAAATTTAGCACATATCATATAAGCCGAAACACCCACTTATAGGATGAGTAAAGATTAGAGCAAACACTGTTCAACATGACAACCATTGAAACACAATAAACTAAAACAAATAAAGTTGTCACCGTAGATCCATTTTCATCGATACTTCTTCGTAATTCTCATAAATTAGTCCCAAAGGCTTTCCTTTTCCTTTAGTGCGACAACAATGTTCAATACAACTGTGCTACTTTACTGCTCCCAACACGAAGAACAATTTTTTACAGTACCTGAAGTTACTTGCTCTGATCCGAGATCTAAAAAATAGCAAGTAAAGGCCATGCTGGAGGAAGCTTTAAATAGGTGAACATCGCGTCTCAGCAAAGAAGACTGCAAACATTTCCACAGAACTTACGCTCCGCGTAATGTAGAATACAAGCAAAATCATCACAGCAAGAATACTTATCACTGCAGTCACCAACTGCTCCTTCGAGATTACGTTGAAGAATTTGAAGAAGAAAATGAAAAGCTTGCAGCAGCAGCAGCTTAACGTCCGTCTGTGTACAGTTTCAAGTGACGTGGTAGGCATTGCATGGACGCAGACGCAGACGCAATAACAAGAAAAGTGAAGCGCCCTTGGTAGGCTGTCCAGATAGTGGAGGACACTGGTGGGACTCTTAAGGGCGTCCTTTTCCTTGTTTTTCTTTTAACTTTAAAATAGCTTAGTTTCTAGTTACTTGTATCAATAAAGTACAATAAGGTTCATAGAATTATGTAGGTTCTCTCACCTTCGGTTTTCTTGAGGTCAAAACACGCAAGGTTTCCTTTAAAGCGTCGCCAAAATGTTGTGGGTAAAAGAAGATAAAAAGTAGATGGTAGCCAGGTAATTAATCCAAGTCAGGTGTTTATTAGTTGGTTTCAGTAAGATAAATATTAGGTCCCACCAGGAGCTTGATGGATGTTGCTCAGCCCTCACTCACCAACTGACATTCTCCACACACACCAGGCACACACACATTCTATTCACTCTGACATCACGCACACCAACATTCCATGCAGACATCTCACTCATACTGGCTGAGCAACCTAAAGGAGATAAATCTAGTTACAACATAATCCCATTTTCCATTAGGAATCCAAGTTCGACAGTACTCGAATAGAAACATATTTTGTCAATCAATATACCCATACATATTCAGTCCCACACCCTGGCCGTTCACATAAGTATACCCATTCTGCCTTCATGCATGCAGAACAGATACATAAGGAGGGGTAAAATCAATTACAATGATTTATTAACCTTCTATAAAGTTTATTTTTTAAGAGAGTTTCTTGGACTAAAAAACTCAATGGCTTTGAATACTACCCCAGTGGTCGCTGACAGCCCACCTCCATCAATCTTGCACTCTGAGCTTTGCCAACTGTATAAGGGCAGTCTCTGATAACTATATGTATTATGCTATATACCAACACTCACTGACATACATATGCGTTCTCTATATGATCTCTCTGAACCCATGGCCCAATGTACAGCCTTTAATGCTAGATAGACCAGTGACGGTGGAATGTAAATGCTTCGAGTGTCTTGATTGGCTTCTGTGATTTTAGAAATTTAAAGCCCTTGTACACAAAACAAAGAAAAGTGGCCGATTCCGCGCCAGTGACCTTGCGGTACTCTGACATTTTCAATAACCCAAACTGAGTGCACAGACTAAAAGTACATTGTGATTTTCCATGTAGAGAATTTTATGCATATTTCTGCTGATCTTGTTATGAAATTTAACTGAGTAATAACTGAGCTGTTTGATTGACGGTCATCGTGTAAGGAGAAGCACGGGTTACCCTTGCCTGTATAACTGCACGTGAGGAAGGTCTTAGAAAACTGCAGCAGCTGTCAGATGTGACGGGTAACCTGTTACTTACTAAGCCGAGATGACAACCTTATACAATAATATGTTTTGTTTGGCTGCGTCCAGGTAGCGTAGGCACGCCTTGTAGTGGAACTGTAACCCGAACAGTGAATGAACACATGTTGAGGACGAAGGAATATGTGAGAGCCAAGAAACGCCAGAAAAGAGAAAGTATCTTGCCGAATAAAAATATTGTTGTTTTGTTCACTGCTCCAGGTCATGCTTTTTCATCCCAAGGGCATTGTTGCAAGGTGACACTGGTTCATTTTAGAAAGTTACTGACTCTTGATTGGGAGATGTAAGGGCTAGTTTAGCATCATACCCAGCTATATAAGGGTGATTTGGTGAAGTGCTAAAAGCAGGTACTAATACAATGATCACTTTATCACTGTCTTTCAGGTATATTCACCGACAATTTCATCGTGTTATCCTTTCTGGAGCAACCCCATCTCTGCTTTATTCAAATTTCAAAGAAGGCAACTTCCCCCGATGTTAACAAAAGGCTGGAAAAACTCTCATCCCTGGATAATAAGGTATGATTTTAAAGTAGTGACCTACCTACCATAAGCGAATGTGAGTGTGCCCTAAACTGGTGCTCATGAAAAGTGCCGGTGCTGAGCTCCGGAAACCACCGGCACAAATTAAGCACCAGACACCACCAGCTCAAATTAAGCACTGGATGTAGAGCCTCACTGTGGTAGTGTAGGTGCTTCCTTATGCGAGTCTGTATTTTCTGACCCTGCGACAGTCCAGACCGACTAGCGCATAAGCATTGATTGGTTGATCGATTTACACTTTTCAAGGCTGAGCGAGCAGACCCGCTATGCTGTGCATCGTTCACCTGCTCTCCTCGAGCCAGTCTCAAGCTGCAAGTCGGCCATGTTTTCTAAGCAAACAATGCGTATGTAAATCGAGTTTTTATTATTATTTAAATTGGCCACTCTGGACACAATCCGCAAACAGAGCAAGCCCAGCTGTCACGGCATAGTAGTATTGTTGTCCCATGCTGGGTCCGCCTTTCCTTATCAATAAACTATTCATCAGTTCACAATGGTTTTGTGGTTTGCCGGGACAGTCGCAGATGCAACAGCAGGACTTTCCTTTAGAGGTGCCTGAGGGCTGTAATCCCTCGGCCTATTGCAGAGACGAGGCCTCCGAGCATATATGGGACATCAGGAGCCACGGGGGATGCCGCCTCTTTAACAACATTCAATAACCCGGCATACTTTTCAAAACCTTTTATGTATTTTATTTAGGTCTTGCAAAACATTGTTTCAGCACTTGTCTGTTTTCGTAGGCTGGTGAGAGAAATGTGCTTGAATTCCCTAAGAATTTCTCCAGTAGTCCTGAGAAACTGCGACTGTCACAGCTTCCAAGGTGTAGGCTGTGGCCTAACGGCTAGACCGGCCAACCTCGAAGCTGGGGAACCCGGTTCGAGTCTCGGCAGGGACGCTCCACATCCTGTGATTCTGGGCAAATAGCTTAATCTCCCTGTGCCTAACAAAATGAATATGTCCGTCTATAACGCAACTGGTGTGCATGTAAAGCGCTCTGATACCTTCGGTCGAATTCGTACTATATAAAATAAAAATGTAAAACCTCTCAGTCGCAAACATTTAATGCATAGAGACATGTAGGAAAGGTCTTCCTCTCTGTATGGTGTGGTTTTGTGTTGCAGGATTTGAGTAGCGAATACTCCACTATGGCGGGTGTTGAAGCTCTAGGTTTTCGATTCGTCTAGTCCGTTTTGAATTATGATCCTTTTCATGCAGCTCAGCAACTTTGTTTACTGCGCATCGTAGAAACGTAATCTACCACTTCATTTCTCCAATAAAGGCACTCCCCAATGTGGGAGACTGATGTGAGTAGGTACTGGAGAGATGCCAAGCCCCGATGTAATGCCAAAAGAAAGTGAGAACCCAGAAGGAAGCCATTTGAATTTAAAAGAGGAAGCCTTGCAAAAGCACAGTGAATGTTCTCTAATTAAAAAAGAACGAGAATTATAACCAGTCAGGGTCCTGGGGAGAACCTAATAAGAATAAGAGATTTAAAATGTATCGACGGACGAACTTGGGGAGCGTCTTTATTGAATTTAAGTTGTACAGTAGACATTCAACAAAAAGCGCAGTAACTGATAAAGTCAACTGTAACAGAACTGGCTTAGAACCCCCAAGGGACACTGGTAGCATGAATAATTCTAGCAACTGCAACCTCTGCATTTATTCATAATCAGACTGGTCATACGAGTATGTGTCAATATGTGTCACAATTGTATTAGTAATGTCAGAGTTTTGTGTAGTGTTGTATAGTGTGAAAACTTAGTCTTTTTTACTTTCTGAATATGGGTTAACGGATATGTTTAAGTGTAAAAAATTGCATTGAAGACCAAGTTATGAATAAATACACAGGTCAAGAAATTCAATTTACTTGACCGAAAATATAAAGTGTTCTTTGAATAATTACAGCTAGAGTAATCTGTGTTCTATATGTTTTAAGGAATCCCAACCCAGCTGTAATAAAAGGGCCCAACCTCCAAATACCTAACTTGCTAAAAGTGCCATTTCTACCTTCTCAAAAGTAAATATTATTGCTTATTAAATATAGTAAGGTAACCCAGTGTTATCCTTTGGAAGAGGTAGGTCTCACAGTAGTGAAAAACAAATTTGCAAGTTTTTCACTACAAGGACATGTAAAACATAAAAGTATGTGTCCAACTTTTTAACCCCTTAAGTGCTGCCGTCGGCCGTTGGAGATCGTGAGCACTACCTTCGTAGTGCTGCGCACGGTCAACGGCCGACACGGCCCCAACCGTTTTGCGGAAGTGCCACGAAATTGCGGCCGCGGCAAACGGGTTAAATACAATGCACCCTGCCTTACGGGCTGTTTAGGGCCTCCACTAGGGGTGACTTATATTGATTATAAAGGTTGTTTTAGGCTTGGCAAAGGGGTTATTTTGCCAAGTTGAATTGGCAGTTTAAAACTGGATTCAGTTTAAAACTGGATTCAGGCTGCATTTGCAGACCCTGGGTCAAGTTTTGTGGGGTGACACAATATGTGCTGCAGGCCCACTAGTTGATTTTAATTTACCACCGCTGGGTATATGGTATACCACTTTACTGGGGGCTTACAGGTAAACAAAATATGGCAATGTACTCTCTGTTGCTCCGGGTACATGTGTAAAATGTCAGCTTTTCCACACAGTCCTGGCCTGCATATCTATCAGAGTTGGGAAGGGTTTGTTTGTGTAGTCCCTCTTGCATTCCAACAGTTAATCCCTGAACATTCAAGATAATTCACCCAACACTTTACATTTTAATATTGGTGCTATTGGAAGCTTTCAACATGGCTGTCTCCTTGATAAAGCCAGCCTTATTGGAATCAGGTTGTTGATGTATTTTCATGTTTTGTCTGTAAGGGTCCCCTGTTTGGACTGAGATGTTTTAAGGGTATCAGTGGAATGCTTGCCACAATTATTTGGACATCTAATATTTTGATTGTCTAATGCATAAAACTGCACGCTTCATGGCTGTTCTGAAGAAGGAGCATTTCACTGCAAGTTTTGTTTTTCAACATTTTTAAAATTAATTTTCCAATGTACAGGATGGGCAATGCCTATAGCATGCATTGTAAATACAGTTGGATGCAGAAAGTACCACGTTTTTGGAAACCACATCAAACTGGCCTGCCATACAGCTGGCCTAACAACTGAAATGTAGCACAGATCATAACAAAATTCCCTCAAACACAAATGACTAGGTGTATATGTATTGACAACAGAGTTACTCGTCTTAGATATGTTAATAAGTAGGGCATAGTACCAGGCAAATTTATGGAGGGTCAGTTTGTGGCAGAGGGGATAGATCGATACCCCGAAATGACGCCCAGCCGAACCAAATCTTCCTGTGCTTCTGCAGGGAGCCCCTTGCCTGGTAGACTGCAAACTCGGCCCCCATACATCTGTCCATGGACTTTTCCCGCCCACCCACCCTTGGCAGGGAGGTTGCCTTCCACGCCTGAGCGTTGTCCCTTTTGGCCAGTGTGAGGCCCAGAAACAGTAAGTGTTGTTTATAGCGGTTCCCGCCAATCTCCTCTGGGCTGTGGAGCAAGAACAGCCTAGGGTCAAGTGGGAGCTGACAGGACACGGCCCAGGTAGGACGAGATTGTCCACCAATATGGTTGTAGTGCCTCGCAACTCCAGACCCTATGAAGGAAGGTGCCCTCTGCGTCACCACATCTGAGACATATGGGGGACTGGATGACACCCATTCTCCACAGACGGGACCGGGTAAAATAAGCTCAGTGAAAGGTATTTAAACTGAATAAGGTGGTATAGCGTGCAGACAGCAGCGCCCCGGGTACTGGCAAGGGCCTCCGGCCAGTGATCTTCTGTCATGGTTGGCAGATCTGTTGCCCATGCCTCCCTGGTCTTGTGTAGTGTGGTTCACATGTGGGTAGTCAAGGTCTGGTATATTTGTCGTATCTTGTGTGCTCCCAGGTCTCTCATCAGTAGACCGCCATCTAGGGGGTCAAATTCTGATAGTTCATCCAACGGACGAACCAGGGGGGTCAGGGCATGTCTCAGCTGCAGGTGTTTGTAGAACTGGGACTTTGGCAGCTGAAATTCATTTTGCAGTTGTTGGAATGATATGAGGGTGAGACCTTGCATGATTTCGCTTAGTGTGGAAATTGCAACGGCAGTCCCATTTATGAAAGCCAGAGAGTTTGGTGATGGGGGCATGTATGTGCCTTGCCATAACAGGGTCGTTTGCGTCAGTCCATAGCCAGGCGTTCCTCGCCATAGGCCGGGTCCTTATGTGGACTATACCACCACTCATTAATGAATTACAGATGGGAGGCTGCATAGTATGTGTATACATCCGCCGCTGCAATGGCCCCACAGTAGGTCGACTCTGCGCAGGTATGTAGCGCTACTCGGATAGCACCTCCCTGCCATAAGAACTTGTTAAGGATTGCTTTGATTTGGGCGAACCATGAGTATAACATGTGGAGTGCCCCAGGGTTCCTCGCTATGTCTGCATTTATTCAACCTGTATCTTCGTCTTCTGATTCAGTCTTTAAAAAAAATGAAGGTGTGTATGTTCAATTATGCGGACCATCTACAACTAATATTTACCTTTGAGAATACTGCTGAATCCGTGCTCGAATTCCAAACTACCATGCTGCACATCCGTGATTGGATGAACAGCAACCGGTTAAAACTCAATCCGGATAAGACCGAACATCTCCTGATTGGGGGTATTCAGAATCCATGGAGCTCACAGTTTTGGCCAATAGAGCTCGGCACCCCACCCCATCTTCCTCAGCTAAAAGTTTGTGGGTGATAATTAAAAGCGATCTTTACCTTGAAAACTCAAATTGCATCAGTCACATCGACTTGCTTCCGTCAGCTAAGAAAGATAAGGAAGATCAGCAGACTCCTTACTAGGGAAGCACTGATTCAGGCTGTCCTACCAATGGTGATATCACATTTAGATTATGCAAACTCCCTATATTTTGGCATCCCTGTGTATCTCATTAAGAGACTACAATTAGTATAGAATCAGGCAGCTAGATTGATTTTCCAGCAACCTCGCTGGGAACATGTCTCCTCTCTCATGAGTTTTCGAAGGAGTGAGCGACCCGGAATACCCTTGAGGGCTTGGGTAATGAAGTTGAAAGGGTAAATTTGCCTTCAAGGGAGTTTGTTCAAACTATATTTTGTTTAATTAGAATTATTTCCACAAAGGATCGGTTACTTGTCCTTAAAATGAATCTATCAATGATTTTATAATTCAGTGCGAGCAATGCATAAACATATAACATATAAACATGAAAACAAGGACACAAGGTGTATACGAGAAATATCACTTTATCAAATAGCTCAATCAAAGAAATCAGCTACATATACAGATCAATAAGTAAATAAAATTAGGGCTGTAGGTACACAAATAAGTAAATTACAAAGTGACACAACAGAACCTAAAAAGACACCTATCCCAAATCACATTGAACCAAACAAAAGAAAGAGATAAGGTGTAAAGTCGACGTTTCGGTTTCTCTGACGTTAGTTTGCTGAAACCATCCTCAGGACTGTTTATTAAATTATGGTCTGTAAAGAGATTGTTATCTGTTTTAGCAGGAATAGTTGCATCCCGTGGGTAACTGTTCGTCAACAATTACTTGTCAAGTCTATCCGTTATTAAGTGGGAAGCTGTACTTGATAGTTCAGATTGGCGACGGGTTGTTCCTCGTCGGTATTCAAAGTAAATACAAAAGAAGCAGAAGAATCCGATATGTATTAGATAGTAGTATCAAGATATCCAACTTGAACAGGTATGGACGGGAGTAGCAGTTATAAATCCTGCATCACCTCGAGTTCGGGCGGAGCACAAACGAAGCACGTCTCGTATGTACGGACTGGTACTGGGACTGCTGGTCCGTACATACGAGACGTGCTTCGTTTGTGCTCCGCCCGAACTCGAGGTGATGCAGGATTTATAACTGCTACTCCCGTCCATACCTGTTCAAGTTGGATATCTTGATACTACTATCTAATACATATCGGATTCTTCTGCTTCTTTTGTATTTACTTTGAATACCGACGAGGAACAACCCGTCGCCAATCTGAACTATCAAGTACAGCTTCCCACTTAATAACGGATAGACTTGACAAGTAATTGTTGACGAACAGTTACCCACGGGATGCAACTATTCCTGCTAAAACAGATAACAATCTCTTTACAGACCATAATTTAATAAACAGTCCTGAGGATGGTTTCAGCAAACTAACGTCAGAGAAACCGAAACGTCGACTTTACACCTTATCTCTTTCTTTTGTTTGGTTCAATGTGATTTGGGATAGGTGTCTTTTTAGGTTCTGTTGTGTCACTTTGTAATTTACTTATTTGTGTACCTACAGCCCTAATTTTATTTACTTATTGATCTGTATATGTAGCTGATTTCTTTGATTGAGCTATTTGATAAAGTGATATTTCTCGTATACACCTTGTGTCCTTGTTTTCATGTTTATATGTTATATGTTGATGCATTGCTCGCACTGAATTATAAAATCATTGATAGATTCATTTTAAGGACAAGTAACCGATCCTTTGTGGAAATAATTCTAATTAAACAAAATATAGTTTGAACAAACTCCCTTGAAGGCAAATTTACCCTTTCATCCTCTCTCATGAGGCAGTTACATTGGCTACCCATCCCCCAACGCTCAGCTTTAAAGTGAGATGCCTGATCTTTAAGTCCTTGTATTGTCCTAGCCCAAAATTAATCTCCAGCCTTACTCACAGGCATGTACCTATCCACAACCTGTGTTCGGCCTATATGAACCACCTGGCCACACAGTCTTATAAACTAAAGCGACAAGGTGGATGCAGGTTTGCAGTGCTGGCTCCTGGATTTTGGAATTCTCTTCCTTTTAACATCACAGCATGTACGGACTCTGTGAAATTCAGAAAATCCCTCAAGACTTGGTTATTCACCCAAGCCTATAACTAAACCCTAGCACATGATAATCAAATGGGCTCCAGGTTATCTTAGACCTAGCACCAAGAAAACAATCGGTGTATGTGCGCTTTACAAGAAATTTTAACATAACATAACATTGATTTGGGCAAACCATGTGCGAGGGATATTATACGGGAAGTTTTGCAGCCGATACAGTAACTGAGGCAGGGAAACCATTGTAAAAATTGCTTATCGACCATACAAGGACAGCGGCAGCTGTGACCTAATCGTGGTTTCGACACGAACGGCTGGGACTAGTGGGGTAACATCTGTCCACAATGCCGTGGGGCATGGTGAAATGAGCACTTCTTGATATTTAAATCCTCCGTCGCGTGGGACAACTGGGCAGCCCAGGTTCTGCGTCTCTGGTCCGCACATACAGGAAAGAGGATTAGCTCCCAGGCCAGAGGTCCTCCCGAACACCTGTAGAATTTGAAGAATTTGAGGACCAAGGATGAGTCATAAAAATAGCACATCATTGGCATACAGCGCAATTCTGTCGGATTGTTCTCACGACCACTCAAACTCCCAGATCAGTGGTTCCTGCCACGCCCAAGTGCCCTATGGGCTCTATGGCCAAGGCAAATAATGGGGACAGCCTTGCCTCATACCATGAAAAATAGGAAAGGATGTGGACCTGTGTCCCGCCACCCACACCAAGGCTGAGAGATCTGTATATGACAACTGGACATATGCCAGGAAGCGCGGTTCTAAGTTGATGGCACGAAGAAGTTAGAATAGGTAGGTCCAACTTAAAGAATCAAACGCCTTATCAATGTCGGCCAGGAGGCTGGCAGCCTGTCGGCCCAACTATTGGGCCTTCGCGAGGGCATTGTGGACCCGCCGAATATTATACCGGGTGGACCGTTGTGGCATGAAGCCAGACTGGTCTGGGTAAATGAGATGCTGGATGCACGAGCGGAGGCGATTGGCAAAAACTTTGCCCAGGAGTTTGGGTTTGAAATTGAGAAGAGAGATGGAACGGTATGAGGAGGGATCTTCAGGGGGGCGACCAGGTTTCAGGAACACGACAATTTCAGCATGTCGCCAATCCAAGGGTAAGATGTGTTGTTCGAATGCTTCGTGAAGTGCCTTCAGCAGATATGGACCCAGTGTTGTCATATGTGGCCGTTACAAATCGCTGGGGAAGCCACTGGGGCCGGGTGCTCTGTTGGCATGGGTACTAACCAGTACAGTTCTGAGTTCATCTACTGTTATAGGGGCATCTAATTGGTCTCATACGTAGTCTGAGACCTTTTGGAGGTATATCTGTTAGGAACTCCTCTATAAGGGCGTACAATATGAGTTCTTTTTGTTTATATAGGAAGCATAATAAGTTGCGAATACTTGGACCACCATCTCTAGGGAAGTGCATAGTACTCCGTCTGCGTCTCAAAGCGATGGAACGGGAGTAGGGGACATCGCGGCCTGGCACAACTGATGAAGCATTTTATTAGACTTGTCCCCCATTCATAAATCCTGTGCTGCGTTGCCAGCCAAATCTTGCGCACCTCATTAACCCCTTCGCTGCGGTGTTCATTTTGCCAAGGTGCGAGGGGGGGTGTGGGCGCGGCGCCGCGGTGCTCATGACAGCTCCCGGCCGTCATGAGTCACAGTAGGCGTGTGCTCATGACGGCTGGGAGCCGACCGAACTCATCCCACTGATTAATTCACCCGTACAGGTGGGGAATTAATCGTGCATGGGCAGAGCGGCAATGTTCGGACGGCTCCCGGTCGTCATGAGCACACGATTACCTTGACTCATGATAGCCGGGAGCCGTCATGAGCACGGAACAAGTTAATAAGGAGTTGATGTATTTGTTTCTGTACTTGGAGGAGCTTGCGCTGCGATCCCGGGCTGGCACCTGCAGCCAATTGTGCTTTAAGGAACCTCTGACGGTCTTCTAGTTCCAGTATTTGAGCTGCACGTTTGCGTTTTTCGCCTGCCCGGAATCTAATGTCAACACCCCGGATTGTAGGTTTAAGGGCTTCCCATAGAATAACACTAGACGGGGCTGAGTCAGCGTTGGTCGAAAGATAGTCTGAAATGACCTCGCATAGGGTCTCCTGGTAGTTAGGGTCTGGGAGGTGCCAGGGCGACATAAGCCACAGTAAGAGGGGCTTCTAATACTTTAGACATCGCTTAAGTAAGACCGGTGAATGGTCTGCTAATCCTCTGGGCAGGATGGATATGTGGGATACCCTGTGTATGTAGCTGTGAGGAAGGAAGACATAATCTAGTTGTGATAGAGTGCCATATATGGTGGATACGTATATAAAACCTCTCTCAGAGGTGGTATGGGCACGCCACTCATCTGACCACCCCAGTTTAGTAGCTAGGAGATAGAGTTTGGATTTGCCTGTTTGGGGTTCCCGTCCTGGCCCACACCAGCGATCCAGGGGTGACATAACATCATTCCAATCACTGCCCAGCAAGGTCAGATAAAATGAATGGGACGCGGGGATGCACCATAATAGCCGTGCCCCGCGTGAATCCTGAATGGTATACTGCTGTATATCCAAATCTATTGAGGCATGGGGTTTTATTGCCCAGGAGATGAGTATCCTGTATGAGGAGGATGTCTGCTTCACAGCGTTTGGCCTGTCAGAGAACAGCGCCCATTTTGATTTTGTTGAGCAACCCTCTAACATTCCAGGAAACGATGTTTAATTCCCCCAACTGAGGAATATGGGCATGTGGAGTCATCTGTTATCTACATGGATTGCTATCTCAGTTGCGTTTGTGAAGGTGTGATGTGGTCTCTGTGTGTGTTCGATATCTACAGCAATATTAACTTGATAGGACTCAACTTCCCCTCTCCAACGCCCTATCCCCATACTCCCACCAACAAGTAGTATCTGTTGCGGTGGAGAGGCTCCTTGGGCCCCAAAAGGGGGATCCTGGGGATCTCTGCCAAACATACCCAAACATCCCAAAACCGCTAAACAGAACAGTTCAGTGGCGTAACAGGGGGATCCCGGGGTTCTCCGCCAAACATATCCAAACATCCCAAAACAGTTCAACATAACCGTTCAGGGGTGTAACAGTTCCTTGGGAGACCCCCACGCCAAATTGGTTCTTCCGCCGGTTCTGCATACATGGGAAAAGTTCTGCGGTCAGACTGGGCCGTGGGCCAGAGAAGCGACAGCAGTCGGTTGCCATTATGACGCTTTGTCCTGGGTCTGGGAACGCCATTTGGTTCTGGACCTGTGCCTCCTCTTAGAGTTACCCCTTTTCTGTCTATTTCTCTGCGATCCTTGTGAGGAGTCTGATTCTAGCGGTGGTGGGGTGTGTGGTTTGAGGTGCATTGTTTCATCCGCCCAGGCTAAGATTGCAGGGTTATCAAAGACATATGATTTCGAGTTGTATGTGACCCTCATTTGAGCAGGGTAAAGCAGTATGTAGGGTATGTTGAGTTCCCGAAGCCTGCGTTTGGCAGCTGTAAATGACTGGCACTGTTGCTGCACCAGTCTAGTGTAATCTGGGAAGATCATAATGGGCAGTGATTCAAAAGGCAGCTGGTCCTTGTGGGTTCTTGCAAACTGTAGGACAATTTCTCTAGCTAAACCTAGGCTAGTTATACTGTTTTTCGGGTCAGTGTACCACCCCCCAATGTTGCAAGTGTAAGGATCCCCAAATTCTGATTGGACAAAGGAGGAGGTTAAGTCATCACACCACCTACATTTTAGACTTTCTCAGGCTTAATATTCAGTTTTCGTACCCACCCCTTAAATTCTAGTTTCCCGTGGCATATGTTTTACAGAGAACAATAGAGTATACAGCAGTTTATTACAAATGTAACAAATTCAGGTACAGTTCAGCTTCGTCCCGCTGGGTTACAGGTCGATTCCCAGGAGCATCTTGGGCGAGGCTGCCAGCTGGCTGGGTTCCACTGCTGCATGGCTTTCTTTTCCCTCATCACGTGACTGGTACCATACGGGTTCCAAGATGGGGTAGTAAGCACCTCCCAGGCCCAAAGAATACGATACATGAAAAGCAAGCGAAAACAATTTAGAAACACAGAATGAAAGACTACACTGTATACCATGAAATGGCTATACTATATCCCTTACTTTATAATAACTGTTGCATTAGGGCACGGGTGTTCAAACTGTGGGGCGCGACCCCCAGGGGGGCCGTGGAGCGATGCAAAGGGGGTCGCGCCTTCACAGTGTCACTTCTGCCCTGGCCTCCAGGGCTTCAGCCCCCTTCCTCCCCCATCCTGTGCCTCTGCCTGGGTTGCTGCAGAGCAGCCCGCGCTCTTGGGGCCTCGGCTGGGCAGTGTCTGGAGTCTTATCTCCGGCCCGAGTTTTTCACAGGTCTTTAAAGACCATTAATTAGCATATTTACATGTCTTTGTTAACTGATTACCAAAGCTTAGTTTTTTTATGGTTTCAGTACCCCCTGGGCCCCCACTCTGCCTATTCCTTACATTTGTATTTTTACACTTACTGCTGTAGTGTGAGAATGCATTTAATGAAAAGAAATATAAAGTTGGGTTACCAAAAGAAACATGCCTGCTATGTGTTTAAAGATCCTGCAGGGACCGGCTCTTGACACTAAATGGAGTTATAAATAAAAAAGTATGTATTAATTAGTTATGTGACTTTTCTGTCTTTATTCTCTTTAATTATTAGTCATGGATCATTGAGGCCTAGAACACAATTAAAAGTGCTTTCTATTTATATTTGCTGTTCTAAGTATTCACAGATAAGTGCAAAAAATGCATCTGTAGGTGACTGCTTATTTCTAGGCCATCAAAATAATGAGCTGGTAACACTAATCATTAGACTGGTAGTTTGTTGCAGGATCAGCACATTATTTATTTCCTCCACCCTCGAACCCTGATTAATGTCATTATAGCAATAGTTTAACTTATATCTGAAACCCTACGCTTCAAGTTTCTGGGAATGCACCCTGCTTTCAGACTACTCACTTCTAATTCTCGCCTTCACATTCACGTTCACCCTGCACTCCCACCGTTCACCCTGCACTCACACCGTTCACCCTGCACTCCCACCGTTCACCCTGCACTCCCACCGTTCACCCTGCACTCCCACCGTTCACCCTGCACTCCCACCGTTCACCCTGCACTCACACCGTTCACCCTGCACTCACACCGTTCACCCTGCACTCACACCCACACCGTTCACCCTGCACTCACACCGTTCACCATGCACTCACACCCACACCGTTCACCCTGCACCCACACCGTTCACCCTGCACTCACACCGTTCACCCTGCACTCACACCGTTCACCCTGCACTCACACCGTTCACCATGCACTCACACCGTTCACCATGCACTCACACTGTTCACCCGCTCACCCTGCACTCACAGTGATCAAAGTGCACTCACACTGATCGTCATGCACTCACAACATTCACCCACTCACTCTGCACTCACACTGATCACCATGCACTCACAACATTCACCCGCTCACCCTGCTCTCACAGTGATCACTCTGCACTAAACATTTGCTGGCATTGTTCACTCTGTACCTCACCCTGCAGTCACACGAGCACACTTCTCACCCTGCACTCATGTGACACTTCACTCACCTTCCCCCCCTTACTGCTCAATCTGTAGCTCACTCAAACAAGGCCATCACTAACCATGCACTAATTTGTCCCACTCTGCACTTACAGCTGAACCCAAATTCATATGGTCACCTCACTCACCCTGCAGTCACTCTTTTTACCTTACTCTCACACTGTTGCATTGCTCACCGTGCAGTCACATGGGCACTCTTGTCACGCACACAGTGCAGAAGGTTAAAGTGCCTGGTACAAAGAAGATGTACCATGCAGATCACAGAACTGAGTGCGAGTAAACTAGGAGTAGCGCTATAAAAAAATGAAATGTTTGTCAGGCAGGTGCTATAGAAAGATGAGGTGTATTGTTGGTGAGTGGTAGTGAGGGAATTCATGGAGAAGGTGGAAAGACTGTTGCACGGTGTGCGACCAGTGCTTGGACAAGCCCTGGCTGGGAGTGTTAACCCCCCTCCCCGAAGTTCGGGTCTAGTGGATCCCCTGCTTCTGCCTATTATTTACATTTGTAGTGCGCTACTTTTACCAAAAAGTGTCCTGGGGCTAATAACCATCTGCCATCGAAACCATATTAAGGGCTCCGGTGGCGGATGTTCAATATCTTTTCTCCACATTATCTAGGTAAAAATACCAGAAAAGAAACCTCTCAAACACCAATGATAGTTGGATTACTCAAAAATTAATACTTAATATTACCTCTCTCCCCCCCTCTTGATAGTTTAGGCGACTCCTGACGCCAAAGAAATTATAAAAAGAAGCAGACATCTGAACTTGGTCGTTTCTTTAAAGGGGAATTATCTTTAGGAGTAAGTACCTATCAACAAGACAATTGATATTATAAATACTCCAAGATGTATTAATCTTTAGGAGATCAAAGATAATAATGTCAGTCTTTATTATATATCTACTCCAATATATATATTTTTCTTTTTAAACCAATACGGAATTCCTTTTGTATATCGAAGGGAGTAATTACCACATCTGACCCAGTAATAATCTACATCAAGCGCATGAACCTAAAAAATTCTCATTGGTCCTAATGGAATTGACAGATACCTATGTTAATTTCCCCACCTATCACATTTGAATCGCTTACTCACCTTATCGTCCAGAACAATAACAAGGAAATGACAACGTTAGAGGAAAATGTAAATTTGAATGCTTCTTAAAATCATGTATGTTTTGCTCTATATTTAAAAAAAAAAATAATTAAAAAAATAAAAATAAAAATAAATAAATAACGACTGCTAAAAGACGAACCGTCAAATGTCAGATTGCATTTTTATTAAATTGTATGAATATGTGAGTTTGATATACGCTTTTATTTTTGTAGATATTACGTGGCTACTCCAGGAAGAAGGCGCTGGCCGCCGAAACGCGCGTAGAGTCATATAATTTCGCCACTCATCCTATCTAGATTAAGAATTTACTGTCCACTGTTCACTATTTTTTAACTGTTGTCACTTGTAATACAATACTGTGTGATTTTTAATTTTGTGTCATATGAATGAAATGTTTTCTGTTTTAATTAACGAATAAAATATGATGTCTTTTAGCCAGTTGTAGCTATTTGTTTATTACCCTTTATCAATAAGACACTTAAAATTGTTGATTGCCTAGGTTGTTACTTTGCATATACATTGTTTTCCCTGACCTAGGAATTATATGATTCATACTCTCAGGGGGTCCTTGTTAAATATACACAAGTCCTGGGGCTAATAACCATCTGCCTGCAATGTGAGAGAGGGATCCGGGGTTGGGAGAGAAGAGAGGGACGGAAGGAAGGGAGTGAGAGGAAAGGGGCATGGGTAAACTGCTTAACTCTGCACAAGACCGCCAAGGTTTGAATGCACGCTTGCTGCTCCCGGCCATGGCCAGGTGAGCTTCTAATGTGGCAGCGCGTATTCCTGCGGATTGGGAGGCCCTTCACAGAGGTTGACTAGACCTCTTTCTGATGTTAATTGCTGTATTTTGGTTATAAACTGGTACTGATGGGGTGAAATCTTTCCTCAGTATTACTGTGTTTAAAAAAATTCTAAATAATAAAGCAATACTACCCCCAAAATACGCAGCATCACAAAACATTATTTACATTTTTTACTCACAAAATTTAGTCAAGCCGGTCGCATAATTTGGTCCTCACCTTCCTCATAACCTAGAGGTTTAGACATTTTTGTCAGGAGGGGGTCCTTACGTTTGAAAATGTTGACAGGGGGGTCTCGGCATCCAAAAGTTTGAAGACCTCTGCATTAGGGTAAGTGCAGAACAAACAGCTTTGCAAAAGCGGCAATGCAAGCTCAGAGCGTGTGAGAGCACAAAGCAGCCATTTTAAGTGCATTGCGCATGAGCAATAAATTCCCACCAGAACTGCGAGTACGTCACGTCACATGAGTGTGACCGACGCATGCGCAGACTAGATTCCCCCCGTAGCAGCAGCCATTTTAGGTGGCAAGCGTATTACCTTTTAGTAAACACATAGGCAAGCGTCTCTGGGACACCCCCGTGTAGTGTAGTGTAAAATGTGCAATATTAGTAACACAAACAGGTTGATTACATAGTTAGAGTTATTCGAGGTTCATGAATACAAGCAAGTCGTTAAATGTGCGAAACCTTGCTCCATCACATAGACATCATCAGGAAACACAGACCCTTATGCAACCTGCACATCGTCTACCATACACCAGAGGACAACCTTTCTCTGGTCGAATTAAACTATGGAAACCATCTCATCCAATTTTGGCTTCCTTTGTCCCCAGATTTTCCTGGGAGACTTCAATCTACATTGGAAAGATCAGGCTGTGAATAGTCTGAAAACCTTCCTAGCTGACCTCAACCTGACTAAATTTTGTGACAGCCCAACGCATAACTTGGGTTCGACTCTTGATCTAATCATCCCCAATCCCAACTCCATTCAGCTGGAATGGATTGCCCCTTGTGACTGGTCGGCTCACCACTGTATCACCTTTCTCATCCTAGAATGATGGAATACTAAAAGATCTCACCCAAGAAACAGAGATACTGGAAAAGATTGTTGCAAAAAGCAACTGTGAATGAAGTATTATACCGTAGCAATCTGTCGGCCTCCTCCTACGTCCACGTCCTACGTCCATGAACTCACTGAGCACTACAACAACTCCATGTTGAAAGTTCTGGATTCAATTACCCTCCTACAACCTAAAAGAAAGTCCAACAAGGACTCCAAACCATGGTTCAATGATAGCTTAAATTCAGACAGACGCAACCTGAGACTAGCAGAACGCTCATAGTGATCCTCTCCAGCTATTGAACTCCTTAAGCTTTTGAGATTGAGATGGAGTCTGTACAACGAACACGTCAGAACTGCTAAAGCAACCTTCTTCAGAAGCCAACCGGACAAAACCAGAAATTGCCCCAAAATGCTGTTTGATCTGATTAAACTTCAATCCAATAACACACCCATTCAATCGCCATTCATCTCCAGTCCACAACCAAACTGCGAGGACTTTGCCTCCTTCTTCCTTGGAAAGTCTAACAAGATCAAATCTGATCTAAGGTCTGCCCTGATCGATCTATCATTCTTACTAGACCCCCCCCTCTAAAACAATGCTCTTTGGAGTCAATTTTCAACCTTCAACGATACATCCACTGTCAACATTAAACCTCAAATCACTTCCACGATCCCCTTTCCCTAAAATTTCCTTAAAGAGATTATAAGGTCCCTAGTTCCACTCTGGACCAAGATTCTTATTGCTTCCCTACTTCAAGGTGAGATCCCTGCCTGCTTAAAGTCTGGTCAGGTATTGCCTATTCTCAAAAATCCTATGGCTGATCCAGAGGATCTTAATAACTTCTGACCAATCACAAACATCCCTACTCTGGCAAAGCTCCTTGAGAAATGTGTTCATGTACAACTGTGTAACCACATTGCGAAATTCCAGCTTCTTGATCAATTCCAATTGGAATTTCGTCAGGATCACAGCACCAAAACAGCCATCACTCATGTAGTCGATGACGCTCTTACAATGCTTGATCGGAACAAATCCTACCTATTAATCCGACTCAACCTCTCATCCGCTTTTGACACAGTCAAACATGACAATCCCCTGAGCCTTCTGGAACTTAGGATGGGGCTCTCCTGTTCACTACAGAAATTGTTTGCCTCTTTTCTCCATAACAGAACACATAGATTTTAAATCAATCAACCCCACTGCAATTCCAATACTTGGCCTTGCAGAGGTCCTCTCGCTCACTCACTCTTTTCAACCCATTCATTGAACCTCTTGCTGGAATACTCGAAGCATCTAACATCTAGTATTACATGTATGCGGTTGACACCCAGTTGTACATGAAAATCTCTTCTCCTGATGATATCAAGACACTCAACAGAACCCTGCACAAAATCAAAAACTGGTTAACCTTCATCCATCCCAAACTGAACGGCCTCAAAACTGAATTCTTCCTTATCTCCCCACCCAAGCAAGCCCCAACTTGGAAAAATATATGAAAAATGTATCCGCTCTAAACTCCACACCACCTACCATAGACTCTATGGGATCTCTGGGAATAGTGCTGGATAAGAACTTGAACATGCAGGATCACATCAGTGCAACTACCAAAGGAGCGAACTTCCAATTGAGTTTCTTCAGGAAATTAAAACCCTTCCTTTCCCCGATGACTTCAAGTCTGATGTGCAAGCATTAGTCATTTCACGGCTGAAATATGGTGCAACCCTCTGCGGTCTACTGAGGTACAGACTGGCCCCTCTTAGGGCTTCTTTAAATGCTGCTGCCAGGCTCATCACAGGCTCCAAGAAAACCAACAACATCTCCCCTGATTTGAAATCTCTAAATTGTTACTTTTTGAGGCTAGGATACAACTAAAACTTACCTGCATGACCCATAAAGCCCTTCATTTCAACACTCCTCTATACCTTGCAAAAAAGCTAGAGCTTTCGGGTGGTTCCTGTGCCTCCAGGAGCTCCTGTACCTTGTTGCTTAAACCCAAAACATTCGGGCCTTCTCATGTATTGCCCCGAAAAATCTGGAACTCCCTACCTACGGAAACTAGACTGATTCCATCAACAGTGTCCTTCAAAAAGGAAGTGAAAGCTTTACTGATGAATACTTTTCTGAATTAGAGGTTTAGCCACTGACTTTTTGTTATATCAGCATAGCTCTGGCGGGCCCTCCTAGCCCAATGGTCTGCACCACCTCATCTAGTGTCACGACAACTCTTCTTGTACATGTTTCTCTGGCTTGTCATGCTCTTTTACTTACTTATGATATCTTGCATTGTTGCTATTCTGAGGCCCTCCATTATTATGGAGGTATGTACCTGTTTTAATTTCTTGTCTATTGCTGCTGTTTTGCCCCAACTGTCTTCCCTTATATGTTTCGCAATTCTCTGTAAAGCGCTCCGATACCCTAGGGTCATGTTCATACTATACAACACTTTTTAAATTAATAAAACAGGACAGAAAGCCCTTTCAGCTTTTGAATCTGCTTCCTTGAAACTTCTTGGAAAAGTCTCCGGGCATTAGAATGTCAGTAGACTGCAGGCAACACTTACATTTGACAGTAATTGAAAGCCAGCTCCTTCATTTATCGACACATAAACATTATCACTTCAAAGAAATATGCTCAAAAGGTCTGTCAGTGACTAAAACAGATCTATTCTGATGGAGGTATCTAGCCACAGATTCCTTACCTTGAATTTCCCAGGCGTCAGACTGGATCCTGAATTATTAATATTTTTTTAGCAATATCCCTGTGCGTTGGCAGGTGACGTCCGTGGCTCTGCGTGACGTTGGCGACGTCCGCACCCGAAGTGATGTCCGCGTCACCTATATAGGCACCACCTCAGTGAGCTGACATCAGTTCTTTTCTTTCAGTGCCAGTCAAACTCTGATTCGTGAAGAGAGCTACCCTCTGTTACTTTTTGACAGGATTTTTCGACCTTTTGTACCCCCCCCTTTATAGTGTGTAGGGGGTCCTCTAGGAAGACTTCGGGGTGCAAGCTGCGCAGCAACTGTCATTGCATCATGTCGTTTACAGACCCCCATTTGGTCTGCCTAGGGTGTCTGGAGCGCAACAACTACTCCAAGTCGTTCTCTGACCGCCGGGCCATGGTACCAAATGCTTTGAGGGATCAGTCCATGGAGCTGCTCGTAGCCCGACAGACGATGCCATGCACAACTCCTCGGAGATCACGGAAGAGATGCAGCAAAGTTCACCATTCGATATGGCTTAGACACGACCAATGCGCTGGGTAGAGCGATTTCTGCGACAGTGGCTGTTAGATGTCACGCCTGGCCGAGAACACCTGGCTTTTCAGGGGATATCCAGACTTCACTCATGGACATGCCTTTTGATGGCATCCGTCTCTTCGGAGACAAGGTAGACACGTTGCTTGGAGCACTTTAAGGACTCAAGGGCTATGGCCAAATCCTTGGGCCACTCAGCTGCCTCCCGTCCCCAGTCTGCCGTTTGCTCCTTTCATGGGCTACGGAAGGGGTTTTCAATCGCTCCAGCCCTATCCCATCCCCAAAGACGCACAAGTTCCACAACCCCTGTGCGTATGAGGGCGCGGTTTGTTCTGACCCCTTGGGTCAGGTAGCCAGAGGTCTGGTCTAGCCACCACCACCCAAGCAGCTTCAGCCTCCAAGCCCTCCTCGTCTTGCCCTTCAAAAACGTGGACATCCAGTTGGTGGCAGGATCCGCCATCTCCTCCACCACTGGCAAAACATTACTTCAGGCAGGTGGTTCTCCAGATTATCCAAAGGGGCTACTCCCTCCCCTCCATATTTCGACCGGCTGATGGAGGATTATCTACTTTTGCTCCAGAAGGAAGCCACAGCTCTCTCTGTCAAGGGAGCCATAGCGAGGGTTGCCGGCTAGAAGTCGGCTGTGGTGCTATCCCCCTACTATCTGGTCCAGTAAAAGGACAAGAGCCTTTGTCCTATCCTAGACCTATGGGACCCCAACTACTTCGTAAAAACTGGGAAATTTAAGATGCTCATATTGACTCATGTCTTGTCTGCCCTGGAGACTGGATGGTAGCGTTGGACTTGTAGGGCGCATATTTTCACATCTCCGCCCTGCCTGCCCACATGTGTTTCCTGCGATTCACGGTGAGCCACAAGCACTTTCAGTTCACGATGCTCCCTTTTGGCCTTACCAGCACCCCTCGGGTGTTCACCAAGGTGATGACGGTGGTCCTAGCTCCTCTGCCAGATTAGGGGTGCCAGTTTTCCCCTATCTTGATGACTGGCTATTGACGGCGGACCCAACCCAGGCTGTCGTCTCGCACTTCCAGACTACAGCGGACCTCCTGCATTTGCTGGGGCTCAGTATCAACATACCAAAGTCATACCTAACTCCCTCTCAGACGCTCCCTTTCATTGGAGTGCAGTTTCAGGCCTTTCGTCCTGGGCGGCAAGTCCAGGCTATTCAGGCTATGATACTGAAATTCAGCCTCTATCTTGGATTTTGGTGAGAATGACTCTGAGGCTGCTGCGCCTCATGGCCTCCTGCATCCTGCTAGTGACACGTGCCAGATGGCGTATGCGAGCTCTGCAGTGGGACATGAAGTTCCAGTGGGCACAGCATCAGGGGAATCTCGCTGACATGGTCCATATCTCGGAGGGAACTGCTTGAGTCTTGCAGTGGTGGCTGATGAAACGCGATTGGTTCAGAGGCAGACCCCTCTCCCTTCCCCAAACAGATCTCACAGTAGTGACAGATGCATCACTTCTATGATGGGGCGGCCATCTGGGAGAGGTGGAGATGAGAGGACTCTGGTCTTCGGCGGAATCCAGACTCCACATCAACATGCTCGAGCTCTGAGCGATCCGATTGGCATTGAAAGCCTTTCTACCCTCCATCAAAGGAAGGCTAATTCAAGTGTTAGCAGACACCACCACTGCCATGTGGTACTGCAACAAACAGGGCGGAGTGGGGTTGTTGGCTCTTTGTCAAGAGGCCGTGCGTCTCTGGACATGACTGGAACAGCAGGGCATATCCCTGGTAGTTCAACACCTGGCAGGTTTCCTGAATGTCAGGGAGGACGAACTTGGCCGTTGATATCTAGCGGATTACAAGGGGCTTCTCCATCCGGAGGTGGTGCAAGGTCTCTTTCAGCAGTGGGGAGAGCCTTGGTTAGATCTGTTTGCTTCCACAGAGAACATGAAATGTTTCAGCAGTGGGGAGAACCTTGGTTAGATTTTTTGCCTCTAAAGAGATAGCGCAGTATCAGCAGTAGTGCACAATGGAGTTTCCAAGGCGGCTATCGCTCGGCGGTGCCTTTCTTCGCCAGTGGAGCTCAGGCCTGCTGTACGCCTTTCTGCCCATACCACTCCTGCCCAGAGTTCCCAAGAAGATCAGAAATGAACAGGCCCAAGTCATCCTTGTTGCTCTGGACTGGGCACTGAGAGTCTGGTATCCTGAGCTTCTGCAAATGACCAGCAATCCACCAATCAGGCTGTCCCTTCTGGAGGATCATCTGTCACAGCAGCAGGAGAAGGTTCTCCACCCGAACCTTTCAAATCTATGCCTTCTTGCGTGGAGATTGAGAGCTAGGAGTTGATAGCTTTCGACCTTCCTCCTAAAGTCTGTATTGTTATACTGGCAGCCAGATGTCCCTCCACTAAAACGGTATAAGCCTGCTGGTGGAAGAAATTTGTAATATATTCGACCCTCGGTCTGCTTCCCTTTCCTATGTTTTACTTTTTATTTTGACCCTTGCCCAGCGGGGCTCTGATCTGGACTCATTAAAATGGTATTTGTCTGCTTTCCTGAGGCTTCCGCACCAACCTTCTTTGTTTAAGTCCCCCATTGTACATAGATTCCTAAAAGGCCTTGTACACATGTTTCCACCTTCCCCCTTCAGTATGCCTCAGTTGGACCTTAATTTGGTTCTCACCTTTTTCATGTGTGCTCCTTTCAAGCCCCTGCATAATTGCCCTCTCCGGCTGCTCACAATAAACACAGCCTTTTTAGTGGAAATCACATCTGCCAGGAGGGTAAGCGAACTGCAGACCTATCATCCAAGCCTCCTTATTTTACGATATTCCCTGACAAGTTGGTGCTTTGCATTAGAGCCTGTTTCCTCTCGAAAGTGGTAAGACCTTCCCATGTGGCACAATCTGTCACCTTGCCCACTTTCTACGCTCCTCTGCATCCCTCTAAAGTAGAGGAGCGACTTCATTGTCTGACCTAAAAAGAGTGTTGTCCATTACCTTGACCGCAAAAAAGAGTTCTGGGTGGACGACCAGATACATTGAAGCGAAGGGGGGTTGGCAGTGCAGAAGAGGACCATCTCCTGATGGGTCGTCTTCTGCATCACGATGTGCTGTGCTCTGGCAAAGAAGCAGCCTCCGGAAGGCTTAAGGGCTCATTCCTCCTGAGCTAAGGCTGCTACCACTGCGTTGTAACTTGGAGACCCAGTCCTGGATATCTATCAGGCGGCAACGTTTGTATCCCTGCACATATTTGCCAAACATTACTGCCTAGACAGTGAAGTCCGCAAGAACTGCCATTTTGGCTGCTCATGGTGCAAATGTGTGGGCCTTCAAAACAACGCAGCTTTAAAGACTAGAAAATCACTTTAGAAGAACCTTACTACGCTTCGGCTCAGACTCTCCTGGGAAGCTTTATGCTTGGATCTCAATCTGAAAAGCATGGCAGAAAAAATCAAATTGAAAACCGTGCTGTTACTCCAGTATTGGAGCTTTCATAGATTCACATGCCTACATCATTCCCCGTCGTCGAGACGGGAGTCTCCAGTACATAAAATTGCAATGCTTAACAGTATAGCAAACTGAAAGAGGCCTAGGCCCATTTATCTTTTGCAACCCATAACCCTTGTTATGTAAAAAGGACCAAACTTTTCCCTGAACCAATCAGAGCTCCTCACCCTCTAGAACCCTCCTGAGAGAACCTCTTGCTCCTCAGATTTTCTACTGCACGTTGTGCTAGAGAGTCTCCTTTGAGCTCTGCTCAAACTCTTCAGTTCTACTCACTTTGACTGGGATTTGAGGTTGTCTCATTTTCCAGATTGGTTTATTTGAAGTTCTTTCTTCTACTACCATGGCTGACAAAGAGAAAAAATGACTTTTTAGAGCTTGTGCCACATGCTCTAAGAAAAGGCTCTATACAGATGACCCTCATAAAGACTGCATTTACTGCCTTTATCCAGACCATCAGGTGAAGGATTGTAAGGTATGTCGTACCTTCTTCAATAAAACCTTGAGGGATTGTGAGGGAAGACTATTACTTCAAAAGGTAAAAGCCAGGAAGGAGATCCTCTCAAGTGATAGTGAGGAGGAGTCAACTTCGTCTAGGAGATCGCAAAAAAGGACCAGATCTCCTCAGGCTCATACCTCGGGTGAGAGACCTGAGAAGGCCCCTAAAAAGACCACTTCAGGGTCTTCAGGGCGCAGTCCCTCAAAATCTCCTTCAGGAAAAACTAAGGAGAAGAAGGGTCTTGTTTCAGAGGTGAAACATGTGAAGAAAACTACCTCAAAGCTTTCAAAATCTCCTCCCAAGGTCAAGATTACTATCAAAAAGCCATCTCCTCCCAAGGTCAAGATTACTATCAAAAGGCCATCCTTCACACCTTCTGAGGAGAAAGAGAAAAAATCTACATCGTCGACGGAAGCGTTGACGAAGAAAATGACATAATCGTCGATGGAAATGGCATTGTCGTCGTTGAAACCTGAGGTAAAGACTATTTTTAAGGCTTTATCACCGTCGACAATTCCACTGTTGACGACAGTGTCGACCACGAGCCCTTTGACGGCGGCGTTGACGACGACCATGGCTATGATCACATTGTCGATGGGATCGTCGACGATTGCAACGAGACGGTTGACGACGACGATGGTGACTACAACATCGACGATAGCGTCGACGACGATGATATCGGCGACGGCAGCGACGACGATCTCGGCGACGGGCTCGTCGACAAGGGAAAAAACTTTAGAAAAGCGTTTTTTAGCCTGGAAAAGAACAACCACACCGCAAATTACATCTCCAAGTAAGGTGTCTCCATTAGTTCCTTCTCACCTTCTGGAAGAAGAGAATTCGGAGGACGAAGATGATGGTGGTCCTTTTGGATATGCTAGTAGCCCATCTCAGTTACGGGTGAAATACCAAGAGGAGGACTCACAGGATGAGTATGAAGGATTGCAGGATCGTTCCTAACAACAGCAACACTACCACCAGGAACATCACGAGGAGATGACAAGTGTGCCATCTTCGTTATTGAAAGATCTACAATTCATGTTAGAGGATTATAGGAGAAGATATCCTGTACCTCAGACCTCTAAGGAAATTCCAGAGATTACGCCTTGGCCACGCTCTGTACCAGGTACACCAGTATGTAGGCGTGAGATCTTTGCAGAGCCGCTTCCTAAATCTCCCCCACCAAGATCTCAGCAAGATCCAGATACCACAGATGATGACCATGAAGAAGGGGAGATTACGGACCCAGCAAAGAGTGGGACGATTATCTCATTCCTTCACCTTCGTCTCCTACACCAAAACCTGTGGATTCTCCTCCAGAGGACATTGGTGGATTTCATAACCTGATGGAGAGGGCCCCTAAAAGATTTGCACTCACCATGGTGAAGGATAAAGCTGAATCTTTCTTATATGACTTCAAGGAACCCTATTGTAGGTCTGTTCGGCCCTTGCTGATTGTAAATCATATTTGGGAGGAAGGCCTAAAGGTCATGGAAACATCAGCTACAGTGACTCCTGTGCTCGCCAGGCTAGACAAAAAATATAAAGCGTCTGCTGATGCTCCGGCTTGTCTTTTGGGTCATCTCAAACCAGACTCTGTTATTACACAAGTGGCGCAACAAAAGACAAGAAATCAGTCAGCTCTGATTACAGCACCCCCAGATAGAGAAGGTAGGAGGCTAGACAACGCGGGAAAGAGATTCTCCTCTATGTCGGCTCTACTAGTAAAGGCTGCAAATGCCCTGGGAATTCTGGGAAGGTATGACAGGCAAATGTGGTGTGACCTTTCGGAATATATTTACCGTGTGCTGGAAGCAGAGAGGCAAGAAGCCAGGAAAATTCTACAAGAGGGGGAGAGGACTTCGGCAGAAGTCATAGATTGCGCTATGGATATAGCAACTACAGCTTTCAGGTCTTTGGGAGGAGCAGTGGTACTGGCAAGACAAGGGTGGTTAAGAGCAACAGCGTTTAGACCGGAGGTCCAGAATAAGATCTTGGACCTTCCTTTTAGCTGTGAAGATTTGTTTGCCAAGCATGTAGATGACATGCTACAAAGTATCAAAAAAGATACTGATACTGGTAAGGCATTAGGAACTCTACAATACAGAAAGGTTCCTTTTCGAGGCTCTAAGGGTAGGGGCCAGACGTCTTACAGAAGAGGATATCAGCAGGGGAGATATTCCTCTTACTCCACCCACCTCAGCCCTAACGTCAGCCGTTTCAACAGCGACAATCAGGAGGTTTTACGAAATCAACTCCAAAAGGCAAAGGAGGTCGTCAGGGGAAAGACAACACCCAACGATAATGACAACCTTCAAGTTCCGGCTACACCGACTCTACGGAGATCGCATGCTCCCCTGGGTGGAAAGATTGCTTATTATTTTCGAAATTGGCAAGAGATAACTACGGACCAAAGGGTCCTCAACATTATTCAATTCAGCCACACTCTAGAATTTCTACAGACACCTCCTTGTACGCCACCGATGCATCAGAAGGTCAATCATTTGCATCAAATCCAGAATGAGATTCGGACAATGCTCCAAAAGGGAGCAATAGAACCAATGCCGATTTCTCAAAGAGAAAGGGTGTTTTACTCCCGATTTATTTCTGGTCAAGAAAAAATCCTCCAATGGCGTCCCATTCTGGATCTCAGATCCCTAAACACCTATCTCAAAAAGCTGTGTTTCAGAATGGTTTCTCTTCAGGACATCCTTATACTATTGAACCCAGGGGATCAGATGCCCACTTTAGACCTACAGGATGCGTACTTTCACATCCCCATCGATCCTTCACACAGGCAGTACCTTCGGTTCATTGTAGCCGGAGAACATTACCAATTCAAGGTACTGCCATTCGGCCTGAAATCAGCTCCAAGAGTGTTCACAAAATACCTGGCTCCAGTGGCGGCTGTTTTAAGGAAAGAAAAACACCAAGTATTTCCTTACCTCGACAACTGGTTAGTCAAGGCACCATCAGCAGCACTAGCCAGAGCATCAACAAAGGCTTGCATAGACTTGTTTGCCAAGCTAGGTCTGACTCTACACGAGAAAAAATCATCCCTTCGACCAATAAAACATATCACCTTTTTGGGAGCAATACTGGATACAGAGAGAAACAAGGCATTTCCCTCCAAAGACAGACAGCTGAAAATGATTTCTCTCTTCCAAGACTTTATAAAAAGAAAGTGTCTTTCAGTATGCAAGTACAAATCATTACTGGGAACAATGTCATCTTGCATTCCCCTTGTGCCTTACTGCAGGTTAAGAATGCGTCCGTTGCAAGAGCAGCTGGATCTACAATGACGTCAAGCGGAGGGATCCTTCGAGGATGTAGTCCAGGTACCACCAGACATGGTTCAGGCAGCAACATGATGGACACAGGAGCTTAATGTCTCACCGGGTCTTTCATTCCTTACAACGCCAGCTCTATTGATAGTGACTACAAATGCGTCCCTAGAAGGATGGGGAGCGTTTCTTCAAGACCTTCAAGTCAGGGGGCGTTGGAAGTTACACGAGCAGCAGTTACACATAAACCTGCTAGAACTAAGGGCAGTCCGCTTCGCATTACTAGCTTTCCTACCAAGGATAAGAGTGTCCTCAGTGTTGATAAGAACGGACAACACAACTGAGATGCAGTACTTAAACAAGCAGGGAGGAACAAGATCTCTCTCCCTCTCTCAAGAAGTCCAGGAAATATGGGAATGGGCGCTAAAGCAAGGGATATCCATGACAGCAGAACATCTCCCAGGGGACCAAAACATCAAGGCGGATACTCTCAGCAGGCTCAAGTCATCCTGCCATGATTGGGAGTTAGACCAGAGGGTCCTAAACAACATTTTTGGAAGATGGGGGAAACCAACAGTAGACCTCTTTGCAATAGGGGAGAACAAGAAATGGCAGTTCTTCGCAAGCTGGCTTCCCCAGAGGGGTCTTGGGGGAATGCGTTTTCGATGGCATGGTCCGGCGTCTTTGCCTACGCTTTTCCTCCGATTCCCCTCCTGTCGTGAGTGCTTGTGAAGATCAAAAAAGAACCGTGCAGGCTGATCCTGATATCCCTATGGTGGCCCAGACAACACCGGTTCACGGAGCTTCTGCTGCTGTCGGAAGTCCATCCGATTCGCCTCCGACCAATTCCATGGCTTCTGACGCTGTCCCAGGGACAAGTACTCCATCCGGACCCGAAATCCTTGCGCTTAGCGGCCTGTCTCCTGAGCACTGGGAGTTTCAACATCTAAATATCTCAAAAGAATGTAAAAACATCCTCTCAAAAGCTAGAGTGGATAGTACAAACAAAATCTACAGGATGAAATGGAAGAGATTTTGTCTCTGGTGTAAAAGAAACAAGATCCATCCTCTGACTGTGGCTCCTCATGAAATTATCCCATACATCTTGTATTTAGCCAAGTCTGGATTGGCTCACGCATCATTAAATGTGCATTTAGCCGCAATATCCCACTGCAGAAGGTCTGCCTCGGGTCCATCCTTATGGTCGGCAAGGATCATCAAGCAATTTATGAAGGGATTGTTCAGAGTTTTTCCTCCAATAAAGCCTCCACCACCGCTTTGGCATCTAAACATAGTACTGTCACAATTGATGAAGCAGCCTTTTGAGCCTATTCACAGGGCGGATCTTAAATTCTTAACATGGAAAGTGGCGCTTCTCATCGCTCTAACTTTAGCGAGACGAGTAGGGGAACTACAGGCTCTCACGATTCTGGATCCTTTTTTACAATTTAAAGAGGATAGGATGATTCTTAGGACTAATCCTAAATTTATTCCTAAAGTACCAACTGATTTTCATTGAAATGAACCGTTGGTTTTAAGACTCTTTTTTCCTCAGCCAACAACAGCGGCGGAAAGAGTTTTGCATTCGCTGGACGTCCAATGATGTCTCAAATTCTATTTACAAGAGACTTAAGAGCTTTTGCAAGTCTTCACAGCTTTTCGTCGCTTTCAGCGCACACAGAAAAGGCTTCCCTTTATCAAAACGTGGAATTGCCAGGTGGATTTCCAGAGCGATTGTCTACTGTCGCCAAGCGTCTGGAAAACCTCTGAATGCACAGTTCGTGCCCATTCAACAAGAGCAGTGTCCACACGCACTGCGTTATTTGCAGGAGTGCCGATCCAGGATATCTGCAGCGCAGCAACCTCGACATCGACGCAAATGTGCTTTGTTATATCACTGCTCGCTATTATGTTTCAGGCATGTGAATCTATGAAAGCTCCAATACTGGAGTAAGAAAACAAGTTACTTACCTGTAACTGTAGTTCTCCAGTATTGGAAGCTTTCATAGATTCACATGCGACCCACCCTCCTCCCCTGAGATATCACCTTGGATTCAGCACGGAAAGTGTTGTGTGCACAAGTGTGCGAAAATCTGAGGAGCAAGAGGTTCTCTCAGGAGGAGCTCTGATTGATTCAGGGAAAAGTTTGGTCCTTTTTACATAACAAGGGTTATGGGTTGCAATAGGGAAATGGGCCTAGGCTTCTTTCAGTTTGCTATACTGCTAAGCATTGCTTTTTTATGTACTAGAGACTCCCGTCTAGATGACGGGGAATGATTCAGTCATGTAAATCTATGAAAGCTTCCAATATTGGAGAACTACAGTTACAGGTAAGTAACTTGTTTTCTTCTGGAACAAATGCAACGTCTTAACAGTGTCACGAGAGGCAGCATGCTCTCCACCTACGTTGAAGCTAAGTCGGAATGTTAAACACCCAGAGCGACGGAGAAGCTTGTATTTAGAATTCAGGCTTTGACTTATACCTGTGCATGCCCTTACCAAGAAATGGTCCTACCAAGAGATGGTCTACTGTGACTTTTGTGTGATTAAAACACTGACACACTTTATCCTTTTTCTTTAACTAGATCTTTTGTTTCAAACATACAGGTATGCTTATGGAGGAGTCCCCCACAATGTGGGGAATATCGTAGTACCAAATAGGTAATGATAAGAGTGAAACAAAAGAAAGTAGGAAAAGAGTAATGAAAGAAAAATCCCAAAGAAACAAAAGTGATAACACATCCAATGTACATGATCAATGAGGGGGGAATCCTGGTCAAAGTAATCCGATCACAACTCAACCCGCGGTCACTGTGTGCGAGATAGAACCCTCCCTCCCCATGGGGCTGCAGCAGCAACAGTATTGGGTTAAAGTCAACCATGTCATTAAGTTGCAAAATATAGAGCAGAGGTGAGGATCCAATCCCCGTCCCCAGCCCTCGCCACTGCCAGGGCTCCACCATCACCAGGTCTAGATTGGTAAGTTAGCTGTATTCACCAAATACATCTGTAATGGGCCCCAGATACCTCGGAACCTGCTGGCCACAGGCAACATAGTGTAGTATAGTCCCAGTTGAGGATTACAGTTTACCATGTCTTTTAACCACTTTTCCACTGTCAAAACGTTCTTTCTGCCCCAGACACATCTGTGATATAGTTCAAAGTCAGGGGCACCCAATCCACCTTGTTCATATGGCAGGGCGAGAACCTCCCAACAAATTCTGGGTTGCCTCCCGGCTCATGCCAGGGTCATCATCCGGGATCAGAGTGTTCTAAAAAGGCGTGTGTCAGTATTAAGGGGACATTATAGACGTGGTATAGGAACTTGGGGAGGACCACCATGTTCATTACAGCAGGCCTGCCAGCCTGGGACAGCAGTAACTTCTCACATTTATCAATGCTATCCACCAGTTTAGAGATTGCAACACCATAAATATTTGTGGCAACAGTGGCTATATCACCACTGACCCAAATTCTAAGATATTTAACTGATATGGTGCACCATGGGGGCGGATAGTCTAACGCACCTATCGGGGTACCCAAAGTGAAAGGAAACAGTGGATTTGTTCCAGTTTATTGAGATACCCGAGAGCATTTCAAAGAGGGTGGACAACCTTTATTCTTCTTTGCTCAAATAGTATGTCTCTGAGAATGGGATTACTCTGCCCTCTGTTTAGGAGGCACTGCATCAGGCACAGTAAAACTGCAATGAACCTGTGCTGTGGGACGGACACTGCTAGCATTTTCTTGCCCATAGCAGCTTGCATCACAACAACCTAGTGACACAACATATGACCACAGGGGTCAAAGCTAGTGAACAAACTTGTAGTTACCTTAGATTGTTATTCCTGTTATGCTTTAATGTTATTTTCACTTTTTGTGATGTGTTCTCTTTTAACAACTATGGTATTTCTTATTTATTTCTTATTTGTATTTTTTATTTATTTGTTTTCTGACAGGCGTACGAACATTTTATGTAATAGCGTTAACACAGTTAACAGTTACAATAGCATTCATCACAGCAAGGCATATTACATGGTTACAGCAGACCAAAGCCTAACAGATCCTTCTCATACGAAAGAGTACAAAGAAAACAACTTACAATATACATTTTGTAGGAGCAGCAGTCGATACAACCTAAAACAGGTAGAAATATTATTGACATCTAGTGCAATGAGTAGATAATGAAGCAGTTCTATGCCCAGGTGAGCTTGCGATATGACTGTACTTCTCAGCTAGCGGGCAATCCTAAATTATGTTTGGATTCCAGGTCTGGGCTGACTAGAAATGGAAAACTGTGTGCCTATTGCATCTTTGGACGTGATTATCCCCTATGTATTTCTCATATCGGCCCACGTTTTGAATGGGGCCCAAATATCCTTGGGCCTAGATGCTAGTGGCACATAAAGTGAGGCAGTGTTTGCACGTCTCTTTAGTCCCTCCCACGCCTACTGCAGCGATTCCAATGTGTTTATCTCTTCACATGTTCTCTGATATGGTTGGTATAGTGCAACCTGCAGTGGAGTGGGCGTGGCATCGTCTCTCGCCACCACCACATAAGACTGAAATGGAATCGAGTGGACCCAGTAGTGCAGATATTGAGATTGCTCGCATAACGCTTATAGTTAAAAATCTGGCGCCCCCATACTTCCCTGAGCGAGTGGTAGTTGCGAGAGTTCCCAGGTTGCGCATGAGATTGGAGTTTCTGTAGTAGGGGATCTCTGTGTATAGTCATAATCTAGTGAATAGTCCCGCCCATGTGCGTGGACCCCGGAGCAATCAAAAATAATCTCTTAAGTTGTCAAAAAATGCAGAACTGCAAAGACACTTAAGAGAGAATTTAAAGACAGATAATGCAGCCTATATCCACAGGCTACACTGTCCAGTACTTCAACTAGAAATTCCACCAAAAATCCACACAAACA
This sequence comes from Lissotriton vulgaris, assembly GCF_964263255.1. Classification (NCBI taxonomy): domain Eukaryota; kingdom Metazoa; phylum Chordata; class Amphibia; order Caudata; family Salamandridae; genus Lissotriton; species Lissotriton vulgaris. Next base: position 1,478,731,333 of record NC_141694.1, read on the forward strand.
GCACAGCCTGCCCAGTTTCTTTCATAGAGAAACTTGCCTCTACCAGCAAAAGCCTCTGGAATGATAGAGAGGAAGGTATGGACAGACAAGCCCAATAGGCTGCCATTATGTGGCTTAAACAGGATACTGTGCCTTTAAGAGAACTTTCCAGAACTTCTCCCAGTATCCCAGAATGCACAGCAGGTCCCTTTTACTTTCAGTTCTTTTTTCCGGCTCCTGCTAACAGGACCCTGGAGCATTGAGCTCTCCCTTTTTCAAGGGTTTATTGGAAATTTTGTGCACTTTTGGTTTTAAAAGTGTTTTCAGTTTGTGGGCTTGGTGTTTTTCTTCACTTCTGTGTATTTGTTCAGGCTTTTTAGGGCTCTAAAATGCCTGCTTTCTTCGACAAGTGCCCAGAATGTGGAAGGAAGAAGTCCAAGTCGGATCCACACGACGTCTGCCTACTCTGTCTCCCTGCTGCACATGCCCCTAAAGAATGTGACATCTGCCAGGGCTTTTCAGCAAGGACCCTGAGGGAAAGGCTGAAAATCAGGCTTCAAGGCCTAGAGGAGAGACGACTGCAGGCTGCAGGTGGGTCTGGGCAGGCTGGGAAGGCTCACTCTGCCTCTGCTGAGGTCTCTGGGGGGCTCCCCAGAGGCAGGAAGCCCAGCAAAAGGTCCCGGTCTCCGTCGGCGTCTTTTGCATCGACGACGACGTCGAGAGGGATGACGACGGTGTGTTCCCCATCTCCCCGGGGCTCCGGGTCGAGACGGCATGAAGGATCGACGTCGAAGGATCGACGTCGAAGGGCCTGGGAAGGCCGCCGTCGAGATCACAGTTGACGGATTCTTCGTCGTCAGCGTCGAGCCATCGACGTCGAAGAAAGAGCGGCAGGCGTCGGCGCTCGCCGTCAAGGCGACACCGCCGGTCGGCGTCGACAAGATGGTCGGCGTCGAGGGGATCCTCGACATCGAGGAGTTCGAGAAAGCGGTCGTGGTCGAGAAGGAGTCGACGCTCGTCGTCGAGGCCTGAATGTTCGACGTCGCGGAGGCGGCGTTCGGCGTCGAGAAGAAGCGCTCGACGTCGCGGAGGCCGTGTTCGACGCCGGAGTCGCGGAGGCGACATTAGACACCGGAGAAGCGACGCTCGGCGTCGAGAAGAAAGAGGTCAGCGTCTAGGGGACTTTCTAACTCTACTAAGCGGCGCAGCAGGAGTTCTGGCGCCAGAAGTCACGCTGGATCTGGGGGAGGACGCCGGAGACGGTGATCACTGACTGGAGGGGCTGGTTCACAGTCCCCTCCCCCGCAGAAGTCACCGGGCTCGGTGTACTCGGTGGTTTATACACCACCTCGGCCGAAGACGCCCCCACCTCCCACACATATACCTAAGGAGGATCCTCCCAGCAATCCTCCTCTTCCACCGTTTCCGCCTTCAGAACCACCACCACCTTCGCCTCATCGGCCCGTCCCTCGGACGGAGGTACCTCCTGTTGCTCCGCCGAGGTTGGTGTCGCTGCCTCCCACCCCCTACACCGCCTAAGGGGATGCCTAAGCCGAACACTCAGGATAGGCCACCGAAGACGCCTCCACGGAGACCTGCGGAACGCCCACGAACTGGGAGATCGCGATCTCGTTCCAGGAGGAGGGAGCGATCGCAGAGTCACAACAGTTCATCCACGCGGTCGAGACGACGCCACAGGAGGCGCAGGTCCCGTTCGCATACGGGGTCTTCAGAGACCAGGGACTATTCACCGACGTTGTCGGGGTCACCGGAGACAAGGGTGTCACCGGTTGACGATGTGGTGTCCTTTCATGATGTCCTGTTGAGGGGTGCAGCGAAATTGGGCATCTCGTTGACGGTGCCCACGCCCAAAACATCAGTGATCTTCGAGACGCTGCACCAGAAACATCTGTCTCGGCCATTACTACCACTGGTACCGGGCCTGGAGGATCCGGTCATGGACCTGTTTCTCACCCCGGCGGTGGCTAAGGCGGCCCCCCTCGAGACTACAGAAGAAATACCGGGCTCCCGACTCGGATCAGGCTTTTCTAAGGGTGGAACCTCAAACCAGACTCGGTGATAGTGACGGCGGCTCGAAAGCAGCATGTCACCACTCCGTCATCCACAGTCCCACCAGATAAGGAATCTAGATGGCTGGATTCGGCGGGAAGGAAGGTTTGTGGGACGTCGGCGACGTCCATGAAAGCGGCGAGTGCCATGGTCTTGTTAGGACGGTATGACCGGGCCCTCTGGGAATCCCTCCAGCAGTTTGTAGAACACCTTCCTCGTGACAAGAGAGAAGATTTCCAAGAGGTGTTGAATGAGGGGATGTTGGTGGCGAATCAGGTCATCAGTGCTGCAGCCGATTCTTCCCTCCTGGCGGCGCATGGTTACTGCCATGGGATTAACCAGCGAAGACACGCCTGGCTCCGCCTCACATCGCTGAAGCCTGACGCACAGCAAAGGGTTGCCAATTTACCATTCTCTGGCGAAACCCTGTTTGGAAAACGCGCAGATGACGAAATGGCCCGCATGAAGGCGGAGGCCGAAACACTCACGGCTGTGGGTCTGGAAAAGCCCAAGGATACCAAGAAATCTTACCGCCCGTTCCAGAGACGGTTCGGTGGACAGGGCAGAGGGCGTGGCCTGGCTTCGGGACAGCAGCAGCAACAACAGCAGCAGTTCCGAAGACCGTTCAAGAAGTGCCAGAAAGGCAGAGGCAGTCAACAATCGGCAACAGCGACTAAAGGCCCGGCCGGGTCTAGGCCCTGAGCGCTTACTTCCCCTGCATCCGTTACCCACTCCGGTGGGGGGAAGCGTTCAATTTTTTCCGGCAGAGTGGAGAAAAATTACTCAGGACAAGTGGGTGCTGAATATTGTTTGCAGTGGATACAGTCTTCGGTTCACCAGCCCGCCTCCATCAATTCCTCCGGTCAGCGCGCAGTGTCAGCTGCGCGAGCGCCAGGCAGAGGCCGATATCCTGTTAAGGAAAAGGGCGATAGAAGACGTACCTCTGTCTCAAAGAGGAAGAGGTCTGTACTCCCGGTTATTCCTGGTTCGCAAGAAGCACAAGAACGAGTTCAGGCCCATTCTGAACTTGCAACAGGCAAACAAGTGGATTCGCAGAGAGAAGTTTCGCATGCTGTTGTTGCATCAGATTTATCCTCAGTTGCAACAGGGAGACTGGCTATGTGCTATAGACCTACAAGATGCGTACTTCCATGTGCCCATTGCACACAAACACAGGAAGTTCCTGCGATTCCAAGTCGGCGCTAATCATTATCAGTACACAGTACTGCCATTCGGACTGAAGTCTGCGCCAAGAACATTCTCGAAGTGCATGGCAGTGGTAGCAGCACACCTAAGGAAGAACAAGGTGTTTGTCTACCCGTACCTGGACGATTGGTTGATCAAGGCCTCCTCCTTCTCGGAAGCTCAAGCACACTTCCAGAAGACGTGCGTTCTCTTGAACAAGCTGGGGTTGCACATCAACATGTCCAAGTCTGTCCCGACTCCGGTCCAGTGCATTCAGTACTTGGGAGCCTCCATCAATACGCTGTCAGCAAGCGTGTCTCCTTCAGAGGAGCGACGATTATCACTCCATCGGAAGGCGCATGCTCTTATGACTGCTCCATCTACAACAGCGAGGACGGTGTCTTCTCTACTGGGATCGATGGTCTCTTGTATCTTCCTAACACCACACGCACGACTGCACATGAGACCGTTGCAGGAGTGCTTGGAGGATCAGTGGGATCAGAGGAAAGGGTCTTGGGACGACAAGATACGACTGTCTCTGCATGCTCTTCAGTCTCTGAAGTGGTGATGTTCAGCGGAGAATCTCCTCAGAGGGGTTCCCTTCCACAAGGACATTCCCGCTCAGACTATCGTGACGGATGCTTCTCTCCACGATTGGTGGGCGCACTCCGGCGACTTACAGATTCAATGAACGTGGTGCCCGATGGAGTCCACGTATCACATCAATTTCCTGGAACTCAGAGCTGTTCACTTGGCACTGAAGGCCTTTCATCCGTCCTTTCAGACCAACTCTCTGCTTGTACAGACGGACAATATGACCACGATGTATTACCTCAACAAGCAGGGGGGCTCGAGATCACGCACTCTGACGCAGGAGGCGCAGGCGATCTGGCACTGGCTTCTGGCCAGAGGACTGCCAATAACGGCTACCCATCTGCCAGGTGTGCAGAATGTTCAGGCGGACGCACTGAGCAGACTGATTCAGGAAAACCACGAATGGGTCATAAACGACGAGGTACTATGAGAAGTCTTCGCAAGGTGGGGGACTCCAGACGTAGATCTGTTCGCCACCGCCGAAAACAGCAAATGCCGAGACATCGCCTCCAGGTACTACCAGCAGGGGACGCTGGGGAATGCGTTATGGATCAACTGGTCGAACAGCTTTCTGTACGCTTTTCCACCCATTCCCCTGATTCCGGCGGTGCTCATCAAGCTGGCCCGGTCCAGGGCACGGATGATCCTGATTGCCCCGGAATAGCCCAGGCAGAGGTGGTTCACGGACCTGCTTCACCGGTCACTCCTTCCTCACATACGGCTGCCGTGCAGGCCGGACCTTCTCACGAAGTTCGGGGGGCAGATGTTGCACCCCAACCTCTCCTCTTTGAGTTTGGCGGCATGGCTCCTGAGATAGTGCAATATGGCCATTTGAATCTACCCGAAGATTGCATGGACATACTGAAGGAGGCTAAACGACCTTCCACTCGGACTTCCTATGCTTACAAGTAGAAGAGGTTCTGTATCTGGTGCAAGTCCAAGAACTATGACCCGACGACGTGCAAAGAAGACGTCATCCTTCCTTACCTTCTGCATTTGGAGCAGTCTGGCCTTAATGTTCATTCCATTAAAGTTCATCTTGCTGCATTCACTGCCTACAGGAAATGCCCTTCACAGACTTCTTTCTTCCAGATTCCTGTGATCAAAGATTTTTTGGAAGGCTTGAAGAAAGTATTCCCTCCTGTCCGGCTTCCTTCGCCTTCATGGGAATTGAATGTGGTGCTGTCCAGATTGATGAAGGAGCCTTTTGAACCTATTCATAAGGCTTCGTTGCAGCACCTGTCCTGGAAGGCGGCGTTCCTCGTGGCCATTACATCGGCCCGCAGGGTGAGTGAAATTCAGGCGTTGTGTTGCCAAGAACCTTATACTGTATTTCATGCTGCTAAGGTTGTTATGCGTACTCACCCTAAATTTCTTCCCAAGGTTATTTCTGATTTTCATGTCAACCAGATCATAACTTTGCCTACGTTTTTTCAGAATCCTTCATCTCCAGCAGAAAGGTCTTTACATTCCCTGGATGTTAGGAGGGTGTTGAAATTTTATCTGGATAAGACCAAAGATATTCGTAGGTCAGACCAATTGTTTATCAATTATGGAACGGTCAGGACGGGTCTTGCTACCTCTAAGCAGTCCATCTCTAGGTGGATTGTGTCCTGCATACAGCTGTGTTACCAAAAAGCTAATAAGACCTTAGGGGGTAAACCTAAGGCTCATTCCACCAGGGGCAAAGCTGCTACGACTGCTTTGCTGCGTAATGTTCCAATTGCAGAAATCTGCAAGGCGGCCACTTGGAAGTCGGTCCATACCTTTGCTAAGCATTACTGCCCGGACACTGATGCCAGGGCAGACGCTCAGGTTGGGCAGGCTTCGTTGCGAAATCTATCCGCGCAATAGTGGTGTTAATTCTCGTTCTCCACCGCCGCTTTTGTTTGAGGATGGGCTTGCCATTCTATTCACTAGATTATGACTATACACAGAGATCCCCTATGACAGAAGGAGTAGTTTCTGTCCTGAAACTCTAGTTCTGTAGTAGGGGTATCTCTGTTATAGTCATAAGCACCCTCCCTCCTCCCCGGTGGAGAAAGATATTCATGTAAGGAATGCTACATGTCTGGCGTGTTACGCCTTCAAAAAGAACTGAAAGTAAAAGGGACCTGCTGTGCATTCTGGGATACTGGGAGAAGTTCTGGAAAGTTTTCTTAAAGGCACAGTATCCTGTTTAAGCCACATAATGGCAGCCTATGGGGCTTGTCTGTCCATACCTTCCTCTCTATCATTCCAGAGGCTTTTGCTGGTAGAGGCAAGTTTCTCTATGAAAGAAACTGGGCAGGCTGTGCTGTTTGTGTGGATTTTTGGTGGAATTTCTAGTTGAAGTACTGGACAGTGTAGCCTGTGGATATAAGCTGCATTATCTGTCTTTAAATTCTCTCTTAAGTGTCTTTGCAGTTCTGCATTTTTTGACAACTTAAGAGATTATTTTTGATTGCTCCGGGGTCCACGCACATGGGCGGGACTATTCACTAGATTATGACTATAACAGAGATACCCCTACTACAGAACTGGAGTTACAGGACAGAAACTACTCCTTCTTGAAGAATATTTGTGTGATTGGTAGCATTATGTTTGCAAATAAGTACAATAATTTGGTTAATATTATCATTTTGGCTATGGCTAGTGTGCCAGCCAGGGATAACGGTAGTTTGGACCAGGTGGCTATCTTGCCCTCCAGCCACTCCATTAGCCGTCCATAATTCATGCGCTGGATCTCCTGTATGTGTCTGCTGAGCCAAATCCCTAAATATTTAACCAGACCCTCAGCCTAGGTTAGTGGGAAGTCCATCTCTGTCCTAAGTGGGGCGGCAATCAGGGGGAAAAGCGTAGATTTAGCCCAATTTTCATTTATTCCGGACATACCTCCAAATTGGAGGACCTCCCTCAAAACAGGGTTCAGGTTCTCATCAGGTCTGGGCGTAGTTTGCAGAGTTTTGCTATGCAAAACTCTTCAAAGTTACAAAAAAACTCAGCGACGTTCCGCGAGTGGTGGAGTGCAGTGCGAACTGCAGTTTGTGCTGGTATTCCTGCTGCTTGGGTAGAAATTCTACCCGAGCTGCAGTTTGCGCTTGCAAACTTATCGTTGGCGATTGCGAGCGGGGAAAAAACTCCCCTGCACATCGTGAAGAGTAGTTTTCTGCACTCCGTGAACTCTGCAAAGTGCAGAAAACTCCCCTAACTGAGCGAAGTTCACCACCCAGGCCTAGTTCTCATCCGGTGCTCATATATATAGAGTGATATCATCTGCATGCGTTTATATTATTAAGCCCCTGTCTTTAAATCCCATCCCCCTCAGTGTGTGTTGTTGGCGCATTCTGGGTGCTAGTGGCTCCATGGCCACCGCAAATAGCAGTGGTGAAAGGGGACACCCCTGCCTAGTACCATTTGTTATCTGGAATGAGTCGGATAGCAAACCATTCGCTTTCAGTCGCACAGTAGGATGAGTGTAGAGCAATCGGATTAGCTGGATGAAGTTAGAGCTGATTCCCAGCCTGGGTAGTATGGTAAATAGATATGGCCATTCTAATGAATTACGCACTTTGGTTGCGTCAAGAAAGGCTGCGAGGGCCAGTAATTGGGGATCTATTTGGTGCAGTGTGGAGAAGAATATGGGTAAATTGTGCGCTGTGGATCTGCCAGGGATGAACCCTGACTTGTCTGGCCTGACGATAAGTGGTAGGAGCGGTTGCAGCCTGGTGGCAAGCAGCTTAACAAGAATTTTGGCATCAATATTATTAAGTGAGAGTGGGCTATACAAGTCACATATATTGGCCGGCTTATCTGGCTTCAGGAGAGATATTATCACGGCTTCCCGCATTGTCAGAGGCAAAGAGCCACGTTCAAGAGATTCCTAGTACACCGCTAGGAGGTGGGGGGCGAGCTCGACCGCATGGGTCTTGTAAAATGAAGTCGTCAGTCCATCAAGTCCTGGGGCCTTGTCTCCAGGCATACTATTTATGACCTGAACAATGTTGTCTGTAGTAAAGGGCTTATCCAAGTAAGCTCTGTGTGCATCACTTAGCCACTCTAGCTCAATTGACTCCAGATAAGTTTTCAGCTCTGGGTTGAGGCCATCATGTGTGGCAGAGTAAAGGGAGGTGTACAAATCATTTAGTCATTCAAGTGTGGACATCTGTCATCTTAGTGGGTGAGAGTCGTTAACTAGGAGTTCAGTAAAATAGGCCGAGGTGCGTGCATGCCTGAGTTTATTGGCTAGAGTTCTGCCTGGCGGTCTCCCTCCCCATACCGTCGGGCCTGAGCGTGTTTACCTAGGACATGTATTTCCCTAAACGCCTCTTTGACATATTCAGAGATTTTCCCTCTAAGGGTGGCAAGATGTGCGCCCACCCCATTATGATAGTATAGGAGTTCAGCATCACGTATGTCCCATTCCAGCCCCGCCAATGTCCGCCTAATTGATTTTAGGACCCCAGATTGCTTAGCTATGCACGCTCCCCCTTATCACCGTCTTTAAGGCTTCCCTTAACGTTGAGGGGGAGTCCACCGACCATTTGTTGGTGGAAAAAAAATGTGTGGGTTCCCCTTGTATTTTCTCTCTAAAACCTGTATCTAGTAGGGCATGTGGGGGAAGGCACCAGCAGAAGGCTCAAGGCATAGTCTGTGGTATGCTCCAGCTAAGCAGTACCGGGGCATGGTCCGATAAAGTGCGCAGCATATGTTGAATGTCTGTAGTCCAGGTCGCAACGTCACCAGAAACAAGCCAAAAATCCAGCCTGGACCAGGCATTGTGGTGTGAAGAGACACAGGTGCCCTCTGTCATAATGCCAATGATGCCATATATCTATCAGTCTGTTTTCTTTGGATAGGGAGAGAATTTGTCTTTTGGCTCTGGAATGCAGTTGGCGGGAGGAGCCCAAACGATCCAGGGAGTCCTGCATGGTAATGTTAAAGTCGCCCCCCCATATAACTGTGTCACAGCCAAGCAATGTAACTTTTGACCAAATGGTGTAGAAGAAGTCTGGGTCGTCTACGTTTGGGACGTAGATTGCGACCAATGTAACTGGTGTAGTAACCAGAGTATCTCTTAAGATGACGTAGCGACCCTCTGGATCCAGTAGTGTACAAGAGATTTCCAGCCAGTCTTGCGCCTTATCAAGATTCCTACCCCTCTAGCGCAGTTAGAATATGGCGCTGAGTGTACCTCACCCCAGTGTCCTTTGTGGAGTTTAGGATCAGTAGCGTTTCTGAGATGGATTTCTTGTAAGAAACAAATGTCCATTTTATGCCTGATTAGATAGGAATGCACTAGTCTAGCTTTTCTATGGTCGTTGAATCCCCTAATGTTCCAAGTTAGGAACATTACCTCCAACATCTATCCGTTACTGGATTGTGCAGGTATGTGTGAGGTGTCCTACTCTACTCTTTTAGTAGGCAAGCTGGACCATGATGTGTGTGGCAGCGATAATGTGGTTTGTGCTCCGACCTTCATGTCCTGCCTTTGTGCTTGTATATGTGGTCTGTCGCAGATAACTGTAAAAACCTAACCCCCCACCAACTTTGTTAACTCCCCAAATCCACCGACCCCCCCAACTAGGTTGTTTTATCCCGTCCCTCCCCATCCCCTTGTTAAGCCTTAATCAACAAACATAGCGAACCATGGGAGTTCTCCCAGTGGGGGCCTGGGTCGCCGGTGTACTGCCTTACCCATATGACAGGGTGGCCGGGCTTATTCCTGGGTCGGGGATTCACGGAATGTAGAGAAATGTACATAGTTTAGTTGCACATACATACTTTTCCTAATGGGCATAGCTCTTGTGTTCATGTGCAGTATTAACTAAATAGGACGTCTTGCAATGGTTAGCATCTCATGAAGCATCCGGCAGCCCTGGTGCCATTAATCATTATCACCGAGTCCAGGTTCAGATCCAGCCTGGTGCTTATGTGTTTGGCGAATATTAGTGATGATATTGCGTCGGTGAAGAAGTGGGATTGCCGCCATGCGACACTTAGCAAGCGGCCATCTTGCAGCGTGGCGAAGCCATGCCCCCATGGTATTTTGTATTTCTAATTTCATGTGCTTTTACCTAAAGTAATGAGTGAAACATATTGATTGAAATGCTATTTCATCCAGCTAGGAAGATATGACTGTCTGTGATTGAGAGGGAGGAGCCGCAGCATGGGTGGCATCCTGCAATGCAGCTTCATGGACTAGGTTGCATTTAGAGATGCTAACAGGGCCTTTGGAGACCTGCAGTCTCCCTGAATGTGTTAATGAACCCTGAATGTGTGAATGAAAGCCATGCTGGGGCACATGCTGGAAATATACTTTCGAAATGTACTTCTTCAGTTAAACCTGATGGGGAAGCTAGGATTAAACACCATGTATCCTGTTTCCACAGTTGCCCACTAGCCCAGTACACCACAACTAGAGTGGGACTAATTCTGATGGAAAGGCCAATGGGCCACCTTCCCTGGAAAATGTCACTGTATTGGGGACCCTGTCTAAATTTAATCAAGTAGTTTTCCAGCATATTTTGATAAAGTAGAAAATCCAGGATTAATTATTAAGTCTAGTGGTGGTGTCTACCCACTCCAGTGAAGTGCTCACGGCCTAGTTTGGTGTCCTGTCAAGGTATTTAGGTTGAATCTACCAATCAGCGCAGCTGTCTGTTTGCAAAAGACCTATTGTGGGTTTACTGAGAGCTTACCTGGGCTTGTAGCATACTCATTGCTTACCACTGATTGGCTTTATTGTCACTCTCATTTGCTAGCTTCTTATTTACTGACTTTCCCTGTTGCTGCTTGTCAATCTTGTGTTTGTCCCTCCTCTGGAGGACAGTCTCATTACCATCTCTTTTATTGGCTGACTTTTATACCTTCAATTCTTGACTTTGAGCAAACTGTTTTTTTCTTTTCGCTTAAACACTCCATGACAGTGCATTTGTTTTCCAGGGTCTCCCTCCAGTGCTTCTCTCACCCCTGCACGCCTTATTGCTCTCACCCATGTATTTCTCTCCGAGCTTCAGGTTGCACTCTCTAGCCTGTATCCTTATTGCCCACTCAGTGTGCTCGTATTCCTCTCCCACCCATGTGCATCTCTGACCATCCCCTCCCCCGGTTTTCTGTGTTGCTCCATCACCCCTGAACCCCTCTCCCACCCCCACCCCCACAAGATTTTCTTAAAAACGCTTTTTGCTCTACTTTTTTTTTTTACTTTTCCATGTTGGATTGGTAAGTAAAAGAAAAGACACCTGTGTCATTTGTAAGCAAGCGCTTGCCTACAGAATTATACAGCTTCAGCACCTTTTTTGTTTTTTCATTTTCTTTAACCATAATGCACGGCAGAGGCGCAACTAGAGCCACATTTCGGGGTGGGGGGACATCTAAAAAATTTCGGGGGGGGGGCTAATTCTTCCCCCGATAGCCAGAGTGGACATGCCCTTTCAGCCCAATGGGCGTTGTGCGCCTGCTGCACGGCATCGCCAACAAGCATTTGCAATGCAATAGGTCTTGTTTGAGGTATTGTAAAAGACCAATTTTTTATTTATGTTTTGGTTTTGAAAATCGCGAAATGAATAGCTTTGTCATTTACAATGCAATAGTTTTAACTTTCGCAAACGTGACACTTGTAATGCAATATGTGTTGTATTTACATGACTTAGATGTATTAATATTACAAATAACAATGGCTTTTATTTTTTTTAATAATTAATACTTAAATAGAAGTTACTGTAATTTATAATGGCAATAGCTTAATTTTTTGTAAATAACTTTTGGGAATATTATGTTCAGTGTATTTTATTGTGATGAAAATCCAAGAACAGAAGTGAAATATTAACATCTTTTGTGCACAAATTGGTCCATGCGGCTGACCGAAGCAGATGCGGCTGGCAGGACGGTAGCACCGGAATCAGCTGTGCACATTTAGGGACATGCGGCGGGTAACTGAAAAAGGATGTGGCTGGCGGATAGTAACGTCGGAAGCAACAGAGCCCGTGTATATGCTGCTAATATAATAAAGATGATACTAAGGCAGTAGAGGGGAAATTAAGCCTGTGCCGGCCGCTGGGAGACTAATGAGACAAGCTCTTGGCATTGCTGTGGGGAGGGAGGGAGGAGAAATGCGAGACACGGCCTGGTGGCAGTGCAAAGTGTGAAGTAGGGGGCGGGGGAGAGGATCCCTTTGAAGTGAAGCTAAGCTCTCGGAAGCAGGAGGCTCGGGCAAGCGCGTGCACAAGCACATGCACTCGACGAAATCCGCAATGGTTTCAGAGCTTGGTTGAGCCTCTATACTCTCGTCCCTATTATCGCTTGCGCGATTAATAGGGCGAGACCTAAAAACCACTGACAAAGCCAATAGGTCCCAGTGGCAAGACCGATCCACTTTGCTGGTGCTTATTTGTTTTTTAAAGTACTGACTACCTGTATTGTACCTATTTCCTAGCCCCATCTGCATATTTTCCTATTATGGGGAAAAAACAGAAATACATTGAAACCTTTTTTTTAGGTCTTGGGCCATTAGGTGGGTATTGGGCAGCATCCATGGCTGATACAGTTGGTTACCACTGGTGATCAGGCCTTAGTACTATTCCATTTTATTTGGATGATGGTGTGATTCGGTTTGAAAACTTCTCTCTCCAAGGGCCGTATTACAGATGACTGCGCCGGCGCTAATTGTCGCTGTGCCCCCAAGTATGTTTGTGTTTTTGTGCGTTTGCGTCTGTGCGCTAAATCGCTAATACAATATGGGCACAGACGCAAACGCACATAAACACATAGTTCAAAGTCTGCGCCAACATCACGTTCCTTCATTTGAAGAAGAGTGATTAATGTCCACTTACCACACGCATTAAAGACTTATACTCTCTAATGCCGTCGGGCGCATACTCTGGCGCACAGAGACAATTAGCGCTGGTGCAGTCGTCTGTAATACAGCCCCAAATGTACCAATAGCCAGCAGTCAAGGTTTGCTAAACAAGATGGTAAAGGGGCTGGGACTCAAATACATCATGAGTGCATGACACAGTAATCAGACTCAATAACCGCAATATCCAACCGAGTGATCGCGTTTAAAAGAAGGGGGTTATTGAATGAACCCCAAAAATGCACCGGAGTACTTCACAGGTCTTTAGAAGACCATTTACATGTTAACAAGGCTTTGTTTATTTTTTCACCCCCTCATCTCCACATGGTAAAGGCAACAAATCCTTTCTATGACAACGGTAACCTTTGCCTACTGTTCTGCTGCATGGATATTTCTTTTTCTATGCAGCTCAGGAGAAACAAAGTTTGTTGTTAGAAGGGGCGGCCCCAGAGGTCAGGTTATGTCTACCCAACGGCTCCGTGACCCACCTCTCTTGCCAATACTGCCGAGCCTTGACGAGAGGTCCCCACTCGGGAGGACTTCAGGTAATGAATCGCACACACTGAGATCACACCACGCTTACGAACGGACACCACACTGTAGACTTTCAGTAACACGTTCTTTATGAACAGGAAAAGGAATCAACACTCTTATTTACAGGCGATCGAGGGATCGTAAAGTCTCAGAGATTCGGGTAACGGGGAAGCGGGACAGTCTTAGTTGTTTGGCCAGTACGATGCGTACCCTGAGCACAGCTCTCAATCCTCGAGCCGGGGGGATACGGGAGATGATAGTCGTACTAGATGTCCTACTTACTTCAGGTCAACTCAGTTCGTGTTGGTAGCGTCGATGGTCTAGCCAGACCAGAGTACTCCTCGAGCCGCGACGAAGTCAGCAGGGCTCGATCCGGGGGATAGTTCTTGAGGAGCCGCGACCACGTCAGCAGGGCTCGGGATGTTCGATGAAGATCTTTGAGGTTCAAGATCGAGCCGCGACGATGTTCCGGTTCCGTAGGTACGAGAAAGAGCCGCGACAGCGTCAGCAGGGCTCGAAGAGTTCCAATGTTCAGTTTTCCCCAAGGGTCAGCCGCGATCAGATCAGCAGATCTTTCTTGTCCGGGTTACAACTGCCCGCTAGTTCTTGGGCGGGCCTTGATATAGGCCAGTCAATCAATCAATCAATCAAGACATTTGTAGAGCGCACTACTTACCCGGAGGGTCTCAAGGCGCTTGGGGGGGGGGGGTGCTGCTACTGCTCGAACAGCCAGGTCTTGAGCTTCTTCCTGAAGGAGAGGTGGTCTTGGGTCAGGCGCAGGTCGGTCAGGAGGGAGTTCCAGGTCTTGGCGGCCAGGTAGGAGAAGGACCTTCCTCCTGTTGTCGTTCTTCGGATGCGGGGGACGGCGGCGAGGGCGTGACTGGCTGATCGGAGATGGCGTTTGGGAGCGTAGAAGTTGATGCGGTTGTTGAGGTAGCTCGGGCCTTGATCGTGTAGGGCTTTGTGTGCGTGGGTGAGGAGACGGAAGGTGATTCTTTTGTTGACGGGGAGCCAATGCAGGTTTTTCAGATGTCCGGAGATGTGGCTGTGTCGTGTGATGTCGAGGATGAGTCTGGCTGAGGTGTTCTGGATCCGCTGGAGTCTCTTCTGGAGCTTGGCAGTGGTTCCGGCGTAGAGGGCGTTGCCGTAGTCCAGTCGGCTGGCGACGAGGGCCTGGGTGACCGTCTTCCTGGTCTCAGTGGGGATCCACCGGAAGATCTTCCGTAGCATGCGCAGGATGTTGAAGCACGACGAGGAGACGGCGTTGACTTGTCTGGTCATGGAGAGGGAGGAGTCGAGGATGAAGCCCAGGTTGCGTGCGTGGTCTGTCGGTTTGGGTGCGGTGCCCAGGGCGGGGGGCCACCAGGAGTCGTCCCAGGCGGAGGGCGAGGAGCCCAGGATGAGGACTTCCGTCTTGTCTGAGTTCAGTTTCAGGCGGCTGGTCGTCATCCACTCGGCTACGTTTTTCATCCCTTCGTGAAGGTCGGCTCTGGCGGCGGCGGGGTCGTTGGTCAGGGAGAGGATCAGCTGGGTGTCGTCAGCGTAGGAGATGATGTTGAGGTTGTGTTGGCGTGCGATGGCCGCGAGGGGGCTCATGTAGACGTTGAAGAGGGTGGGGCTCAGCGAGGATCCTTGAGGGACGCCGCAGATGACTTCGGTGGCCTCTGACTTGTACGGTGGTAGACGGACTCTCTGTGTTCTTCCGTCGAGGAAGGAGATGATCCATTCCAGTGCCTTCTCCTGGATTCCGACGTTGCTGAGGCGCTGCACTAGGGTGCGGTGGCAGACAGTGTCGAATGCCGCGGAGAGGTCTAGGAGGATGAGGGCCGCTGTTTCTCCGTTGTCCATCAGGGCTCGGATGTCATCAGTGGCAGCGATGAGGGCGGTCTCGGTGCTGTGGTTGGCTCGGAAGCCAGACTGTGAGCGGTTGAGGGATCCATTCGTCTTGAGGAAGGCGGCCAGCTGTTTGTTGACGGTCTTCTCGATGACTTTGGCTGGAAACGGGAGGAGCGAGATGGGGCGGTAATTCTTGAGTTCGGTGGGGTCCGCAGTAGGTTTCTTGTTGATGATGTCCCGCAGGTGGGGTGCGATGACAGCGTCGGCCTTGTTGAAGACGTGGTGAGGGCAGGGGTCGGTTGGAGATCCGGAGTGGATGGAGTTCATCATGCGGACGTTGTCTTCGGTGCTGATTGGAGTCCAGGCACGGAGGGTGGTGGTGGGGGGCGGTGGTTCGGTCGTGGCGTGCGTCGGTTGAGTGCTGAAGCTGTTGTGTATGTCCGCGATCTTGTTGTGGAAGTAGGAGGCGAGGGAGTTGCAGAGGTCTTGCGATGGGGTGATGTCGTTGTTTCCGGCGTTGGGGTTGGAGAGCTCTTTCACGATGTTGAAGAGTTCCTTGCAGTTGTGTGCGTTGTTGTCCAGCCGGTCCTTGAATGCAGTTTTCTTGGTGGCGCGGATCAGTTGGTGGTGCTTCCGGGTGGCAAGCTTGAGGGTGGTCATGTTGTCCGGTGTTGGTTCCCTACTCCAGGCTTTCTCGAGGGCTCGGCAGTTCTTCTTGGAGCTCTTGAGTTCGTCGGTGAACCATGGGGCCTTCTTGCTGCCGGGTCTGCTGGGCGGGGTCCTCAGTGGGACGAGTTCGTCCGCGCAGTTGCTGATCCACTTCGTGAGGTTGTCGGCGGCCTGGCTGGGGTTCGCTGAGCTGGCGGGAGGGTGCTGACTCAGGGAAGCGGCGAGCTGGTCGGCTGTGATCTTGTTCCAGCTTCTTCGAGCAACCTGTTGCTGGTGGTGGTGGATCGTCGTTCTTTTGAAGGTGAAGTGGACGCAGCTGTGGTCCGTCCAGTGGAGTCCGGTGGCGTGGCTGAAGGCGATGTCTTTGCTGGATGAGAAGACGATGTCGAGTGTGTGTCCGGCGAGGTGGGTGGGGGTGGACACCAGCTGCTTGAGACCGAGGTTGGCGAGGTTGTCGAGCAGGGTGATGGTGTTGCGGTCGTTGTTGTTCTCCAGGTGGAAGTTGATGTCCCCCAGGAGGATGTAGTCAGCGGAGGGGAGGGCATGCGGGCTGATGAAGTCGGCGATGTCCTCGCTGAATTGTGTGCGTGGTCCCGGGGGTCGGTAGATCAGGGTGCCTCTGAGGGTGGTTTTGGGGTCCGTGTGGATCTGGAAGTGCAGGTGTTCGGCGGTTGTCAGGGTGTCGTCGGTGTTGGTCTTGATGCGGATGGTGTCCCTGTAGATGATGGCGATGCCTCCTCCAGTCTGGTTGCCTCGGTCTCTTCGGGTGATCTTGTAGCCCTCTGAGATGGCGATGGCGATGTCGGGCGCTGAGGAGTCGTTCATCCAGGTTTCCGTGAGGAAGGCGACGTCAGGAGCTGTGGTGTCGAGGAGGTTCCAGAGTTCGATGGCGTGCCTGTGGACGGAGCGGGTGTTGAGGAGGATGCACTTCAGGTGGTTGCTGCTGGTGTTCGGCTTGGCGGGTGCTGGTGCGGGGCAGGTCCGGATGCAGGTGAACTTGCAGGCGTGGCAGCTGAAGGGTCCGTGGGTTCGTCTCGGGGTGGCTCGGTAGCATCCCGGGATACGGCCGGTGTTGAGTGCGTTGAGGGTGGCGGCGTCGTAGGTCCGGCGGGTGGGCTGGTGTCTGCGGGGCCGAGGGGTCCTGGCACTGGGCGCGGTCCAGGCGCGGGCGGGCGCAGACGGGCTTACCTTTGGCGCACCTTCGGCGCTCAATCGGCGCTCTCGCTGCGCGCGTCAGCTGCGCGGTCGCTCTGGGGGCGTCATAAGAAGGGAGCCGTGAGGGAGGTTCAGCTGGGAGGCGGGAGCGTCTTAGCCAATCGGCTGGCGGGGGGGGCGGGTCTGCAGGCAGGCAGGCAGCGGCGGCGGGAAACCTGGGTGCGGGCTTCTCTGGCGGCCCTGCGGCGGCTGGGGCGCCGGGAGCAGGCGTCGATGGTGATCGGGCGGCACAGGCAGCAGGAGGGCACAGGAGCAGTGGCCGTTTGATGTCCGGACCCTCGCAGGCGGAGGTCTTAGGCCTTGGGGTCTGGTCGTTGGTGAGGTCCGGCGGTTGGCCCTTTGATCTCTTTGAGGATGCGTCTGGGAATTCCCAGACGCCCAGCAGGGTTTGGAGCTAGCACTCGGGGAGGCCAGAGGTGCGATCGAAACCGGCTCCCAGGGGATGGCCAGAGGTGTGACAGAAACCAGTCTCTCAGGGGAGGCCGGCGGTGCAATCGAAACCCCCTGTCTTATCTCACTCGGGGAGCCCTCACCCTCCCAGCAGGGGCTGGCGTGTCTGGAGCCTGAGTGTCGCTAGGGCTAAGGGTCATGCTATGCCCAGGGAGTCAGGGATCTCGAGAAGGGAAAATGGCTGCAGGTGGGCCTATGGGGCCATGCAGGGTCTGTCGCGCAGGGCCGGGGAGGAGTACGGGGGTATGCTGGGGCTGGTCGTCGGCGTTTGGGTGGACATGGACAGAACGATCAGGGATTTCTGGGCACAAGGCTAAGCTAACGGGGCGCTGAGGATCGGGGGGGAACCACGCCACGAGGCCAGGTCCAACATTTGTTTATTCCTATTCACCTTTCCTGACCCCTGCAGCTGCTTATCACATCAGGCTGTGACCCAAAGTTTGACTAATGGAGTAGTAGGTAAGAGAATGTGTTACTATTTATTTTCTTTTTAAAATCTGCACAGGCCCAGCAGCATACATACTTCGTGAGTGCATCATTTAAATAGTTTTTATAATTATCATGGCCGATGCAAGACAACAATAAGACAACACAAAATGCCCAGATAACGCTGGTGATTAATGATCCTGCTGGAGAACAATCATTTGTCTGTTAGTAGTAGGGTTACTGCCTTTGTCACAGAGATCCTTGTGTTACTTGCAGTTCCGAAGTTATAACCCTAACATAGGACAGTGACCAATGAACTGTCATCAAAAAGCTGCATACAAATATGAATGGTATAGTTAGAACTTGGCTTTTTTTGTTTTGTGATAGTTAGAACTTCCCCCAGTCTTTCATTATTCTAATGTTGCTAAAATGAGTTTGTTTGAGCAGATATACATTTTTATTAGTAAAGCCAACCCCCAAGCACTGGAGTACTCTTTAAATCCTAAGGTTGTGTTTCCCCAGACCAAACCCTCTTCAAATATACTGCCCACCAGTATGGATGACATGTGATTTATACACCTTGTAATCCTCATTGGCTTATGTGACATTCCCTGTAGACTGATTTACATACTTGTATGATTGATTGTCTCTGTATAATGTGTGCATGGTGTAAATTACTGACACACACTACACTGATAGTAGCGCTATACAACAAATAAAGTTGATATGAGAGAGGGGCTACGTAAAGATGAGGGGCACTGTTGGAGAGTGGCAGTGAGGGAATCCGAGAAAGAGGTCATGAGGTGGAAGGGGGAGCTAGAGAGAGATAAGGGGCACTGGTAGAGGGTGGTAGTGAGGAAGTCTGAGGAGCAGGTCATGAGAGGGATGGGCTACAGAGAGATGAGGGGCACTGGTGGAGGGTGGCAGTGAGGGAATACGAGGTCATGAGGGGAGGGGCTATGGGGAGATGAGGGGCGCTGGTGGAAGGTGGCAGTGAGGGAATCCGAGGAGGAGGTTTATGGGGGGGCGCATGGAGGGATGAGGGACACTGTTGAAAGGTGGTATTAAAGGTATTTATGGAGAAAGAGGTCAGTGGTGGGGTGCCAAAAAGGACTTTCGCACCAGCGATAAAGCCGGCCCTGTCATGGCCTTTCTGTTTTTGTTTATTTATTTAGCAGTTCGGTCATAAGGGCTTCTGTAGAACATACTTTAAAGTGCATGCTAATTATAGTTACTGCTATATTCAATGTTTTAAGTTTGAAGGTGATTTTACTAATGTTTTTACTGGGAAAAATGAAAGTGGAGTCCGATGGTGTCTGATATGGGACTGGGGCCCAAGGTCAGCTGTGAGATGAGGTGCACTGGAGAGGGGTGGCAGAAAAGTGGATAATCAAGCCTTTAAGGGAGTGCGTTGCAGAGTCCGGGGTCAGCTGGTGGTAGTAATGAAGAGGGATTCTCCCTGAAGGCTCGCACACAGGCAGCCAGAGAAGTGTCACTTGCCTGATACTCCCACCTCAGAAACCTCCTCTTCCCATCAAAGGAACATTACATGGAAAAAACACTTTTTGAGAGTGATAATATTTAGAAAGAGATTTGGAAAAGAGCGCGTTTTACTAGGCCTTTTAAGACTAAGAAGAGATAAAGGAGGGCCCTGAAGCAGGCCTGGCTAGTCATATAAGAGACAAATCGAGCCCGCAGTGGCCCACCCAAATGCACCTTGGCCCACCCAAATAAAAATTCCTGGAGCCGAGCCTGGGCTGGATCCTCCTATAATTTTGCGATCTTGGATCCCAGAATATGAGCCTTTAGGGAATCTCGTATGTATGAAACACCGTTTTTTTTTAAAGTTTTATATAGTGCGAACTTGACCCGAAGGTATCAGAGCGCTCTAATGAGCACCAGTTGCCTCACAGACGGACATATTCATTTTGTTAGGCATGGGGAAGATTATTGCCCAGAACCACAAGATGTTGAGCGTCCCAGCTGAGACTCGAATCCAGTTCCCCAGCTTCGAGGTCGGAGGTCGACCGCTCTAGCCGTTAGACCACATCCTCACCGTTGTATTATTCCCCTCCAGCGACCTTTTTGATGTGCCTGAAAAAAAATGCGCCTCAATCTCGAGTTCTAGTCACTGACACAACCATTGGTAAGATTAATGAGCTTTACGTCCATGCTGCGTGCTTTTATGTTTTGCTAACCCGGCGCCCCCTTCCACGGTGCCATTTTGTCAACTCTGCAGTCAAGAGCGGTTGTGCTACCCTACTGCGTCATCACCTGGCCCAGGCGACCGCATCACGAAGCACGGGACGGAGTCCGTCCAGGACCTACAGCTCGTGCAGAGGCACACCAGATGTCCCTCACTGGGAGGGCATATAGACGGAGCCGAGGAGGCACCGCCCACTTCGTTAAAAAAATTAGCTTCTGACCGAGAGGCCATATGAGCCCCGGACAGCGAACAGCCTCAGTGAGTGGCAGACATAATGATGCCTGCAGATGGCGCGCCATGGGCTTCTCAACAGGAGGCGCTGTTTTGAAAAGATCATCTCATATTACAACAGAGGGAATAGACCTGGAACAGGTTCGGAATCTTAAATGCACTTGGACAGAAATTGAAACATTTCTTGTTTTATTTTCTTGGGCTTGCTTTTTATCGGTTAAAAATAGGTAATGGTAAAACGTGCGACCTGTCAAAAAGTGTGCCAGAGTCCTCAAAATATTACTAGTTGAATTATAACGACTACTTCGAATTTACTGTAGCCTAGAAGTACTTGTTTTAGCCAGAAATCATTTGCAGCAGCTTAATATCCTTTTTTTGAGTTTTGGATAATGTTTGTAAAACCTTTAACTTTTGACCCTGAAAAATTAATTTGAACATTGCAACTCATGCTCGAAGTGACGTAAATGTGTCAACAAACGTAAAGAAATACGGTGAAACTGCTGAGTTTTTCTCCTCCTTTGCATTTTAATTCTACGTACGACGGGGCGGGGGCAAGCGAGTGAGCTCAGTGTTTACCTCGGGCGAGCAGCCAGTCTAGTGACCTGCGTTTCAGTGCCTTTTGCAGTGTCTGGACACATATTATACCATAGGAAGCGGCCAACAATATCATAAACATGCAAATAAAAGAGATCCTTTTGATCGCTTAAAACCCAGCAAAGGATTCCTCCGCATTAACCTTGATTTTAATGGCTCTAGCCGAGTGGGAAAATCACAATTTGGATGGGTCTGATTATTTACTAAATACAATGCATTAATGCGAGGGGGGTTTAACACCCTTTGCTCTCTGGCATTATCGCATTACTGCCAGCCTTTGTTGCCTTGCAGACAGGAATATGAAAGCAATCTGTCCTGTAGTGAGACTGGCTCCAGAAGCATTTCTCTGATAAGAAGACCCCCTGCCCTTTGGTAGTGTCTCGTCCAGCAGGCTTAGCCATGCGCCTAATCCCCAGAAAGTGGTTCGATTATTGCTGACCAGCAATGGCGAGATATATATTTATATATATTTTCCCCCTTGGCTATCAACCTTTCGCTAATTCCTTTAGCAGAAATGCGTTGCAATCTATATTTTGCAGTGGCAAGTGTCACCCAGATGGCGCTGCTCATGTTTTCAAATAACCACATTCCAAAAGCATATACTTTGAATAATACATTCTGCAAATCCGTCCCAAGCAGGAGAGGCGCACTTATATAGAATTGCTTAAATGCGCATGATGCATTTGCTCATCCATATTAACCAAAATGAGAAAATAGTCCACTACAATGTGTGAATTTCTGTCTGCGAGTACCCAAGTTAGCAAGCAAAATAAACACATTGACCAGCAGTGGTAAATGTCCTTTGCCATGTTTTTTTAATATCCGGTGCATTTTTTCATGCGGTGGGGTTGCTGTAGCTGCTTGATGTTGCCTGACATTTAATGTGTCTGGTCTTAAAGCCCGTACATAGGTCACTGCTGTCAGGCAAGCATGACTGTACATGTTGATATTGATAGCAATCATTGAAGCAAGCCCTTATTAAAAAAATAATACTATTTTTCTCTTTGCCCATTCCGTTATGCACTGTGCTTGGGTGTTTTTGAGAGCCAGGGAGCCCAGGTGGAAATGTATTCATCTGTGGCGCTCTCCTGAAAACGCATGTTTGCTTGTAAAGCTATCAAATACCAATTGTGTGTGTTGTGATATGAATTTTGTATGAACTATTGATTTTGCACCTTGTTTTAAGGTGGTTTAGTGGGTTATGGTGTCTCTAAAGACGGCTGGAATGCCAGAAACCGGTCCTCGGAAGCTTGTTTCCGGTCCAGGGAAGACATGGCTTGGCAGTTCGGGCTGGACTGTTCCCATGAGGCACAGGGTCAGACTGATTTGCATATAGCCATGTCTGAACTGGGGTGGCAGAGTGGGCTAAAGAACGGTGATGGATTAAACCCAGATCTTTTGACTTGGTGTGAGTGTTTGATTGATTCAGATGCTCCGTCCATCACCACCCCCTTTTGTACCGCTAAAGTATTTATGCAGCACACAAACAGTAATAAAGTGAAAATACAACACAAGAAAGATCCCACACAAATTTAGAAACATAGAGTACATTTTAATAAATTATTTGACACACAAACAACAAAAATCTCATCATTAGAACGAGAGTTATGCATTTTAAAAGTTTTTAGTAAAAACTAGTGCCTAAAAGATTGAAGCTCCAACCGCGGGCACGAAGGTGCGCAAAACTGGGTCAAATCCCCAAAATAGGCAGACCACAATGGAGCGAGGTTTAGATACAAGAAGTGGCTTGGGCCTGGTCAACATTTTCCTTCGGACTTAGAAGAAATTCTGAGAAAAAGTGTTCTAAGAAGGTAAAGTTCAGTGGTGCAAGGCTACAGGAAGTGCCAGAGGAGAGCGCGTCGTCATCGGGTAGCCTTGGGTCGAAAACGCAGCAAAGATTTCTAGGTTTGGACTTAGTCTCTCTTTTGGAATTGGAAAATCTCTAGCAGAACGAGGCAGATGGCTGTAGACAGTTCCATGAGGACGGATACCCCATTGACGAAGGACTGCTGAGCAGGGTTTGCCGCTGCAGAAAAGAACAGAGCTGGAGAAGGCGCAATAGCAATCTAACCATCTCAGGACGATAGGCAAGTAAGTTGGTCCTGGTCTCCTGGTTCGCAGCGCAGTTTTTAACCTCACTTTGGTATTTGGCCATTTGAGCACCTTTATCGCTACAGCCAAGGGCTCAGGACTGGTAGGACACCACTTGGGGGTTCAGCACTAGCTCAGGCTGGGTCTAGGTGTCGGTTCAGGATGGTGGGAACCTGGTATGTCCCTGTGGCTCTGAATAGGAGGTCTGAAAATTAGACCTTGGAGTCACTTTGGTAGTCTTGGGTTCCGGTGAAGTTGGAGGGCTCAACAGCAGGGCTGGCCTCTGAGGGTTCAAGGCAGGCTCCAGGCAGCAAAGGAGTCCTTCCACGTACAGCAAATCAGTTGTGCAGATTGCTGCAGGTAGTCTTCTAAGAGTCTTTCAGTTTGTCCAGGAGTGAACTGAAGAGTGGGTCTGAAGAGCCCATTTTTATACCCTGGTTTCCTTCCTCTGGAAGGAGGGAGAAGTTTCTAGAAAGGTTTTTTGAAGTGCGTGTAATTTCCTGACTCTCTTGCCCTGTTTCTAAGCTAGCTGCAGTGACAGGGTGCAGGTGATAGGTCTTTGTGTGAAAACAGCACATCCTATTCAGTTGCAAGTGGAACTGTGCTCAGCTCCACCCCCTACCCATCCTGCCAGCAGATTGCCCATCCAGGCACACCTAATCACTCTATTGTGTGACTACCTCGGAGTAATTCACAAAGGCTGTTAGCTACACTCAGTCATGTGACCCAGGACAGGCTGCCGGTGCAAAAGGGTCAAAGGCAGGAAAATGGCAACTTTCTAAAAGTGTAATTTTCAGAATTGTAATTAAAAATCTGACTTTACCATTGAAGAGTATTTTTCATTACAATTTCATAGATGCGAAACATAAACTGGATACCTGGTCCCAATCAAAAGCCAGCACTTAATAAATGTAATAAGGCAGCCCAACGTTTTCCAGTGGGATAGGTAGGCCTCACAGTAGTGAAAAACAGATTTAGGAGTTTTTCATTACCAGGACATGTAAAACTTTAAAGTCAATGCCCAACCTTTTGATTACAATGCACATTGCTCTATGGGCTACCAAGGTCCTACCTTTGGGGTAACTTATATACAATAAAAGGGAAGTTTGTGCCTTGGAAAGGGGGTTGTATTGCCAAGTTGAATTGCCAGTTTAAAACTGCATTAGGGCAACAATGGCAGACCTGGGACATGTTTTAAAGTGGGTGGCACAATAAGTGCTAGAGGCCTTCTGGTACCATTTAATTTACAGGCTGTGATATACCTCTCTACAAGGGACTTACAAGTAAATTAAATATGCCAATCAGGTGTAGGCCAATCAAACCATGTTTAGGGAAGTTATCACAAACACTAGCTCTAGGTAACAGTGGTGAGGTGCACAGAGTCATAAGACCAACAAAAACTAATTTCAGCACCACAAATGGAGGTAAGTAGGCAAAATGTTTGGGGTAAGACCACCCTGAGGCTGACAGGTCTAACACTCTTTATACAGCACCTAACGCTAAAAGGAGCTGAAGGAAGTCATCTTTCTCAATCTTGCATTGTTTTGGGCAGCTTTAGCTTTGTTTTCATACCCCAGTATCGTATGTCTGGAGAAACTCTATGCAGTGACTCATTGTTAAATATTTCATCTATATGTTAAATCATGACATCAGTGACCAGAATAAATCTTACAGGGTAAAGCCTTTGATCTACTTAAATATTAATCTCAAATACCTTTCCACAGAAAACCTTTCAATGATGCCAATAGCCCGGTCAACTACACTAAACTGCAATTAACCTTATCCAAGAAAGATTCTGAAGGGTGAGGCTTTCAGACAGTGGCAAGATTGTGTTAACTTTTAAGTGCTTATTTTACGACCATTGCTCACACTTCAGAAGCACCTGAGGAAGGGAGTCTGTTATGAACAACTTCCAACAGTCCTAAATAAAAAGGAGCATAGAGCCCTAAATCTCCTCTCTCAGCAGGTACTTGTGAAATGCTTGCGTAAATGCTAAAGGTAGCGGTGGGATAGGAGTTGCACATCGAGAGAAAGTATAGCTTAATTATAATAACAAATAAGAGTAAGAGGGACTTAACGGTCATTACATTAGCTTGTGGGTCTCACCAAACACCCTGCTACCTGGGGTGGTTGTATGACATTACAATGCATACTTCTACAATGCATGCCTTTACAACGCAGTTTTTACATCGCAACATCCTTTAGATCGCATGATTTTACATTGATTGTCACTGCAATGCATTTTTAGAAACTTCCTTTACAACGCATTCCATTACATCACATTATACATTTACAACACATACCATTACAACACATACCCTTACATCGCATTTAAGGTAAGTGTTGGATAGTGTAGGAGTAAGAATTACTATTCTGACTCCAGAGACTGCAACAGTAGGGTAAATGTTGGATAGTGTAGGGATAAAAATGACTATTCTAATTCCAGTGAGTGACACAGTAGGGTTAGTGTTGGATAGTGTTGGGTAAAAATTACTATTTTAACTCCAGTGAGTGCAACAGTAAGGTAAGTTTTGGATAGTGTAAGGGTACTATGCGTTGTAATGGTATGTGTTGTAATGTCTTGCGCTGTAATGCCTGCGTTGTAGTGACATGTGTTGTAATGGTATGCGTTGTATTGACATGCATTGTAATGCCTGCGTTGTAATGACATGCGATGTAAAGGATGTTGCGATGTAATAACTGCGTTGTAATGGTAGTGCGATGTAAAAGTTGCATTGTAAAGGTTGTTTCGCACCTGGGGTTATTACGAGACTGGCTAGAACTGTCAATCAGAAGCATACAACAACGGAAGCATAAAGGTGTAGTGATACTTGAATAGTTCCTTAAATAACGTCTACAAAACAGTTGTAGAGTTTTTATGTTAGATTTGTTTGTTGATGGTTTCCATTGGTCTGCATTTAAGAGAGTCAATAATTTAATAGAAACAGCCATTAAAGATTGTCAATCGTATTGAAAAACATACATGTATCTCGTCTGAAAATACTTGCCCAAGGCTGTGAATTGCTAATAACAACATTCATCACATATCCGTTTGTTAATTAAGCAACAACATCAACACAAAGAAAGGTTTCGTACTGATTCAAAGGAGATCACACTACTGACAGTGTAGCAATAGACATCCAAGAATAAAAGCTTTGATTGAAGGTGCTACAGTAATGGTTGTCATGTTGTTTAGCACTCAAAGTATTCTTCAAATTTCGTGATACTGTAAGTACATAACGTGAAAACATAATTTATGTATCTGCCCCAATAAAACGTGTGCTCTGCTTGGACGAGAGGTCAAGGATGCTTTCAAATGTGAATTGCTTCAAACCATCCCATATACAAGTTAGCAAACGATGGAGAGAATCTTGATGCTGTGGCAATGTGTTGTTGTTGGGAGTATCATCCCTGATTATGTAGAAAATGTCGTCCAAAACAAGGTTGATCATGCCTGACAACAGCTGGTTGGTCTATATGAATGGCTCCGTCGTATGCTAATATGTATATGGGATAGTTCGAAGCAGTTTAGATTTGGAAGTATTGTCCACCTGTTTACAAAGAACACATTTTTTATTGGTGCAGATAAGTGGACGACGTATTAATGTTGTTAGTAAATCAGTATTACAAAATTGAAATGATATTTTAAGTACTTAAACAGCAACCCCTGTAACATCAATATCCCCTTCCACCATAGCAAGGATTCCATAAACTACCTACATGTCACTTTGTACATACACAATCAGCTGATTACCTCCAGCCTTTTCTGCAAACCAACAGCATGTACCTCTATTCTGCATGCGACTAGCTCTCACCCAAAATCTCAGACTTCCAATATTCCCCTGCAGGAGGTCTCAGGACTCAAGAGGAGCTGAAGCTATTGTGTAATATATGGGTAAAACATCTAGAGCAATGGAGAAAAGGTTTTTGGAAAGACGTAATCAATCAATCTTACAACAAACTACTAAGAACAAGATCCATAACATTAAGATAATTACTCTCCCTACGATCTCACAGAGAAATCCACTAACAGTCTTTAGCACTCATTACCCAATGCTGTTCTCTGAGAAATAACATATAGACACTTATGCACAAAGATTGGCATACAATTTATACTACATTTAAAAATAATCTGAGACAGAACTCGTTCCGGCACAAGCCTGTGCCACCAATTATATCCAACAATCAGCCAGGAAAGAACGAAGAGTTGAACCCAATTTCTGTGCAATAACAGGGTGTTTATTTAGGTGTCTTGCTGAGCCTGTCCGCCATAACGCGTTTCGACTGTTCCTACTGTCTTGATCACATGGTAAGGTCACATTACCTAGCAATGGATTTTATAATCAAAATAGAGGGCGGACAAATATTATCACGCCCTCTAAACGAATGTCATGAGCTTTTTACAAGAAAACAAACAAGGGACTTCATGATAACGCCCCAAAGTCTATACAGTTAAAATGCAATTAAACTCATAGTGAGTATATACAACTGTACAACTATAATACATTAAGTAAAGTATCATATATATACACATTTACACATTTACAATGAATAAATAAATAGATAAATTCATCATGCTTACTATAAACTGATTTTTTTAAGTTTATAGAATATTCTCACAATTTTTCTTTTACAAAAAGCTCAAGAAAAGGAGGAATATACCCCACAGTGGGGTTATATTAAAGTGCTTAGTGCTAATGCATATATTCCACTTGCGAAAGATTTGTGAAAAGCTAAAATCCAAAGCTAATAAGGTTAAGAGCGGCAATCACAGCATAGTGCAAAAATAATCTATGCACAGTGTGAGAAGTTAGCCTAGCATATGATGTCCATTATTCTAGTGGGCACCTTGCACCAGTCTATTCGACCCTTATTGATGGTGGTTGTAAAGTCAACCTTATAGACAAGCTATCCTAGTGGTAGCATGGACCAGCAGTCATAGGCTAAGACTTCAGAGAGCATGTGAAGCAAGCTGTTTTACCAATTATAATCCCCTGAATACCAAATGAAAGGACACCACAATATCAAATATATATGTATTTATTTCTAAAACAACCTCTCTGCACTCTTTATGAGGTCAGTGGTCAAAGTACATCACAAGTTACTCAATTAGCATACGATAAGTTGCACATATACAGTTTTGCCCTAGGGGCCTCACCAACCATATACTAAGAAAGTGGTATAAGAACCACATGAGAGTTAGAAAGCAGGCCTAGGACCTGTAGAATCGCTGGGACTACACTAAACAACCAAAGGTTAGGACGTAGGAGGCCCACGGGAGACGCTTGCAGTGTCTAAACACAGTCGCGAGTTACCATTGACTTATAATGGGAAACGAAGAAGTTAGAAAGTTACTGTTTATGGACACTTCCGGATGGACTAGGATGGAACCCTTTTAAACTAGGACACTTCGAGAGCCAAGACCCACGGGAGCACCGGCGTACTCGTGTTACCGCACCCAGGGAAGCCGGGTGCATAGGTGTCTTTTCGTGTCGGGTTTCGTTGTCGTTTTCTATGGAGATCTGCAAAGAAGTGCTGCAGGCGACCAGAGGAAAAGTGTCCGGGTGGATCCAAGGGTGGATCGGTGATGTGAAGAACCTGAAAGCAGAGGAGACAGAGTCGGGGTCACTAGCCAGTGTCCAGGAAGGAACCAGGAAGGAACCAGGCGATGTTGCGTGCTTGAAGGTGAAGAAGGTGAGTTTGTCTCTTCAGCCACAAGTCTAGGAGGCATACTGGGGTGAGTGGAGGGGGGCCTCCCTTGGCCCCCTCCGCCTCCAGGTAGTCCTATGTTGCCCAGGGGAGCTTCATCAGCTGCATCCTGGTCATCATCCTCATCAGAGACCAATGGATCATCTCCAGTGGTATTTTCCTCTGCTGGAAGATGGCTCCCCTCTCTACCACCTTGGTTACCTGGGTCTGATGCATTCTCTACATCACGAGCCACTAAGATATCTACCAGGTGGTTAAAGGTTGGACTCTGTCCTTGTCTCAACTTTCTGACTGCACACGGGCTTCTCAACTCATGAAAAGTGAATGAGTCATACTTATAAGGCACCCTCTGGGTTTCGTCTTGAAGAGGTCCACTAGGGCCTGCTTCCAAGGACTTTTTCTAGTGAGGTGTGGTGTGTACACCTACCTACACTAAATGGTTTCCTACTAGAACCTCTCTAGGAGCTGTAGTCAGGGTGTGCTAAGCCCTTCCACCTACAACTGCTAAGTTCAGTAGAACTTAAAGTATTATAAGAACTTAATTTATATGTACCTATAGGTACCTTAATGTGATCTTTCAAATGATATCTTAATATTATATGATAAAACAACAGCAAGCTCTTATCCCATCCGCTGCATACCAATGTGAGAAGTTAGCCTGGCATATGATGTCCACTATTCTAGTGGGCACCTTGCACCCATCTATTCGACCCTTATTGATGGTGGTTGTAAAGTCAACCTTTAGACAACCTATTCTAGTGGTAGCATGGACCAGCAGTCATAGGCTAAGGCTTCAGAGAGCATGTGAGGCAAGCTGTTTTACCAATTATAATCCCTTGAATACCAAATGAAAGGACACCACACAAGGTATATATCAAATACATATGTATTTATTTCTAACACAACCCCTCTGCACTCTTTATGAGGTCAGAGGTCAAAGTACATCACAAGTTACTCAATTAGCATACGATAAGTTGCACATATACAGTTATGCCCTAGGGGCCTCACCAACCATATACTAAGAAAGTGGTATAAGAACCACGTGAGAGTTAGAAAGCAGGCCTAGGGCCTGTAGAATCGCTGTGACTACACTAAACAACCAAAGGTTAGGAAGTAGGAGGCCCACGGGAGACGCTTGCAGTGTCTAAACACAGTCGCGAGTTACCATTGACTTATAAAGGGAAACGAAGAAGTTACAAAGTCACTGTTTAAGGACACTTCCGGATGCACTAAGATGGAACTCTTTTAAACTAGGACACTTCGAGAGTCAAGACCCACGGGAGTACCGGAGTACTCATGTTACCTCACCCAGGGAAGCCGGGTGCATTGGTGTCTTTTCGTGTCGGGTTTAGTTGTCGTATTCTATGGAGATCTGCAAAGAAGTGCTGCAGGCGTCCAGAGGAAAAGTGTCTGGTGGATCCAAGGGTGGATCGGTGATGTGAAGAACCTGAAAGCAGAGGGGACAGAGTCTGGGTCACTAGCCAGTGACCAGAAAGGAACCAGGCGATGTTGCGTGCTTGAAGGTGAAGAAGGTGAGTTTGTCTCTTCAGCCACGAGGTCCAGGAGGCATCGACGATGACCAGGCGCTGGATTCGAGCTATCCTACAAAGGATCTAGTTGACTGCGGTGTCGGTATCCGGATTGAATCCAAAATGCAACCCACACAGGATGTCGAGATTGGCTCTGTTGCAGACCAGCAAGGTCTGTGGCACTTCTCCTTTGAAGGGAAGCTGGAGCAAGCCTTGAGCAACCAGGAAAGCAGTTTAGTTTTTTTTTTTTTTTTTTACTTTACTTCTGGTTTTTACACAGACGTATAGCAATGATGATACAATGCAGATTATAGCAACAGCAGTGACAGATTTCAACCATAGCATATCATGCAAATTACAGTCACATATGGCGATGAAAGCGAGCAGCGAAATACAATCCAATATGGAACACATGTGATGTACATACAACCAATCAACACGTTAGTTCAAAATGAAGGAGGATCTCACCGTCTCCAGTGAGGAGGACTAAGCCAAACAGCAGGGAGGTAAGCATGCCGAAGCACCATGTCAAACCACACCCACTATTCACATCCAGCAAAGGGCATCTAACCCAACCCCTCTGGGACTATACCAATCTCAGTCTGTGAGCCCAGTGTCGCCTTGTGTTGGGATACATAATCTCTGTGTGGGCCCCATATGTCCACAGGTCAGGAAGTGCTGGGGAGTAAGGTGTAAAATTCTTCACATTGGACATTGCAAAACACCACGCTTCTGAGCCAGGCCTGCCGAGTGGGAACTCTGCTGCTGCCCCGAACTCCGAACCCTGCTCTATCATATGGCAAAGTAAGAGTCTTCCAACAGACTCGGAGCGTCTTGTCCCCCCACACCAAATGTATAAGTAACGTACGCAGTTGCAGAAAAAAATTATTCGTGAGTGGGATGGGGATATTATTAAAAAGATAGAGAAACCGGGGTAGGACGCCCATCTTAATAATAGCAATCCTACCTGCCATGGACAACGGAAGACGTAGCCATTTCACAATCTGAGACTCCAACAAACAAAATCGCTCTACCATAGTTGAGTCTAATCATTGTAGCAGTGTCAAGGTGAACATGAACTCCAAGGTACCTAACCGAGTCACTACACCATTCCAAAGGGAATTCGCAAGGCCAGGACGTGGTGCAGGTAGTGAGAGGGAAAATAACGGATATGTGCCAATTAATACTAAGTCCAGAAAATCTAACGAACCTAATGATTTACAAAAGCAAGGGCTCTAAATTGATATGGGGCATCCTAACGTAAAGGACAGTGTCATCCGCATACAAAGAAATTAAAAGAGGGCCCGTTCGAAATTGAAGGCCACGGTGCAAGTGATTCTCTTGGAACTGGCACGAAGGTCACGTAAGACCCCTGCATGCTTGGCGATACATACACCTCTAATATAAGCCTTAAAGCCCTCCCAAAGAACTGCCCATGTGTCCACCGACCCCGTGTTGATGTCAAAATAGTCCTCAATTGCCAGTCTGAGCTCCTCACTCTAAACCGTATCTAACAATGCCCAGCCAGGAAATCTCCACTGTCTCTCATAACCCCCAGATCTGGGAATATTCAATCGCAATAGCACTGGAGAATGGTCCGAGAGTGTGCAGGGGAGAGTCACAACATCAGCCAGCCAACCCACCACCCCCGGAGACACCAACCAATAGTCGATCCTGGTCCACGTGTTGTGGTACCCTGAGTAATGAGTGAAATCCGGACGGTGCTCATGCAGCTGGAGCTCAACATCGATCAAGGAAAACTTGCCACGTATGTCCCTGAGAGTTTGACGGGAACGGGGTTTAGTGTCGGGGGAATCGGAGGTGCTGTCCCTAGCAGGGTCCAGTAGGAGATTAAAATCACCCCCTAATATTAAAAGACCGGGATCAAGCGCAATAAACCACATTGCAATCATTAAATCGAAAAATCTGCAAATACCATTCAAACGTAACCAACGTCCCCCCCTCACCCCCCACCAAGCCTCTCACCAACCCCAAAGAGACATACCCCTGGATAGTCAACTAAGCACATGTGCATTAGGGACCTTAGCATAACTGCAGGAGCAAATGAAGCACAATGTGTGGAGTGGTGTGGCTCACTGGTTAGAGGCAGCAGACTCGGGAGCAGAGGACGGCCCGGGACCAGGTTTCAATTTCCGATGCGGCAGGGTCGTGGACTAGGGTCAGCGGACTCGATAATTCTCACCTCGGTGCCTACTCTAACCAGGGATCACACTCGGCAGCTCTGGGCATTAGCTTGCCTCATCTCCACAACGGCCCCCTACATACGCCGGGGATGCCTGGTTTCACCTTGGAGATACCCAGTAGGGACCATCTCACAGGGAAAGGCAGGACTGGTTCCCCAGCGGTCTACTGCGCAGAGATACTCCTTCGGGAGTCGATTCTAGCGCGTTAGAAACCCACAATTAATTAATTAATGTAAAGCTAGAACATTAGGAAAGAACATCACAGTATTCACCATAGGGCATGGCAACGCCATGCCAATCGGCCATCAGAACACTAAACAATAATACATACAGAAGGACATGAATAAAAAGAAATTTAAGAAGCTTATCAGGACACATTGAAAACACATGAAAAGAATCCATCAACCCGTCCCGGACTGGGAGAAGAGCTCCACACTCGTCTGCGAGTCCCCCTGTGGTGGGGAAGCAGATCCCGGTGCTCCAGACGCCCCAGCATGATTCTTCTTATATTTTCGGCAGAACTCTTGCGCCTCGGTCGGAGTAGCGAACACTCGGGACCTGCCATTTATTGTCAGAAGTGTACCTGAATTCCTGCGGTTCTCCGTGGGAGCAGACGACTCGAAGGGAGGTCCCAGCTGAATAATTCCCAACTCCCTCACCTCCCTGAGCCCGGATCTCTCCGAGACCAGGAACGAAAGGGAAAGGGGAAGGGGATAGACAAACAAGAGAGACGTCCACACTGGTGTCTTCTAGTTCTTCAGCACAGCGTGTACACCTAGAACATTAAAGACAACAATAATACCGTTCCAATAACTACTGGCCTATTCTAGCGCTAACTCCCTCGGGACTGGTCTCCTACCCTGTACTTGTGTGGAAATAGCTGCTCTCTTAGATTGTCCAGAATACTCTCAATTGCTGGAGATATTTTAGTACAACTGTTCGGTGTCTGGGGCGACTCCTCTGGTTGAATGAAGATGATAAGGTGGTACACAGCAGTATTAATTATATGCATACAATTGAATACCCCTATCTACTAGTGCACGTGTGATGATTGAGGAGATGAGAAAACCCTCGACTACCAATTCATCCAAAAGTAGACTTTTCTTAGATTGACTAAGTTCCAGAACAGTGCAGGAGTTACCAACACCAGTAACTAATTTCTCAGGAATACCCAGTAATAGCTTGGAGCGATACGCAAATACAGTCTTTGCAAAAGTCTCTCAAGATGACATTACAGTCTTTAACTCTCAACTCGAAACTCAATGGAAACCTCCTACTTGTGTTTCCGACGAGGTTCTGGATTCTCTCCGCAAAGCCGACCCTCAGGATTCCGCTCAAAAACCTGAAGCTGGAAGATCTTCTGACTGGAATAACAGGATACCGGATAGAACTCTGCTCCAGAATCTGAAGTGACGGGAATTGGGAATAGGTGCAGGAGCACCTCAGAATACAATATCCGTCACAGAATTCAAAGAGGACGGAGGTCTCAAAAGACGGAAATGGAGGGGGAAAGGATGGGTCTAAAACCCCGCACCAATGGTAAGGTCAAAACTCAGTATATTACGGAAATTGGACAAGCCTCAGGAAGAAGCGACCGTCCGTCAGAAAATGACAGTTGAAGTGCGCAGTACTGATAGAACGAGCGCACGAAATGGCCGACAGTCAGCTGGAAGCTAGAACGCTGACCGCCGTAACATAACGGCTCACCCGGAACCAACCAATCTAGACTGCCCTCAGTTGCGCTACTCGCTGACGCCAACTCCACAAGGATAGAGTAGGTATCGGACCTGAAAGCTTAGGGAATCATGATCTCCTGGACCGATTTGGACTTGCTGCAGCTCGGGACCTGACATTTATGTCCACCTTGAATCTCGCCGGGTACAGCATGACATAACGTAGACCCAGGTTTCTCAAAGTTGCCTTGACCCCCTGGAATTTGCGCCTTGCCTCCTGCACCACGATGGTAAAGTCTGGGAAAAAGGCCAGCTTATTCTCCTGCCATTGGACGTTCCCCATGTCGCGAGCCGCACGAAGAGCGGTGTCTCTATCACGGAAGTGCATGAGCCTGGCGATGATTGGTCTAGGAGGCAGGCCCGGCCGAGGACGGGGGCCCAGCGATCTATGGGCGCGCTCCACCACAAAGCCTTGCATGAAAACATCCCTGCCAAACAATTCAGTCAGTAGTTGTTCCACAAACGTGTCCATCCGGCTGGTAGCTGTCATCTCCGGAACGCCGATAATTTGGATGTTATTTCGGCGACTGCGGGCCTCCAAGTCCTCATTCTTAATAACGATTCAGAAAAGGGGGTGGTGATGAACAGAGTGTCTGAATTAAGCAGACCACTCTTACCCAGTCCAAAGATCAGGGCTTGATCCATCACCGTTATTTATCTCACTGCACCATCCCAGCTCAGAACCTGGCTATATGCAAATCAGTCTGTCCCTGGCCCAGTGCATCATGGGAACAGGGCAGACTAAACTACCAAGCCAATTCTTCACCAGAAAGGAGACAAGCTACCGGGGACCGGTTTCTGGCATTTCAGCCTTCTTCGGCCCGGCTTGCTTGAATCCTGATGGTGCAGTGAGAAAGGGACTCATGTCTGAGTATACCCTGCCACACCTATAATGGCCAAAAACGATTCAGAAAAGGGGGTGGTGATGAACAGAGTGTCTGAATTAAGCAGACCACTCTTACCCAGTCCAAAGATCAGGGCTTGATCCATCACCGTTATTTATCTCACTGCACCATCCCAGCTCAGAACCTGGCTATATGCAAATCAGTCTGTCCCTGGCCCAGTGCATCATGGGAACAGGGCAGACTAAACTACCAAGCCAATTCTTCAACAGAAAGGAGACAAGCTACCGGGGACCGGTTTCTGGCATTTCAGCCTTCTTCGGCCCGGCTTG
The DNA here is from genome assembly GCF_964263255.1 of Lissotriton vulgaris. NCBI lineage: Eukaryota > Metazoa > Chordata > Amphibia > Caudata > Salamandridae > Lissotriton > Lissotriton vulgaris. Next base: position 1,478,766,598 of record NC_141694.1, read on the forward strand.
CTTGAATCCTGATGGTGCAGTGAGAAAGGGACTCATGTCTGAGTATACCCTGCCACACCTATAGTGGCCAAAAACGATTCAGAAAAGGGGGTGGTGATGAACAGAGTGTCTGAATTAAGCAGACCACTCCTACCCAGTCCAAAGATCAGGGCTTGATCCATCACTGTTATTTATCTCACTGCACCATCCCAGCTCAGAACCTGGCTATATGCAAATCAGTCTGTCCCTGGCCCAGTGCATCATGGGAACAGGGCAGACTAAACTACCAAGCCAATTCTTCACCAGAAAGGAGACAAGCTACCGGGGACCGGTTTCTGGCATTTCAGCCTTCTTCGGCCCGGGTGCTTGAATCCTGATGGTGCAGTGAGAAAGGGACTCATGTCTGAGTATACCCTGCCACACCTATAGTGGCCAAAAACGATTCAGAAAAGGGGGTGGTGATGAACAGAGTGTCTAAATTAAGCAGACCACTCTTACCCAGTCCAAAGATCAGGGCTTGAAAACGGTGATGGATCAAGCCCTGATCTTTGGACTGGGTAAGAGTGGTCTGCTTAATTCAGACACTCTGTTCATCACCACCCCCTTTTCTGAATCACTCATTCTTAATAGCCACATCTTTGAGGATCTTCTCGACTCTTTCCAGCCGCTTCAAGGAGGATGCAGCACCGTCCTCTACGTCTGACACTCTGGATTCCACGACATCCAGCCGCCGATCGTGAATTTGGATCTTGATACTCATATCCGCCAGCCTCTTGTCTAGGTCATCAAACCGGCCATCAAACGCTTTGAAACCGGCTCTCATTTCAGCCAGCATGGCCGTTGCAAGGGAGGCCGGGCCATCTGCGTCCTGTAGGCCGTAGGCCTCCGCGATTTGATCAGCAGGAGCATCGGACGCCGCTCCCAGCGTTTTATCAAATTGCAGCTTGGTAAGCTTAGGATCTTTCTTCACCATCGTGTTTGAGTCCAGAAGGGGGATAAGCAAAGATAAGTGTAAGGCAAGCGTTACTGAGCAGACCCAGCAACCAGGAGGAGAGCGTCAATCGAGTGGAAGACACCCAGACAAGCCGCCAGGCAGCACTGACCACAACAGGCAGAGAATGTGAAACGACAGGAGCCAGCAGTGCAGTGGCAATTAAAGGGAGTAAACAATCAGTGATCACAATGCGGGGCCAACCATGTATGACCGCGGAGAGGCCAGGTGAGACATGAGGAAACGGATGTGCATGCACAGCTGCCGCGTTCCTGCAGAGCGGGAATCTGTGGAAGGCCCAAGTCACGGCGCAGCAGCAGCGTCCAGTCCACCCAAGGTATCACAGGCCGGTATTACAGCAAACCAGGAGGCAAGGCGTGAACACAGCGACAGGCACAGTGCCAGTGACGAGTGGTTGGGGCAGTCCGTGGGCACATCAGATTAGGCAAGGACTCCTCAGCCAAAGGCACAGGCCCCAGAAAACCAGCAGTTCCACGAGTTAAGCAGCAGTCGTAGGAGGGAATCAGCACTCAGCAGCCGGGTTGGTGAGTATCACTAGGCGGGCACCACGCACACTATCAGGGACCCAAATTCAGCCAGAGCCCCCAAAAAGGCCCCAGACCAGAACGAAGCAGAGCCCGCAACACAGGGAAAATAGCCCACGGTGCAGGCTCCCACACCCCACTAGTACTGGAGCCCCCTCGGGGGGAAGCCAAAACGCCCCACCCCACGTCGCTCCAGCTCCCCGCCGGGACCCCCGGGAGCACCCGCAAATCCACCCCCGGGCCCAGCACTCCAGGCCCCGGTCTCGGGACGCCCACCAGGCCAAGGCGTCCCGCAAGCGCACCGGAGACCAGGGGACCTGCACCGAGGGGCTGCAGGGAAAGAGCGGACAGCGAGGAGCCCGCCGGACGGGCGGAAGGAACCACAGAGGCAGCGGGAGGAGGGGAACGGGCGCAAACTCACCGCCCAGCAGCAAAACTCCGCAGCAATGACGTGGCCTGAGGCGCCGTCTCAGCTCACAGGCCCCGCTCTTGCCCGTGCTTCTTCAGGCTCGGTGTCGCCACGCTCCAGGCATCAAAAGGATCTCCGCATGTTCCCGGGTGCCGTAGGATGGTGTCCGGCTATCATTGTCTGCTCCTACATCGATCTAGATGGAAGCTCGTAAGCCTGATCGTCGGAGCTTCAATCGGATGCGGCCATCTTGGTCGCCTCCGTGGCCAGGCCCCTCAGGAAAGCAGTTTAGTTCGAAAGAAAAGTCTTAAGAGGGCTCACTAGTCAACGGGCAAGGAACCGGGAAGACACACGTCAAGCTGAAATGCAAGAGCGGGCCCCACGCGGCACTAGTGGAGTGTGGAGGGCTGAGCTTCGGTGCAAATGGTGCTCGTGTCTGGGGCTTCTCGTACACCAATGCACAACTGCGAGTTACCTCAGGAGGCGATGCAGTTAGCAAAATGCAGGATGTCCAGGGTGTCAGGTCCCATGTCTCTTGTGTCCTTCATGGGTCTCAGCTTTGCTGCGAATGTGGGTCGGAGTTAGAGAAGTCAAAGAGTCCAGTTCCTGTGTCGCTGAGTCTTCGGGTTCCGGCAGGAGCGATGACAAAGCAGACCGGCAAGTTGCTGGTGGTGCCTGTTTGCACAGGGTGGTCACTCCTTGACCACAAGGGAGATGTCTTCCGTCTTCTAGTCAGAATAGAATGTCGAAGGTTCAAGAGTTCTGTATCAAAGTTTCTTTCCAGGATAATCTAAAGTCCTGGGGACACAGCTCCTATACTTATACTAAGAAAAGGGGCTGGATTACCTGCTAGGTCCCTCCTATGGGTGGACCTTGGATGGGGGTGGTTACACCCCTTTTCCTTTGTCCAGTTTCGCGCCAGAGCGAGGCTGGAGTGCCTCAGCAACTGGTTTGAACCAGGCTATGCATGGAGCACCTTGTGTGCCCCAGGCAGTGTCTCAAAAAGCATCTGCTGATGCAGCCCTCCCTGTCCCAATACACATCTGCCTGTCTGGGGAGGTGCTGGCACCTCCCTGGACAGGAAACCTATTGTCCAGGCCTCCCCTACCGGAGTTTCGTCCAGCAGCAGGAGGTCAGACTTGTGTCTGTGGCAGCAGCATCCATTTTGTGATGCTGGGACTCTGTTTAACTTTAACCGGGTAAAGCAGTAATATACATGTCTTTTCCCTCTAGAAGGGTGGAATGCTACCCCCAACGCCAGAATTGGCGGTGGGGGGGTAGTATTCCAAAGTGTTTGACACCTTACACAACATGTTTTGATAAAGCCAAACTAAAGTTAGCATTAACTGCGAGGATTATAATGCACTTAAGAGTATATGGTATGGCTATATCATAGAAAGCTATAAGGAGATGGTTCCGAAAGCTGCAGAGGGGCTCAGCTCATGCTAGGGCACCCTCTCACATAAAACCAAGCAGTCTGCCTCCAGGATTGTCGAGGCCTACCATCGGAGTGACGTATAGGTGCATATGTGTCTATATATATGGGTAGATATAGGTATACTATATCTAAGTAAGGGGTGATTACACCACCTTACCCAAGCTGAGTTATCAGCCTGTGGTGTCAGTTTGGATGGCCAGCCAGGGGTGGCATAATACATGCTGCAGCCCCTGGTAGGCCTTATATGCACTTATGCCCTGGGTACCTATGGTACACTATACAGGGGCTCACAAAGTTGACCCAATACCCAATCAGGTATGTACCTAAAGTACAAGGTATCAATTTTGAGAGAGAACAGCTGGGCTGTGGGCCTGATTAGCAGGCCCACAGCCACACTAAAGTCGAAAAAACAGAAAATCACAGCAAAAAGTGGGCGTGACCAATGGAAGCAGACCCTACTCTCCTACACACAGCCATATTTGCCATAATGTTTTGAGGCTCATACCAAAATCAGATAAACTGACGTGGCTGCCAAACTTACAGAGATGCTTTATCAAATGTGGAAAGTACAGCACGTACTGCTTTGCATTAGATAAAACCTTTGCCTGCCAATGTAATGACAGCTCAACATACAAAATTTCAGACTTTATGAACTGCAACTCAGAGTATGTTGTCTATATAATCATATGTTTTTGCATTAACATTTATGTGGGCAGTACAATCTGCCCCCTAAAGGAGCACATACAGGAACACATTAAAGAAATTCGGAACAAAGATGACAACTACCCTCTGGCTAAACTTTAAACACTGCACACCATTCGGGTGGTCCTATCTCAATCAAATCGCATGCATTAATGATCATGCGAGCCATCCTCAAAAGGGGGTAAAAGATCCCTTATGCTCCATAGAATGGAAGCAAAATGGATCATTGGACTTAGGTCTGTTAATAAAACCCTTAACCAAGATGGAGAATTACACTAGTTACTATGGACCAATAATACAGTATTACCCCTACTGGCTGAACTCATTGAATTTCTGCAACATGCCCTATACCTTTTGTTTGCTTTCTGTGCTATATAGGAATATTATTGTACAACATTAACTTTGCTTTTTGTTGGACTACATGAAGACTTTTGTGCTCCAGAATACTATACATGATGTGGCAGGAGTGTTTGTGCAGCATCAACAATGATCCAACTCTGTTGTATTGTGTGGGTTTTGGTACATAGGCCTGCTTAGTATTCAATTCCACTATGCTGTGCTACTATAGTGCCCACATTAATGTGTTTTCTTTTTCAAATATACTAAATATGTTAATTTATTGAAAGTCATTTTCCACATACAAGATGACGTGCACAAGTTAATCATATTATATCTATTTCCATGTATACATAAAACTAGAACGCCATGTCTTGTTTCAACACACATGTAATAATGTCTCTCAAACTGGAAATTGTCTGTTCGATCCAACGTTCTATTCCTTTGAGTATCTTTGCTACTACTCTGTACACATTTTGATTTATTTGTTTGTATTAATCTAACAGCCGTTGTAATTCTAAAGTGGTGTCACATTTTCTTACACTAATACAAACTGTCACTAAAACGCAGAGCTCAAGATACTTATTTTTCTTTTTCCTTTCATGATCCATCTTTAATAATGTGAAGTGGGCTAGTCCCACATGTAGAGGTGACATAGTAGATGTAACCAAGTTGAGTTTCTTGTTGTTTATTAGGTCCTTAAGTAGTATTTACAGCAAGCTCCACCAGGAGCAGCCTGCTAGCTGCTCAGCCCATCTTCAAACTGACAACACTCAGGCACCCAAGCATTCCACTCATGTCAATCACGCCAACATTCTACACAGAACACTCACACTGGCCGAGCTGGATGAAAGAACATTACAGCATAACATGAGAATACCACATGTCCTCTCCCTTTTATATTGAAAAATAAATAGAACCAAATAAAAATGAAAACAACTACACACAGCAATGTACAAATGATGAAAACAGTCCATAAACCAAGGGATGAATGGTAAAACCACATCACAAGAGGGAAAACAGACAAACAAAGGAGGAAAGAAGGATGAAAGGATAGAAGCACATACTAACACCATCCTCCTCCTTTAAAAGTGAACAAAAAGTGAAAAGGTGAGTAGTGTAAGTAAAGCTCACGGATACCAAGTGTGCAACAACCAATTTGAAAGTAAAGGGGGAAACGTACTCCAAGACTAAAATGCTGTGGGTGGACTAAACCCAAAGAAGTACTCCTCAACTAAAGAGACTGTAGCCAAAATGCCACCCCTCATGTAAGTGATTATGATAATATGGGACTAACCCATAAGCTAAGCAGTGTACAGACTAATGTTACATGGGACTGGCACCCAAGAACATGTGCAGCAGCTCACAGGGAAACATACCCCAAGACTAAAACGCTGTGGGTGGACTACACCCAAAGAAGTACTCCTCAACTAAGGAGACTGTGGCAAAAATGGCACCCCTCATGTAAGGGACCATGCTAAGATGGGACTAACCCATAAGCTAAGCAGTGTAAATACTAATGTTACATGGGACTGGCACCCAAGAACATGTGCAGCAAGAGAAAACAACACTGGTGCAGCACAGTGTGGCAAACGCACACATTACGTCGACGTGAAGCACAGGGTGACCTGCACACACAACATGACCATGTAAAAGTAAAGGGTGAGGCGTGGGGCGACTAACACACAACATACACAAAATGAGGTAGTGGGACTGACACCCAAAAGCAAAGAAGTGTTGTGTCCAAAATACGTAAATGAGGAAAAACACCCCATAACCCAAACGGGGAGAGGGTTAATAGCAAAGATGTGAAGAGACAAATGACGTGGAAATGGGGCTAACACCTAAACCAAAGGTAACTAGGGATCAAAACCCTTAAGCTACCCCTCAAGTAAGGGTACAGTCTCTTAGCAAATACTGTAACCAGAACGTAAAAATTAGAAATGGGACTAGGACCCACTCCCATGGCATCATTGTAAGAAATAAACTGTACAGATACTGAGATAATTTGCAACGCATATATAACCCTGCTGGTGAGTGATCTCTCACCCGAATAGTGTGAATGGCGGCACACAGGGCACACTGAATTTGTAATGTAAAGACGAGCCAAACTGTACACCTGGTAACTACAGTCGGTGAAACAACGATAAAACAATGAGCAACAGTCATTAACTGGGGGTAGTCAACACCTGTGAGCGATGTTTCACACGAATTAGCAACAGTCAATCGCAGGCTCGTTTTAGAAGCAAAAGTGTTATCGGCTTCACCTCTCCCCTCCCCCCCCCCAACTGTGTACAAGAGTTCCAACGAAGAAAGGATGGAAAGTACCTGGGAATTTTTCAGTCTGGAAAACAGACTGCAGACAAACAAGCAAAGAAGTCTTGAAATTCACGCTCCAACGAAGGGATTCCTTTGAGGCTTAAACCTTCAATTAACATTGTAGAACAACCACACTTGAAATAAGACATCTCCAATCCTAAAATGGCCGCACGCTGCTCACGTCGCATGAGGTGGCTCCTGGTATGTTTGCACTGCAGAATGCCCTCCTGCAGCACAGTGCATCACAGAGTCCAAACGTCGGATCCCTATAGAAATGGCAACGTCACAGAAAGGGGCATAAGCTGGTGAGCGCGTCTGCATATGGGAGGTAAACTCGCGCTCGCTTACCAGAGCTCGTGCCAAGTTACTTTTAAATTTGAAGACGGCGGTTGGGAAACACTGCAGACATTAGGTCTCAGCGTAGACCAAAAATCAAACACACAAATTATGTCCCACCTGACTTTGCCCCCATTAGCACGAAAGACACGTCTGATGTGTGGCGCCAAGTACATCCTCACATCTGGCACCTCTGATCAGAAAGTACTTGAGGGTTCACCGTGGCAGTAACCATTATGGAAAAACTTGCTGCAATGAACAGCCATAAAAGCATAGAGCGTCCAACCTTTTCAATTAGATAAATGCGCATATTAAACCCCAATGCTCTTAATTGTAATGGATAATGTCTTAACTCAGTGTTCATTTGAGGCAAATATAAGTAAAAAGATGATGCTTACTCCTCTTCAATGCACACATTCTGTTGTCATGTGCCAGGTGAACACAATACAGCACTCTTGGTCTGGGCTGTCTGATGTAAATGGACACTGGTGGAGCTGCGAGGCGTACTTGACCAGATTCTTTATCTTGAGTTTCTTGTTACTTGTTACAAATTCCTTACTTCTTAGACCCATCAGCTTTAGCTTAACTCGTCTTGTTTTTTTTCTTGTTTTTATTTTATTGCATTTTTCAAAAATACAGAAAAATAAACTACATACTCAAAAATAAGGAACCAAGAGGAAAATAAAACACATTTTGTAACAATGATATGGGTCACAGAAAGCAAATGCAAATACAGGGTTGACAAAATCAATACAATACGTGATAACATTTAAAGGAATGTCAGGGGGGACTATCAGATGGACCAGTAAGGGCATGATAAACCAACAATGGAATAATCAGTCTGATACAAGGCCATGATGAAGGTTGCTGATGAGCCGGAGGATTTGACAAGAAAATACAATCATCTAGTAGATACACTTTAAGACATTGGTGGAACAATGACTTCACACAATCATATTCAGATCTTCTGAGGTGTCAGCCTCAGTTTGATAAGCTGCATGATATTGAGCAAACATACCCCAAAAACTCTTCGGACAATTACAAGGAGGGAGCATTTCATTATATACATCAGATTGGGTGTTACAGTAAACCATGTCACGCTCCCACTCTGCCACCGTGGGCCAGGACCCCTCATCCAGCGCATAGCCAGCCGACGCTTGGCGAGAAGAAGACCCATTGACACCAATCTACGTACATCTTTCTTAAGGGTTTTAGTGTATCCCAAGAGCGCTAGTAGGGGATCCGGAGTAAGGGACAACCCAAGGATATCATTCAGCTTCTGGAAAATGTAATCCCAATAATGTTGTACTTGTGGACAGTGCCACGCTTTATGAAAGAAACCAGCGCGTGGTGTATGACATCACAATTATCAGTGTCCCGCAAGCCATACCTAAAAAGACATAAAGGGGAATAGTAAACTCTATTCAAAAATTTAAAATGGGTGAGGCGGTGACGGCCATTAATGGATATCTTACGGGTGACCTCACAACAATAGAACCATATGTCAGTAATAGGGACGCCTACATCTGATTGCCAGGCTTGCCTAACCATGCTGAGGGGAGAAGTCCTCGTATCCAGGGCTAAGGCATACAACTTGGAAATAATCTTACACTGGGACTGAGCACTCAGCAGAGCTGTCAAAGGGGGAATAACAACTCCTCTTGGTTTGCATGGTGAGCGAGGATAAATCCCATCAAGATCGTCGCCAAAATGTAGTAGGCTAGTCCCACATGTAGAGGTGACAAGATAGACGTAGCCGAGTTAAGTTTCTTGTTGTTTATTAGGTCTTTAAGTAGTATTTACAACAAGCCCCACCAGGAGCAGGCTGCTAGCTGCTCAGCCCATCTTCCAACTGACAACGCTCACACACCAGGCACACGAGGCACCCAAGCATTCCACTCATGTCAATCACGCCAACATTCTACACAGAACACTCACACTGGTTGAGCAGGTAGGGACAAGGTGAAAGGGAACATTACAGCATAACTTGAGAATACTACATAATGTTTGCAGACTCTCTTCCCTCAATTATTGGGCCCATCTGAGTGGTTTTAAAGTCACACAGCTTTCGTTTTTTGAAGGAAAAAACCAAACTGTTTTCAGCCTCTAACATGAAGACGGTACTTACCTTGGCAAGCGAAGCAAAGTGATGGTCAATAGAAACATTAACATGAATGATATCTAATCTTCAAGAGCATAGGACTTTTTTGCACTGTAATGTTTTCAGGAACACTTCATCGTAATCTTGCGGTTTGTCATGGATGGGAACACTTTAGTGCAAAGTAGCCTGGTTCTTGATGGGTCTCATAAAGTATTGTGTGCAGTTGCATCCCTTATTTTGATCCAGTACTTCTTGTTTTTTTCTTGTATAACGTCTATCTTTTTTTTCAAATCTAGATTTCCTATGTTCACATGCCAGGGCCAGCTGGAAGAAGGACTGAGCGACGCTTGGCCATAAACTGCATGCAGGACATGGCCGTTTGCTGGTGGCCAACAACTCATGAGGATGCCTGGTGTTGGACCCCTGTTTCCAGTGAGAGGGACAGGGCCAACTTGGTACTATTGGGCTGCGCTCAGAGCAGACTTGAGGTAAGTGTCCAATGTGGCTATTTTACATATATGTTCATTAAAATAAAATGATTGCAAATACGCAAATCAAATATAAGAGGGTATTTATATGTCACAGTGAGTTCTACATGCAATTCCGAAAACGGAGCGTGTCCTAATATAGCTTTTATTGCCAAAGAAAGTAAACGTGTAAAAGAAAACAGTGTCAAGTCAGTCAAGTCAAAGAATTTATATAGCGCTCTACATACCCAGAGGGTCTCAAGGCGCTTGAGGAGGGGAGGGGAATTACTTGTCAAATATCCACGTTTTAAGTTTCTTTCTGAATGCTAGGTGATTCTGAGTGAGGCGAAGGTGAGTGGGAAGGGAGTTCCAGGTTTTAGCAGCCAGGTAGGAGAAGGATCTACCTCCCATGGTGGCTTTGTTGATGCGGGGTACAGTGGCAAGGGCTTGGTTGGATGATCGTAGCTGGCGGGAGGGGGAGTAGAAGGACAGTCGAGTGTTGAGGCATTCTGGTCCGATTTCGTAGAGTGCTTTGTGTGCGTGGGTTAGGAGCCGGAAGGTGATCCTTTTATTGACGGGTAGCCAGTGGAGGTTTTTCAGGTGACCAGAGATATGTTCTTTATGCGGGATGTCTAATATGAGCCTGGCTGAGGCGTTTTGGATTCGTTGGAGTTTTTTCTGGAGTTTAGCGGTAGTGCCGGCGTATAGGGTGTTTCCGTAGTCCAGTCGGCTCGTGACCAGGGCGTGGGTGACCGTTTTCCTAGTTTCGGTGGGGATCCAACGAAATGTTTTTTTGAGCATGCGAAGAATGTTGAAGCAGGATGAAGAGACGGCGTTGACTTGTTTGTACATCGAAAGTGAGGAATCCAGGATGACGCCCAGGTTCCGTGCGTGGTCTGTCGGGATGGGTGCTTTTCCAAGGGCTTCTGGCCACCAAGAATCGTCCCATGCAGAGGGGGAGGTACCTAAGATAAGGACTTCTGTTTTATCAGAGTTCAGTTTCAGACGGCTATGTTTCATCCATTCGGCGACTTCTTTCATTCCTTCGTGTAGGTTAGTTTTGGCGGTGTGAGGGTCATTGGTGAGTGATAGGATCAGTTGAGTATCATCCGCGTAGGAGATGATGTTGAGGTTGTGTTGGCGTGCGATGGTTGCGAGGGGGCTCATGTATACGTTGAAAAGGGTGGGGCTGAGTGAGGATCCTTGTGGAACGCCGCAGATGACTTCAGTGGCCTCTGACTTGAATGGTGGAAGGCGGACTCTCTGGGTTCTTCCGGTGAGGAACGAGGTGATCCATTCTAGTGCTTTTCCTTGGATTCCGATGTTTCTGAGGCGCTGTAGAAGGGTGTTATGACAGACTGTGTCGAAGGCTGCGGAGAGGTCGAGGAGGATGAGGGCGACTGTGTCTCCATTGTCCAGTAGGGTCCGAATGTCGCCTGTTGCTGCGATGAGTGCGGTTTCAGTGCTGTGTTTGGCTCGGAAGCCGGACTGTGAGGAGTCGAGGGAGTTGTTGGCTTCGAGGAAGGCGGCGAGCTGGTTGTTGACAGCTTTCTCGATGACTTTGGCCGGGAATGGGAGGAGCGAGATGGGACAGTAGTTTTTGAGTTCGGTGGGGTCCGCTGTGGGTTTTTTCAGAAGGGCGCTGAGTTCTGCGTGTTTCCAGCTTTCCGGGAAGGTGGCGGAGTTGAGGGAGCAGTTGATGACGTCTCTGAGGTGCGGTGCTATGATGGAGTCTGCTTTGTTGAAGATGTGGTGAGGGCATGGGTCTGTGGGGGATCCTGAGTGGATGGAGTTCATCAGGCGGATAGTGTCCTCAGTGGAGATTGGGTTCCAGTCATTAAGGGTGTTCGAGGGTGGTGAAGGTCCAGCGGATGGTTGGGTGGATTGGTCTCCGGGTTTGTTGTCGAAGCTGTTGTGGATGTCTGCAATTTTGTTGTGGAAGAATGAGGCTAGGGAGTCGCAGAGGGTTTGAGAGGGGGTGATGTCGTTGGAGTTGGCCGAGGGATTGGCGAATTCCTTGACGATGTTGAAAAGTTCCTTGCTGTTGTGGGCGTTGCTATCTAGTCGGTCCTTGAAGGCGGTTTTCTTGGCTTTTCGGATCAGTTGGTGGTGTGTGCGAGTGGCGTTTTTGAAGGCTTCCTTGGTGATGGTGGTTGGGTCTTTTTTCCAGGCCTTCTCCAGGGAGCGGCAGAGTTTCTTGGATTTCTTAAGATCATCGTTGAACCAGGAGGCTTTTTTGCTGCCAAGTTTGATTTGTCGTTTTTTCAGTGGTGCTAGGATGTCGGCGCTGTTGGATAACCATAGGGTGAGGTTGGTGGCGTGGTTGGTGGTCTGGGTTTGAGGAGTGGGCTGGGGCGTTTTGAAGAAGCGATGAGGAGAGCTGGTCGATGGTGATTTTGTTCCAGTTTCTTTGTAGAGTTTGTTGGGGGTGGTTGTTGTGTTTGGGCTTGTTGTAGGTAAAGTGGAGGCAGCTGTGGTCAGTCCAGAGGAGAGCCGTAGTGTGGCTGAAGGAGACATGGTTGCAGGAGGTGAAGATAGGGTCGAGTGTGTGACCTGCGATGTGGGTGGGGGAAGTGACCAGTTGTTTAAGTCCGAGGTTGGCGAGGTTGTCCAAAAGGGTGGTGGAGTTATGGTCGTTGTTCTTTTCAAGGTGAAAATTGAGGTCTCCCAGAAGGATGTAATCTTTGGATGGGAGGGCGTGTGGGGTGATGAAATCTGTGATGTCTTCACTAAATTGTGCGCGGGGTCCTGGAGGTCTGTAAAGGAGGGTGCCTCTGAGTGTGGTCTTGGGGTCGATGTGGATCTGGAAGTGAAGTCTTGCAAAGAGTAAAAACAATGGTAGAACGTCAGTGAAAGAAAACAAGGGTTGATAAAATTAAGATAAAATAATCCTTTTCCAACCGTATATCCAAGTGCCAGTAAGATCACTGTACATCCACCAACGCTCTACTGTTGAGGCTTCAGTTGGTTGGAGGAAATTAACCTCCCGTATAGTGGCACCACTGTAGTATTGCCCATGCCAACACAAAAAACTCTTCCCAAGTCAGTGCTAAATAGGGATTGTGTTCAGAAAGAGTGGCCTTCTGGTAAAACGATCACGCCAGGATACTCTTTTGAGAGAGCGTGGGCGCTTTATAAAGGCTTTTAACACAACGCACCGTAAACTTCATGAAGAGCCTTAAGCATATTTATAGTTTCAGTGGAGAACCGTCCCTCCCCCAACGCCACCGACAACAGCACACTGAGGTGCTTTTGAATCCGTAGACAGTCAATCAAATCGGAAGACACCTCGGTTTGAGAAAGAGGGGATTTGTGAATGGTGTTTTGATCATTGTTCAGGGATGGCAGAGTATCTCACCTTGGGTGTGTCTTGGAGATTGATCCTGCATCTAGGGTTTTCCACGTCTAACGAGCCCCCTAGAGAAATATTGTAAAGTTCTATAGTCGCTGGATCATCTTGGCATATGTTTCGAGTGGAAACTGTTTAATTGTGGTATTGTTTGGGAGGTGGCATCTCCCAGTATATAAGAGCACACCTCAAATTGAGGAAATGGGCTTCAGCTCAAAATTGAGATTTGAATCTACTGCCATGCTTTTGTGACGTGTCCAGGAGGATCTGCATTCATTAAAATAAAAATGTTTTAAGAGAAGCAGTAGGCAGTTTAAGTCAGCAGAGGCAGCTTGTAAACACAAATATTTTACCTTAAATTATTTTATAAATAAAATGAGAGCAATTTTTGTCATTTTGTGATGCATCTATAGCTCATTGCCTGATTAGTTGTTAAAGCCATCATCCTTAATACAAGAAGCTAAGAACAAGATCCATACATTTAAGTGAACCACAATTCTATCTAGGAATCTCATTATCTCCATACAGTTCTCAAAACAATAACATATAGAAGATATTATGGAAAATTAAAAGGAAGGCCCAGATTATTCAACTATGATTCTACAGGTCTTGCGTTGGAAGCATATGCAGTCATTTATATTTCTGGTGTCTTGAAAAAAAGATGGGATTGATCGCTATATTCGAGCTGCTCAACTTGGGCCGCAATTGGACCTTACTAACCCTGCTACTGGGAAGCTATGGATGCATGTTGAGGCACATTTTTTTGTTATCTCAATATATACATTTCCTTTGCTTCCGCTGCACCACTGCAATCATTCCGCCTTATTGCCTTCAACACGCATCGCCTTGACCAATTGGTCATCCAGCGTCCATAGCTCTGGGTTAACTACTTATCCTTCACAATATCTTCTCCTGTTCTGAACAATTCCGATTTCCTTTCGGGACTGACTGATAAAGGTTTCCTCAGATGATTTACTCATCAGACTGCTACGTTATCCAATGTCTACTCCAAAGGTAAACCCCTCTCCTGTAGTGCTATTGCCTGCCGCTTTGCATTAGATACTGACTGTCTAGTATACATGCTACAATTATTGCACTAGGCCCTTACACATTTTGAAGCATATTTGAGAGAACACACAACTAAGGAAGGTATTAGTAACTTCTGTTGTCTTCTCGAGCCCCGTCTTGAGCTGTTAAACCTTGGTATGCCTTTAAATCGGAAGAGGAACTGGGAGTCACATTATGGTTACACATAGGAGCGCGGGTTATGGCCTCTTCCATTTGCTCCACTTACAAAGAATATGGTATACAATTCTGTCTGTCTGGCTCTAAGCCAGAATGCTGGCATTGTAAGACGAATCGAGGCACAATGGCACACATGTGGTAGTTTTCTCACCCGAGTTCAATCATTCTGGAAAGGTGTGCTACAGCAGATTAAGGTTATTACGAATATTGCTTTAAATATGGACCCAACAACTTTACTGCTGGGTTACCCGGCCGAACACTGGTCTACCCACTGGCAATCCTTGAGGGGCGACTTCTCACTCAGTTTCTCCTTGCTGCACAAATAACAAGCGCCTACCAGTGGTGAGTTCAGGTGCCCTCAAAGATCCAAGTATTGGCCCACAGTGTGCTCCCTATGTTCTGTGGAAAAATTGACAGCAGTGATAAGAGACCATGTTTTCTGTTTTGGAAAATATGGGCCCTGTTCCATACGTTTATGAAAGCCTAGGTTAAAATTGCCCTTACAGAGCGTTGCCTCTCTGTTGAATCTATGTATACCAGGCGATCCTCCTTAGGGCCTCTAATGTTAGTTGCTTCCCCTAATCGACTAGATGGGCATACTGCTAGAAACCTACTCATCAATGAGGGAGACAACCTAGAAAATGTGGAGGGGAGTATTGAAGAAATACCTGGGTCAAATAGGACTTGCCCCTCTGCTATATTGAGTACACCAACAAATGAGGAGGTATCAAATACGGTCACACTGCACTCCCCAACAAGGGCTAATGGAAAAAACAACAAAATCGCTGCCAAGAAGAAATGGGGTGGGGTGCCCACAAGGGTAGATGTTCCAATATAGCGAAAACTATGACAGCACCACAAGATGTTATAGATGTAGTGCTTACCGTCGAACCAATTGTATCAACGCCAAAAGCACTGACATCTATCCCTCACCTAACGCTCCCCAGTACTATGGCGGATGATCTAATCACCCCTCTGGCCCAATTACCTGTAGGATTTATGTCTCAGGTGAAACAACTAGTAAAGTCATTAATCTTACCTCTCTTAGAGAGGACAAAGATTATCTGTGAAAGGCTAGAGAGGTTCGAACAGTCCACCTTAGATAACTTTGGCACCTTAAAAAACGTCAGTTGAGCGTACATTAAGAGGCAATATGGCTGTAGTAAATACCCAGAAGGCATCTGTAGCAGCAGTAGCTCTATTGCCCCCTGAAGTGATAGATGGCCTGACCCCTGTGGTTTCTAATAGTACTAATTTGGCAACTATACCATCTGTAGGTTGTGGTCCAAGTGTTAATCCATATAGGAGGTCTGGAATACCTTCGTCACTAGTTCCTGCAACAATAGAGCTACAGGGTGCTCCTTGCATTGGAAACAGAGAACCTCTGGGACAGTTTGAGCCCCAGCCAATTGTTATTGCTCCTAAGGGTAGCCAGAAAGGGAATGAGGCAGAGAAGTCAATACCAACATTTAGACCTACCGCCCGAGTGCTCACCCTTCGTCACTCTATTAACAGGAGTCCCAAAACTTAAGACAGGGCAATTGGAAACTTACGACCAACTAAAGAATAAGTCAATGCACTGGCTAAATGTCAATAGACCTCTCCCCCGCAAAATTCAGTCCAAATTTTTATGTGTAAGAAGGGTCGATTGGGTGGGATCCATGAAGAAAAACACTATAGGGGACTGTATTGTCGTTAATTTCAATGATCCAAGGGTTGCCGAACACGTTTGCTGGGCCGAGCCGGCCGACCCACAAACCCATATACAAGCAAGGGACTTGAGTTATTTTTATATACCCCTAGACCCAATGTTCGATCCAGGGAATTTCGAGCCAGATAGACTGCAAACATCCTTCTGAAGCGGAAGCCGGAAGGCGCACTCGCGCATCACTTTTTTAAAATACTTTTGATTGTCACTAATAATCTTGTTTTTAACCTTACTCACCAGCTAGTGAGAGCACTTCTTCTCTAGTGTAAGGCACGCACAGCGGATCCTAGCGCTGCCGCGCCGCCAAAGACACACGCCATTCCCGGCCACGAGACAGGCCACGCCCCTTTTTAGGCCACGCCCACTGTCGCCTTAAATAGCCGCTGAATACAAGCGACTAACCCAGATAGACTGCAAACATCCTTCTGAGGCGGAAGCCGGAAGGCGCACTCGCGCATCACTTTTTTAAAATACTTTTGATTGTCACTAATAATCTTGTTTTTAACCTTACTCACCAGCTAGTGAGAGCACTTCTTCTCTAGTGTAAGGCACGCACAGCGGATCCTAGCGCTGCCGCGCCGCCAAAGACACACGCCATTCCCGGCCACGAGACAGGCCACGCCCCTTTTTAGGCCACGCCCTTCTGCCCTCCCTCTTTCCCAGCACACTAAAATGTGCATTCACAGGAAGTGCAGCAGGAGCGCCTAAGGCAAGCCCGTCAGCGCCCGTCCGCGCCAAGAACGCGACAGGCGCAGGAAACTCTGGACATGAACCCTCCATCGTAAGGTACCAGGCTAACTTTCTTCAAAGTTTACACATAGTAAACAGCTGTACTTGTAAGGTTGAGATGGATAATATCAAAGGGACGTTTAGCTGTAGGCTTTGCAGATGGACCTCCTCCTGGTCCCCGTTCAAACAAAAGCTCCTCTAATCGACTTGGTCGATAATATTTCATACTTTAAAGGAGGGATGATTAACGCTCGCTCCATGTCTAGCCATAGCCAAGATATAAAAGTCCTCATCCTGGAGTTAGACCTGGACTGCCTCCTCATAACCGAAACCTGGCTCACTGATAATAGTAACCCAGACCCTCCCACAAGGCTATACCATCTTTAGGCAGGACAGACTGAAGGGGAGAGGTGGAGGAGTAGCCTTGGTGTTAAGAAACCACTTCAAATGCCTCACATTCAATTTAGACCCCCTCAAAGGAGTAGAAGGCCTCGGTTTTTCCCTCAAATTAAACGAGACCTCCTCCTTTTCAGGAGGACTAATCTACCGCTCCCCAGGCAGTGCAGCCAGATTCTTAGAATCTCTTAGTGACTCTTTAGGTCAGCTCCTCATCCGATACCCGCATTTTACTCTCCTGGGTGATTTTAATTTGCACCTTGAATCCAAAGCTGACTTGCAGGCACTTAATTTTCAGCAGACCTTGGAAATTTTTAACCTACAACAAAGGGTTAAACAGCCCACACATCAAGCTGGACACATATTAAATGGGGTCTGTACGAACTTTCCCCTTCTAGAAACCCAATCTCCTGTCCCACAAATCTGGACAGATCACAGTCTGATCCCTTTTTGCATTAGAACCTCAGGTCCCCAGAATTTAATTAAATCCAGTCTACATTCAGAGAACTACGTTAACTGGACAATGGTAGAGGAAAGTTTCAAGCTCAAGCCTATCATCCTAGTCTGACTGGTGACGTAGAACATGATTCAAAATGCTTCCATAGTTGGATGCAGCATGAGATTAAAGTACGTGCTCCACCCAAACATTCCCGAAGAACGGAGAAAAGAGGCAAGACAAATGCCCCGTGGTTTACTCCAGATTTAGCCAAAGCCCATCTACTATGTAAAAAAGGCGAACGCAATTGGCGTAAAATTTACGACTTTGCAGACAGAAACTCCTATATCCAGCTGAGGAAGATATATCATTCCAGTATAAAAATTGCCAAGAAAGAATTCTATATCAATGCCATCAAGGAAGCTAAACAAAAACAAAAAACACTGTTTTCTATAGTTAAGACTTTTACTCACCCTAGAGCGTTACAGCCCGAAATACCTCCATCCCAAGAATTCTGCAATCAAATAGCTGACTTCTTTGAGGAGAAAATTGATTTAATACAGAAAGACTTTCCTACACACCGAGTCTCTCAGACTTCTACCCTCTCTGATCAGGGAGAAAACACAATTGGTAGTCTTAAAATTTTTACACCGGTCAGTCTATCCCAAACACGTGAAGTAATCCTAGCCTGTAAATCAAGAGCACCCTCTGACTCCTGCCCCCCAAGAATTCTCCATCAGCTAATTGATGTGGTGAACCCCATCATAAATAAGATTGTAAACTCCTCCCTCAATACAGGTATAGTCCCACGTGAATGGAAACAGGGAATTGTAAAACCCTTGATGAAAAAGCTTAATAAATCCTTCTCAGACCTCGCCAATCTACGCCCAATCTCACTCCTCCCAGTCTTGGGAAAAATTACTGAACAGATGGTCTATAAAGAGCTAAAAAGCCATATAGAAACATACAACGTCCTCCATCCCCAACAGTCAGGTTTCCGTCCTCATCATTCTACGGAAACAGCATTGATTGAATTGACAGACTCCATAAAGCTGCTACAGGATCAAAGAAAGAACACCGTACTGATTCTATTGGACCTCACAGCGGCGTTCGATACCATCTCGCACTCTATACTGTTGGGCAGATTAAAAGATATTGGTATCTCAGATGTGGTTCTAGCGTGGATAACATCCTTTCTAACAGATAGATCCCAAACCATTGCACTAGGCTCTTTCCTCTCTAAAGAAAAAAAGGTTCTGTCTGGAGTCCCTCTGGGTTCCATTTTGAGCCCTCTACTTTTTAATGTTTATTTGATCTCACTTATCTCCCTGATTGAATCATTCGGCATACTTGTGACATCGTATGCCGATGACACTCAACTCATTGTGCCACTAGATGAAAATTCCACTAATGTTGAACAAAATCTTAAAAATTGCTTGAAGGATGTTTTCCACTGGATGGAAAAAAAACACCTTAAATGTAACGCCAGCAAGACAGAAATCCTCCCGATGGGAAAAAATGTCAATTTCTGTCCCAGCCTATGGTGGCCAAAGGACTCCACCGCTCCCCCCCAGACCGTAGCGACAGCAAGAAATCTCGGAGTCCTGTTTGACACCGAGTTATCCTTTGACCAACATGTCAGGAATGTGGCAGGAAGCTGCTTTGGTATCATAAAATCTCTTAAGAAGTTTTTTGACTTCTTACCCACTGACTCAAGAAAGGCGGTAGCAGTGGCTTTAATCCTCGCCCTCCTAGACTATTGTAATGGTCTGATGGCGGGAGTGAAAAAATCTACACTGAAAAAACTTCAAAGTGTACAACACTCAGCAGCCAGATTAGTACTAAAACTACCCAGGAAATCCTCAGTATCAGCTGCTTTGAAAACTCTTCATTGGCTACCTCTGCATAAAAGGATACTTTTTAAAATTCTAATCATCGCCTTTCGGGCATTCAATTGCACAGGCCCTAAGTATCTTACCAGGCGTTACCCCCACTACAACCCTTCCAGGACGCTACGATCCTCTAATGACAATCTGATAAAACTAGCTAAATTCAACCTCAAAACCAAAGGTGGTAAAACCCTGACCTATCTGTCCTCTAGAGCCTGGAATTCCATGCCCAAAAATCTCAGGTCCCAGACTCAAGAAACCCAGTTTAGGAAGCAACTAAAAACCTGGATTTTCAATCTCCCAGACGAATATGTCATGACCGCCATCTAATTCTGCTTCTGTAACTGTATGCATACTATCTAACCAGCGCCAGGATGCTCCTTCCGGAGCGATAGTTGCGCTTTACAAATACACAATACAAATACAAATACAAGTTAGAGGCAGGAGGGGTTACCATTCTAGTAGGTCAATACGCCCAAACGGGGGTAACCAATTCTATATACCTCTGCAAAACAGATTTGCATGACTAGATTCAGTGGATTGACTGACCCCAGCTGAGGCCAAACAGGTGGTAACTAAGGTCGGGGAAAAGGCGAAAGCAATCCAAGGGACTCCAGGGAGGATGGTGCATGAACTCCCAAGATCTGAGAAATTAGGGGCTAGTAACCCCGAAGTACAATCCTTAGTAGATAATGGGGCTAAGGGCCGTAGTCGAGATTCAACACGGGACACATCCAACTCCTCTAGGGTACCCATCACAGCAGCCCAACAGTACCACCCTCCTAGCCCTGAAGGTCCAGGTGGATATAAGTCTATAGGGCTTGATGCTAATACAGGGATCGCCCAAGAAGATACTAAGGATGGCATAAAAATTCTGTCCTCGAACATCGCGGGTCTTGCGTCCAAACTAGATCTCCTGGATTGGGGAGATTTCATTGATTTACATGGAATCTGCCTACTCCAAGAGACCTGGAGTACAACATCACTACATAGAGTGGGATATGTTACTTATCATGTGCCAGCTGTCAAGGGACCAAAAGGTAGACCATCGGGGGGGTCTGTGCATATGGGTGGGAACCCACCTTGGTTTGGGGGCTAGGAGGATGGACACTCATTGCCCCGACATTATCTGCATTCTTTTGACAATTAGGAACAAAGTTAAACTGGCACTCATTAACATTTACTCTCGCCCAGTACAGTACGGAAGGACCTCCCCGATTCTGGAATCCATAAATAGCTTTTTGAAATCTCTACCGGGTGATGTTGACCTCCTAATTGGCTGGGATTTCAATTGTCACTACGAACCCCTCAATGGCATTGCACAATCTATTACCACTGACGAGGATGCAGTCTGGTCAGTCCCACCCCCTAACACATACCCGGTTAGGGGATGGACACCAGTGGTGCTCCACATGACATCCCTCACTCTAACCTTCCCCATAAGGGCCTGTAATGGGCGTTTCCCGAAAGACAACCCAGCCCAACCGAAGTTCGAAAGAGCAGGCCAAACCTCGGTAATTGATTATTTTTTAATTAGTACAGATCTCTGGCAAAAATTTTAGACTCAGCATTGTTAAACGCATCGAAAGCGACCACAACCATCTGATCACTATTTTATATTTTTGCACTAAAGATATAAATCGAGGCTCCGAAAATGCCTATGGTTGTAAGATTAGAGTAGGAGCCGGAGGAAGGCGTATTCGCTGGGCTAAAATTATTCAATCTATAGAAACAATGGCTAGCATGTACAAAAGCCTAATTCCATTGTTAGAAAAGGCAAGCCTTGTTTCAGAAAATCCCTCTAATATTGCCAGTGTCGTGGACCTGGGAGAAATCCACCTGGAAATGGTTCTAATCCTGGCTGACTTCTTTTTTAATCCTAGGTCCAATAAGTGCAAACAACCTGGCGAAAATAATACATGGTTCAACAAGGGATGTAGGGTAGAGAAGAAATCCCTTCTATCCGCCCTTAAGGAGGGTAATTGTTTACGTGTCAAGGAAGCTAGGGTAGTTTACATTTTTTTTTATCTTAAATGTAAAAATAGAGTGGGAAGCAGAAAGATGGCAGAGTATTAAGTATGCGTTAGATGAAAAAGATGCGAAAACCTTCTTGAACTTGGTTCACATTGGGAAGCCAGAGGGTAAATCTATGATAGACCCTAATATCTGCGAAGAAGCATGGCGCTTATACTTCAAAGAACTATACTCAAACCACTCAGTGGAAGCAAGTGAGCTCCCAGCCACCCTTTTAAACCCCGATCCAACATGGTATATACCACCTTGTACAATTGATGAGGTACAGCTGGCCCTATCCAAGCTTCAAAGGAATAAAGCACCTGGCTTGGACAGGATTCCAGGTGATCTGTACAGAGAAGAACAAGTGTGGGCGCCTTATTTACAACTATTATTTAATGCAATCTTAAGAGGTCTCCCAGCCCCCTGTACGTGGGCGGGGGCAGAGATCATCCCTATTTATAAAAAGGGCTCGCCTATGGAACCAGCAAATTACAGGCCAATCAGCCTCATCGATGTATCCCAAAAGATCTACGCGAGGGTTATACTACAACGTCTGCAAGATTGGATGGGTGAGCACGACATTCTGACTCCGCTTCAGGCAGGCTTTAGGGCCAAAACATCAACAATAGACCAGCTATTTAGGCTCCAGTTAATTTACTGGAAGCAAGTAGTGTTGGGAGGCGGAAGTCTATACCTAACCTTCGTAGACTTTAAATCGGCATTTGATATGGTGGACCGTAACCAGCTTTGGATATTCTACTGGCTATGGGGGTTCCACCATATCTCTGCCATCAGTTCAAACTATTACACGATGGCGCCTTTGCGAGGGTAAGGTATGGAAGGAATGGGCAATTGACTGCCCTATTCCCTGTAGATAAGGGGGTCAGACAGGGCTGTGTGCTCGCGCCAACCCTCTTTTCTCTTTTCTTAAATGGGCTGATAGGAGACCTTCTTGACACCAAGGATTTAGGCAGTCCGAAACTGGCTTCTCACAGTTTTCCTGCACTTATGTTTGCGGATGACACGCTGCTACTCTCAAAATCACCCATGGGCATGCAGGGTGTGCTAAACGCGTTTTGCCAGTTTTGTAAAAAAAGAAATCTAGTGGTCAATATCAACAAAACCAAATATATGGTGTTTAATGCAAGTTTCACTAACTGCCCCCATCCAATGATGGAGGATAGACCCCTGGAAAGGGTCTCTGCCTTCGATTATTTAGGTCTCACGTTGAACGATAAAATGGGGTGGGGCCCGCAGATGGAGACGGCCAATTTGAGGCTAATGCAAGCTATGGGGGAATCCTGCAAGTCCAAAAGAATTGCGTTCTTAAAACTATCAGCCCACCCTTGGAAATTTATAAAGTTTAAGCCAGGGCAGCATCCCTCTATGGGGCGGAACTGTGGGTACATAGATCTGCTATCACCCTCACACTCACAGAAAATAATTTTATTAGACAAATTTTAACCCTACCAAAAAAACACCCCATTAGTACCGCTTAGAATGGACCTTAACATTCTTCCAATCTCTGATGTTATCGCAACACGCCCGCTGCTGTATTGGCGACGGCTGGGTCCCTTCCTGAGCTAGATAGCTACAGGGAAGAATTGAGAGCGGTAATGGCAACATTAGGGGCAGGTAGTTTACCCTGGCTAGCTTTTATTAGACACTCTTTCAGTGCAATAGGTATGGAAAACCTCTGGACAAATCCGGACGGTTCTTGTATGGAGATACCAAAATAAACCCTGAAAAATACACTTAAAGAGTTTAAGCTGATGGGAACTTTTAGGTCCATAAAATTTACAAGTCTTACTTACGGGTTTCTGGATTTCAAGTCCCACTATGAATTTGAAAAGGTGATAGATTTTATTCAGCCGACATTAGCCAAAAAGCTTTTCCTACAGTTTAGATACAGCACTCTCCTACTATTTGCAACAACTGGCAAGTGGGTGGGTACCCTAAATAGCCTCTGTCCTGGATGCCTAGTAGAAGAGGAAACAGCATAAAAATCCCAGACAGAAATGGATAATCCAACTTTGCAGGAACATGGGTATTAGGCACTTCCCGGATTTTTTCAGGATCCTAAGAACAGATACCAACCCAGTTTATGTGGCCTCTATAGCAAAGTTAAACAACAATGGAGGAGTACCC
Source organism: Lissotriton vulgaris (assembly GCF_964263255.1). Lineage (NCBI taxonomy): Eukaryota > Metazoa > Chordata > Amphibia > Caudata > Salamandridae > Lissotriton > Lissotriton vulgaris. The sequence goes on from NC_141694.1 coordinate 1,478,790,137, forward strand.
CCTGTAGGCGAAAAATACAAAGAAGAAATTTTCTTCTGTATCTTGAGCTTAAGGCTCTGGTTAGCAAAAATTGCCCCAACCCTTTACAGGACAGTAGTAGTCCTTAGAGAAGACCCCTCACTCACCAACCTGGTTGGTGACATGCTTCATCATTGGGGTCCCACCCCATAGGCCGAATGCCCATAGGGTGTGCTGCGACACCTGGTTACAGTGGAGCGGGTTTCTTTGTTTTTTTATATGTGCAAAAGATAACTGTGATACGTGTGTTAAAAAGGGGCCAAGACTACTCACACCAAGACTTTATTCTTGAGTGCTTGGTCCCTATTAAAATATATGTGGCACCAGTGCCTATTTAGGAAGGCTTTGGTGTCTCGAGAAGTGTGATAATTCTAAAAATAGCGAAGTGTGCTATGTGAATTAGTTAAAAGTAGGTCTACATGTTTCAACCATCTGTTAAAATTTTTTGGTTTTCGTCAGGACCGTGTGTCTTGAACGGGGTGGTCCGCACACGCTAAGGCACGTCCAGCCCTCATTCAAATACAGACCACAAATTATGGTCTGGTGTAAAAACGTGCTTTTTCTTGGGTCAGGAGAAAAACCTGTAAAAGAAAAACATAAAGGTTTGGGTTTACGTACTGGGGGGGACAAAACAAGGGTACACACTTAACAAACACTGTGCTAGGTGGGTTCACCAAAACTCAGGTGGTAGTAGAACACCTAATATATCAGGTCGTACCCGTGGTCTGTCTATGGTACAAGACAGTAGGGCTCAGGCGGTAGTTACCGGAGCGTGGATGTGCTAAAAGAGAGAATCCAGCATCTAGTTCGTATACTAGTTGTTGGGACACGTGAAAAGGGAGGGGGAGGTGTGTGAGAGCAATCGCCACTACTAGTGTGGCGTCACAACACGCCCAGGCATTACTGGAAGTGAACGGCAACTATAGACTAGTGCCGCAGAAAAGCTGGTCATTTGTTGTTGAAAACATAATACACAGAGTTGTTGTATTGCTTACACTTGAAGCGGTAATTAGCGCTTCATGGGCATCGAGTTGACCAAGACGGCAAGTATCCGTCACCTGTAAATTGCGAAAAAATGAAAGGCGCGCATCCAATTAAAATGTCGCCTATCTTGGAAGCATTTAGGTCTGAGACGTATAGTATGCGTCTTACGTCTAATCACAGGGCACTTACTTGCGGCTTCTGCTCGTCTGGCGTACAAACCTACTTGGTTCTTACTCGTGAATGCCCCGTGGAGTGTTCCGATGTGGTAGCAACGCCGAGAAGTAAACTGTTCGTTACTTCCTGGCTAGGCGTGGCTCCAATCAGAGGCTCCCGACGGACCAATCAGGGCGAAGCTCAGGGGCGGAACCCGCTGACGCTTCGTCTGACGCTGCGGTCACGTGGGTTTTTGTTTGCGGTTGTCAGGACAACTGCTGGGTGGACGAAGCTCACGGAGGAGCAGCGTCCCAGCGGAAATGGCAGAATTCAGGAAATTAACCTGGTCTGATAGTTCCTAAAGTTAAACAATTGGGAAAACTATTTTGTATAGGAAGCTGAAAGGAGAGATTCAGTTGGGCAAGTCAAATGGTGGGCTTAAATTAAGTGTCTCGGTGTTATGACTCTTGATCAGTTCAAAGTCTCAGTGCAGGGTGCGTTAAGTTACCACACTCTCTATATGAAACCATCTCAAGGGGTCAGTTAACCCATTACTGTGTTCCATGGAATATTGTCGTTATGGCCAGTTTTATGTGTTGCAAGTCTGTAAACCCACCTTTGTTCTTTTTCAAAAAGGCGTTGGTTCGCATTAGTTCCTGATTTTATTTGCTCAATTATAATCCATTGTATTTCATCAGGGTTATGCCCTACCGACAGATAGTGTTCGGTAAGTCTGGTATTGGCCTTTCTGCACCTAATGGTGCTCCTGTGCTCGCCGATACGTGTTTTAATTTTTCTGCTGGCCATTCCCACGTAGCGTAGGTTACAGGGGCATGTTAACAAGTACACAACGTTTTCACTATTGCAGTTAGTATGCCCTCTGATCGTCCAGATTTTATTTGGCTCCAGTTGTAAAGTCTTAGTGTTGTGAGTAAAAGGGCATACGCTACAGTTGCCGCATTTGTAGTGTCCTGTCACTTTTGGTAGCCCCCACGTGTTAAGGACTGACTCATTCTCCACCATATTTATTTTGGGTCTAGTGTTCACCACTGCATCTCTGATGCTCCTTGCCCTTCTGTATGAAAAAAGGGGCTTTTCCCATCTCAGATTGCCGGTATTGAGGATGCCCCAATGTTTTCCTATTATCTTTGTTACATCATTGGAGATTGTGTTATACGTTGTAACACATGTTAGGGGGGTTTCCTCCTCCGTCCTGGTTGACTCCTCTAGGAGAGCCGCTCGATGTTGATTGCAGGCTCGTTTCTGACTTTTGTTTAGGATCTTACTCGGGTATCCCCGGTTCTTCAGTTTAGTTGTGAGATCCTGAGCCTGTTGTTTATAATCGTCAAGCTCGCTGCAATTTCTGCGCAACCGTAGGTATTGTCCATACGGTAAATTCTCCCGCAGAGGTCTCGGATGAAAGCTTTCGAAGCGGAGTAGGTTGTTTTTTGAGGTGGGTTTATAGTGAGTGGCAGTTGACAACTTTCCATTGGCTTTTGTTATGGTGAGATCCAGGAAGACCAAGGAATTCAGGTCCTTCACATAAGTAAATTTCAAATGATCATCCCGTGTGTTGATCCAGTTGAAGAAGGATATTAACGTGTCTTCACTGCCTTTCCATATGGTCAGCACGTCGTCTATATACCTTCTCCAAAGTAAGATATTAGAGCTGTAGGGGTTATGCTGACTAAGAATGTATTTCTCCTCGAAATCGTGTACATACAGGCCTGCTACACTGGGAGCAAAAGTACTGCCCATAGATGTGCCCCCAGTTTGGAGATAGATCTTGTCCTCATATTGGAAGTAGTTTCTCTTTAGGGCCAGTCTAGCGCATTCTAAGATGAACTCTCTTGGGGTTCTAGAGGTCCATTCTTCTTTGTCCAGAGCCCTTTTGAGTACCTCCAGAGTGGCATCCTGGGGAATGCTTGTGTATAAGCTCTCGATATCAAAACTTACCAAGATGGTATCATCGTCTATGGTAAGTTGATCCAGGAGTCGTAGTACGCTTTTGGTATCCTGTAGATAGGTGCTTGTTTTTTGTACCATAGTTTTGAAAAAGACATCACAAAAACAAGAAAGGGGTTCAAGAAGTGAACCTATCCCTGAGACAATAGGTCTGCCAGGTGGTGGTATTTTGTTTTTGTGCATCTTTGGGAGCGTGTAAAAGTAGGGAATCCTCCCCTCACTTTTACACAAGAAATCAGCCTCTTGTTTGGAGAGGTAACCTTCTGCTTCTCCATGTTCCACAAGTGACGTGATCTCATCTCTGAGATCATCTGTGGGGTCCATTGGTAGTCTTCGATAGTTCAAGTGATCCCCCAGTAGTCTGAGACATTCGGTCTGGTAAGCTGATTTGTCAAGAATGACTATCCCTCCGCCCTTGTCAGCGGGTTTGATGATAATGGTGTCTGAGTTCTGTAGGTTCGCTAGTGCAATTCTCTCTCGTTTGGTAAGATTCATAAAGGGTTTTTTTGGGGACAACCTGATATATTAGGTGTTCTACTACCACCTGAGTTTTGGTGAACCCACCTAGCACAGTATTTGTTAAGTGTGTACCCTTGTTTTGTCCCCGGTACGTAAACCCAACCCTTTATGTTTTTCTTTTACAGGTTTTTCTCCTGACCCAAGAAAAAGCACATTTTTACACCAGACCATAATTTGTGGTCTGTATTTGAACGAGGGCTGGACGTGCCTTAGCGTGTGCGGACCACCCCGTTCAAGACACACGGTCCTGACGAAAACCAAAAAATTTTAACAGATGGTTGAAACATGTAGACCTACTTTTAACTAATTCACATAGCACACTTCGCTATTTTTAGAATTATCACACTTCTCGAGACACCAAAGCCTTCCTAAATAGGCACTGGTGCCACATATATTTTAATAGGGACCAAGCACTCAAGAATAAAGTCTTGGTGTGAGTAGTCTTGGCCCCTTTTTAACACACGTATCACAGTTATCTTTTGCACATATAAAAAAACAAAGAAACCCGCTCCACTGTAACCAGGTGTCGCAGCACACCCTATGGGCATTCGGCCTATGGGGTGGGACCCCAATGATGAAGCATGTCACCAACCAGGTTGGTGAGTGAGGGGTCTTCTCTAAGGACTACTACTGTCCTGTAAAGGGTTGGGGCAATTTTTGCTAACCAGAGCCTTAAGCTCAAGATACAGAAGAAAATGTCTTCTTTGTATTTTTCGCCTACAGGGGGTACTCCTCCATAATTGTTTAACTCTACCTTAGGGGACCAGGAGTTCCCACCACACATAGTCTGTGCAATCTCCCTTACTCTCTTCTTTGATGTATACTCTATAGCAAAGTCCCTGCACTCCATGTGGCTAATTTGTAGGAACTCACTAAAATTGGATCTCCTTCTTTAGCTGTGTTTTCTACCCGCTACTCTGTAACGGATTCAATGATCCTCAAACCCTAGGCGTAGTTGGGTTTAGTACAAGTCTTTCCTAGCATGCGACCGGGGAAATTCTGTGTGATGATTTTAATGTTCGTTGTAAATTACGCACATTTTCAGGTGTTTTTTAATACTAACGATTTTTATATAACCTTTTAATGATTTTTATATAATTATAAAATGATTGTACCATGGCCGAATCTTCATTGTACGAAACATATCCTTTTTTTTTTCGTAACCCACGAGGGATCAGTACTGTAATTGTTTAAATGAAATGTGCTGTTATGGTTCTAAACAACCGCAATAAAGTTTTTTTGAGCTTGAACTTGAAACATAATAAAAATTATTTCCATAAAAGAAAAGAAAATGGCTATAAAAATGAGAACTGTAAAAGATTTACTTGCGGTCCAAGAACCCCAGACAGTAGCATGTCAAAGACCAAAAACTATTGTTTAAATCTCCTTATTGTAAGAATCCATGTGTTATGAGGCAAAATAAAAAAAAATGTGGCATTCACGTGGATCTCATCCCCACCTACAGAAAACATATTTCTTAATAAATTGCTCATTTCATTTTCTTTCTCAGCAACAAAACAGCCAACAACTCCTAAAGGGCTAAGGTGAAATTGTACAAAAAGTTCTTTGCAGTTTTTCTGCACCTCTTTGCTTTCCAGAGGAGAGCTCTTTCAACCTGCCCTATTCAGGACATTATTGCTTCCACTCCTACCCCCCCCCTCCCCCACCCCAAAATACTTGCCAAACTGGAAACAGTACATGGACTGTCCAGGAATAAGCCTGTCTCTTTGATGGTTGAGACGTAGTTGACCTGCATAAAGGTATATCTCTTTCCTATAAAATCCATCTTGAGCTTAATTGGGACGGCCACTGATCTCACTAGGTGACTTTTCACCATCTCTCTTTGAATGTCCATCAGTGCATTCTTCCCTACCAACATGTCCGCATTCAAATCTGGACAAAACAAAACTGGAGTTTCTTCCATTTAGCCACCTTCCTCTGGATCACTGCCCTAAGAATCAAGTGTGTGTTCGCTGACTATAGTACTACCAACATAGAGCCTGCTTAGCCCCTGTATTGACTCATACTCTGTAAAGACGCTGTAAAGAAAGCCAATACGCTGTCTTCCCTGCCTTGTGCTTATGTTGTGTTTAGGTTGCTGACTGATGCTCTCCCATAAGTGCCTCAAATAGGCTTGAAGCTGGAATTCCCAACACTCTTACAAAAAGCGGCTTTTCTCAAGTTGTGCAACAGTTACATTTTCGAGGATTTCAGTATCATATAGTCAAATGCCCAATGTATGCATGAATAAAACTCTTGACCCAGACTCGATGGTCACTGTGTGGGCCTCCCCGTCTTGCCCATCACGCCTTGTATTGTGAAGTTTCTACTCTGCACCAGTTACTCGGCCCGCAGGACTCTCCAATTTCTATTCAGCAGCTTTCACTGCTATCTTAGTCCTTCCGTATTCTCCTTCAAGTTGTCAGGGCATTGATGTGGTGGAGCTGCATGTTTTCTCAGCGTCAGATCTGCACTCTAAGGATTTTCCACTGTTTTTTGATCCCAGTCCTTCCTTATATTAACGTCTGTAGCCTAAAGGCTTACTCTTTCTCTATTGATTGTCAAGCCATTGTGCCACTCTGGATGTGGGTGGTAGACTTCTGGACAAGCACTTCAGAGCTGCCCAGCATTCTTCTCAACCTCAGAGAGTATCGGTATGCCACTCCTCCCCCCTAGCGAGTTTTGCCAACACAAGGGTTGAGTACCATCTTCTAGAGGATCAGTGTCAACTCCTGATCATGATTTGCCCAAAAAAACGCTTCACACAGATATTAGCCAAATTCTCTAGGGGCCTGGTTAGGCTGTAGAGGGCTCCTCACTTTCCCCACCTCTTGCACCATCATTGGACTACTCCAGTCTCCTATCCTCCTCCAGTCGCATCCAATCCCACTCAATGGGAAGCCGTTTGCCTCCACATGAGTTTGTAGCTGTCCATTCAGGAGGGAGTCATGAGAGAGAGGACCTCACCTATGTTTCACTGCTTGCACTGCTTTTCCATTTGCATTGTCAACAGCAGTGGTTGACTGAGATAAAGGATATTTAGGAGATATAGTAAATGATTAAACCGAGGAATAGAAAAGTATCACCCTATAGCAGTCAATGAACTGGGCAGTATACTAAGGCAGAGAGAGAGAAAGCATCTTCAGTTCATGTGAGAAAAATACGTTTAATCTTGAAGGTTTTTAAAGGAACTGTTACAAATGTATTTGGTAGATCTCGAAGTGAGAAAAGTGAAAATGAATGTGTATATGTTATGTTATGTTAATAATTACTTATAGAGCGCACGTTCACCGGCAGGTTTCATGGCACTGGCTCTAACCTGTGCCGGGACCAAACAGGAGTTACAGGCGGGACTGCGTAATTAGCTAAGTTTTGAGCATCTTCCTAAAGCTTAGGAGATTGTTGCATGATCGGATTTCCAGTGGAAGGGAGTTCCATAATCTGGGGGCCAGGGTGGCAAATCTGCATCCGCCCTGGCATTGAAGCTTGAAAGTCGGGGTGGCCAAGAGGTGGAGGTTGGCGGAGCGAAGGTTGCGGGAGGGGGTGTACCTGGGAAGGAGGCTTTTGATAAATTAGAGGCTGCGGCTGTAGAGGGACTTAAAAGTGATACAGGCCGTCTTAAGAGCAACGCGTTGGGAAATTGGGAGCCAGTGAAGTTTTCCTAATAGGGGTCTGGCAGATTGCCAACGTGGTTGCTGGTGAATCAGTCTGGCCGCCTGGTTCTGGACCAGCTGAAGGCGTTTGCTAAGGAAGAGTGGGAGGCCTAGGTAAATAGAGTTGGCATAGTCCAGGTGTGATAGTACCAGGGCTATCACAACCTGGATCAGGGCCGAGTGAGTGAACATGCGGCTGACCTTCCTGATCTTACGGAGCTGGAAGAAACAGGAGGACAAAACCGTACCCACTTGGGTCTTCAGGGATAGGTCATTATTGATGATCACCCCTAGGCTTTTTATCGATGGTGATGGGATGGGCAGAGGGCCAAGTTCTGCAGGCCAATAGTGTGGGCCCCAGAAGATTTGGCTGTTCCCGTTCAGGACTAGCTCGATTTTACCAGGGTTCAACTTTAGATGGTTTAGGTCCATCCACTGGCAGATGTGAAGCATTGTCCCCTGAAACTCCTGCTATATTCGGGGGAGTTGTCTATTGTAAAGATCAGCTGGAGATCATCCGCATAATTAAATGTGATGGTTTTAAATTCCTTCTAGGACTGGATCAAGGGTAACAAACACATGTTGTGGAAAGTTCGGGAGCAGTGAAAGGGGCTAAGCGTACAGCTTGAGTGCGGTCGCTGAGAAAGGACCTGATCCACCTGTAAGCCGAGTTGCGGATGCTGGCCTGTTTGACACCATCCAGTAAGATGGCATGATCGACCGTGTCAAACGCGGCCGAGAGGTCCAGCAGGACCAGGGCCTGAGGAATTCCTTTGTCTGCATTTCCTCGTAGGGCATCCACTACTGCAACAATGGCCGTCTTGGTGGAGTGGGCAGGGCGGAACCTTGCTTGGTGGGAGTCTAGGTAATCAGACTTCTCCACGAAGTTGGACAGATGAGTAGCTACATGAGCTTCAAGGACTTTAGCCAGATAGGGGAGCAGGGAGATGGGCCTGTAGTTGGAGGGGTTTTGGGGGTCCACTCCTGTTTTTTTAGGAGGGGACTACGACTGCCTCCTTGAAGGCTTTGGGGACCCTGCCTTGAGATAAAGATTCATTGAGGAAGGTCAGGATAGGGAGCGAGTAGACCGAAAAGGCGTCCTTTAGAACATGCGGGGGAAGCAGTCCCTTGGTAAACCGGATTTGACCCTGCCCAATAGAGCCTGCAGAGACTGCTAGTCTATGAGTGGAAAGTGGTCAAGGATATGGGAGATTGGTATTGTGGCCTGGAAGTCCTCCTTTGGGCAGGAGACAGGGATACTAGCTTTAATAATGGCATTTTTTTCCAAGAAGTATTTATTCAGGGAGTCACACAAATCTTGAGTGGCCACGAGTTTGGGGAGGATTGTCTCAGCTTTGGATAGCTCGTTCACTATGGCGAAGATGTCCTTTGATTTGTTGTTCGACTTTGCGATTTTATCCGAGAAGTAGGTGGTTTTGGCTGAGATAATAGCTTTTTTATAATCTTTAAGGGCGGTCAAATACAGGAGTTTTGCTTCCAGGGCATAGGCCAGTCTCCATTTTCTCTCTTTTTGGCGGAGGTCTAGTTTTTGAGCCCTGAGCTCAGGGAAAACTATTTCCGGGCTTCAGATCGGCGGGCAACTTTGAGCTGCTAGTAGCCAGGCTGAAATATTAGCTTCAGCCATGTCCACATCCGGATTGTCTGCAGGGGTGGAGCTGATCAGACTGTCCAGGAATGTTTGTTTATCAAGGGAGTTCCATTTTCTAATTAGGCCCCCCTCGGACGCAGGGGACTTGCTGCGAGTAGGGATGGAGACAGTGAAGTTTATGAAGTGGTGGTCGGACCAGATGCATGGTGATATAATGGGTGTAGAGACTGTGAGGTTGGTAGTCCAAATCTGGTCCAGAATGTGGCCTTTGATGTGTGTGGCTGAAGAAATATGGTGGGTGAAGTTGAGGTTAGAAAGGAGTTCCAACAGTTCGGTGGCATGAGGTCCACCAGAATCATCGTTGCACCTATAGTTAAGGTCACCAAGTAGAAGTATTTTTGCGTAATCCGTGACCAAGGTTGCCAGCTGCTCACTCAGTGAGAGGGGGAATGATGGCATATTTTCAGGGGGTCTGTATATTAGGACACAGATTAACCGCCCTGTATTAGAGTCAAGTTTAATAATCATATTGTCAGCGGCAGGGAGATTTAAGGAGGACATAGAAGTGAAGATGTGGTCTTTATGGATGATGGCCGCCACTTCACCACCTGCTTCCTGGGATCCGGTTGACATGTAAGATGTAATAGTTGTGGGGGAGGGCTGCCAGAGTGTCAGGGGTAGAATCAAGGTTTAACCATGTCTCAGTGATAAAAAAAGATGTCTGGCTTATCTGATAGAAGGAGGAGAAAGTTGTCTAACTGATGTTTGACAAGGGAGCGTGTGTTAAGGTAAAGGATACGTAAGGTGGTTTTTTTGACCTGCACAGAAGTGGGTTTATGATTTTGGTGAGAGATGGTAGGCGGAAGCCTTTGGGATGTGCTCTGCTTTAGGAAGATTCCAGTGTGTTTTAGGCGTGCGGGGGTGGCTGGGCAGAGCGTAAGGTCTGCCTGATTTAAGTTTCTCAGATCCTCCGAGGAATAGGTGGTGATTTGTGCAAGGGGACTGGCCCCTGGGCCCGACCTGGCGCGGACCAGCACAGACGGGCTTGCCTTTGGCGTGCCTGCTGGGCACGTCCGCTGCGCTTCTGCACTGTGTAGGACATAAAAGCAATTCCCCGCATCCGACTCCTCCCCCACCCGGCGTGATTGGTTAAGGCAGAGGGGTGTGCTGAGGAGGGAGCGGGGGATCTGAGCGCGATGCGTGCGGTAAGATTCTAAGTAGTAATCACTTAAAAACCACAAGTAGCTGCAAAGTTCAGTGCAATTTTTAACACAATTTTTAAAAAGCGAGCAAGCGCGAATATACAGCGGTCCACCGGGTAGCGGCACCGTAGCTAGAGTGCCAGCTCCCGCGCTGTGTGGGACTTAAAAGCAATTCCCGCCTCCGACTCCTCCCACACCCCCGTGATTGGCTAAGGCCGAGGGGTGTGCTGAGGAGGGAGCGAGGGATCTGAGCGTGATGCGTGCGGTAAGATTCTAAGTAGTAATCACTTAAAAACCACAAGTAGCAGCAAAGTTCAGTGCAATTTTTAACACAATTTTTAAAAAGCGAGCAGGCGTGAATTTACAGCGGTCCACCGGGTAGCGGCACCATGGCTAGAGTGCCTGCTCCCGCGCTGTGTGGGACTTAAAAGCAATTTCCTGCATCCGACTCCTCCCCCACCCGGTGTGATTGGCTAAGGCCGAGGGGTGTGCTGAGGAGGGAGCGAGGGATCTGAGCGCGATGCGTGCGGTAATGTTCTAAGTAGTAATCACTTAAAAACCACAAGTAGCAGCAAAGTTCAGTGCAATTTTTAACCCCATTTTTTTAAAATTGAGCAAGCGTGAATTTACACCGGTCCACCGGGTAGCTGCACCGTGGCTGTATATACAGAATATAATTGAAAAAAGACATTTGAAAAAACAGTTTGAGCACTGAAATTGGAATTCTTCCAATATATCTAGTTTCAAAACACAATTCCTAGTCTAATTGTACTAAATGTGAATGTCTCCAATATTCTGACCATATTGCTAATACTAGGTCGTCCTCAGGACAGCAGAATCAATTCAGGGCACATAGTGGGAGAGTCAGGGAGGATCTGAATCCAAACCTAGAGTGAAAATGACTCTGGTAGTGTGCTTTTTTTGTGGCATTTCTACCCTGCATAGTTACAGGTGCTACTGGATGTGGGAGCGCACCCACGTAAAAACCAAATGCATTTTTGCTCACTTCTTCCATCAGCTGAAAGGAGACTGAGCACTTGAGCAGACCTACAACTAAACACCAACAAAACAGAAGTACTCATCATAGGCCCAAACCCCGATGCCTGGAATGAATGACACCTGGTGCCCCCCGCCCCCTTTCCCTCGGAAGCCCACCCACCCCCACGGGCCTTGCACGCAACCTGGGAATCATCCTGGACTCAGAGCTCAAAATGGACCGCCAGATCAACTCTGCCTCGTCCTCCTGCTTCCACACTCTCCGCCTCCTACGTAAGACCTTCAAATGGACCCCCCTCGAACACAGAAAGACAGTCACTCTCACTCTTGTCACCAGCAGGCTCGACTACAGCAACACACTCTATGCCTGAATAAACAAAAAGCTCACCGCAAGCTACAGAACATTCAAAACGCCGCCACAAGACTGGTCCTCAAACTGCAAAGACACTGCCACATCTCCCAGCACCTGCGCACACTCCAGTGGCTCCCCATCAAAGCTAGAGTCACCTTCAAGATGCTAACCCACACTCACAAGGCCCTCCACGACACCGACCAGCATACCTGAACAGCCAACTCAAATTCCACGCACCCCAAAGGACCCTACCATCAGCCCAGCTCTCCTATGCCGTGGTCCCCCGCACCAGAAAGATCAGATCGGGAGGCCACTCCTTCTCCTTCTGAGCAGCCAGAGCCTTGAACGACCTTCCGCTCCACCTCAGACAGACAACATCGCTCCCCATCTTTACAAGAAACCTCAAAACCTGGCTCTTCGACAGACCCCCTCCTTGATGGACCGGAACCTGCGACCCCCAGCGCCTTGAGACTATTACGGGTGCGTAGCCGCGCTTAACAAACACCTGATTGATTGATTGAGTAGAGAAGAAATGTTGGAAATGCTTGAAATGCATGTGGTAAATGCCCTGTAATTCTGCGGCCTGCATGTTATTCCCAATCTTGACCAAATCTTTGAATGGCCGATTACTTGGGTGGTGATATTAGTCGGAATCTTTAACATGTGTATTATCACCCCTTGTTACCATCCAGGGGTCTAAATGTTAAAAGTTGCAGGTTAGCAGAAAGTCTTGGACACTTTAGTCAAGCCTTGTCTGCCCTCTACAGTAGAAGACCTGTCTCCTGTGTTTGGTCCACACACAGCAAGAATCATAAACACTTCATTCTTGCATGGAGTAGTTTCCAATGACCTAAAATGTGCAATAATATGAAATTCAAATCCTATTTGGCCTGACCCTATGCACATGATACTGTGGATCACAAAACTTTATTGTAGTGACTGGAAAATGTTTTTATTCTGCAGCCTGTGTGTTAGAATTGGATTGTCCTATTGGGCTCTGAAACAAAATATCTGATAGAGAATTGTAGCCGTAGATTCCTTACCTTAGAATATTCCCCGGGCGTCAGACTGGATCCGGAAAAACCTTCTGAACAGTCCCTGTACACACCGGTAGGTAGCTTCGTTTGGCTCTGCATGGTGTTCATGCCGGAAGTTACGTGCGCGGTGCCTGGATTGGTGACGGTACAACGCGTACCGTCACAACGCGTGCTGTTACAACGCGTCCCTTACAACGCAAGTCGTTACCACGACTTGCGTTGGGGGCGCGGATATCGAATAGTATAATTTACTATTCTAACACCAGTCCCCGTGGACACTAGGGAAGGTGTTGGAATAGTAAATTTACTATTTTTTATCTTCTAGCGCCCTCCAGCGCAAGTCGTGGTAACGACTTGCGTTGTTACGGACGCGTCGTAACAGCACCGCGTTGAAACATCCGCGTTGTAACGGATGTTTCCCGCGGTGCCTATATAGGTGCCACCCTACTGTGCTGACCTCAATTCCTTCTTTTCCGCGTCATCAGCATGGATCTGGATCATTTTTGACTGGATTTGTTTTTTAACTTTTTGTCAAATATTTTAATCCAGTGTGCCATTCTACCATCGTTTCTATGGTAACCCTTGTGTGTGTTTAGACACTGCACACACCTCCCGTGGGCCTCCTACTTCCAATCCCTTGGTTGTTCAGTGTAGCCCCAGCGATTCTCTAGGCCCTAGGCCTATTCGCCTTTCCTGAAGTGGTTCTTATACCACTTACTTAGTATATGGTTTGTGAGGCCCCTAGGGCAGAATTGTATTTGTGCAACTTAAAGTATGCTTATTGAGTAACTTGTGCGGTATCTCGATCTCTGACCTCATAAAGAGTTCAAAGGGGTTGTGTTAGTAATAAATACATATAAATTTTTTCTATACCTTGTGTGGTGTCCTTTCATTTGATATTCAAGGGATTATTATTGGTAAAACAGCTGGCTTCACATGCTCTCTGAAGTTTTAGCCTAAGAATGCTTTGTCCATGCTACCACTAGGATAGCTGGTCTATAAGGTTTACTTTACAACCATCACCATAAGGGTCGTTTGGACTGGTGCAGGGTGCCCACTAGAATAGTGGACATCATATACCAGGCCAACTTCTCACACCTCCTGTCTGGAATATGAAGTTAGAAGCAGCATGTATTTTTAAAACGCAATTTGTACTGTACAGTTTAAACCCATAGAAACATTTATAAAATGTATCAAATGGGAACAACATTAAACAAGCATTGGAAATGCAATAGGTCTCGCATTAGAAAAGTTGGAGCTATTGGTTTCGTAAATGACAATTTTTTTTAATGTGTTGGTCTTGAAAATAGCCAAATTAATAGCTTTGTCATTTACAATGCCAATACTTTAAGCTTTTTCAAATGTGACACCTATAGCATTTGTAATGCAACATGTTTTGTATGTACGTGACTTAGATGTATTCATCTAACAAATACAAATGGCTTTTAATTTTTTTAAATAATTAATACTGAAATTAAAAAAATTGTAATTTATAATAGCAATAGCTTAAACTATTGTAAATAACTGAAATCTGACAGCAGGTTCTGTTGACTAATAGTCTTGGGCACTACTGTTAAATTCCCTAGTGGAGAGATAATCATGATTAAAAAGATGGCAATGAAATCAGTTGGTGTTCCTTGTCTGTACAACTGTGCAGATTTCTGCATTTGTGTATATGCATTCACGTTTTCTAATGCCATATATGGGAGTCTATTACATTCATGCTTTCTAATGACTGCAACATCTGTGTAAACGTGGGGGTCATAAGTTCAAAGTCTGTCAGGACTGAGGTAGCCTTTCATCCCTTTGAAGACGTTAAGATTTCGTGCAAACAGGACACTGGATAATCAAGCAGCCGAGCAATTTGATGTCTTCAGACACAAGACACTCAGAAAGAAGACTGGGAAAGCGGATGGGTGGGGGGAGTGCACGCGCGCGAAGTTGTGAAGATGAATTATAAAAAAAAAAAGACTGCCACGCTCTTGAGATTGCTCTGAAGTATTTTAAACACCTCCTCAAACAGAGACAAGCTAACGAGGAGGGAGGGGAAGAAAGGAGGGGGGAGGGGGTAGTGAGAGCAAACAGCAAGAGGGTGGGGCGCATGTATTTCCATCGGAGGAGGGCTGCTTTGGGTTTCCAGTCCAGCCCTGGATTAGAGGGAAAAGGTAGAGCAAAGACAGCCTGTAAGTATAGAAGAACAGCGTGAGACTGTGAGGTCATGCAGAGGGCTCGTGCGGGGTGGAGGAAGGCCAGGAGGGCGCGAGGAAGGCACAGTGAACCTGGGGCTAATCTATTCATGTCGAGGTTTTCCATTACCTGCTGAGCACGCCTTTGGGCCGCATGCGGCATGTGCTCTGGGTGGCCGGATATACTGTTTCTGAGATCCGGGGCACAGAAGGGGTACATAACGGTGCTGCCTAAGGATGGTGCGCATCTGTTTTACAAAAAAAGCAAAACAAAAAATAAACGATTGAAATATAAATTAATAAAAAAAACTGCAAATAATATTATTAAAGAAAACATAAAAGCAGACTTTGGCCCACCAGCCACGGCTCTGATCTGGACTACTTTCTAGGTTGCCTGCACATGTCTAAGAGCAAAATGCTGTCACTCTCGGTGAAGAAAACAAATGACCAAAAGGGGCGGACATGTTGCCCGATGATGTAGGCTACGCTGCCAGAAGTCAAATGTGAATGGCGCTTGATTTCTGCAATGGCCCTTGAGAGTTCTGTGTGGTTATATACATGTGCGTTTTTTTTATTTATTTTTAAAAATATGAGGCTGGTTACACAGGTACAGCCGACTCTGTGCCAAATAAAAGAGGGGGACAAATGGCACAAAGAACAAAGAGAAGGGGAAACAAGGTAAACAAGTAACGCTCTAATCTGCGACTTACTTTGAAAAGTAAACGCTCTGGGGGTCCAAACCTCAGCGGCAAGGTTGTGCTGGGAGAGAGAGAGTGGGGAGGAGAGTAGGAGGAGGAGGGGGGAGGAGAGTAGGGGAGGCACGGCCTAGCGGCCGTGCAACCAAGAGGTGAGGGGGCGGAGCTGGGGGAGGCTGTGAGAGAGAGAGTGGGGAGGAGAGTAGGAGGAGGAGGGGGGAGGAGAGTAGGAGGAGGAGGGGGGCCAAAAGAGACAAGACGGAGGGAAGGCACAGAAGGGGAGGGGGGAGGAGAAATGCGACACGGCGGGCAGGGGAGGGGGCGGAGCGGGGCGGGGAGAGGGTGTGAAAGCAGCAGGGCAGGCGGCTGGGGGCATGTGCACGCTCTTTCAAGCTCAATGCGCATGCGCATTGAGCTTGAATTTCACGGGCACTGCAAGGAATCGCCACGATTCCTTGCAAGTTGGTTAAAGACTGTTTAAGCCCCCATAGTCTCGCAAGCTCGATGCACATGCGCATCGACAGGCGAGACCTAACAAAAAAGAAAAAAAGGGATTTCAAGCTCAGTGCTGCAAGAACAGTTTTTATCTCTGTCGTCTTATGTAATTATTCCACATCATTCCTTGCCACAGGGCACTCATCCTGAACTTTTAAGCCTCACCACTTTCAAATGTCACCAGCCACCACTGCCAACAAGGTAAATTATCAGTAAAGACCATAGGAATCATACACTATAAGTGTGAGGAATTCTGAATCCGTATTTCGCAAAGCCAGAACAAAAGCTTTTAATTCAGCCAGCTGAGCGGTACAGTCTCCTAAAGGTTCTCTATATGCTTGTTGTGCCTGAAATACCTCATCTTTCATGACACCCTTCATTGCAGCACACACAGTGGAGTACTTGTACTTTTCACCAACTGCAAGCTGAGCTGAATCATCAGTATAGATTATGAAAACATACTTCTCTATAGGCAAAACTTCGCTAGAAATTGGGTATTCCAATTTAGGGTCAACAATATATTCAACATCATTAGCTGTCCAGAAAGAGGCCGTCTGGATCCAACTATGATGTAAGCCTTCCTCATTATGGACACTGGCCTTGGTGAGCGTCTCCAAAGCCAGGGCAGGAGACTCCACAATTATGCGTTTCCCCTGAGTCAATTGGATGTTCCTTCAGCACAGCTGTCTGAACTGCAGTAAAAAAAAAGAAAAATTCAGAGGAAGCAAAATGCATTTCTGCATTGGAATATAAATGTGATTTATGTGCAATTGGCACTGTTTCACCTTCATTGAATAAAACATATGTGTAACCACTGGAACCCGCAATTATGAGAATCACCAAATTAGTACAGTTAAAATGTATGTGAGTGTTTGGACTCAAACATGTCTGTCTTTGAATTCCAGAGACAATTAATATGTTCAGTAGTCTATTAGAAAAATCTGAACAAAACAAGTCATACAACGGTTAAACCCGCTGTGCATAATCTGGTATGTATGTTCTACCAAAATTTTGAAAGTTCAAAAGTGATTGCAGTTTTTTAAGGTGTTTGGTGTCTGTAGTAGGACATGTTTCTCTAAGAAATGGGGTGCTAGGCCTTTGCCTTTGTTTAGTCATTCATATCCCAAAAACAGGACACTGAGAAAGGCAATTTAACATTTTGGAAGATTTAATTTATAGATAGGATCAGCGATTTCCAAAATATGATCCATTCTGGCCAAATATTTGTTTAAATCATCATTTGTGATGTCAACATAGGACAATGCTTCCGAGACAGTTTCTTGGTGTAATTGATGTCACTCGGGCAGCAGACCCGAACTGTTCTTGTACTCCTGTGGGAGTGTACAGAACCTTACCTTGGCGCCTAACGCTAAGAATGCTGTAAAATTGCGCCTTTCAGTTGCTATATTTTGACAGAAAAAACACTTGGAAATGACCAAGGTAGTTTTGTATTTTTGTTTGCAAAACTGTTATTTATCAAGCCTGTGCTGTGCGAATTATGTAAAGCAAAAGTGCATCTGTGACTGTTTAAATGTCTTTAGTCTAAAACTATACAATAAGAATGGTCAGGTTTAAGCACAGGAAATAACGGATTATTCATAAAGGAGACACAAGGCTCAATTACACCTTGGTATTCTAATTGTGATAGAATCTCCCAAACTGGGCATTTAGCTTTCTGTTAAATAGGATATAGTGCTTGCACATGGGCTTGACCATATAGGTATAACAAGATAAGGTGAGTCTTTATCCCAATCTGCCTAATTGCGATATAATGCTGGGGCTTGTGAAAAAGCCCATTCTGTAGCGTAGGCTGCTTTAAATGTCTTGGGGAACAAGAACAGAAAAGGAAGGCATAATTACATCCTCCCCTTGTGGCACTTTCCTAAGAAACTCTGGCGGTCAATCTACCTCAGACAAGAGAATGCTATATTCATTATTCAAATTCTGCCTGAGTTTCACTTTAATAGTAAGCAGTATCTCGCTCTCAATTTGTATGTCCAAATCATAAAGTCTATCTGGAGGGATAACTACTGATCTTGAGTTTCAACTTGCACATATTAATCAGTCTGTCTCACCACCAGAAACTCTTGAGAAGTTTGGTGAACTATTGTGACCTCTGTTGCACTGTCCAGAAGAGTTCTCACCCACGTCATGTTCCAAAGGAGAGGTCTGAGTCTTTATGGCATATTTAGTGGAAATTGTGACCATTTTCTTATTTTCAAGTTGTATTTTTTGCTGTAGAAGTTTTTGTTTCTTTTGTTTTTGACATCCGGGGAGGGCTGTGAGTCAGTTTTTGGATTTCACATAATTCTTCCATCTGCTATAGCCTCGTCCCCCTCTCTCTGACCGCTTGTCTGTAAAGTCCTGCAAGGAATGAGAAGGTCTCTAAAGTCCTGCAAGGAACGAGAAGGACCTGTATCAGAATACTGATAACTATCAGGCTGTTTAATTGTATTATGGTTACCTAAATTGTACCACGTTTTGAAAGACTCCAGTTGCGGAGATTCAGTCCATGTTTTAGCTTTAGCTTTGTTATCCCAGCGCATTGTAGAAGACTCCGGTGTTCTGCATAGTAAGTTCGACATCAGATTTGCCTTAAATTGTGGCTTATTAGGCTTCGTTTCCAAACTATCCCGACCTATAAATATATAGGTTTCTGAAATTATTTTAGGCAGCTCGCATTCCTGATCCATAGCGGGAACTAAAGTGAACCGTTGGCATCTCGCTAAAGAAGCGGCCACCCCTTTGATATTACTTGATATAATTGAAGACACTGTGGCAAAGTTGCCTAAGAGCTTTACATTTAAGTCCAGGGCATGGGCCGCTCCATATTCAGCCTGAATCTGTTCAAGGACTGCAATTGAAGGAGTATTATGAGTAATGGTATAAATGTCAGTAAATACAGTACCTCATATATTACACTCTTGAAGTGAAGGAACCATACCAAGTGAAAGACGCATAGTGAGAATTCTAAATTTACCTTGGAGTCCTATTCAGGAAATCACTGCCTCAAGCTGATTTGTTTTTTGTGCATTCCACAAGGAAGTTCAACATGTTTGGTTGGCACTTTACCCATAATCGCATTAATGGTAAGTGGACTAATAGCGTGCAAAGCTAACTGTGCCTTTCCAGCTTGTGGAACCCTTTCTAGGGCAGTAGTTAATGTATGCATAATGTACTGCATCAGACATTGATGAAGCCAAATCAAATGGTTTAAGAAGCAAGAGTCTCTCACTTATTTAATGCATTTGTATATGCATAAGGTGTGTAGCCTGCGAAGACTGGCCAGGTTGCTCCTTCATTACTGAGAGGGCCCATTCTGACATTTTGAAGTGTATGTGGAAGGGCACCTTGCAACCAATTATGATGTTCAATGTAAAGTATTAGTATTTCTAAACATTCATAAGGTCTATATGCAGCTGAAACTGCAGATATGTGAAATGTTTGTGAATTTGAATCGACTGTAGTAAAATTAACGCAGGAATAAAAAACTTCACATATATGCAGCTTGTCTGCCTCAATCACAAAGGTAACCCCTCCATCCTCATTGACGAGCCTATCTAGATAAACTAGCAGTTACTGCTTGTCTGCAATTATTAGGAATAACCACTGACTGGCCATATTTAATGAATGGAATGCAAAGAAAAGAAAACACTATAGGGGGCTATCATTTTAGAAGATCAAGCTTGATCAACCTACAGACATAAATAGTGCTTTCTATTAAGCGGAGGAGGATAAACCCTCATCTCCTCGGATGTCTCAGTATGAAGACAATAAAGGAGTTTTGGGCACATGCAAGAAATCTACTTGGGAAACCCATTAAATAGGCACCAAACCTAGAACATTAGTGGCACCATGTTATATGGTTCCTAAGAATTTAGCAGGACTGTGTGTTTAGATCAACAATACTTCATAATATGGAGAATGAATCTTCTTATAAAATCAGTAAAAGTTGGTTTGGCTAGCTCACAGCACCACATCTAAACTTCTAACTTTACAGAGTTATAGATGTCTGTACGCCCAAACATGACTCTGATTCCCAACGATTTGGTGGAAACATTTATTACCCTGTACTTTGTCACTTTTACATGCCTGAGGTTTCACAAAGATAAGATATGATTATGCATTTTCAAATATTTATTGAAAAACTCTAATCTTGGTAAATAAAACACTAACTGCGATTATAAGAAAGATGAAACACAGCATTGTTATAAGTATTATTATAATGATGAAAAACACAAACAATTCAACCTTGTTAATTGTTCCTAATATTACTAAGGTTACTCCTATCTATCACTAATACTTCTATACTAATGAGAGCAAGTTGGGAGTACCCATCTGCCAGGCCCGTTGGAATGAATAAACCCCATACCTTGGATGTCTCAGGAAGCCGGCCTTATCAAACCTCATACCTTGGTATGATGTCTCAGGAAGCCGGTCTTGGTGCATTAACAAATTCACCCCATATGAGTGTGCAGACCTGCACACTTCTGCTTTGCATGGCTATCTTCCTTCTCAGGATGAAGGTTGGGGCCTGCAGTGCTGCATTTTAGTCACAGCTCACAGCAGCTTCCGTGATAACTCCAGTGTGAAGTGCCTCTTACCGAATTCAGCATGGACGCTGTTTAAATAATAAAATACTGGCCTTTATCACATTGTGGCAGAGGCGCAGAACCACATTGTTAGGCTGAAGCAGAAGTGTCATCTCCTACGAGAACAAAAATAAAACAAGGGCATCATGCTCTAACATGTGTGACCCTGGAACTAATTGTGTAGGCTACAGGGCAACAATGTCAACCAGGAATAAATGCGTGTAGGGAGAGGCACATTCTCGTGTTTGTGAAAACAAGCTCAAACCACCATTAAAAAAAAAAGCTACATTAAAAAAGGAAAACCAAAGTTGGGACTAAATGTAATCACTACAACAGAATGCTCACCATGAAAACAGTCTTTCTCGTGTTATTTCATCTGCCAGGAGGGATAGTGAGTTGCTAGGTCTCTGTCAGTCCTCTGTATACTACCTTCTTCCCGGACAAACTTGTCCTTTGAACCCATGCCTCTCCGACCCAAGGTTGTGACACCTTTTCACCATGGGCAGACACTGGCAACTTTCTTTGCTCCACCCCACCCTTCCAAAGAAGAGGAGGAACTCCACCATCTGGATACTAAAAGAGCATTATCATTCTACTTTGATCGTACAAAAGATGTACGGGTGGACGATTAACTTTTTGTGGGATTTGTTGGAACAATAAAGGTAAAGCAGTGCAAAGTAGACCATCTCCGGGTGGCAAAAATCAACCCCCTGAGTGTTTGAGGGTTCACTCCACCAGACCCAAGGCTGCGACCACTGCATTTGCTTGTGAAGTCCCAGTCCTAGACATCGGTCAGGCAGCTACTTGGGCATCGCTGCACACATTTGCCAAACACTACTGCCTAGATAGACGGTCCGGCCTGATAGGCATTTTGCCAGTTCAGTCTTCAAGGACATTTTAGTATAAACTGTCCACAGACCCTCCTTTGGGGAGAAATTGCTTTGGTATTTATTCTAATGTAAGGAATCTGCTGCTAGAAGTCTCTATCTGATGAACAAGTTGCTTACTTTCAGTAACCCCTTATCTGGTAGAGACTGTCTAGCTGCAGATTACTCCAGTATTGGAGCTTTCATAGATTCACATACCTGAATCATTTCCCCTTTGTCGAGATGGGAGTCTCCGGTCCATAAAAAGCAATGCTTAGAAGTATAGCCAACTGAAAAGAGGCTTAGGCCCATTTCTCTTTTGCAACCCATAACCTTTGTTATGTAAAAAAGGACCACACGTTTCCCTTAGCCAATCAGAGCTCCTCACCCTCTAGAACCCTCCTGAGAGAACCGTCTGCCCCTCAGATTTTCTACCGGCATGTTGTGCTAGGGAGTCTCCTTTGAGCTTTGCACATACTCTGGATATCCAGCTTTATAGAAACTTGATTTCTATCTTTTTTTCTCTTGGATTTGAGATTATTGTGATCTGTTCTCTTCTACATTCTGTAGAATGTCTGGGAAAGAGAAGAAGGGTCTTTTTAGAGCCTGCGCCACCTGCTCTAAGAAGAGACTCTACACTGATGACCCACATGAAAACTGCATTTATTGTCTTTATCCGGACAACCAAGCCAAGGACAGCAAGGTATGTCGCACTTTCTCTAGCAAGACCCTTAAAGATCGTGAGGGACGCCTTTTGATATGGCTCCAGAAAATCAAGGCCAGAAAGGAGGTGGTCTCTAGTGACAGTGACCAGGGGTCCTCCACTACATCTAGGATATCTAAAAAAAGAACAGGATCTCATCAGGCTCTCTCCTCAGAGGAATGTCCTGAAAAGGCCCTAAAAAAGACCACTCATGGGTCTTCAGGGTGTAGTCCTTCAAAATCTCCCCAGCCAAAAGAAAAGGAGAGCAAAGGACACACTTCTAAAGAGAAACTTTCCAAGAGAGCCTCTTCTGAGCCTTCAAAGACCCCACCTTTGGTCCACGAATCCTTCAGGAAACCATCCTCTAGTATTCCTGAGGAGAAAAGCAAAAAATCAGCATCGTCGATGAGAGTGTCGACGAAGAAATCATCGTCTACGACGATGACCACAGAGGTACAGAAGCTGCCAGTGATTGTTATAATCTCGATGGCGTCAGCGTCGACGGGAGCGTCGACGTCTGTAACATCGACGACGACATCGACGCCGGCAGTGACGACGACGGCCATGGCGACGACGGGATCGTCGTCGACGGCGATGACGACGGGGTCGTCGACTGGAACGTAGACCACGATTACTATGTTGTCGGCGAGGATTGGTTCTGGCGCAGTGTCGACGGCAACAACATCGTCAACGGTAGTGCCGACGGTGATCTCGTCGACGGGCTCGTCGACGAGAGAAACTTCAGAAAAACAAAGGAAGAAGATTACACCAGCAGTGACTTCCCCGAGCAAGATTACTCCTCTAGTCCCATCGCACATTTTGGAAGAGGAAGAGTCGGATGAAGAGGAGGATGAGGGGCCTTTGGGTATGCAGGTATCCCATCACAACTCCACGTGAAATGTCAAGAGGATAAGGATGAAGAGGGTTATGAAGAATATCACGGCCTCTCACAGCATCATTACCATCAAGGGCCTCAGGAAGAGATGGTCGCTATGCCATCCTCCATGATGATAGACTTACAGTTCATGTTGGCAGATTATAAGAAAAGGTTTCCTCCGTCAGTAGTCCCTCAGGAAGTTCCTCCTTCACGTCCCAGTTCTATTCCGGCTACTCCAGTCCTCAGCAGAGAATCGCTGCTGGACACTACTCCACAAACACCTCAGGTCCAACATCACCAGGATCCGGTTACCAAGGCTGAGGACGATCATGAAGAAGGGGAGCTAACGGAGCCCCACAAAGACTGGGATAACTATCTAATCCCATCTCCGGCATCACCCACACAACAGTCAGCGGATTCTCCACCAGTGGATATTGGTGGATTCCACAACTTGATGGAGAGAGCTGCAAAAAGGTTTCAGCTGCCTATGAAGACAACTCAGGCAGAGTGTTTTCTTTATGACTTTAAGGAGCCTTATCATAAATCAGTCAGATCCATACCAATCATCGACCATGTATGGAAAGAAAGCTTGCAGGTGATGACAACCCCAGCGACAGTTACACCTGTGCTCGCTAGGTTGGACAAAAAGTATAAGGCGCCCTCAGACGTACCAGCATGTTTGCTGGGCCATCCTAAACCGGACTCTATAATTTCGCATGCAGTGCAACAAAAATGAAAAAAAAATGTCAGCGTCTATTTCTGCGCCTCCGTACAGGGAGGGTCGGCGTTTGGACAACGCAGGGAAAAGATTCTCCTCGATGTTGGCTCTCCTAGTCAGAGCAGCTAATGCCCTTGCCATTCTGAGCAGATATGACAGGTGTCGCGATTACCCATAGCTGGAGAGCTAGTGTAAGGAAATACCGCTGCAGCACTACATCTCCCAGAATGCCCCGGGGCCTGGCGAATCTGTCCACGCCCTCTGAGAGCGTATAAAAACACTCTTGTCCCATCACCGGATGCTTGTCAATCCTTCCGGTTTTATCGATCGTGTTGGGAACTAGCTATTCGAGACTCGAGGGTGCGCGGACGCTTGCCTTCCCGCTGAGGACGCCGAGGGTGCGCGGACGCTTGCCTTCCCGCTGAGGTCGCCGAGAGCCGAGGGTGCGCGGACGCTTGCCTTCCCGCTGTGGACGCCGAGAGCCGAGGGTGCGCGGACGCTTGCCTTCCCGCTGTGGACGCCAAAGAAACCTTGTTGTATTTCAGTAAGTAGAATTCAGGTACATGCAGTTAGCACGGCCGTGCTATTAGAGTATAGTTTTCTACTTTATCTTCGGATCACCCCTGAGGATAGTTGTGATATTCAGATACTAAAAACATCCATCCCACCAGTAGTGATTCCAACTACGCGGTGGTCTTTTCAGAAACTTGTTTCTTCCTGTGGATCTAGCTGTGAATTAACAGCAACCCGTTCGCTTGAACTTGAGTCTTTGCTAACCCAGACTTCAGGATATTCCAAGCGGTGGTTATCCGTATGTGAACATTTGGTTATATGTCTAAATGTAACATTTATAGTCTCTGCCCATTTGTAGTGCTAACAAGTGTTCTTGTGTCTTCAGACAATTGTTGTGCCTTGAAGTCATCCGAAGTCTCAGACCAGACCTTGAGGGGTGTCTTCACAACAACCTTCCCCGATCGACTATCCTTCCCCTTACCTGGAGGACTACCTGTCTCCGGTGTGTATGTCACACGGGGAGGGTCAGTGCTATCGGGTATAGGGAAGACTATCATCTAGCCGTGGTCCCCGCTAGCTGGACACTTCAGGTTAGTGGCTTGTGTATTCTTCATTGGGATTACTTGTCCGCTGCTAACCGTGACAGATTGACAAGCCCAAGAAAGAAGACTAGCCTGGGCCATGGATACGAGTGCGACTTTGGCCTCGTTGCTTGAGGGTTTTAGCTTACTGCAGCAAGAAGTGCATGCATCCCGAGTTGAGAACCAAGAGCTCAGAAAGGATATGAACACCATGCGTAGAGAAGTCGTTGGCATGTCACGAAAGAATCCCGGGGCAGGGTCATATATTAGAGAAGCCACGCTTCCCCCTCCCGTCCAAACCGTATCGCAGCCTACGACCCCTATGGCAGCCGGGGGTGGGTTCTTCTCTCCTTCTGCCATACCTTCGTCCTCCACGGACCATACACCGACGGTGCACGTCATACAGAATACAGGGATTCCTTTGGCTCCCCCTGAGAGGTTTTACGGAGATCCAAAGAAATTTGAGACATTCCTGAACCAGTGCCGTCTCCACTTTTTGTGTAAACCTTCTGTGTTTCAGGACGAAGCGGCCAAAACCGCATTCATGATGTCATATATGGGTGGAAACGCTGCAAGCTGGACTATCCCTTTAATGGAAAGAAACGATCCAGTTTTGCACCATTTCACCGATTTCTGTTCTGCCTTAAGGAAACTATTTGATAGAAAAACCCACATGTTGTCCTTGGATAAAGAGCTTTTGACACTGAGACAGGGGTCACAGGACTTATTGTCATACATCACCTCTTTTAATCGTCTCTTAGCCGAAACAGATTGGCCACAAGAAAAAAGGACCTCGCTGTTCTATCAAGGCCTGAGGAGTGAATTGAAGGACGTCTTGTCCCAGGTAGTCCAACTGCCTGCTACTTGTGAAGAACTCATCGACCTAACGGTACAATTGGATCACAGGCTGTTAGAGAGGAGAGGAGATAGAAGCAGGGGTGACGGACGTGGATGGTTCCCTAAATTCAAACCCCCACAAGAAGACAGTGCCAAAAGTTCTGATGGTACTGAGCCCATGCAGATCGGGGGGATTCGAGGTCCCTTGTCTTCTGAGGAAAGAGAGCGACGGCGGAAGATGAAACTATGCCTTTATTGTGGCAAAGGGGGACACTTCATACGAGAGTGCAGAGCCAGAGCTCCACAATCAGAGAGGAATTCCGCCCCACGAAAAGCGGTAGCTCTTGGAACCAGAGAGACGTCGGAAAACTAGAATGTCCAACCCAGGTTGAGATCTCTGGGACGGATCGAAAACAATCAACGATCTCCACCTTACTTGCCAATACAATGATGCCGGCTGTAGCTCATATGAACTTGCCTGTGTCCCTATGGACAACGAGGGATAACGTGACACAGATGGATGCGCTGTTAGATTCAGGAGCCACAGGAAATTACATGGACATTGACTATGCAGAGTCCCTTGGGATATCGTGGGAACAGAAGAAGGAACCAGAACATGTGAAGGCCGTGGATGGATCCACCTTGTCATCTGGGCCTGTTATCAAACATACCATCCCTGTGCAAATGCAGCATGGGGAACACACGGAGTATATCCAGTTTGATTTGATTGCTGCTCCCCAGTTTCGCCTGATCTTAGGCATGCCATGGCTCACGCTACACGATCCCGTGGTGAGTTGGTCTGCTCGCACAGTAGCATTAACCTCCTCCTACTGTATGGAACATTGTTACCACCCATTTTCTTTATCAACTGGAGAAGAAGAGCGTCCTGGTATCCGCCATCTGGCTGTAGCATGCGTAGAGAAAAACATATGCAGTACTTCCAGTCTACCAGAGATTTATAATGATTTCCGTTCTCTGTTCGATAAACAGAAAGCTACCGGTTTACCCCCACACCGGGTCTACGACTGCTGCATCGAACTCCTCCCTGGTGCGGCTATTCCGTGTAGTCGAGTGTATGCCTTGACAGAACATGAAAATACATATCTTCAGAGCTACATTGAGGATAACTTAGCTACTGGATTCATCAGCCATTCCACGTCACCTGCTTCTTCGCCCCTATTCTTCATCCCGAAGAAGGACTGTGCAGAATTGAGACCCTGCATAGACTACAGAGCCTTGAATAACATCACGGTGAAGAATAGATACCCCCTTCCATTGATTCCAGTCATGATGGACCAGATAAAGGGCGCTCGTTACTTCACCAAGCTAGATCTCAGAGGGGCGTATCATCTGGTCCGAGTAAAGAAGGGCGACGAGTGGAAGACAGCGTTCAGAACAAAGTTCGGTTTGTTCAAATATAATGTCATGCCCTTTGGCTTATGCAACGCCCCTGCAGCATTCCAATTCTTTATGGACGAAGTGCTCAGGGGCCTTCTGGATACCATCTGTATGGTGTACATCGACGACATCCTGGTATACTCCAGTACTCTCCAGGAACATGAACAGCATGTCAAGGAAGTTCTGAGTCGTCTACAACAACACCAGCTGTTTGCCAAACTGGAAAAGTGCCTCTTCCATGCCACAGAAGTCTCCTTTCTGGGGTACGTGATCAACGCCAAGGGCTTTCAGATGGAAAGTGGAAAGGTTGAAGCCATCACGAATTGGAAAACCCCAAAAGACGTCAAATCGGTGCAGAGTTTCCTTGGCTTTGCTAACTATTATAGACGTTTCATTAAGGACTTCTCTAAAATCATCCACCCCATTTCCACTCTGTTACGAAAAAAGCTTCCCTTCAAGTGGGGTGAGGAAGCCGAACAGTCTTTCTGTATTCTAAAAGACAGTTTCACCCAGGCCCCCATATTGCGACATCCCGATTCCCAACTTCCATTCATTCTGGAAACAGATGCCTCACAGTATGCTTTGGGAGGGGTGCTCTCGCAACGCCACCCTGAAACAGGACAGATCCACCCGGTGGCATTCTACTCCAAGAAACTCAGTCCCAGTGAAATCAACTATTCTATCACAGACAAAGAGTTGCTTGCCATAAAGAGAGGTTGTGAGGAATGGAGACATTACCTGCTAGGAGCACGACATACCATTGAAATCTATACGGACCATCGGAACTTGTTGTTCTTAAAAACAGCAAAGGCTCTGACTCCTAGGCAATTGAGATGGACTCTCTTTTTCTCTGATTACGATTTTGTTATCAAATATCGTCCCGGCCCTCAAAATGGGAAAGCCGATGCCCTCTCCAGGAACCAAGACACTCAAGAAACCCAGTCTGAAGTCCCCGTTGAACCATCATCAATCCTGCCTGAAAAATCCTTTCCCGAAAACACCATTGCTTTGCTCACCTCCACAGACTTTATCGAGGATATAAGAGTGGCTTTAACGGATGTCGATGTCCAAACATGGCTGCAAGAAGATCCCCAATGGCGGTCGCAAACCGACGAACTCCTATATTACCGTCAAGCCTTGTTTGTGCCGGACCCTGAGTTACAAATGCAAGTGCTCAATTAGGCACATGACTCTGTGTTAGGTGGGCATTGGGGGGTGTACAAGACTATCGCGACTATAGAGCGATCATTCTGGTGGCCTTCTTTACGAACTGATGTCAAGAAATATGTAAGGAACTGTTCAGTGTGTACCCAAGGTAAAGCAAAACACACCAGACCTACGGGGCTGCTACGCCCTATTCCAGTACCCCCTAAACCGTGGCATACGGTCTCTATGGACTTTATCGTGGAAATGCCTGTGTGTCAAGGAAAAACGACCGTACTAGTGATTGTAGATCATTTAACCAAAATGGGTCATTTTGTACCTTTGGAGGGTCTACCCACATCTGCGGAATTAGCCATGGTAATATTGCAGCATCTCATCAGGGCACATGGCATTCCGAGAGTCTTCATTACCGGCAGAGGATCTCAATTCACATCCTGTTTTTGGAAAGCCCTTTGTGAATCGTTAGCTATAGATGTCAGGCTCTCTACCAGTTACCACCCGCAGACAGATGGAAAAACGGAAAGGCTCAACCAAACAATTGAGCAATATCTGCGTTGCTTCACTTTGCAAAACTCGACGGATTGGGTTACCCTCTTATGGCTAGCGGAATTCACGTACAATAACTCAGACCATTCCACCCTGGGTTGTTCCCCTTTCTTTTGCCTGCTTGGATATCATCCAAACATACTGCCATTCGATTGGCCGGTATCAACCAACCTACCCAGTATTCAAGAACATCATGCGCATTTACAGGCTGTAAGGATAGATGCGAAACGTCACCTGGCGGAAGCTCAAGCCTCGCAGAAACGCTATGCCGACAAGAAACGCACTCCAGAACCGGTCTACCAGGTGGGGGACAAGGTATGGCTTTCTACTAAAAACATTCATCTCCGGGGTATTAACAAACTCAAACCTAGATACATTGGTCCCTATAGTGTTGAGGAAGTCATCAACCCTGTGGCATTGAAATTGTCGATTCCCCAGAACTGGAGAATCCATCCTGTTTTTCACGTCTCCCTGCTCCTGCCTTGTCCCTTGGACACTAGATTACCTGTTCATCCAGCCCCTGTGTTGGTGGAGGGATTGGAGGAATATGAGGTAGAAGAGTTGTTGGATTCACGGATCCATCGGGGCAGAGTGCAGTATTTGGTTGGTTGGAAGGGATTTGGGGTTGAGGAGAGAACTTGGGAACCAGAGCAGAATCTTCACTGCCCTGAATTGGTGACACAATTCCATCTGCAGAATCCAGGGAAGCCAGGTCGACCGCCGGGTCGGCGATCCTCGAGAGGGGGTTCTGTCGCGATTACCCATAGCTGGAGAGCTAGTGTAAGGAAATACCGCTGCAGCACTACATCTCCCAGAATGCCCCAGGGCCTGGCGAATCTGTCCACGCCCTCTGAGAGCGTATAAAAACACTCTTGTCCCATCACCGAATGCTTGTCAATCCTTCCGGTTTTATCGATCGTGTTGGGAACTGGCTATTCGAGACTCGAGGGTGCGCGGACGCTTGCCTTCCCGCTGAGGACGCCGAGAGCCGAGGGTGCGCGGACGCTTGCCTTCCCGCTGAGGACGCCGAGGGTGCGCGGACGCTTGCCTTCCCGCTGTGGACGCCGAGAGCCGAGGGTGCGCGGACGCTTGCCTTCCCGCTGTGGACGCCAAAGAAACCTTGTTGTATTTCAGTAAGTAGAATTCAGGTACATACAGTTAGCACGGCCGTGCTATTAGAGTATAGTTTTCTACATTGTCTTCGGATCACCCCTGAGGATAGTTGTGATATTCAGATACTAAAACATCCATCCCACCAGTAGTGATTCCAACTACGCGGTGGTCTTTTCAGAAACTTGTTTCTTCCTGTGGATCTAGCTGTGAATTAACAGCAACCCATTCGCTTGAACTTGAGTCTTTGCTAACCCAGACTTCAGGATATTCCAAGCGGTGGTTATCCGTAAGTGAACATTTGGTTATATGTCTAAATGTAACATTTATAGTCTCTGCCCATTTGTAGTGCTAACAAGTGTTCTTGTGTCTCCAGACAATTGTTGTGCCTTGAAGTCATCCAAAGTCTCAGACCAGACTTTGAGGGGTGTCTTCACAACAACCTTCCCCGATCGACTATCCTTCCCCTTACCTGGAGGACTACCTGTCTCCGGTGTGTATGTCACACGGGGAGGGTCAGTGCTATCGGGTATAGGGAAGACTATCATCTAGCCGTGGTCCCCGCTAGCTGGACACTTCAGCTTAGTGGCTTGTGTATTCTTCATTGGGATTACTTGTCCGCTGCTAACCGTGACAACAGGCAAATGTGGTGCGATGTAGCACCATATGTTGACCTCCTTCCGAAAGACAGTAGACAGGAGGCGAAGAAGGTTTTGCAAGAAGGTGAGAGGACTTCAGCCAAGGTCATCGATTGTGCGTTGGACATCGCTACCACAGCCTTTCGCTCCCTAGGAGGAGCAGCAGTTTTACGGCGCCAGGGTTGGCTGAGAGCCACTGCCTTTAGACCGGAGGTCCAAAATAAGATTCTGGATCTGCCATTTGACTGGGAGGATTTGTTTGGGCGACTGGTAGATGAAACCTTTCAAAGTATAAAGAAGGACACTGATACGGCGAAGGCCTTGGGTACGTTGCAGTATCGAAAGGTGCCCTTTCGAGGCGCCCAAGGAAGAGGACAACCATCTTATAGAGGTGGATACCAACAAGGGAGATACACCTCCTATTCTACCTCATCACAGCACTACTGGCAGCAGTACGGACAGAGAACGTCTGGAAGCTACTCTAAATCTGCTCCCAGAGGACGAGGAGGTCGTCCAGGTAAAGACAACAATAAAAGACAATGACAACCTTCGGTGTCGGATTCTTATGCCCCTACCCCTCCAAATGTTCCCCTGGGTGGAAGAGTAACTCATTTTTTACATCACTGGCAGAGGATAACATCAGACAAATGGGTCCTCCACTTAATAGGATTCGGACATACTCTAGAATTTTTACACTTCCCTCCTCCCACACCACCTACGTATCAAGAACTCAAACATCTATCTCAGATGCTTCGGGAGATTTGGGCAATGCTCCGAAAGGGAGCAATAGAACCGGTTCCGAACTCCCAAAGAGGGAAAGGATGTTATTCCTGTTTCTTCTTGATACGGAAGAATGCTCTCAAGTGGCGTCCGATCCTGGACCTAAGGTCTCTAAATCCCTACCTCAAAACACAGTCATTCAGAATGGTGACCCTACAAGATATTCGGCTACTCTTAAACCCAGGAGATCAAATGACCTCCCTAGATTTACAGGATACATATTTTCATATCCTAATCCATCCTTCTCACAGAAAGTATCTCCGATTTACAGTGGGCAGGGACCATTACCAGTTCAGAGTGTTACTGTTCGGCCTCAAGTCTGCCCGAGAATTTTTACAAAATGTCTGGCGCCGGCGGCAGCTTATCTCCAAAGAAAAAAACACCAAATATTCCCATACCTAGACGATTGGTTGATAAAGGCACCATCGAAGAAAGCGACTCAAGCTTCAACTTCGGCATGCATGGAGTTGTTTGCAGATCTGGGTCTGATGTTAAATGCAGAAAAATTGACTCTTCAACCATCCAGAAGGATCACGTTTTTAGGTGCAATCCTAGACATGTCACAGAACAAGGCATTCCCATCCTTTGAAAGACAATTGGGACTCGTATCTCTGGCCAAGGAGTTCAAGAGAAGAAAGTGTCTTTCATTCCGAAAGTACAAATCGCTTCTGGGGACAATGTCTTCATGCATACCACTCATTCCCCTTTCTCGATTGAGAATGCGTCCATTACAAGAGGCGATAGATCTACAATGGTGCCAAGCAAAGGGATCCTTCGAGGACAAAATCAACGTCATGCAACCGATGTTGCAGGCGGTAACGTGGTGGACTCACAGAAGCAACACCTCGGTGGGACTTTCCTTCCTTACCGAACCAGCTCCATTAGTGGTTACCACGGATGCCTCTCTGGAAGGATGGGGAGCAGTCCTCCAGGACTTATAGGTCAGCGGCCGATGGAAACAACACCTTCACATAAACCTATTGGAATTGAGGACAATAGGTTTGGCATTGTTAGCCTTCCTGCCAAGAGTAGAAGGTAGATCGGTGTTAGTGCGGACAGACAACATGACTGCGATGCACTATATAAACAACCAGGGGGGCACAAGATCACTCTCACTGTCGAGAGAAGCTCAGAGTCTGTAAGTCACAAAGTAACTCTAAAAGCTGTGCATCTTCCAGGGGAGCAAAACACGACAGCGGACACTCTCAGCAGGCAGAAGACAACCTGTCACGAGTGGGAACTCAATCAGGACATACTACTGAAAATCTTTGGCACATGGGGAATGCCGACAGTGGATCTGTTTGCCACAGCCCAGAACAAGAAATGCCAATACTTTGCAAGCTGGCATCACCAACGGGGATCGTGGGGGAATGCGTTTTGATGGCATGGTCAGGCGTCTTTGCCTACGCTTTTCCGCCGATTACCCTTCTGCCACGAGTGCTCACAAAGATGAAGAAGGAACCGTGCAGGATGATACTGATAGCCCCTTGGTGGCCCAGGCAGCAGTGGTTCACGGAACTACTCCTTTTATCAGAAACAGAACCAATACGTCTACAGCCAATACCAGCACTGTTGACTATGGCTCAGGGACAGGTGCGGCATCCAGACCCGACATCACCGCAGTTAGCGGCCTGGCTCCTGAATACAGAGAATTTCATTACTTAAACCTTCCGGCAGAATGCAGAGAGATCCTTGCAAAAGCAAGGGCTGAAAGCACTAATAAAACATATAAGATGAAATGGAAAAGATTCTGCTTGTGGTGTCAGGAGAACGACTTACATCCTCTGCGGGCAGAGGCGCATCAGATCATCCCATATTTACTACGACTGGCAAAGTTAGGTTTGGCCCATGCCTCAATTGAAGTGCATCTAGCGGCGATCTCTAGATAAAGGAGAAACTCATCGGGTTGTTTAGAGCTTACCCACCTATCAGGCCTCCACCTCCACTATGGCAGCTGAACATTGTTTTATCACAATTTGAGCCAATTCACAGAACTGATTTAAAATTCCTATCCTGGAAGGTGGCTCTATTAATGGCTCCAACATCAGCCAGGAGAGTGGGAGAGATACAGGCACTTCCAACGCAAGACCCTTTTCTGCAATTCAGTGAGGACAGGTTGGTGCTCAGAACAAATCTGAAATTTGTTCCGATTGTACCAACGGATTTCCACTTGAATGAGCCATTGATCCTTAAAAGATTCTTTTCTCAACCATCTACAGCTGCAGAGAGGACTCTCCACACTCTGGATGTTCAGCGTTGTCTGAAATTTTATTTGCAAAGAACAAGATCTTTCAGAAGATCTACACAATTATTTGTGGCTTTTAGTGCCCCTAGGAAAGGGTTCCCGTTGTCAAAACGGGGAATTGCACGATGGATTTCAAACGCCATTCAATTCTGTCATCAGACGGCGGGGAAGCCGTTGGGTGCACATGTTCATGCACATTCAACAAGAGCAGTGTCAACCTCTACTGCTCTGTTTTCAGGCGTCTCCATTCAGGACATCTGCAGGGTGGTTACCTGGAGGAGTACGCATACCTTTACCAGACATTACTGCCTAGAAGCTCATGCAAGAGGCGATGTAGCAGAGGGACAAGCTGTACTGAGGAACGTTTTCCAGTAACGGTGAGCCTTCTTTGTCATCCCTCCTTCCTTTGTTGGTAAGAGAAGCACATTTTATTGTTGTATGCTGTCTGGTATATAATTTATGAATAATTTGTCCATGCATATTTATATACAGCTACTGCTCTGAGGGAAGATCATGTGTTACCTATTTGGGAGAAGAAGGTGACAAAACAAAAGGTGCTATGTTTTACTTCTCGCTATTCTGATTCAGGTATGTGAATCTATGAAAGCTCCATTACTGGAGTAAGAAAACAAGTTACTTACCTGTAACTGTAGTTCTCCAGTATTGGAAGCTTTCATAGATTTACATACGCCCACCCTACTCGCTGAGAGGCTCACCTCGGATTAGGCTCAAAGGGTGTTATAGCACAAGTGCCTGAAAATCTGAGGGGCAGAAGGTTCTCTCAGGAGGGTTCTAGAGGGTGAGGAGCTCTGATTGGCGAAGGGAAAAGTTTGGTCCTTTTTTACATACCAAAGGTTATGGGTTGCAAAAGAGAAATGGGCCTAAGCCTCTTTTCAGTTGCCTATACTACTAAGCATTGCTTTTTATGTACCGGAGACTCCTGTCTCGACGACGGGGAAATAATTCAGGTATGTGAATCTATGAAAGCTTCCAATACTGGAGAACTACAGTTACAGGTAAGTAACTTGTTTTCTTCCTTGCAAACCCACCCATCCTCCCTGTTCTGTGAACTGTAAGTTCCATCTGAAAAGGTCCTTCAGGACCTCACCCTGGCAGACTAGTTCAACACCTCAGTATGGCTCTGTGCTACTGGTGTGGAACAATAGTCACAAAATTGAAGTCAGCCAGCCTGGGTGGCATCTATATGGGCACTGCACACATCACTTTCGATGATGCCATACGGAACCAAACTATGCCACCACTGGTACAAGAGAACTGCTCAGAATTTTTTTTCGGATCCATTCTGACAACTGGGGAATATTCCAAGGTAAGCAATCTGCGGCTAGATTGAATCTCTACCAGATAAAGCTGGTTAGTCATGTAGTGGTCCACAAGAATCTCTACTTTGTTCCCTTTCATTCTGTATCTATGTGAACCACTGTCCTAGGGTATATTTCAGCACCACCTGCAGTTAAAACTGTACTTAGATGGTATCCAACTCATGATACATGTAGGAAAAGATGAAGAAAACTAACAAAACAACACTATTACTGTCTACAAATTACTACTGTATGTGATAGTGTGCAGTTTAGTAGGCTAGAGAAAGTTCAAACCACCCCCAACACCTGGTAATGTAGTAAAAATCTGGTTCAACGCACAACTATGTTTTGGCGACCAAATCACAGCAGTGGTCAAAACTACCAATATCTATCCCATGTATCTGAGAAGGATTCTTCCGCTGGTTCAGTTGCCACACAACATTGAATTCATTGTGACCTTGGCTGTGCTGAAACATCATTACTATGGTAGAGCCACAAAAAAGGATATTGACACTCCAAAGACTTCAAAACCTAGTAGCTTGATTGGGTTTTGACCCAAAGAATTCAGCTCATATAATTGTGGGTCTTAGAGACATGTACTGTCTCCTTTTAGCGCACAGAATAAGTTGAAGCATATCAGCATGGTTTTAATCCACACAGCAGAAAATGCCTACATACTTTCTGTGAGGAAATGGAGTGTATTATATGTATGATATGGTGTGGTTGTGCGACCGCACCATGTAATACACTTACCAACCTCTTTAGGACCAGTAGTTTTGTTTGTTAAACCTGTAGCTTAACCCCAGGTATCTGTGGATCTATGCAGTCAGGCTTAAACTAAGAAACAAGTGTAAAGCATTTAAACTGCACCAAAAACAAATAATGAAGAAATACATGGAATAGTCAAGAAGTCCAACACCATTTTATCACAATAGAGTGGATTTTTATGTAACATTAGACACCAAAATGAAAAAGATCCACCAGAGGGTTTCACAGTTACATAATTTATTAGGTTTAGTAAATCAACACTTTCTACTTAACCGCGAACACGCATTGGCAAATTTAACAAATTTGGGACTTAAAAACTTTTAAAAAACAAACTTGGGTAAGTATCATTGTGGTTACTTATTTGGTTAGTTAGTTAGTTTAGGTAACTAACTGCATCAGAAAGCCAGTCAGGGGGACAACAAGGTCCACAGAAACAGTTACCCTGTCAAGAAAAACAGTCTTTAGTTCAGTTCCTGCATTAGTGGCTCCTTGCGATTGATTTCTATGGAATGCTCCTGATGTAAGGGATACAGGTTGCTGAGGATGTTCAAGGATACAGAAGATACTATGCACTCTATGGGTGTCTTCCTGAGACTACTCCTCAGTCCATGGCTTGGTGAGGCAATCCTTGCCAAAGGGGCCGACATCCTTCAAAGTCAGGCCTGTTAGAAGTCCAGTCCACTGGGCTACTAGTCGCCCGATACAGCCATTTCAGTAGTTCCCTTCTTTTGGCAGTAACATGCCTTCTGAGCTACCAAGCTGCACTGTGAGGACTCTCTTGGTTTCAGCCGACTTCGCAGCAATTTTTGAGTGCAAGGTCCTAGTCGTTGGTTCTGCACAGCAGCGTGGAGCAGCGATTTGGTGCCCTGAGCTACCAACTCACCCCAGCAGGCTTATTCAACTGTTGTTGCCATGTGCTCCGACCAGGATGTCAGCCAACTGACTCTTGGAGTCTCTTGCTTTGGCAGGGCTCAGGAGTCTTTTTGTCCATGGGTAGGACACAGGCACAGTATCTTTCCTTTGTTAGCCACCAGGTCCAGCTGGTGCAGTCCACGTCGGTGCAGCCTCTTCTCGCCAGGTCCTGGTGTGCAGCAGGGCAGTCCTTCGGTCTTTTTCTCCAATTCAACGAGATCTGAGTTCTAGGTGCCAGGGGCTCCCTTTTAATACCCAGAAAATGCCCTAAGGTGAGGTCACTGTTACTTGCCAATGAACTACCAGGTTCCCTCCCACCAGATGAAAACTTCCTATGAATGGTGGCTAGCTATCGGAGAAATCTCTAAACCGCCCACTCTCGAGATGGCAAAACTCCTCTCTTGCCGTGTAGAGCTCTCTAGCCCAACCCATAAGTGTGGCTACCAAGGGGGCTTCAAGCCCCTGAAAACTGGTTTGACAACTGGTTTACCCTCTCTGTCTGCAGTGTCTGCTGTTCTGCCTTAACAGTAGAGCAGCCAGTCTCCCAAGTGTTTCCCATTTGCCCATCAAAGGCGGCTTCTACTTTGAAGCTCGGCTGTGGGGCCAACACCTTTGTGGCTTTCTTCCAGAGAGAGGTAACACTCTGCTGTTGCATGTCCCATGTGCAACAGTAAACAGGCTTAGTGGAGACTTTGGGCAACAAAGTGGCAACTTTGTAAAAGTTGCACAACACAACAAGTTATATTCATTCCGACTTGGGTAACAAGTCGGCCTTCAATTCAATTCAATTCAATAGAGACTTTATTTCGGTTATATTTCAAACCATAAAAGTGCACATATAAAATACATTGAACAATTCATATTTAAAATCACACTTACAAAAGTACATATTATGCGTATGTCATTAATGAGTAAGTAGGCAAAATCAACAATAAAGTGCTATTATTCAACAATAAAGTGCTATTACTGGATTTACAACATGATACAAGGTCTTTACATAAATAAACTCATCATCCTTCAGAGGTTTTAAATCACAGATCCAGACACTTTCTCAGTTTGACAGTTAATTTTAAAAATTCTAAGACATGAAGAACACTGTCACTGTGCAAAAGCTGTAAATACATGAGTGCTGGTCGTATTTGATTAAAATTAAAAAAATTTAAAAGAGCAACAAGGTAACGTCTGCGTGGGTATTCATAAAACCTGCATAAAAATATAAAATGCAGCATACCCTGCGGAGACTTCCCGTCGCAGCCACAGGGAGCAGCAGTTTTATTAAAAATATCAGACTTAGGTCTAATTAAAAGATGATGAAAGATATTAAACCTGAACCTTGTCAGCAGAAATTTCTCATGAGAAGTGAAGGTGCATGTTAAATATAATTCCATGGTATCACAGGTTTTTAACATAACATATTTCCTAATATTAGGTTTCATAAGTTCCTCCCCTTCTCTTTGGGCCCTCCTGTTCATATGAAAAGCCCGCTTAATTGCTGCCACATCTCCCTTTACAATCCCACAGCGGTTTTCAAACAAATTCAAGCATCCAAGCCTCAAAAAACAAGATTTCAGGTATTTTAACCAGGGCACGCACATTGAGTTGTCCTGAGACACAAGGTCTTTCACAATCAGATGGGTAAGCGGAATGTCTTGATTTAGCCACAATTTTACCCAGCATGTCAGTGGTCTTAGCGCAAAGATATCAGATAGGTACCGAGTCCCCAATTCTTCATGTACTGCTAAGTTCGATGCGCTAGCTGGAACACAGAGGAGACGTTTTAGAAATTTGTTTTCAGTAACCTGTAACTGTTCACCACTTACGTAGCCCCATAGCTCACTGCCATATACTGCGATCGCTATCGATTTGGCGTTATAGAGTTTCATCATTGCAGCATTTGGTTTCTTCCCCAATTTTGTAGCAAAATTAAAAATAGAGGCATTTACCCTTGTCATTTCCCCTTTCTTTCTTGCTACATGAGGGCCCCAGCTGAGCTTTGTGTCAAATAAGACACCAAGATATGAAAATGTTTGAGTGATTGGGATCAGGGCATCATCAAGTTTAAAAATAAAATTATTTTTCGGTTGTTGGCCAACATGCATTATATATGATTTAGAATTGTTGACCAATAGGTCTCTATTTGTCATAAAGATATTGAAAGCATTCAGAAGTGCCTGGAGACCCTTTTCCATTCTAGAAATTAAAACCGCATCATCTGCATATAAAAGTACAGGAATACCCCGCCTTCCAACTCTAGGGCAGTCTGATTTTACCTCTTGAAGTGCAGCATCTAAGTCGTTAATATAAAACTTGAAAAGAAATGGGGCCAGGATGCAACCTTGACGCACTCCCTTTTTAATGTTAAAATTACCAATGGTTTCCCCATTTGTTGAGAACCTAACATTTGCACTGGTGTTTTTGTGCAAGTCCAACAGAAAATCCACGATCCCTGTGTCCACACCTTTCTCCCGCATGGTCTGCCACAGCCTTCCCCTGTTAACACAGTCGAAGGCCGATGACAGATCCATGAAGGCAAGGTGGACGGCTCCCTTCTGCACAACAGTATATTTACTCAATATAAGGAAGAGGTTGAGGCACTGGGTTATGGTGGAACGACCACTACAGAAGCCACATAGGGAGATGGACATGATGTTATTGTCAGACGTCCAACTTGATATACGCTGCAGTAAGATCCTTCCCATAATTTTAACCATAGAATCTATCAGTGAGATTGGACGATAACAGAGTGGGCTGCCCTTGTCACCTTTCTTAAATACTGGGACAATTGTTGATAAACCCCAGGACAAGGGACAGTCCACTATAGCAGCTGCATTAAATACAGCAACCAAGATGGGTGCCCAAAAGCCTGGATCTGATTTATAAAGATCCGGTGGGATTCCATCTGGTCCAGGGGCCTTCCTGGCTGTAAGTCCACCTATGGCATCTATTACCTCACTTATATCAAATTTAAGTGTGCCTCCCCTTGCATAAGGTAAAACATCATCTATTACAGGGTCCGCTGAGTGATACAATTTTTTAAAATGAAGTTCCCACTCCTCCTTAGTTATGCAGCAGTCTAGACCATCACCCGGGTCTTCTACAAGGAACGGTCTTTTAACTATGGCCCAAAATTTAGTACTACAATTTAAGGTGGAGGGGTCAAGTATTTCATCCCAAGCCTCCTTTCTTAAAAACTCCTTGCGGGATGCAATAACAGACTTGTATTCTTTCCTACACAGTTTTACACCCTCCTGATTTCTCGGGGTGACTAACAGAGCTAACCTGAGATTACGTGCAGCTCTGGTGCAATCGTGGTTAAACCATCTAGGACCCCCTTTCACCAAGTTCTTTGCGGGGGCCGTCATGAGTTCTGACACCTTCTCCGACAAGTTTTGATAGGCAATGAGGACCTGCCTGGGATCTCCCCCCTCGTGGGTACATTTCTTAATATCCTCAGTACATTTTTCCACAATATTTTTATAAAGAAGATCAGGGGTAACCATTGACCATTTGAGTCGCCGCCTCCCATCTGTTGTACACAGCCTCCCTGAGCTACAGTTCTGGTTTCCCTTCTTAGCCCAAGGTCCCTTCAGACGAATTATTAGAAGGTTATGGTCACTGAATTCACTCTGCACAATACTGAACGAATCCAGAAAAGTCTGCATCGTCAGTGAGACTAACATATGATCAATAAAAGTGCCCCTGCCATGCCCTTTGAAGGTAGGAATATCAAAACATTTTGATGGGTCCCTGAGTGTTATAGCCAGTGAGAGGTCAAAGTTGTCATTAAATCATTACAAAGTTCCCCATCCACTGTATGTTCCATGTGAATACCTCCCATGCGCTCACAACACAAGTCTGTTAAGCATTTTTTCAGTGGATCACCGCAAGGATGCACATTAAAATCTCCCATGATCAAAAGATTATGACCGAAATCCTTCATAGAAGTAGAAATAAAAGAGTTCAATAACGATATTTGATTAAAGCCTGCACTATCATTAGTAGCATTATAAAAATTCACCAAACCAGCCTGACAGTTTTCTCCGTTTAAAACTAAGCCCATCACTCCAGGATACTGTGATTCAATTCTGCGCATTTTACAAAGGACTAGAAGAGAAACAAAAATCACAAGTCCCCTCTTTGTTCTGCCCCTAACAGATGGAGTGGCTGGCACATAGAAGGCCTTGTATCCTTCCAGAAAAATATCACACTCAACAAGCCAAGTTTCTTGTAAACAAATGACCTTGAATTGCTTGATGTAATTGACCCAATTTTCATCAGCCATTTTAGCAGCCAAACCCACGACATTCCATGAGATAACAAAACATCCAGATATTATGTCCAGTGAGTTCTCTAAGGGTATAGGTTCACCTGAAGCCACAGTGCCCTGAGCCGCAGGTACCTCCCGTCAATCACACATGTTGAGTCCAGACAAAGCATCATACCTGTTCTGTGTGTAGATGTTAGACCCATGGTGGTAGCGTCCAGCACTAGTAATCCTGTTGTAGGTTTCATCCAGGTTACCAGGTCCACATGGATTAATAATGTTATATATAAATTGTGTATCCATGGCTGGAGTCTGAGGTTCAAACACCCGCCTAGTTATCCTTTGTTGGGGGGTGGGTTTGCCCAGGTGTACATAAAAGTACCCTAATGGGCGCACACAAATACTATTCTCATGATATACTAATGAGGATGCTCTTAAGAGAACAGTTGCCACATGTTGTGGATGTTTAAAATTTACAACAATACAATCCCCATTTCCCAGCTTTTTAGACGGGCCTACCCAGTTCACCCCTTACTGCCATTATCTGATCTGAATAGGAGGTAGGAAAGCCGCAATTTTTATTAAGCCATGCTACTGTCTTATTTTTCAGTGATGCGTGGGATTCATCATATGGGTAGGCAGGATGAGTACCACATGGTGGAACGTTGGTCAATA
Source organism: Lissotriton vulgaris (assembly GCF_964263255.1). Lineage (NCBI taxonomy): Eukaryota > Metazoa > Chordata > Amphibia > Caudata > Salamandridae > Lissotriton > Lissotriton vulgaris. Next base: position 1,478,831,507 of record NC_141694.1, read on the forward strand.
CCACCAAAAACGGTGCACAGTCAGGTGGTAAATTTAAGTATCAGTTATTCCTGGTGGACCTTGGAACTGGTCCACTTCGTGGGGCTAAATTGGGTTGTGTCAACAACGCAGGTGCTACTGGGACGTCTGGTGTACTTAGTGCATCATTCACAGTAGTAACTACTGCAACAGTATTGCAACTATTCTGATGCTCTTTAGCACTCGTCACCTCCTGCCCTCTTCCCCCAGCCTTAGCCCTACCACTGGTGGCTGCAGCCTGATGTGCAGACACCAGGCCGCCCAGCCTAGCCACTTCCGTGACCAGGCTCTCTATCTGAGTGGTCAGTGGTTTATTCAGCTCCTCTAATTTTGCTACAAATTTCGCTACTAGGTTTTTAATAAGAGAAGCAAACTGTTCAGCATTTATATTAGAACCACTATCATTATTTCCTGTGAACACAAAGGGGTTTATGACAGAGCTGTTCATTTCTTTACCATCCTGATCCCTTCTTTTAGTACTATGTTTCCCCCCCCCCCCCCCCCCCCCCCCGTTTTTGATGTGCTATTCTGCAGGTTCGCATCGGCCTAATGACAGGCGGAGCTTCGCCTGTTTCCTCGCTTAACAGGGCGTGTTGGTCTGAATGTACCTCAACACTCACCGTAGTGGGCGTCTGGGGATCTACTCTGACTATTCCCCTCGTATTTGCCTCATCCTCTATAATCACCCTTTGCGGAGACGACTCTGGTAAATCCAGCGTCAAAGTCCCCTTCCCTAGGGAAGCACGTCTTTCGTTATTGATCTGACATACTTTCTTCACCATATAGTTGTCAATGGTACCGGCACCTATTACTGGTTTATCATTTTTAGTTTTAGACATTTTATATCAATATAAAGCAATATGCAAGGTCGTATAAGAGCCACTACTCACTCATATGAAATACAACAAGATAAAAATAAAGTCTCACGTGATTGGTACACAAAAAAGGTCCGCATTTAAAGATGTAGGGTCCCTGGCCCAGTCCAGTCTCCTCAGGCCTCTGAGGGCCACAGAGGGCCCGCCCTTTGCCCGGGCTTAGCCCGGCGACGCCCGCGCGCGTCCCGCAGGACGAGGGACTGGCGTTGCCTTTATGCGCCTCCTGGCGCTGTTGAGGGCGTCACTGGTGGTGGGAGGGGCCCGGCAGAGCCAAGCCCGGCCGGGAAACAGGCAGAGCAAGGCCCGGCCCTTTACTGCTGGTGCAGCGGCGTTGCGGCGGAGCTGAGCCCGGCCGTGAAGAGTACAGGTAAGGTACCGCTTTCAAAATCACCCCCACAGGACTCGGCCCTGGCGCTGCCTTTATGCGCCTCCTGGCGCTGTTGAGGGCGTCACTGGTGGTGGGAGGGGCCCGGCGGAGCCAAGCCCGGCCGGGAAACAGGCGGAGCAAGGCCTGGCCCTTTACTGCTGGTGCTGCGGCGTTGCGGTGGAGCTGAGCCCGGCCGTGAAGTGTACAGGTAAGGTACCGCTTTCAAAATCACCCCCCGTCGGCCTTAATGTAACAAGTTGTTTGATACCTCACAGTGTCACCTTTAGTTTTCCGTTTTAGAAGTTAGCATGGCTGTTGTAGCAGCCTGTAACTCTGCACTCACTAGTGGGGCTATTAGCCTTTTCCACTGTCAAAAAGGACAATTTGGGTTGTTTACTGCTGAAACATGTAAAGAACATATGCTCAACTCTCTAATATACTGCACCCTGCCTTCGGGCTCGATAGGCCTACCTTAAGGGTGATATGTTTACATTTAAAAAGGGAAGAATCGACTTTGCAATTACTTAAAATGACAAAATCGGGTTAGCAGTTTAAAATTACTTTCCAGTCTGCAGTGGTAGACTAGGAGCAATGTTTTATCTTTGTCACGACCAAAGTGGCACACGCAGTGCTACAATAACTGAGGTGACTCTCTAACTTAAAGACCCTAGGTTTCCTGGGTACCATATACTAGGGACTTACAAGTAAGTTCACTTGTGTCAATTGGGTATTAGCCAATCAAACATACACATTTTAAGGTCTGGCTGTAACACTTCAGTGCACTCTAAGAGTCAAAAAACCAGTCCAGAACTTTGGGAGTGACCATACAAAAAGAGGCATTTCCTGTAATTTTTGTTCCCAAGATACACACCTATCCTAAATTTGAGGTCCAGCAAGTAGTCCTGATCACAATGGCCAGACTCCGCGCAAGATACATTGATCCAGATATTGAGAACACAGGCATAGAATATACTATGCTCATATTGAAGACATCGACTTAATGTCAAAGCAACCAGAGAAATATTACTTACAAGCCTCTTGAAAGAGATGATCACGTCTGAAAACCACTGGGACTACCCCCTTCTACAAGACAGGGCCTTCTGAAGCAGTTCGATCCGGCTGCCGACTGGATTTGTAAATTCACTTAAGATTCCCATTCCTCTGGTTAATAAAAAGAATAAAAAAAAGAATCCCATTCCTCTGGTCTTTTGGATGTAACATCATCTGGGAGTGAAAACGATCAACTCAAGATTTGCCTTTTCTATAGTGGTCAGAAGTACAAAGGACTGGTTATCATAAGCCAGTAATTTACAAAAGAACGAAGTACATAAATGTGGCCTTGGCACTCTCTGGAAGCTGTGAAGATGATAACTTAAAGGCACGTGCTCTTTCACTAAAGAAATTCATGCGTCTCCATTCTCAAAGCTTGTGATGTAGGCCTTTACTCCCTTGCAGGGTGTTATTGAGATATGGTGCTATCCCCAAAACGTGAATTCTCTGTCTTAAAGCAGCTTGATGTCATCGTCCTGTCCTGCTGCTCGTTTATATGCAGTACACATGGACACTGACATGAGAGCTGTCCAGACGTTCAGTCTGTGGGTGGCTTCTGAGGAAGACTGAACAAGTATAATACCTTCTGGTCTTCAAGCTCCAGCGTGAAGTACGGAAGAAATGATTCTGGTTCAAAATTGTATAGAGATTCTGGGGCAATGACTCAATGAAGACTATCAAAACTGGAGATATGTTGCTGCTTTGAAGCCCTCGGATGGGCCTGGTTCATATATTTTGGCCTTGCGCATTGAGTGAATCTTTTTGGTGAGGTGAGCTCTGGTGATCAGTGGAAAGATTTTTGGAGACACCATACACAAGCACCTCAGAGCCATTTTGTCTGACGGCTAGAGGTGATCGGCTCAAGTGGTAGCTTGAAAGCCTTTGCGACTTTATTAAAGGACCTGTACCCCTTAAAGGCCAGGATGCATGTATTTGAGGGGCATTTATGATCACTCCTATCAAACTGGTTGGGTATGGCACTGTCAGCACTAGGAGAGGAACGATCCCATTAGGGGTGTTTATACAGACAGGACCCGCAATAAAAGCAGGGAGGTTGTGCACTCGATTTTATGAAGACGGAGGTTGGCTCCTTACTGGTACACACTCCAGTGATGTATCCCTACATCGAGTGTGGTTTTCTTTATATTGTGGTATTTAATAACCACATCTGTTTTCCTTTCTTACACCGCATTGTATTAGGAGATGGGGCCTTTTTGCACTAGGGCTCGTGGCTGGAATAATCATTAATCAAATAAGCACGTGCATCAAGGGAAGGGAGACACCACAGAAATTTTCCATTACCATATTAACGATAGACCATATGGTGTAAAACTGCAAGTGGTGCAGCTGAACCTATAAATAAGGTGGAAATATACAAAAAGAAACATTATTTTCCATCTTACTGTAAGTTTTGTTTCATAAAAAAAAAAATGTTACTATACTGTTTACTATTGTTTATAATTTGTATTATATATATATTGGTCGTCTTTCTTGACATTAAAGACCCTTGATTACGAATCCCACGGAGTCAGTGCCTGCTTTCTGAAACGGTTGCAACACAGGATTGGTTATATATTTATATATATATATATATATATATATATATATATATATATATAAATATATAACATATATATATACAGCACCAACATTTTAAGTATTTGGGGCCTCTAAAGGTCTTAATCCGGGCCTGTTAGTGCTTATGGGTGGAGAAAATATAGTATTCTCAGAATTATTATTTATATGCTCCTCTTCACTAATCTCTTGTGAAGCATACTGCACATGACCAACGTGTGAAAAACATACCAGTGTAATCTCAACTGCTGGTTCAATGTTCCAGCTGCTTTTTCTGTCTTCCAGGTTTTATGTCCCTCATGATTTTATCCATTTAGTGTCACTCCTTTGTTCAAGTATGTTTTTGCTTAAATGTCATGAAGTACAAGGGAAACAAATCTGATAGGCCTTAATTGTTTGTGGTTTAAATCAATTGTTTGCCCTGAATTTTGAAAAAATAGTGGTATGAGTGAACTAGCTTTCCCATGATAAATGTTTATTATTTCCTGTATGCGTCAATGTAGTTAGATTTTTTCATTTATTTATTTATGAATATTTCTAGAGAAATTAAACGTACAGTACAATGCAGTTTAATTGTTTTACTTTGCTGCTACCACAAATAGCTTCAATTATTAAGCATGCCTGTGGCCTTCAAAACTACATGAATTTATTAGCAGCCGTGTGAGATGTACTTCAGAGAAATATGTTTGATGTTTTAGGATACGCTGTGTCCTTAAGAAAACATTTTATTAGTGAAATGTTTTTAATGTAATGAGTTGCTGTTTCCAGCAAAAGACGTGGAAGCGCCATGCATGTCGAGAGGGTGTGGTAGGGTCAAAAGAACGACTCTGCTCACGTCGGCGGACTCCCCTGCAGCCCTCGCTGGAGGGAAGGAAAATGTGAAATCGCTGCCAAGTGTGGGCCATTGCCTCAGGTTACAACAGGCAGGCGACAAAACTCGGGGATCTGGGAAATTGAGACTTGTGACACAAAGACGAACACCCAGAGTGCCTCTAAATTAATTCCTCTCCTGTCTTGGCAGTGTGCCAGATTACATAGATGGCACATGTGGGGGTAAGGCCTTTTGTTGGTATGTTTACTTAGAGCAGCATCTCATAAAAAATGCCTGGGAGGAGAAGTGCATGTCGCATGTATTGAAGGGGATTGAGGTCGCAAAACCTGGGATTCGCAAAATCGCCTTTTCATATGAACAAACTTTTTATTTTGCGATAAAAAAATATCTGAATCCCAAAATAGGGTTTCTGACTCATCCTGGATCACAATCTGGAAGGGGTGTGTAAGGAGCATTCCTTCCAAATTGCGAGTCGCTATAGCATCAGTAGCGGCGGGTACTGTGTAAGAGGGGTGGGCGGACGGGGTGGAAAGGCGATGGGGGGGGGTTAAAATAAAAAACCTTACCTGCAGTTGGCTGCATCATGCTCTTCTGCTCACAGGCACAGGCGTCCAGACTCCACTGCAGCCAATCCTGACACTGCTCTCATGTCTTGAGAGCAGCGTCAAGAATGGCCTGACCGCCGAGGATTTGCGTTCCCAGGGAGACTGGGAGCCCGCTGTCTCCAACCCAACAACGCAGCTGGGTTAGAGAATGCTTCAGTGCGCATGACGCTTTGGCTGGTCTAAAACGACCGGCTAAATTGCGTTATGCACTGATCACAGTGCTATCACTCCTCCTGAGCCTGTCGTCCCCAAATGCCCAACCCCCACAGACTCGGCAGGAAAGGAAAAAAAAACGATAATAGGTGTTTATTATCGTTTTCATTTTTCCTTTCCTGCCATTTTGTGGAAGCTGGCGGGGGGGCGGGGATGCTCCTCTGCCATAGCGGAGGAGCTGCGGCTGTATGGCATGTAGAAATAGTTTTCAACCACTGTTCTGGTCATTAACCACCCATCAGCTACTGACTCCCAAGTCGGGATGGTAACTGACTTGCGAAAGGTAAGGGGTCTGTGGTATCCTTGGTTATAGAACCCCAGGGACGGTTGGTTCTGTAACCTAGGAGTGATGTGTCAGATAGCAACCAAGTTTGAGGTGAGCAGAACAACTGGTTGGGAGCAATTGCTTGCGTGGGTGCTCCATCTATGTATCCTGTATCTTCAATAAATACTCTCCTGAAATCATCACGTGGACTACCTCTCTTCAATTTCACACTGGCGGCGACCTACCTACTTGTAATCTCTTTCACTACCTCGGAAATTATTTGAAGGGGGATTTGAATTTAAAAAGAAGGACACGACCAGAGACCCCAACACAGCAAGTACTTTTTACCATATCTAAAAATTAATGGTGTAACATAAGTTACTGTGCTCTCTCGGCGATTGGTCACACGCAGTTGTGCTCGTGGAGCGCCACCCGCTGACCACATCTCGAGCACAATCATAGAGTGCTTCACGCGCAGGCGGAATTCATTGTCTGGCCTCGCTGAGCCTGTCACTGGAACACAGCGTTATGCATGCTATGTAGAAGACGCTCGGCGGCCATATTGGATCAGGGTTTTCACCCTGCTCCCCGGTGACACGCACACCATTTATCATTTGCGTGTCACTTTGAATTGCCGATACTTCACCTCTACATGTTTTCTTGAGGTAAGGCACAGCATACTACGGTGACGCAAACACCTCTACCACATACTTGAAGTTGAGACACAGCATGTTACGGTAACGCGCACGCCTGTACTGCATGCAGGATCAACCTCGATTTGTACAAGCAGCGTGTCACGGTGACACGCACACCTTCTTCTGAATTGTTTTTACTTTAATCCTAGGTGACGGGCATTCCTTGATAAACCCCAAGTTTCTTCTTTTTTTCGTTCATGATATTGTAAGCAGCATTAAAAAAAGGGCGACAGCTCTGGCAGCGCTTAGCTACCCTGGAAGATCAACATATAGAGCTTCAGATGAAGCAGGAGGACCTCGAAAATCGCAGCCGCCGGAATAACCTCCGTATCCGGGGCGTTCCTCTTGGGGCAGAGGGGAAGGACACAATGACCTACGTGGCACAGCTTCTCCATACAGTTTGGGGGATGAGGACGCTTCCCCGCCGGCTTTGGACCGGGCCCACTGTGTTACCGGGCCCGCTAGGAGGTCGGGTCTCCTCCCGGACATACTGACCATAGTCTACTTCTTCACAGAGAAGGAAGCCATCCTCCGGGCGGCGAGAGACAAACTGGACCTCACATATGAGGGACATAAAATGTAGATTTTTTAAGACCTGGCTCCCAACACCTTGCGGCGCCGCCGGGCCTTCTGACCAGTCACGGACAAGCTACGCAGCCTTAAAATCCCATATCAATGGGGCCATCCGTTTACCCTGATTTTCCAGTGGGAATCTAAGCGCAGAGTGATAAGGTCTTATCAGGAAGTGGCCCAGCTGCTGCTTCTGCCCACCTCCCGGCCTTCCAACCCGACTCGTCTCCCACCTATCGTGCGGGTACCGGCTACAGCCTCCTGGTCCACTGTGCGCCGGGGCAGATGGTCACCACCTTTGGATGAACTTGCATGCCAAGAACGACATTATTGAGCATAGCTGGTCCCTGGAGGGGGACAAATTGGAGGGAAGCCCAGACTCCCCCGGGTCTGGCTGAACAACTCTTGCCCCCATGCTGTTCTCTGTGCTCTCCCTCAGGCTCGCCCTTGCTGTAGGCTGATATGCTCCGGTTACTGCCCCTCCCCCAGTGCTCTGCAGGGTGGCTGATGCCGGAGCCCCCCTTCGAGAAGGACTTGTGATCAGCCCACAACCTACCCTCCACCGTTCCTGAGAGAGTGACGTCTCTGGGTTTCTCCGAACCCTAGGGTGTAGGATGACTAAGGATGGGAATGGACAGATGTGGCCCGGTTGGCCGATGTTGACAGTTCTTCTTTTTCTCTTCTTTCTCGCTGTTTTTCTGCCCTCTTCCCTTACCCCTTCCCTGCTCCAGGAGTGTGGTGGGTGGATGTTGGCGGGACTGAGGCAGGCGGGGGGTTCCACTCCACTATTCTTTGGCCAGGTCTGGCTATGGCTAAGCGGGAGGTCTAGCGCTTTATCCAGTGACCTATGGTGTCAATGGCCCCTACAGACACTTTAAAGATCCTCTACCTTAATGTTAAGGGGCTTAACTCCCCCAATAAGCGTCGGCAAGTGTGGCGTTACATCCTGCTGCATTGCTCATATATTGTTTTCCTGCAGGAAACTCATCTGCTCAAGGACGATACCCAGCGCATGGCACATCCTAAATACCCCCTTCAGTTCTGGGCGGATGCTGACACTAAAACGGCGGGGATGGCTATCCTCTGCAGGGGGGGCATCAGGCAGGGGCCCCTAAAAGCCTTCCGTAGCACAGACCGGCGCTTTGTCAAGGCGAGGGTGGTGGTTGGCAGACGCTCGCTCACGCTGTGTAATGTGTATGTGCCAAATCAGATGCAGGACTCCTATCTCCGGACGCTACTCAAGGGACAGGTGCCGCAGGGTGACCCCTCTCTAATAGTAGGAGAGGAATTAAATTTGGTGTGGAACCCTGCGATGGACCGTAGGGAAGCCTCCTTGATCAGGTGCCATGTCATCTGCGCTTCGGAAACAAATAACGGAGTTCGGCCTTAAAGATTCTTGGCGTTACCATTCCCCGGATGCGCGTGATTACTCGTACTATTCGCATGTACACTGCTCGTACTCGCGCATTGACCATCTATTTATCTCTCACGCCCTCCTAAGGGATGTACTAACGGCGGCCATGTTGGACATCTCGATCTCTGATCACGCGCACGTTGAGCTTCTTCTGCGGGACCAAGCCTCTGGTCCTGCTCACCCGCCACGGTGGCGCTTACCGCCATATATACTGCGGGATCCGGAAGCGGTGGAATCCATACGGTTGGCCATAGACTCTTATTTTGAGAACAACGACCTCCCCGGGACCCCATTCCCTGTGGTGTGGGACGCCTTTAAGGTGGGACGCCTTTAAGCCGACGATTCGAGGCCACATTACGTCTCTGGCAATTGCGCGTTCTCGGGAAGCCCGCAAACTGGAGGATAGCCTCTCTGCGGACGTAAAGCTCTTAGAGTCCCAGGATCGGGAGCACTCTTCTCTCGCAACTCGGCGGAGACTTGCAAGCCTTAGAGGCCAGCTCCGCTGTCTACGGACTAACCAGGCCGAAAGCTCTTTGCTGGCCTTGAAGCAGCGGTACTTTGAGGGGGGGACAAAGTGGGACGGTTGTTAGCCCGGCGCCTGCGGGTTCGGTCAGCAAATTCACACATCGCGAACATTCAGGTCTCTGATGGAGGGCGGGTCACAGTGGAACGAGCGAAATGCAACGCCTTTAGGGAGTATTACACTGCTCTTTTCAAGGTGGATACGCCCTCTCAAACCCATATTGATGAGGTTCTGGGCCACTGTCCGTGGACCCCAATACACCCAAATCACGCTGCTCAGCTGGAGGGCCCTCTTACCAGAGGAATTGACTGCAGCGTTGAAAGACCTCCCCGTTGATAAAACACCAGGCCCGGATGGCCTGCCGGTAGCCTTCTACTGTATGTTCGTATCACAGCTTTAACCCCACTTGCTGTGTCTCTATAAATCCTTCTCGGACACAGAGGGGCCGTCGCCCTCCTTGGGCATGGCCGAAATAGTTCTCATCCCCAAACCGGGGAAGGACCCTACCCTGTGCGCCTCTTACTGCTCCATAGCATTATTGAACACGGATATCAAACTCTATACTAAAATGTTGGCCAAACGCCTGGAACCCTACATGCTGGGACTTGTAGAACCCGATCAAGTTGGCTTCATCCGCAATAGGCAGGGGGCGGATAATGTGCGACGAATAGCCCATTTGGTAGGGAAAGCACACCACTGGCAGATACCGGCTTGCCTTCTCTCACTTGACGCGGAGAAGGCTTTTGACCGGGTGGAATGCGGCTTTCTCCGCTCGGTCCTACAAAGGGTTGGCCTGGGACACAAAATGGTCTCGAGGATCATGGCTCCTTACCTCTCCCCTCAGGCGTGGGTCCGTGTTAACGGGCAACTCTCGGGCTCCTTCACTATTCATAGCGACACTCGACAGGGCTGTCCTCTTTCGCCTTTGCTGTTTGCCCTGGTGGTGGAACCCCTGGAGGCAATGATTAGGCAGCACGAGGACATCCATGGTCTAACTCTAGGAGGACGCCAGAACAAGGTGGCATTATTCGCGGATGATCTTATTCTTACTGTGTCCCACCCCCACACCTCACTTCCGGCACTACACACCCTTCTGCAGACCTTTGAGAGGGCGTCTGGCCTTAAAATCAATCATACCAAGTCCTGGGCATTAAACCTCACGATCCCGCAGGAGGAGCTCCCAGCCTTGGAAGCGCTGGCTCCATACCGGTGGACCTCGGACCATGTTCGCTGTTTGGGCCTGAAGCTGACCCCTTCCCTTGACGCGTGGTCTCGGGTCAATTCGCGTGACGGCGGTCCGGGAGGACATGAGGAGGTGGAAGCCCTTGACTCTCTCCTGGCTTGGCAGGCTTAATGCCGTCAAAATGTCTCTCCTTCCGAAGATCTTGTACTTGTTTCAGTGTCTTCCCACCCCCATACCACAACAGCAGGTACTGGACCCCCAGAGGGAGATCACCAAGTTTATCTGGGGCGGCCGTCGACCACGGTTCTCCCAGAAGATCCTTATGTCGCCCTGGGATAGAGGAGGTTTAGCGTGTCCCAATCTGCTAGACTATTACTGGGCTTCCCACCTTCGTATTGTCTCGGAATAGACAACTACAGAAAGCGAAAAGGTGTGGTTTCATATGGACCGGAGGGTCACGGGGCGCACTATCTGGGACCTCGCATGGCTTCACAGGACGGCGCGCTCCCGCAGTGCCTACATGGCAGTGCCTACTAAAACGGTCCTTGACATATGGGACAAAATAGCAGTAAAGCAAGGGCCTGACAACATTCCCCTCACCTCATACCCCTATTGTAGATAACCCGCTCTTCCCACCAGCTGACCACACACAAGCCTTTGCCAAATGGACACAGGGAGGGTGCAGAGTCATTGGGGACATGTTTGAGGGGGGACTCCTCAAGACGTTCACCCAGTGCAGGGACAAATTCCATCTCCCGCCTGACGCGAGTTTACAATATGCGCAGTTGCGCCACTGGATATCGTCGCCCACTATGTGGCAGGCGGCTACACGGCCCCATACCCCCTTCAAGCGGCTGGTCCGATCATTCGATGACTCGAAGGGCCTCACATTGCGGACATATCAAATCTTTCAACACCCGCCTACACTGACGCTACACTCGTACCAACGCCACTGGCACCAGGCGTCGGACACGGACATCACACCGGGACAGTGGAATCGTCTCTGGCGTGACATTTCTAGGGTCTATCGCAGTACCTCACAGAGGGAAAATGTGTACAAAAGTATGACGCAATGGTACTATACTCCGGTCCGGCTTCACTGTATGTTCCCTGCCATGTCCCCCTTGTGTTGGAGATGTTCGAATGCATCTGGCGACTTCATTCACATCTGGTGGGCCTGCCCGCTTCTGTCCCTGCTATGGAAGGAAGTCCTTAGTCATATCAAGGAAGTGTTGGGGTTCCCCCTGCCTGATTCCCCAGCTACGATCCTCCTGGGTATCAAACCAGCTGCATTAAAAGCACTAAGAACAGCGAATGGGCTATAGGTTTGCATATGCTTGGGGTGGCCAAGCAGCTCATGGCGCTTTACTGGAAAAGGCCGGAGGCGCCCCTGATTGCTGCGTGGTTTGTGCGACTGTGGCACGTTTTAACTATGGAGCTTTTTACTGCGCGATTGCAATTGAGAGAAACTTGTTTTAATGCTGTATGGCGTCCCCTGGTTCACCACCTTTGTAAACTAGAACATGCACAACACTTACCTGTTAAGCTCAGAGCACTGCGTCTCTTTGAGGATGCCCTGCTCCCGCCTAATCCCAATAAACTTACTTCATGTCCAGGCTACAAATAGCCACCTAGCACCCGACGCGCTCCCTGCCACCCCACAGCGCCTCTACCTAGCCATCGCAGTGTGACACCCACCACCTGCTCACTCTTTCCCCCAGACAGCTGGTTCTGACCGACATCTCCCCCTCCCCCAGCTATCCCTGTTTTTATTTCTGTCTGTATCTCACTATCCACTTTATTGGGGCTTATTGCCCATGTTCATAATGTTACTGTTCTTCTTTTACTGGGACCTGCAATGCCACACCTCATGTAGATGTTGACACATCTAATAATGTATGCAGTTGGCTAGCCAGAAGTAGTAGGCGCCATGTCCTTGCATCGGTGGCCCCCTGCTGCCTGAACACCCCGGAGAAGTATTCATTGTTGACACGACCAGCCCTGCACGGGTTGTGTGCCCATTGCTGTGTACACAGGGACCTGAGCTGCACTTTCCTGAATGCTGTTGTCTATAGTCAGGCCTCCAGTACCTCTACAACGAATTGCTATTGCTGCATATATTAGACCACGCGGTCGGCCCTGAAAGGGTTGTAGGCGACATGCTGTGTTAAATTTGACCTTTCGCAGTTTCTTCTCTCAGATATGCAATACTCACACACGAACGCGCCCGGCCCAGAATGGGTTGTAGGCTTAACGCTGTGTGTGCAGGGCCCTCTATTTCTGTTTTTTTTGTTTTAATAAATAAAACAGATTTCAAACAACAAAAAAAGGGGTGTAATAATTAATTTACCTTTTATGTATTTCAGTAGTTTAGCAACTTTTGAACCTAGTAGTTGCATGCTATCTAATTACTAACTTGACTTTTACTAGGTGCTATCAAGCTATAGCCTTATCCTTAAAGCTACAAAACAATTAAACACTATGCAGAATGTCCCTACGCCTTCTTTTTTCTAAACTCTCCAGGAGAACCACCTTTAAAGTGGTCAAAACGGAAAAAGGTTTTTGCTCATTATACAAAGGTGTGTGGTGCCTCTCTAAGTGCGGAGAGGAAAACTTCATTGTGGTTACATTGCCTTGGGTCCGAGGGGCAAAAAATCTTTGAACATTTCCCGGAATTGTCTTGAGATGATGTAGCAGACTTAAACGAGTATGAGATTGCTATAAAGAAACTTCTACGTTATCTTACAAAATTGAGCACTGTTCTCGAGCTGTATCATTTTTGGAAGAGAATGCGACACAACAATGAAACTGTCGAACAGTACATTACTTTGCCAAGTAAACTGGCTTCGACATGTAGCTTTGATGCATCTATTGATGAACGTCTTAGGGATAAATTCATGTTAGGATGCAATTTAGAAAAAGCTAAGGAGACTATGTGGGAGAAGAACAACCCTTTTGGCCCCTTAGCAGTATTTTGGGCTGTGGAGAAACTAAGAAAGTTTCTCTGGGGGAGTAAGTTTGAGATAAAGACAGACCATATGCCCCAAAAGGAGATCTTTACAAAAAAGGGTGTTGATCAGATTTCCAATCGCATTCGCACTTGAGTGATAACTGCAGACTTTCTTTCAACACCCTAATAAAGCGCTCTACCACGCCATTGGATGCTGAATGGTATTTTATGTTTCACACCCCTTTCTCTACGAAACTCTTCCTCCACAACCGAAGTAAACTGAACCCCATTGTCAGTGAGGACACTAGAAGGATATCCCTCTCTCTCACAAATTTCCTCTAAGAAATTGATCACATCTCTAGACCACTTTAATGTCCGGCCACCGTGAAAACATATCTAGGCATACCATTACAAACCTGGCATAAGAATGAACTTTCACCGGACCTAACATATCCAACGCATTGTCCACCCATGGATCAGTAGCTCTTTCTCTAACAACCATCGGCTGCGTCCTGCATTTTAATACCTTGTCACTCCTTGCACACTCCAAACATTCTTTATCTTCCCTTTCTATCATCAAGTCCATTGAGGGCCACAATAAATATTCCCTGATCCTTTCCTTGGTTGTTGATATACCCATATGACTGGCATGAGCATTTCTTACTAAAACAGTTCTTAAGTCTACAGGAGGAACAAGTTTGCTTCCTTTCATAAGTATACCATCAACAACAGAAAGCTCATTCCAAACATCCCAGATTCCATTTATAGCTTTCCCACACTTATTTCTGACCATCCATCCTTTCAACACTATTTTTGCCACACTTTGCTAGGAAACATCGTTTTCCAACAATCTCTTCCATTTGCTTTCTTGTATGATACCTTCAGTCACAACACAAACATTTATATCTTCATCTAAGTCCTCACCAGCAACGCTCTCTAATGGCAATTCGTTATCCTCTGACTCAATATACAGTCTTGAAAGACAGTCTGCCTGTAGGTTACTTGCATCTGGCTCATAGTTTATTTCAAAATCATACTCTTGAAGAGCAATCATCCATGTGCGAGTCCAGCTGGGTTGAAGGTTTGGGGAAGAATACAGGCTGACTCCTCATTCCATGACAGGTGTGCCCCCTTTCAGTTTCTTCAAAGGAAGGTACCCAGTTGCGAGATCAGCCCTGGTTGGGTCATTGAGAAAAGAGAGAAGGTGGATGATCAGGTTGGCGTATTATTAGGTTGGAAAGTAAAAGAAAGTTAAAAGAAATTGAAGTCTAAGGTGTTGTATGACAAGAGAACAGCTGTTAAAGAAACATGAGTGCAAGTAGGTGATTGGGAAAAAATACAATCTCCAAGAAAAGGTGGGAAGGGTTCCAAATTCAGTATTCCTTGTAGAGTAAACAAAATGTTCAAAAATGCTGTGAAAACTGATGATAATAGGATTTGGAATCTCAATAGAATATACAGATGTAGTTCGGAGTTGGGATTGGATCCTACCTCTATAGAGAGAAGGGCACCTGAGGAAATTAAATTCCGACCCCCAACGAGCAAAGTGAAAGCCAGTTCACTTTCATGACTTTGTGTAAAAGTATTTTCCATGATATTTGTTTTGTGACACATTTTCTGTTTCTTTATCTTTTACCTTGAGGTTATGTTATAAAATGCTCTACTTAGTTTGTCATTTGTTTTGTTAATTATAAGTGGGGAGGAGGTGTTGTTGTATCCTAGGTTATAGAACCACCAGGACGGCTGGTTCTGTAACCTGGAGTGATGTGTCAGATAGCAACCGCGTTTGAGGTGAGCAGAACAACGGAAGACTTGGTTGGGAGCAGTTGCTTGCTTGGGTGCTCCATCTATGGATTGGATCTATGTATACTGTATCTTCAAAAAAATTCTCACCTGAAATCATCATGTGAACTACCTCTCCAATTTCACAGGGTCTCCTTCGGAACCCTTGAACTTTGGGAATTGGAGTGGCAGCTTCAGGGTGAGTAAAACAGATAATTAAATTAGGCAGGCTGTTCTGCAACTCCCTAGTTTGCAAACCGATCTGTTGGTAGATGCGTCGTATCGCAGAATCTGATTTGTTTTGCAAAACGTCAATGCATATTTTGCCCACTTTTTGAAGGTCGAATCTCAGTACATCTGACCCTCCATTTGTCCTATGAGGAAAGTTGTAGACCATGGTTACATTAACTACTTATGGTGGCTATTGGATGCGAATAAGTTGCAGTTTTGGGACAGTTCAGCACTGGACGTTCACTACTTCCTTTTGCTGAATGCACTGCTCCACTCATTTATTTTGTATCTGTTACATGATGAGCATCTTTCACAGTGATCCCCTTGCCTCTGACACCCTGCAAGACAGCCTCAAAAAGCACTGCATGCCTTCTTCATCTCCTCAACAGTAATATTTGGGCATTTGCTGTCTTTCTATTTCAAGAACTGCGACTTGGTTGTTTTTCTTGGTTTCAGCACGCTTCTTTGTCAGCAGTGCTCTAGGTGGGTTCTAATTTTCAGGGTCTCAACCCACATTGCTGCTATTGCTTTGGGCACTGATCTGTCTCTGTGCTTCTCCATTTGGATCCATGTGCCTGCATGGTCAGTGCAACTTATTAGTGAACCAATAGGCCTATCTCATTGAATATTTAGGATTTCACTCACCGGCTGCCCCATTGCTGCGGTGAATTATATGCCTATATTGAGATGAACGAAGCAAACACAAGTAGATGATGGATGGAGTGCTGAAACTTTTCAAACACTCACCCCCAGTCACAGATCTGGGTTGAATCCATCATCATACTTTTGCTCACTTCGCCACCCCAGTTCAGACACAGCTATATGCAAATCAGTCTTGACCCTGTGCCTCATGGGAACAGTCCAGCCTGAACTGCCAAGCCATGTCTTCCCTGGACCGGAAACAAGCATCCTAGGACCAGTTTGGGGGTAACACCCCACTTCAGCCAGGCTAACTTGAATCCAGTGGCAAAGTGAGCAAGGGACCCATGTCTGGGCATAGGCTGCCAACTTAGGGCGAACAAAGCAAACACAAGGAGATGATGGATGGAGTGCTGAAACTTTTCAAACACTCACCCCCAGTCACAGATCTGGGTTGAATCCATCATCATTCTTTAGCTCACTTCGTCACCCCAGTTCAGACACAGCTATATTCAAATCATTCTTGACCCTGTGCCTCATGGAAACAGTTTAGCCTGAATTGCCAAGCCATGTCTTCCCTGGACCCGAAACAAGCATCCTAGGACTGGTTTCGGTGTAACACCCCTCATCAGCCAGACTAGCTTGAATCCAGTGGCAAAGTGAGCAAGGGACCCACGTCTGGGCATTCCTTGCCAACTTAGGGCGAAAAAATCAAACACAAGGAGATGATGTACGGAGTGCTGAAACTTTTCAAACACTCTCCCCCAGTCACAGATCTGGGTTGAACCCATCATCATTCTTTAGCTCACTTCGTCACCCCAGTTCAGACACAGCTATATGCAAATCATTCTTGACCCTGTGCCTCATGGGAACAGTTTAGCCCGAACTGCCAAGCCATGTCTTCCCTGGACCCGAAACAAGCATCCTAGGACCGGTTTCGGGATAATACCCCTCATTAGCCTGGCAAGCTTGAATCCAGTGGCAAAGTGTGCAAGGGCCCACGTCTGGGCAGTGAGATGAAAAACACTCATCAGGCAACACGTGCAGTGTTTAGGTCTGGGGTGATGTTCTGTGATAAGGACTCATTGCCAGTTTTTGTTTGTTGGAAATTAGTGGTTGAATCATAAGATGTCATGAACCAAACTGATACAAAACATTGATGGTGGAGGTAAAAGAAGTAGGTAGATGATTAAAATAATGGTGGGATGGGAGATATTTGACAGGCATCCATCTGTCTCTTAGTTGGAGAAGGGGATCTTAGCTGGTCTTGATCATTGTACAGTAGATAGTAGAGATATCCTCGCTGCCTAGTTGTGTGATTAGGAGTCTGAATTTGAAGGGGATGCACTCTGGCAAAGCCTTAAGATCAGGTTTGTGTGCCTTGAGGGCATTGCATGATTATAGATATTGGTAAAATTGTGTCTTATGAATGTCATATCTGTCAGTTAGGGAGGCAAATGAAAGAATATGGTTGCCCGTCCAGACATCCCCAAGCCTGGATTCTCTATGAGATCTATGGGTGGAATTCTGGCAGATTAGCCAGTGTGTTTAAGCCAGGTACCGCACCACAGCAGAGTTTCAGCGGTCAGAACTCCCTCCTACCCATTCCATTTGAGGGCAGAATGGCAACATGAATACTCAGTTTTAGTAACAGAGGGAAGTATTTGGTGTGTTGTTGGGTTGTTGTACAGCAGATTAAGAATACCACACATGTCTATACATTCCAGTTCAGAGCCGGCAAATGGGTCAGTGAATCCAATCATTGATAGGGTGGCAAGTCCAATAATAAAGTTTAATGTCGGTCAATCTGAGTTCTCCGTTGTATGGGAATGTTACACTTTTCATAAAATTAAGTCTAGGCTGCTTCCCATCCCAAGGAACCTCGAATTGTTTGACTGAAGTAATTAGAGTGATTTAGTGGTATATCTTATGGGAAATTTTGGAACGTATACAGCAGGCGAGGGAGAGATATCATCTCAAATAGTACACCCTAGCTGGCAGTGGCAGTATTGGGATGGAGCAAGTGCCAGGATGTCAAATCTTGCTACGTCCGAGCGAATAGAGGCTCTGTAGTCGGCTCCCAAGTCCTTTGTTCTGTAAGAAAAACCTGAATTATAGGTATTTGGATTGGTTAGAGGTGAGCTGTAAGTGATATATTGTTTCAATTCCATTGTGATCACCATCATGTATACAGATTTAGTCCAGTTGACTGCAATTATGGTAGTGTCACCATAAACTTGCTACATCCTCACTAGTCTGGTATGGAAGTTTCAGGGTTCTGAATATATAATAATAGATCGTCAGTGTAAAGGGCTACATGGCCTTCCTGTGTTGCGTCATAGCTGATACCACTTATGAGCGCTGTTGTAAAGAAAGGTACGCGGTAATCAGGTTCTAAGATTTATTGAATATAGCCCCAC
The DNA here is from genome assembly GCF_964263255.1 of Lissotriton vulgaris. Taxonomy (NCBI): domain Eukaryota; kingdom Metazoa; phylum Chordata; class Amphibia; order Caudata; family Salamandridae; genus Lissotriton; species Lissotriton vulgaris. Next base: position 1,478,849,714 of record NC_141694.1, read on the forward strand.
AGGGAGTAGCTTCAGATAGGTTCAGCAGGAATAATGACAGTTGGGAACAGGGGGACAAGAGAGGAGGCCTTAGAATGTTGGGAGAGCCAATGGGAGGGGGTATACACAAAGGATGCTCTCGCGCAGGAGAGTCCAGGCAGTTACTGTCATGCGCTGGCAGAAGCGCATGACAAATCATCTCTGGTGGTTCTAAAGGACTGATAATGGATGAGCTCACTCTTAGTGGAATGACATTTAGCTAATCTGTTCAAGTGCCAAACTTTCCCATCACTGAGTCTGGCAGCGTTGTTGTATAATTTGCTGATGTGCAGGGGGAAGTGAATCTACTTTCTCCCTTCCTAGTTTTCCTTTCCAGGCGAACTTTGACTAGGTCACCAATCTTGAAGGAATGTTCTTTGACAGCATGCCTGGAGTCATACCAATCTTTGTAGCTCATCTGTGCTTTTTCTATGCTGTTCCTGATGGTTTCAGGTGACCATTCGATTTGTTTGGAGGCTGGCATACAGCCTAAATCTTTGCTCAAGGGCTGTCTATTTCTCATCAGGACAAAGGGTGCCAAGTTGGTGCTGGCACAGGGGGAAATTCAAAATGTCCATATGAGTTTGAAGATTTCTTCATCCCAGTTGAGATTTGGATACCGGGATAGTTGTATATGTCCTTTAATGACTCGGTTGAAACGTTCAACAAGGCCATTACCTTCAGGATGATAGAGTGAAGTGGTGAGGTGGGTGATACAATTTCTTTCTAAGAACGATTTAAATGTTACAGATGAGAACTGAGGGCAGTTATCAGTGAGCAAGAATTTGGGCAATCCCTCACTCAGAAATAGCTTGTCAAGAAATGAAATGACTGAAGAACTGTCGGTGCATGATACAATTTTATTTATTTATTTATTTATTTATTTAATTACAGGCCATTTTGAAAAATGATCCATGACAACCAGGATATACTTGATAACTCCATCATGCCCTTTAATGGGTCCGGTGATGTCCAAGCCAATCCTTTCCCAGGGCATTAGTGGTGGCTTGATGGGAGACAGAGGAACTCTTGAAGTTTTCAGACTCTTGTCTGAGTCATTGCAATCCACACAATCTCTGATTAGGATTTCTACCTGCTTATCGATTCCAGGCCACCAATAGTTGCATCTGACTCTTTGTTTGGTCTTTGAGATACCTAAATGACCTATATGGCATAAATTGAGTATTTTGTTTCTGAGTGTGAACGGGGCTTTAGCTTTACCAATTCTGTACAACACCCCCTTTTCCAGACTAAGTTCACTCCTTATTTCCCAAAAGGCTTTGGTATTATCGTCCAGAAGCTTTTTCTCAGGCCAGGAACTGTTGATATATTCGCACACTGTAAGTAGAGTGGGGTCTCTTGACATGTGCCCTTTCCATTCTTCTGACGATATTCCATCAAGTATTGAGTTGAATAGCAAGGCTACTTTCTCAGCATCCTCTTGATCGTTCATGACTTCTTCGTGGGGTAGGGGTAACCTGCTTAGGAAATCAGCTACCTTGTTCCTGACCCCAGGCCATTATTCGACCGTATAGTTGAAGTCCAGTAGTTTAACTGACATTTTGCTGAGTCTGGGGGAGGCATTCTGCAGCCCGGATGCCGAGAGGATCTTGATCAATGGTTTGTGGTCAGTACGCAGACGTATGTCGAACCCCCAAATGTACGCTCTGAAATAATTTAGAGCCCAGGAACAGGCAAGCATCTCGCGTTCAATCACCGAATACCTTTCTTCAGCTGAGGTGAGTGAGCTTGACGCGAGTGCTACGACCCATTCTTTGTTCGCAGTGTCCTTTTGAGCTAGTAAAGCTCTGAGTCCCTTGTGGCTGACATCGGTTGTTACGATTATTTCTGCTTTGGAGTCAAAACCTTTGAGAAAAGGTACATTACTCATTTCCTTTTTAATGGAACAGAAGGTGTTCTGACAATCAGTAGACCATTCAAATTTACTTTTGTTCTTGAGTAGTTGCCTTAAATTGTACCTCTTCTCAGAGAAGTTACGAATGAACTTGGAATAGTATTTGGTTAGGCCCAGAAAGGCCCTAAGATCCTCTTTTCTAGAGGGGCATTGAGCTTTGAGAATGGCATCAACTAAACCTTGCTTCGGTTTGATACCCTCATGACTAATCGTGTGACCCAGGTACACAACTTTATTTTGAGAAAATTTGCATTTGTCCAATTCAACTATTAAACCATGCATTTTCACGTTTTCTAGAACTTGCTTGAGTCGTGTGTCATGTTCCATTTGGCTGCTGCCCATGACCAAGATATCATCTTGGAAGACCCTTTATTGAATACAGCCCCACAGGGAGTAGTTTCAGTTAGGTTCAGCAGGAATAATGACAGTTGGGAACAGGGGGAGAGGAGAGGAGGCATTAGAATGTTGGGAGAGCCAATTGGAGGGGGTATACACAAAGGATGCTCTCGCCCAGGAGAGTCCAGGCAGTTACTGTCACGCGCTGGCAGAAGCGCGTGACAAGAATGCAAGTTGATTAGAACTAGCGCATCCTACGCAATCCAGTTAGCAAGTGATTCTATCATCAATGTACATATGAGAGGTGAGATGGGACAAACTTGACGTGTGCCACGTTGGATTTCAAAGGATGGGGAAAGAGAGCCATTGGCCATGACCCTTACCCATGGATTGGTGTAAAGGATTTGCACGTATCGTCTGAAGAGTTGGCCAAAATTAATTTGCTCCAATATCCGGAAAATAAATAGCCAGTGTATTGATTCAAAAGCTTTTTTCAATGTCAATCAAAATTAGGACTCAGAGGTCCTCAGAGGATTTAGAAAATACAAGGGCAACATGGAGCCTTCGAAGGCAGTGGCGCATTTTGCTCACTGATATAAATTCATTTTGATCCCAATCGATCAGCCTTTGCAGTGACCCGGCCAGCCTTTTCACCAGAACCTTGGCCAAGAGTTTATCCTCCACATTAATCAGAGCAGTCAGACGGTATTTTCCCAAATTTGAGGATGATTGCAATAATGGCCCCTCTTAAGTTGTAGAGTAAGGTGCCAATCTCAAGGGCCTTCTCGTACGTAGCTAGGAGAGAATTTGTGTCATGCATATTTCTTAGAAAACTGAAGTGGATTTGAAAGATGTTTTGTGCATTTATAAAGCATTTTCTGTAATTTTTTAAATGTATCAACAGAAACCCAGAAGCTGGGTTACAGTTAAAATTTCAATCTTTCTTCAATGAAAGAAGCAAAAATGTATGTGGGTTGCTTTCTTTAAATTAACGATTGAGGTTTTGTGAGCACATACGCAAGTGTCAGAAAAATATCTCTATTTTTTATGTTGGAAAGGGAGAGGTACCTAAACTCTTGCAGCTTCTTCAAGACTAGAAAGTTCTTCTTGAGAGTAAAATCCAGTTAGGTGAAGCTGGAGGATTTATAAACCAGAGACAAGTTTAACATACTTTAGCTCTTTTAAAATATGCTTATTTCATCAGATTTTGCTCTTTTACTTCCAAAATCTATAAGCTTAGCTCATTGTTACCTCATTTTGCCCCACACAGCTATTTATTTTATTACTCATACTTATTTCTTTCCCTCACCCCTCTCTCCTTCCCCCGCCCCTTATCTCCAATCACTAAATCAGACCTTCTTGCATGTCTTCATAAAGTCAGTTCTACCAGCGTTCCTTACTAATTCTCTTCTTTTCGTATAATTACTTCTACCTATCCCCGTCTGTTGTCATATTTTGTCTCTTTCTTTAAACTATCTTCCTGGTATCTTTTAAGTTCCATTTCACATGCCATCCTTCTACCTGTTCTTTATTTTTTTTAAATGTGATTCGTAACTCCAACTGTAATATATGCCTTGTACAAGAGACTCATTTCCTTAAAAAAGATTGATTCGGATATAGATCCTGGTGGTTTATGAGAGAGTTGTTTTCTTCAAGTCCCAACGAAAAAGATGGGGAAGCTACACTGAGAAGTAACTCCTCTTTCAAAGTTTTAGAGGTAATCTCAGATTGACAGTATGAAAATTAGGTCTTCGACAAGACAGAAGAGGTGGGTGTGGTCTCAGAGAGGGGAAAGGAATGTTAGAACAATAAGGGTATGATAGATACTTGGTAATTTCAAAATCCTAACTCTATTGATTATACCTTCTTCTCTGCTCACCTAAAACCTGTGCTAAACTCATCTATTTCATTTTAGGATCTTCACTTTTTATGAGGAAAGAATGCATACTTCCCATAGAGACTTAAAGCCCCAGATTCCTTACCTTAGAATATCCCCAGGCGTCAGACTGAATCTGAAAGTTTTCTGAGCTGTACCCCTGTGCGCTGGTAGATGGGGTTGTTTGGCTCTGCTTCACCAGAAGTGACGTGCGGTACCTATAAAGGTGCCAGATCCGCGCTCTGATGTCAGTTTTTCTCTTTCCGCATCACTTAGCGCTGATCCTGTCTGAGCTACCCCTCAGACATTTTTAGGTCTCGCCTGCTAATGCGCTTGCACATTGCTGGCGAGAGATATAGGGGCTTAACCAGAGCTTAACCAAACAGGCGATTTCATGCAGTGCCTGTGAAAAGCTCATGCACGCATCAAAGCCACTAGCCTCCCTCCCACAAGCTTCCCCCAGCGTGCGCTCTGCTTCAGGCATTTCTCCTCCCCTAATTATTCACGGCCGGCCGGCCATACTTTCACTTTCACAGCCGCCAGGCCGCGTCTCGCGTTTCTCCTCCCCCCTCCCAGTGTACTTTTATTTTTTTTTACTTGTTTTATTCGCTTTACACGAGGCCCAGCTACATTACACACGGACACATTCAATATTATTTTAGGCACAGGAAGATTAACTGATTTGTCCAGAATCTCTGGATGTTGAGCTGACGCCGAGATTATATTCATCAATTCCAACGTCGGCAGCTCTGGGCAATGTTTGCTACCTTTAAAAGGGCTGGGTCTGAATGTAAAGGATCCTTTTGTCTGCTGTTTCCATTAATTAGTTTGTTGTATTATTATGTGGAAACCATCCCTTTCACTTGACCCGATAACATTAGCAATTATCTGATAAGAAAGTTACTTAAACACGTGATGCAGATACATTTGCAGCGCAAAATAAAGCCACACTGGTTTCGGTAATTTGTTTAACATATTTTAACAAGAATGCTCAGTCAGACCAACTGTTAAGATTTGTCCTGATGTGAAAGTTGTAAGCAGTGAGTGTTTCTGTATGCGGGACCCACCCTCATCTCTGCTGGTGCACACCTACTCTCCGAGCCTCGCTCCCTTTAATCCCCCTCTTTATCCAGGGTCGGATCTCTGCCAATCAGGCGCCCTGCCAATGGGCTGACAAGACTGTGGGGTCGGCATTTCGGCTGTTTTATTTTGCACTGGGTCGGTTTTTACTTCTGAATTCCCCGATATTACTGCAGCATAAAGGAGGTGTCTGTCACACACAACCATGAAGGTGCTCACTCATTTTTCCCTTGTTTAACTTATCCCATCCCCTTACTGTTTCTTATACCCTGTGCCTGTTTTTCCTGCCACCTCCTCTCCGTGCCCCATCCCCCTCCCCCACTAAAGAGCGCCCAAAGCAAAGAACCATTTGCCACCCCCTCCCTGCTGCTGCTCTTCCCAGCGCGTGCACTACACCCCCTTCTCCCAACGCTCTCAGCTCCTTGGCGCAGGTCACGGCTGAGCACACAAGCAACACACCCTCTATATTGTCCGTTTGATGCTGGCCTCTGGCTTTCCGTCTCACTTGTTATGTTTCATTGCCTGCTTACTCCTGTTTATTTAATCTTTTAAACTATCTACAATTCTAAACTCCTGCTACTTTAACCTTTTAAATTACAAATTAAAGCTTCCCCCGTGCGTTTTAACCTCTATAGAATCAGAAAGATTTGCCTGCCTGTTTCTTTTGTTTTCACCTACCTCTTTGTTTATTAAATATCCACCTTCCCAACGTGGTTTCGCAGGTTTGCTGTTAATATAGTTTTACATCATAAATATTTGCTTTCCCGTCCTGGTTCATTTGTGTCCTCCGCCATAAAACCTTTGTCTGCATGTTTCTCTTTAATTTCCACTGCAGCCATGTAATTTCTCATGTTTCCTGTTGATTTAAACTTTTACATTATAAACATTGTATTTCCGGTTACATGTTCTCCTCCACACAATACCAAAGCAGTGCCTGCATCTTTTCTTAACTTTGAAGCCTTTGCTGAATCTTTTGTTATTGTTTTTACTGCTCTCTGGGCTCTTCAACCACCAATGTGCCTCTCTTCTGTTTATCACGTCATTTGTGCCCTACATATTCATTAAAGATGGACATACCTGCTATGTCGTATGCCCGTTTACTCCTAAACATAACACATTATAAATCACAGCCCTTGCCGCCCGGTTTCCACTCCATTCATCCATCCCCCCACTCCATCCATCCATCCCCCCACTCCATCCATCCATCCATCCATCCCCCCACTCCATCCATCCATCCATCCCCCCACTCCATCCATCCATCCATTCCACTCCATCCATCCATTCCACTCCATCCATCCATTCCACTCCATCCATCCATCCCCCCACTCCATCCATCCATCCCACGCCATCCATCCATCCATCCCACTCAATCCATCCATCCCCCCACTCCATCCATCCATCCCTCTCCATCCATCATCTCCATCCATCCCACTCCATCCATCCCACTCCATCCATCCATCTCCATCCATCCCACTCCATCCGTCCATCCATCCCCCCACTCCATCCATCCATCCCCCACTCCATCCATCCTTCCCCCCACTCCATCCATCCATCCCCCACTCCATCCATCCATCCCCCACTCCATCCATCCATCCCCCACTCCATCCATCCATCCCACTCCATCCATCCATCCCACTCCATCCATCCATCCCACTCCATCCATCCATCCCACTCCATCCATCCATCCCCCCACTCCATCCGTCCATCCCACTCCATCCATCCATCCCACTCCATCCATCCATCCCACTCCATCCATCCATCCCACTCCATCCATCCATCCCCCCACTCCATCCATCCATCCATCCATCCCACTCCATCCATCATCCCACTCCATCCATCATCCCACTCCATCCATCATCCCACTCCATCCATCCATCCCACTCAATCCATCCCCCCACTCAATCCATCCCCCCACTCCATCCATCCCCCCACTCCATCCATCCCCCCACTCCATCCATCCCTCCCACTCCATCCATCCATCCCACTCCATCCATCCATCCCACTCCATCCATCCATCCCACTCCATCCATCCATCCATCCATCCCACTACATCCGTCCCCCCACTCCATCCATCCCTCCCCCGCCCCACGCTCCATCCCTTGCCCACACTCCATCCCTTGCCCACACTCCATCCCTCGCCCACACCCCACACTCTCCATCCCTCGCCCTGCCTCTCTCTCACCCTGCCTCTATCTCTCGCCCTCCCTCTATCTATCTTTCGCCCTCCCTCTATCTATCTATCGCCTTCACTATCCATCGCATCACCACAGCATCACTCATGGGCACCACAACATCACTATGCGCTACCACAGCATCACTGAATGCCACAACATCACTCGCCGCCGCCACATCATTCAGAGCCACCACAGCATCATTCAGAGCCACCACAGCATCAATCTGTGCAACCATTCAACAACAACTGATTCAAATATGTTCTCTCAATGTTTCAAACTTTATTACAAATGTCACAAAAAAATGTTAATGTTTCACTTCTGTTCTTGTATTTTCATCACAATAAAATACACTAAACATAATCTTCCAAAAAGTTATTTGTAAAAGTTTAATCTATTGCCATTATAAATTACAATAACTTTTATTTAAGTATTCATTATTGAAAAAAATACAACCCATTGTTATTTTTAATATGAATACATCTAAGTCATGTAAATACATCACATATAGCATTACAAATGCTATAGGTGTCACGTTTGTAAAAGTTAACCTATTGGCGTTGTAAATGACAAAGTTATTAATTTCCCTATTTTCAAAACAAAAACATAAATAAAAAATGTGTCATTTACAATACTAATACCTCTAACTTTACTAATGCGAGACCTATTGCATTGCAAATGCTTGTTTGACTTGTCTTTTTGGTCAACTCTACAAGACTTTCAACTCCTGCTATGAGTATGTCACCAAAGAAACCAGTGGGTCCTGTCCTTGGCAAGTGTCAGTGACTGACCCTCACTTGGTATGTTTGTGGTGCCTGGAGCTGTGACATGACTCTAGAGAGTGTGAGGACTGCTGCACCATGCATCTCAAGGCATTGAGGGAGCTATTCCTCATGGTCCTCGCTGCACGACATAGGTCAACTCCACTACTTTCAAGGTCCCATTCATGTTGGAGGTCCCGGGACCGATCGCGGAGCCCCTCCGGTGGTCATTTTCACATTTGAAGTCATTAGGGACGTCGAGTAAGTCACACAAACACAAAGAGTAGAAGAACTCCAAACGCTCTTCAGCTTCACTGCATCTGTCAAAAGCATCCGACGAGACAAGGGAGCGTCAGCACTCCAGGCCCTGTGGGTCAGCAGGCCTGATGCTAAGTCCACTCCGCGCTTTCCCGATTTTCCCAGAGCCAGAAAGTTCTTTGCCCAATTCCAAGAATTTTATGAGGCCATTCGCCTCATCTTTGGGTGGCCCGTCCCCTCTGAAGCACCTTTGGGCCCCATGGGTGTAGGAGGGAACTGGGACCACGCCGGCAGGTTCGCCCTCGTATCCAAAGCTGGATCCGTATAGGAGACCGCCGGCAAGACAACACCTTCTTTAATGCCTTCTCTAGTACCAATGCCCCTAGTGCCCCCAATGCTCCTAGGTGGTGCCATCCTCATCGTCATTCCGGACTCCAATATGGAGCCGGATGGGTGTTGTTCGACACTGACCGAGGACCTTCTTCCTGGAACAGAGCCAGTGCCTTATTTGATGGATGCGCCTGGTGAGAAAGAAATTTGGGATGGGTCTATGGACTGTTATGGAGATGACTTAGTTGAGGAACAGGGTAAATCCAGTGGGTTGGACACTCACCTGCCTCTGGCGTGGTTTACCCTGCTACTGTGGCTACTGAGGAGGTAGCCTCATTTGCAATGGTGGTGTGCAAGGCGGCTGAGGCCCTAGACCTTAACCTACCCTCAGTGGTAATCAAGACTAAGGTTTTGACAGAGATGCTTCAGCTAGGTGTCACCCCCTTAGCATCCTTACTCTCATTCAAAGAAGCTCTTACGGGCATCCTTCTTGGAGCCTTGTCCAAGTCCTGCACAGGGGCTCCTGTGAATAGGACAGTTGGCCGCCGCCATTGCCCGCTTCTGGGGATTCCAGTGTCCTTACCCAGCACCCACCCTGGAGAGCTTGGTGGCCCAAGCCTTCTCATCCCTTAACCACCCTAGGACATTCCCTACCACTCCACCGGGTAGGGAATCCAAGAGGTTGGACACCTTCGTTAAGAAAATGTTCTCTGCCACCACCCTGGCACTGTGGATGGTAAACATAGCGTGCCTATTGGGCTGTTATTCCCATACACAGTGAGATTTGATTGCGCAAGTGCTGCGTATGGGCCTGGAGGAAGCCTAGACCATACTCTCTCAAGGTGTTGCCAATGGGAAGAATGCGGCGAAGTTCACCATCCGATGACTTGACATGATTGACTCTCTGGGCAGAGCAATTTAATTGTCAGTGGCCTTGCAGCTCCACTCCTGGCTGAGAACTTCTGTTTTTTCAGGGGATGTCCAAGCTTACCCTCATGGAGATGCCTTTTGATGGTTCTCGCCTTTTTGGAGACCAGACGGATTTAGCACTGGAGCGCTTCAACGAAAACAGGGCTACGGCCAGGTCCTTGGGCTTTTCTTGGCCCTGTGGGAGTGCAGGCCGGACAAACACGCGTGGAGGCTGTAGATAGTGGGCCAGTGGGGCGGTTTTTATTCAACACACATATTAAGTTCAAACTAATGGATGAATAGATAGTGTCTTTGGTGGTTTTGCAATGTGGGTTCCATGTCTTCTTTCTGGTCGGGTCTTGGGGATTCTTTTCCTCTTCAGTGGGGCATCTCTCCGTTTGATGGTCCTTCACCAGGAGGCTCAGAAGAGGAAAGAAATAACGAGCCATAGGTGATTGCAGAGTTTCACCTTGGAGTTTTAGACACAGGGGTCTCCGTCACCACACCCAGTTGGTGTTAAACAATATACAGGGTTAGAGGCAAGTGTGGAGAGGTAGATCGTGTCAAGGACAGGCTTGGAAGGGGTATGTGACCGTCCTGTCCTGGGCAGAAGCGGTCGCTCCCACCACCTCCTCCCTGACTTGGTATTGTACCTGCGAATCTCCTGCATTTGTAGCGCTTCTTGACCCGACTTTGTAGCGCTTCCTGAGTTCTCACTGCTTGTGTGCCATTTACTGTATCTTATTTAACTGTATTTGTAGCGCTTCTTGACCCATCTTTGTAGCGCTTCTTGACCCGACTGTGTGGCTGCACAATCCGATCGCTTAAGGGAACTTTGCTTTGAAAATAGTGCCAATCATCCTAGCGCTCGTGAGCCCTCCATTGCGCTTTATTTTCGCAAACCTCTGCTGCATTATTCCCACCCCACAAGCGGCATTACCCCGTCCTACCCTGCAGCATTTGTTTTGTTGCTGCCATTTTGATCTCGTTTGTTTGGCCGTCCACACACACCTTCCCCCAACCTCGCTCCCGCCTCCCAGCTGCCCCTCCCACGCTCCGCCCCCTCCACTTTCCACTTAAGTCAGATGAACCATCGCGCAGCGTCCACGCGCTGCGACCGCGCCGAAGGTGCGCCAAAGGTAAGCCCGTCTACGCCCGTCCGCGCCAAGACCGCGCCCAGCGCCAGACCCCGTGTCCCCCGTACCACCCACCCCACCCGCATTACATACGACGCCTCCACCCTCTTAGCCCTAAACCCCGGCCGACTCCCCAAATGCGCCCAAGCCGCACCTGGACACACCCATGGACCCTTCACATGCAACTCCTGCAAGTATGACGGCACCAAGACCAACTCCTCATCCACTAACACCAAACAGAGATCTGACACCTACCACCTAAAATGCATCCTGCTCAACACCCGCTCGGTCCACAGACACTCCATCGACCTTTGGAATCTACTTGACACCATCTCTCCGGACGTCGCCTTCCTAACAGAAACATGGATGAACGCCTCCTCAGCCCCAGACATCATCATTGCCATCCCGGAAGGCTACAAGATCATCCGAAAAGACCGCACCTACCAAACAGGGGGAGGCATCGCTATCGTCCATAAGAATTCCATCCGCATCTCAACCAGCTCAGATCAACCTCGCTAGCGCCGAACACCTTCACTTCCAGATCCACACCGACTCCAAGACCACACTCAGAGGCACCCTCCTCTACAGGCCACCAGGACCCCGTGCAGAATTCAGTGAAGACATCACAGACTTTATCACCCCACACGCCCTCCCCTCCAAGGACTACATTCTATTGGGATACCTCAATTTTCACCTGGAAAAGAGCAACAACAGCAACACCACCACCCTTCTGGACAATCTCGCCAACCTCGGACTCAAACAACTTGTTCATACCCCCACACACTACGCAGGTCACACACTCGACCCTATCTTCACCTCCAGCAAACATATCTCCTTCAGTCACACCACAGTTCTCCATTGGACGGACCACAGCTGCGTTCACTTTGTCTACAAAAAGACCACAACCCACAACCATCCTCAACCTACTCTGCGAAGAAACTGGAACAAAATCACCATCGACCAGATCTCCTCATCGCTTCTTCAAAACCCCCCTGCCCACTCATCGAACCCCAACCAAGCAGCCATTAACCTCACTCAATGGCTAACCAACAGCGCCGACAACCTAGCACCTTTGAAAAAACGTCAAATCAAACTAGGCAGCAAAAACGCCCCCTGGTTCAACGATGGTCTTAAGAAATCCAAGAAACTCTGTCGCTCCCTTGAGAAGGCCTGGAAAAAAGACCCAAACACCAGCACCAGGGACGCCTTCAAAAACGCCACCTGCATACACAACCAACTGATCCGGACTGCCAAGAAAGCCGCATTCAAAGACCGACTAGACAACAACGCCCACAACAGCAAGGAATTATTCAACATCGTCAAAGAGTTTACCAACCCCACTGCCAACTCCAACGACATCACTCCCTCTCAAACCCTTTGCGACTCCCTAGCTTCGTTCTTCCGCGACAAAATCGCAGACATCCACAACAGCTTTGACAACCAACCCGGAGACCAACCCACCCAACCTTCTGCCGTACCTTCACCCCCCTTGAACATCCTTAATGACTGGAACCCAATCTCCACTGAGGACACCATCCGCCTGATGAACTGCATCCACTCAGGATCCCCCACAGACCCATGCCCTCACCACATCTTCAACAAAGCAGACTCCATCATAGCACCGCACCTCCGAGACGTCATCAACTGCTCCCTCAACTCCGCCACCTTCCCGGAAAGCTGGAAACACGCCGAACTCAGCGCCCTTCTGAAAAAACCCACAGCTGACCCCACCGAACTCAAAAACTACCGCCCCATCTCGCTCCTTCCATTCCCGGCCAAAGTCATCGAGAAAGCTGTCAACAACCAGCTCGCCGCCTTCCTCGAAACCAACAAATCCCTCGACTCCTCACAGTCCGGCTTCCGAGCCAAACACAGCACTGAGACCGCACTCATCTCAGCAACAGACGACATTCGAACTCTACTAGACAATGGAGACACAGTCACCCTCATCCTCCTCGACCTCTCCGCAGCCTTCGACACAGTCTGTCATAGCACCCTGTTACAACGCCTCAGAAACATCGGAATCCAAGGAAAAGCACTGGAATGGATCACCTCGTTCCTTGCCGGAAGAACTCAGAGAGTCCGCCTCCCACCATTCAAGTCAGAGGCCACTGAAGTCATTTGCGGCGTGCCACAAGGATCTTCACTCAGCCCCACCCTCTTCAACGTATACATGAGCCCCCTCGCGGCCATCGCACGCCAACACAACCTCAACATCATCTCCTACGCTGATGACATTCAACTGATCCTCTCACTCACCAAAGACCCTAACACCGCCAAAACCAACCTACATGAAGGAATGAAAGAAGTAGCCGAGTGGATGAAGCACAGCCGTCTGAAACTGAATTCAGACAAAACAGAAGTCCTTATCTTAGGTACCTCCCCCTCCGCCTGGGACGACTCTTGGTGGCTAGAGGCCCTTGGAAAAGCACCCATCCCGACGGACCACGCACGGAACCTGGGCGTCATCCTAGACTCCTCACTCTCGATGACCAGACAAGTCAACGCCGTTTCATCATCTTGCTTCAACATTCTTCGCATGCTCAAAAAAACATTTCGCTGGATCCCCACCGAAACTAGAAAAACGGTCACCCACGCACTGGTTACAAGCTGCCTGGACTACGGAAACACCCTATACGCCGGTACCACCGCAAAACTTCAGAAAAAACTCCAACGCATCCAGAACGCATCAGCCAGACTCATACTAGACATCCCGCGTAAAGACCACATCTCTGGTCACCTGAAAAACCTCCACTGGCTCCCCGTCAATAAGAGGATAACATTCCGCCTCCTCACCCACGCACACAAAGCACTTTACAAACTTGGACCCGAAAGTCTCAACACACGACTTTCCTTCTACACCCCCTCCCGCCAGCTACGCTCTTCCAACCAAGCCCTTGCTGCTGTTCCTCGCATCAACACAACCACCATAGGAGGAAGATCCTTCTCCTACCTGGCGGCTAAAACCTGGAACTCACTTCCCATTCACCTCCGCCTCACTCCGAACCACCTAGCATTCAGAAAGCAACTTAAAACCTGGATATTCGACAAGTAATTCCCCACCCTTCTTCAAGCGCCTTGAGACCCTCTGGGTATGTAGCGCGCTATATAAATTAATTGACTTGACTTGACTTGACTATGTGGTAGGACAGGTCGTGCACGGGGATTGGCAAGTGAGGTGGGATGGGTAGGAAACAGGACTTCAAATACAAGTGTTCTACTCTAATGAGTGCGGTGTTATGGGAATTGTAGTTTCTATACACCCCTCCTGTGGGCCCAAATGCGCTCCCAGTTCTCCCCCCACCCCCGAGCACAATAACACTAGGATAAATAAAGTACAAGGAAAAATAAAGAAAATAACAAGTCTCACTCGGCCACACAAATCAAGGTCCCCTCAGTCTCCTTAAACCACCCCCTCCCTCCTGTACACATTTAAACCTCCCACTACCCTCCTGTACACCTTTAAGCCTCCCGCTGCCCAAGCCCCTCTTCCCCCAGGTTCCGAAAACTCACCGGCTCTGCCACAACCCTCCTGAGTTACGGCCACTCTTCAGCCACCTCCAGTGGGGACCACCAGTTCTCGCACCACGTCTCGGCTTCTTCTTGGTCTCCCGCGTCTGCTTCCTCCTCGTCTGACTTCGCTGAAAGCTCCTTCTTCCTTCCGACTTCTTCTCCTTCTCCCTCGACACAGTCCGCTTGGTTCTTCTCCTCCTTCCTCATGGCTGTGTCGCCCTGTCTGGTGGTGTCCCTGGCCTTTTTCACCTCCTGTGCTGATCCTCTTCCGGAGTTAGCCACGCCCACTTCCTCTTTCGCGGAGTCCTGAGGCTGTATGGGGAAAGGAGATGGGGGAGGAGAAACGTTTGATGTTGGCCTTTTCCAGCGCCGGAATCTCCAATTGAGCACATATCCTCCTAGCCAACGTGGTCAGCAGCGTTCGCAGCCTTTTCGTGACAGAAGGCCGAATGCCATAGGCCACGTGGACCAGGCAGTCTGCGTTCGGGTCAGTCCACCCCCACAGCAGCCACTGCCTCCAAGCCTCATTAGCCTGCCCGCAGACAGTCATGGGCATCCAGTTGGAGGCAGGATATTCCATCTCCGTCATTTGGACTATCTAGAATACCCAATGGTCTGAGGTTGCTGACAACCAGTGGGGGGGACACTGGCGGTCAGTAACCTCAGACCATTGGGTACTCTAGATAGTCCAAAGATGCTACTCCCTTCCCTTTTTGACAACCCCACCACCTATGCCACCCACTTACGATCGTCTGACGAAGGACCATCTCTCCTTGCTCTGCCAAGATGTCCAGGTTTTCTTGGGCAAGGGAGCCATAGAAAGGGTACCTGCATCAGAAGTAGGTCGTTGTTATTATTCACGATACTCTCTGGTGCCAAAGAAAGATAGAGGACTTCATCCTATCTTAGATCAATGCCTTCTCAACCTCTTCTTGAAAAAGGAGAAGTTCAAAATGCTCATACTCGCCAATGTTTTGTCTGCCTTAGACTCGGAAGACTGGATGGTAGCGTTGGACTTGCAGGACGCATACTTCCACATCTCTGTCCTCCTGTCCCACAGACGCTACCTGCAGTTAACAGTGGGTCAAGAGCAATTTCAGTTTGCTGTGCTATCTTTTAGCCTTACCAGCGCCCCTGGGTGTTCACCAAGATGATGACGGTGGTCGCAGCTCATCTGAAGAGGTCGGGGATTTCATTCTTCCCTACCTCGACAACTGGCTGTTGAAGGTGGACTCGCCCAGACAATTGTTTCCCACCTTCAGACTATGGCACACCTCCTGCATTCGCTGGGGTTCTCTATCAACATGCCAAAGTCGCACCTGACTACCTCTCAGATGCTCCCTTTCATCAGAGCTGTTCTGGACACTGTGCAGTTTTAGACCTATCCCCCCGATCGGCGAGTCCAGGATATTCAGGCTATGATCCCGATGTGTCAGACTCTACCCTGAATGTGGGTGAGACTGACTCGGAGGCTCTTGAGCCTCATGGCCTCCTGCATCCTACTGGTGACACATGCCTGCTGGCATATGCAGGCTCTGCAGTGGGACCTGAAGGCCCAGTGGGCACAGCATCAGGGGAATCTCTCCAACATGGTCCACATCTCGAAGGGAACTGCAAAAGGCCTGCAGTAGTGGCTAAAAAACTGTGATTGGGCCAGTGGCAGACCCCTACTCCCTTCCCCAACCAGATCTAATGGTACTGATAGATGCATCACTTCTAGGGTGAGGTGGCCTCTTGGGAGAGGTGGAGATCGGAGGACTCTAGTCTACTGTGGAGTCCGAGCTCCACATAAACCTGTTGGAGCATTGGGCTATTCGCTTGGCATTAAAACCCTTCTTCCTTCAATTACTGAAAGGCTGGTGCAGGTGTTCACAGGCAAAACCACTGCCATGTGGCACGGCAACAAACAAAGCAACGTGGGGTCATGAATCCTTTGTCAAGAAGCCCTGTGCCTCTAAACATGGTTGGAATATTAGGTTATTTCCCTCGTAGTTCAGCATTTGGTGAGATCTCTGAACGCCAGAGCAGACCAACTCAGCCGAAGATGCCTAGCGGACCACGAATGGCGCCTCCATCAGCAGTCGGGAGAGCCTTGGTTAGATCTGTTTGCCATCCAGAGAACGTGCAAAGTCAGCAGTATTGCGTGCAGGAGTTTCCAATGCGACTCTCTCTCAGAGATGCTTTTCGTCTCAAGTGGAGCTCCCGCCTCCTGTACGTCTCTCCCCCAATACCACTCCTTCCCTGAGTTATCAAGCAGATCAGGAACAGCTGGACCCAAATCATTCTTGTGGCTCAGATTGGGCACGGAGATTCTGTTTTCCCGAGCTGTTGAGCATGACTGTCGGTCCTCCAGTCAGGCTTCCTCTTTAGGATAATCATCTGTTGCAGCAACAGGGCAGGGCTCTCCATCCAAACCTGTGTGCCGTCCACCTGCATGCATGAAGATTGAGCTACAACAGTTGACAGCTTTCACCTTCAGCCCAAAGTCTGTGGTGTTATTCTGGCAGCCAGGCGTTCCTCTACCAAGTCTGTATGTGCATGAGAACATGGTGTACTTCACACAACATTTAACCCCTTTCTGCACCTTTATCCAAGTTTCTTTTGTTTGACCTACCTCTGGTCAGCAGGGCTCTGCTCTTGCCACTGTCAAAGGGTATCTTTCTGCAGTCTCTGCATTCGTACGGGTGCTGGACCAACCTTCTCTTTTCAAATCCCCAGTTGTAGCCTGCAGCACATTTCCCCTCACACCATTTATCATGCCTCAATATTGTTCTAACTTTCCCGATATTTGTGCAGTTTAAACTTTTGCACAATTTACCTCTGTGGTAGCTGACCATTAAAACTGCCTTCTTACTGACCATTACATCGGCCACGATGGTCACTGAATTGCAGGCCATCTCTGTGCACCCTCCCTACACCTCCTTTTATCCAGACAGACTGGTCCTCCGGACACGTGCCTCCTTCCTTCTAAAGGTTGTCACTCCCTTCCACGTAGGCCAGAGCATTACTCTGCCTACCTTATTGGCTCCGCTTCATCCCTCCAAAGAGGAGGAGAGACTTCACCCCCTGCACCTAAAAAGAGTGTTGTTGTTCTACCTTAATCACACAAACGAGATCAGGTGGATGATCAACTGTTCGTGGGCTATGTCTGAGCCAAAAAAGAGAAGGCTGTGCAGAAGCAGACCATCTCATGGTGGAGCATCCTGTGCATTAAGATCTGCTACGAATTGGCCAATAAAGAGCTCCCTGAGGGCTGTGGGCTCACCCTAAAGAGCAAAGGCTGTGACCACTGCAATAGACAAAGGCTTTCCTCTCCTGGACATATGTCAGACGTTCACAAAACATGACTGCCTGGACATTCGGGTCCTTTGTAATGGGCACTTTGCCCATTCGTCTCTGCAGGATTTTTGGATCTTATCGAGTTTTACAGACCCTTCTAGGGGGAAGTATTGCTTGGGTATCTATTCTAAGGTAAAGAATCTGCAGCTAGAAGTTTCTATCAGATGAACAAGTTACTTACCGTTGGTAATGCATTATCTGGTAGAGACTCTGTCTAGCTACAGATTCGTTACTAACCCCCTTATCATCTCTGCTCTGCGAACTGGTTACAGTGTAAGGAAACCCTGTTCAGTGACTTAGCCTTTTCCATACCAGTGGTCAGTTTTCATCGTGGCTTCTCCCTCCTTGAGTGGAAAGTTGTGAAAGTAACTGACATCAGCACTCCAAGATGGTGCTTATATATGTACCACGCATGTCACTTCCGTTGCGGATGACACGGCTGCAGAGCTAAATGACGTCATCTACCGGTGATCAGAGGTACTGCTCGAAAATCTTCTGGATCCAGTCTGACGCCTAGGGATATTCTAAGGTAAGGCATCTGCTGCTAGATAGAGTCTAAACCAGATAAGGCATTTCCGAAGGTAGTAACTTGTTTATATTGAACACATATTTCTCTTGGACTGCACACCAGTCCCACTTGTTGTGGGATGTTGTGTTACAGACTGCAAACATATATACTGGAGACTCAACAAAGTATTGAAGGACACAGCTTTGTGCAACACCTTAGACAAGTCGATACGAAACTATTCAAGAAAGGAAATGATTCAAGAAAGATTAGGATCGATATGGTAGGTGACGCTCTAAAAGCAGTCATTAGGGACTAATTGAGTTTAACGTCCACAAGAGTGAGGAAACTATGTACTGAATCTCATCCGATCATAAGGGAACTAAGTTCTCCTAGATGGAGAAATTGCAACTAAGAGAAATTTAAGAAACACTCAAAAAAAGAATGCAATCAGTGTGTGGAAGCAGACATGGCACAAGTGAAGGTGGTGGATTTAGACAAAGCTGAACATGCATTGCTTGAACTGAAATTCTACAGTGGTGTAAATAGGGCTGGTAAACCCCTGACTTGTAAATTATTGGCAACGTTCACAATAGACAGAGTCCGGGGAGTGAAGGATGCATCTGACATCCTTCATGAGGAAGACAGAGGCTGCATTTTCAGTATGTTGTATAGAGAACTTTCAACAGTTTATCATGTCTCCCCTTTCCGGGAAGTCATACTTAAGACATTTAATTGCCCGCATTGATGACTGAGCAAGCTGAACACCTAGTCCACCTGATTGCTATGAAGAGATTATTGAAAGAATAGCAAAATAAAAATTTGGTAAATCCTCAGGAACTGGCAGAATTTCAAACAAATTTAGCAAAACCTTCTGTAATACTTTTGCTCCTGTCCCAAATAGACTCTATAAGTCCTTCGCAGAATCTGGCTCAGTGGCCTCCTTAAAGAGAGATGCCTATCTGTTGGGCATCCACAAGCTGGTGAGAGATAACACTTTATGTGGCTCTTCCAGACCAGTTTCTTTATGAACATTAATGTAAAACTGTGCAGATCCATACTGGTGAACAGACTTAGCCTCCTTAAAAAAAAAATACTGGGTCTAATAGCTCCAGATCAATCACGTTTTACCAGGAGAAACTGAGGAATATAGCCAGGAAGATCTTGGTTTTAGTAGATAACTTTCACAAACCTGCAAACAAACCCTTCTAATATTTCTTGACGGTGAGAAAGCAGTTGATCATTTCAAGCAACTTTCCTTTGGTCATGGGTTTTGGCAAGTTATAATGTCATTAAAAACTTCATTAAATTAACCAAGGTTTCTCCCAGCCATTCCAGGTACAGGGAGTAACACATTAGGGCTTCCCTCCTGCCTCTGCTATTTTTTTGTGCTACAGTTGAATCGCTTGCTGAGATAATTTGGCTAAACAATTCAGTTAAAAGATTGATAGAGACATGCACAAGCTATCCATGTATGCTATGGACATGATGGTTGTAATCATGGGACCAGTTCTTTCTCTCTGCCTCCTTTGATAGAGGAGTTTGGCTCTTGGGGCCAGATCTTGGGCTTCACTGTTAACTTACAGAAGTCTTGAATGATTCATATTTCAGTACCCATGGCTCATTAGAGCCACATTCTGTATATTCTTTTATAGGGGTAGATACTTCTCTGACATATTTGGAAATCCAAATTACCCCACAAACAAACACATTTTACACTGCTATTGGCCAACACACAGCAAGACCTGCCAGTCTGGAACATCGGGTCAGGGGGCTGTCCTGGCCGTGGAGGCTGGATGCAGTTCAAATGACAATCCTTTTTAAGATTTTGGTACTATTTCTAACATACCACTGCTGGCCTCAGCTGCTCTGCTCCTAAAGGTTCAGAAAACAACCAATACATTTTTCTAGGTGGGGAGGTTAGCTAAGAAACATATGATCAATTAGTCAAAGAAGTGCTGTTTCGGACTACCTGTTATAATAAAAAACTGTCAAGGTACTTTGTTCAGATTCTTGTTTGAATGGAGAAAACTAAAAATTAAAAACAATGGTGCTTCATAGACAAAATTATAGAAGGTAAGTACATCTGGAGAGACCGTGGATGAGTAGAAAACATCAAAGCTAGATTTACTGTTCACCAATAATCAGAAATATATTGGCTGTGTGGGACAAGTTGACACATAAAGTGAACCTCACTTCTTTCTCGTCCCCATTGACCCCAATTATTGGTATCCGGACTTCGCCCCAGGGATGAGTATAACTTATTTTTCTGAGTGAAGCCTTAGGGGCTGTCAGATAGGGAGAGATGTTTATTGAAGAAATGCTTAATGCTTTCGACACTAAGGAGAGAATTGGGGCTGCTTGAAACTGAGAGACAAAGATGTTATCAGATTAAACTCTGGGCGTTACACAAATCAGTTAAGTGCTCAGCCAGTAGAGATGTTCTGCCTTATAAAAGATGGGTATTTACTAAACAAAGAGATATAAAGATTGTCTTGGAATTATATAAAATCTAAAACCAGTGAGTCTCTGGGTCAACTAAGAAGGACGGAAGAACTAGGGTGGATTCTTACAGAGAGTGCCAAGACAGCTTACTTAGATCATCCGCGCCCTCCAAAACTTTGACAGATAAAGAAGCCCTGATAAAACATACAGTGTATTGGTATCACACTCCAGCTGTAATACGCCATTGGTACAGAAACTGTTTTCATGAATATAGGAAGGCTTGCTAGGTCTCGGACCCCATTCCTCCCCAACTGATAAAAAAGCTTGAGCTCACCCTATCTCCAATAAGTACCAAGATTATAAATAGCTCCCTGAAAACCAGAGTCATGCCGGAATGTCTCAAAATCGGCCAAGTCACACCACTACTAAAAAAATGGGCTCTGACACAAACGATCCCAATAACTTCACACCTGTCTCCATTCTCCCTCTCCAAGCTGAAATCTTGGAAAAATTGTGTTCTTCTCCAACTTACTCAACGCATGGACTCCAACAACCTTCTAGACCCTCACCAATCTGGCTTCAGAAAAGGTTGCAGCCAAGAGACAGCGATCCTGTATGTCATAGACGACATTCTAAAGTCTCTAGACAATGACCAATGCGGTCTGCTCATTCTCTTGGGCCTATCGCAGCCTTAGACATGGTTGACCACAATTTACTCATTAAGGTCCTGCAAAAAAGGGTAGGAGCGGATGAGGTGGTCCTACAGTGTTCACCTCCTTTCTACATAACCACACACAAAGAATAAAAATCAAGAACTTCTTGTCGGACCTACACCCCGTCAGCAGGGGGTACCCCAAGGATCAGTTCTCTCTCTCTGCAACTTTTCAACATCTACATTGAACCCCTCACTTACATTCTCGAAAAAAACAACATCCCATTCCACCTTTATGCGGATGACACCCAGATCTATCTCGAAACCTCCTCCATTAATGACATTCACACACTAAACAACACTCTAAAAGAAGTCCAACACTGGCTAACACTCAACCACCTGAAACTCAACTAAGACAAGACGGAATTCCGACTCCTCTCCAACAAGGAGCAGAACCCCCAAGTCATAGAATGGCTAAAAGCCATAGATGCGCTCAACTGCAATCTCACCCTGACCGACTCTGTAAAATCACTAAGGATCACTCTGGACCCAAAATTAGACATGGCCATCCACATCAAGAACACCGCTAAGAGCGCCTTCCTCAACCTTAAACTGCTCAACAAAATACAACCCTTCATTCCTCCCAGTGATCTCAAATAAGCCACCCAATCCCTGGTGTTGTCCAGACTGGACTACGGGAATGCAACCCTCACAGGAACAGCAAAATCCTGATTAGCTCCCCTTCGATCAACTCTCAATGCAGCAGCCAGAATGGTCACCGGAGTGAAGAAATTTGAACACATTTCGCCGGCACTCAGAGAACTGAAATGGTTCCCAATAGAAATGCCGGCCAATTTCAGAACTGAGTGTCTCACGCACAAAGCTCTACTCACTGGGAAACCCACCTACCTTGCTGCCTAACTCAAGAAAGCCGGCCAGACAAGGAACCTCAGGAGCACCAACACTCTACTCCTCATCCCCCCGAAAACCTGCAAACAAAAAACCTCATCTCGATCGTTCTCTGGAAATGCATCGAAAAGCTGGAACTCCATCCCAGTCCATATCAGGACAAACACCTCCTTTGTAAAATTCAAAAGGCAGCTCAAAGTCCTCAACCGCGCCCTTCCAAATGGATAGCTACTGCCCGAATGCAGACTCTTGTCTATTGAAGCACTCAGTCACCTTAATATTAAGACTTCTACCTCACCCCCCTTTTGACTCGTTCACATGCCTCCCTCCCTGAACTATCTACCCTCGTGTCTAGGTATATATCACCCTAAGACTCAGTGATCTCCTGTTATTCAATGTAGTTTGAGTCGCCACAAGTCTACATGTATATTACTTTGTTTATGCTAATCCGAAAATTTCGACTTGCAACGAGTCAACATATTTACTACTGTTATTTCTTTTGTGATTTCCCTTCCACCTATGTTGTAAAGCGCTCTGATACCTTCGGGTCTGGCTAGCGCTATATAAAACTCCTAAATAAATAAATCTTGCCAGGGGAGGTCACCCTGACCCACATCCTCTCGGTTTGTCGACAGGTGCAACCCAACTGAAAGGACATACTAGATGCAATTGTTGCCATGTTTGAGACTAGCATTCCCTGATTCCCAGCATATACTTTGCTGGGCTTCCCAAAAGCACAGACATTTACGCTAACACTCCTTGAGGGGAAACAAGTGCCCAAGGATTTATGTAGTGCCATACAAGTGTTGATCACTAGATGGCAAAAAAAGGATAACCCAGACAGAAGAGATTGTTATTGTCATATTTGGGAAATGTTGGGAAACGTAAAATGAAACATTGCAATAAAACAGAGAGAAGGAATTGGAGAATGATTGGGCACTCAGTTACCCCGAATTCTTAAAAGTATTTCAAATCTTAGCAACAGAGGCATCATAAGTAGCATGAACTACTTGGAAAGTATAATGTATGTTCAGGTATTGTTTAGGCTGGGGTGGAATTTTAATTCCACGTGCGGAATTGGAGACATTCGGCGACTCAACACAGAGTTCCCCCTAACTCCGCCAATCTCTGCGTTGCTTGAAAAGGAAAACAAATCTGCCATCACGAGGCTCCAGAATGCAAGCTGTGAGTGTTAGCGAGATTTGGCGTCCCCTAGTGCATTTCTGGTTGCTAGGGGGACTTCCTGCAAAATCAATTCGAATGGCCACATGCCCTTACACACCGCATGATGCATTCACATAGATTTTTCAGCATTGAACGCGCTATCGGTACCACAATCAGAACACAACATGCATTTTCCTCCCGTTGGCAGAATTCTGCAGAATCTTGCAGAGTTTTTATGGAACTCCACAGAAATCCACTGAGTGAAATTCACAAGTTCGGTCCCGGCCTAGTATTGAGTAAAATAAATCATTGTGTCTATACAGGCACAATATCCGACTATTTAAATATAGCATGCTTTTGTTGGATGTGGAGAAGTTTATAGAAGTTAAAGTGTGAGACTGGAATATTTTTTATACATTTTTTATTGTCCCCGCCACCCAGTGGATGTAGGTGTTATTTTGTCTTGACAACTTAGAACTCAATTCAATGATTGGATTCTAAAAAACATTTCTCATTCCCTCGTGTTTCTCCAAATTCAACCCTGTCCTCCTTTTCCAGCCCCTTTCTAGGCTTCTTGGGTGTATTCTCTATATCCATCTTCCCTCTTGCTGACACACTAATTCTGTTCCCCTTCCAATCTTTTTGCTACTTTTCTTATTAAATAAAAAAATGCACTTTTTCTTGAATATATTATTTAACCTCAGGCTGGAGTGGTAGGCAATCCTTGTTTCTTACCCCTCAGCTGCATCAAACAACATTAGCCCTTCACAGGAACTCTGCAACAACCTTGCAAAAGTCTTCCACTACAACATCGCCAACATTTACAGAAACTTCAAAGCCCAGCCCTAGGCCATGACTTCTTCAAGCAACAAAGCGACCCCGCTACCACCACAGCCATGTGACTAATCGAATGGAGCCAGCTCGCCCCACAGGACATCGCCTACCTCATGAACTTGGTCCACTCAGGGGCCCCAGCTGACCAGTCCCCTCACCACATCAACCTGGTCAAAGCTATAATAAGCCATGTACTCACCACCTTGTTCAACACCAAACCATCAAGCAACAACTCTTGTCACATCTGGAATGGAATCTCCTACTCGACCCCTCCCAATACGGATTCCACAGCACAGACAGCCCTCTTTGTGGCTACCGACGACATCGAGTTCTACTTGACTGAGGAGAGACTGAGGCTCTGGTCTTCCTAGACCTCTCTGCAGCCTTCAATACATTCTCCCACCACACACACTCACCACAAGGCTGCACAACATAGGCATCCAAGGAGCCATTCTCAGGTGGAACGCCTCTTTCCTCACCGGAAGAATGCAAACAGTCCCCTGTCCCTACCTGTAGAGAAGTAGAGTCACAGGCAATAGCTAGGTTCAAGTTGTAGTTTATTCTTAAGCTCTGGATAACACCTCCAGCCTCTTCAGCCTTATCCAACAGTTTTCCTTCAAATACAAGCATTCTCAGAGCCCATCTCATTTCAAGAATGCTGGCCTGCTGGGGGGAGGCGGGGGCGCAGCTACAAATGGGGGTGCACCAGGCAATGAAGTCCAAGACACTTAAGTTGTATCAAAGGAGAACTTAATCAGGGCCTAATATATCGAAGGTATATAACTCTGTTGCTAGCATCCAAGGGCAGCCATCCAGTGTATTGTGCTGGATGCAAGGAAAGTTCCCAGGGCTCAGTGACGGTCGAAAATACGTTTCTATACTCTCCGTCTGTGTGTACGCGTCCCAGTATTGATGCTGACGGAGAGAATAGAAACTTATTTTCGGGGATCACTGAGCCCTGGGAACTTTCCTTGCATCCAGAACCATACATACAACGCCCTACACAACTGTGGGCCCGCCTGAACTTCCGGACACCTCCGCTATGCATCCCTTTTTCTAACTCTCACCCCCTCTAACTCTCACCATCCGACGTAGTAGATGCGGAGGTCGCTCCTTCTCCTACCCAGCAGCAAAGACATGGAACGAGCTACCCTTTCATCTGTCGACCGCTCCATTTCTTCCAGAGTTCTGAAAGTCTCAGAAGACCTGGCTATTCAGCTAATCAACTGGACCCTGCCAGTGCCTAGATATAATCTACTGATTGATTGGTTGATCTCTGCACGTTTTTTCCCACGGTTGCTCACTCTTCCTTTTCCTACCATTTTTCATGTGGGATTTCCGTTGCTTCTCTTTCCTGCTTTTCTTTCTATCTTACTGATCACTCACCCGGTCTTTTGGACTGGGCAAAATTCCCACTTCTGTTCACGTTCCGCAAAGCTGTCCTCCTTTCGCATCTAAATCACTTTCCTTGCTCCTATTATTATTTAATTGTGTATGTATGAATATAAATCCTTGATTTTTGTTAAATTCTCTTCCTTCACCCATTCACCTGAGGACCCCATTTCTCTTAAAGTTCAGAACTGGAAGTCATTTCTTGCTTTAAACTTAACTCGTTCCGAAACTGAAATTCTGCTATCCCCTAATATTTCCCCCCTGGCTGTCTTGCTCGTGTTCTTCCTTTCTCCCCTGACTATTCTTCCTCTTTATATTTCTACCTATAATCTAAGTGTCAATTTTGACCCTAATCTTTCTTTCTCTGGTTACATGTTCTCTGATGCTCCTACCCATAGATTCCAGGCTCATTACGTTATAGAATTCACTATTTTCTGTCCTTTCCAGCCACAAGATTTTTATCACCAGCCGTGTTGTTTCTTAGCTTGGTTACTGTCGTCCCACTTTGTTGCACTCCCTACCCCGATGCGGTTTATTTTCAACTCCACTATCCTCCATTTCCGTCCAGTTGCTCACACCTCTTCTTCTCTTGCCTCTTTGTCTTGGCTCCTCTTTTTGTGTTGTTCCTCTGCATCATATTTAAGTGTATCCATGGACTTTTTTACATCTTACTTATCTTCACTTGTTCCTGGCCGTAAACTCACTTTATTTTGTCTATCCCCACCCTCTTTATGCACAGTCTAGCTTTCGTCCAGTTCTGTCCTAGTTCTCACGCATTGGCACCCTCTCCTAGTCACTGCCTTTTAAGCGTCCTCTCTTTTCTTTCCTTTCACTTCCAAAGGTACATCTATCTTCTTCGTTTCGCCCATAAATTTGCTTATGTGTATTTATTACTATTAATGTATTATACAGCTTTTTCACTTCGTGCTTTATCATTTCAGTGAAAGGAAATAAACCGTACAAGTTATTTTGTTAATTGTAAAAGGAAATGACAAGTGTAATCAAATGCAAGACAATTTACAACTGTGTGATAGGTGTCTGCAGGTTTTAGATCTGGCATTAACCAACACCTTTGGATATTTAAGAAAAAAATCTATAAGTATAGATAAAAGGACTTTCAATGAGCTTTCTTTACTACTAGTTCGTCTGTTGTAGTGTCATTTACAATTTTTCTTCTGCTCTCCACAGCTTATAGTATAGGGCAGTGTGTGAGCCCACTTCATCAACTGGCTTCCATTACTTTGAGTGGTAGCATTTTTCCTGTGCACATTTGTGCTAAGAATTTGGGGGTCTGGTTCGGTCAGGATTTGAAGTTCTCGGATCATATAAAAAAATTGACCGGCATCTGCTTTGGTACCTTGCGTGCCTTGAGAAGATTTTTCCCTCTTCTTCCCAGGGCAGCCAAGGAGACTGTTCTTCGAGCCCTGATTTTATCTCGGCTCGATTATGCTAATGCCTTATTTAGTGGCCTACCTGCGTACATGGTTCATCGCCTTCAGGTGATACAAAACGCTGCAGTACGTCTGCTTTTCTCTCTCCCCAGGAGGTCGAGCGTGCGGAGCCACTTACGAAGTCTGCATTGGCTCCCAGTGCCACATCGAATCTTGTTTAAAATTCTTGTGTTGGCATTCAGAGCAGCTCATGGCCAGGGACCGACATATTTGCAGAAACGGTTTTCATTCTATACTCCCAATCGTGCCCTACGATCGGCCAATCAATGCCAATTGGCCATTCCTAAATACAAATACGCCCGATTGGGAGGCCAATCAATTTCAGTTAAGGCAGCTTCTGCTTGGAATGCCCTCCCCTTGTTCCTTAGAGCCTCGCCGACCATCACTGTTTTTAAGAAGGAACTTAAGACTCATCTGTTTAATGCTCCACTCTAACAGATCGTTCTGGTTTGATCCATCACTCCTGCTGTCAATTCACTCACCACGCCAGGATACCCCGTGGTAATAGAGCGCGCTATAAAAGTTTTAATAAACATAGAAATGTAGTCTTCTCGGTGCCAGGGCTTGACAGGCCAGATGTTTCTTTCAATAAAAAATAATTTCCCTTTTAAAAACCTTTCTTTCTTTATTCATGCACGCGTGTGGTTGGTCATCTTTGCATGATACCTTTGTACCGCTCTGCATTTCCATGTATATATTTATACAGTAGTTTCGTCATACTGGCTCTCGCTTATCTCCAACTAATGGGAAATTGTAGTCTACAAACACCTTGTAAGATACATCTACAGCAAGGGATAGACAGGGGCCTTATTCCCTGTTGCCCCCTTTCACACTCAGTCAGATCTGCCCTTCACCTCTGGAAGTGGCAAGGGGCACCATAGAACCTAAAGAGGAGGTCTTACAAGTGGAGACATGGTAGTGCTTAAGGTTAAGAATACAGCTCCTCTAACGATTAATCTGTCACTTTCAGGCAATTGTGCCAACCCTCCACCTAACACCAGCCTGTTGCATGATGGCCTCGCAGTCCCTCATATCGAACTGCTGAGTGAGGGAAATAATGTAGATGGGTGATGTTTCCACCTGAGCGGTCCCACAGGAGAGGAGGAGAAGGAGGTGTACTGGATGGATCCATGGCCTATCCCTCTGGTTCCACCTTTGTAGTGGTGGACCAGTGGATTTTGAGGCTGCTTCAACCTTGGCTATTAAGATTGTTGCTGCCAAAAAGAGAACCCCTTGGAGAATTACAGAAAGAGACAAAGCTGTCTATTGTCTCTCTGAGGTTGAGCCAGGCATGGCAGCAGATGGAGATCAAAGTGCGCATTCCTCCAGCCACAAAGTTGGCTGTGTTGAGTCCGGACTTAATGATGTGTCTGGTGCCATTCTGTCCATCCCTCATGAAAGTTACCTCATTTCCTCATGAAAGTGCACCCATATTTTCTCCGGAGGTTGTGGTGTAATGAGATGGGCCATGTTCAGTAGAGCATGTGCATAGTGTGCCACCAGGTAGAATTTAAAGATTTTAGAGTCATACTGTCAGAAGAGAGGAGCTTTTTTCCCCAATGCCTCCAAACGTTTGGACTCCCTGTCCGATGAGACTGTCGGGAAAGTGCTTTAAGCCTGGCCTGAGGAACAGGATGCCTGGATCACTAGGCTCTCTGGTGAAGGGTGAGCCGAGAGAAAAGGTGGATCCCCTGGTGTGGGGCAATACTGTCTGTCAACTAGCTTATTTACCCCCTGTGCAGATGAAGGCTTCTTCCAGGCCGCCAGGACTGGCTCCGCTAAGGCCTCATTAAAGGGAAGTAGAGGTTCCAAAGTTGGGTCGAGCGAAGTAGCACCTCTGTGAAGATGATAGTTTTGGCATACAATGATGACAATTGTAGTTCCAATACCTCTGCCACCTTTCTGACCACTAAGTGGAACGATACAGCCTTCGAGTGGGAGATCTTGTTGGAAACTCCATTTCTGGAGAAGTTTCCCAGACGCTAACTGATGACAAGCTTGGAAATTCATATGGATTTGCTCCTTCATCATCCTATTGACAGTAAACTTTCAGAGGATCAGAGTCCAAACTAAACAGGTCATTGACCTGCTGCCTGTATTCCTCTTCTTCCAGAAGTCTCCCTCCTAGACCTCCAAGTACAGGTGGTCTACAGGCACTGGACGTGGTGCCATTGGCTCCAGCTGCGATTCTGGATGTTTCTCCGGTGGAGGTTGTGGTGCGAAGGCTGGATGGAGTAGGTGTGGACATGGGTGAAGGCTGGAGCTGGCGTCGAAGCACTTGTACCCACGCTAAATGGCGCAATTGCCATAAAAATGGGAATGCCAAAGAGCTCACCACCAACAACAACAACAATTTATTAATTGATTTCGACCTCTACTGAGGTCAACAATAAGAATATTAAAAAACAGACATTAGTAAATTTACATAATAACCATAAATACATTAAATACTATTACAGTGATAAAAACATTTTTTTTAATTATATAAATTGTTGCAACCAGTTAATTTGGTGGGGAATTAATAAGAGCCATCTGATCCTTCTCAATAAGTACATTATTTCTAAAGCACATGGTATTTAAGAAACGATGCAGAGCTTGTACTACTTATCTATTTGGACAGATATAGATCATTTGAGTTAGATCTTGTTCCCCTACATTACAAAGGTTACAAATTCCGGCATCTTCAGTGGAGTTATCCCAATATTTGGTATGGGAGTTCAAAGGCTGGGTTCCCAAGCGAAGCAAAATGATGCTTCGTCGCACTCTGTGTGTGAGAGTAAATTTCAGATACTGTTGATAGATCTTATATTCGAGAGAAGCAGAATAAGACCTGTAATGAGATAGCTGTGAGCAATAGGTTGAATCCAGATCAAAACTTAGATGTGGGGTCCTATTTTTTAGGAAAATTTTTAAGTGGGCCCGCGACCAGGTCTGAAAGAGTGCGATTGTATACTTAAAGTTTGACAGATCTACTTCTAGATTTTTGTTAAATATATAATCACCTGAACCACCCTCAAAGGTTTCGAGTTGTAGTAAAGGTCTTACTGTATCTTTTTCTGCGTGGAGCATATTTTATGACCATCTAATTGTATTGGCCAGAGCAATTGTATAAGCACTAGTCAGTGACAATTCTAATCGAAGGGCCTGAACTGGGCTCACCAGGTCCAAAAGGCCCTCCAGATGTGTTTGAGGCCCAGTAACGATGCCAAACATCATGCTGAGGAATGCGGCAGGTTCTGTACCCAGCATTAGGAACACCGGGAAGGAAGGATGTGGCATTAGACGACCTGGAACCATCGCTGATGGAGCAGATGCCTCCAACAGCACCAATGTGGACAGCTCAAGGGTCGGGTCTGTCTATGGAACAGGCTCTGATCTGCCAGGAACTAGATCACATGGCTTCACTTCAACCAACTCCAGCTCCGAAGATGACGATCCTGTTGGAGTCTGGGGCGCAATCTAGGTGACTTAACATGTCTCTGCTTTTTGTGCTTCCCGTGCGGCTTCTTCTTTGCCCAAACAAGTGAGAGGATGGTGCTTAGGACCTTGGCCTCGAACAAGGACTTCATGTCCTCATGGGCCCAAGCCATAAAGAGTTTGGTTCCCCTTCCTTTATTGCTTTATGGTGCATACTTCGGTAGGAGTCGCAGGAAAGGGAGCCATGGTCAATGCCTAGACACTAAAAGGACTCACATTTCTTCTTTGCAGCTATAGCGAAAGGCAACTCCAAGGAAAAGCATAACACAACCTCTCCTCAACAGTCAGTTCTCTGTATGCAACACAACAGTTGAAAACATGCATGTGAAGCAATACCAGAGCCCACAGAAATATAGTTAGTAGTGGTTAGCAAGCGCTAGTTTGTACCTGTAACACCACTGTGCAGCTTGTGTGCGGATAAGTTCAAGAAGGCCCTGACAAAACTTGCTAACAGTTTCTATTGTAGGACTCGTCAACAGGACTTCCAGGCTTGTGTGGAGAAGATGTTCACAGGCATCTATGCAATGCACTGGTGCAGATTCAGGTCCGCAGATGACCCAGAGTTTGCTAACTGTGGTCACAGGAAAATTACAAATCAGGGGACTTTTTCAGCACTGCAGAGCTTCGATCTTGGTCAATGAGCTCACTAAAGTGGATGCCAGGCTTGATGAAGAACTCTCACACTTGACCAATATCAGATTAAATAAAATGGCACCAGACCCTGCAGTCACTGCGGTTACCTTCACCAAGAGAATTTGGGCTACCCTTAACGAAAGACAGTATAGCATTGAGTGACAGTTCTAAGAGACCGTCTCTGCCATGGGTCATCATGCTGAGTCCACTGCTGGTGGTTTTTCTGTGGCGCAGAAGCATTCTAATACAAAGGTCACAGCTACAGTAGACACGAGCAGTCATTAGCACGTCGGTGGGACCGACAACCACTTCGATGAAATACATAAAGGCACGCAAGCATATAAACCATGCACCCTCACAATTATGCACAAAATATATTTTTCTAACTCAAGTAACAGCAAAACACCATAAGAATTAGCTAAGTGGGATTGCACGAATACCTCTCGCTTTCATAAACAGTTTCTATCAGCCTCTATGCTCAGCTCTTTCTCTGCCCTCAGTCTTGGACCTCACTCTCTGTGTATTCCTCTTTCACCTCTCTGTTAACCCTGTATGCTTTAGTAGATTTGAGTAAAAGTATTCAGCATGAGAGAGAACACAGTTTGACTAATAAAACGTGCCTCTTATTTTAGAGCATCACACTGCTTCACTGGGAGCATCAATCTTTGTTTTCATATAGGGCCCAATGCAAAAGAAAAAACAGATCAAACCCAGGTATGTATCCCAATCATCTGAATTCATTGGCATCCAAGTTGGACCCCACAATACATGCAAACCGCACCTTTTCACTGTGAGGCCTTACTTCTACGCCCAGTTCCTTCCCACCCACCCTGGAATGAGCAATATGATTATTTCCACTAGCTTCGCACAGAGGCCTGGGATCTGCTTTTAAATGCTTTAAACTAGTCAGAAACAGATAGATGATGGTGAAGCTTCTGTTGTTAACTGGAGCTTTACCATAACAGAAGCGGAGCCCAAAGGAGAGGACCGCTGTCTTGAAGACAATGGGTGACAGAGAGGCCTTGCATCTCTACTTTAGGTAGCCTGGGTCTCTTGACGGAGTTACAGATCCTCTATTGCTTTGGAGTTTCATTTTGTTTTCCTTTGTTATTTCAAAAGATGCGTCCCTTTTCTCGGCCTGTGGCTCGCGCCTACAAGATTCATGTCCTGGGCATACAAAGAAACACCGCTAAAATCCGCATTTTTCAGTGCTTGTCCAAGATGAATGACGGTGCCAGAACTTTGAGGGCAATAATGACCAAGAAAACCTTCCTTTCATGGTCCTGTCATGGGTAAACAAGCATTTGCAATGCAATAGGTCTCACATTTGCGAGAGTTTCAGCTATTGGCATTGTAAAGACAATGCTTTTTATTTATCTGTTTTGATAATTAACACCTCATGGGAAGATACAAATGTGAAGACAAGGCGGTACACAGGAAGGACTAACAAGCCTATTAACGAATCAGAAGCCAGCATTTACGAAGGACAATGACACAAGCCAATGACAAATATGGTCGGAGAGTGGGCGGGGTTTAAAGTCCATACTTTAATACAGCATGCCTCGCAGAGCAGCGCATGCGCTCCCCAGGCTCAACTTAAAAATAGGACATGGGGCAGAGAGCAATGTCATGTAATTCAACCCCAGAAACCACATGCAAATGGCATTGGAATAAAAAAACAATTTGGTGATCGACCAACCATGACAATGCTCCATACCAAATGTATCAGTCAGGAATCCATGAAAAAGAGCAAAACCCATTACTGATATCTGCGACAGTTCAGGACTTCAGAAATCCACATCCTTGTGAGGTACATAAAAGAAAGCCCAAGGGCCAGGTACATCCGGAAATCATCACTTCTGGTAATGCCAGCACAGCTGGGCAAAGTCTCTTGCCTCAACTAGCCCGAAGGAGAAGCCATGTTCTTTTTGGGATGGCAGTCTTCCCTATACATCAGTAGTAAATACAGTATAGGGGCAAAGTGTGCACTTAAAACAAACATAGCCGCTCCCGACATTGTTTAAGCTCAATTTATTGAGAATAGTCACAAAATTATAGTTTACTTCAGAAACCCACATTTAAATTCACACTTCCAAATGCTTAAAGTTTAGCATGTGCGTCTTCCACTGTTCTTTCGATTTTATATTTTCCATTAAAAGGTGTACGGACATCTGTTTGTGTGACTCCTTCCTTTCAAATTTTTAAACAGGGGAATAATTGTAGCCCTTTGAGGAACAGTATGAGGTGAGGATAAAGACCACATACAGAACGAAATAAGGGTTATAAATGGCACAATTTAAGCAGAAAATTGGCTTACCAAATACATAAAAAAAGCAAACAAAAGAAACAAAAACAAGCTTACAGCGACTGAATACTTGGTGTTTTAGGGCAGAAACATAGTTAATTTACACCGTGGTTGTTAAAATGCTGCTCGTTTAATTTCACACCATGCGGCTTCAAACAGCAAACACTTTAATTAGAAACACAGGGCGGAGAGTGTGCTGCACTATGGGGAGAAGTGTTCTGCACGACGGCAGAGTAAGCAGGCAGAAAACAAATCTACCACACCACCACTCATTCCAATCAGGAAGGCAGATATCTGCTGGCGAACACCCATGTCCTCTCCCGCGATGCTTGTTCCAAGCCCTGCAGCAGAACTCATTTGTATTACTCTGCCATTTCATCTTTTCAAGGAATTTTATCACTGTATAATCCGTGCAGAACTGTGATGACATGGAGGCATTAAGGCACTTCCGACTTGGCAAAGGCCTAGTGCTTTGCTGTTAAGCAATTGTGCTCTTGGTTCATTAATAACATCGCCTTTCATAAAACAGTGCAATAAAATGAAATAAAAAATGATTAACAACTGTAAGTACATCCCTCTGTCCCTGTAACGCAGAATGTGAAGTCTTAATAATTATAGTTTTTCTTCCGAATGGAGCAAAAACGTATCATGTGATCTTGCAGAGCACATACGTGTATAAGCCTAACAAAGTTGTAATCTGTACAAGAACGCATATTTTTGTTTTTACACTTTTTGTAATAACTGTAAACCAGCAGACGCGCCAAAGCAGTTGGTAAGCAGCATTCACGCTCCATCTTTTTATGTGGTTTGATCGTCATAGGTGTTGGTAACTGCTAGCTTCTGATGATTGCTCTAGTGCTCATTGAGACCGAAATACAAACAATCATTAATATTTTAAGTCTTGCGGTGCCAATGCTTTGTGGGCTATGCTACTGACTTTGCAGCTGGCGGATGCTTTTATGTGTCAAAGCCAATATTGGCAACAATCAAGTTACTTACCTTCGATAACGCCTTATATGGTCGAGACTATCCAGCTGCAGATTCCTTACCTTAGAATTATCACCGGGCGTCAGACTGGATCTGGAAACTCTTCGAACTGGTAGGTGGTATTGTTCGGGTCCGCAAGGCATCAACACCGTCATCTGTGCAGGAAGTGACACATGCAGTACCTATATCACCATCTTGGCACACTGACGTCAGTTACACTTGCAACTTTCCACACCAGGAGCACTTAGCTTCGATGAACACTGACCACTGGTGTGACAATCTTTGGCCCTTGAAAACATGTTGCCTGCCCTGTAATTGTTTGCAGAGCAGGGAGGATCGGTAAGGAATCTGCGGCTAGAGTCTCTACCAGTTAAGGCATTACCAAAGGTAAGCAACTTGTTCATCTGATAGACTTCCAGCGACAGATTCCTTAACTTAGAATAGATACTCAAGCAACATCCCCAAGAGGTGAGACAGAAAAACAAATTTATATTTGAAAGTCCGGCAGGACCAAACAGGCGAAGTACCTGTCATTACAGAATTGACGGTCCAGGCAGTATTGCTTGATGAACATGTGCAGTGAGGCCCACGTTGCTGTCTGGCAGATGGACAGAACTGGGAAGACGTGCACTAATGCAGTGGTCGCGGCTTTGGCTCTGGTAGAGAGAGCCTGCATGCCCTCGAGGGCTGCATCTTGGCCAATGTGTAGCAGATCTTAATACACAGGACAATCCATTGGGAGTTGGTTCTCTTCAGTGTTGCCTACCCTTTTTTTGCTCCCACATAGCCCACAAAGAGTTGATCGTCTACCCGGAATTCTCTTGTATGGTCAAGCCAGAACCACAACGCTGTTTTAGGATCCAGATGGTGGAGACCCTTCTCCTCTTTGGAGGGATGAGGTGGAGCAAACAAAGTGGGCGAGGTGATGATTTGGCCCACATGGAATGCAGTCAAAACCTTCAGAAGGAAGGAGGGATGTATCTGGAGAACCCACCTGGCCTGATAGAAAGAGATGCAAGGAGGATGCAAGGATAGTGCCTGTAATTTGCTGACATTTCTGGGCGATGTTTTGGCCATTAAGAAGGCAGTGTTTAAAGGCAAGAGCCTAAGAGGCTTAAATGGTGTATGCATGAAAAACGTGAGAAAAAAATTGAGGTCCCACTGAGGAATTATGAATGGCATACTAGAAACAGATGTTGCAGGCCTTCAAGGAACCTAGCCACTGTGGGGGACGTAACTAGCAAGGGTTGGTCAGGCAACTGCAAAAATGCAGAGTTGGCAGAAAGGTCACCCTTACCAGTGACCAGAGCAGAGCCCTGCTGGGTCATGTATAGTGCAAACAATATAACTTGAGATAGGGATGAAGAAAGGGAGTCAAAGTTGTGGCAAGCACATCATGACACAAACCTGTCCCAACAAAGGCATATACCAGCTACCAGCTTTGCCAATGCCGACACATTATAAAAGTATTTGGCATTGTTTAGGCCTATTATGGTGGCCAGCATGAGCAGAAGGTGAGTGGTCGAGGAGGGTGAGAAGACAATGGAAAGGGAGTGGCAAGTGTGGAACAGCCATGGAGTAACAGCGGAGCTGGGGGGAAGTGGATAGTATAAAAAAAGCTGAGCATGATGGGGAGAGGCAAGAGGAGAAACAGGAGCTGGAGGTGTTTGGGAGAGTAATTAAAGGCTGCCAACAAATAGGGAGAGGCAGGGAACAACTGGTAGATATTGGGGATAGAAACTAGTAGGACAAGGAGGAGTAGGCACTGATAAAGATGAGCTAATTGTGGAGCAGTGCATTGGATACTGAGGGGGAAGCAGCACACAAAGGAGGCGGTGAATGAGCAAGAAAATACATGCACTCCCATGCTGTGCTAATGCAAAAGAAAAATGTAGTTGCCTTAATGTAAGCAGTGGAAGGATAAAGGCCATCCATCCATCAAATGGATTGTAAAGAAGCTATGCTCCAGGAGAGGGAGGGACAAACTCAAGAGGATAAAAAAAGTCATTAGATATAAAGCAAGCAAATGAGAATGATAAAACAAAGCTAACCCCCAAAAAAAGAAAGCTAACCAATAATATGCATACGACTGACTCAGAGCGTACTGTAAGTATTGGTACTGTCCACAATAGGGCTTTTGACACCAGACAACTAATGTATGTAGGCAATATCTAAAAATGAACTGAAACAAAAGCTGTGCTGATTTTATAACACCGGGTTCTCCCCTCCATTGCACTCCTTCCTGTCACAAATGTAATGCACTCTTGAAGCGAAATAGGGAGGTGACCCCTGGAAAGCAGTCTTAGTTCTCTTCCCCAGATCCACACATAGCCTGTGGCAGGGTGAGTGTCCTGCTCTATTCCAGCCTGGAAAGCCATTACTTCATACCAGTGGGTCCTTCAGATAGTGGAACGGAAAGTTACATCCTTCCCTTCCTTCAGGCTCCATCCCCTATCCCACCACCCCTGGTTTCCTTTCCCACTCCAGGCCATGTTGCCGTCCTTCAGCAAGAAGTGGCAGCACTCCTGATCAAAGCAGCAGAGGAATTAGTGCCAGATCAGGAAATAGGACAAATGTGCTCCTTCTGTTATTTCCTCTTGGCTAAAAAGGACGGTGGTCTGCGTCCAGTCCTGGACCTCAGGGAGTTGAACTTCTGCCTTAAAAGGAGAAATTCAAGATGCTGACCCTAGCCCAAGTGCCAGTGTCATTGGAAACTGGATTCTGGATGGTGTCACTTGATCTGCAGGATGTGTAATCCACAAGTCCATCTACGGGTGCATTGTAAGAATTTGCTTTTTGCAGTAGGTTCTACACATTTCCAATTTGCAACTCTCCCCTTTGGTGTAACATCAGCACCTCGAGGCTTCACCAAGGGGATGGCAGTGGTTGAGGCCCATTGTCAGAAGGTCGTCCATCCCTATTTTCCAGTACTAGGACGACTGCCTGATTAAAGCCAGGTTGCCCGAGAATGTGTCTTGCCATCTGCAGTGAATGGTATCCCTGCTGTTCGACCATGGCTTTTCGATTAATGGACCCAAATTTCATCTAAGACCCTACCAACAACTCAAGTTAATTGGGTCAGTGGAGGACACCACCCTCCTCCGTGCCATTCCCCCAACTCAGAGAATTGCTGACATTCAGGAAATTATACCACCTTTTCAACAAGGCACAGGAGTTCCAGGCCTGATGATCCAGAGAGTCTTAGGTCTGCTAGCTTTCTACATTCTCCTAGTCATGAACACACACAGGATGGCGGATAAGGACCCTTCAGTGGTGCCTTCACAAGCAGTGGCTACAGTATGGGGGAGGCCTGATGGACTCCATTGTGATCTCCCCCAGCTCCGCAGTGAAAGTGGCTTGGTTAGGAGCGTGGTTAGAGAATGAGGGGCACCTCAGCTGAGGGATACCCTTCACTCTCCCTCCAACCGTGGCTACAGTAGTTACAGATTCTTCCACCTTAGAGTGGGAGCCCAGCTGGAAAATATGGAAATCTGAGGCTTTGGGTCTCCAGAAGAACAGGTTCTTCACAACCGCCTGTTGGAACAGCAGGCAGTTTGGCTGATGCTCCAGGCCTTCCTCTTCCCCATCCAAGGTCATTCCGTTCAGATCTTGATGGACCACACAACAGCAATGTGGTATGTCAGCAAAAAAAGGAGAGGGGTGTCACCGCCTTTATCTGGAGGCGTTGAGACTGTGGTCTTTGGCATTCTCCCAAGGGATATGGTTAACCGCTAATCACCTAGAGGAGTCTCTAAATATCAGAGCCAAATGCCTGAATCAGTATGATCTTGTCAATCACAAGTATCGATTTCCCCCTGAGGTAGTCCAGGAAATCTTCGCCAAGGTGGCCCTCTTCGTCTCTCCGAACAATGCTCAATGCCAGTGGTTCTATGCACTCCCGTACCCTCGAGTCAAGCACTCTCTGATGCATTTTAGTTTAAATGAAATTTTCCACTGCTCTACGCGCACCCTCCCCTCTACTCTTGATTCCACACCGGGGACATTCAGCTGGATGACCATCTCCTCATAGGGCACTGTGGTGCCAAGTAAGGGAAAGCGGTGCAGAAATTAAGTCTTTGAAGATGGATCATCCTTTGCATTATGACCTGCTATGCGCTGGCCAAGAAAGAATCACCATTCTACAGTGCCAAAGTCACCACCTCAGCCATTTCATGAGGTTTTCCAATGGCTGAGAAAGGCAAGGCAGCCACATGAGTGTCTCTGCACACATTCACCAAGCATTGCTGCCTGAATTCCGAGATGTGTAGAGTTGGTCATTTTGCAGGATTTTCTGATATAACTATCCATCAACCCTCTTCCTAGGTGGGTATGGCTATGGAATCTATTCTGCCGGTGAGGAATCTGCAGGTAGAAGCATCCATGAGAAGAAAAATATACTTACCAGCAGTAATGATATCTTCGTGAATACTCTAGCTACCTGCACATTCTTTATCCAACCTGTCCGCCTCCCCGTTAGACAGATAGATGGAGGAAATCTTAATAAGATCTGAAACATGTATATATTTTGGCACCGCACTACTCTATTAATGTCAGTCTGTCCTTTCGCCTCAAAGGCTTGGAAAAAGTGGATGGAAACTGTAGTTGTTTCCCTGGATGGTCGCTATATGCATGTCACCTGACACCAGTTCCATCATTAATATGAAGCCTGCCACCCCCCCCCCCCCCCCCCCAACACCTTTGACAGGAGCGCTTTGAAGTTTCCTGATCCAGTGTGACACTTCAAATTATTCGATAGGTGAGGAATTTGCGGATAGAGTATTCATCAGAAAGATCGTTATCGCGGGTAGATAACCTTTTGATCAGAAGCAACCTTATGCATCTTATTAATGCCCTCGTCTTCACTGGTATAGGTGATTAAACTGATGGTGAACTGATGTGTACATGAATGACATAGTATATTGGGAGAAATAAATGTGTTGTTATTTTTCAGATAAGCAATACTTTCTTTGTCTTGCCAAACTTAAAGACATGATGAGCAGATTCACAAGCCTATATTAAAAGGCAGTTAATCTGCTGATCGCAGATTTAGTCCTATCATATGAAAAGATTTCTAACTTTTTGGGAGATTCACCTGGTGCCAGAGGGAATACACAACTAGTAAAATTCAATCAGTATTCTAGTTGCTCCATGTTTGCGTCTGCAATGTCTTCTCTGCTAAGTTTTGTTTAAGATTAGTGCGTCACCACTTTAAGCTTTGTTTTTTTCTACAGCAAGAAAATATTTTCCTGATTGAAATATGTCTTTACGACACAGTCCCCTATGGGCGTGTTTAAGGATTTTTCTCTCACTTGTACTCCAGCCTTTTTTGCATATTTACTTGTGTCAAAATGGTGAATCAAATGTGAAGGGTTATGCCTCTGTATGTGTTCAGCACTTTCACAAAGGCCATCTCTTGCCTCTTACTTGCTCGTGGTCCCACATTCAATCTTGGTCTTTCTGCTGTAGAAAGCTCACTATGTTGATGGATGTATTGGTCATCTATCAACTTGAGTGGCAGCGGAATCCCTCAGTGCAGTATAGGATAATATAACATGTCTATCTGTCACCTGCTATGTCTCATCAGTTATATTTATCTATAACATTTTTTCACTGAAAAAAACGAAAGGTTATAGGAACGTTCTAGTTTTGCTCACATTTCACTCATACAAAACCATAGAAATTCAGCAGTTGTAGTTACCTGAGCTAACTATAAGTTACAACCCGCAATGTACTGCTTATGACCCGCTGTCCCGCTTGCTATGTTTGGTGTATTGTTATGCTGCAACCCCTGATGCCTGCTCTGTAAGCTCAATGTAGTGCCCCTGCCCATCACCCTCCTGCCCTCTCTTATCTTAGTCAATGTCCCTACCCCATTCCTCCTACCCTCCGTGATCCAATGTACCTTACTTGCCAACATTTTGAACTTGGTAAGAGGGGGATTTAGAAAAATAACCTGGGGAATTGATTTTCTCCATTGACTTACATTGAAAAAGAGGAGATTTTAGGCAGGATACAAATAAAATAAAGCCCATTTAAGCTTAAAAACATCAGTAGTCTCCTGGTTGATTTTGGTCTGTTGGCATGTATGCCACTGCCTCTTCCTTCCGCACTCAATGTTTTTTTTATATTGCCACAGGCTCTCTTTGCTTGCATGGTTGCTTTGTTGGCCCTGCCCCCTGTTTTCCCCGCCCTCCGTAGTCCCTTGTGCTGCCACTGCCCCTTCCACCTCCACAGCGTGGTCAACTTGTTGCCTCTTCTCCCTCTTCCACAAGAGGATCTTATTCCTATTGAAATTATGGTTGGTGTTCTAAACAACTCAAATGAGCACATATTTTCTCAGTTCTCAAATAACGACAAAGCACATTTAAATAATTTGCTGTCTTTGTTTTTTATATCGCTTGATAATATGCTACACTCAAGGGCGAGGATGTGGTGTTATGGCCAGAGCTGCAGACTTTGCAACTTGGGAAACAGGTCTGAGTTTCAGCGTCAGCTTGACATCCTGTGATTCTGGGCAAGTCACTTAATCTCCCCATGACTAAAACCAAAATGAATGTGTCCTGTTGTAATGTAGCTGATGTTCATGTAAAGCACTCTTATACCTTCGGGTCAAGTCTGCACTATATAGAACTGCAAAAAAAACAAAATAAAATTAGTTTGTTTGCACACTTCTGGCATTTGGCTAAACTTGTTCTGCATTTGGGTGATATTGAGTCTCCTTTTTCTCTGGTGGCCATCTTGGGAGACTTAATTTTTTTTTTTTTAATTTTTGAAAACCTTTATTTGTGTAGATGGTTGCATACAAATACGGGCCTACAACCCAGAGTCCGGCCACAGAACAAACTGGAAAGCACCAATATCAATAAAAAGTACGGAGTAGTTACGCAATACTACACAATGCTGCGAGTCCATAATGCTAGCTGAGTGTAACCCCTCGGCACAGGATCAGAGAAGGTTAATTTTTATATTAGAAGAATAAAGGATCGGTTGTATAATAAGCATCCTGGTGCACATGGCGGGGAACAGAACCAACAACATTATAATAGGGAATCCATAGATCTGTCATCAGAATAGTCCAAAGCGTGCAAGCCATAGATGCCCTTGCAATTCTTCTTCGGTAGTGTCCACCGTACCCTTATGTGCCCAAAGACAAGCAGAACATCACTCTCATAATAGTCAAACATCAGAGAGACGGATAAAGTTGCAGTCATTATACAGCCCAACCCGGAAAGTAAAAGAAAACGAAAATA
Organism: Lissotriton vulgaris; assembly: GCF_964263255.1. NCBI lineage: Eukaryota > Metazoa > Chordata > Amphibia > Caudata > Salamandridae > Lissotriton > Lissotriton vulgaris. The sequence goes on from NC_141694.1 coordinate 1,478,891,360, forward strand.
CTAGAAAAAAAGGAAAAGGGAACTCCACGTTACTGTACCTGCCCCACGGCGATAATGGCGATCAACAATCCAGACAGCAAACATTCTTAGGGGCGGGCGGTTAAGTCAGGATAAGCAGAACCTGAAAGTACCATATTATATAAGAATACCCAATCCTCCCCCCCCAGTCACTCACCCCGCGGGAATCACGCACAGCCATGGAGACCCAAGAAAAGGACACAAAAGAGCCATGGAAACAAATAACTATCTAAGAGACCCCAATCCACCCGCCCCACCCTGCACCCCTGCAGAAGGCTATGGCCTACCCCTCCCAGCAGCGTGCCTGTCGCCCTAAACGTGAACCCGAAATATAGAATGAGATAATATAGGGAAAGGGAAAGAAAACAGATAAAAAGGAAAAAAGGAAAGCCAGGGGAGAGGATACCGTGTAACACGGCGCACGCCCCCCACCCCCCGCCCATACAAACAATTAGTGCAGCCCAAAACGAAACTGGCAAGTTTTCAGGTAGCCATACATATTAAGGATTCGACAAATTATCTCAATTTGGGGCAGTCCATAACTCCGTGCACCGAACAGCAGTCCTCCGGATTAAGAACCGGGCTCACCCCAGTCCTTTCTTAGCTATCGCCATGATATATGTCGAAGTAGCGGGCATAAAACAAAGCAGAGAGAAAAGGCAGAGGAGCAGCCGCTGAACGGCCAATGGAAGCAACCCATGGGATCTCCTCCGCCGATGGTAATGCAAACGTTGTTTACGGCAGTCATGTACACCAGTGTCAATGACCACCAGCAAATCTTCCCGCATGCGAATCAAGACATCGCTGCCCCCACCAAAATGCGGGAAACAAACAGCAACCACCTCGGGCCCATCCGCATCTCTAAGGGACGGCCCGGGAGCAATGGCGGTCACCACATTGTCTTGCACGCAAGAATCCCGGGCCAAGGTCACTTGCCAAATCTTCAGCGCTCGTAGGACGTCGCCAATCGTGGGTTCGCGCTCTCCAGTGCTGGCCCCAGCACAGTACAGAGGTACAGCATCGACATCCCGGGGCGTTTCACAGCATACGGCATCAGCCGCCATTTTGCGAGTACAGCGCCGTCTTTTCGGAACCAACTCCTGGGGCGGGCTCACAAGCAGGGCCCCCGCGGGATCTCCCTCAAGCATCCAAACAGCAAACTCGATGCGGAAAGGAGAACCACCAAAAGAGGGGGACCCGCCGGCGCCACAGCTCCGCTGGAGCCACTCTCCGCCACCGAGCGATGAGGTTCGGAATGGCTGGGCAAGGTAACAAAGGGGGGAGCAACCAACATGGCGTCCCCCACACACAACTTGCCGCACCTCACCTCTGGATCACCGGACGGTAGTTCCAGGCGCGTTCAGTTGCCTCCGGCTTTTTCGCACAACGGCATCCTCCGGCTGGCCTCCATCCCCCACCCGAGGCCGCCACCGACACCGTCTCGCCGGCTACTCGCTGAATGCAAGGCCTCGGTCTCCACACCACGGAGACCGCACTTCCTGGGAGGACGCCGCTGCGGACCCACTGAATGCTGGATCCACCAGGACGGGTGGTAAGTATCAGCAGACCTTCATCTATAAAATGTTATCATTTTTGGGCAGGATGGGCGGCAGGATAGATGAGTTTGGGCAGGGAAGCCGGCGGAGCCGAGCTACCGTGCGGCCATCACGATGTCGAGCTTGGCTCCTCCCCCTTGGGAGACTTAATTGTTAAGCAGCTCTCTAATTTCCTCATTCACTGCAGTATCCTCAGTAGAAAAATCTTTCAGTTTTCTTCTTCAATTTCATCAAGATGGCGTTCAGATAAGCCACACTTTTGGCATAAACTCAGAATGTTAGCAATCTATTTGCTCATTAGAATAATGTAGTAGAGCTGCTGATCACCAGGGAGTTAACTAGCAGTCTGCTGCTGGTGTTGAAAGTGCATGTTTCAGTCTGCATGCCAGAATGTTTCAATGAAATAGAAGAAGATATTTGAGAACTCACATAAAATGTGTCCTAATTTTTCTTTCTACAGCACTACCATAATTTCTGTGGCAACCTGAACCCCCCTATTGTGTTCCCCGCTAAATTGAATGTATTAAGTTTTACCAGTTTGATTCAATCAAAATGGCTTCAGGTGTGCCTTACTTTTATCATAAGTAAAACAGTTAGCGCTCTAGTTGTTTTTTGGAACACTATGGGAGGCTTCAGTAGAAAACAAGGGAATCAACTGACAGGCTGCTGCTTTTGGTTGTACATGATTTACTGATAACGTCAGACTTCATTTTCATATAGCTGAGAATGATAGCGTGACTATACAGAAAATATGCCCTCATTTTAGCTCTAGGAGCACCTTCCATAACCTCTATGGGAAAATTATAAGAAAACTGTTTTCTCTCAAACATAATTAATGAAATCCCAGCAGAAGGCTTTTCCACAGGGTATAATCACCTTAGAACACACCATAATACCTAATATTAGTATGACACCAGCAATAAATTATTTATATTGTAACTAAAATATGTTATCGCCCTTATATGTTCTCCTTTTTGTGACCCTCAAACCTGCCATTCACTAGAATGCATTTCAATGGTGTGCTATCATGTATATTGGTCCCAGGATGGCTGCCAACACTTCCTGGTTGAAGTGTTGCCAGCCAAGCAGATTCCACCATGAGATCTGTGCTTAGGCTCCGCCCAGATATACAAATGTGGTTTTCCTTTAATCTCTCCAAAACTACTGAATGGATTTACACCATATAACAAAAAGTGCAATCTCCGGAACAAAATCTACCTTTCTGCCAAATTTGGTGTAATTCCGTCCAGCTGTTGGGGTGTCTAAAGACTATATGAGAATTAACATGGGAGAAACACTTTTTTTTACTCCCTCCTCCCCCTTTTTTTCTCGGCTGCCACTTGACGGATCACCCCGAAACTTTACATGCACAACTAGAATCACTGGGGCACTTTGTTTTGGAAACTTACGTGAAGATTCGTCGAAAGGCGCCAAAGATATAGGCAAGTCAAAAAATACTTTTCCGATGGAAACATGGTCCTAACTACAACTACTGGCGACTGCAATTTGGATATATCTATACTACTATTATAAAGAGAGAACAGAAACCTTTTGGCAAGGTAAACTCGGGAACCACAGCGCCAATCCACACACCCAATACATTGTTGTAATCCTCAGGGTGTGTAGATGGACATAGACTGCATAAAATTAAAATAAAAGTAAATAAAAAAATGTAACTTTAAAAACAAAGTAGTCCCCTAAAAGTAGCGCTGGCCGCGACGTAGCGCTGGCCGCGACCTAGTGATGTCCGCAACGTGCGTGATGACGACAGGCGGGAAGGAGCGGTGACGAGCAGCGAGGAGTGGCTGTGAAGTCCGGAGCGCGGGGAAGAGCGGCGGCTCAGGTAAGGCAAAGGCGAGGCGGGAGGTGGGAGGTGGGAGGCGGCAGGGATGCGGGAGGCGGTCTGGGCAATGTCGGGGCGGGCGGGGTAAGGCAAAGGGGAGGCAGGAGGCGGTCTAGGCAATGTCGGGGCGGGCGGGGGCCGGGGCGGGTGTGCACCCAAGCCTGAAATATTGCCCCCAGCCCCCTTCTGCCCTGGGCAACGCTGCCGCAATCCGGAAATGCTGCCCCAGCCCCCTTCTGCCCCAGGCAACGCTGGGGCGGGCTACTAGTATATATATATATATATATATATATATATATATGTGTGTGTGTGTATATATATATATATATATATATATATATATATATATATATATATATATATTCACTGAAATATAGTTAGCTGAACTAACTTTAACGGGGGAATTTCAATGGTTTTGTATGATTGAAATGTCCAGCTAACTGTAACATGTGTGAAACCTATGGTTTTTTCAGTGAATTTCTAAGGTTTTTTAAAGGCTAATTCCGAACTATAACGTGGCTGAAACCTTTAGTTTTTTCAGTGAATTTCTAAGGTTTTTTTAAATGCTAATTCCTAACTATAACATGGCTGAAACTTCTTTTTTTTTCAGTTAATTTCAAAGGTTTTGTAAATGATCATTTTTAAATGTATTAATTGTTATATTTTTTATACTAATTTACTACATTGTTTTTAAAAATATTGAAATTGTAATATTTGTATTTTATTTTATATTTTTTTAATTTATATATATGTTATATAGCAGGCAATGATATCCTAAGGAAAGAAATTCAAGTTACTGGTAAGTTCAGTTAAATTTACTTTTCAGGAATAGTAGTGAGCTGAAAGATGCAGCACTGAGGTCTCTCCTGTTAACAGGTGAGTAAATCGGAATTCGTAGTTCAGCTGATTTTAGAGGAATTTTTTAAAGTTCCAAAACTCCACACTTAGAAGAATTTCCAAGTGAAACAAGTCAATGTTAGCCTATGAAAGGAAATTCAAGTTACTGTAACTACGATTAGAATTACTTTTCAGGATCAGTAGTGGGCTGAAAGATGCAGCAGGCGGCCTCTCCAGATAACAGGTGAGTAAATCTGAATTCGTAGTTTGGCTGATTTTTGAGGAATTTTTTAAAGATCCAAAACTCCACACTTAGAAGAATTTCCAAGTGAAACCAGTCAATGTTAGCCTATGGAAGGAAGTTCAAGTTACTGTAAGTATGGTTAGAATTACTTTTCAGGATCGCTAGCCCACCAGGTACCTCCAGTATGCGCCAGGGAGCTGCGTTGCAGAGAGGTGTTCAAAGGGCGCGGCCCCTTTTTACAACACTCTGCAAACGCAGCTCCGTGGCGCTTACTGGAGGTACCTGTTGGACTAGATGGCCCCTAGGGGACCTCTGGATTGAAGAGGAATTAATTCCCTAACTTAAAACGCGCCACAGGGCATGTTTGCACACATATCACCTCAAGCTCCGACCCCTACCTTAACCACTGTGCAAACACGCCCCGTAGCGCAGTCTAAATTGGGGGATTAAGTCCCCTTGCATACTGGGGGTCCATGGGGCCAACTAGCCCACCAGGAACCTCCAGTATGCGCCAGGGGGCTGCGTTGCAGAGAGGTGTAATGAGACCATGTCCCTTTTTACACCTCTCTGCAACGCAGCCCCCTGGCGCGTTTGCAGAGGGGGAACTAATTCCCCTTGCATACTAGGGGTCACTGGGGGCCAACTAGCCCACCAGGAACCTCCAGTATGCGCAAAGGGGCTGCATTGCAGAGAGGTGTAATGAGGCCACGCCCCTTTTTACACCTCTCTGCAATGCAGCCCCTGGCGCATTTGCAGTGGGGGAACTAATTCCCCTTGCATACTGGAGGTCCCTGGGGGCCAACTAGCCCCCCAGGAACCTCCAGTATGTGCTCGGGAAGGTACAGAGTACCGTATTTCGTACCCTGCAATTTTAAAAAACAAATATATTTTTTGGGGGGCCTTGGGGGTCCTTGTGGGACCCCTGAGCAGGCCTAGGGGGTCAGGGTGTTTCTACCCTGCTCCCTTTGCGTGTTTTGCACGTTTGTTTCACTGCTTTCTTGTGCCTCGGTTCTACCGAGGCACAAGATGGCTGACAACACTTCCTGATTTGGAGTGTTGACAGCCAATTAGCATTAACTCGTGCTCGGGAAGGTACAGAGTACAGTACAGAGTACGGTACTTCATCTATAGATATATCTATGATTTTACTTTTGATTTTCTCAGGAACTACTGAACGGATTTACACCATTTGTAAACAAGCATTTACAATGCAATGGTTTCGCCTTTGGAAAAGTTAGAGCTATTGGCATTGCTCATGACATTTCTTTTTTTTTTTTACTTCTAAATAAATGGCATTGTTGTTTACATTGCAATAGGTCTCACATTTGTTGGAGTTGGAGCTACTGGCATTGTAAATGGCAATGTTTTTTATTCATGCTTTGTTAGCAGTGGAGTGATATTTTTTTTAAGTGCCCACTATACCATATTATAAGCTTTTATAGCAACTATACAGTAAAGCTATAGCTATTTTAACGTAAAAGGGTGTAAATGGATGAATACAAATACCAAAAAGAATCTTAAACTGTATGGTGGAATGTATAGCAGGTGACAGACTACCGATCACAACATACGTACTTTAAGTAATTGTGGAAACCATATGTAATAAAAAAATCGGTAGTATGGGGTGTCAATGACGCTTATGCAAATGATGCTCAGCTGGTGAAGTGGTCAGCTCTGTTTGCAGATGTAAAGTGGTGAAAGGTGAAGTATTCAGCTCTGTCTGCAGGCACAAAGGGATGAATGGTGAAGTGGTCACTCTTCAGCTGTGAACATGCTCTTTACTGTTGCTCATGGGCATCAAGAGAATCTGCCAGGTCTGAGTCATTTCAGACACCTTATGTGAGGGCTGGGGTTTGTAAATGCACCTACATTAAACACCACTAAGAGATGAAGCGATTTCTGTGACATCACGTGATTTTTCTCCAAAATGTTTTTTTCACTTTCACTTTTTGGGTTTTCCGGGATGCTCTGGCATAAGATTCCCGGTTCCACCATAATTCGTTTTGTACAATAAGAAAACACAATAACTAAAAATACTCTCAAACTACGGTTTAACAGAGACACCTTTTTCTGTGTAAAAAGCACCTCACCATGGACCAAGCAGGGGCACGTGCCCCTAATCCACAGCAGGATTGAGACACTTCTCTGACAGGAGTTGTGCCAACCCCCCTGCAGCCAACGCCATGGGTCACAGGAACATGAGATAGAGAGAAGGGGAGGAGATAGAGAGAAGGGGAGGAGAGAGAGAGAGAGGGGGGGGAGAGAGAGAAGGGGGGATGAGAGAGAGAAGGGGGGATGAGAGAGAGAAGGGGGTATGAGAGAGAGAAGGGGGAGAGAGAGAGAGAGAAGGGGGGAGAGAGAGAGAGAAGGGGGGGGTACATGGAGAGAGAAATGGGAAATAGGAGAGAGAAATGGGTGACAGAGAGAGAATTGGGTGACAGAGAAATGGGGGACAGAGAGAGAAATGGGGGACAGAGAGAGAAATGGGGGACAGAGAGAGAAATGGGGGACAGAGAGAGAAATGGGGGACAGAGAGAGAAATGGGGACAGAGAGAGAAATGGGGGACAGAGAGAAATGGGGGACAGAGAGAGAACGGGGGAAGAGTCTGGAAGGGTGAAACGAAAGGGAGAGAAGGCGATAGTTCGGGGGGTACAGGAAAGGGGCAGGAGGTGGACAGGCAATATACATTTTAAAAACAAGCGGTAGATTTGGAAGAGGAAAGCAAAAGAAAGATAGGGCGAGTACAATGTATCAATGGAGGTTGTGAGAGGATGGGAGGGAGAAAGGAAAGGAGGGGGCATACTAAGTGGAGAGGGGTGTGTGAGGACAACGGTGAGCGGGCAGGAGGGACGGCGAATGGAGGAGGTTGAGCTGGTCAGGGTGCGAGGAGAAGAACGAGAGGGAAAGGCAGAGCGAGGAACCAACGAGGAAATAGAGGGGAAACGCGAGAGGGGACGGCTGGGGCATAGGGGAGAGTGAGGGCAGAAGAGAGCCACCCACACACACACACACCCAGAGCCCCCCCCCCACACACACACACACACACCCAGAGCAGTCACATACACACACACTCTGGAGCAGTCACATACACACACACTCTGGAGCAGTCACACACACACACACACTGGAGCAGTCACACACACACACACACTCTGGAGCAGTCACACACACACACACACTCTGGAGCAGTCACACACACACACACACTCTGGAGCAGTCACACACACACACTGGAGCAGTCACACACACACACTGGAGCAGTCACATACACACACACACTCTGGGGCAGTCACATACACACACACTCTGAGGCAGTCACATACACACACACCCTGGGGCAGTCACACACACACACACACACACCCTGGAGCAGTCACACACACACCCTGGAGCAGTCACACACGCGCACACACACAACCTGGAGCAGTCACACACGCACGCACACACCCTGGAGCAGTCACACACGCACACACACACTGGAGCAGTGACATACACATACTGGAGCAGTCACACACACACACACACTGGAGCAGTCACATACACACACACACACACTGGAGCAGTCACATACACGCACACTCTGGAGCAGTCCCATACACACACACCCTGGAGCCCCGGTGTGTCTAAGACGACAACGTACGTTTATCAAGCATCTCAACAAAGCATCAAGGGAACCCTGTTTTGCAAGACTATTTCACCTCAGTTATCATACCACAAATGAGCGGTTTTAAAAAAGAGACCATATTCCATATTTTTAATTGTACACCATGCACCCATAATGACATTTATCCCATATTCAGGTTTAACCATGCTCATTCTTGCGCCTCAAGTTCCTGCTGAATGACTTGTGCAGAGGTGGTCATGGTGCAGTCAATGAGGAGAAAGGTCACAGTTCAAACCCTCTAATCAATACCACTGTCGAGAAGGCTGCACAGATTTACCAGCCCTGGATTTAAAGGTATCCTGGCAACAGCATCACCCCACGCCTGGGCGCTGACACAGCAGTGACGGATTCACAGGGAGAGGACCCCTTAGCAGGGTCAACGCCGTGTACCCCCCAACTCAAACCATAAGACAGGAAGTCCCACGCACCCAGCCTTTGAAGGCACTGCCACACCCCACGTTTCAATCAATGAGCATAACACTCGCACCCTCAAGCTCAGATTCACACTCGGGGAGCCTAACGAGGATAAGGAGACCATTCAGCTTCTGTTCAATTTCATTTTATGGTCACAACCGTTCCGACGCTTAAAATGTTAGCTCGACTCTGAGAACACTAGCGCGAAAAGATAACTTCCTTTACTTCTCCAAGCATTTGCCTCCTACCTACGACTTGCCATCTGACAACGCTATCATGCCTCTTTGACAACTTAGACTATTGGACAACACCCAGCCAGACTGATCCCAGTTACAACTTGACAAGCACTAACAAGGGTAAAATAGGGGGCGGGGGTCACCTACAGCTGCTGTGTGGTCCCCAATACATCTTTGAACGTCAACGGTCCTGTGTTTTACTGAAGCACACGCATAACCGGGATATTCAGATCTCTATTAATGCACGCACTCTCACCTCTCGCACGTCCTGTAGGCACTCGAGCACGGCAAGGTTGTTGTTCCAAGGCTTCCTTGGACAGACACGGCTCACGTCCTCCCGGCAGGCCTCATCATCAGACAGCTTCCATCCGCCGGGCCCACGCCTCACGGTGGACACGACGACTTGCGGCTGCTGTGGCTGTGGGGCAGCCGCGCCCCCTGCCTTCGGGGCGTCTACAGCTATGCCATCCCCACGTACCGCCAAAGCCCACATCCCGCATAACAGCAGCAGCGCCCACAGCTCCATCCCACGTCCACAAGCCGACATCTTGGAACCAGCCACTGACGTTGCGTAGAGGAGGAGGAATGAGTGACGTAGTTAGTATTTAAGAGTGCACAGTGACGTATACGGAAGAAAAAGATACTCAGCTGCACAACGACTTCGAGTTAGTGTAACTGGCGGCCATACTGCAGTGTATTCGCCCTTGGACAATTTGAGAGCGAAAAACAAAGAAACCACCAATACTCCCAAATCTTTGAGTTTAGGTTTTAATTTGTACTTGCAGAACGACTCTTAGATGTTCCTAATGCCGTGGTTGAACCCGGGAGGGGGGCGGGAGAGGACGAGGGGGGCGGGAGAGTACACGAACGGCGGGAGGGGGGCGGGAGAGAACGAGGGGGGGCGGGAGAGTACACGAACGGCGGGAGGGGGGCGGGAGAGAACGAGGGGGGTGGGAGAGTACACGAACGGCGGGAGGGGGGCGGGAGAGGACGTGGGGGGCGGGAGAGTACACGAACGGCAGGAAGGGGGCGGGAGAAGACGGGGGGGCGGGAGAGTACACGAACGGCGGGAGGGGGGCGGGAGAGGACACGGACGGCTGGAGGGAGGCGGGAAACGTGCACAGGACAGCGAGGGGAGGGGGGACGGCGGGAGGAAGGCAGGACAGCAGCAAGCACGGCCCGGCCGGACCAGATTCGGGGGCGTTCCCGGCTTTTGGCTGACGTAGCATGACGTAGCCAAAAGCCAAAAATTCTCGGGAACGCCCCCGAATCTGGTCCGGCCATGACGGACGCCTCTCTGTTCCAATGGCTAGCCTCCATTTATGGAGCTAGCCAATGAAACAGAGGGCGGGACTAAGAGTACACTGTAAGACACATAAGATTTCTCTGGGGGCGGAGCTAAAAGCTCCGTTCCCCAGTCGAAACCTAAAAAGGGTAATTTGCAAACCGAACTCTACCTTTTTGCCAAATTTGGTGTAATTCCGTTCAACCGTTCGGGCTGTAGCCCTGGCTAAAGGTCCCTATGGAAATTTGCATGGGGAAAACACGTTTTGGGACCCCCCTTTTTTCTCAGCCCCCGCTTCACGAATCACCCCCAAACTTTCAGGGAAGGAGCGGAGCAGGCCATTTTCTTGGAGAATTTTGCGTGTATTTGTCGACCGGCGCCAAAGTTATTCCAAATAGAATGTTGCAGATTTCCTATGGAAACTAGGTCCTAACTATAACTACCTACTGGCGGCCGCCAGTAGGTAATATGCGTAATGGCCGTCATTAAACTGCAACTCTAAGCACGCAATTATGGGTCCGTGTCTGCTTTGCTGAAAAGATATTGGCGGAGGTGAGAAGCCGCCCTTTTATACATATATATATATATATATATATATATATTGCGTATATATATATATATATATATCCAATACCAGTCCACCTTTTGTTCAAAAGAAGGAGCTGACTCCGTGAATTTGCTTCAAAATAAGATTAATTTTATTCCGATTTAAAACGACCAATATATATAATTTGTAAAATAAGTACACTTAAAGCAAATAACATGGCATATACCATTTATGTAGAAGTGCAGAATATAATCGATTTATTCTCATTGTTGAAGGAGAGGCATCATGACTTCGATGAAGTTTCGCCTCATATGAGTCATGGCCCCTGCCATTATATATATATATATTTATATATACATATATATCCTCCACTAAACAAAAACGCTTGCACTCGCCCAAGTCGATCTTAAACAGGTTTAATTAGGCCATTGCCAGTTACAGCACTTCTCCTCCACCTATGCGTTTCGGTCTTGGTCACAGTTCGGACAAGTTTGGTGATATATATATATATAAACAAAGCTGCTTCTGCTGCAACGCTGTGACCCATTGAAAAGTGGCGTACACTCCGGCGAAGCAACCGGAACTTTTAGTATTCCAAACAGATAACAGTATCTAGTACGCTCTCAGGAACCACACAACAATCCAGGAGTAAACTTAGGTCTTCAGTAAACTGAAGACCTAAGTTTACTCTTGGATTGTTGTGTGGTTCCTGAGAGCGTACTAGATACTGTTATCTGTTTGGAATGTATATATATATATAATAAAACCTTGCGACCGAGTGTGGACGAATAGTCAATAAAGAAATAAATGAATGCAGTTCCCTTTCATGCCTAATTGGATGTTAGCGGCGTATCCCTTTGAGAAAGTTCAAGACAAACAAACGAAACATGTCAGGACTGCCGGTTGTTGCCAATAAAGAGATGCAAACTTCGTTGAGGTGTGCGGCTATTATTTTCCTTGTGTAAGGATGGTGTTTGGTGAATATATATATATATTTATATATATATATACACACACATGTATATATGATATTTGATAAACATAAAACGTATTATTCTCTGTTTTATTGTAATGTGATAATAAACTCTAATTTGACCCCCTGCATTGTAGTAATAAATGTCTGAACATGATTTTTTTGATACAGGTGCTCGAAATAACGTGTTTTCTGGCCATATATATTTTCACTGCAATAGCAATAATCATGTTCAAGTGCTCTTATTGCATAAAATGCAGTAGTATAAACCTATGTTTTACAGGAAACTATGAAATATGGGAGATGTTCAATGGTTCCCTGGGACATCATCATAGTGACAGTCCCCACACAACTGTCAAGCTTTAAAATTATCAGGGCTTATGTGGAATGGAGGACCAAATTATGCAGAAAGGTTATCTAAATTATTCAGCAAAAAATCTAAATATGCAGAACATTTTCTCACAGTTTTACTTTTTCAGTTCTAACTCGAAACAGCCTTTATCATGGAATATGCAAATTAGGTAGAACATTCTGAGACAAATCCAGTAAATTTAGAAATTATGCAGTAAAAGTGCAAACATATATTACCCCTTCCCATTGTACATTGCTTTATCTAAAATGTACTAATTGAAGTAAAATAAAACCTAAATATTATGATTTCAATCAGGGCCCACTTGTGAGCTGTACTTTGAAGAAAACAGCCTGTGTAAAAAGGTCCTGCAATGCAATGTCGGGGTTCTGGTGATTTACAAAACACTCTGCTTTAGACCTCGTGGTTCATGATATCAAAAGAAACACTCGATGACCGCATTGTATCATATCATACTGTTAAAGCGAAAAGAGAGAGCAGGGCCGTACTATGAATGGAAAAGTGAAATGAAAGCAGCGAAGAGCTCATCCGAAAACTAGTTGACCAAAATGACTGAGCAGGACAGGAAGGAAACCTGGATGGAAAAGAAAGTCGTTTTTGAGGCTGGAAATTAGTTTGCCTGGGGCATATGAGCGGAATGATATGACTTTATGGTAATATTTTGCTCTGCAGGACAGAGCGCTGTGGAAAATGAATTGCGAAGGGATTTCAAGTGGGGACAATCAGGCCAAGTGTTATCTGTTGTAGCAACTCTGAACCTGGCAGATTCCTTACCATTATTTCTGCCATCTGCTTGTCAATTTGAAAAGCAATGAATATATTTCCCTAACCAGTTGCCCAAATGATTTAACCAATGACTATCTAAAGACTCCAACACTTTATTGCATCCTACTCATTACGGACCCTTGCAGCACTCTTTCCTAGCATTCGAGCCATCTATGCTTACAGCTACTTTTTGGCCACTTACAGATGGGCAGGTAGAAATGCAATGAAGTTTGGTATGTTTCATCTTTGCTGGCTGACTCTTCATTAACGCTCCTTCTTCATTAAATCATTTATAAGCATTCAGAGCCTTTTAGAAAGCATGCACTTCCTTGCGCATCTGCTTCCATTGCACCCTAAGACTACCTGTCCCAATCACAACTACCAGCACGAGTTCAGAGAAAACTCACAAATTGGCCCAAACTTTGTTGTGTACATATAGAATTATTGATGTTGTACACTTGCTGTTAGAATTGAAATTTCTGGTTGGCTAGGGCATGCATCAAAGCCAGGCAGAAACCACCACTCTAGTCAGGGCAAGAGTGTTACACGTTGAAGATAACCCCTGCTCACCCCCTTGGTAGCTTGGCACGAGCAGTCAGGCTTATCCTAGACGCAATGTGTAAAGAGTTTGCGCAACACATACAGCAGCAGCACACTAGGCACACCAGAAAAGAGACTCCATAGAAGGTTAAATAAAAATTATTCTTTGTATTATCATAAACACATTAGAATCATAATCACACATATACACTGTGCCAACTGGCACTAGGCAATATTCACAGGGATTATATACAGGACAGGGCCACTGTCGGAACCTTTAGAAAGCACTAGCAGCACATATAAATTACAACTAGGGACTACTGGTAAAATACTGTACTTAGCATTAGTATTAGCAACATAACCGCATTATGTCTGCATCACATTAGGCATAGACACATTATGCGTAAACTTAATAAGCATAAACACATTAGGCAAAAGGCGTAGAACACATTGTGCATAAGTCACAAAAACATTATGCATACATCACAAGCATAAACACATTATTCAGCTTTGTAGAGTCTTGCGCTCTCCACACACTGGCACGTGGCCAAATGGCCTACTGTGGGGCTCAAATGCCCTTTGTCCCAAAATCTCAGGGCGTAAATGTAGGGCCTCTCAAGTAGCCCTCTGGCTGCTAATGCAGCAAACATACAACGCAATGCATTGGGGGGCGTGAGATGCAACTTGTCCCTACCTCATAATAAAGCAAAAGATGCTCCCCGTTGCAGCTGCCGGCACTCTCGCAGTGCAGCTGAGGAATCCCCTTGGCACTGCCGTGCTTCCTGAGCCCCCACTGGGACTCTAAAAACAATTGGCCCCACGTCGCAGCTGCCCGCGCTCTCGCAGTGCAGCTGTAGCAGAGGGAAAACACTGGCAACACCGTGCCTAGGGAGCCCGTGTTCACTGGGCTCCTCCCGGTGCCCTCAGTCGGCACCAACAATGCCCTGGCAGGCCCCACTCACCGGGGCTTGGCTGCTGAGGAAATTGGGAGCAGTCGGTGGCCAGCACCAAGGAGCCTGCACTCTTTGGTCCTTCTTCTGGGAGCCAGCGAGGCTCCAACTTCCCTCTGACTGCTGCGTGTGGGGCTCTCCTCACTTCTCTGGCCTCCAGGGACCCGCCTCTTGGGCCGCGCGGACCGCGCTTTGCAAGCCCCTCCTCTTGCTGGTAACCAGGAAACACGGGGCTCTCGTCACAGGTCACTATGGCCCCCGTGTAACAACCGGCTGCACCTCCACCGTACTTCCACTCTAGGGACAAAGGGGTGGAAATGGAGCCTGTGAGGCTCTCGCACTCTCAGCAGGCCCCGCCCACAGTCAGGCACGGGTGCCTGACTTCAGTTCTCGGCGCTCCTTCTACCAGCGCAGAAGCGCGGGGTAGGCTCCCGTCGTTAACGGAACACAAATGCGGGGTGGGCTCCCATTCTATTTCAGGGCAGAGATGCGGGGTGGGCTCCTGCTCCACTGAAATGCAGAAATGCGGGGTGGGCTCCCGCTTCTTGTAGCATAAAAGCGGGGTGGGTTCCCGCCTCTAAACGCACACTAATGTCCGGGGGCTACCGCCAACAGGAACACAAACGCGTGGTGGGCTCCCGCTTCCCATGCAATGCGGGTTAGGCTCCTGCTCTTCTTGCAGCAGCACGGGGAAATCCTTACACCGTGGATTCCCTCTGGACGATGTGCAGCGCAGCGCTGCAAAGCAAAGATGTTCTTCTTGGAATAAAGTCGCGCCGACGATGCGCTAAGCCCCTAAAAGTTTCAGGGCAAAGGCTGGGTCTAGGCAGGCCAGCTCACAGTGCCCTCCAGCTGGGAGGCAGTCCCTCGTGGCGTTTCCTCCTGGGGCCCAGCAGCAGCAAGTCCCAAGTCACAAGAAAAGCACAACCAAAATTATGGGGTCACAGCCCCAGTACTTATACAGCATTTTCCTTTTTTCTGCGCTGATACAGGGCTTGGGGGAACCAGCCTCAACTATTCTGTGGTGTTTTGGAGCACTCTTTATAGGCCTCCTCTTCCCCTTTGTCAGGTGGGGGCTCTGTCATCAGACCAACACATGGGGGCGGAGCCAGCATTCGCCTAGGCAGGCACAGACCTATTCAGAGTTAGGGGACTACTCCTCCCATTACTCAAAATGCAGATCCCCTATTCAGCCTAGCGCTGAGTCACCCTGCCCTCCCTGAAGCCACACACACCTCACCAGCCCCTGTCACTCCAGAGCCAGACATGCAATACACATCAGGCCGGCAGACACATAGCACACACAGATGCCAACTTCTAAAAGTGGCATTTCTAAAATAGTGATACTAAATCTGTGCACACCATTGCGCAGCATTTATTATTATTATTCCTACCATACCAAACTTGAACACGCTGCTCCTCTCATATCAGGAATTACCATGGAAACACTTATCAGGGAATCCCCAATGTATTCCTATGAGAGGGCAGCCTCACAGAAGTGAGAAACCAAAATAGCTTTCTGATGGACACACCTGCCAGTGGATTCTTTGTAAATATCCCCTGCGCCAGCAGCATTTGGACATTTTTGTAGCTCTCTATGCCGACGAGGTCGTGGACGACGTCACAGAGGCACGGCTCCGCTCGCGACCTCGCTGACGTCACTGGATCCGTAAGAGAGCCTCGTTGGCGTGATGACGTCAGTTCTTTTTTTTCCGCGCCGTCGACGCTAAAGTTTTTTTTTTTTACTCTCTGTGGTTTGCTACTTTGTGTTTGCTAGCTTGTATCCTGTTTTCTTTGGTTTCTCTTATCGAAGATGTCGTCGAGAAAATCAGGATTTAAGCCATGCAGGGAGTGCGGTGGACACATGTCCATTACAGATCCACACGACGATTGCGTATGGTGTTTATCATCGGACCATGACGTTGAGGATTGCGTTTCCTGCAGGAAAGTGAACCTGGAGGCTCTGAAAGAAAGGGAAGCCAAGCTGTTTATGGCGAAGATGCCTAAAGTAAAGAGAGGCCGGAGGAGATCAAGATTCAGGTCGAGCTCGAAGTCGACGTCGGGTCATGCTTCAAAACCCAAGAAGCATAAGAAGAAGAAGAGGCACGGATCTCGACACCGTTCGGATAAGGAAGGAGCTCAAGCGTCGTCTTTGAAAGTCCATCGACATCGTGAGGACTATGTATCTCCTTCTCCGGAGAAAGCGACTTCACCTATGGCTTCACCAGCGCAGTCACCGGCGCCGATTCCTTCTCCATCTTCGGAGCATATACCGGCTCCGGTAGAAGAGGTACCAGAACCTGAAGGTCCATCGACTCCATTGGATCCACCGTCGGCATGCAAGAGTCCGGTGAAGCCTAAGCCTGAGCGTATTCCAGGAGAGTACCCTCCTTTTCCTGGTCCAGGGCAAGACCCATTGCATTATCTTAATGCTATGTATGGTGTCTTTGCGAGGGCAATGTACCCCTCTGGTGCACCTTCGGGTCCAATGGGTCCAATGGGTCCTATGGCGTTCAATTTGGGGATTCCTCAAGCCTATCCTCAGGCTCCCTTTATGCCTTTTCTTCCTGCGGCTCCGGCCTAGCATTTCCTGGCGCCGAGGACGTCGATGCCGATGCCGATTCCACCATCTCTGGTGCCATCAGCTCGACCTCAATCAACTTCGATCGTGCCCCTGGATCCGGGTTCGATGCCAGTTCCGAATCCATCGGAGCCGTGTACAACTCCGTTAGCGCTGGCTCCCAAGATAGGGTCCAGGCGGGAGGCACAAAGATTGTTGGAGGAACAGCAATATAGGGAGGATGAGATAGAGGAAGGTGAGCTTCAGGAGTCAGAGGACTTTTTTGAGGACTTAAGAGTGGCAGGTGGACTGGATGTATCACCAGAATGGCAACTCTCTCCTCCTTCGGAGGTTCCCTCTAAGGATGTGGCTCCCTACCACACTGTGATACGTAAGGCTGCTGATCTTGTAGGTTTACAACTCCCTACAGCGGAATTTAAATCCAACATTCTGACAGAGGTACTCCATTCTCCTTCTGCAGTAATAGAACCCTACCATTCAATGACTCCATCACTGAACCGGTTATGGAGGTTTGGCAAAAGCCCTTTTCGGCTCCGGCAGTCTCAAAATCTGTTGCCAGGATATACAGGACGGCTCCAGGAGATCCGGAGTTTTTATCCTCACATCCCTCACCGGAGAGCCTAGTTATCCAAGCTGCCTGCTCAAAGAAATCGGCTGGTGCTTTTCTACAGACTCCGGGTGACAGAGAGTCAAAGAGACTGGATCAGGCTGCTAACAAGTTTTTTTCTTCAGCGTCTATGGCACTTAAGTCCACCAATGCTACTTGCCTTTTCGGCAGGTACATTCATGCCTTAATGGATTCTGCTAAACAGCTGGCTCCAAAGTTATCGGAGGAGGATAGAAAGAATTTTGATGAGGTCTTGTCTGACACGTAGGCTGCTGCAAGACAGGTGATCCAGAGAGGTCTTGATTCTGCGGACTCAGTAGTCAGGATAATGGGGTCTTCAGTGGCATCTAGGAGGAGTGCCAGGCTTAAGTCTTCGGAGTTCGCTCAGGATGTCCAGGCGACTCTTTTGGACCTCCCGTTTGATGGGTCTGGACTTTTTGAAAAGAAGGTGGATTCTGCTTTGGAAAGGTTCAAGGAAAGCAAGGCTACAGCCAAGTTCTTAGGTCTGCAGGCTCAACCTAGGGGTTCTTTCTATAGGAAGTACAGAGGCTTTGGGAGGTCGTCCTTTCGGACCTACAAACAGCTTCAGCAGCAGCAGCAAACGCCCTAATTAAGTTATATAGGGGCAGAAACAGAGGTCGCCCATGAGGTCGTCAGCCCCCCTCCTCTTCCTCCTCCTCTACCTCTCCCCCTCTTACCACAGCAAAGCAGCCCTACATCCACCATTCTGGATCCTGTTGGTCCTGTGGGGGGTCGGCTTACTCATTTTCTGCAAGATTGGGAATCGGTCACTACAGACCTTTGGGTTCTCAATCTTATGGAGAATGGGTTTGCCCTTCCCTTTCGGGAATTCCCTCCAAATTACCCTCCTTGCCAAGGGGCTTGCTCAGAGGATCATCTTCTTCTCCTGCAGGAGGAAGTTCTAACATTACTAAAAAAAGGGGCGATAGAGGTAGTGCCAGAGCGGGAAAGGGGTCAGGGATGCTGTTCCCGGTATTTCCTGATACCCAAGAAGGATGGCAGTTTACGTCGAATCCTGGATCTCAGTATCTTGAATCTTTTCTGAAGCAAGAGAAGTTCAAGATGCTCACCCTAGCACAGGTTCTTCAAGCGCTGCAGCAAGAGTACTGGATGGTGTCGATCAACTTGCAGGACGCATATTTTCATATCCCGATCCTGAAATCGCACAGAAAGAATCTCCGTTTCACGGTGGGGTCACAACATTATCAGTTTGCGTGTCTCCCGTTTGGACTTATTACTGCACCTCGGGTCTTCCCCAAGGTGATGGCAGTGGTGGCAGCCATCTCAGAAGATTGGGGATTCCAGTTTCCCCTATCTGGACGACTGGTTGCTCAAAGCAGAGTTGCCAGAGAAGGTGCTTCATCATTTGCAAGTGACAACTCAGCTGTTGTACAAATTGTGTTTTTCGATAAATGTGCCCAAGTCTCACCTGGTGCCCTTTCAGCACATCCTGTTTATAGGGGTGGTACTGGACACTACTGTCTGTCGAGCATTCCCTCCTCCTCAAAGGATTCTCGACATTCAGGAAATGATTCCTTTGTTTTGAATGGAGCGGTCGTTCCAGTGCTGAAGGTCCTTCGCCTGCTCGGTTGTTTGCTTCCTGCATTCTGTTGGTCAGCCATGCATGCTGGCACATGAGGGCGCTCCAGTGGTGTCTCCGCAGGCAGTGGTATCAACACAACGGAGATCTCAGGGAGTCAATCAGGATCTCCAGAGAAGCTGCTGCGGATCTGTCTTGGTGGAGTGTGGAGGGCAATCTGTCTCAGGGAAAGCCCTTCCATCTTCCTCCATCGGTGGCCACAGTGATAACGGATGCCTCCACCCTAGGGTGGGGTGCTCATCTGAGGGATCTGGAGATCAAGGGTCTTTGGTCTCCAGAGGAAAGGTTGCTTTACATCAACCTTTTGGAGTTGCGGGTGATACGTTTAGCGCTCAAGGCCTTCCTCCCTTCCCTTCGCGGTCAGTCGGTACAAGTCCTGACGGACAACACTACCGCGATGTGATATGTCAACAAGCAGGGAGGAGTGGGGTCGCATTGTCTCTGTAGAGAGGCTCTGCGTCTCTGGTCCTCGGTTCAGGACCATCAGATTTGTCTGATGGCAAATCACCTGGCCGGAGTTCTGAACGTACGTATAGACAGTCTCAGTCGGCAATTGTTCTGAACGTGCGTACAGACAGTCTCAGTCTGCAATTCTCTGCCGACCACGAGTGGAGGCTTCATCCGGAGGTAGTTCGTCACGTCTTTCGGACATGGGGAACTCCTCGGGTGGATCTGTTTGCCACTCACCAGAATGCTCACTGCCTGTCATTCTGCAGTCTCCAGTTTCCGAAACAGGGGGCTTTGGGGGACGCGTTTCAGTTGAGTTGGGGCGCACAACTCCTTTACATGTTTCCTCCCATACCCTTGATTCCTCGGGTTCTGAGGAAGATTCGCCAAGACCGGGCCCAAGTCATATTGATCGCCCCGGATTGGCCAAGAGGGTGTGGTACACAGATCTTCTCCACCTCTCCTCGTGCCCTCCGCTTCGTCTCCCTCTCAGGGAAGACCTCCTCTCACAATCGCAGGGGCAGGTTCTACACCCCCACCTCCAGAGCTTCCCACCTCCAGAGCCTACACCTTCATGCCTGGAGATTGAACGGGGCAATCTGAATTCTTTCTCTCTTCCTTCTGACGTGGTGGACGTTATTTTGTCTGCCAGACGTCTCTCCACCAAGTCTATTTATTCTTATAGGTGGTCCAAATTTGTCCATTGGTGTGCGGAGAAGTCTATTGACCCTTTGAGGGCTCGCTTATCCGACATTCTTCAGTTTGCTCTGTCTCTGGCCCAGCAGGGTTTTACTGTGGCTACTGTGAAAGGTTATTTATCGGCTTTGTCGGCATTCCTTTGTTTGCCGGATCAGCCGTCTTTGTTTAAGTCACCTATTGTATTACGTTTCATTAAGTGCCTTACCAACAAATTTACGCCTACTCCATTTATTGTGCCTCAGTGGGATTTAAATCTGGTCTTAACCTACTTGATGGGTTCTCCTTTTGAACCCTTGCACAAGTGTCCCTTGAGACTACTGTCTTTCAAGACTGTTTTTCTTGTTGCAATTACCTCGGCAAGGAGGGTAGATGAGCTTCAAGCTCTGAGTTCAACCCTCCATGCTTGACCATTCATGCTGAAAGAATGGTACTCAGGACCAGGGCTGCTTTTCTGCCTAAGGTGGTAACCCCCTTCCATATGGGGCAGTCCAATATCCTTCCTACCTTTTATCCTCCCCCTCACCCTTCCAAGGAGGAGGAGCGGCTTCACCGTCTGGACCCTAAGAGGACGGTGAGCTTTCACCTCGATAGGACTAAAGACTATCGTGTGGACGACCAGCTCTTTGTGGGTTTTGCTGGCTGCAGGTAAGGAAGAGCAGTGCACAAGCGCACACTTTCCAGATGGATTATCTTGTACATCAAGATCTGTTACTCCTTGGTTGGTAAGGACCCTCCAGAGGGTATACGAGCTCACTCTAATAGAGCAAAGTCTTCTACATCTGCTTTGTCTAGAGATGTTCCTGTAGAGGACATTTGTAGAGGGGCAACTTGGGCCTCCCTCCACACTTCGCGAAGCATTACTGCTTAGATTCGGATGTGAGGAGGGATGGTCACTTTGCGCGCTCTGTCCTGCAGGATTTCCTGGTATAAAAGAGTGGACACCCTCCTCCGGGAGTGGGGACTGCTGTGGGATTCTATTCACAAGGTATGGAATCCACTTGCAGATGTATCCACCAGAAGAACAAGTTACTTACCTTCGGTAACGCTTTTTCTGGTGGAAACAGTATCTGCCTGTGGATTCCTCACTGACCCACCGCCTCTCCGTTGTCCACTCTTCTAGACCTGCAAAGTGTTTTATTTTATGATTAAATATTTCAATGGAAATGTTTAACTGTTTTTGCTTTTTGCATTGCATTCACACTATGTGTTGGTTTGAATACTTTGTACTGTGTATACTGTACCTATTTATGTCGGTCCGCCCGTGTGCCTCTGATTCACGGAAAAAAGGGCGGAACTGACGTCATCACGCCGACGAGGCTCTCTTGTGGATCCGGTGACGTCAGCGAGGTCGCGAGCGGAGCCGTGCCTCTGTGACGTCGTCCACGACCTCGTCGGCGTAGAGAGATACAAAAATTTCCAAATGCTGCTGGCGCGGGGGATATTCACTAGGTGAGGAATCCACAGGCAGATACTGTATCCACCAGAAAAAGCTTTACCGAAGGTAAGTAACTTGTTTGTTTGTCACTACCAGGACAAGTCACGCACTTAAGGTACAAGTCCTACCTTTTACCTACAATGCACCCTGCCCATAGGGCTAGCTAGGGCCTACCTTAGGGATGTCTGACATGCAGTACAATGGGGGTCACAGACGTGGCACACACCTTAGGTGTCACATCACAGCAGCAGTAACGCTGCGCGCACAGGCCCTGCAATTGCAGAGGCCTGAGACAGGTTTGAAAGGCTACTTTGGTGGGTGGCGCAATCAGCACTGCAAGCCCACCAGTAGCAATTAATTTACTGACCCTGGGTATATGAGATACCACTTTACAAGGGACTGACAGATACTCCTTCTGGCAGTCACTGCAAGTGTATACCAGTCACTGCTGAATTTTTTTTAATTGCGTTTATGTAGCGCTTAGTTCCACTGATGAGGCATCAAAGCGCTTTTTGACGAGTAGCACACTGTTCCGGAATTCAAAGAGGATTAGTATAGGGAAATATGAAATTAATTTAAGCGATGGATATGTGAGTCTTTCAGTTGGATTGAAAAGGATAGTGGAGAGATAGAAGTGGGAAGTGTCTAGAAAGTGTTTATTTGGAGATCATAGCAGCAGGAGGACTTTTGTGATAAGTGGGGGGAGAGTCAGAGGGAAGGGTTTAGTAAGGCTTGTTTGGGAGATCTGAATAGTAAAAGAGGTTTGAGATGATGCAAGGGAGGGGTAGAGAAGGGAAGAGTCAAGAAGGGGTTATTTTGGGGATCATAGTAAGGGTATAGTAGGAAAGAGTCCAGAAAGAGTTATTAAAAAATACAAATATGTTGTAAAGAGAGGAGTATCTTGATGAACAAGACCAAGCGACAATCCTAGGCCCAGTAAACACCGAGCTAAACGTAAATCCTCTTGGAAGGAGAATCACTAGAAAAAGTGATAAGCTTTCTCTATTTGGGAGCAATCCTCGCATCCCCTTTTGATTGAAAGGCGCTATTGAGAGGATGGAATTGGCAACAAGTGAGTAATAAGGATTGCCAAACTTGGCAGCAAAATTATGAGATTCTTCCTGCCAAAATGGATGCCTTACTCTATGACACACAAATGAGGAGTTTACAACCAGGCCAAAGCCCATTTTCAGCAGTACTCACTTTTGGCTTCGTTGATGCAGAGTGTGGTAATCACATCTCTGGATACAAGGCCTTACAAGTGCTGAAGAATCAACTCCTTTTATGGAAGAATGCTGACCGTAACTAATATCTGTTAAAACCCACT
The DNA here is from genome assembly GCF_964263255.1 of Lissotriton vulgaris. Lineage (NCBI taxonomy): Eukaryota > Metazoa > Chordata > Amphibia > Caudata > Salamandridae > Lissotriton > Lissotriton vulgaris. Next base: position 1,478,914,320 of record NC_141694.1, read on the forward strand.
GCCAGCATAAATATAGAAAATAGATGGGAATTGCGAGCTCGATGGACCCCAGAATACTCACCCATTGTGACGATATAGGAAGAACTGCAGAGCGAAATCTAAAAAGAGAAATTGGACAGACTTGTATATTTACAATGGAAAAACTATCTATCTTCCTTGTCGCATGGACCTGTAAGTAGCAGAATTAAAAAACCTGAAGGAGGCATCTTTTTTGCAACACTAGAATTTAAACAATTTAAAGCAAGTCAATGAAAACAAAGATACAAAACTGTTAACTTTCACCATTGCTTATGCAATACTGGACAAAGGTAGATTTACACCATGTGCCATTTTCAGGAATTTAAATACTTATCAACATTTTAAGGGACTGGCATGTTCGAAGCTACGAGGAAAAGACAACATACATTCTGTTTTTCTACCTTATGTCCACAGAAGTGGACGGCTGTTTCAACTAAGTATTCGGGTAAAGGCCGTAAAGGCCAGTGGTGCCGATTTGGGAACTGGGGAACTAGATTCGAGTCTCGGCGACTGCTCAACATCATGTGATTCTGGGCAAATCACGTAATCTCCCCGTGCCTAAAAAAATGAATGTGCCCTTGCGTAATGTAACTAGTGCCTTATAAGTGCTTCATATCCTTCGAGTCGAGTTCGCTCTATATAAAACTGCTAAATAAAAATGTTAGAACGAAATAGATGAATGGGAAAAGCAGCACAAATGAAAACATTACTGGTGGGAACAGGATACGCCACTCGAAGAGTGCTAATCAGGAGTTATTTGCCAATCAAGTCGTCTGGTTCCCCATGACCAAGTAGACGATCAAGAGTGACAAAGTAGGTTGACAAAGTCAAGTAATTGAAGGTCCGTGAATGGAAGGGAGCATTTTCAATTTTCTGCCAGTTTTCCACGTTATTTTAATCCAGTTGTCTTTGTTGGTCGGTATTTCAGCTCCAGGCCTCACAAACTGTTTATCACGCACTTAGGTATGCAGTTGGGTAACATAATAGTGTATTAACACCGCGGATGACTTTGAATGGACAGGTCTTGGATTAAGAACCCAAACAAAATCCAGACAGGCCTGCCATGCTACAAGTCTGTTTAATGGTGTTCTGTGTTGGAAGGTCATTTCTGCCCTGTCTACTTCTCTCAGCTGTCTCCTTCTCTCAGCTGTCTCCACACACTCCCCCGTGCAAACATTCCTGATTCCTTTATAAGCTCGGTCCATTCCTCTTGTTTCTTCCCCCACTATCACACCACCCTTTTTTGGTTTAATGGTTTGTTTTGTTGCATGCAAAGGCTAAAATCAATAGATACAATCAACATCTCAAAACAGTAGGCAGTACCAACCTTTTACTTTGCATTAAGCAAAAGGAGTTCACATTGAACTCTGCTGGCATCATTTTGTACCCCTCCTAGCTCGGTTTTGGAAACCCATTTTTACAAACACTGACCTCACACACCATATTATCAGGCTTCACCTTTCTCTCCCGTTCGTCCTCGTTAACAGAAGCACTGCTCCAAACGCAGCTACCCGCTTTTTCTACATCATACTCCTGCAGTTATTTCAACCCACATTTACCCTGCTGTAACAATCGGCCTGCCACACATGTATTCAATCAATTGAAATATTCCAGAAAAGAATGAGAATCCTAAAGGTTCACTGTGAATCTTGAAATCCTAAGTGTTGCCTTAGTAGAGATTGTTGTATTAAACTTGCAGCAAAGGCGTATGATTAATATGAACATCATATGTAACTTCTGACACATAAAACAGTAATGCAATCCGGCCTAAAACGCTGACAGTGCCTGCGGGCCAATGTTGAAATCCTTCATTTCCAATTTTTCAAATATCCGTGAGAGAAAGGTGTTACTTACTGTCCCTCCTGAATGGATTTAACACTTTACTGCCCAGTAAGCACTGGCATGGGTAGTGATTAGGACACCCTTTTCTATGTAAAACATGTGTTGCTCATAGCATCCTTAACGCGCTTTTTAAGCCCCACTGTACCAATCCAATGTGCAACCCTTCTTAAGCAAGCCTCTCACCACAAGGCCTTTTTAAAAAAGATTGTGTGTGAATTTTGAGTGATATCCGCATAGGCCAAGGTTTGACGGTTTGGATTCTCATTAACAGGAGGAATAATATTGATGGTAATTTCTACCAGTTTGTGCTGTGTGTGTGCGTCATCCGTGGACTCCTATTCCGAGGTTTGGCTTAATTTCACAAACATGTTTTAGAAGGACTTAGAATTCCAGCCCTTCTAAAGTTTTCTGTATGGATTAGTTACGGGGTTTAATAAAAATCCTACCACGCAATTGTCCCTAGGTCAATTTTGGCTAGTCAGACCTACTGATGTTTATCAGGATAAAAAATGACTGGCAGTTACACAGATATGTGTAATTCGGTGTGGTAAGTACCAAATTCAGCATGGTATGCTCCATTTCTGAGCTAAATTTACCGGACAGAATAATGACATCACCCCAGAGAGTTTATGAGGTCCAGTAAATACCTCAACCCCCTAAAGGGCTCTAGTCATGCTCCTTTTCATTGCATTGTAAACGTAAATAATTGATACCCACCTACTTGTCAATACCTTCTGAAACGCAGCCGAGCAGGATTCCAAACCAAAAGTCATGCCTTTAATCAGGTATGCTCTAAACTCTGTCATAAATGATGTGAGATAACAGGATGAGGCGTGGAGCACAATTTGAGGATACGCTGATTTGCTGAGGAAAGGTCATAAGTTGGGAACAACTTTGCGCATCCCATATTATCAAGTATTTCAGTGTTTTCATGGAGAGCGTGTCGATTGATGTAGTTCCTTTCATGTTCCTGAACTGCATGCACGTCCCAATCAAGTTATCAGATTTCCAGTCATCTGTATGACTATGGACCGATCATTCGTCCATTACACCCCCAACCCGTCTCCTCATTAAGTTGTTTCCTCGTACTGATAAGTAGATTTTGAGCCTTGTAATCAGACACATTAGCCCCCTCCCCCTAAATGTTATGATAAAAGCCTTTCTATTTATCCAGTTTTGCTATTAATCATCTGATACCCTCCCGTAGAGCAATATAATGTATTCCTTGGCCCTCAGATGTAACTTTATTTTTCAGTAGTCTTGATGTGCCCAATCTAAACCAGACACCAAGTCTCTGGCCAAAAACCAGTCCCAGGAATGCACTTCTCAATAAATAGTAAACATGACTTGAAATAGCCCAGTAATCTGGGAGATCTCCGATAGATACTCAAAATGATATCAGATGTTCTTAATTTCCTGATCACACCTTTCTGATTTTGGTAATACCCCAAAAGTGGCACAATGGCACTCTAGTAACCACACTTTTCCATCAAAGTCCCATTTATCCCCATTTTGCACTGAACACTTGGGATGCTTTATAATTGAACCCTCAGCACTAACATAACCTCAAGCTAACCATGCCCTCATGTTGCCCCCTCTACCTCAACACAACTCAGCCTACGTTTGACTCTTTCTTTGTTATTCAGGAGCTCTGTTTTTCACTAGCTAGAGATTGGGAGACAGATTAACAACCACCTCCTCAGAGATGGTAGCCATGTGCTATAGAAATGTCTGGTGCAGCAACTTCGGCCTAACCGGTATTATTTTTTGTAAAGCGCAAACTAATCACCCCTAAGGGTCTCAATGCACTGGGGGCAGCCTGAGAGTCCTATAATGCTCAGCTGATCTGCCTCCGGTGCTGGGGATCAAACCGTGCCAGATCAGCCGCCCTGGCCACTGCACCATACCTCTCCTCCAAACAAACTAAAGCAGAAAGTGGTAGCTGCACAGTTCCCATGGGGAGTTTATTTGGTTTATTTCTTCTTGCACAGGCCAGTAAAAAGCCTATCTTCCACGTGTTAATCAAGCATAATACATAAGAATCAAATCTATCAACCAACAACAACTTCATGAAAACATCTAAACATTAAATGAAAAATTCACATGATTAAGACAGTATCTTTTCAGGTTTTCCTTAAAACTACAAGGACTTTGGATGGAGAGTGAAGCGGTTTCTGCAGCTGATCCCATAGCCAGGCACTTGATACGGCTAGGCACTGAAGGTTGACCTTCAGCAGCATATAGAAATATAGGCACCACTAGGGTAGGACCAACAGTAGAACATTTTAAGCATCTTGTTTACAAACCGAAATGGAATCTATTTTTTTTTATAAACCATTTTTTTATAAAAACATACTACTAGACCATGTTCAGTAGCATACTTTCTCTGTGCAGAGTACAGTTACAGCATAATAATGTTCAAAATCACAGTTTTATGCATGGTGACCGAGTGTGCATGTTGCAGTGTCGTTTTAGATAAGAAGAACTGACAAAGTATTAAAAGGAAGAAAAACAACACCAACCCCCTTCCTGCCCCCTGTGAATCTCACCAAAGGTCAGTCACAGGTAAAACAGCAAGGGTAGGAACATTGAAAGTCAAAATCCTCTGAACAATGTGGACATCACAGGGCATGAGAGGGATCAGACCAAGCGCCTCACCAGGAAGGAGAGATAAAGAGGCGGACAATAGGAGGAGGTGTGGGGAGATCCGTCGTCCAGATGTGAGCCACAGTGGGAGCAACTATGGGGGTTGGGATCCTTCAGAAGGCTAAGGTACAAAATCACAAAAAATCAAGTTACAGTGGTCTGCAAGAGGGAATTTTCTAAGTCCACGATACTCCTCACAGCAGAGTGCCCTCCCGGTTTCCTTCGTATGTTAGTCCGCCACCCAATGGTGCTGGTCGGCCAGGTAGTAGTGTATGAAATTCGGGTACCCATGTCCACACTAGAGGGTGGAAATAGAGCATGCACAATGCAACTTTTTTTCAACCTGGTACCCAGATCAGATCCACTAGCAAGGAGTCAATTCAATTCATAAAGCTTTATTCGGAACATTTAAAAAAAATGTCCATAAAAGCACATACAGTTACAGATACACACATTTCATTGAACATTACACATTTCATCAAAGAAAACACATGATACATAATATCCAGAGGGGGATGGAATAAATATTTAAAATATTTAAAAACACATACTTTTCCTGGCGCTAATAGCTTTAAGCAAAAATGTGGCAGTAAAAAAGCAAATGTCCGGATGGTGCAAATTAAAAAGCAGTCTCATTGCGTCCGTAGTTGTTCTCACTCCAAATCTGTTTAACATTGGCTTTAGGTAGAATTTCCATAATTCCCTATACAGTTCGCATGTTAATAAAAAGTGCTTAGTGCTCTGTTCCGTTTTGTTATCACATTCACAGGGGCCAATAGGGCACATTTTAATGTTAGGGCACGCAACGAGATAATGTACTATTCCCATCCTCATTCTAGTTAGTACAAACTGGTGCGAAACTCTAGTCACCTGTGACAAGTACGGATGAAAACCATTAAAATCATTCATGTTATTGTACAGTACACATGTGGGTAATTTAGAATCCTCCAAAAGACGTCTTTCATTACAATGGTTCAAGAAAATTGTTTTCATATTTGAATCAGAGATATCTGAGACACTGTAAGGATCATTAATCACATTGGTCCCAAAAATCTTTTGGAAACGTTCAGTGATGTATTTAATCCAAGGGATCTTTAAGTACTGGTCTAATGAGAGACAGTCCTCAATAATTGCTCTATTCAATGAGGTACCGTCACTGAGCCAAATGGAGCGCCACAATAGTAGGGGTTTTAACATAATCATATCACTGAGGGCTTGAGTCCCTGTTTCCTTATGAACCAAGGAGTTGGAGGTAGACTTGGGTAAACACAGGAGCCTTTTCAGGAAGATATTCTCCTCTACCTGAAGGCTCCTTGCTGGTGACACACCCCAAACACCAGCCCCGTAAAGGGCTGCTGAAAGACATCTGGACTGATAGATTTTTAACATGTCTTTAATACGTCTATTCCCCAGCTTCTTGGCAAACAAAAAGACCCCGTTAGCACTCCTAATCATCTTTGTTCTGACAGCATTATGTTCGGTGGCCCAGCTCCCATTGTTGGAAAAAGTAATTCCCAAATAGCAAAAATGATCAACTTTTTTGACCAATTCATCATCAATAAAATAATGGGTTTTACCTTTCATTATGGCTCTTCCGGGCCCACACTCCATCACATATGTTTTTGATTTATTGATCACCAGTTTCCTGCTTTTGATGAACCGTACAAAACGGTCCATCAGACGTTGAAGACCCAAGGTAGTCCTAGACAGTAACACTGCGTCATCCGCATAAAGTAAAACAGGTATGCTAAGATTATTAGCTCTAGGGGCATCCGCCGTGACTGTCTGCAGGACAGAATCTACCTCATTTATGAAGAGGGTGAAAAGCAGGGGTGCTAAAACACACCCCTGTCTGATCCCCCTTCCGATCCCAAATTTAGTCGTACACTCCCCATTGGGTCCATAACGGACACTGGTGCTAAGCTTTTCATATGGGCGGGCGAGGAAGTATATTATACCTTCAGGTGCCCCCATTTCTAATAATTTGACCCATAATATAGCGTGGTCTACCAAATCAAAAGCGCTGCTTAAGTCAGCGAAACATAAATAAAGCGACCCTTTTTTGGCCTGGGTATATTTCCCTACCAAGAGTTCTAGATTCAGGCACTGTTCGATGGTGCCACGGCCTTTTCTAAATCCAAACTGCCAATTACTTAAGATCTCATTGGTTTCTGCCCATTCCTCTAGTCTTACAAGAAGGACCCTACTCATAATTTTGACAGATGAGTCCAGTAAGGATATTGGTCGGTAATTTTTTTCATCGCCCCGGTCACCTTTTTTGTAAATAGGGACTATTATTGATTCCTCCCAAGTAGACGGTATTTTACAACAAATGGCTGCATTAAAAATTTTGGTCAGCAATGGACCCCAAATCTCCAGTGCAGTCTTATACACGTCTATGGGGACACCATCCGGCCCCTGGGCCTTCCCTCCTTTACTGGTTCTTATACTAGCCATGACCTCATCTATAGTGATATCTAAGGCTATGATGGGCCAGCCTTCTCCATGAGAAACTGTTATATTACTTGAATCAAAAATAATGGAGAAAAATTGGATCCAAGATTCCATACTCACATTGGATGTGAGTTCTGGTGCCTTTTCATCTTTTAGGAATGGACTATTCACCGTGGACCAAAACAGGGTGCAGTTTTTCATATCCGCTGCTTGACTAAGGTTGTCCCATGCTTCCTGCTGTAACTCAGCTTTTCTACGTTTAAGGATCAAATTATAACCCTGCCTAAGTTGAATCACCAGACTCTTATCCCTTGGTTTAGCTGCTAAAGCCTCTTTAAGATCCCTCCGGGCAATAGAGCAAGCATGATCAAACCATCCCCTTTTATACCTATTCTTGTGCCCAGCCTCTTTAGTAAACTTCTTGTTAATGGTTGAATTGATTCTATTAAAGTGGTCAATACTGGCAGCCGAGGTTTCATCCTGTTCTAAAATTGCCGTGATTTCCATCAGACAACTAGAAATGATGTATTCAGATGTTATGTCCGCTTTTCCCCCCTTCCACCTCAATCTATACCCATTCTGTCTATGGGGTTCAATATTAACAATATTACCCTGTTCACGTACATAGACATTGTTCCAAAAAGTTAATTCAGTAGTCAAACAGTTATGATCACTTAACATAATATCAATCACCTTAGGCATTGGGCATAACGGAGCGAGGGTTGAAGACATGCAAATAAAATCAATAATAGTATTAGCGCCCCTTCCTTTAAAAGTCGGGGTATTTTCGCCCACATCATTTTTAGCATTTTCCATAATTTCCATATCATGCTGTATCAAAAAGTTATTCAGGGTTTCCCCATAGGTGTGATGGGGAAAATGGACATCAGCATCTCCCAGACGGTTATACACGCCGCATAACTTCTGAGAAGATAGTGGGCATACAGAAACATTAAAATCCCCCCACAAAAATAAATTCAAATAGACCATTAAAATTCTTCACAAGATTATACAATGTCCTATCTAATTCATTAATTGCAACATGTATAGTGCCGTCAAATGTATTATTGTAGAAATTAATCAAAAGTATATTTCTACCAGCTTCTTGTTTCTGCCATAAGATTTGTGAATGAGCCCCCACTTTTACATACTTTTTCACTGAGATGGGGAATTTAACTGAAATCAGCACCAGCAACCCTCCTTTAGCTCTACCATGGGTTGAAGCCAAGGCTGGGAGTTCATAGGATACAAAACCATCGATGCCTTTAAAATTTTTGCACCAGGTTTCCTGAAGGCAAAGAATATCAAATAGAAGCACGAAATCCTTCCATCCTAACGTATCCTCCTTGGCTACTTTTCTAATTTTCCCTTTCCTTCCTTTTTTCAAAACTTTATGTGCTTTATTCATTCTTCACATTCACAGATTTTTTTTTTTATTGTTTAATGTTGCATATGTTCAAATTTTTCTGTTTGTTTCAGATTGGTTTCTTATTCTGCGTTTGATTATGTTGCTTAGTTTGTAATATATTTGTGTAGAGAAAAGCACAACAATTTTGGTGGAAATACTCAATGTAGAAAAATGTCTTTGTATGTCTTTTATTCCATGTTTTTGACAAACTTCGTTTAATCCAAAAATATTTTGGTATAAATAAAAATACCCAGTTGATAACGACAGCCAGCGTGTTCAACTTTCCTTAAGTGTGGATTTAAATATAGGTGGTGAGGCAATTCTTTGCTGTGTTTATTCAAATGTGCTCATGGCATCAAGTTTATCCAAAAACAGGGTTTGGCAAGTTTTACAGTTGTATCAGCACTGTAAATAAACAAATATTACAACCCATAATTGTACTTGGTGCTCAAGATGTGCAAGTGATGTGCAGGATGGCGACGCAAGTGACAATATGATCAGCAAAATTCGGCGCAAGGTGACTAGTGCATAAATATATACAGTGAGTCAATAAAACAATATGGTTCCAGCTGAATTGTGAAGATTGGTTCTACTTTGGTTTCGCTGTAGTTTCAAAGAAACACATTGTGTGCTGCGCCTATAATTGCGCTGAGTGGTCGACGGCGTTTCGATCCTCATTAATCGGGATCTTCATCAGGACTGGGTTGAAGAGCCAACAGTGCTGGACGAGAAATGGATTCCTGTTGAAACTGGCAATCAGCAAAGGTCGTCGGTCTAACTTGGCCGGGCCTGAGAACCGTCGGGATAAAGAGGGCCCCGGCCAGTACGATCGGGCAATCGATCCGTAGCGTGATCGTTTGGAGGAGAGTAAATCTCACGAGTAGAATGATCCCGTCTATCTCCGAGTGAATCAAGCGTTGTCAAAACGCTCGATTCACTCGGAGATAGTTTCAACAGGAATCCATTTCTCGTATTTTACACTAGAATGATGCTGGTTCAATACATGCTTATTGAAAACGTCCCCATCGTTTATTCTGTGTATCTCTCTGAGACAAAGTGAGCATGAGTGACTGAGCGAAAAGTACTGTACTGTTTCCACGATCCCAGAGGGGACAGAGTTGTCATGTTCGATAGATGCCAGAAACGATTTGCTCCTTTGTAAGAGGGGTTCATAGTGGCATTGTGAGCTAGCTGCACTACAGGCAAACATATCCAGTGGGGTTTCTGGGATCAATCTGGACACCAATTCAAAAGTTTATGTTGTCTAAACGCGTAGATCCTATATGGATTTAAAGGAACTATTTATAGGAACTACACAACACCATGAGGAGAGGGTCAGTGGGCTTCTGGAGTTGATTTAAAGATTGGTGGATAGGTTACTCTGTTACAACAGCGATGGAGTACCCTGTCAGATAAACTCAAGTTCTGCCGAGCAGTTTTGCGACGAGAGTAAAATTTACTATCCCAGTGTAAAACTGCCTCCAATGGCTCAAAAGAGTAGGGGTCGTCGAAGATAAGCCATCCGACCATCCATATAATTTAGAGTAAACGGTTGGATGGCTTTTTCTTTTTTTACTATCCATCACCACTAGGACAGTAACAAAAGAAAATAATTACCTCTGCACCATGTGAGAAAACTCCCACAGTGTGGGGATCATCCGGTTTTTATTTCTCAAAAAAAACCTTTCACTTTGGGCGTTGGTTTTTGGAAAATAAAAAACTTTGGAGAAGTTTGACAGCTGGCTGTCAAGTTTTATAGAGCAGTCTGACAAACATTTCCTACCTTGACTGGAATAATGATGACTGCGGTTCCTGCCACTGTATAGAGATGACTGCAGGTTCAGTGGACCACTCCCTAAAATTGGTGGGTGGAGTGGAAGCAGGGTGGCATTATGTCTTCCACCAATCTGTCTGCCTTTATTTTGCCTGCAAAGCTTTCAATCAGGCCCTCCACCTAGGGTAGCGCAGTGGGTAAAAAAATGATTGGTTGGACTGCTATTTTGAGCGGTTGCCAGTGGTTAGACTATTTGCAAGCATTCGTCCCTTCAACTTTTGGGTGTTTAATTGGAAGTAATATGCTTGGAAACATGAGACTTGCACAGCTTTCCGGGCCTAATACTAGCAATGTATGTGAATTCCAAAAGATTTACATTTGCTTCCATTTAAGGAGTACGTCTGTGGGTGAAGATTTACTAAGTTTTAGGTAAACTGTTATATATATATACACAGCGGCGCCCCCCCCGCACAAGACAGCGTCTGGTATCGGGTAGAGAGCTGCAGATCTCTGCTGATTGGGACACCTTCGGGAGACGATTGCTGCCATTGTTCATTCTACAAGGAGTGGGTGGACTCACAAGCTGACAATAGTCAGAGCATTACATAGTGCACGAACGGGTCACTGTACTGAAGTTCGCAACGTGGAACCACCTGCATGCCCTGTATGAGTGAACTTTCCAGACTGCAACGCATTTGGGGACTACATCTACCAGCATTCCAAGCGTGTGCTGTACACAGAGGCCCAACATCGCGCCTCTGATTAGACTATTTAATCTCCAATGGGAACACAACTAGCAGCATATCAAAGCCCCGTGCAAACCATAAAGATTGAACACGAAGTTGGCAATGATTAAGGCACACGCTGAAACGTGTCTGCCAGGTGTCTTTCTTGGTTCCAAGCATGTGTCAGACCCGTTCTTTAGGAAAAGGCGGGATTGGTGTTCTATATATATGAAATGAAATGAAAAATGAAAAAAGGTTCTTAATAAAGCGCACTGTGACCAAACGGCTTCCTGGCGCTAGAGGTAGGAACTGAGGGAAAAAAAAGGGAGAAGCCAAAACTGTTTAGCAAGAGTACGCAATAGAAAACAGATGGGTTTTTAGGGCCTTGCGGAATTGAGAATAGATGGTAATTGATCTGATTGACAGAGGGAGACTGTTCCAGAAAGTGGGACCCAAAACAGAAAATCTGGTGCCTCCAGTTTTGGATCTACGAAACCGAGGTACATTGGAAAGGAACTGATTAGAGGAACGGAGGGAACGGTTGGGAGTATAGGGAGTGATGAGAGAGTTAATGAAGGCTGGGCCTATGCGGGCCCGAGCCATGAAGGCCAGGCAGGCCATCTTAAAGAGGGATCTGTGAGAGACAGGAAGCCAGTGAAGAGCTTTCAGAACGGGGGTAATGTGGGAAGACTTAGGGAGGTGGAGGATAAGGCGGGCGGCCTGATTCTGAACAGCCTGTAGGCGGCGGAGTTCGTAAGCCTGAATGCCCACATACAGGCTGTTCCCGTAATTGAGACGGGAAAGAATCATTGCCAGGATAATGAGCTTAAAGGCATCAGGAGAAAAGAAACGGGACACCTTTCGGATGATTCGGAGAGAAAGAAAACAGGAGGAAACAACCGAACTGATCTGGCTATGCATAGAGAGGTCCCGGCTGACTTCAATACCCAAGGTCTTTGCCGAGGCCGCTGGTAAAGGAGGGGGGCCAAAGATGGGAGGCCAAAAAGCGGCCGACCAAGGGGAAGAGGAAGGGCCAGTCAGGACCAGCTCCGTCTTGCCAGATTGAGCTTCAGTTGATTCCGATTCATCCAATCTGAAATAAAAACTAAAGTGGAGTGGAATTTGGGTAGGGAGTGCAAGGGAGAAGAAAGATCAAAAACAAGCTGGAGGTCATCCGCGTAGTTGTACACGGAGACCCCCATATCGAGGAGGGAAAGAATGAGGGGACGGATATAAAGGTTAAAAAGGAGAGGGTACAGGGAGGAACCTTGGGGGACTCCACAAGGAACCAAGCGGGTGTGGGGCGGTGTGGCAGGAAAGATGTACCGCCTGAGTCCGGTCTTTGAGAAAGGAGGCGAGCCAAGAGAGGGCAGTGCCCCGAACGCCCGCTGCGCAGACACGGTCGAGAAGAATGGAATGGTCGACCGTGTCAAACGCAGCGGACAGATCGAGGAGCACCAAGGCCTGGGGCAAGTTAGAATCTGCCTTACTCTTTAGCTCGTCCAAGATGGACAGAACAACTGACTCAGTGGAGTGAGCCGGTCGGAAATCTGCTTGGTGGGAGGCCAGAAGGTGGTTGTCCTCGATGTAGGAAGAGAGACAGGAAGTTATATAGCTCTCCAGGATCTTTCCAAGGTAGGGGAGAAGGGAAATGGGTCTAAAATTAGAGGGGAGGGAAGGGTCTAAACCAGGTTTTTTTAGAATAGGACGAACTATGGCGGATTTGAAATATTTAGGGACTGAACCAGAGGAAATAGAGGTATTAAGAAGGGAAAGAGGAGGGTCAGGGCAATGGGTGAAGAGCACTTTCAAAATACGAGCTGGCGCACAGTCAGCTGGGGAGCCGGACTTCACTTTCTGAAGAAGAGCCAAGAAAGCGTCCAGGCAGATAGGGGGAAACTGATTAAAGGAGAGGAGGACAAAGAGGGGGCAGGGGACGGGGGAGACGGAGGAACTGAAGGAATATTAGATTTAATCTTGGCGATCTTCTCCAGGAAGAAGTCGTTGAGGGAAAGGCAAAGGTCTTGGGAAGGAATAAGTTTCGGATTGGCTCGGTCAGAGGCAACAAGGTTGCGAACTATAGAGAAAATCTCCTTAGGCGTATTATCTGACAGAGATATTCTCTCTGAAAAGTAGATAGTTTTGGCTCGCAGAATAGCTTTTTTGTAGCTCGCCAGGAGCATTTTGTATTTAGCTCGGAGGACAGGGCAGTATTTACACCTCCAATGACGTTCGGAGGGTCTAAGGTCCAGTTTGAGGATTTTTAGCTCGTCTGAAAACCATTTTTGGGCATCATGGGGGCGGCAGGTCTTAACTTTCCTAAGGGGGGCGACAAGATCACAGGAGGAGGACAGCCAGTGATTCACGGCGTCTATTTGATGGTCTATAGAGGGGTTGCATAGGCCAGGGCCGGAGGAGGCAAGGGAGACGCAAAGAGAGTCAAGGTCTACCCGGTTCCAATTTCGAGCCATGACGTTTTTAGGTAGGGGGGGCTTCTCTTGCGTTCCAAGCTCAATAGAGAAGGAGATCAATGAATGATCAGACCAAGTGCAAGGAAGGATGATAGGGGAAAGGATGGGACGGTTGGCTGACCAAATTTGGTCCAAAACATGACCGTGGGCATGAGTGGGAGAGTGAATATGTGAGAGAAAGTTAAGGGACTGGAGGGTAGCAGAGAAATCCTTAGAGGACAGGTCTTCCCTGGGGTCGCCCGGCCAATAATTAAAGTCCCTCAAAAGAAGCACAGAGGAATTATTGACAACGAGCATAGCCAGTAGTTCTTGCAAGGCAGGAACAAAGGAGGGCATGTACTGCGGAGGGCCATAGAAAAGGGCTATAGTAAGGGGGGCCCGGAGATTGACTGAACGGGCAACTATGAAATCTACTCCAAGTATGGGAGGATAGGAAAGAAGGTTATCCTGTAGCCAATCTCCAGTTTTCACCAAGCATAAACACGTTACGCCAATGCACTCCACTCCAAATATAATAGCCACTTCCACGTTCTGTTGCAATAAGGATTTATTTATTCCAGCATGTTACAATCGAGTGATGGAAAATGGCGTATGGTGTTTATGCTTGGTGCAAACTGGAGATATATATATATATATATATATATATATATATATATATATAAGTTCCTAATCCAAAAAACGAACTAGTTCAAACCTCTTAGTGAAATCAGAACAATGAGAAAAACAACAAAGACATAGCAGAACGGACTCTGGCCCCCCAGACATAACTACAAAGGCAAGAATGCAGTTATTTGGTGGGTGCAACCCCCCTCCCAGAGTTCGCCCCTGCACAGCTGTTTAATACAATGTAGTGGAATGGAGAATGTAGTTTGAGGGTGAAGAAATTTCCATACCTCCCTTCATAACCCTAAGTTGCAGCAGTTGTCCCAGTGTCACATCACTTCGTTACACTGGAAAGACTCTGGCTGATATGAGATAATCTTTCAGTCTTCACAGGTTTTGCCACACTTTATTTCTGTAGCCATACATGTACCACAGTGCGCCTCTAAACACGTAACCCAACCTTGTGTGTTGCAAAATACTGAACTACCTAAGTACGCAAGTGGCATACACTACCTTAGATATACACATAAACACAGAGATGAAGAAACATAACCCCACCTGCTGTGACGCACAAGGATGGGTCGTGCCGCACACAGAGGAATGCATTTGTGCCTAGATGGGTCTGCAGGTGTCTGCTAATCTAACATGGTCCACGAGTTAGCACCAGCTAAATTCCTCTAGTAAACTGGTTCTCAATACAGGTTAGCAGGGATGTGGTTTGGAAGACCTCGATCTGTGATGGCCGCTGGTGTCACAACCAGGGATGGATCTGTTTACTTGGCTTATTGTCCTACTGATATTTGTGGACATTGGCAAGTTTTTTTGTGTGTTTTTCTCTCTCAAACATAATGTTACGTTTTACCCTCAAGAAATGAACTTGCTATACCGACCATGTTTCCTGTTATTTTCCTGGCATAGCATTAAATTGTCATGGGTAAATAGTCCATTTTCTGTCGTCTCCCTCCTTTTATCTGAAGCCAGATAGCCACTCTGAAATCTGCAATGTCTGTGAGCGTTTCAGGGGTTTCAGCATTTTTATTCTTAGTTTTAAGGAAAATCGCAAGGGATACTTTGAATTGGTGTTATATGTAAATCACTATTTTTCAATTATTTATACATGTTTTTTTGACCTGGGTGCAGCCCAGAAGAAGTCATATATTGATGTAACTCGATGCCTGCGTATTTCTCTGCCCATAGGTGAAATGAAGCATAAACAAAAAGAATACACTCCAACAGATGACTTTTTTTGTCTTACTTATACTGCTCTTGATTATTACATTGTCTCTAAGATCAGCTTTTTGGTTGCCTCTCATTTACGTATAAATGTTTCTAACGTGCGACCAATGGTAGCTGGTCGAAAGAAGTTGGCAACTATTCTACCCATCACATACAGGGACTCTATCAGCTGCTGCAGCATTGAGGTCCCTGGCTGCAGTAGTCTGATCAGTTCTTTAAAGAGGCGCCTTCAGCTCTTTTCTAAATTGTGCTGGTTTTTCGATTCTGAGGTTGCACAAGACCTCAGTGCCAGTGTTCTACCCCTTTACTAAGTATATGTCGAATTAGCTACCCTCAATTGCCATAAGGTAACTTACTCATAAGTTTCTAGTATATGGTACCAGGGGTACCCAGGGCCTGTAAGCTAAATTGCCCAACTAGGGCTGCAGCACTGATTGTGCCACCCTGAGTGTGGCAAAGCATAACATAGCTCTAAGCCTTCCACCTCAGACTGGAAGAGCAGTTTAAAAACGCCTAGTTCGACGTTGCCACTTAAACATCTGGCAATGCCAAACCTCCATTATTAATATATATATGTCACTTTTAAGAAAACCCTATCGTGTCCAAAGGCAGGGTGCTTTATATTATTAAGTAGGACATGTATTTTAACATTTAAATACCCAAATTGTCGTTTTTACTGTGGAAAGGCTAGTAGCCCCAATGGCAAGTACATCTCAGCTCACTAACTACTGAATGCGACTACTAAAGTTGGTACCTTAAGGTATCAAATTAATAATGGCCTCAAACCTGACTTGATGCCCAAGTTGAAAAGGAAAAGCAACTGTTAGAAAGTTGCCACTCTGTTCCCCAGTGATTGTAGGTGAGAGTGTATTAACAATTGAGGCCTGCTGCAGAGGGACGTGGTACCTATGCTACGCAAGAAGCCACTCAGGGTTTTGGCCCAAATAACGAACTTCAAAGGAGAAGCCGCCTATGATGTGTAAATGGTAACCACACTCGAGAGGAACTGCTCCTATGTTCAGGTAAACAGGCTGGCAGTTAGAATAAAGAGGGAAAACCAGTTGCCAGATCGTTTTTTCCATGCACAGGTAACTCACAGGAAGCCACACCTCTAGGGTGAGCTACTACGCTCCCTACACCAAGCAAAGGGTTCCGACATCCTGGGAATGGGCAGAGTAGTGCACTCTGGCATTGATAAGATGCAACACGTAGCCGTCACAACAAGGCGGGAGGGAACCTGGTAGCCCATTAGCTAGTGTCCGCTTCATCCCCCAAGAGTACTTTCTGGACATAAATATTGCAACTCTGGCACCCATACCTCATATCTCTTCTGAATTTGAGAGAGGACTGCCCTTCTGATCCCTGGACCTGTCAAGAGAGGCTTTACCAACAGTTGGACTGCACCTGCTGCTTCTTGAGCTAGTGAAGAGATTACTGTGCCTGTGGGGCCTGGCTTGTGGAAAAGTTGCTCTAGAGCCCCAGACAGAAAAGGTGAACTCCAAGAGTCAGTAGACTGACTTCCTGTTGAAGCACTAGGCCATAAAAGCTGAAGTAGCCAATTCTGGTTAGTCAATAGCCAATTCCATCGAATTGCCACTGACTACTGAAGTGCAGTCTAGAAGACCTCTCCTTGATGCTCAATAGTTGCACTTGGGTCTGTCGGATCCAAAAGAGTCATCCAAGTGCAATTTGGTTGCTAAAGATACACACTAGCCCTCACCAAAGGAAACCGCTGGTTCTGCTTTGAACGAAGCCCAGTAACCCGGCTGCAGCTTCACTTCTGCTGGACCAAAGAGGACTAGGAGGGACATCAACCTCTGTGACTAAAGTCATCCCACCTCAACCGTGGACCATGGAATAGCCCCAGGGAGATATCCCTCAACTGCGCAGCACCCAGAGCATCATCAGCATTCTGTATTCTCAGTATCAAGACCACTCCATGACAGTCCTTACATAAAGGGTAGAACTGGAATTCAGGCTGCTTTGGTGACCTGGTAACTCTCATAATACACCATATAATAGCCCCAATCCTCACAGGTGCATAGATTGGGGATGCTTGTTGCCGTGTTATTTTAATCTTTTTGTAATTCTTTCCCTCCAGTTTGATGTCCTTGCTACGGCTGTGCCAAGAGCCACCAAAGATAGTGAGCTTGTGTGCCAGACAAAGTCATGATGGCTTTGTATATGATGCAGCTATTTTTTTAAGATGACGCGAGGTGGTGATGGTAGCCAGTGAAGTTAAATCAGTATGGGGGTGATGTGGTCATCTAGCAGTGATGTGGCACATATTCTGTTTGACAGCTTAAAGGTTATTTGGCAGCTTTAGGAAATATCCGAATACGGTCACATTTGCTTGGTTTTCTGTCCAGCTACATAAATGTATTTTGATTAACTGCTGTAAATATTCTATTTCTTGAAAGAACACATTAACACTGTGATGGGAATATTTGTTTGGCCTTATTGTTAAGGTCTTCTTTCAGTCCATTCTTTCCTGTGATTTAAAGTTTTTAAAATGGTAGATTGTCTTTTTAGTGGCTATTGCTTGTGTCGGATCTTTCACTCATACCACGTCAAACTGATTTAGATGCCTTATTAATCAGTGTATATATTGATCCCCACCCATTTTTTCAGATTTCAAGTTTAGCAAGATGTCCTTTTCATTGTCTTCCTTGAGAAATAATTTTAATTTGATGATAAACTCAACATGATCTAGATATAAGGAGAGCTTTGAGTTTCTATATCAGCTTCACCTGCAAACCTAGCCTACAGTCAAGAATGGTTATACACCTCTTTCTTTACTTTTGTGTTGCCTCTTGTTTCCCTCTACTCTCACACTCCTATATCTAAAGGTTTTTCTTTCAGAATATTTTTTTTTATAAGCAATTTTATTGATTTGACAACACATAGAACAGTTTAGCCAGTACACGGAAATCACAGTCTTGAATCCATTCGCAAATGCAATGTAACCCCCAATCACAAACCCCATAAAAATTACGTGGACGAGACTTGGAGCCTGGTTACTCAGGTCCCCCCATGATCCGCAACCACTTTCCTCATGCACCCCTTGGCCTTGTAAAGGGCTTTATCCTAGGTCGCGCACCAGTCCACCCCTCTACGCCACCTCTCCAGGGCCGGTGGTTCAGGGCTCTTCCAGGCCACCACTATGTCCCGCTTGGCCACCTTCGTTGCCGTGTTGTAGAATAACTTGTCACGCCTGGACCCGTCCAGCCCATCAGTAATCCCCAGCAAAGAGTGACGTGGATCATGAGGAACCTCCCAGCCCAACACCTCCGTCAGCTCCGCTTCAATAGATCCCCAGAACTGTTCCAAACGGGGACACGACCACACCATGTGGAGGAAATCAGCCTGGGCATGGTTGTATCTCGCGCTTGACGCATCTGGGCACAAACCCGCTCGATACAGGCTCAGGGGAGTGAGGTAAGCAGCGTGAAGGTAGTAGAGCTGAATCAGCTTGAGTCTGGCGAACACAGTGACTGTTCTAGGGGCCATAAGGGCATCACTCCAGTCCACCTCGTCAAGGGGACCCACCCAATCCACCCATTGAGCCCTCAACCTATCCAGAGACGTGGGAGTGTTGTTAATTAGGGTGTGGTAAATGTGAAAGACCCCTCCCTTACCCAAGTCTCCCAACATTGTCTGAGCCTCAGTGGGGCTATATTCGGGGAGCCTAGTGTCATCCGTAATATGCTTGCGGAGGACATGTCTCAATTACAAATATTTATAAATATAAAAATGGGATGGGTGTAGGGAGTAGCGAGTTTGAAGCTCCTGGAAGGACTGCAGTGAGCCTTTGGCCCATATGTCCCCCAGCTGGGAAATACCAATAAGGTCCCAGGATTTAAACCCCTGTAGTCCACTAACCTCCCGGAGCCAAGCCCCGTGCCAGAGGGGGGTGAATTGGGTTAATTTCACCATCCACCCAGTGTGACAGAGCAAAGCCCGCTAAGCCAACAGCACAGATCGTGTCACAGTCAGTTGGAATGGGCCCCCCGTACATCATGGCTTGAATGTCCTCAAGCCCTAGTTCACTCAGCACAAGCATGTAGGCTGGGTCCGACCAGCCCCCATTGAACCAATCGTGATCTACCAGGAGACGAACCGCCAAGAAATACAAATACAAGTGCGTCATCCCCATACCGCCCTTGTAGGAGGGAATCTGACAAACAGACAGGGCCACACGTGCCCGTCCCCTGCTCCAGAGAAACTTAGTGATTAGACTGTTCTGTAAGACATAGAGGAATCTGGGGAGGATCATCATTTTAAACAGGGCTACCATCCCCAGGGGATTCAGGGGCGGCGCTTTCCATTTAAGGAGGTCGTCTTTGGCCCTCTTAACCAACGGGGTTACATTGAGGGACCAGCCCAGCTCAGGAAGATGGGTAATCCAGATCCCCATATATTTACAGGACTGCCTCCGGAGTGGTATAGTGGACTGCCAATCAAAGCACTCTCTAGAGAGGTGCAGGGGGACCAACACTGATTTCCCCGGATTTAGCCGCAGCCCTGAAGCCTCCTCAAAAGAGTGCAAGATCTGGAGGCAATGTGGCCCCGAGGAGGCTGGGTCGGACAGAAAGACAAGGACATCATCCGCATACAATGCGATCTTGTCCGTGTCAGTATTGGAGAACTCCCACCCGCGGAGGTGGTCTTCAGCCCGTACCAGTGACGCCAAGGGCTCCATCGCCAGGGCGAATAGCAATGGAGACAGGGGACATCCCTGCAGAGTGCCCCTGGCGATGGGGAAGGCCTACAACAGTACCCCGTTGATCAATACTCGCGCTCTCGGATGAGCATACAGGACCCGGACCAGGGAACGGAAGTGGGGCCCGAACCCCATCTCGGTCAGCATGCCCTGCAGATACATCTGGTCCACCGAATCGAATGCTTTTTCGAAATCTATGGACAATAGTGCCAAGTATGGGGTAAGCAGGTGCCGGTGTGCCAGGGCCAGCTGCAGCCTTCGGAGACAGTGGCCGGTCCCACACTGAGGCATGAACCCACATTGGTCTGGGTGCACCAGGAAGGCCAAGTAAGGTTTCAGTCGTTGGGCCAGAATAGTGGCATATAGCTTAATTTCGGTGTTGAGGAGGGATATGGGGTGATACTCTGCGCACATTCGGGAGGGAGGTTGGGATTTTGGGAGAACTACGATGGTGGCAATATCCGTTTACGGCAGAAAGGGACCTCTCTCCACGGCTTCTTTGAATAAGCTGGCCAGGTGGGGCGCTAGGGTTCCACGGTATGCCGTGTAATTCTCCGGCGGGAGGCCATCTGGGCCCGGGGTCCTACCCGGGGAAACCAAGGTGATTGCCTCTTTAATTTCTTTCAAGGAGATGGGGCGCTCTAAGTCCTTCTGAACAGCTGGTTCCAGCCTAGGGAGGCACACCCTACCCCGGTCAAGGAGAGCTATAACGGACAGCTCTGGGTTGTGTGCTGTGTACAACCTCCGGTAGTATGTAGCAAAGGCGTTTGTCATTGCCACAGGAGTAATTTGCACCGTTCCAGCTGCATCCACCACATCTGGGATGATACGATTCGCCCTGGGATATGTGGCCAATCTATGCAAGATTGTGCCGTTCTTGACCCCCACCCGTAAAATCTTGCTACCGAAGACCTCCAGAGGCGCTTGGCCGCATCCAAGGACAATTGTTTAATGTCGTACCGGAGGAGAGCTAATTGTCGGGTCTGGGCGGCGTCCGCTGAAGTGGATAGTAGCTGTTCCAAGCGAAGCGCCTGCGCTTCCTTGGAGGAGATCTCCTGTACCTGTGACTGCCTCTGGATCTTAAGCTGCGGCTTTGCAATACCTCGTATAGTCGCCTTCCCTGCCTCCCATAGGGTGCCCGGGGAGGCTACCGCCCTCGTTGGTAGCAAAATATTGTGTAAGCTCTTTCCCCACCACCTACCTGAAGTCTTTATCCTGGAGAAACCAGGCGTTCAGCCTCTATGTTTGGCGGGCTGAGGGAGGGGGGCCCCTGTGCTAAGGAGAATCGGGGAATGGTCAGAAATGCCTCTGAGCAGGATGCGGACATCAAGAATCGTAGAACAGTCAGGCGCGGGGACGAAGATTGCATCTATGCGCGCTTGGGTGTGGTGAGCCGCGGAGGTGTGTGTAAATCTGGTGCTGCGTGGATGCCAAGTACACCATGCATCGCAGAGCACTAGAGACTCAGACCAATTTTTCAGCTGTTTCGCACTTGCCGCCCGTGCAGCAGATGAAGGTCCCGTTGTGTCGAGGGCCAAGTCCAAGACTGCATTAAAGTCACCCGCAATGATCATGTTGCCAGCCGGCACTTTGTGTAGCAGGGCAGCGGTGTATTTAAGTGTGGGCGCAAGGAGGGATGGGCGTATAACGACATGAGAGTGAGGGGGAGCCAGCCAGCGATCCGCAAATTGTCACAGATGAGCCTTGAGGGTCATGTCCGACTTGGGAGAGGACAGAGGGCAATATACGCCTCAGGAGGATGGCCATCCCTCGTGAGCCCCTAGAGAAGCCGGAGTGCCACACCCTGTCATAGCCATAGCGAGCTAAGAAGGGGCAGCAGTTACCTAAGAGGTGCGTTTTTTGAAGCATGAGGATGTCCAAGTGGGGACGCTGCGCGTACCTTAGTACCGCAGTGCATTTGTGCTGGTCCAGCAGGACATTGACATTCCATGACAGCACGTGGAGAGGCGCCACAGGGGAAGTGTTATCTGTAATGGTAGGCATTTCCTGGATGAGGCTGAGTATATGACTTTGGATATACAAACGCACTTGGGAGCCCGCAGTGATGTGTGCGATCGCTTGCTATGGGGGCCCACCCATCCCATCCACCGGTAACCTGTGTCTTTCCGTGGTAGCTGAAACAAAAACCAACAAAAAACATAACAACGTACAGAGAAAAACTTTCCCAAATTCCACCCTTACCCCAACCCTACACTTCAGGAACAGGAGCATCTGTCGACCCCCCCAATAAACAACACCCTAGTACACTGGTCAAACAACCAAACTAAAACGCCTGGGAATAGGAAAGCATGGCGGACCCCTCCTCGTGATCGAATGTCGGTTTACAAGGACCATCGGGAAGTTAGAAACAGATCTGGGTTAGAGCACCGTCTCCGACCACGGAGCCAGGTCCGGCGGGCAGAGACCAGCTCAGGCAGGGTCCTTCAAAAGCATTGGGCTATAGGAAAGATCCGTGTCTGGGAGGTCAGTCGCGGAGGGCCAGGAATCACCATCGCCACCGTCCAGTCGGCCAGAAGACCCAGAGCGCCTACAGGTATGCGCTCCCTCTCCGATCTGAGATGACTGTTATGAGTGACCCGGCGAGGAGTCCTAACGGGCCCGCCTCCGGTCACAACGCCTGCGGGATGGATTACGTGGAGGCTGAGGAGCCGAGGGAGCGGAACGGCCAAGCCCACCCCCGCGTCCCACCCACCCAGAGCACCCCCCAGAGGGCGCTCCTCCGTCGCCCAAGTCCAAGCCTCCGCCGAGCTGGCTGCGTGCAACTCTTGAGTATGAGACTGAAGACTGGCCACCTCCTCCTTAAGTTGCTGCACGTCATCCTCCACAGAAGAGATCCTTGATTCAGTCTCTTTAATCCCGGAGTTCACGTTGCGAAGGTCCTGCCTGATGAGTCATGTCCACTCTCACTTCCGCAATTTTTCCCTCCACTGAGGTCTGGGACATATGGATGGCCTGGAGGATGGTGGCCAGTTCAGCAGACGGAGGTGCCTCCAGCTTGGCCACTCCCCCAGTGCCCCCCCCCCCCTCCGGGGTGGTGAAGCGGTCTATTTTCATCTGGGTGGCAGGGACCTTTGTTGATCTGTCCGATCTACCCATATCCGGCCCTCGGAAGGGATGGGCTCTCGAGGACCCCCCAGTCAAACCCCACACTGGAAGTCCGATGAAGCAACGGAGTTGACCCAGGAAGCCGTAAATTGCAGACAGCCAATGCGACGACCCGGGACAGCCCAGACCGCCTCCCAAAAGGTGCAGCCGGCGTCGAGGAGCCGGAAGGAGGGGTCACGATCAAAGGCCACAGGCTAAACCCCCTCCTCCAGAGACACAGACGGTCCACCAGGACAAGGAACACAACAGATACGGAGAGTCAGGAAGGGCACCGGGTCCCAGACGGGAGGGATAGATGCGCATAGCTGCCCCCAGGGATGTGTTGATGGCTCAAGGGGAACTGAGGGACCCACAAGTCTTGCTTTGCGTGACTGTAGTCGTAGTCCCGGAGGGGGATGGTAGGTGACTGTAGGGCAGGCCCCGGGCCACCAGCAGGGCCCTGCTGGTCGAGGCTGTGGGCCCTGCAATTCCAGTGACCAGCCGCTCAGTTGCCGGCGTCAAGAGTCCTGGGTGCGACAGCGTAAGGAAGGGGGCTGCCGCCCAGGGTCACTAACCAGTACCACCAAGTTTGAGCCAATGAGCCCTCCCAGATAGCTCAACTGGTGCCACTCGGTACGTGCGGCCGAAAGTCCCAACAGCAGGTCCTTGGTTGTTGACGCAGCCCAGGATGGGGAGGGAAATCAGGATGCAGCAGTAGGGCAGGGAGAGCCCTCTACCATGCCCACTCCAACGCAATCCCCCTGACCCACCAAGGCAGCGGACGATCCGCTGTGAGTTCTCCGCTGCTCGGTTCTGCAGCCGATGTGGAACGCTGGGCCAACCTCAACCCAAGGTCCGCCACACGGCCAAAGCGCGATAACGGTGCCCGCCCACTCTGAAGGGGAGATGGCTCCAACAGTGCACCCTTACTCCAAATGCATAAATCTCTCTACTGGTAGTAGTGACTAGACTAAGCCCAACTTCGGCCATCAACTTGCTTGACATTTAGCTAAAATCATGTGTCTGGGGGCAGTTGCTTAACTTATGTCTGAAGTTGCTGGCAGTGGGCACAGATACCCATATTTGGGTACTGGGCCTTACTTTTCATCCTCAGACTGTGTCTCAGACCAAGAGAGTCAGAGACCGAAATGGAGAAAGAAGTAGGAAAATAAACATTTCAAACAGTGACAAAGGAAGAAAACATGGGTCAAAAAGCACATGCCAGAGTGAGATAAAGAGAAAGCGAATGTATGGTGGTGGGAGAAAGTGGCATGAAGCAGCCTTGGTATTCAGCAATCCTGCCATTCTGCAGTGTCATCGACAGAATCCTAAGAAAAACTTTGGGCACCTATTTATTTTCTCAAATTTAGCATTGAGTAGGAGTGACGTAGATCATAACACACGCACATGAGTGGCCCATATATGCTACTGCCTTAGGATTACTTCTTAAAAACTGCTTTCATACAAATCCCTTTACTCAACTCCAGATGTTTCTATGCCTACAAGTTGGTAATAGTAGTAAATCCTATGCACAAGTAGTCCCTAAGTTACTGATATGAAATATGTTTTCCTTTCAGGTTTTGAGTTACATCCGTACAGAATGGGATCCAATTCATGCTAGCTTTAGCATTAATCAGCCATATCAAGTTCATACGGTGGAGAAGTCAATCAGTGCAGATAAAGAGCCCATGGCTGACAACTGCATCTACGAGTGTGCCAAAAACAAAATTCAGTGTGTGGCTGTCACAAAAATACCACTAAGATCAAAAGTCATCAGTTGCAGCAGGAACTTCGCGGAGGACAAGTTGGTGCTGGGCTGTGAGGATTCCACTGTAATTTTGTATGAGGTACACCGCAGGGTGACTTTGCTAGCTCAGGCAGAACTTCTACCTGCATTAATAAGCTGGCACCCTAGTGGATCTATCTTTCTTGTTGGCAGCAGTCAAGGAGAGCTCCAGGTATTTGACATGGCTCTGTCGCCAATTCAATTGCAACTTATTGCAGAGGACTGCTCATCAAAAGCAACCTTACAGTTCAGTAAACATTTTGATGTGTCCAGCAACCTGGTGCAGGTGGAGTGGACAACTTCTCAAGAGTCTTCTCAAACAACTGGTATGATGGATATCCATAACCTGCTCTTTGTTAGGTTTCACAAAGGACCTATAGGAGTACTTCTCTTTAAACTTGGTAAGTTGACACTATTACATGTCTTAATAATGTATTGATTTATTGGCCTTCATTGTCCTTATGTAATTTGATGGATCTGATTTCTCTCAAGTATTAGTTTGAAAGGCTTATGGCCTGAGTCAGTGTGATGGGCGGGTAACTTGGACACATTTGTTCTATTTGTAATAAGGTAGGCAGGATATTTGTGACAGTGTAACCCATCTGCCAAACTTTAAATCATGCCTATAAGCTTCCCTGTTGAGCTGTGTTCTCCGATTTACTTCTATGTTATAAGTGGTTATATAGTTCTAGCATCCATAGGTATCTGAGTCAACCTGATTAAGGAGAAGGAATGCGTAAGGTGCGTCTGGTTTTTGCACCCCCCTCCCCATGCGGAATGATGAATGCTGACCCACACCCTCCTCATGGGAAACTGTTGGGGTAGGGGGTTGGTTGGGTGTATGGCAGGATCTCCCGTCTGTAACGGGAGAAGCTTGAGGGCCAGATAAGGGATGACTTATCACTGATCCGGAAGACGGTGGCAGTAAGAGATCCTCCACACCTGATACTCTGGCCCCAAATCCACAACTGGAGAACACGAAACCCGGCAGATATGTGCTTGTTTTTACCCTTATGTTTTGATTGATCCTCTGGCCTGAGAGGGTCAACTTATTGGGGATGCTTTCAAAGACAATTGATCATAGATCATTTCTTCCTTCCAGCTGAGAATATAGGAAAGTGATCCCTAGATTATCTTACTCTGACTAGTGTGGTTTCTATCTTAATGTTGCCGTTTGTTAATTTTCGTGTTCAGGAGGTACTCAGAACAAAACATGTGATTGTGTTTGGAGACTTATAACAACTAATACCTGTAAAAGGTCAACCGATTTTCAACAAATGTTTGCAAGACCAAATTTGAAATTGTTTGGTAAGTGTAAGCAATGTCAACATTTAGTTGCATGTCACATGCACAGAATTAACACAAAATATGAGGCAAGCTAACAGTGAACAATATGCAAAGGAATGGAAAGACATTCGCATTGGCATTGAAACAAATGAAGCAATGATTATGCTACGGACACAAAATACAAGAATTATTTCCTTACCTTAATGCACCTTCTGAAGTTATGCACAGTCGCGGCTGGCATGACTCGTCGGTGGGGACGGCGGGCGCGGAGGCGGATGTCGCAATCTCCTTTCCGTTGGTCCTGCGTCTTCTCTGCTCCTGCTCTCCTGCTTCCGACTTCAGGAACAAGAAGCAGGCAGCCAGGCTCCCTCCCCTCAGCCAATCACAACATTGCAGTGCAGGGTTGTGTTTGGTCTGAGCGCAGTGACAAGGCGCTCAGCCAGGGGCTGTAGGGGTGGCCTTGTCTCCAGGCAGGCTGTAATGCAGCCTGCATGGAGAAGGGGGAAAGTGCGCATAACTGATTTGGGTGGCCGAAGGGCTCACAAGTCAGTCACTGGGCACTTAGGAGTGGGCAAGCGCTCCTGCCCTGCTCTGTGGGCAGAGCAGCCCCACCCACCTGCCCATCCGCAAAGCAATAGCAAACAGGAAAGTTATCATTTTATGGTTTTGTTTTCTGCACTGTTTGAAAGCAGTGGGGCAACGCTCATCCGCCATAGAGGAGTCGCCGCCACTGGTTATGCATTACCTTTTTTCAAAATCACAACCTGTTGTTTGTTTGTTTAATGCTAACTGTAGAAGAATGTGCACGATCAAGCTCTGAAATGCTACATCTGGAAAAAGAAACACTTGTACAACTTCCTTTTAAAGATGAAGTGGAGAATCACGGACTAAATGTGGCCAAAAGTAAAACTTTAGCTAATAAATTACAAAATGTGAAAATAATCAGTGTCACGTACAGATGGATTGGAGAAAAATGTACAGCTATGTAAAAATTGTCATGTAATTTTAAATCAAATTTTAAATGTAGAAGAAGGACTAGTAAATAAGCAGTGGGATTTGTAGTAGACTGTTACATCTAGAAAAAATCTAGATAATTCATTTATTGTGGTAAATTTCGACCACATTAAACATCAAAAGCATGTCTCCCATGTGCGGCAAGATTCTTACTTACTGAAAGATTTATATATTCGTAGAGAACCGTTTCCTCTTTATTTGTTTTATATGGTAACAATGCACAAATACCAAGGACTAAGCTTAGATTATGCACTCATTAACATTGGTTCAACATTATTCAAATAGGCATACAATATTTTTTCTCGAGTTAAAAAACTTACAGGACTGTGTATTACCAATTTCGATGAGTCAGGAATTAATACAGACAGAAGCCGTGTAACTGAATACAAACATTTGCGAAACAGATACGCTCCTCATCTTGACCAATATCCCATTTTGTGAAGACCTAAAAGGTCTTTTAAAAGAAAAAGTTAAACTAACTACAATGGTAAAGGAGAATTGGAAGCACTTATTAAAAAACAAAAACAGAAAACTAAACACAAATAAATTACAAGACATCAGGTTTAAAATTAGAATGGTGTCAACTGCTACTGCATTGTATCATCTGTCTAAGAAATTATCCTCTAGCCTGTATATCAGCGCTTCTGCAAAACGTTGATAAATCTTCATTGTAAGATAGGGTCAGACAACCATATATACCGTTCTACAAGTGCCATAACACAAACAGTAGGTATGTGTAGAGGTGCTATTTAATTCACTATTTATGAACAACACGAAGCTCAAGAATTTTGTAACGCTGTTCTAGGAGCAATAACTACTGAAACTCACCTGAGTTGTGACCTGTTCAGCAAACTACTCTTGGGATCAAGAATGCTTAACCTATTAACATTCAAGTAACACTGCTACAAACTTTGAAACATTTGTATATCTACTAATATCTACCAATATTTCATTGAAAAAGCATTCCATTTAACAATTTATCGTCTAAAGCTGTGCAAAACAAACTAAGTCCAAACTGTAAATCAGAACCTTTTACACTTAATTCAACAATGGAAACCAAGTAAAAAAATGTCTGATTCAAAGACGAACTGTCAATAACAGAAAAATAAATACTTCTATTTCTAACTTTATGGCTGCACAAATTTCTATTTCAGGGCACACTTATACATACTACGGCCATCATTTTCCATCATGAAAAGACTGCAGTACTAGGACGGGAAACAACCTTTACAACGCAACCATTACATCGCACTACACTTACAACGCATGCATTACATCGCAACATCCTTTACCACGCATGACACTATAACGCAGGCATTACAACGCATACCATTACAACGCATGACACTACATCACATGTCACTACAATGCAGGCATTACAACGCATACCATTACAACGCATACCATTGGAGTTAGAATAGTAACTGTTAACCCCTTCATTATCCAACACTTACCCTACTGTTGAACGCCCTGGGGTTAGAATAGTAATTTTTACCCCTACACTATCCAACACTTACCCTACTGTTGCACCCCCTGGAGTTAGAATAATAATTTTTACCCCTATACTATCCAATATTTACCTTAAATTCAATGTAATGGTATGCGTTGTAAAGGTAGTATGCGATGTAATGGAATGCGTTGTAAAGGTAGTTTTTTAAAATGCGATGTAGTGTCATGCGATGTAATGGAATGCGTTGTAGTGGATGTTTCGGTGTAAAAACTGTGTTGTAAGTGCATGCGCTGTAAATGTATGCATTGTAACCTCATACATTCACTAGGACACTACACAGTCAACTTCAAGAAAAGCACCGGTTGGACAGAATGTAGTTACAGTTACCTTTTTATTTTACATCAAAAGTTCCTAGTTATGACGTTTTCATTGTTATAATGCAAAACTTGTACTTATGAAAATACCAGGATTAATGTCATTATGTGGCTTGGCATGGGTGGTGACATTTGTAAAAATCTCCTCTAAGCATTGTTGTTGTCTATGGTTTCATATATATCAAATTACTTAGATAATTAACAGATGGACATGCACAGCATTTATGGGTTTTTTAACAGTCCAATTAATTTGTTTTTCTTCAGTGTTTTATGATGACTACTACCATATTATCATCTTGAACTATAAATGTTCTAAATTATGAGATAGTTGTGCAACAGAAATTGTAGTTTTGTCCTGAAAAAGAAAACTGATGGAGTGATTGTGTTATGTTTATTACAATCAAATATCACTGTAATTGTTTATTACTAACGTACCATCTTCTATAAAGCCACCTGAATGCAGATTTTTAACTTACCATTTCTATCTATTTTAATTGCAATTTAGTATCTGTAATACCTGAAAAGAAAGGTTACTATTGGTATAAACTCTTTAGCTTTTGAGATGTTAGGTTAGTTCTGGAAATAACTTTTTTCTCCTTTTTTTTTTAAACATTTGTTCTGGAAGTTTTTTTTCAACATTTATTATGAACAACCAACAGAAAAACTGTCTTAACAGAAAACAGGAGGACCACAAAGGAAAAAAAACTAAGGCTGTTTGGGGGGACTGTGGTGAGCCATGAATAGCTCATCCTGAATGGGCATATCTCGCTCTCCTGCAACAATGACCTGATGCCAGAGGAGACAGTATTTCCCAGTACTGCTATACTATTCTATATATTTTCTACTCTGTCTCAACAGATGTATTGGCACCAGAGTCCCAGGAGCAGATACTGCTGCATGAGCTATAACTTGTGCCTTCCTCATGCACTGCTTATTTTCTTTCAGGATTAAATCACTTATATTATGTTAAATCTTAGCATTCATAATATTATTATTATTAGAAGCTTGTAAAGTGCGCAGCTACCCCCAACGGGGGTGTCCCGGTACTAGGACAGGCAGTAGATAGAAAAACAAATTGTCAGACTAAGGATTAGAGAAGAGCCAGGTTTTCAAGTTGCCTCGAAAAATAGATTCGGATTCAGTCATCCGTAATGACAATGGCAGGCTGTTCCAAGTTTTGGCCGTGATCACTGCAAATGCTCTGCCGCCCATTCTGGCACGGCGGAAGCGGGGAGTCACCAAAAGGCGGAGATGATTAGATCTAAGGGAGCGGTTAGCCTGAGCATGCTTACATCAGCCTATTAGGTAAGCCGGGCCCTTGCCCTGCAATGCTCTAAAAGCCAACACCATTGATTTAAACTGAATGCGCTTGTGACAGGCAGCCAGATGAGCTTCTTCAGGTAAGGAGAAATCGATTGGCGATAATGGATGTTCAAAATCTGCCTGGCTGCCGCATTCTGAACAGTCTGTAGGCGTCTAATCAGGTAGGCAGGAGCCCCAGCATACAGACTATTGGCATAGTCCAGATGTGAGGTGACCAGCGAGTGAACAATTGTCCGGCGAGATTCCCGAGGAAGAAAAGGGAGAATTTTACGAATCATGTGCAATTTACCAAAACAGGCCGCAGAGACCTGCTCGATTTGCCCTTTGCAAGATAACTCATTATTGAACCGCAATCCAAGATTCCTGGCTGAAACCACCGGTTCCGCAGGAGGATTCAATTCCAATGGCCACCATAGTAGAGGTGGAAGAGGGTTTTTTCATTTGAAAAACAACACCTCAGTTTTGTCAGAGTTGAGTCTAAGCATATTGCAAGCCATCCAGGTGGAAATCTTGCACAGGCAACGTCTAAAATTCGAGAAGGTAGCTTCCGAGTTTTCCTTAATTGAAAACACCCATTGGGTGTCGTTTGCATAGGAAATCACTCTGACTCCATATGATTCTACTACTGAAGCCAGGGGAGAGAGGTATACATTAACAAACAGCGGGCTCAACGCGGAGCCCTGAGGGACTCCGCAGTTCAGAGGTTTCTCCTCTGAAACAAAGGGCTGGAGGGCGACCTTTTGAGAGTGACCACTTAAAAAGGATCTGATCCAGGATAAAGGGGTACCTTGAATCCCGAGGCTGGCTGGTCTCTCAAGCAAAATAGCATGGGAGACCGTATCGAATGCCGCGGACAGGTCTAGGAGCACCAGCATTGCCTATTCACCTGTATCCACGCATTAACGAATGGTTTCGGAAACCACCAGTAAAGCCGTCTGTGCTAATGCTGATGACATCTCAAATGAAATAATGTATGAGAACACTGTGCATGGTAGAGGGCTGAGTTCATTTATTGAGTCTAGCGAGTTTACAACAGTGTGTTTGGAGGATCGCGAGTTATAGTAAGATTTGGGTGGGGCGCAAATTAAAACTTGGAGTTATAACTATACATTTTGGATTTCTAAGGTTTGTGTAGTTTAAATTGGTTTTGGATAGAAATGCTAAATTAAGTATACCTAACTATAACTTATCTTAAGCCTTATTTTTTTTTCATTAAGATATATGCACACACTTTTCTCTCTGACGTTGGAGGTAGGCACCCCAGTGTTCAACAGTATGGTGACTCCTCTTGGACAGGCCAGCTTAGCTGCATTATTCTGTAGATAAATACTGTCATACGTAATATACGAACCGCAATGCTGCATTTAGTGCAGAAAATCTGATCTAACTGAAGAAAAATGAATGGGAATGTGCTTATCAGGCAGGGGCGGATCCTCCATTGGGGCGGAGGAGAGTCGCCTGTCTGCTTTCTCGTGGCACAAGAAGCAGAAGCATAAAATGGTATTTTAAATACCATTTTATGTTTCTGGTTCTCGCGCTGTGACAAAGCAAATGACAAGGTATGCCTGGTTGGGGGCAGACAGGGGCGGCCTTAGGCATGTGCAAGCTGTGCACCTCCACTGGGCCGCCAAACCCCAGGGGCCACCACGCCAATATATTTCTTTAATATAATAATCCTCTGAGGATGGATACATATTTGCGTGGCGGCCCCTGGCAGGGATTTGGCGGCCTCCGGCTCTGTTCCACTTCCAAACACCCTGACACCCCCTTCTTCACAGGCCTCCGCGCTCCGCCCTGCCCGGACCCTCTCTTCCGGGGCCCCCTACCTATGCTCCCTGCCCTGGGCCGCCATGAGCCTAGAGCCGCCCTTGGGGCAGATGTGAGGGTATGCCTGGTTGTGGGCTGGCGGGTGGGCGTATCGGGGAGGAGTGGCTTGTCCACTGTTGTGGGCCCTGACTGTTTGTTCGGCCCTCTGGGGCCAACCAAACCAGTCATGCGCATTCTTAAATTTTTTTCTATGTAGGCTGCATGCCACCTACATAAAGAAAATGGCCTCCTGACAGGCCCCCAGCTGGGCGCTAGCCACACCAATCACAACGCTGCCAATGCAGTGTTGTGATTTGCTTAGGGGAGGGAGAATGGCTTCTTCCTGTTCCAGCAGCGGGACCTGGCCAGGAGCGGAGGCGGCGCGTGACCAGGTAAGTTATTTTTTTTGTTTTTTTAAACCCCGTCCGACCCCTCTCACCCGTGAGCCATGACTGTTGTCAGGTCAAAAGTGTATCAGCTGCATTCAGCATACATTGTAGCCTTAAGAGAGACAGCAGCTTTCATTACCCAGCGTGCAGTCTACTGACAGTTTACTGCAAGGCCTCAGATCTGTTTTTCTGGCTCATGCAGGACACTTCAGAGTTCTTCAATCTCATTTTCTTCTGAGTATTTCCCTTCAGAAATACATTATTCAAATATTAACTTGACATCTCTTGAAGAATGTTCTTCTCTTTATTATGCCTTCACTTTTAGTGCAATGCTCCAACTGTGGTAGAAAGAAGGCTACTTCTGATCCCCATGATTTGTGCGTGGTCTGTCTTCCAGCTTCTCATACTGTCAAAGACTATCCTTATTTTCAAAAAATTACAAAAAGAGCTCTTGAGGACAGAAAAGGAATACACCTGAGAGGCAAACTGGGAGATCTTAAAGCAGAGTGGGAAAAGAAGAAAACTGAGGAAATAAGACAGGGCCTCCTCTTCTATATCAGGTTCCTCCTGCAAAAAAGACACTTACAGAGATAGCCAGGGAGAGAAAACATCTGAATGACCAGCACCATTATTTCAGACACCCTGTACTTCTGGAGAGCGCTAGTCAACTTCGAAGCCATCGGCATTGACAAGTTCGTCGCCGAGGGGCTTTATTGCTCCAGCCTAGTCAACACTGACAACTCGGGTACCAAGCATTCCCATGGTACTGCTGCCAAGGACATCTACTCTGTCGACGTCGAGGCAGATTCCTTCGATGGGTAAGTTACAACACAGGCTCTATCACAAAATCATCCTTCAACTCCATCAACTCCCATGACGTCGACACTTGACTTCAGCAAACTTTGCAGTTCATCATCGCCGTTGAGACATCACATTTCAACACCAAGAATGTTCATGACTTCAGAGTCTACACTCTAATCCATGTCAAGAAGATCGACATCGAGGCACTCTTCAGGTTCTGTACATACATTTTCTTCCATGCACACTGATTCAGTGATGTCTGTAGTTGAACCTGCGTTATACTTGCAGGAGACCCGCTGCAAGTACCTTAATGGCCCTCACTCAACCACCTCTGCCAGATTCTCTGGTGCCTCAATGTATTATTACTCAACCTGCTACAACATGAGGCGTCCAAGTGTGCAAAGGCTGGAAGAGGCCACACCACCTTGTACATCCGGTACTCCGGACAAACATAAGTGGAGAACATCCTCAACATCTGCAAGAACATCAAGAAGCCATATAACTGACACTTCCTACACTTCAAACATCATCTCCAACCTCTCCATTAAGATCGGCCCAATAAGATGTTATTCTACCATTTATGGACATGCTGGTTAAAGGTGCAGCAGAACTCAGTATACAGAGAGAGGTCCCTCACTCCTATGTATTGGTGGTAATGTAAACAAACCAGAGCATCACCCAAGCCAATACTAACATTGGTTCTGGACTTCAGAGCTCCTGGAAGGATTTTGTTTTAACCCCAGCCACCTTAAAATTAGCCACTTCACTTCTCATAAAAAAATGCAAAGCTGCTGCACAAGATCCCAAATTCTTATGCCAGGAACTCAGTTATAGTCTCTGTAGTGTGCAAAAAACATACATACTCATCAGAGACATTGGTAAAACCTCAAAGAAAAAGAACAATGATAGATGTAGATAGAAATGCTTGCAGATCTGCATCCATAGCCCTCAAATTAATGAGTTACTCAGCTGTTCTTGGCAGGTACAACGGAAAATTGTGGTAATACCTGCTCCCTTTCTCAGATGACATATCAAGAGATAGAAGACAAGACTTCCTTGAAGTTTTGAATGAAGGGTGGATTGTCTCCAATTAGGTCCTAAGTACTTCCATTGATTCGCCAGACCTAGTAACTACTACCTACTGGCATGGAATTGCTTTACAATTATCAGGGCTTAGTCTAACATCTCTAAAACCTGGTGCACAGCTAAAAATAACAAACTTGCCTTTCTCAGGTTTTGTCTGCTTGGGCTCACATGCTGACGAAGAGATGGAAAGAATGAATCGTCTAGAGGAAAAGAAACAATTCAGTAGCTCCCAGATCTGACACCGATACACCAGACCACAACTGAGGCAGAGGGTTCTATCCCCTCAATGGCCCTACTATTATCAGACCCAGGAACAACAGACACAATATCACAAGTCATCCTTGAGAGACGCAAATTGCAAGATATGACAACTGACGCAGCTAGGTTGGCGGCCTTGGCTACACAAAAAAGAGTATATGACCTGGGAGATGAAGCTAATAAAATGATTGCATGGCTAGAAAAATGCGATAGAGAGAAGAACTTCGTGGTGGAAATTAAGGACAGGCTTGGGAACACACACTCAGAGGGAGAGGCCATAGCACAGGCTTTCGCTGACTACTATGAGGAACTCTATGACTCTACTCTGGTTAGGTCCGCCCAATACTGTTGTGAACTTCTGGAGGAAATGCACTTCTCAGTTCTAGTGGAGGACGATAGGGATTCTATAGATAGGGAAATAACGGAGGAGGAAATAGTGGGAGCCACACAAGAGCTGCAGGCAGGGAAGGCACCGGGGCCCAACGGGCTACAGGTGGAACTTTTCAAATGTACAGCCACCACAGTGGCCCTATACCTTCTAGCCATTTTTTATGAGGTGAGGGGCCGTGGTTTACTGCAGATTGACCTGCGAACAGCGACAATAGTTGTGATCCCCAAGGCTAGTAAGCTAGCGGATCAGTGTGGCTCTTAACGGCCGATCTCGTTGTTGAATTTTAGAAGTTCAAATTTTGGCTAAGATTTTGGTGAATCGACTTCTAGTGCCCATTCTTACTCTGATGCATCTGGACCAGTCGGGCTTCCTGCCTCACCGCAGAACCAGACTCAGTTTGCGACGACTGTATATGGCAATGCACCTGGTAAGGACCAGTCCGGGGGTGGAGGCGGCCCTGTTGTCACTTGACACCCGCATGGAGTATTGAATGGAATTATCTGTTTGAAGTCTTGAAGAGGTTAGGCTTCGGGCCCCGGTTCATGTCCTGGATTAAGCTGCTATATACGCAACCCTGGGCAAGGGTCCGGGTTAATGGCTCTGTGTTGCGCTCCTTTACTTTGCGGAAGAGCACAAGGCAGAGGTGCCCCATCTCGACGATCTTGTTTGCACTGGCGCTTCTGCCCTTGGCCGCATGGGTCAGTGGGGATCCAATAATATTGGGTATCCATGGGGGCGACCAGTGGGAGGAAAGGATATCATTGTACGCCAGTGATGTCCTCTTATATGCAACAAGATGACCATATACGATAAACCGGTTGCTCCAGATTTTCAAGCTTTTTGAGGGTTACTCCTGGTATCAGATCAATTGGGATAAATCCCTCTTATATATGCTGTCGGACAGGCCCCCCGCACCTGGGGGTTGATTCCAAACTCCAGATTAAAACTAGTTTTAAATATCTGGGCATACAGATCAAAAAATCGAATCCAGCGTTTTTGGAGGGGAATCTAAAGCCGCAGTTGAATTGTCTGAAGAGTGACGTTGCACGTTGGAGGAAGCTGCCAATCTCCCTGATGGGAAGAGCAGTTCTCTTCAAAATGATGTCTCTACTTTGGATTCTATACGTCATACAAAACACCCCCTGTCACATACTGGGACAGGGGCTTGCACGGATAGCACTGGCCAAACTGCAGAAAGGGGTGTACGAGGGAGGGTTAGACATTCCAGACAATAAAAAGTACTATTGGGCTTCACGACTTATGGTCATAAATTATTGGGTCTTTGCAGATAGGAACGATCCAGCATATAGAGTCGATCACTGGGCGATGGGGGCAGACGGCTACCTGCGGACACTATAGGGGCGAGAGAGACAGGACGGTATGCCTCCGCATACTCAATTAGTACGGATGGCAAGGACTAGGGATATTCGATTCCTGGGCGGGGCGGGCGGAGCGGCTGATGAAGCAGACTCATTTGTGGACCAGTGAGATGCTCCGGGAGGTTGGTCGACTACAGGGCTTCACAAAATGGAAACTAATAGACATTGTTCATTTGGGGGTTGTGAGGTGGAGACAGGCTGTGTTGTTGTTTGCAGAACTGCAGTCAGAATTCCAGTTGGCACCCCTGGAACACTATAAATATCTGCAATTGAAGCATGCCCTGGGCAGTTATCTTAAGGATGGGCTCCAGATCCCTGAGTATAGTCCATTAGAAGACAGATTATTGTTGGACCCAATTCCGAAGAAGGCATTATCCTGTACATATAAAAAAAATTGTAATGCTCACCAGCCGTATTATTCCCTAAGACCTACTCATAGCAGACAGCAGCAGCCACAACAGTCTTGTAGGGAATCCGCTCCAGAGAAATCATGCTCAAACAACAACAAGCCATGAGCAGAATACTCCGCTTTTCTGTTCACCACTCTGTAGAGAGGCAGTGTATCAAAACAAATGGAAGATTGGAAACGCATTACCATAGACCAATGGGTTTTACAAATTATTCAAAACGACTACAACATCCAGTTGAAGTCTACATCACCCACAATTCCACCAAAGCAAGCTCCACAACACCAGCTGCTTCATCTTCAGACGGACGTAATATCTCTACTCCAATAACAAATAGAACTGGTCGCTTCCTCCTAGTGAGGGTAAGGTATTTTTGGTTCCCGAGAAAGGTCCAAGGAAAGAATTCAAACCATTTTAGACTTGAGACAAGCCAACAAATTCATGTACAAGTAGAAATTCAAGATGCTTTCACTACATCAGTTTTATCCCCAACTCAAGAAAGGAGACTTGATATGCTCAGTGTATCTCTTGGTGAAGCGTATTTTCACATCCCAGTACAGAAAAAAAACATGAGATTTCTCTGCTTACTTGTTGGCAAAACTCGCTACCAATACAAGGTACTTTCGTTCTACTTCATATCAGCACCCAGAACTTTTTCCAACAGGTTGGCAGCCGTATCAGCCTTCCTTGATAAAAACAAAATGTTCATCAACCAATACTTATACGATTGGATGATAAAAGCTCTTACTGCAAGCCAAATACAGAGAGATTTTGGCTTCACTGTCCCTTTATTAGACTGACTAGGTCTCTGTGTGAATCTAGAAAAATCCACTAAGTCTCCAGTTCAAATCTTGGATTACCCTAGGAGCATCTCTTGAAGCCATCAAAGAAGAAGTGTTTCTTTCTGAGGCTGTAGTGTGTGCCTTTTCTCAGAAATTTTGCATATTTCTAAACAACACACAGTTATCAGTGAGACAGATTTACTCTCTCCTACGATCAATGGCGTTGCCTTGTTTCTAATTCCCCATGCTTGACTTCATATAAGACTATTACAGCAATGCTTGGAAGACCAATGGTCACAACACCATGTCTATTGGGGAAAGGAAAATACAATTTATTCTGCAAGCTCAACAATCCCTTCAGTGGTGACTCAACAAACACAATCTTCTCAAAAGAGTTCCCTTTTATCAAGACCTACCCACTCAGACCATTGTGACAGATGCTTCCCTCACCAGATGGGGAGTACTTCTCAGCGATCTTACAAATCTGATGGAGCCATCCAGCTGTGGATTCCTTACTTTAGAATAATCCTCAGGCGTCAGACTGGATCCAGAAATGTTTTGGTGAGCAGTACCCCTGCACTCCGGTAAGTGGCGCCATTTGGCTCTGCATGGCGTTAGTGGCATCATCCGTACGGGAAGTGATGTTGTACAGTGCCAAAGTAGAGGCCAACTCAAGCGCTCTGCATCAATTCTTTTCTTTCTGTGCCAGTCAGTGCAGATCAGGTGAAGAAGTACCCTCAGTCACTTTTTGAATGACCTTTTTTGACCTTTTGTCAAACATATTTCGAGACATTATCTCCTGTTGTGGCAGGGATATTCACAAGGAAGGCTGGTTTTAAGCCCTATGGCGCCTGTCATCTGCAAATATCGGTGACAGATCCACATCTCCTCTGACGTCTTGTGCGCGATCACAACACCAAGATCTGTGACAATTGTCACGCCATGCATCCCAAGGCCTTGAGGGAGCAGTCCCTCAAGCTCCTTGCCACTCAGCATGCAACTCCACAAATTGTCGCGGAGCAATCGATCATCATTGCAGTCTAAATCATCCAGGCAAGGCCCAGAAAAAGAAGAACTTTGCCTTGTTTGTTGAAGAAATCTTACAAAGCAAGAGAACATTGGCACACGAAGCCTGATCCATGGTTGCGCCTGCACCATGAGCTGTCTTCTTGCCTCCCTGAGTTTCCTTGCGCCTGAGCAATTCAGTGAGTATTATGAGGCCATGCGCATCATATTTGGATAGCCCTTCCCGGCTGGCACACCCTCTGACCCACGGGTTTTGAAGAGGCCCCTTCTGGTTTCCCAACGGCAGGTTTATTCCCGGTGCCAGTAACACCCCTTGGATAGATCCAGAGCGACACCTGTCGAGCCGCCTGACTTTCTATGGTGCAGGCCACACTGCCGACGTCCCTGCCCTGCTGGCGCCACCCCCATACTTAGCCCCGACACGGAGCCAGAGGGGCATTATCTGTCATGACTGGAGCCCTTCCATCCAGGCCAGAGCCTGAGCCCTATTCCTAAGGGCTAGGGCTAGGAGAACATTGGGAAGGGCCACTGGAGCCTTAAAAGTACCAACCATAGACCCCAAGGAAGACAACTGGTTTGAGGATCTGACGGATGCCAGTGGATGGGACTCCGCCCCAGATACTATCGTTGTTTTTCCTCCTACTGGGGCCACAGAGGAGGGAGCCTCATTTGCTGTGGTGGTAAGGGTGGCCAAGATCCTGGACCTTACACTACCCTCTGTGGCTGTCAAGACGAATGTCTTTATGGAGGTGCTTCAACCGGGAGTGTCTCCATCAGGGCCTGGTCTAAGCACTGCCCTGTGTATAGGAGAATCACCAGCTGCCATCACCGGACCCAGGAGATCTTGACATTCTTACCCAACACCCCACCCCTGAAAGCTTAGTGGTCCAAGCCTCCACTTCCAGACTACATTCTGCCATATTCCCTACCACTCCACCAGACAGGGAATGCAGTTGGCTGCATACCTTGAGAAAGAAGATGTTTTCTTCTGCCAGCCTGGCACTGCGTTCGGTGAACACCGCATGCCTTTTGGGCTGATACTCCCACTCACTCTGCGACTTGGTTGCACATGTGCTGCCTTTAGTCTCGGAGGAGACCCTAGCCATTCTCTCCCAAGCTGTTGGTGTTGGGAGGGACTCCGCTTAGTTCGCCATAGGCTGTAGACTGGATTCTGCGCGACTCCCGAGGCAGTGCAGTTTCATCGCCGGGGGCCCTTAGATGCCACACCTGTTTGAGAATCACTGGATTTTTTATGGATATCCAGGCCTCCCTAATAGACATGCCCTGTAATGGCCCACATGTCTTCTGGCATAAGGTGGACTCAGCACTAGAGCGCTTCTAGGATAGTAGAGCTATGGCCAGGTACTTGGACCTTTCCAGGGCTACTCACCTGCCCCGGTCTGCCTTTCTCTTCTTTTGTTGCCAGAGAAGCGGCTTCCAGCTGTGTCTTTACATGCCAAGCCACCATGCCAGGCAAGCTTTTCAGCCCTTGCATGGCTGGGGATGTGGTATCCACAGACCCCGTGGGCAAGGTAGCCAGAGGTCAGTCCACTCCACCACTACCTTGGCAGCCGCAGCCTCCAGACCTCTTTAGTTTGTCCTCCGACCACCCAGCTGGGGGAGGAAATGTCATCACCTGCAGGACTGGAGGCCGATAACATCAGACCTCTGGGTTCTCCAGATTCTTCTAAGAGTCTACTTTGTACTCTTGGTGACTACCTCTAAACTCATGCCACCCACTTGCTACAGGTTAATGGAGGACCATATCTCTTTACTCCATCAGAAAGTGTGGCTTTCTTGGCCGAGGGAGCCACAGAGAGGGTGGTGACATCAGAAGTAGGTTGCAGTTGCTATTCCTGCTACTTTATTGTGCCCAAGAAGGACGTAAGCCTTTGACCTAACCTAGACTTGCGTCTCCTCAATTTCTTCCTGAAAAAAGGGAAATTTAAAATGCTAACACTCACTCAAGTCCCATCTGTCCTGGGCCAAGGTGATTGGATGGTAACGTTGGACTTGTAGGACGCAAATTTCTACAAACCTGTCCTTCCTGCCCACAGATGTTACCTGTGGTTCACTGTAGGGCACAAGCACTTTCAGTTCACTGTGCTCCTATTTTGGCCTTACAAGCGCCCTTCTGGTGTTCACCAAGGTGATGGCAGTGGCTGCAGCGCATCTGTGGAGATCAGGGATGCCAGTCTTCCCCTACCTCAACTACCGCTGCTGAAGGTGGGCTCACCCCAGGCTCTTGTCTTACAGCTCCAGCCTATGATGGATCGCCTACTCTCTGTAGGGTTCACTATCAATGTGCCGAAGTCACACCTGACCCCCTTCTCAGACACTCACCTTTCATTGGAACTGTTCTGGACACACTGCAGTTTTGGGATTCCTGGTTTTGATGAGGTCTCATGGCCTCCTTGCATCCTACTTGTGACACATGCTCACTGGCATACACGGTACAAAAGGGGGTGGTGATGGACGGATCTTTTGACTGGGTGTGAGTGTTTGATTGATTCAGATGCTCCGTCCATCACCACCCCCTTTTGTACCGCTTTTGGCCGCCATAAGTGTGGCAGGGTATGCTCAGACGTGAGTCCCTTGCGCACTTGGCCACTGGATTCAAGCAAGCCGGGCTGAAGACGGCTGGAATGCCAGAAACCGGTCCTCGGAAGCTTGTTTCCGGTCCAGGGAAGACATGGCTTGGCAGCTCGTGCTGGACTGTTCCCATGAGGCACAGGGTCAGACTGATTTGCATATAGCCATGTCTGAACTGGGGTGGCAGAGTGGGCTAAAGAACGGTGATGGATTAAAACCCAGATCTTTTGACTGGATGTGAGTGTTTGATTGATTCAGATGCTCCGTCCATGACCACCCCCTTTTGTACCGCTTTTGGCCACCATAAGTGTGGCAGGGTATGCTCAGATGTGAGTCCCTTGCTCACTTTGCCACTGGATTCAAGCAAGCCGGGCTGAAGATGGCTGGAATGCCAGAAACCAGTCCTCGGAAGCTTGTTTCCGGTACAGGGAAGACATGGCTTGGCAGTTCGGGCTGGACTGTTCCCATGAGGCACAGGGACAGACTGATTTGCATATAGCCATGTCTGAACTGGGGTGGCAGAGTGGGCTAAAGAACGGTGATGGATTAAACCCAGATCTTTTGACTGGGTGTGAGTGTTTGATTGATTCAGATGCTCCGTCCATCACCACCCCCTTTTGTACCGCCACTGGCATACACAGGCTCTGCAGTGGGACCTGAGGTTCCTGTGAGTGCAGCATCAGAGAAATCTCTCTGACATGGTCCAGATCTCGGAGGGCACTGCAAAAGATCTACAGTGGTGGTTAACGAACTGCGATTGTGCAGCTGCAGACTCCTCTCCCTTCTCCAACCAGACCTGACAGTAGAGACTGAATGATCATTCCTAGGCTGGGGCAGCCATCTGGGAGAAGTGTAGATCAGAAGACTCTGGTGTTCAGCAGAACCCGGACTCCACATCAATCTGTTGGAGCTCTGAGCGATCCGATTGGCATTGAAAGCCTTTCTACCCTCCATCAAAGGAAGGCTAGTGCAGGCGTTCACGGACCAAACCAAACCACCGCCATGTGATACTGCAACAAACAGGGAGAGGTGGGGTCGTGGACCCTTTGTTAAGAGGCCCTGTGTCTCTTGACAAGGCAGGAACGTCAGGGCATTTCCATGGTGGTTTAACCCGTGGGGCGATCTCTGAACGCCAGAGCAGACAAAATCAGCTGAATATGCCTTGTGGATCAAGAACGGAGTCCCCATCCAGAGGTGGTGCAAGGCCTCCTTCAGCAGTGGGAAGAACCTTGGTAAATCTGTTCGCCACCACCAAGAATGTGTTGTTGGGGCAATTTTGTGGCATGGTGTGCAGAAATCCCCTTTCTCAGGTCCCTTTGTTTATTCTTACTCTTGCCCAGCAGGGCTCTGCTTTGGGCATCTTAAAAGGCTATCTTTCTGTGATCTCAGCATTTCTGTGGTTGCTAGATCAGATGTCCATTTTCAAGTCCCTTATTGTACATAGGTTTCTGAAAGGTCTCCAACACTTGTTCCCACCTTCATCATGCCTTTAGTGTGACCTAAATGTAATCTTAACCTTTCTAACATGTTTTCTATTGAAGCCACTACACAACTGTCTTATCAGGCTCCTTACTATCAACACAAGCCTTTCTAGTGGATATAACTTCTATCTGGATAAACTGTGAACTCCATAATTTGTGATCTAGGCCTCTGTTCCTCAACAGCTTTCCAGACAAGCTGGTCCTTCGAATTAGAGCTTACTTCCTTTTGAAGGTAGTCACTCCCTTTCATGTAGGCCAGCCCATCACCCTGCCTATCTTTTACATTCTGATTCATCCCTCTAAGAAAGAAGAGCAACTTCACTGGCTGGATCTGAAAAGAGCATTGCTGTTCTACCTTGACCGCACAAAAGGGGTATGTCAGAATCAAGACAGGGAAGGTGTTAGAGAAATGGACCATCTCCCAATAGATGGTGCTCTGTATCAAAATCTGCTACCCGTTCGCCAAGAAGC
The DNA here is from genome assembly GCF_964263255.1 of Lissotriton vulgaris. Classification (NCBI taxonomy): domain Eukaryota; kingdom Metazoa; phylum Chordata; class Amphibia; order Caudata; family Salamandridae; genus Lissotriton; species Lissotriton vulgaris. Next base: position 1,478,957,428 of record NC_141694.1, read on the forward strand.
AATCCCCTGAGGATTTAAATACTCATTCCCTCAAAGGCAAAGCTGCTTCCCCTGTGTTAGCACACAGAGTCCTGGTCCTGAACATCTGCCATGCAGCCGCGTGGGCATCACTGCACACATTTACCAAGCACTACTGCCTGGGCAGTCAGGTCCATAAGGACAGGCACTCTGCCTGCTCAGTCCTGCAGGACTTTTTAGTGTGAAATTATATTGCAGACCCTCTTCCGGGGAGGTATTACTTGGTTATCTATTGTAAGGTAAGTAATCTGCGGCTAGAAATCTCTATCAGATGCTACTTACCTTTGGTAACGCCTTATCTGGTAGAGGCTTTATCTAGATGCAGATTCCTTACCGACTTGCCCATCCTCCCTGCTCTCTGAACAGCTTTATAAACTTAAGCTTTTTCCACTTTCAGGACCCAAGTTTTCGATCAGTGATCAGTACTCTTTGTGGCTCCTTTCTTCTGGTGTGAAAAGTCAAAAAAAGAACCCAAAGTAGTCGAGCTGGGGTGTCACCCATGTAGGCACCATTCACGTCACTTCCGGCACAGACGACGTCGACAATGCCATGCAGAGCCGAACAACACCACTGTCAGGGGGTTCCTACCTGCCACGACTCTGCTACTGATGTTTGTCCCTCTTCGTTTCCGCCTCGGCGCACACAGGATGTTCGTACACCTTCCACGGCCTCCTGGGCTTACCCGGAGGCGGGGCCTTCATCGGTGACGTCATCCCCTGATGTCCAATCATCTCCCACGACGGCGCTGATAACGCGAGGTTTCGAACAGGAGGGCGCGAACGCCGGAGCAGCACAGGAAGCATCGGACGTCTTCGCCGCTGGACGGAAGGAACCCGGAACCGGATTGCTGAAGGAGACCGAAGCAGGAGACGGGGAGAGACCGACAGCAGTACAGCCAGGAGGCCAACAGAACCACGCTCCGCCCAGCCACACTTCACCTGGAGAAGTGTGGCACCGCAAGGTACGGGCTCGTATACGGGGACTCTTTCAGACGGAGGGAGGAAACGGTTAAAGGGCGGTTGGGTGGATAAGGGACGGGAGTGCATAAGGTGCCGCCTCAGTAAGGAAACACAACAACCGGTGATGGTCCCTGGTGATCCCCCTCACGTCCTTTCCCTACCCCTCACGTGTGTCAGATAAACAGCGCAGTCCAGTAATGTGGCGTTTTCTTTCTTTCTTTCCATTTCCGCTCAACGCCACCTGAGAGTGAGAAGACCTTCCAACGGATGTACAACTCGGGAGTCCTGGCGGAACAGAAAAGCTACTTTACATCGGCCTACAGTCCTTTTTACCGTTGTTATTTTAATAAATCTCCAGTACCACTATATTCTACTTTGTGGCTTTGCCTCATTGCTCGCTACCCCAGTAACCGCAAACCTTACAAGTGGTGCCGTGACCCAGATTCCCCTCTGAACCGTCCTCTGATACAAGATAGACGCCCTAATACAGCAAATGAAAGAGGCCCAGGATAAACTCGAGTGGGCAATAGGACAAACCGCTACTCAGGCTGACACTGACCGCACAACATTTTCTAACGCCATACAGGCTCAAGTTGATAACCTGGTGAAATTGGCTGAGGGACAGAATCAACTTATGACTGTGTTGGGTCAAGGTAGAACGAACGCCCCCGATACTGTTGTCCCGCTACAAAAGTTCACTCCGAGTGATGATCCTTTGGCTTTCTTCCTTAACTTTGAAAGGGCTGCCAGGGCCAGTGCTTGGCCGGGGGATAGGTGGCCATTCTATCTTGCACCCTTGCTAACAGGCGAGGCCCAATCCGCTTACCAAATGATCAATAGAGACGGCACTGCAGTGTATGCCGTCGTAAAGAAATATATCTTGGACCGGTTGGGCGTAGACGAAGAAACCCACAGACTCAAATTCCGATAGGAACGCGGTACCCCTGGGGATCTTCCTAAAACTCTGTTTTATAAACTAAAAGCAGCCGCAGACCTCTGGTTGAAACCAGAGGAAGGTAACATAGACGATGTAATGAATAAAATATACCTCGAACAATTTCTAGAGGCACTCCCCTATGGCACACAACGCTGGTTGAAACAGCACGCAGGACTAACTCTAGAACATGCCATTGAAATGGACACTTCTTATGCCCGTGCCCAGGGCCGTCCCCCGGTGAAAGAACCAGAAAAACCTCTGAAACCCTTACCAGCGAGAGTCGAGAAAAAATATGTAAAACTTCTGTTTGAACCTCAGCGACCACGTTATTCCAAAGCTGAGGTACAACCTACTCCTGGTCCTCAATGTTACGATTGTGGAGAGTGGGGACACATAGCGAGGTTTTGCAGAAAAAAACCAAAAGAAAGGGATGAAGAACCCATGGATGTCAGTTACGCACCGTATTCCCTTCTCTTTGCAGAAGAAACTGGACCAGTATTTTACGTAAGTGTCACCATACACGGGAAAGTAGTTAGGGCACTACTAGACTCCGGGTGTAAACACTCGGTTGTACGACAAGAACTGGTACCTCCCTCGTGTTTAATGGCTGTAAAAACTGTGCATATACGCTGTGTTCATGGGGACGTTAGGGAATATCCCCTAGCCACCGTTAGTCTGTGTACCGCTGCAGGAACTGTAACGGAAGTAGTGGTGGGAGTTATGCCTTCTCTGCCGGAGCCCGTGATCATAGGCACTGATAACCCGGGGTTTTCTGCACTGTTAAAGGATGCCTTGCAAACTGATCCACGAAATGCACTGCTTGTTCCTGAGCCCTGGGCTAGAGATACACACTTTAGAACAGCACAGTTGAATGATGCTACACTTTCCAATGCTTGGCAAATCGCCCGCTCCGGTCAGGATCCTTCGCTGAGAACCTTCCCCACCTTTATTGAGAAAAACGGGTTGTTGTACAGGTTAGCCAAACCCGATGACACCCCACAACTCTTAGTTCCTGTCGACTTCAGAGACCAGATACTGTTTTTTGCACATGCACATTTACTGGCAGGCCATTCAGGGGCAGAAAAGACAGGACAGGCCATCCTAAAACATTTCTTTTGGCCTGGAGTATACGCACAGATACAACGTTATTGTCAGGAGTGTCAGATTTGCCAGCGTAGAAATCCCTACGTTCCCCCACCGGTTCCTCTGAACCCCCTACCCATCATCGGGAAGCCGTTTGACAGGGTAGGAATGGACCTTATTGGTCCATTGCCAAAATCAACACAAGGTCATTTGTATGCCCTGGTCTTAGTGGACTATGCCACTCGGTACCCCGAGGCCTTCCCTCTCAGAGCGGCCACTTCTACAGCCATCGCTCAGAAATTGGTGGAAGTCTTTTCCCGAATGGGCTTTCCTCGTGAAATCATTACTGACCAAGGAACCCCATTTGTATCACGGCTAATGGCCCAAGTGTGCAAACAACTAGGAGTCAAGCATATTAAAACCTCTGTATATCATCCCCAGACAGATGGCCTAGTCGAGAGATATAATGGTAGCCTAAAACTCACGCTGAAGAAGCTTTTGTCCGGGGATGGTAAGAATTGGGACCAGTTGTTGCCTTTGGCCCTTTTTGTTCTTCGAAGTCAAAAACAAGCTAGTCTGGGTACATCCCCGTTCGAGTTGCTGTTCTGTCGTGCTCCCAGGACATTACTGGAGATTACGAAGGACAGTTGGGAAAAAGAGGGAGCCCAAGAGGCAGAGGCCCTCTTGGACTATACACGACAACTTCAGACTAGGCTCCATAAACTAAGAACGCTGGCCCATGAGCATCTAGCTGTAGCTCAAAAGAAACAAAAGACCTTTTACGACAAAGGAAAAAAATGGAGGGAATTGGATGTGGGCGAATGGGCTTTAGTGTTGTTGCCATCCTCTACACACAAGCTCAAGAAAGAGTGGCAAGGACCTTATGTGGTTCTCCGGAAAATAGGAAAGCCCACCTATGTGTTACGTGTAAAAGGGAATAAGACCCAAATGTACCACATTAACCTCCTAAAAAAATGGTTGGGAAAACCTCCCCAATCGGTACAAACAGTTGAGACCGTACCTCACACGGTACACAACACTCCCATCAACCCAGAAATAACGGAGGCTCAAAGAGAAGAGATACTGACCCTACTTCTCCGTTATAAAGATGTCTTTTCTGACCAACCCGGGAAAACCGACATAGCGGTACACACAATTCCCACTCCACAGGGTACTGTAGTAAAACAAAAACCCTATAGGATCCCTGAGGCCAGAAGACAAGCCTTTCAGGACGAAATGGACCAGATGTTGAGTTCTGGAGTGATTGTGCCCTCTAAAAGTAACTGGTGTTCTCCGGTTGTTCTTGTTCCCAAGCCGGATGGCAGTATCCGTTTTTGCATTAACTTTCGAGCTGTCAATAGGGTCTCAAAACAGGATGCTTATCCACTACCTCGCGTGGATGAACTGCTGGAGCGTCTTGGTGAGGCACAATATATTACAACTATTGATCTCACCAAGGGGTATTGGCAGATTCCCCTACACCCAGTAGATCAAGAGAAAACAGCCTTCTCCACCCCCTCAGGCCATTTTCACTTTACTGTTCTTCCTTTTGGCCTACATGGAGCACCGGCCACGTTCCAAAGAGCAATGGATACAGTCCTATCCTCCCATCAGCAGTATTCTTCCGCTTATTTGGACGACATTGTTGTCCTTAGTAAAACGTGGGAAGATCACAAAGAGCATCTCGAGAACATACTCTCTAGTCTACGTACCACGGGGTTCCACATTAATGCCAAGAAAACCAGAGTGGCCTTCAAAAAGATTAAGTACCTGGGGTACGTGTTGGGCAATGGACTGATCGAACCCCAGACTGAGAAAGTAAAGGCTATCCTGGACCTTCCCTATCCCAAAACCAAAAGGGAGTTGAGGGCTTTCTTGGGTTTAGTCGGGTACTACAGGCGCTTCATTCCACAGTTTGCTGAATTAGCCAGTCCTCTTACGGACTTATTGAAAAAGTCACAGTCGTCCCCGAGATTACCTGGCCCTGGTCCTAAAGAATCAAACGCTTTCCAGGCGTTACAAACTGTCCTCACCACTTCACCTGTTCTGGTTTCACCAAACTATAGGAAGCCTTTCATTCTTCAGACTGATGCCTCTGGGGTGGGTATAGGGGCAGTCCTATCCCAAGAGGACTCTGATGGACTCGAGAGACCGGTTCTTTTCATCAGTCGTAAACTCTTCCCCAGAGAACAGGCTTACTCCACCATTGAAAAAGAGTGTTTGGCTGTCCGCTGGAGTGTGGACAAGCTCCGGTACTATCTGGAGGGTCGTCCTTTTGTCCTGTATACGGACCATGCCCCTTTGACCTGGCTGCAACGCAACCGTGGCCACAATGACCGCATCCTTCGCTGGTTTCTTGCTCTCCAGCCCTTCCAGATTGAAGTTCGACACCGCAAGGGTCTTGACCAGGACAATGCTGACTTCTTGTCCCGATTTCCTCTTTTCCCCGATCGGGGAAATCCTGGGGGGTGGGATGTGTCAGGGGGTTCCTACCTGCCACGACTCTGCTACTGATGTTAGTCCCTCTTCGTTTCCGCCTCGGCGCACACAGGATGTTCGTACACCTTCCACAGCCGCCTGGGCTTACCCGGAGGCGGGGCCTTCATCGGTGACGTCATCCCCTGATGTCCAATCATCTCCCACGACGGCGCTGATAACGCGAGGTTTCGAACAGGAGGGCGCGAACGCCGGAGCAGCACAGGAAGCATCGGACGTCTTCGCCGCTGGACGGAAGGAACCCGGAACCGGATTGCTGAAGGAGACCGAAGCAGGAGACGGGGAGAGACCGACAGCAGTACAGCCAGGAGGCCAACGGAACCACGCTCCGCCCAGCCACACTTCACCTGGAGAAGTGTGGCACGCAAGGTACGGGCTCGTATACGGGGACTCTTTCAGACGGAGGGAGGAAACGGTTAAAGGGCGGTTGGGTGGATAAGGGACGGGAGTGCATAAGGTGCCGCCTCAGTAAGGAAACACAACAACCGGTGATGGTCCCTGGTGATCCCCCTCACGTCCTTTCCCTACCCCTCACGTGTGTCAGATAAACAGCGCAGTCCAGTAATGTGGCGTTTTCTTTCTTTCTTTCCATTTCCGCTCAACGCCACCTGAGAGTGAGAAGACCTTCCAACGGATGTACAACTCGGGAGTCCTGGCGGAACAGAAAAGCTACTTTACATCGGCCTACAGTCCTTTTTACCGTTGTTACTTTAATAAATCCCCAGTACCACTATATTCTACTTTGTGGCTTTGCCTCATTGCTCGCTACCCCAGTAACCGCAAACCTTACAGCCACCTACCACTGTGCAGGGGTACTGCTTACCAAAATGTCCGGATCCAGTCTGACGCCTGAGGATAATTATAAGGTAAGAAAACTGCGGCTAGATCATCTCTGCCAGATAAGGCATTAACCAAAGTAAACATAACACAGAAACCTGGCCTCCCCCTCGACTCATGATCTGCCAGAGGCAACGACGGACAGAGCGGGGCCTCCTACTTCCTGAGCTTGGTCCAGGAGAGGTGAGGTCCTATCCCCGGTCACACTGAATGTGAGACACACCATGTTGACACGAAGGAATAGAAAATGAGATAATTTATATATATATCCTTTATTGAAATTTGATTGATTCACTTATTTCCTAGTTTACTGTTTGTTTGTGATTTTTTCACGCAATAGCAAAAAGTATAGAACAGAGGCCCTGAAGAAAGCTGTGGGATCTTTTCCCTTTCGGCTGAAACATGTCGGCCCCGATGCATCTATTGGTTGAAACTGCTTTTTTGCACTGTTCTTGTTTTTAACTAGGGAGAGGTCAATATTCATTAAAATTTACCTTTTTGCCCTCTACCTTATTTTAAGTCACCACTTTTTTCCTTTTGTCTACTGCACTGCTTATGTTCCCATCAATATCATACTCTCACTGACGCAAAGTGATTGTGGATTTGACCCAGTGGACTTTGGGGAATGGAATTAGTCTCAATGATCAAGAGACACACCATCCCAGTGTTGGACGACCAAGTGATAAAATTGATAATTACAAGACTTTTGATGGGAATCCAATGTTCTTTATGAGTCTCACTAACAATCATCTGTTGTTCTGTGACTTCTGAATATTCTCTCTTTCTTTAACTTTGTAGACTAGATATGAATTTTTTCGCTTTCACTCACCTGTGAGGGAGTACTAGTCTGTTTGGAGTTTCATATAGCTCTTCTTGGACCCCCAGGTTTCTGTGTTATGTATATCAGTCTGTTAGGGGATACTAACCAGGGCAGGTCCTTAAAATTCCCTAAGCCCCTTTCTTTCTCTGTATTTTTTGATTAACCAAGGTAAGTAACTTTTTTCATAGTCAGTGGTCTTCCAAACAGATCGACATCCTCAAGCTAAAATGTGTTCACTTAACTCTCAGAGCTTTCCTCCCAGATATATCTACTGAGTTCTAGTACCGACTGACAATACCATCACTATGTACTACTTAAACAAAGAGGGAGGAACACAATCATAAACTATGTCATTAGCAGTCCTTACAATTTGGCATTGGCTACTATCAAAGAATCTATCCCTACAAGCTGTTCACCTGCCAGGTCTGTGAAACCAACAAGTTGATACACTCGCAAATCCTTCTACAAAAATCACAAGTGGGAGAATGATGACAACGCCTTAGATTCAGTTTTATGACTTTGGGGCTAGCTACAAAGAAATAGATTTATTGGCCACTGAACACAACACAAAATACCTGAACTAAGGCTCCAGAATATGAGACCCACAGTTGATTGGCAATACCGTCAGTGATCATCAAATTCAAATGGTATTCCTGATCAATGATTCTGGTAGCTCCAAAGTGGCTGAGGCAATGGTAGTTTCCAGAGCTACTTCACCTATCAGTCAAATGCCAAAACAAAACTTCCTTGCAAACACAACTGCTATCCCGGATGGGAGGAGTTCATGCAGTATGACCAATTAAATGTACCACTAGACACTCTGAAAATTCTTAAGGAAAGAAAGAAACAGTCTATCTGGAGCCCCTATGTGTTCAAGTGGAAAAGATTTGTCATTGATGCCTTGATAACAGTTATGATTCTTCCTACTGCCAGGAGCATGGATTGTTGCCTTACTTACTGCTCTTGGCTGCATCTAATCCTCAATTTTCTCTGTAATGCCTTATCACAAAGGACCAAACCAAATGTCTTTCTTCATGATACCAGAAGACTTACTCTGTAGTTAAAAGGCCTGTTTACCCCATGTGAGTTCAATTTGTGTCTAAACACAAAGGTCCTTGCTTCAAGCCTACTCACAAGGCTTCATTGCTGCATCTTTTGTGAAACGTTGCTTTCTTAGTTGCTATTACATTTGCAAGAAGAGTTAGTGAGATACATGCTTTATCAACCATTGAACCTTACTTAATTTTCCATCAAATAGTGTTGTTTTACAGACACACTCTTCTATTCTACCTAACATCATATCAGCTTTCCATATTATTCAAACCATTTTTCTCCCAGTGGTTTTCTCCAATCCACCAAGCCCAGCATAGAGAGCTTTCCATTCTTTAGCTATACAGAGTTCTAAAGTTTTATCCAGAAAAAACTAAGACTATCAGAAAATCATGTCACCTTTTCATAAATTACTGCTCATTAAGATTAGGATTGCCGTTCTCCAAGCAAACTATTGCTCAACTGAATATTTCCTGCATTCAGTGTTACCAATTAGCGAACAAACCACTAACTGATAAACACAAAGCCCATTCCACAAGAAGAAATGCGGCTTCTGCTGCTTGGGTCAGAAATATCCCCCTTTTAGGAATATGTAAAGCAGCAACCTGAAAATGTATTCCTACTTCCGCTACAAATTACTGCCAGAACAAAGATACTTGAACTAGCACATTGGTGGATCAAGCTTCACTATGCCGTTTTTGCAGACTCCAAATTTTGTACTGGTTGTGGTGCTGATTTTGAGGCCCCAGTCAGGTTGTTCATATCCGATATTCCCAACACCTAGGACAGATCTGACTCTGTTTTTGAACACAATGTTCCAGATATTTAATAGACCTATGCTTCTGTCTGGTGCTCCAGCTTGCCCCTTCAAACCGATGCCTTACCCCCTGGGCCATTTCCCAATGTGATATCAGTTGATTCCCTTCCCTCCATTCCTGCCCCTACTTCAGGTGTCTTGGTCAATTCTGGTGCAGCTGATGCCAAAGATGACGACACACCCACTAGAAACTCCTTTGGAGCCCCTGCAGTCGGAGCATTTATCTCTGATACATCACACTTGAAGTGAAACACAGGGATTGATAGAAGAAGGTAGAGATTTCTTCATCGATTCAGACCCTCAGGAGGACCCGAATGTACAGAATTTCCCAGATCATGCGCACCTGGATCCAGATTTCAAAAGGTTGAGAGATGCCAATGGCCTTACCACTTCCCCAGAGTGGGAGCTACTATCTTCCAACTGGTCTTCCTTTTCAGGAGGTCACATTTTATAACAATGTCATGCAAAAGGCAAACAACATGCTCAACCTGCCACTACAAACAAGGAAGTTAGGTCAAACATCTTGTCTGAGGTTCTTCATAATACCTCCCACTCCACTGAACCATTGCTTCCTTTTAGCAAGGCCTTAACCAAGTGCATATTTTTGTTTGTCCTCTTTGTGCAATAAGCGGGTAAGGAAAGATCGTCTGGTTCCTCCTTGTCACGTTTTCCCAAACTGCTCCCCCATAAGAAAGCAGAGGTGGAAAACCCACCTTCTCTGAAGGGCTAGACTCTCCTTTCATTATGCCTTTCCAGCAGGAGGTTCTGATCCAGGAGAAATCCTTAACAGCTCCCCTATCTCATACTTTATTGCCGCTGTACGTAATCATTGAACTTCCCACCTACCAAGCAACTTCTCCTTAGCTAATTAATTTCTAACTCTATCCCAGTCCCAAATACCCCAAAAAGCTGTTCTTTTACTTTGCTCCCTACTGTAGTCTAGATTTGTAATCCTCTGTACTGACAATAGCCAGTCAAGCTGCAATGGGGGATCGTTTTTGTATCCACCTGATACGTATCTCCCTCCTCACAAGCAAAACTAATACGAATAGCAATCTTTTTTGTCCATCATTTAATCTTGGCAAACTGGTTTCCCAGGTGTGTTCTATAGAGGCCCCAAAGTAAATTATTTCTGCGTTTACCTGAATTTCTTGTCTCAACACTTCGTTTAGAACCTTACCCACATTTGACCCTAACCATTGAAATTAAGGACACTGCCAGAACTTATGGATGTCGTCAGCTCTCTCTTCTCCCTATTTTGGATACATCTTTATTCCCCCACTATCCATTTTCGATAGTTTTTTCGGAGTCCAATAGGCTCTATGTAATGTGAAGGGATGGTTCTTTTTGAAGGGTGCAGATTTTACTATATACCATAAATTAGCCATAGATACTTGCCGTAAGTGCTGTACATACTGCAATGGCAGGTCTCCCTTTCACAGTTCCTCCGGCGGTGTAAAATCTTTTTGCCCTGTTTAAATCTTGAACCAGTACCATTTGGATACTTCTTTCTTTAATGGGCCTCTCTGTAGCTCCTCCTTTAAGTTGTTGTTTCCCACCCCATCTTTTCTCAGGTTTTTATCCCAGCTTGTCAATTGATATTTGAACTTGGATAGTCTTCCCCCTGTGCTAGCTGATAGAGCTTCCTAGCCTATCAAAGTTCCATCATTGATCAGCTGTCCCCATTCCATAAACCCTTCCTCTTTTAGGGGGGTTGATAACCTGTCTTCTAGACATGTTGGAAGTCCTGGTGAATTCCAAATTGGAGCATAGGTACTGTAGTAAGGGACCTCAACCAGTCTTCTGAATTGATATCAAAGCTTACAAGCTGATGACAAAGTCTTTAGCCGGATCTTTTTGAAATATTTGGGATGCCCGTATTTGAAAAGGAATGCGCTTTCTCATGTCATTGCTTGCATTAGTGGTGAATATGCAGCATATTCAGTAAGAAGTGGTCCAATGTTTTTAAATTGGAGAGCCTGACTATACAGTAGAAAGTCTGGACTTGCAATACATCCTTGTTCTTTGTTATTTCTCCGTTTTCCCCAGGCGATTCCTACACACCTGGCTTGCCAAATGAACTGTTCAGTTCCCCTGTAGTTTTTTTAATCCAGGCCATTTTACATTTCAGTGGTATGGCATTAAAAATGTATGTACATTTAGGAAGTATTGTCATCTTTACCACATTAGATCTCCCTATAAAGGATAATGGTAAGCTAGCCCATGTTTTTATAAGTTACCTTTTCTGATGGATACATCTGCCAGTTGATTCCTCACCTTGTGAATATCCCCTGCGCCAGCAACATTCGGAAAATTCTTTTGTAGCTCGTCACGCCGACGTGGACGATGTCACAGAAGCATGGCATCGCGCGCGGCTCCGCTGACGTCACTGAATCCATAATAGGACTCCGTCAGCGTGATGACATCAGTTCCCTTTTTTCCGCGTCGTCGACGCTAACAGTTTTTCTTGGGATCCTCAGTAGCTCATTGGTTACTTTGTTACCGATGCTTGTTTTGTGTTGAATTTTGTTTCATGTCGAAATGTCATTGAGGAAATCTGGGTTCAAGCCCTGTGGGGCGTATGGAAAGTTCATGTCGATAACGGATCCGCACGAAGACTGAGTTTGGTGTCTGTCGTCGGACCACGACGTCCAAGGATGCTCCAGCTGTAAAAAGATGAACCCGAAGGCGCTGCGAGAGAGAGAGGCGAAGCTGCTTGTGGCGAAATTGGAGAAGAGAGGTAGGAGGCGTTCGAGGTCCCACTAGAAGTCAAGGTCAGCTTCGAGGTAGTCTTCGGGGCATGCTTCTCAATCTAAGAAGAAGCAGAAGAAGAAGGAGCATGGGTCAGGGCGTCACTCTGGAAGAGAGTCGGATCCGAAGTCGAAGTCTCCAAAACATCGACATCAAAAGGACTATGTCTCTCCTTTGCCTGTTGAATCGAATCCGGAGTCGCAAGGTGAGCCTTCTCCTGTGGCTTCCCCAGAACATTCCCCGGCTCCGGCTTCGAATCCTTCCCCGGCGCCGTCACACTCTCCACCTCGGGAGGAGGAAGAGGTGCCTCAGCCTGAAGGGTCTTCGACTCCCATGAATCCTCCCTCGGGTCCGGTTGGACCGGCTCCGATTGTACCACAACAGAGGCAGCCTCTGGGACCATACCCACCCTTTCCAGGCCCGGGTCAAGACCCGACGCATTATTTAAATGCGATGTACGGGGTCTTTTCAAGAGCCATGTACCCCTCTGGAGCACCATCCGGTCCCATGGGTCCAATGGCATACAGTCTGGGTGTCCCTCAGACTTATGCACAGGCACCATTTATGCCTTTTCTGCCGGAGGCGCCGTCCTGGCATTTCCCGGCTCTGAGGTCATCGACGCAGATTCCATCTTCACTGGCTCCGATTCCGGCTCGACCTCGTGCGTTCCAGACTGTACCTCCGGATTCGAGCACGACGCCGGCACCGGCTCCGTCGGAGTTGATTGTGGTCAACGCCAATTCCGAGGATTAGGTCTAGGCGGGAGGAGCAAAGGTATCGAGCTGAGGAGATGGAGGAGGGAGAACTACAGGAATCTGAGGACTTGTTTTAAGAGCTCAAACAGGCAAGTGGCCTGGAGTTATCTCTGGAGTGGGAGCTTTCTTCGGCTCCTGATGTCCCATCAAAGGATTTAGCACCGTACCACACGGTCATTAAAAAGGCGGCTGAGCTCTTGGATTTGAATTTGCCTACTGCAGAGTTTTAATCTAATATTTTAACGAGGTGCTTCATTCTCCTTCTTCAGTTGTGGAGCCAATGCTGCCATTTAATGAAGCTATTACTGAGCCGGTGTTGGAGGTGTGGCGTAAGCCCTTTTCGTCTCCTGCCGTATCAAAGGCTGTAGCAAGGAGGTATAGGGTTGCTCCTGGAGATCTGGACTTTTTGTCATCACATCCGTCTCCTGAGAGTCAGGTAGTTCAGGCAGCCTGCTCCAAGAAGTCTACCGGAGCTTTCCCTCAAGTGCCAAGTGATAGGGAATCAAAGAAATTGAACCAATCGGCAAAAAAGGTTTTCTCATCAGCCAGCATGGCCTTAAAATCCATGAATGCGACATGCCTTCTGGGGCGTTATATTCACGCACTTATGGATTCTGCGAAGCAGTTGGAATCCAAAGATACCTGAAGAGGACAGGCAGAACTTTAGTGAGGTTCTAACAGATACGCACGCTGATGCTCGCCATGTAATCCAGAGCGGTTTGGATACGGCTGACTCGGTGGCGAGGGTGATGGGATCATCTGTTGCCACCAGGAGGGCTGCTTGGCTGAAGACTTCTGAGTTTTCTCCTGATGTGCAGGCGACTTTGATAGATCTCCCTTGTGATGGTTCGGGTCTGTTTGGCAAGAAGGCAGACGCGGCAATGGAAAGGTTTAAGGAGAGTAAGGCTACGGCTAGGTCTCTAGGTCTGAAAACCAGAGGTTCTTCAAATAAGAGATTCAGAGGATTCGGAAGGACTTCCTTTCGCTCATACAAACAGCCACAGCAGGTGAATTCCCTGTATAAATCCTACAAGGGCAGAAACAGGGGCCGTGCTCAAGGTCATCAAGCCTCCTCTTACTCCTCTTACTCTTCCCACCCTATCCTGCCATAGCAAAGCAGCCTAGATTCCCTATTCTGGATCATGTTGGTCCTGTGGGGGGTCGGCTTACTCATTTTCTACAAGATTGGGAATTGGTCACATCAGACCTTTGGATTATCAATCTTGTAGAGAATGGGTTTGCTCTTCCCTTTCGGGAATTTCCCCCAAATTACCCTCCTTGTCAAGGATTTTGCACTGAAGACCACCTACTTCTCCTGCAGTAGTAAGTCCTGGCGTTACTGAGAAAAGGTGTGATAGAGGTCGTTCCGGAGTAGGAAAGGGGTCAGGGATGCTAATTCCGGTATTTCTTGATACCCAAGAAGGATGGCAGGCTTCGTCCAATCTTGGATCTCAGGATCTTGAACCTCTTTTTTAAGCAAGAGAAGTTCAAGATCCTCACACTTCTTCAAGCACTGCAGCAAGAGGACTGGATGGTGTTGATCGACTTGCAGGATGCGTATTTCCACATTCCAATCCTGAAGTCGCACAGGAAGTATCTCCGTTTTACGGTAGGATCGCAAATTTACCAGTTTGCGGTTCTTCCTTTTGGTCTTACTACTGCACCTCGAGTCTTCACCAAGGTGATGGCTGTGGTGGCAGCACATCTCAGAAGGTCAGGGATTCCAGTCTTCCCCCTATCTGGACGACTGGCTGATCAAAGCGGAGTCGCCAGAGAAGGTGCTTCATCATCTGCAGATTACAACTCAGTTGTTGTACAGGTTGGATTTCTCGATAAACGTACCCAAATCTCACCTGGTGCCCTCTCAGTGCAACTTGTCCATAGGTGCGGTACTGGATACCACTGTGTGTCGGGCATTCCCTCCTCCACAAAGGATTCTCGACATACAGAAAATGATTCCTTTATTTTATAATGTTCCAGTCCTGAAGGTCCTTCGTCTGCTCGGTCTAATGGCTTCCTGTATTCTGTTGGTCAACCATGCACGCTGGCACATGAGGGCACTCCAATGGTGTCTCTGAAGGCAGTGGTATCAGCACAACGGAGATCTTAGGGAGTCAGTGAGGATCTCCAGAGAAGCTGCAGCGGATCTATCTTGGTGGAGTGTGGAAGGCAATCTGTCTCTAGGAAAGCCCTTTCATCTGCCTCCATCAGTGGCCACAGTGATTACAGATGCATCCACCCTAGGGTGGGGTGCTCATCTGGGGGATCAGGAGATCAAGGGTCTTTAGTCTCCAGAAGAAAGGTTGCTTCACATCAACCTTTTAGAGTTGCGGACGTTACGTTTAGTGCTCAAGGCCTTTCTCCCTTCCCTTCGCGGTCAATCAGTTCAAGTCCTAAAGGACAACACTACCGCGATGTGGTATGTCAACAAACAGGGAGGGGTGGGATCGCATTGCCTTTGCAGAGAGGCTCTGCGTCTCTGGTCCTGGGTTCGGGACCATCAGATTTGTCTGATGGCAAATCCTCTGGCCGGAGTTCTGAACGTTCATGCAGACAGTCTGTCGGCAGTTCTCAGCCTACCACGAGTGGAGGCTTCATCCAGAGGTAGTTCATCACATCTTTCGGACGTGGGGAACCCCTCAGGTGGACCTGTTTGCCACCCAAGAGAGCGCTCACTGGACGTCATTCTGCAGTCTCCAGTATCCGATGCAGGGAGCTTTGGGGGACGCGTTTCAGTTGAGTTGGGACTCACAACTCCTTTACGTGTTTCCTCCCATACCCTTGATTCCTCGGGTTCTGAGGAAGAGTCACCAAGACCGGGCCCAAGTCATATTGATCGCCCCGGATTGGCCAAGAAGGGTGTGATACACAGATCTTCGCCACCTCTCCTCGTGCCTGCCGCTCCGTCGCCCTCTCAGGGCAGAGCTCCTCTACCAGTCGCAGGGGCAGGTTCTACACCCCCGCCTCCAGAGCTTACGCCTTCATGCCTGGAGATTGCACGGGGCAACCTGAATTCTGTTTCTCTCCCGCCTGATGTGATGGATGTTATTTTATCAGCCAGGCGTCACTCCACCAAGTCTATCTATTCTTATAGGTGATCCAAGTTTGTCTCATGGTGTGGAGAGAAGTCCATTGACCCCTTGAAGGCTCGCTTGTCCAACATTCTTCAGTTTGCACTCTCTTTGGCTCAGCAAGGATTTGCTGTAGCGACAATGAAAGGTTCTCTTTCGGCCTTGTCAGTATTTCTTTGCCTGCCGGACCAGCAGTCCTTATTCAAGTCACCTATTGTTTTAAGGTTCTTAAAGGGTCTTACGAATACATTTCCTCCCACTCCTTTTATTGTGCCTCAATGGGACTTAAATCTTGTCCTTACTTAATGGATTCACCTTTTGAGCCCTTGCGCAGGTGTCCCTTGAGGTTGTTATCTTTTAAAACGGTCTTTCTAATTGCGATTACCTCTGCAAGGAGGGTAAGTGAGCTGCAAGCTCTAAGTTCCCAACCCCCGTTCTTGACTATTCATGCTGAAGAATGGCACTCAGGACCAGGGCTGCTTTTCTGCCTAAGGTGGTAACTCCCTTCCATCTGGGGCAGTCCATTCCCCTTGCTACCTTCTATCCTCCCCCTCACACTTCCAAGGAGGAGGAGAGACTTCACCGTCTGGACCCTAAGAGGGCGGTGAGCTTCTACCTTGACAGAACCAGGGAGTTCTGAATTGATGACAAACTCTTTGTGGGTTTCGTTAGCTGCAGGAAAGGCAGAGCTGTGCACAATCGTAAGGTGTCTAGATGGATTGTCTTGTGTATCAAGATATGCTACTCCCTAGCCGATAAGGAACCTCCAGAAGGTTTGAGAGCTCTTTTTACTAGGGCAAAGTCATCTACATCTGCCTTATCTAGGGGTGTCCTGTGGAGGACATTTGTAGGGCGGCAACTTGGGCCTCCCTTCATACTTTTGCAAAGCATTATTGTTTAGATGCGGAGGTGAGGAGGGACTGGCACTTTGCTCGTTCCGTCCTGCAGGACTTCTTGGTATAGAAAGGTGGACACCCTCCTCCGGGAGTGGGAATGCTGTGGGAATCTATTCACAAGGTGAGGAATCCACTGGCAGATGTATCCATCAGAAGAACAAGTTACTTATCTTCGGTAACGCTTTTTATGGTGGATACAGTATCTGCTGTGGATTCCTCACTGGCCCACACGCCTCCCCGTTGTCTACCCTTGTATACCTATAATAATGGCTATTGCTTTTGTGCATGTTGTTTTTAAGGCCATGTCTTCTATCTTTTTGCTGTACTGCATTCTCTTTACACTGTGTGTTTTAGCTTGATTATTTTGTACTGTGTACACTGTGTATATATATATATATATATATATATATATATATATATATATATATATATCACTGAAAAAACCATAGGTTATAGACCATATATAGTTAGGAATTCGCATTTACAAAACCTTATTTTACTCACACAAAACCATTGAAATTCCATATATAGTTAGTTGCACTAACTATATATCGCGCACCCGCAATCCACTGCTGATGATGTCACATATTACATCATTCATGACATGGTCAGTGACATCACTGATGACATCTCAAATGACATCACTGATGACATCTCAAATGACATCACTGATGACATCACTGATGACATCTCATTTGACATTACTGATCACATCACTGATGATATCATTCATGTGATAATACGATGAACCTCTTCAGACTCTAATATAACCTTAGATACAATCAGTGTAAACAGACACTCACAGACTGTCACTCATCCATGGAGTTACTCACACACCTAGTCAGTCATGCAAAGAATCAATCACACCTCCATTTCCTCAACTATACAGTTATACAAACTTTACTTATTCAAACATATACTAACACATATTTACTCTCTTATACAATCCCTGATACAAGTTCACAATGATCCATACAGCCACTCACACATTCACTGGCTCTTATGCACAGTTATTTATATATGTCAACTCTCACATGTACTGTGTTTTACATATGTACTTACTTTGACATGTAGCACTGAGATATCCATTCACTCACCAATACACTCATGCACACAGTCAACCGCCCATACAGCTGTTTCCACATGCACTTTTGAAACCATACATCTAGTGAATCAACTGCTCACACATCTATGCACAGAGTCATACACCTCCCAGCCACCCACACACACACTCAGTCTCCCATACAAATACTTGGGCAACCAATCAATAACCCATATAGTTACTCATATAGCTACTTATCAACACATGCAACAGTTTACAGAACAACAGACATAATGATGCACAAATTAAGACAGTTTAGTCACTAACCCATGCACTCAATGAGACACATTTAATCACTCACTCATACAGTCAGTCATGCACCTACTAAATCCTTCATCCAGACACTTATACATCCACTCATTCTTCAATATGTAAGACATATTTTAACTTTACAGAAACATACAGTCACTGGATGTTGTCATCAGTGATGTCATCAGTGATGTCATTTGAGATGTCATCAGTGATGTCATCAGTGATGTCACTGACCATGTCATGAATGATGTAATATGTGACATCATCAGCAGTGGATTGCGGGTGCGCGATATATAGTTAGTGCAACTAACTATATATGGAATTTCAATGGTTTTGTGTGAGTAAAATAAGGTTTTGTAAATGCGAATTCCTAACTATATATGGTCTATAACCTATGGTTTTTTCAGTGAATTTTCAAGGTTTTGTAACTGCTAATTCCTAACTATATATGGTCTATAACCTATGGTTTTTTCAGTGAATTTTCAAGGTTTTGTAAATGCTAATTCCTAACTATATATGGTCTATAGCCTATGGTTTTTTCAGTGAATATATATATATACATACATATATAAACATATATCATCTGTATATCTATATAAATACAAACATAAATGCATGCATACATATACTTATATGCATACAGATGCATGTTATTTACATGAAAGTTGAAAAAACACTAATAAAAGCAAAGCTAAAAAGCCACCTCATTACAAACAGAATGGCTTTAACTTAAACGAGGGCGAGATCTATTGCATTTTCAATGCTTGTTTACTTTGGTTCCATCAAGAAGGCATTCAGATGTGTCACACATTTGCCATAAATTCTGAATGTTAGCACTCTAGTTGCACATTAGATCACTGTAGTAAAGCTACTGCTCACCAGAGACGTCTGCTGCTGGTATTCAAAGTGCATGTTTCAGTCTGCATGTCAGAATTTTTTTTATGAAATAGAAGAGGATTTGAGAAGTCACTCAAAATGATCCCTAATTTTTCTTTCTGACGCACTAATCATACTTTCTATGGCAAAATTAACCCCCTCATGTTGTTCCTTTTTAAATTGAGTGTTTTCAGACTTACCACTTCATTCCAATCAAGATGGCTTCTGGTGTGCCATACTTTTGTCATAAGTAAGACTGTTAGCGCTCTAGTTGTTCTTTAGAACACTCTGGGACATTCTGTCATTGGGCTATACTTGGGGTACATCTGGGTGATATTTGGGCTACATTTAGGCTCTTTTGTCTCTGGTGGCCATCTTAGGAGACTGTATGTCAGAATTGTTTAATAAAATTGAAGAGGGTTTGAGAAGTCACTCAAAATGTGCCCTAATTTTTCATTCTGCAGCACTAATCATAATTCATATGGCAAAATATACCCCCTCATTTTGTTCCTTTTTAAATTAAATGTCTTAAGAGTTACCACTTTATTCCAATCAAGATGGCTTCAGGTGTGCCATACCTTTGTAATAAGTAGGACTGTTAGCGCTCTAGTTGTTCTTTAGAACACTCTGGGACATTCTGTCATTGGGCTATACTTGGGCTACATCTGGGTGATATTTGGGCTACATTTGGGCTCTTTTGTCTCTGGTGGCCATTTTGGGAGACTGCATGTCAGAATTTTTTAATGAAATAGAAGAGGATTTGAAAAGTCACTCAAAATGTGCCCTAATTTTTCTTTCTGCAGCACTAATAATACCTTCTATTGCATAATATACCCCCTCATTTTGTTCCTTTTTAAATTAAATGTTTTAAGAGTTACCACTTTATTCCCATCACGATGGCTCCAGGTGTGCTATACCTTTGTAATAAGTAGGACTGTTAGCACTCTAGTTGTTCTTTAGAACACTCTGGGACATTCTGTCATTGGGCTATACTTGGGCTACATCTGGGTGATATTTGGGCTACATTTGGGCTCTTTTGTCTCTGGTGGCCGTTTTGGGAGACTGCATGTCAGAATGTTTTAATGAAATAGAAAAGGATTTGAGAAGTCACTCAAAATGTGCCCTAATTTTTCATTCTGCAGCACTAATCATACTTTCTATGGCAAAATATACCCCCTCATGTGGTTTCTTTTTAAATTAAATGTTTTAAGAGTTACCACTTTATTCCAATCAAGATGGCTTCAGGTGTGCCATACCTTTGTAATAAGTAGGACTGTTAGCGCTCTAGTTGTTCTTTAGAACACTCTGGGACATTCTGTCATTGGGCTATACTTGGGCTACATCTGGGTGATATTTGGGCTACATTTGGGCTCTTTTGTCTCTGGTGGCCATTTTGGGAGACTGCATGTCAGAATGTTTTAATGAAATAGAAAAGGATTTGAGAAGTCACTCAAAATGTGCCCTAATTTTTCATTCTGCAGCACTAATCATACTTTCTATAGCAAAATATACCCCCTCGTGTTGTTTCTTTTTAAATTAAATGTTTTAAGAGTTACCACTTTATTCCAATCAAGATGGCTTCAGGTGTGCCATACCTTTGTAATAAGTAGGACTGTTAGCGCTCTAGTTGTTCTTTAGAACACTCTAGGAGGCTGCAGTAGAACACAAAGGAATCAACTGACAGTCTCTGTCCTTGTTGGATGTACATGTTTTACTGAGAATGTCAGACTTCATTTTCACATGACTGACAAAGATAATGTGAATTTACAGAAAATATGCTTTCAGTTTAGCTTATAGATCCCCTTCCAAACCACTGTGGGAAAATCATGAGATATTAGTTTTCTTTCAAACAATATTCATGATATCACAGCAGAAGGTTTTTTCACATGGTAAAATCACCTTAGAACCCACCACAATTCCTAAAACGAGTATGGTACCATCAACAAATGATTTATAATGTAACTAAAGTCCTAAAACCCTCTATTAACTACAATGCTTTTTAATGAGGTGCTATCATGTATATTGGTCCCAAGATGGCTGCCAACACTTCTTGGATGAAGTGCTGACAGCCAATCAGATCAGATGTGTGGTTAGGCTCCGCCCAGATATATATCTTTTTTTGAACCTAAATTACTCAAAATCCACTGGAGCACATATATTGAGACCTAGCAAAGGCACATCGGGCTAACAGTCCCTACAATTTTGCCAAGTTTCGTGCAAATCCATTCAGCCGTTCGAGCTAAAAGTGAGGCCAACCGCCCTATGGAAATTAACATGGGAAAAACGCGTTTTGGGACCCCCCTTTTTTCTCGGCCCCCCCTTGATGAAACCCCCCCAAATTGTCCGGGGCTGCTCAGAAACAAAATGTTCAATTTTCCTGAAAATTTCAGCCAATTCCGTCCACAAACGCCAAAGTTATTAGACATAGAATTTTCAAAAATCCCATAGAGAAAAAATCCTAACTATATATACCTACTGGCGAGCGCCAGTAGGTAATATATATATATATATATATATATATATATATATATATATATATATATATATATATATATATATATAGTTGCAGCGTGATCAAGGGCAGAACTTGCCAGAAACGTGTAGCTGCTTTTTGTGTACCGAATAAATCGTTTTGCTGAAGTTCTGTGGTCCGTCTCCCTTCTGTTTGCTGGTGTGCTAAGCTGGAGCTGGAAACACAGAGAGATTCAGAGGAGTCACGTGGTATATATATATAGATAGATAGATAGATAGATAGATATATATATATATATATATATATATATATTCAATGAAAAAACCATTGGTTTTAGGCCATATATAGTTAGGGATTTGCATTTACAAAACCTTATTTTACTCGCATAAAACCATTGAAATTCCATATATAGTTAGATGCGCTAACTATATATCGCGCACCCGCAATCCACTGCTGATGATGTCACATATTACATCATTCATGACATGGTCAGTGACATCACTGATGACATCACTGATGACAACTCAAATGACATCACTGATGACATCTCAAATGACATCACTGATGACATCACTGATGACAACTCAAATGACATCACTGATGACAACATCCAGTGACTGTATGTTTCTGTAAAGTTAAAATATGTCTTACATATTGAAGAATGAGTGGATGTATAAGTGTCTGGATGAAGGATTTAGTAGGTGCATGACTGATTGTATGAGGGAGTGATTAAATGTGTCTCACTGAGTGCATGGGTTAGTGATTAAACTGTATTAATTTGTGCATCATTATATCTGTTGTTCTGTAAACTGCTGCATGTGTTGATCAGTAGCTATATGAGTAACTATATGGGTTATTGATTGGTTGCCCAAGTATTTGTGTGGGAGACTGAGTGTGTGTGTGGGTGGCTGGGAGGTGTGTGACTCTGTGCATAGATGTGTGAGCAGTTGATTCACTAGGTGTATGAGTTCAAGAGTGCATGTGGAAACAGCTATATGGGCGGTTGACTGTGTGCATGAGTGTATTGGTGAGTGAATGGATATCTCAGTGCTACATGTCAAAGTAAGTACATATGTAAAACACAGTACATGTGAGAGTTAACATATATAAATAACTGTGCATAAGAGCCAGTGAATGTGTGAGTGGCTGTATGGATCATTGTGAACATGTATCAAGGATTGTATAAGAGAGTAAATATGTGTTAGAATATGTTTCAATAAGTAAGGTGTGTATAACTGTATAGTTGAGGAATTGGAGGTGTGTTTGATTCTTTGCATGACTGTCTACGTGTATGAGTAACTCCATGGATGAGTGACAGTCTGTGAGTGTCTGTTTTCACTGAGTGTATCTAAGGATATATCAGAGTCTGTAGAGGTTCATCGTATTAACACATGAATGATGTCATCTGTGATGTTGTCAGTGATGTCATTTGAGTTGTCATCAGTGATGTCATCAGTGATGTCATTTGAGATGTCATCAGTGATGTCATTTGAGTTGTCATCAGTGATGTCATCAGTGATGTCATTTGAGATGTCATCAGTGATGTCATTTGAGTTGTCATCAGTGATGTCATCAGTGATGTCACTGACCATGTCATGAATGATGTAATATGTGACATCATCAGCAGTGGATTGCGGGTGCGCGATATATAGTTAGCGCATCTAACTATATATGGAATTTCAATGGTTTTATGCGAGTAAAATAAGGTTTTGTAAATGCAAATCCCTAACTATATATGGCCTAAAACCAATGGTTTTTTCATTGAATTTTCGAGGTTTTGTAAATGCAAATTCCTAACTATATATCCACTATAACCTATGGTTTTTTCAGTGAATTTCAATGGTTTTTTAATAGCAAATATGAAAAGCTTTAAAATGTCAAGTACGTGATAGATAAAAACATTTTCGTATTTATGCACGCTGATGTGCTTTGAACGCTGCACCCCCCCCTCCCCTCTTTTCTCTTAGTAGTACTCTCTCTTTGCAGATAGTGAACGGTAGTTAACGCAGACCTTTACCCCCGTTGTAATCCGTCGTGCCTGCTTGTCTCTTCATTTGATTGATTGTTATCCAAGCATTTACTGTTTTAGAATTGGTTCTCTTTGGATCATTCTCTATTTACAAACAAGCACAAAGTCGCAATACTCTGTTTAGTCTTTGCAGATAGTGAAAAATCGTGTAAAAAAATAAAAGTAATCGAGCAAAATCAGTAGGCCACTAATTGGATCTCTTTTTGACCTCGCTAAAATAGAAATATTAGGAACAACCCTTCATGAGAAATATGATAATAGTGAGATGAACTGAGCTCCACACCATGAGGGCTGCAAGACAGCTCGACTCCGTCACCCACCCCGCCCAAAATAACGACAAACCCTATGCAAATATTAAAAATATAGACAACACACCAGCAAAGAAACAGGGTAAAACATTTTATTAAATAACTATTTACATAACTATTTTATACTTTTTATTGCCCGATCCGGCTAGCTCAATCGATCGAGCATGAAACTCATGCACTCTGATAGCAAGCGTTGCTACTGATGTTATGCAGACCAAAACTGGTTTTCAGTTTGTACATTTTTCTAGATTTTTCCATCCAAGGTTGGTTGACTTTGTAGAACGATGGCTTCAGATTTTCAACATACGGTGTGGTGGCGCGGACTGGGAGGGGGCGCTTCGCTCCTGCCCCCTCCCCAAGTAAGATTTTCATACGTGAAAGTACGTTAATGGTTTTGGTCCCTGAGTTGCTTCAATGTCACTGCCATTCTCAAATGGCATAAGTTCTGGATGTTGGGTGCCATAGTTCAGAGTTCTGAGCAGTGCTTGTAACACTGTCTGAAGCTTATTTCCACCTACTGCAGCTTCACTATTCTCAAAGTAAGTGAGTGTCGTTTGTGGACCTGACTGCATTTGAAAACAATGTGATATGTTACCTTCCTAAACAGCTTGACGGAGGCCCCTGAGGGGCGGTGTGATGGCCATGGACTCGGAGAAGACGCTTGGCTCCGACACCCTCCCCAAGTCTTATAGCACTGGTGTAGCCTGAGATCGCCCCCTACATAGGCGGCCGGCTCCCGGGGTCCGGCGGAACTTTTTGCCTTTTGATGACTCTTCAATTCTGGACCTTGTCCCACAATCCGTTTGACCTGAAGACACGCTGTAGTGGGGCGCCCCTTTACCGTTTCAGTTGCCATTCCGCCCGCTTTTGCTACACTGTGCCTCTTCCGCCATTCAGCTGTTTACCGCCCGCTCTTGCGACTACAGCGTCTCGCTCATCATGTAGTTGAGTTGCTCCCGCTCTTGCGGTGCAGCGATAGGCGGCTGCCACAGGACTCTCAAAATGGCGGCCGGCTCTTCGGTTTTGGGCCTGGTCCACTAAAATGGCCCTGGGACACCTTTGAACTCGGACGCTTCCCTGATAGGGCTTGGGTCCCATTCTCGAAAGCGTCCCCTCAGCCGTGAAGATTCTACAAAAGTCTTGGGGGCCCCCGACTCCCGCAGGCTTCTGGTGGGGAGCGGCTGCCATGTCTGCTCGTGGAATGGCCACGACGGAGCTACGAGATGGTAGTGCTCTCATGCTGACGCCAGCTTTAGTCTGAAACATCCAGAAACACTGTAGACTACCAATTCGATCAGTTCCGGTAGCGCCCCAACATGACCCGGAAGAGAAGAACTTGCCCTCCCCTCTTTGACTGATGGTTCTTGTTGCCTGTCCCCTCTGTTGTCATTTAACAGAACTTTTTGGACTGCTGAAAGGGTTTGTGTTCCGAACGCTGGTTGGTGGAGACATTTTGACTATATTCTTGACCTACGTTGTCGCGTAATGCGTTATATGACACGCCGCGTTAGCGCACCCGGAAGTGATCCGAGGCGCGGCGCAGCGCGTAACGTAAGCATAACAGTTCATGTGACTTGCTAATAAAACTTTTCATTGGTTCATTTTACTTTTGTTATTTTAATGATGAAAAGCTTGGTCATATGACCTACAAATTACGCTTTTTATTGTTTTCGAACATTATTTTTTTTAAAACATATGTTATAATATTCCAGGCTAATGTACTTTCCCGGAAAATGTACAACTGTCCTGCAAGTAAAATATATTCCTTTTTCGAGAAAAAGGGCGTTTCTTCGTTCCATGACGGAGCCGTTGAGTAAAAGAGACTCGGCCTGCTGTCTTAGTCGCCGATACGCCTGATTATCAGATTCTTATCGATCACTTTATGTTGCAGGAGTGGAAAACACAACTGCCCTTGACCATTTATCTTTACTGCGTTCCTACATATTATACCTTTTATCCGTCATGTAATTGGACTGCTTTATTTCACTTGCCTTTTACTGATTCGAAAACAGTGACTAAAAGTAAAAACTTTACCAATGTAAATACTACTACCGTGTTTTGTTTTAAAAACCTTTATTGTGAAAATGTCAGTATACAAATACGGGCCTATAACCACGTGGGCCGGCCACGGAGCAAACTGAAATCGTATATGATGAGGAGACATTTACACTGTAGAGGAACGTAACGAGCGGGCCATTAGGTTGCAAGAACTAAGGTGTCTAACAGTTGCGGAATCGGTGGACGTACATTTTGTAATTAAAATAAGACAGGACCACTTACAATAAAATTTTCTAGATATACATTTGCGGGCAAGGAGTTACGAGTCCCATTTATACCGGCGCCATTTTGGGCGACGCCGGGCAGGTCCAAGATATAGTCAAA
Source organism: Lissotriton vulgaris (assembly GCF_964263255.1). Lineage (NCBI taxonomy): Eukaryota > Metazoa > Chordata > Amphibia > Caudata > Salamandridae > Lissotriton > Lissotriton vulgaris. The sequence goes on from NC_141694.1 coordinate 1,478,983,340, forward strand.
ATGTCTCCACCAACAATCGGCCAGACCAGAACCCCTTTCGGCCCTTTATGCTACAAGATGGTGTCTTCCATTCAGAAAATATTGTTGGCAGCATTTTGAAAGGAAAGATAAACAGCCGTTCTCCTAGTGAGTCTCACAATGTTACATTTAGGAAGAATGTTGAAGAGTAATATGTGGAAAATCTGAAGCCATTTTTCTACAAACTCTCAATCAGCCTTGGATGGAAAAAAAAATCCTGAAGAATGTACAAACTGAAAACCAATTTTTGTCTGTATAGCATCAACAGCAACGCTTGAGTCAGCTTTGTGTCAAGCCGCCATTTTCATTCAATCAATAGCGTCCCCCTGCACACATTCAGGAACCTGGTCGTGTCTTCAGGTGAAACGGATTGTGGGACAAGAAGCAGAAATGAAAAGGAAAAAAGTTCCGCCGGACCTCGGAAGCCGGCCGCCTATGTCATGGGCGATCTTTGGCCACACCAGGGCAATAGTGAAGCTGCAGCAGGTGCAAAAGAGCTTCAGACAGTCTTACAAGCACTGCTTTTCTAAACATTTTTTTGTATTTTTGCACAGTTTTATATTTTTTTTTTGTTTTTGATGGAGGGGAAACAACAAAAAACAGGCATTGAAAAAAGCTCAACAGTGCAGGGCGCCTTGTGCTGGTTCCGACCTATTCACACATCGGTCCACTACTGACATCACCTCATAAGCCAACGGGGCACCCCACGCCGACTTTCGGCGCAGCATTGTAGGATGGCCACACCAGTGCGGCAACTTGCTGGACACCACCTCGGTGCCATCCGGATCTCGGCGCGTTCGAGTCACTGTACCGCAAAACTGACCGGAACTCAGCTGGACACGCCGTCTTTCGGCGCAGCATTGTAGGATGGCCATACCAGTGCGGCAACTTGCTGGACACCACCTCGGTGCCATCCGGATCTCGGCGCGTTCGAGTCTCTGTACCGCAAGAGTGACCGCAACTCAGCTGGACACGCCGTCTTTCGGCGCAGCATTGTAGGATGGCCACACCAGTGCGGCAATTTGCTGGACATCACCTCGGTGCCATCCGGATCTCGACGCGTTGTGCTGCCTTCGGCCTATTCGCACATCGGTCCGCTACTGACGCCGCCTCACGTGCCAACGGATTTTCTACGCTTTTTGTAGCCCTATGCCGCATAACAGGTCATGTGACTTGTTTATAAAACTTTTCATTGGTTCATTTTACTTTTCGTTTCCTAAAGATGGAAGGCTTGGTCATATGACCTAAAACTAACACTTTTCATTGGTTTAGAACATGTTTTTTTTCCCAAACGATGAAAGCCCCACCTTGTTTCTGGATCATTCAGACTGAAGCTGGCATCAGCATGAGAGCACCACCATCTCGTGGCTCCGTCGTGGTCATTCCGCGAGCAATCATGGCAGCCGCTCCCCACCGGAAGCCTGGCGGAGTCGGGGGCCCCCAAGACTTTTGTAGAATCTTCACGGCTGAGGGGACGCTTTTCGAGAATGGAGCCCAAGCCCTAGCAGGCAAGCGTCCGAGTTCCAAGGTGTCCCAGGGCCATTTCAGTGGACCAGGCCCAAAACCGAAGAGCCGTCCGCCATTTTAAGAGTCATGTGGCAGCCGCCTATCGCTGCACTGCAAGAGTGGGAGCAACTCAACAACATGGTGAGCGAGACGCTGTAGCCGCAAGAGCGGGCGCAACTCAGCTGGATGGCCGCCACCTGGGGAGGCCCGTTCACGCCGCCTCCCCCACGCCCCCCCGGCCGCCCCACGCCAATTTTCGGAGCAGCATTGTAGGATACCAAAACCAGTGCGGCAGTTTACTGGACATCACCTGGGTGCCATCAACATCTCAGCGCGTTCTGCTGCCTTGGGACTATTCGCACAACAGACCGCTACTGACGAGGCCTCCCCCCGCACCACCCGGGACGCCCCACGCCAATTTTCGGAGCAGCATTGTAGGATCCCAAAACCAGTGCGGCACCCAGGCGACATCACCTGGGTGCCATCCAGAACTCTGCACGTTGTGCTGCCTTGGGACTATTCGCACAAAAGACAGCTTCTGACCATTGTTGCTTTTTTGGGTGAAAAATGTTTAAATGTTTTTACAGTTTTTGTTCCGTTCATTATATTTAAAAGTTAATAAAGTTTTATAATCTTACTTTGTTGGAGTGTTATATATTTTTTTTTAAAACGGGTGAATGGGGCCTTGAATCGGGTTATTGTCATGTGTGGGCTTTGGAAGTGTACTGCTGCAGGATCGGACATTTCAAACTCAAATGCACGTTCTTTTTCTTACCTTTCCGAAGCATGGAGCGCAATAGCAGGCAGAGAAAGGGTGATGCACGTGTTGAACACTACCTGACCTGGCAAGTTGCTGGCAGTGCCCCCCCGCCCGCTCCTGAAAGAGAGCACACACACACCGCCGCCCCGAGTACTTCACAAATCTTTAAAAGACCATGCGCTTGTTCATGAGGCTTAAATGGTTTATCACCTCTTCTAGAACCCCTGCATCGACCCTCTGACGTTTCCTGGAAAAATTACCACGTAACACAATACCAAGCCCTGTCAGCTGAAACCCCCGAGGAATCGTGGGGCATATTATCAAGGGGGTTTATCTCCGCTTTTTTGGCTTTAAAAGCCATGAAAGCGGAGATAAAATTATCTCCCTATTACCAAGCTGTCGCTAACACCAGTTAGTGACAGCTAAAAGGAGATAGCGACCATCTTGGGCCCCGCTTTGCATGTCAGTGATACTTATCACTAATGACATGCAAAGTGGGCGTGCCAAGATGTTAGCGACTGGAAACAGTCCCTAACATCGCTATCTCCTATTACCAACTTTTGGAGATATTCGCGCTAAGCGCGAATATCTCCAAAAGCTAACACCTGCCCTGAGCAGTTCTTAGCCATGTTATCCAATGGGAGGTGGATAACATGGCTAAGAGCATTTGCTCGATAATACATGAATATCGCTGACTTTTCTGCGATAATAGCAAGGTTTATCTGCGATAAAAATCGCCGATGTGCGGCGATAATTTTTGTCTCTAAACAAGTTAGAGACAAAAATTATCGCTAGTTGTTCGTAATATGCCCCCGGGTTTTTGCTTGCAGAAATCGGGAGGCGGGAGACTAGCACTGAAATCAGTAGTCTCACGCCTGAATCGGGAGGGTTGACATGTCTGGATTCTCTACAGCTGGGGCCATAAACTACATCCGCAGGGGTAGGTGATAGCCTGGGACCAGCCTGGCATCTAAAATGGCTGCCGTGCACGACAAAATTGTGGCATTGGAAAAAAGGCAAGATGGCGCAGCCGCTGGAAGACATGTATCAACATATATGAGCCTCCTCAGCCACCCTCAGGAAACATAGGGGATTAGGATACGTCTCCCGCACCCCCTTATACCTAGTAATTTAATTAACGAAGCACAAAATGGCGAATTCCCATTTCGCTACCAGTTTGCGGCCCAGTTCGCGGCCCGTGAAGCGCTTTTACCGTGAAAAATCATTTTTTTTTTTTCCCCACGGGACCCTTTAATAACCCCAACAACATTCCTAGGGGGTCAAGAGGGGTATACCTTGCCCCCTTTCATTAAATTCCCCCTTCGTTTTTCACCTCTTCTTCTCTCTCGATCCTACCGAGAGATAAGATGGCGGCCGCTCCGGACTGTCACGCAGCAAAAAAAAAAAAAGCTCACGCACAGCCGCTGGAAGAGATGTATCAACATATATGAGCCTCCTCAGCCACCCTCAGGAAACATAGGGGATTAGGATACGTCTCCCGCAACCCCTTATACCTAGTAATTTAATTAACGAAGCACAAAATGGCGAATTCCCGTTTCGCTACCAGTTTGCGGCCCAGTTCGCGGCCCGTGAAGCGCTTCTACCGTGAAAAATCATTTTTTTTTTATTTTCCCCACGGGACCCTTTAATAACCCCAACAACATTCCTAGGGGGTCAAGAGGGGTATACCTTGCCCCCTTTCATTAAATTCCCCCTTCGTTTTTCACCTCTTCTTCTCTCTCGATCCTACCGAGAGATAAGATGGCGGCCGCTCCGGACTGTTTAGAATGTTGACAGACACCGGAGAGCCAATCAGCTTTCTGCACGCAAAGTTCCGTTTCGCGAAAAGTAAGCGAACCGGTGCGCAGCCTGGAGCGCTGTTACAGATATATATCTTGTTTTGAACGTTAATTTCTCAAAAACTACTGGAGCACATATATTGAGACCTAGCAAAGGCACATCGGGCTAACAGTCCCTACAATTTTGCCAAGTTTCGTGCAAATCCATTCAGCCGTTCGAGCTAAAAGTGAGTCCAACCGCCCTATGGAAATTAACATGGGAAAAACGCGTTTTGGGACCCCCCTTTTTTCTCGGCCCCCCCTTGATGAAACCCCCCCAAATTTTCAAGGGCTGCTCAGAAACAAAATGTGCCATTTTCCTGAAAATTTCAGCCGATTCCGTCCACAAACGCCAAAGTTATTAGACATAGAATTTTCAAAAATCCCATAGGGAATAAATCCTAACTATATATACCTACTGGCGATAGCCAGTAGGTAATATATATATATATATATATATATATATATATATATCTCCACCAAAAGAGTTACCCTCTCAAAGGAACCTCCACACTGGTTAAATTCCGCATTGATGATTTTAATGGAAGCTGCCACAGCGAAGATACGAAGCACCTCACAGCAAGAGTGTTACAACAAAGCCTGACGCGTTTCGTGCGATGCACTTTATCAAAGGCTTGTGAGTGGATGGTTAACGCTCAACAGTTACAACATCATTAATTCACGGTGTGCTTCCCTAGTGGGCGTGGCCTCTTTTCGTGAGGCCTCCTGGACTCCGTAGTCTTCATTACTCCAGTGAGCCTGTTGTGCACTTCAACACAAATTGTCACAATAAAAAACCCATGTGGGTTGCTGTGCCATGATCGCCATACATCGCTGTCCAGATTCAGCGCTTCCACACACAGCACCAGTCCTGTCAGTAGCGTACGCCGGTTGGCGTAGCATCAGGTCCGCGCTAGGAGGCAGGGTTCCTTCCCGGCTGGGTTAGCCGTACAAATCCGCCAACCGGCAAACGCTACTGACAGGACTGGTGCTGTGTGTGGAAGCACTGAGAGTCCCTTTCTTTTAAAAACTTTGTTTTTAAAAAAAAATTGCAGTTTACAGTGTAATTTCTTTTTGAGCAATATTATACTCTCTTTGGTCCTCTTGTAGCCTTGAAATTTCTACTTCATTCAGATAGCCAATAATTTGTTCTTCAGTGGCTTATATCTCCTCCGTATATACATTTTGAAAAAAGCTAGTAAAAGCCCCCTCGATCTTCCGGTCATCTGTAGTTACACTTGGGTGGCCCTCCTCCTGTATTGCTAAAATTTTGTTCAGTCTTTAATTTCCAACCTAGAAGTCTCCCACCTCCTTCCCCCTAATGGGATAGTTTGCTAGCTTCCCACGTATCTGTGATTCTACTCCCAAAAACATTTTGTACGTTGATTTTCTTCTCCTTTATGCTATCTTCTATTTCTTCCCGTTCTGCTCTTAAGACTTCACTCTCTAGTGAGCTATATAATTCCTGAATTTTGATCTCTAGCTGGTTAAATCTGTTCCTTATGCCTCTATTTTTAGAAACAGCCAAACCCTCCAGGATCCCTCTAAATAATTACTGCCTTATCTGTGTCCCACACTATTTGCGGCGAGGCACCATTTTCATTATTAGCAAACTAGTCCTCACTATCTATTCTCAACTTTTTCACCGTTTGTTGCTCTAAGAAGAGAGTTTGGTCTACTGTTCATCTTGCAATAGGTTTGGTATTTCCTACTGTAAAAGTCATACAGCTGCAGAGTGGTTGGACAAGTGAGCTGGTATATGTTCAACTTTCTTGACTTTCTTAGTTAGACTTTTATCTACTAAGAAAAAGTTTATTCTGGATGCGTGTCTATATTTTTTATTCCTATAAGTAAACCGATTCAAATTGTCTTCTTTGCCTTCCCAGATATCCACCAGTCCCAGATCATTTTAGGTACATTAGTGTGCCTGCCAGGTAGAGAGCTATCTTTTTTAAGATCCATTATCAGATTAAAATTTCCTCCCATAATTACCAGAACCATATTTTCAAGCAGTTGATTGTATAGAGCCTGAAGCAGTGTAGGATTGTCTAAGTTTGGGCCGTAAAATCCTGCTATGGCAAATCTCTCACCTAAAGTCTTCACCTTAACAACCACCCACCTACCCTTTGGGTCTGTGGTGGTTTCCACAATCGACACCTTAGCAGTATTTTTAAAAATTATTGCCACACCTTTAACACACCATGACTGATTTGTGCAGACATAGCTATCAACCCATTCCTTCTTCAGTAAATATGTCTCCTGAAGAATTATTATCTCACACTTCACTATTTTAATGTATTTCAAGATTTTTTGTCTTCTGGTCTTAACTCTTAATCCGTTTACATTTCAATTCAGAATGATAATTGTCATTAGATTAACCATCCCCTCTCGCCCATGTTAATCTGCATATACCATATTAACATTGCTTAAACTAAAAAGGTCCACCTTGCCTATTCCATTGCATAGAGGGCATAACGTGTTTTTTTCTCTTTTCTCCCATATGTTACTTGTAAAAAACATAATCCTAGGTAAATTAGTTGTGACCCGTGCTCCCGCCACCAGCCCCCTGGGAAACCCTCCCTTCCTTCGTTGGGCAAAACAATATTGCCCTTTTGAGTACCTTTTCTCATCAGGCATCATTGTTTTACTCATTATAATTCCCCCTTATTTTTTACTATTTCTGCTGCGCTTTCATTTGATCTATAAGCTCCCCCACTTCTTTAGGGTCGCTGATGTTATACATTTGGTTCCTCCACCTTATTTTCAGTGAGGCGGGAAAACACATTTCTGCAGTGGCTCGCAGGAAACCTGAGTTCCTGTATGAATTGACCTGATTCCCACTGCCTATCCTGCGTTGCTCTAGAGGAGTCTGAGCGGATGCGAATTGTGCTTTACCTCTAGAGAAAGTTCGAGCTTTCAAGGCTACAACCAGAATATTTTTAAATATTATTGCCACACCTTTAAAACAACATGACTGATTTGTGCAGAAGTAGCCATCAACCCATTTTTGTGTTTTCATAATCTCTTCCCATTCCTTCTTTAGTAAGTGCATCTCCTGAAGAATTATCTCACACTTCACTATTGTAATGTATTCCAAGATTTTTGTCTTCTGTTTTTAACTCTTAATCTGTTTACATTTCGTTTCATAATGTTAAGTGTCATGAGAGTAGCCACCCCTCTCGCCCATGTAAAGCTCCATATACCAAGTGTTATCATTGCTAAAACTAAAAAGACCCACCTTGCCTATTCCATTGCATGGAGGACATAAGGTGTTTTTTTCGCTTTTCTCCCATATGCTCCCACACCTTGTAAAATAATAATCCTAGGTAAATTAGTTGTAACTCGTGCTCCCACCACCCCCCTGGAAACCCTTCCATCCTTCTTTGGGCAAAACAATATTGCAATTTTGAGTACCTTTTACAAACCAGCCATCATTGTTGTACTCGTTATAATTTGGTTCCTCCACATTATTTTCAGTGAGGCGGGAAAACGCATTTGTGTAGTGGCTCACAGGGACGAGGGACCTTAGTTCCTGTATGAATTGACCCGATTGCCACTGTCTATCCTGCGTTGCTCTTGAGATGTCTGAGCGGATGTGAATAGTGTTGTCCCCTCTAGAAAAAGTACCAGCTTTCAAGGCTTCTACCAGAATATTTTCCTTCAGGGCATCTGATTTGAAAAAAACTAGTACTTTTCGTGGGTTGTACCTCATTTTCCCTTTCTTAAAAGGATCTCGGTGTTCTCTCTGAATATCTTCCTCTAGGCCGGGCTCTTCTAATCTCGGTATACAGTCTAACAGAGTGCATATTAACAATTTATTCATTTTTAAACTATTTTTTGAGGTTATTTTCTTTTTCCAGTAAATGTGTTGGTTACAACATGCCAAGTGTAATAAATTGCAAAATTACCATTAGTAATGTTTCGACAGCAGTAAAAAGAAGGCACAGCAGATGGATGTACTTGCATGATAAGCAGTTTAACCCTTTGCCTGCTGATGACGAGCCCAGCTTGTCATGAGGCACAGTGGAGCTGTGCTCATGACGAGCTGGACTCGTCATAACGGCTGCGCTACTCCCCCGCGTGGTGAATTACACACCTGTGCGGGCGTTTTATGGGAGTGGGCGGAGTCATAAAGAGCCCAGCTCGGCATGAGCACAGCTCCACTGTGCCTCATGAAGAGCTGGACTCGTCATGAGCATCGCGGCGCAGCGCATGGCCCCCCTGCCCCCACACAGGAGGGGAATTACCCCCGCAGTTAAGGGGTGAAATAAATAATACTCTTGCCAACAAGATATACATCTCAAAGTACACTATGGTGTTGTGTGAGTAAAGGGTCCCAAAATGGTCATCCATATAAACATTAGGAAGAAAAAGTCTGAATAGTAGGAATGACAGTTGCTCTGGAGGAACAGGTATAGGGTGAAGGAGAGACGAGAGAAAGAATGCAATAGGCCTCGCATAAGTAAAAGTTTGAGCTATTAGCGTTGCTAATAATAATACAATGCCAATAACTAAAACATTTAGTAATGCGAGACCTATTACATTGCAAATGCTTTTTTTAAAAATTCCTTTACTTTTGGTATAATTGCGGCACCCGCTCTTTACTTAAAACATTAAAAGTAAAGCGCTGGTGCCGCGATTATACCACAAGTAAAGAAATAGAAAAAAAATGTATTTCTTTACCTTTGGTATAATTGCCGCACCCGCGCTTTAATTAAAAAATCAAAAGTAAAGCGCTGGTGCCGCGATTATACCAAAAGTAAAGATATAGAAAAAAAATCTATTTCTTTACCTTCGACATAATAGCGGCACCCACGCTTTACTTTTAATGTTATAAGTAAAGCGCGGGTGCCGCGATTATACCAAAAGTAAAGAAACAGATGGTTTTTTCTATTTCTTTACCTTTGGTATAATCGCGGCACCCGCGCTTTACTTATAACATCAAAAGTAAAGCGCGGGTGCCGCAATTATACCAAAAGTAAAGAAATAGAAAAAAATCTATTTCTTTACCTTTGGTATAATCACGGCACCTGCGCTTTACTTTTAATGTTATAAGTAAAGCGCGGGTGCCGCAATTATATCAAAAGTAAAGAAATATATGTTTTTTTCTATTTCTTTACCTGTGGTATAATCGTGGCATCCGCGCTTTACTTATAACATCAAAAGTAAAGTGTGGGTGCCGCGATTATACCAAAAGTAAAGAAAAACAAGTGACGCGCGCTTCACACCTGTGTCTGGGTACAATCATTGCTCCTCCCACGGCGTATTGGTGTCTATTATGTGCTTGGTGCGCGTAATAGACAGCAATAGGCCGTGGGAAGAGCTATGCGCGCGCCTCTGGCCAATTGTGTGCAGTCTTTTACAATAAGACGTACGCAAAGGCCAATGGTGGAGCTGAAAAGGAAACGCACATGCACGAGTGTGTGCGATTCCTAGGTCAGCTCACATTCCCCGTTTTTCACCTCCAAAATGCCTCGCTTTGCCCGAGCACTGCTGCACAGTGCACCGCTAGGCGCGAGGCCTAAAAACCCTCAGAATTCAACAAGGGGAACTGGTAAACAGGATCATAATGCGGGTAAAAGATGCAACGGTGGGGGGTTGCACAAGTGAACCAGCAAGTGCTTATATAGCAGAAAGTAGGTAAGTAGGGGCAGTGGGGGCGCAGGAGGTAGGGGGGTAAATGAGTTGATGGCCACAAAAAAGCACAGCCTCCACCTATAAGCTCTCTTGGAGGGGAAGGAAACACAAATTCAGCACAGGGGTATTTGCAAAGATGATGAAAGGGAACTGCATGACTAAATAGCAACTCAGGGAGAAAGGGGAAGGTGGATCCTCCCTGACCAGCTCCTTAAATTGCGTGAGCATGGTTTCCCAGGCTGCGGCCATGGGGCGCCTTCGAAGATGTTGGGCTTCCTTCCAATCTAATGCAGTGCTGTCTGCTTTACCCCATCTAGGAAGTGCTGTGTGGCAACAGGAAAGCATTAGAGGTTGTTGGGCCGTCCAGTGAATAGTGAGAAGATGCTTAGCAAGTAGGAGGGCAAGATTGGCAAAGTGTGCCCAAACTTTGTGAGTCTTTTTCCAAAGATAGATACCCAGGGGCCTGGCCTCCCTGAAGTTTAGTGTCTAGAGTTTGGTGACAGTGGTCAGGGGAGTGTATGTGTGGCATGCCAATAGTTTGCAATAATGGGGCACAACCATAGCATGTCTTGGAGGTCGGATGTTTGAGCCCGGCGGCTGGGAACATGCAGTTCAATCGGGAAGGAGCGAGATAAGCCATGTGTAACGCCATATATTGAATGTTTTTGAAGTGTGCTTTGCAGTAAATGGTTTGGGGAGACTCCAAGACCCTGGACCTTTTAGCGTTGTATAGGTATCTTACTCCCAAACCTGTCACAAGTGTGTCAGTGGGATTCCATGTGTGCTCTGATTGCCTTATAGAACCATTTAGGAGATGACGCACTCCCCCATGAAGTGTGAAGTATGCATTATAGCATGAGTAGGGGGCTCTTTGTCCACCACATGTCAGAGCATCTGAATTGCTGCTAATACCTGCTTATGTAGTAGAAATTGGCCTGGGGGAATGTCATGATTCTGGCACATTTGGTCATATGTAAGGAGAGGCGAGGACGTGGTTTGCCACGAAGCAAGATAGCCACAGAAAAAAGTAGCTCTGCTGCTCCATCCCCGTCAATCCCCCTCTCCATCGGTCACTGATCCGAAACCAGGAAAATAACAGGGAAAAAGCTCATAGCAACACGACACAGAGACAGCGATCGCTTGGAGGGTCGTGCTCAACCTGTAATACCAGAGAACCAGCTGTGGAGAAAGCAGGCCATGGAGCAGCGGCCTTGCATAGCCCATATCAGAGCATCGGGCTGAGGGTCAGGGCTTGCCGGATAGAGCGATCAGAGGAATGTCATAAGAGCCCACTGACCGGGCTGGACCCAAAACGGGAAACATCCGTTACAACGCGGATGTTACAACGCGGTGCTGTTACGACGCGTCCATAACAACGCAAGTCGTTACCACGACTTGCGCTGGAGGGCGCTAGAAGATTAAAAATAGTACATTTACTATTCTAACACCTTCCCTAGTGTCCACGGGGACTGGTGTTAGAATAGTAAATTATACTATTCGATATCCGCGCCCCCAACGCAAGTCGTGGTAACGACTTGCGTTGTAAGGGACGCGTTGTAACAGCACGCGTTGTGACGGTACGCGTTGTACCGGCACCAGTCCACCCAAAACACAGGCGAGCATACCTCGCGTGGAGTGGTGCTGCTGAGTCGGCAGGGAAGTGTGCCTGGGGCCGAGAACTGTAAACGGCGAAAGAGCGAGCAGAGGGGCACGGGATGAGCCGGGTGACAGCGGGGGCTGACAGCAGTAATACCCGACTCCATCGAAACGGGGCAGGGAGTGGGCGGGGAAAGGCGTACCTCTGTTTGGCCCTAAAGACATAACTCATCCTAGGACATCACGCTGTGGCCAGGAGAAGTGCAGAAACACCAGTGTGGGCCGGCTCAATATAATAAGATCGGGACGTGCTGCTGAGAGACTTCCCAAACAATCGTCAACCTAAGATACTAGAGAAACCTGCATAGGAGGTGTGGAAATCTCAATAGACTTGCGTTGGGGTGCTGCCGGCAGATCTAGGATCCTGATCTATGCCACTGGTAGGGACCCGGAGCACAGCTGATCACGGGACACAGCGATGGGGCAGCGAGCACGGTCATAGTGGTGAAGATGAAAAGAATGCACGAGGAGTTGGCCAAGACAGGCTGCCAGATGCAGAACACATGCCGGGGCAGATGGCCAGGAATACTAACTGGTGTCTGCTTGGGTTCCCTCCTCTTTTTTCTTTTGAGAGAGTGCCCCTGATCACAAGTACAGAGGAGGAGAGTCATAACTGGTGGCAGGGGATCGTGAGCGGCCAACAATCAAAATTGGACAAGTATACACTCTCCAAGGAATCTGAGGCGGAGCACATGGCGGAGACTGAACCGGAATTGGGGCCACACCCTGGCCCATGTGTGACCTTGGAGCTCACATTACAAGATCTCATGGTGGCCCTACAGGGAGTACAAACAAACCTTGCTGAGTGAATCGACACTGTGTCATCTGAAGTCTCACTGCTGAGAGCTGACTTCAAAAAAACCTAGGCAACCACGTAAAAGAAGTTGAGGAAGTCACAAACACTCTGGTAACAGACACAAAGGTATTGCAAAAGAAAGTACAAGAACTCACCACTACAACCAAAGTGCTACAGGCCAAGCTAGAAGATCAGGAGTACTGTTCACGTCGCAACAACGTGTGCATTATTGGTGTCCTGGAGAGGGCAGAAGACCAAGCGGTGGACCTGTATGTGGTAGACCTTATACTAAAATTGCTCCAACCCAGACGCATGTCAAAATATTTCTCAGTAGAAAAAGCTCATAGAGTCCCAGGCACGCAGCCACGACCGGGGCCCCACCATGACCAATTATTGCCTATATCTTTAATTTCGGTTACAAGGATGTGGTCCTCCAGGCGGCCCGTAGTAGCCCACAGCTCAAAGTAGACAATACAACAATCACCTTTTTCCCTGACTTCACCATGAAGGTGCAAAATGCGAGACAGACCTTTCTTAAAGTCAAAAAAGCCCTACGGGCAAAGGAAGTTAAATACTCCATGGTCTTTCCATCAACACTTTGAGTGATTGCTGAGGGAAAGGTGTGAAAATTGGCTACCCCAAAGGAGGTCTGGGACTGGTTGGATGGGTGGCGAACCGTGGGGAAACAGCGACATACACCTAAGGCACCGGCATGAGGCCGGGTGCTGAGCCCAAAACGGAGGCGGGCCCTGACCACGATCCATCTCAGCATACTGGCTCTCCAGTTAATAGAGGGGATGGAGTTGAGGCGATGGAGCAGTGCAGGACCGGTGTGTGATACAGAGTAGACTCATTAATGACCTTGGAGCTGAAGCCAGATCCAAGCATTCGGAAAAAACCTGAACGCTCAGATAAGACTAGGGACTAAAACGTTCCTATATATTTCAAACACTTAACTTCACACAATATGCAGAACGCTTAAATTGGTTAATAAATCAATAAGACAGAACTGTTCCTCGGAGGAGAAACGGGGAGGTGGGTCGGCGAGCTCATGCTTGGCTAAAGCCCACCCTGATGGTTGGTGTGTCAGTTTTGGGGCGACAAGTGCTCTTCAGTTTAGGGAGGTAAGAGGTTTTAATCCCACCATATAGGGTAGCAGGGAGAGGGGAGTTCTTTGGGGCTAGGTTTAAAGTTCTTATGTTAGGAGATGTTTTTCCTTTGGTTAACAGATGTCCAGCTCTGTTGTGCATGGGAGCAGGGAGGGGGAACCGGGAGGGGTTAGGAACACACCTCATCGCACATCCAATCAAACAACCGAGAATCGAACAGAGACACTATAGAATGAACCTGATGACCAGACAGACCCATGACACATACCCACGGACTCTGATTACTCAATTCGCCCTGGGTAGACGAATGGCGAGAATCATGACCTGGAACATGAATGGGCTAGGCAAGAAAATAAAAAATACAAAGGCAATGCAATACATTCATAGACAAGCACCTGCCACAGTTCTGCTACAGGAGACACATTTGTTTGGTGGCACCTGCAGAGCATTAGACAGATTTGGATACAAATAGCAAGCACATGCAGGATTTATCACGGGGAGTGGGGATACTCGTTAAAGCCAACACAGATTTTGTACCCAAAAGGATATGGTGGACCACCTGGGGAGATATGTGGCCCTCATTCAAGATTTAAACTTATGTTCAGTTTACATAACACCCAGGATGCATGATACCACAATGCCCGACCTAAGCTCATTGTTCTTGGATCTCCCACAGGGAACCTTACTTTTGGGTGGAGACTGGAACACGGTAATGACAGGATTTTGAAAGCAGGGAGAGAAGTAGGGTCAGACTCCCTGAGGTTGTTTGTTAAAGCTCTGGGTTTAGTCGACCTCTGGAGGGAGCAAGGTTAAGCAAGCCCGAGACGAGATTCAAATACGGACTGAGCAGTATTTTCGCAAAAACATAGGGACAGTAGACTCGACTTGCAATTTATGGGAGGCCTACTACGTAGTAATAAGAAGGCATGCACAAGCTAAAGCTGGGGCTAAAAAAAAGAACAGAAACTCCAATACGAAGCTCTGGAAAGTGAGATAACCGAGCTAGAAGGAGCTGTTGGGGAACCTGGTTAACCGAACCTACATACTAACCACTTAATCAACCTAAAGCAACAAGAGTTACGAGACACAGCAGAAGGGAAAGCCAGGAAAATGATATGGTGTCTCTGAGGCGAATATATGAAATAGGAAACAAAGCATCTAAATTGATGGCATGGTTGGAAAAGCGAGACAGGGAGAGGAACTGGGTACTGGAGATTAAAACCCCAAATGGTGACTTCTGTAACAGAAATAGCCACTGAGTTTGCAGACTACTATGAACAACTATATAGGTCCTCCAAGATAAGAGCACAATCAGATTGTGCAGAGCTCCTGCAGGAAATGAGCCTATCCATCATAACGCACGAGGACGGAGAACACCTTGATAAAGACATAACCGCGGATGAGATCTGTGTTACGATAAGAGCCTTGCAATCTGGTAAAGCGTCCGGACCTAATGGTATACTTATTAAACTATGTCAAAACACTGCAGCGCTGGTGGCCCCACATCGGTTAAACTTGTTTATTGAGTCGTTGGAGCGGGGTAGCTTGCCGGAAGACCAGCTCCTGGCAGCAATTGTAATTATCCCTAAATAAGGCAAACCCATGGAGGAGTGTGCCTCCTACAGACCAATCTCGCTCCTACATGCCGAAGCCAAAATCCTGGCCAAGGTCCAAGCTCTTCAGATTACCAGAGTAATAACCACCATCATTCACCCAGCCCAGTCCGAATTTATGCCTCATCAAAGTACTATACTAAATTTGTGATGCCTCTATGGAGTTTTACGCACTACTAAAGGTATATTTGAAGATAGTGCGGCACTGATGTCCCTAGACACATGCATGGCTGTCGATATCATAGAATGGCAATACCTATTTGTGGGCCTGAAGTTTGTGGGCCTTGGCCCCGGACTTTGCACCTGAGCTCAACTACAATATGTGAACCCACTAGCAAGAGTTAAAAGTAAACAAAGTGATTTCCAAGCAGGTTAGGCTGCATAAATGCACGAGGCAGGTATTTCCGCTCTACTCCATGCTCTGTGCCTTAGCAATGGAGCCTCTGGCGACAAGAGTCAGGGGGTCCCGCTTATATGAAGTATCCCTGGGGGATAGGGGGGACTGGGAGGACAGGATCTCATTGTATGCTATCGACATAATTCTTTACGTCACAAAGCCCAGCTCCACGATCAACCGTATACGCCATATATTTCATTTGTTTGCCAGTTATTCCTGTTATCACATAAACTGGAATACATCCCTAGTATTTGTCCTGTCCGGAGAGACACCAAACTTGCCCACCATAGGGAAAGACCTAATGATTAGGGATACATTTAAATACCTTGAGTGGTTATCTCTCAAGCTGAGGCTGACTTCCTAGAGGATAACTTGTTGCCCCAGCTGCATAGATTACAGAGGGATGTATCAGATTGGAGAACGCTGTCACTGATGGGGAGGAGAGTGGCCATTTTCAAAATGATGACACTCCCGCGCTTACTCTGTTCTACAAAATACCCCATACAAGATATCCCTAGATTGTTTTTCGCAAAATAGATTCAGAAATCTGACGGGGGAATTCCAGGATAGCACTCCACAAAAACTACAATGAAGAGTATATGAGGGTCTGCTTTGCGATTCCAGACACTGGAAATATTACTGGGCTGCACAGATGGTCACACTTAATCAAAGGGTGTTTGTTGATAGGATGGAACCCGAATACCGGGTTGATTGCCATGCGATGGGACGGAATGGGTACCTGGAAGCACTATATAATAGGAAAACAAAGAGCACTCTGCTGGACCATACACACACCACAGTACAAATTTGGATAAAGACTACTAAATTCCAGAGCTAGGAAGGATGGCTGACAGAGCATAATCCTTTATGGTGCAGTGATTTTCTGAAGGAAGTGGGCGGACTGTGGAGCTTCCGCTGATGGTCCTTGCTGGGTCTAGAGTACTTGTGAGATGTCTGTAATAGACAGGGTGTGATGGATTTTCATGAACTGCAGACCGAATTTCAGATGTCGGGTACCGAACAATTACACTACATACAACTAAAACATGCCCTCGAAACACATATCCCACTAGTGGACCAAATACCCGAATTATCACCACTTGAAGATAGAGTGCTAATAGACCCAATACTGGGAAAGGCAATCTCCCTTATCTACAAAAAGATTATGAACAATACCTCAGACCAATTGGTAGCTCTCCGAGTGGCATGGAAGGGAGAGATCGGGAGCCTAGGGGACTATGATTGGGCGGAGGCTATACGGAGACGTAGAGAAGTGGCAGTACGAGCAAAGTTCAGTCTCATACAATTAAGAATCCTGCACATCCTAAACAACCAGGACTAGACTTTACTGTATTGGTAGGAGTGACACTGATAAATGCTTGAGGGGATGTGACGAAACGGGCACCTTCTTTCGCACATTATGGGACTGTCCCTAATACAGAGATGCTGGAGTAAAATCACGCAGCTGATGTCCACGGTTATAGAGCAGAGTGTCCCACTAGATACCAAATGGCATATACTATGCATTACAGGGGACACCAACTGGAAAATAATTACCACACTATGGCTCATGATACCAAATATAATAGCCAAATGGAATATAGCTAGGGTTGGGGAGCCAGGGAACCAACACCCCCCCCCACCCCCCTTTTCCACCCCCGAATCAAAAATTGGGAAGAAGACCTTGACTGGTACTGTGCAGCCGAAAAAAACAGTATTCCAGAGCCGAGGATGTCCGGGGAAGTGGACTAAATTTGTAGTAAATGGGTAGAATAGAGAGGGATCTGAAAGGAGGCAATGCCGACATGAATGTAACTTGTTGAGGTGCATAGGATTGGAGATATTGGACTTAAGATTGCAAAGTTATTAATGCTAATATTTCGGATAGGAACCCATGTGTAGACACAATAAGCTGTGGTGATCTAGAACTGTTATATTATACCTTGTTATTCACTGTTGTAATTTGATGCTGAACATCTAATTGATCAATAAAAATATTTTTTTTTTAATGTAAGGGATGCTCATTCTGGAAGAGACCACTCACTGTGTCCACAGAGCTTTCGTGCCACGATGTCAGTTGGTTGGCCGTGAAGTGTTCCAAGGGTTCAAGAATGCCCTGGCGGGGAATGAGAGTTAAGTAGGGCTGCGCCTGTCAGGTTAGTTGAGTGATCTTGGCAAATAACTTCCTGGCCACCCACACATGGAGGGACCGGGAGTGATGCATTTTTATGGTGGGGTAGAGTAGCTCCCGTAGAATATGTAAGGGAAGGTGACCCTCCCAAGCGTTGGAGCTGCGCTGCAAAGTAGTAGAACTCGAAAGACGGAGCACCCAGCCTACCCTGCTCCACAAGTAGCTGGAGTTTATTAGGGGCCACCCGTTGGTGTTTCTATTCCACAGGAAGTCTACCAGCATCTGATCCAGATCTCTGAAGACCTGTGAAGTGCTCCGGTGCGGCTCTGTGTGTGCGCTTGGGAAGCTGTCTCATCCCGGGCTGCTGCACACTTGAATCAAATAGTTTGCGTTGCAGATATTGACCTATTAATCAAAAAACAACTATGATCCTCATCAATTAGATACAGTTCAACCTTGATAGTACAACTAGCCAATATCTCAGTAAAGAACTTGTGATCTGCATTTAGGGAGCTAAGCTGCCTACACAAGTTAGGATTGGCAGTAGGGTTTCTACTTTTCAGAAAGCTATTGCTTCTGAAAAGAAAACTGGAATTTTCTCCCCAAGCATAATTTGGTTAAATAATTCAAAAAGGGTGTCTTGTAAATGAGGAAAGAATGTTGTATACATCTTGATGGGTATTTCATCACTATCATTAGCTTTTGCATTAACAAGCCTTGCCAGTATATCTTTACGTTTCAGTGGTGGTAATCTATTTCTTTAGATCTTTTTGTTGTGAAGAGTTTAATCAAATATCCATCTTAGGCTTTTGGGGGCAGGTGGTTGTGTCCATCTCTAAGTAATTAGAGTTCAAGTCCTGATGATGATCCCATATTGCTAATATTTTAGTGTGTCAAGCTTGAACACCAAGCACGTTTTGCACACTGACACTCATAACATGTTGTTATTCCTTTGATCATATGTTTTTTATTATGTTTGTTAGTAAGACGTTTTCAAATGAATTTGCCTATGTTTCATTTGGGACCCTGTTTCTTTATAAATACTAACAACCTCAGGTCCTTAGTCTTTTTTTGGATTAACCCTTGTTTTGTTTTTCACTCCAAAGTCTTATTGCCCTCTATGATCAACAATGAAAAGGCTTTTGAACTGGTGAATTGGAGGGTGCTATTTGGTCTTCTTCATGCATTTGCTTTCCGTGCTCAGTTTCTGCAAAATTTTTAAAAATGTATAGTCGGACACCTTTTGCAACTATTAAAATTAACTCGCAAGAGGCTTGTAAAATTAACATTTCTTGAGGGACACGCCTAGGTTGTCCGATGGCCCAATATCACTTGATCTTTTTATTGAGCCTTTGGCTATTCTTATCTGCAAAGACATTAACATGTTGCCCCTGGAATGTCCAGATTGGAGCTCCATGTAGATGATATGGTTCTTTATTTGCAGGCTAAGAAATCGAATATACAATATCTATTAGATAAAGTTCATGACTTTACCCAAATAGAAGGATTTAAATTTAATCACAGGTTATCTGAGAGGATTATTTGTAATGCCTCCATAAATAAACTCCCCTGTGAGGATGCAGGTATATTCCCTCTGGTCCCATTTGGTATTTGGGTAAATATGTCACAGCTGATTTACTCAGATCTGAATAAACTAAACTATATTGCTACTAAGAAAAAAGTTGAGAAACGATTACATTGATAGAAGCTATTACCTCTTTTATGCATACGTAGGGTAGCTTCAGTCAAAATGTCCAACTGGCTATTTTTTTCTAATGTTCCTTACAAAAGTACTAAAAAAAATTTCAGTTAGATTAATTAAGTGAATAGAGATTTTATTTGGGAAAACCAGTGTGCTCGTTTGCAGATTAACAGTTTACAACAGAAGATAGAATATGGTGGGTTGGCCTACTTGCGGCTATATTAGCAGGCCACTTTAATAGACCTAATATCACATCTTCACAATACTTTAATTACTCCAATATATGATTATCTCCTGATGCAGTGTTTAGGGAGTCAGAGATACAATTACCTCCTTTTCTAAAAATCTATATTAATTTCCAACAAAAATTCACGGTACAAGACCATCTATGAAATGGTACCTCGTAAAAGCCAACTTTATTAGAGAACATTATATGCTGGATTGCCATGATATCTTGTTATTCTGACCTTGATTCTTTCAAGTAATGACGTTGAAAAATGTTATGATTTCGGTTTGATAACTGGTCTGATGTTGAGCTGAACCTCACTTGAAAGCATTGGGAACAGCTGTGAATACCTAATTTAATAATTGTCACAGGAATTCAGTTTAACTTTCTCAAGATCAGAGGCATTTTTCGAATGTATTCAGCCCAATTGAGGAGAAGCTCACACTTGTTTAAAAATGTTGTTCCAACATGACCTTGGAGCCATAGGATGTTGATACAGAAGCATGCAACAAAACTTGAGGATTTGTCTACTTCTCCGTCAATTTGATTAATTAAAAAAAGAAACTGGCTTCAGAATTGCAATGAGTGAGTGGCAGGAAATCTCTCAATTTGGTTATAAGTTGTTCAGAGCCACCAGTTTTAGACGGATGAAACTATTTTCAAAGTGGATGCTGTACTGTACGTCTAAAGTCATCAGTACTTTTTCCCCATCCTCTCTCAATCAATGCTTCAGATGTCAGTGCAGTAGGCAGGGGGCTGGTATCATGTATGAACAACCTGTACATACCTTTCTCTTATTTGGAGTTGGCTGTTTCAGTTCTTTAGTTACAGTCCAGTTAGAAATATTACTTCAGACCCTCATCCATTCACCTTTACACTCCTGTGCATACTCACTCTCATCCATTCCCACGCATGCATCCATCAGTGGTTGGTTTGAAAAAAAACAAAAAAAAGTGCCGGAGCTCTCTTCATTATTCAGCTTGCACCAGCCCATATCTCCTCTTAGCGCTGCCTAAAACAGAACCAACTACTAAATATAAAAGTGGGGAGAGGATGTTGCATAATGGCCAAATCTGCTAACTTCGGAGCTGGGAAACGTGGTTCGAGTCTCGGCTCAGCATCCTATGATTCTGGGCAAATCACTACTTAATCTCCTGTTAAATGAATGTGTCTTTAACTGGTGCTCATGAAAAGCACCCGTGTTGGAAACCACCGACTCAAATTAAGCAGTGGACTATCCATCCATCCTCAAACGCTGGTGCATCTCTCCATCTTCAGGCTCGTTCATCCAGCCACCTTCACATTAATTTACTCCCTACACATTTTCACTCTCATTCGTTCAGATACATTTATTATCTACATTTGTTCATCTATTCGGCCATATGCATTGATGAGCAAACATGTTTCACTTAAAAAGTCAAACTTTTTAATTCTATTTCAAGCGGGCCACTGCTTTCATCATGCCACATAGGTGGCCTCTATCTACTGGAGAGTGCCATAGCTGCCTCGATATGCAGCACTGCAGTGTTTTGCAGCAGGTCTAGAGAAGCACGCCTAAAAAGGGGGCAACTTAGCCATAAAATATAGTAAGTCTTTGACAGCAGAATATATTGAGACGGCTAATGCTTGCTTTTGCACTGCTTTAGTATGGCATTTTGCTCACTTCTAAGCGCTCTAAATTTAGGCAGATATGGGAACTGACATAGTGAGTGATTTTTCCCACGATCCGAAAACATCATCATTAGGGGGAGCTGGGGTCTGGGACAGCAGTCACCAATTTACACCAAAAGACAGCATCACCTCTTTAGATGGAGGCGTGGTCCATAGAGAAAACAGAGTCAATGTTCTAAGTAATAACGCTGAAACGCCTCAAGAGAACCTCTCATACGTGCTTGCATGCGATGTAGCATCTGTATCCCCAAAACTGACAATTAAAGCAGTGCTTTAAATAGACTTACAGAAGTGCAAATACTCACTATTTGTATATAGTACCTGGTTGCTCCTGAGAAGTGCCGGTACTCTCCCATTAATCGGACTGGAGTAGTGGTGAGAATTGCAGGAGCTCTCCCTTTCAGATTAAAGAAGTGCGGGTGCTCGGCACTGGACAGTACGTGCCTATTTAAAGCACTTTTATAAAGAGTCACAATATTTCCAAATCGCTGAATGCATTTTCTCAATCCCATGCTACGGGAGCACGCATTTTAAATAAAGTCTGTACACTGTGATGCTGAACTAAAAACAAAATGCGCTAATGATGCTACGTGTTCTATCCAGAGTCAACAGGAAATGTATTATTGACAACTAACCTCACGACATAATATTCGGAAAATGTGTTATTGATTAAAGTCCTGCTATCCCCCATAAGTACCATTAACATGCACACACGCTCATCGGAATAATGCGTAACCTTGTTAGCCTGACACTAAAGAGACAGTAGCCAAAAAACAAGAACGCGCTCTCGGGCTAACAAAAGGGCACCTCACAGAAAACAACGTCCTCGCACATTCGAGTAACTTTATCTTAATATGCACAGACGAATTTTAAAATGTGCAAAATTCCTCGCTGTCAGGGGTCACCGCCTTCACAGCTGAACGCTTGACCTCTCCGGGGTGGGGTGCTTCCACGTGACCGGCTTCGGAAAAAAGAGCTGACAGCCAACTCATTGCCTAATTGATTTAAGAACAGTGCCCTGGGATGCGTTCCAATTAAATGTACGAGCTGGCAATTAGCTGCGAGGTCTCCAAGTCCCCGAGCAGAGCGCGCGGCAGCCTTCCCACAAACTAATGTACGGGAGATAGGAGAAAGGGGGCGCTGGCCTTTCTGGCGAGCTGTCGTGAGCAGGGCCACGGGGGAAGGAAGCCAGATGAAAAGCTCCTCAGACGTGGCCAGAGCCCCGTCTGTTTGACAGGTAACCAGGTAATTTAGAGATTTTTTTTAATGGACCAAATGCATGAAAACATCAAACAGATGTTTTAATTAGTGTTCTACCGGGGAATGCTGTGCAAGTGTGAACTCCGCCTCAGGGCTAGGAGGGGCGGAATTATCTGACAATGAACTGCGAGTTGGCAACTGGTCTTCTTCCCTCTTGTATAACACGGTGGCAGCATTCTGGTTTTGTTATTTCCCAACAATAAATGTTTCTAAGGCTGGCCTGGCAGTTGCTGTAGTTACGCCGCGCGAGATCATCTTACCGTTGCTTCGCAATGCAGTTTCGGTTGATGTCACGCGGCCTGTCACCGGTTGTTCACTGGTGTGTTCACCTTACATTCCTTTTCAGTCATGACCGAGGTTCAAATGAAGTTCACGACTCGCGAGTGTTTGTTGCCTCCTCGGTGTATTTATGTCTCGCTGCATATATTGTGTACTCACATCGTATTTAGTTTCCCTCGCTGCAGAGTATACAGAATCACAACACAGTGGGGTCGGGTAACAACTTGCAAATCTCAACGAGTATAATTTACCCTTGTGCATTGACGCAGTTTATCAAGTGCTTGACTGGTTTACGCACAGTTCAGGCCCTAGGCAAGCGTGTGACATTTTATGTGCGTAGCTGTGTTGGTTTGTGTGCACCACTGCTTTACATGTGTGGAAGTTATTCTATATTCGATTCGAATATGTTAAATTCAAATTATATATGTGTATTGACATTCTAACTTAGACTACACTAGGCCTCATCGCGCAATAAAGTCACTGTCCACAACTTCTAAGTCAGCAAGAAAAGCCACTTTATTAAGACAGGTATAAACAACACATCAAACCACTTCTTTATTTATTTATTTCATTACTAACTCAAACTGCTCTCAGCCTAACAGATCATTCATACCCACTGATAAACCCCCCACCAAGTTAACCGTAACCAAACCAGAAGCCCCTAACTCTTATGTATACCCCTTCCTTTCCTACAACTGCCTATTGAGGATGGACCAACCCGCTCCAGGCTGCCCACTGCCACTAAAATCCGCCACCCAGGAAAACCTTTAGAGTTTTCCTGCCCCACCCAAACAGTTAAACTGAACTCTGAGAGCACCACAATTGAAAATCAAGAACTTTGCAATTAAATCGCGTAACTCTAAAAGATAGAATGAGTGACCCATGCGAGAGAGGTGGACACCATCCGCACGAAATAGGCGCCATTCCGAAACCTGCAAATGAGGGTGAGCCAAAGCATAAATACAGAAATCATTACAAAACAGTCTCATAGAACGGTTCAGCTTCTTCCGTGCTTTGTCCATCGCAGAATCATTCCTTGCACCAGTCCAGTGAAGTCGAGGCACAAATTCTGTCCAGATCACCATGGTGCTCGCCCATGCGTCCGAGTACCTCCAGGTCCATTTGCCATGTTTTAATCAAAGTTAAGCCAGATAAAGAGACCAGGAAGTTCTCGCTCATAAGAATGACTAGCAGGTCAGGCGGGCCCCCACCCTTAATACCTAGAGTAGCCAGCAAAGGAAACAAACCCCCCCAACGCATTCCTCCAATACCATGCCAAACAACCTAATGTGTTAAACTGTTAAGACCTAAAGATCGCCTACAAAGTTGTCCTTCTGCAGCCACTGCGGCCCACGACATGAAGGAGTGTCCAATAATCCACACCCTCCGGTTTAAGCCAGCCAGCCTGAGCCAGGGACCTAGTAGAAAAAGAAATGTTAACGAAGCAAAGAAGTGCTACTTTCTCACATATTGCTCGCAACACCCCGACCTCCACCTCCCAATTCTCCGGATCTGATACCAGTCCCACCCCTGCCGGGCAGCCTCAGTCGTCGCCCCAATCCTAAAGGAATGGGTACCAAATTGTGAAGGCTCCAATCCCAGAGCTAACAATACCTTCCGTAACACAGCCAATAACTGGACAACTGTAACGAGACTGCCATCAGCGTGACAAAAGATCACACCAGACGAAAAAGCACAAGACTTCAAAAACACTCACACTCACACACCGGGCAACAAGCCACAACACCACTCCTACCAAGAAAACCCACTTACCCCTACCCAGCTGCTCCGTTTTGGAAGCGCGCAAACATATGTGCAACACATCTGGTTCAAGAACCACTTCCTCACTGGTCATGCCCACCCTGGTGCGCAGGCCCAAAAGCCCAGAGGCCCGAAAGGCCCCCCGAAAAAACAACCACACAAAACACAACCTAAATTTGAAATACTCAAACCCATCATAACAGCAACCCCTTAATTGAAACAACATTTGTTGGAGCAATCCAAAGTGAACGGCCGGCGCAAACACCTGGAAACAGACTGCAGCCTACCCAGGCCCTTCAAAACCTTGACCAACACTCGCTCTTTGTGAACAGACTGGTCCCCTTCACTTGAAGTCATCGTGTGAGCATGATCCCTTGTCGCCCCGCTCGAAACGGCGGTATCATTCCCTTGTGACTTAATTCACAGCAGCATGCCGCTCAGACAGCTTGGTAAGAGCAACTTGCTCACCTACATCCCCATTCCCAACACCAAGAGAACAAGTACGTTTGACGGGGAGACTCTCCCCTTGTTGCCACACAGACCACCACCCATCCTGACCTTTAGGCAACTGTGCCAACTTTTGTCGAAACACCGCAGAAATCCCCTTGGCGCGGCTTTGTTGAAGACAGAACTCTCACTTTTGCGTGGTCCGCACCAGACTCCTGAAAAAAACTAACAACATGGGATTGCCCCACACCCCCTTTCCAAACCCTTATGGGAACATCTCTAACCTCCCCATCACGTACTTCTCCGTCTTCCAAATCATCATCGTCAATATCCCATGCAAGACATCATCCTCAACATAATTTCCACTTCCACCAGGAATCTCCCCATCTCCCACACCTCCATCGTAATACTCCCATTGGATACCATCACTGCGCACTGCGCCCTGATCCTGAAAAGAGGAATCCGCTCCAGAAACCTCTTCCGCTCTCCCCTCTCCCCCCCCCTTCCCCCGAAAAAAAAAACCGTTGGGGCAGCCCGCAACAGAGTCCCCTGTCCGCTCACGTGAAATGGCGGCATCGTCCCCTCCAAACTTAATATTCACATCAGCTTGCCGCACAAGCAGCGTTTGAAGAGCAACTTGCTCCCCAACAACCTCATCTCCAATACCAATAGAGCTAGTACGAAACTGGGAGACACCAGCCTTCCTTACTTTTCGACACCGCGTCATTCTCTGTTGAAACAACTCAGGGTCCCCTTGACGCGACTTGATTGACGATGAGACTTGAACTTTTGCATGGTCCGCTCAGGACTCCTGCAAAATACTGAGAGAAACAGATTGCCCCAACCCACCACTCTCATTTGTGACTTGAACATGTGCAACATCCACAATTCGTAATTCACCCCCCTCCATGTTATCATTAGAGACATCCAAAATAAGGTCATCATCATGTTTAACATAAACCCCACAGCCCCTAGGCAACTTGCCATCACCAAGTCCAACAACGTTAGAATGCCAGTGGATAACTTCACTGCGCCTCACATTCCAGAAGAGAAATCCGCTCCAGATCCCCTTCCAGTGCCCTCCACCCCAGACTGAAACGCCTCCTGCTCAGCCCGTAACTGTGTCCTGTCAGCTGAGTGCCGACGCACTGTAGCTGTATCCTTGCCGTTGTAGCCGCTCAAGCCAGACTGCACCGTACTGATATACCCACAAACTCCCGCAGCAGCAGTGGAACAACCGCACATGATTCGCCACCTGGTGCAGGTTCCCGGACACGGACACCGCAGCATGCATAGAGTCAGGCCCAATCACCTTGCTTCCCAAAGGAAAAGGAGCATAGCTCGGTGGCAACGCACCCCCATGCCCCACAAACAAGCCGACGGAGGAAACAAGTGAACCAAGGGCCCCAGGCTGAACCTGCTGGGAGAGGGGGACAGCACATAAGCCCTGCCAAATAATTGGAGAGACGTAGCGACAACCTGGCCAGCCCAACTATACACTGGAGAAACAGGGGCACGAGGAGGGGCCATTGTACCCAGAACCATGCCGATGTGACGCTTAGAGTAGATCCATTTGTATCCCCTCCCTATGTATATAGAGATAACTCTAAGCACTAGTATATGCATTAGCCCTCTGTACTCTACAAATCCTAAGTAACACGTAGAGTATACCCATGCGTATACCATCCCATGTATACAGAGATAACTATAAGCACCAGCCTCCCCATTGTGCGACCCTACAGCCTGCACCCTCACAAGTTCCCTCTGTGCATCCCCCCTGCAACTCATGCAAAACTTAAAGTTATATATGCATGTAGTTAGTCAGCCATTCACTCGTTTCCAGAAAGCGCAAACCCCACCCGAAGGCGCGAGAGCGCTCCCCAAAAAGAACAGACTGATACATGAGGAGAACATTACACGTGAACAGATTACAAAAGCAGACGTTAAGTAACATGAAGTAAAAGTGACAATTGTGAGAAAACAAAATACATGGGTAGCAAAAGCGCCAGGAGGAAAAAGTGACAAATGTGCAGGTTACAAAGGAAAACCAAGAACAAGTAGCGGTAGAATACTGCAATATAAGCTAGACCACCCGGCACCAGCATGAACGTAAATTAGGCAATGGGGGCACCTGTGCAAGTATCAAAGGCAAACAAAATGTGAGAGGAAGCATACTGTGTGTTACAAGGGAAAAAAGGTGTGTCCAAACCGGTGCAACATTACCAACCTCCCCACCCTGCCGCTGAAAAGAGGCCACTTGGTATTGAAACAGAATGACGTGCTGTAGCAGGTGCCTTATGCTTAAGGCCGCTCAGACCGGACCGCGCCGTCATCGAAGCGCCTAACCCCCCATCCGCACCCAGAGGAGCCACAGCCGGAACCCCACCAGCGCCCAACCACACCCAGCGGCCGCCGCCCAAAGCACTATGCCGCTGGTCAGAAAAATCAAGGGGCCCCCCCCCTAGGCTTGGGGAAGGACACAGGAGGGGGGTTAATGGGGGCAGCCGAGGCGTCCCCAACGATATGCACACCCCCAGAAGGCTGGGGACAAACAGCGGGAAGCAGAGGGGGTCCAACAGCCCCCCCAGGTGGCACCAGGTCAACCCCACTCACTTGAACAGCATGGAGGCTGAGCTCCACACTGGCAGCATGACTACCCTGGGTAACGGGTGAAGAAACATTGGGCAAAAAGGCAACCTGCCCCACCACATCCTCAACATGACCAGGTAACACCGCAGGAATCGCAGGAACCCCAGTGACAGCACATGGGGCAGGTGAAAGAAAATAGCGCTGCCCATTAAACACCAAGAATGCCTCTAAACCAGGCCTGGGGGCCTCCAATAATTCAGTGTGGGCAGGAACAGAAGCAGATCGTACACGGGGCTCACAGGGCGAGCTTCCGGGCATCAAACTCCGCCCCCGCCTGCCTCCAACATTCGAGGCAGGCTTAAGGGCTTTCACAGAGAAAAAAGCCACCACAAAAACGAACCTCGCCGCCCGCCTCCCTAGTGCGCAATGCTCCCTTGCCCTGCACTGGCCCTAATTCCCCCACCTGGCCCTCACTAATCAACACCCCACCTGCCATGGCCATTGACTTGCGCGAACCCACCCGGGGAGAGACCGGCTCCCGCACGGCTCTCTCCTGGTCCCCCCCCCCCCCCGTCAGACCTTGACTCCGTCTTTTAAAATATGCCTTCCATTTCATAATGTGTTTATATTTCTCGCTCTCCCCACACACAGCAAAATGTGCACTGGTGATAATTTGCTGTTCTCAAAGTACAGAGGAAACCTATTTGTTACTTTCAAGGCTCTTCCTCCTTACTCGCGTCTTTCCTTTGTTTATTTTAACATCTTTGTTCTACCCCTCTGATGAGATTAGGTCAGAAAGAGTTTAATCTATGCAAATTAGGGATAGTGCTAACATGGTAGAATATTGATGGACAATTCTACCCGCAGTTTCCTCACCTTTTGAATATCTGAGGTGCTAGACTTGATCCGGAGACCTTTCAATAGTTCTCCCACGCTGGTAGTGGGCGTTGCCTCCATTACGGCTCGACACCCAGCACAGTGTGACTTTACTGGAACCATGAAGCGCTCCTGTCGGTGTGCTGACATCAGTTCCCTTTTTTCTGCACCATTGATGCGATCTAGAGCTCTCGTCAGAAGTTGTAATTATTCAACAATTCTCTATTAGCATTCAACTTAGGTGCAGTTTTCTTTTCAGATGTTGCCACCAATGCGGTCCGGTTGCAATTCCTGTCGAGCCGGTGAGGGTCAGATGTCCATCACTAGCCCTCATTAAATCTCTCTCTGGTGGCTAAGATCCGACCTCAACGCTTGTCAATTGTGCCAGAAGATTCACCCCAAAGCTCTTAAAGAATGAGAAGCCAAAATGTTCATTGCTAGATAGAAGGATGATCTTCTGGGATGTGGAAAGGCCTGTCTGCGATTCAGATCCCCATGTCCTCCTTCTTCACTGTCTTCATGGAAGGAGCACAAGAAAAAAAGACAAGGCATGAAAACTTCCCGATCCAGATGAACGACACCCATCTCTTCCCGACCATAGAGCTCAGGTTTTTGGACTGGTTCACCAAAAAGGAAATGCTCAAAATATTGCCCCTAGCTCATTTTCTGCTTGCGCTGGGAGCTGTCCGTTGATCTGCAGGATACTTGTTCAGAATGCTAGCCTCCTGCATTCTATTGGCCATCCATGCACTCTGGCAACTGAGGACCCTCCAGTGGTGCCTCCGCTGGCAGAAGTTCCCACAAAATGGAGATATACAAGCCTGCATCAAGATTCTTAGGGAGACTGCAGCGGATCTGCAGTCTCCCTAAGATTTGGGTTGGCTAGTTGTGGGGTTGGGAGCGAAATAGGAAGGGTCCATTTGAGTCATGTATCTTCCTTGGGTAAATGGATGGTTCAGTTGTAAAGTACTTTAGCCCAAATGCTTTGTCAGCACAGAATACTTGATTGCTACGCTGTAGAGCCAGGGTCGTGGGAATGGCGGGCAATCCGGCGGAGCCGTCGCAGAAGTCCGTGTGGCGGCCAATTTTGAAAAGGGAACCGGCTGATGGAGTCGCAGTAAGACAGAGAGTGCGATGGCACACACTCCTGTCCTGTGAGGTGAGGGGAAATAGGCCACTGCCATAATCTTTGCAGGAGCCTCAGAGCCGCTAATCGGGCTCCCGAAATGCCGCAGAAAACAGCAAGGTGCTAGCAGCCTCAAACGTGAACTTCCGACCAGCGGGTCCAGCCCCTGTGTGGCGCAAACCGACGACAACACCACAGAGCTCTAAGCACGTCTGCCTTAGAGAATTTGGGGTCAGTCAAACTGAATGTTATCTTAGACAGGAGCAATTCAGATTTACTGCTGTGTTCACTTTATTCATGTGGAGTAATTCAACAAAACCAACATAAAGGAATGCCAATTTATTAACAGCCTCAGTAACCTTGTGGACGTCAGCAACTAGTTATGTTAGGAACTGTTAGGCATTATTTGTGAGTTAGATCTAGCAGCTGCAGGGTGAGTCTCTAATCGTGTTGGATTTCCTCCCCCAAGCTCCGAGGCTGAGACGGTGGGCTATAGATGCAGGACAACACTGCACTGCTCTCCCCTCTGCCGCCGAGCCCCTCGAGGCTGTATTGGCTCGGGAGCCGTCAAGCTGTGCTAAGGGGCGTCCAGCTCCCATGCACGGAGAGATGGCCGGTTCATTCGTTCGTTGTTGGAGTGTGCTGTCCGGAGCCCGTAACGCAGATTAATTTGCCGTGAAGGCTCTGCCCTGCTCGAAGGTGATGCCGACTTTATGGGTGTTACACATATCTGATTTGTGACTTCCACATGAGCCTCTGTCTGTCATTGGGACTCCTTTTGGGCTGAAGTGTGCATTTGTGAGCTCCCATTTTGTATGTTTATGGCCTTTTGCTTTAATTAGACTGCCATGTCGTCCTCCTACCTCTGATCCCGAAGATGGTGTCCCCTTCCCTGATCTGGAGGATCTGCTGAGCATGGAAATAGAAATGAGCCTGCTCCTTTCCCATGTTTGGAGGATCTGCTGAGCATGGAAATAGAAATGGACCTGCTCCCTTCCCAAACTATGGTGGCCACCTTGGAATGGTCATCCATTTTACCTAAATTTACACTCCGGGTCCCTGCTATGTTTGCCCAATATCATATAGCGGATGATGTCGCCTATCTTCAAAATGGTGTAGGTCAAGCGATTTCAGATCTACACCCTGTGTGGTCCCCAAAGGTGAGCGTTGCGGCCAGCTGGACATCAGACATTGTTTTCTTCCTCATCTCCCCGTTATGTTCCCTTCCCTCCCTCCATCAATCTTGTTTTTCTATGTTTATTGAATGCACTAGCAACGGATCCAACTGTAATGTAACTGTAATTGATGTAACGCTGTAACACGTCTTAATTCTCATGTAAAGCACTCTGATACCTACGGGTCTAGCCTAGACTTCCTTGTCTCCTCTCGGTGTCTCCTACCCCCTCCCCCACCTCTTCCCTCCTTCATTCTTTGCTTGCATCCCCTATTCCATTGCTCTCTCCCCTGAATTTCTTTACCACTGCCTGCTTTGTTTATCCTTGTGCCTATGCTCCGCTCATTCTCACACCCCGTCGCCCTTTTACATTATTCCCTTATTCTTCTACACGCCATGAATCAAAGGATGTAACTCGTAATTGATGTACCTTCTGTAACAATGCGTAACTTGTAACCTATGTAACCCTACCAGCCTGACTCCCTAAAATGGCCACTCTAGTTTGCCCTTGTCCAAAGCACTCCTACTCTTATTGTTGGGAATGGATCCAGCATTTTTGCCTTGGAGTCTCAGAGACCCTTCTGAGAGAGTTCACAGTGACAAGGGAGTCTCACGTTGTGGAGGACTGGGATTGATCCCCTTACCACTGGTAACCGTCTCCTACTCTGCCAGAAGTTGGACACTGTGTTCACACTGGGTTTTCTACCCCCTTCCCCTCCTCCTCCTCCCTCCCCTATTCTTCTAAGTGTACCCATGACCAAAGCACTCCTCTCCCCTTGTTGGGGAGGGACCCATCATCTATGCCCTGTAGTCTCAGCGACCCCGCTGAGAGAGTCCACCGCAACAAGGGAATCACACAAAATGGAAGACTGGAAATTATCCCTTTACCATGGGGAGCCATCTCCTACCCAGCCGGACATCAGACACAGTTACTTCCTTGTCTTCTCGCTGTGTCTCCTCCACCCTCCCCCACCTCTTCCCTCCTTCATTCTTTGCTTACTTCCCCCATTCCTTTCCTCTCTCCCCTGAATCTCTCTCCCCCTGCCTGCTTTGTTTTTCCTTGTGCCAATTCTCCGCTTAATCTCCCTCCCCATCGCCCTTTTACATTACCCCCTTACACTTCTACTCGCCATGAACCAACGGATGTAACTCGTAATTGACGTACCCTCTGTAACAATGTGTAACTTGTAACCTATGTAACTCTCCTCATGTAAGGCGCTCTGATACCGCCTGGTCTAACCAGCGCTATATAAAACTCAAGTAAATAAAAAAAAGTCTGCGATATTGTAGAATGAGTGGCAACGTTTCTCAAGGGAAGCTGTTTCACCCTCTTCCTCCGGTGTGTGAGGAAACAGGCTTTTTTACATGTACATCTCCACTTTTTGCCCCCATTTTAACTACTAGGCATGGGTGTCATGGCTCCGAAATGCCATGAGCCCTGCTAATCAAGGCTCAGTGATTGTGCGTTGACACTTATAAGGTGCAGATTTAATTGGCTTATCCCCAATTGACATTACATGGCTTACTTGTAAGTCACTAGTATATGGTACCAGAACTCCCGGGGGCCTGTAAATGATGCTGTCTCTCATGGACTGCAGCACTAATTGTGCCAGCATGGGCAGGACAAGTCAATCTTATGACTCCCAGCCTGCCATTGCTGTCTGACAGAGCAGTTTTAAACTGCTAACTCTACTTTGCTATTCCAAAAAATGGCAAACCCCAAGCCTTCCTTTTAAATATCTGTAAGTTACCCCTAAAGCAGGCCTACTGATCCCTAAATGCTGGGTGCTTTATATTAAAAGGTTGGACCTGAATTTTTATGTTTTACGGCCCTATCAGTAAAAACCGACATTGTTGTTTTTAATGTTGAAAGGCTAGTACCCCCTTTGGTGAGTGCAGAATACAGGCTGACATCTCAGCCCTGCTAACTTCTGAATGGGATTGCTACAGTTGGTACTTTAAGGTATCAAACAAATCAATGCCTTAAATTCGATTTAACAGTTACCTCGAATTTAATGTCAGTGGTGGGCAAAGTACAACTTTAGTAAGCTGCTACTTTGTTGCCCAAGGTTTTCTTGTGGCCATTTATATTTGTAAATAAAGGACTATCCTGAAGACAGCCTCCTAGGCAAAAGTGTGAATGACACTAGGAAAGCCTGCGAAGGACCTGCCAGGGTGTGGTATTGGGTTCTTCAGACCTGCATATTCTGCAAATCTGCTTAACACCATAAAACAGAAGTTGGCACGGAAACTAGAAATGCAAAAGACAAGTTTATTAGGACTCCATGGGGTGGTGGTACATTCCTACAGCACCCTTCGGCAATGCAAGAAGTATCACACCGAACATCGGTGCGAGACCTCTTTTATACAGTTTTACAGTAATAAAAAGGGTAGGCGGAACACATTTGCTCAGTTTAGGTACATATAAGGACATTTTTGGAACACAACCAACTCATGGGAGGAGTTATAACACTACTGGTAAGTTTTGGGGAACATTCCTAAGTAATGACTGTCCACTAGTACAGAGGGTTTGACTACGCATGTGCAAGCTTGACCAGTACTAAAAATAGCCTGTTGCTGGGCAAGTTAGGTGGTCAGTGGTACAGAGAAAGGACAAAAGGGCATGCTGACCACGAGGCAGCGCGTTCATATAAAATGGACGCCAGTGTTCTCAAAATGGCCTCCGAGCATCATGGTCAAGATAAGGGGAAAATCATGTAGCAAAGCTGAACGCTAACCCGATCACCGTCAAATTACGACAGACGACCCTTTTAGCGTTTAGCTGGAGCTACCTCATAATGGACATAATCACGGTATTCATCATCAATATTGATTGACATAATATTCGTTATTTCTCTATTGATCATTTGCTCATTCTTGACAATTGCTCGTTTGGATGGAATACAAGAAGAAATGCACATAGAACATAACATAGGGCCACACTGAATACATAGGCATAGAAAGAAGAGTATCCCAATTATTATACATAAAATTGTCAACAGTTTCCAACCCCAAGTACTGAGCAAAGTCCAAAACCAACCCGAAAGTGTCCAGGTACCATTATCAGGATGTATTTCAGCAGCTATTTTGTGCAGTTTAGAAATAGCATCATATACAGAAGGTGAATTATCAGGCACATACACGCAGCAACTACTTCCGATAATGCGGCATGCACCCCCACGATCAGCTAACACTACGTCTAGAACCATTCTGTTCTGGAGCGTTACAATTCTAGTAATTTGAAGTTCCTCAGTCAAATTCCCCAAAGCGAAGACTGTCTCATTAGCAACGGCTTCCACAACACGTGTCAGTCGTCTGATCTTTCTGCTATTTAGAGCAGCACCAACAAATGAAAAGAGGCCTAAATTGAAATCAACATATTGCTGCAGGGAGGTATCCGTCTGGTCAATTTCGTCAATTGCTAATGTTCTCTTCACTCTATTTAGTATAAAATCATGGTATAGTACAAAATCGTTATGATACATGGGCGGGGCAATAAACACAGGAGGTAATACAAAAGATATACAACATGTTCCTAACCATCCTATAGGGAGACGGTGATAACCTTTATTTCCACAAATAAAGTAAGTGTTTCGTGAAGCCACAAAGGTGATACCATTTGGAGTGTCAAAGGTGAGAGTAGTATTACATTCACTTCTTCCTACTGGGATTGTACCTTTATTTCGGACACATAAATCAGCTTTAGTATCAATAACTGTGATCACGTGCAAACTAGACATATTTACATTTCACTGATTCGTATAAACTCGGTGCGAAGATACATTATCTGGTCGATATTCTTCCCATTCAAATTTAGTTCCTTCTGCTTGCGGGTAGCCATCTCGATCATTATAACAGACTTTATTGAGTCGAAAAAGTAAGCCACCTTTTGTCGGCCATCTCAAAGTGAACAGAAGAGTGTACCAAGCATTGCAAGAACCATTGTGAGAGAACGGAAGCGGGATAAGCGGAGTGCCTCCTTTCTTTTGATGTCCAGGCTACATTCCACATACCCAACAGTTCGAAGTGTTCGTCATATTATGAGTGTGATGCAAAATTTGAATGAAACTGTTAAGTCTGTCTATGTCGTTCTTCATGATAGGGCAAAGTGAAATGAAAATGTTCAGATGGAATTGGGGTAGTAGGCAATAAATATTCTCTTGCCGGAACCAGTCGTTCTACCACCCAAGCTATTACCGCTATCACCACTATGGTCATAACGAAAAGCATTGCACCAAGAATCCTCTTATTCTGTATCGTAGAAGGTGCCATAGTTCAAAGTACAAATGTCTCAAAAAGAAAGCAACTAAAAAATAAAAATATGAGTGCTGAGCTCCGAGGCAGCCGTTGCTTTCTTCTCGGAGATTCAAGACGGGTGTCGCTACACTTGGCAGAACTGATCCCCCCCCCCCCTTGATATTCCCGGCTTCCGTTTCACAAACCTGGAGCGGTAACTCAACCAGTCTCGCACAAAACAACTGCTTTTCTTGGCCGTAGATTATATCTCTTTCCACCAGAAACAGTGTGGTCCGGGAAGGCTCCCTCCGATTCAGTAGACGTAAGAGCTGGGCTCTTCTCTTCGTCCAAGATGTCTCGATAATCAGACAGCACAGTGGGGTTCACCAGATCCGGAGAGACACGACGACAATGAGTAGAATGCACCCAGCGCTTCTTGTTCGTGACTCGCACAGCCGTTCGAGTCGCCAGCAACACCTGCTCAGGGCCACGCCACCTCGGCTCCAAGCTGCTGGTTCTCTTAAAAGTCCGGATCATCACATGGTCGCCAGGACGAAGATTATGAGCCTCTCCAATGGAATTGTCGGGGAGCGCGTCTCGAACCTGTTGATGAATAGAAAGTAAATCATTTGTTAATCGTGCCAAATAATCGTTCATCATTATACAAGGCACATCATGTAACAACCGAGGCTTAGGAACTCCCCATATATTCATAGGCCTCCCAAACACCACTTCATAAGGTGTGAGGCCAGATCGGGAATGGTGTTTTTTAGAAACAAGGGAACCCCATAAAGCGAACCTGGGGTAAAAATGTACTTTTTGAGAAACAATGGTTCAAGGTAGGCCTAATAACGACCTTAAGAGAAAGTGAAATAGCGAATATTTAATAAACGCTAGGGAGCGAAAGATGTGGTACAAGTAGGAACTTTTATTTACTTTTTCTTTTTATATATATATATATACAAATCTTTATACTGTTTTTCAGGTGCTCAAGTGAATAATAAGGTGCAGGACGTGACATAAGTGATCAAAGTGAACGAACTGTCACACAACAACAACAAGGTTAAAAACACAACAAATATATACAATGAAATGAGTGAATTTCCTTGGGTGGGTCGACGGCGTTTCGATCTATATAACTTTAGATCATCATCAGGACTGTTGAGCCTCCTGAAACTTGCCAGTGCGTAATTAGACAAGGAAGACTTATTTGGACAGGGTAACTGAATTTGCTGTAGATTTCCAGAGAGAATATTAGTCTAGTCAAGTAAAACTCTTCCAGAAGGTTGAGATAGATCGGGGTCCTACTGGGACTGAATTTATTGGCAATAGTAGGAATCAAGTAATCCAAGTAGCGCTCTGTCACTGTTACTTTGGACGAGGGTCCTACTTGAGTTGTATATTTCAAAGAGATTGCGGTATAAGGGGTCCTGCTAGCGCGGTCGTCGCTATGGCGATATTATGATATCGAAGCCTGGAATTAATCCTGGCGTGTAAACGTGGCAGGAAAGGGGGTCCGAGTGCCTCGCTGTTAGCTGCTCACAAATTCAGTCCCAGTAGGACCCCGATCTATCTCAACCCTCTGGAAGAGTTTTACTTGACTAGACTAATATTCTCTCTGGAAAGCTACAGCAAATTCAGTTACCCTGTCCAAATAAGTCTTCCTTGTCTAATTACGCACTGGCAAGTTTCAGGAGGCTCAACAGTCCTGATGATGATCTAAAGTTATATAGATCGAAACGCCGTCGACCCACCCAAGGAAATTCACTCATTTCATTGTATATATTTGTTGTGTTTTTAACCTTGTTGTTGTTGTGTGACAGTTCGTTCACTTTGATCACTTATGTCACGTCCTGCACCTTATTATTCACTTGAGCACCTGAAAAACAGTAGAAAGATTTGTATATATATATATAAAAAAGAAAAAGTAAATAAAAGTTCCTACTTGTACCTACATCTTTCGCTCCCTAGCGTTTATTAAATATTCGCTATTTCACTTTCTCTTAAGGTCGTTATTAGGCCTACCTTGAACCATTGTTTCTCAAAAAGTACAGATCAGGAATGAGGCACTGATCTAATAGATAGCAATGCTAGAGGCAGAGCATCCGGCCATTTCAAAGACGTAGATGCTACGATCTTTGCTAGCTTCAGTTTAAGAGTGGCATTATACCTTTCCACCAGACCTGCTGACTGCGGATGGAATACAGCATGAAACTTTTGCTGAATTCCCAATCCCTTCATGACGTATTCCACAATTTTCCCAACAAAATGAGGACCATTATCACTCTACAGAAATTTACAAACACCATAGCGTGGGAAGTACTCTTTAAGCAAAATCTTAGCTGTTGTCAACGCTGTATTATCCTTCGTGGGGAAGGCCTCAATCCATTTACTGAAAGCACACACCACCACTAGGACATACTTAAGGTTATTGCAATGCTCAAGCTGGATATAATCCATTTGTAGTACTTTGAATGGTGCAGTAGGTGGAACAAACCCTCCTTTTGGAGTATACGTCCCTTTAGCAGGATTGTACTGCAAGCATATCAGACAGGTCTGCACTACTCTTTTGGCCGTATTGGCAATCTCAGGATGCTCCCAGACTCGCGTAAGCAATTTAGTAATTGCGAGAGCTCCAACATGTGCCAATCCATGTGTCATTTGAACCATTGCTTGCAAGTAAGCTGCAGGCAATTTCCATCTCTCCATATCTTTACTTCTCCAACAACCCACATCGTCCAACACTCCCTCCGTTGCCCAGGTTGCGAGTTCTGCTTCAGACGCTGATTTCTGAATGTCTAGTATCTCCTCTCTAGCATCATGCCATCGCTCAGCCTGCGATTTCACCACATACATCGGTGAGGCATTTTGTAACATAGCAGTTTCCCTTGCTATGCGATCTGCAAAAGCATTTCCTTGTCCTACTTTGTCTATTACTTTCTTATGTGCACTGCATTTAATTATCGCCACTTTCTTTGGACATATTAGCGCGTTCAGGAGATCACGCACTAATTCTCCGTGCATAATGTGCACTCCGTGTGAAGTCAAAAACCCTCGCTCTCTCCAGAGTAGGCCAAAATCATGCGCTACTCCAAAGGCGTACCGGCTATCAGGTTAGATGTTCACACATAAACCAGCACTTAATTCACATGCTCTTGTTAAGGCTATCAATTCCGCTGCTTGGGCCGATTTCTGTGGTATTCGTGGTGTTTCTACCACTGTCTTAAGTGTCGTGATCGCATATGCTGTAGAAGTTGTACCATCTGGCAACCTTAAACACGATCCATCAACCCACAGTTCTCCATCCACATCTGGAAGTGGCATATCCTGTAAGTCAACACGACCCTTTGTTTGTTCTTCAGTCAGGAAAACACAATCATGGTGTTCTTCCTCCTGGCCCTCAGCAACTGGATACGGCAATAAAGTAGCAGGGTTCAGAGTAGCACATCTCTTCAGTGTGATATGCGGCGCCAACAGTGTTAGCTCATATCCTGTTAAACGTGCACTCGTTAAGTACTGGGTCTTTGTTTGATTTAACAGAGCATCTACCGCATGGGGAACTAACGCCAACAATTTATGTGACAAAACTATTCCCTCACTCTGTCGTATAGCCACTGCTGTTGCTGCGACTGCTCGAAAACACCGGTGTAATCCTCGTGCTACAGGATCAAGTACTGCCGAGAAATACGCACACGGTCTCTGCTTATCCCCGTGTGTCTGCACTAAGACTGACAATGCACACCCATCCTTCTTGTGTACGTATAATGTAAAAATCTTCGTATAATCTGGTGTACCTAATACTGGTGCGGAACAAAGGGCTTGTCTCAATTGTTCAAAAGCATTCTGACATTCATCTGTCCATTCAAAAGGAATCGGTGTAGTTTTGGACAATAATGCTAACAAAGGTTTTATAATGTGTGAAAACCCCATCATCCACTGCCTACAAAAAGACTTTAAACCTATGAAAGCACGAACATCTCTCTGAGTGCGGGGGACTGGTGTATCTAAAATCGCTTGGATTCGATCAGATGTCAATGCACGTCCCTCCTTAGACAAAAGATGACCGAGGTAGATCACCTTTGGTCTACAATATTGGAGTTTTTTCCTCGAAACCTTGTGATTATTGTGGGCGAGAAAAGAAAGCAAAGCAAGACTACTCTCCTCACATTGCTCCTGCGTGTCTGCTGCAAGTAAAATATCATCAACATATTGAATGAGAGCCACTCCAGACTGTAAATCGAAAGAATCAAGCTGTCTTTTTAAAGCCTGGCTATAAATGCTAGGACTTTCAGTGTAACCTTGAGGAACTCGACAAAATCTATACGATTTATTATTTAATGTGAAGCCAAACAGATATCGACTATCAGGATGGATGGGAATGGAAAAGAAAGCATTTTTCAGGTCTATGACGGTGAAGGTAGTGGCTGTGGACGGAATCAAAGTAAGTAGTGTGGTAATATCAGACACCACCAGATATTGGGGCACTACTATCTTGTTAATTTCTCTCAAGTCAATAATAAACCGATAGATTTAGTCATCAGTATCTTTCTTTAAAATCGGAAGAATAGGGCTATTACAGACATTATAGGGAACTTCCTCTACCCTGCCTGCAATAATCAAATCATGTACAATATGCGTTAAAGCAACTTCACCTTCCCTGGAAATTTTATACTGTGGTACACGAGGCAGAGACGCTCCCTCCTTTACAGTGATGCGAATAGGTGGGATAATCATCTGTCCAACATCTGTGTCCGAAGTAGCCCATAACGTTTTTGGGAGAGAGGCTAACGCCTCGATCTCTTGCATGGGGCACAATCTCTCTACATCTGGGTAATTGTCATTTAAAATAAACCGCACTCCTTCAGGAGCGCAGCGTATGGTTGCTCGAAAATATTTAAGCATATCCTTTCCCATAATATTGTCTGGGGTGTTTGGTGACAACAAAAACGGGCACGGAGCAAGAAATTTGTCAATGTGAAATGCAAGAGGTTGTGACAATAGGCTAAGAGAGGGTGTTCCATCAAACCCTATTGATGTAATCATTTCGCCAAACAGGGGAGCCCTTGGAACCAAGTGTGTAGACAGAGCACTACGAGTAGCTCCTGTATCAACCAGGAACTGATCAGTAGAACCCAAAACGCCTGCTGATAAATATGGACCTCTTTGATTTACTGGTACTTCAACCGATATTCCACACCCCATCCTACGCAATCCTATGCATGTAGACTCTGCAGTCTCACCCTCCGCTATCTGATACTGATTCCGTCGATCAAAAGTATTATAATCAGTCTGACCACGACCCCTCGCTTCAAACCTACCACGATCACTCGCTCCACCCCTCGCTCCTGAATAACTATTCCGTGTCCTTCCACCTCCTCGACCACACTGATTACGTTGTTCTCGAAGCACCGGACAGTCTGAGGCCCAATGTCCAAACTGCTTACAGTATGCACACTGATCCTCAGAAATGTTGGTACGAACAGAAGTCGTACCGTACGATCCACGTCTACCTCTATCATTCCCTCTCGGCTGTGTAGCATAAACCTGAGCCAACATCACTTTCGTCTTTAATTCCTTCGCTTTCTTATCAGTACTTTCTTTAGCCTCCAATTCCTGTCGCTCATAATACTGAGCCATAGTCAATAAAGAAGCAGGGGTCGCCGTGGTCCAGGAACTTTCACTAGTCTTTAAATGTTTTACAATCTCCGGTAGGAGGTTTGCTACATACTTGTCAACGAATAAATGCCTACCGTGTCCTCTGTTAATAATTGCCCACTGTAATCATGGAATGCTTCCTCAAAACGTGAGAAGAAGTCAGAAACCGACTCATCCGCTTTCTGCTTACAAGAGGCTAACAAGGTCCAATCAATCTTTTTAGGAGTAACAAGCGTTTTTAACTTATTCAAAATAGCCGCCGGGAGATCTAAGATTAATTGACATGGCTTACATGCGGGCTCCCTATCCAAATCAGCTTGTGCTAAAGTTTTCCAATCCGCCCCCAGGATCATTTGATCATCGAACTTACGAATCGCCCTCCACATATCAGGAGGCAATATTAACCCAAAGAAAAGGTCAATATCAACTAATGTCATAACACACGAAGAAATAGCACCTTCCACTCCTTCATAGAAGGCTGCCGGATTCTTACGGGGGTCAGGCAGAGCGGCTTTAAGTGCCATAACATCTGTTCTGTTCCACGGTGTGTAAACCCAATTATATATAAAATAACCCTTTGCATCCACAGACGTTTTGTCATCGTTTGTACCTTGCCCTTTAGGAGGGACATATAAAGGTGCAGCTTCACGCATAGGCATAACATGAACTGTAGAACTCTTATCTGCTCCAAAGATAGGACACTCTTTGGATTTCTCCGTCGATCCCGGCGCAGGCGCATCTGATGCCTTTTTCGCCTCCCGTAATCTTGACGCCTCATCCCGTAGCTGGACCAACCGTTGAAAAAAACGATCCGCATCTGCAATAACAAAAAGACCTTTACGCATATTCTCACGACCAACTGATACATCCTTAGGCTCCAAATCAGTTGAATACTTTCTAAATCGTTCTACAACTTCATCTCCGAAATGGCTCAAAAAATACAACTGTTCTTGCTCAGACCACTTACGCATATGATCATCAATCTCTGAAATAGTTATCGTCTTAAGATTAAGTTTTCAAGCAAAACTACGCAATTCCGCAGCTTTGCCAGCACTTAGCCTAGTACGACTACCCCCTTGATCGTCTCCGTCCGAATCCTCAGTTGGGGCCATAGGTGAAACATATGGAGGCGGGCAACGGTCTAATAATGAAAAATCATCAGATTCATTAGTAAGGACAGGATAAAGAGGACGTCGAATAGGGAATTGACCATTCATTTGCAAATTACGTTCCCGTGCCTCCCTCTCTTTCTTTTCCTGCAACTCTTTTTCATCCAGCTGTAAAGCTTTATCACGAGTAGCCTTTCGCTGCTCTTTGTCCGCCAAGGCTTGTTCACGCTTCATTCGCTCACGCACCGCTTTCTCCCACATACGTACACAATCAAACATATTCTGTCTAGACCTGCGCTGAAACAAACATTGCTCCACATACTGAACCTTTCGTAAATCAAACGACCCATGTAGTGACCATTGCAATTCGTGATCAGATTTGGTATACTTGTGCCACAATGTACTGTACATAATAGGGGGAAGGCCAAATTTAACGTACATTTCACGATTAGGTGTCCCCTCTGGGGGAGCCGGCTGAGATTCATTTAATCGATAACTGGTACCTCCTCCAAGACAGCACATTCCTCGTAGTGTGCTTAAAACAGGCATGTCAAAATATCACGGAAACGCGATATTACAAAAATGGCACTTAATATACTTCACACAAGGTGTGCCGTTCAAACAAATACAAAATTAGAGAAATATCTCTACATTGCCTGCCTATGTGAAGTGCACTGCACATATAACTCAAATCATAGAACCAAATGTTAGCTAACTCAAAACAAATCCAAAAAGCCACAGTAAGCGTCCGTAGACTATCTTACCAATCACAAGCTTACCAAATTCTCAAGTATCCAGGTTCCAACTGCCAAGTTCCTTAACCGAATCAGCCAAACAGGCACTGTACGACAACTCGAACGATCAGGATCTCAGTCGAGGACCGCGCCACCTGGAAGGTCAAATCAGAAGGAAAGGAAGAAAACACTGTGGGTGCCAAGACTCGGGTCACTCAGTGGCAGCGTACGCGTCCATGGCGAGTTTCCAATCCTTCGTCACGACCTCTCCTTCGGGCATCCGAGTCGCCGATGAGTCCCTTCGTGGTCGCCAATTTGTGGTATCGGGTTCTTCAGACCTACATATTCTGCAAAACTGCTGAACACCATAAAACAGAAGTTGGCACGGAAACTAGAAATGCAAAAGACAAGTTTATTAGGACCCCATGGGGTGGTGGTACATTCCTACAGCACCCTTCGGCAATGCAAGAAGTATCACACCGAACATCGGTGCGAGACCTCTTTTATACAGTTTTACAGTAATAAAAAGAGTAGGCGGAACACATTTGCTCAGTTTAGGTACATATAAGGAAATTTTTGGAACACAACCAACTCATGGGAGGAGTTATAACACTACTGGTCAGTTTTGGGGAACATTCCTAAGTAATGACTGTCCACTAGTACAGAGGGTTTGACTACTCATGTGCAAGCTTGACCAGTACTAAAAATAGCCTGTTGCTGGGCAAGTTAGGTGGCCAGTGGTACAGAGAAAGGACAAAAGGGCATGCTGGAAACGAGGCAGCGCGTTCATATAAAATGGACGCCAGTGTTCTCAAAATGGCCTCCGAGCATCATGGTCAAGATAAGGGGAAAATCATGTAGCAAAGCTGAACGCTAACCCGATCACCGTCAAATTACGACAAGGGGAGGAGATGTTACCTCCTCATGGCAGGAAAAATGACATAGGGTGTGACCCCCAAAAGGCAAGCTTCAAAGAAGAGAGGCTGCTCTTTTGTTAAGGTAGACAGGAGGGAGTTGTTACAGCGAAACAAAAACCACTGGCCAGACCTGTTTCATGTGGGCGTGTAGCCCAGAAGTAGCGACACCCCTGGGTTGGGCTACCAAGCTCCACAATTTGAGAGAGGGGTTTCGCCATCTTGACTTTGAGCAAAACACAGCATTCCGGAATTGCTAGATGCTACACTTCACAGGAAGTTGTCCTCAGACAGAAGGGAGCCAAGTAGCACTTTGGCTAGTTACCACCACCTCCCTTAAGCACACTTTCTGAGCATAAGAGTGGCACCCCTAGCCCCCAGGTCTCAAATCATGTCTGTACTGGAAGAGGACCGAAGAAAAACCTCCCTGCTGACCTTAGAATCGACAAAGAGAAGCTGCACCAATGATTGGGCTGCACAGGCTGCTCCTTGGGCTAGTAAAGAAGGGATTTTGCCTGTGGTGCCTGTCTTTAGGAAGAGTTGTCCTGGAGCCCCAGACAGAAGAGGCGTCTTCAAGAGTCAGTTGGCTGACTTCCTGCTTCAGCATCAAGGCCACAAAAGATAATGAAGCCTGCATTGGCAAGTGCTAGCTGAGGTCACCAGATCACTGCTCCTTGCCAAAGGGCGGCATGGCAGACCGAGACCCGCCACTCAGAATTTGCACCTGACATTCCCCGAACCCAGGAGAATCTTTAGAGCGCAGTTTGGTCACCCAGAGGATTAGCTATCGCCAAAAGAAGGGAACCATTGATTTCGTCATAGCTAGAGACGAGTTCATCAGGGGCAATGATTCAGTGCTGTACACCATCTGGACTTTGAGGGATGTCAACCTCTGTGGCCATAGTCGCCCTTTCATGTTCGTGGACCGAGGGGTGGCCCCAGGAAGGTCCTCGTAAACCAGAGCATCCACTACAGTATCCTTGAGCATCTTCAGCATTCTGTATCTCTTGCATCAAGACTACTCCATTGGAATTTATGGCAAGTTACTATTGATGCTGGAACTCGGCAGGAGACTGCTTTCTTGCTGAGGTAAGTGTCCTGTTGTACCTGTTTTGTCCCCCTTACCTACTCCCTGTTGGAGTTGGTTGCCCAAAGTAATCCGAAGTGACTGCATTCAACGTGGATGCAAGAGTTCTAAAAAAACAGTTTCGAGGGCCAAATTTATTGAATTTGCCAATGCTTTTTCACGGTTGAGTGAAAAGTTATAATTTACTGTTTCTTAAAGTATTTATAGCTCTGGAACCCTCCGGTGGTTTTTGTTGGTTTTGATGATTATACATTAGTAAAAATACAGTCTATTTTTATAAATTGGTGTTGAATTTCTGGAGAGTCATGGCTCCACAATCAGCACTGTGTGACGTCCCTGGACCTGTAAGAAGCCCTCAACGGCGTGCTGACATCAGTTCTCTTTTATCCACACCTTCGACACATTAGGGTTTTCTGATAGGAGTCTTTCAATGTTTTTTTCCCCAAGATTGCAGCGTTGTTGCAGTAAAAAATGTCTTCACCTAGGAAATCTGGGTTAAGGTCTTGCAGAGTGTGTGAGGGTCAGATGTCTATCACTGACTCTCATGATGATTGTCTTTGGTGTTTGAGTTCGGACCACAATGTCAACACTTGTTCATCATGCCAGAAGATGAACCCCAAAGCGCTGAAGGAGAGAGAGGCAAAACTCTTCATGTCCAAGGCAAGA
The DNA here is from genome assembly GCF_964263255.1 of Lissotriton vulgaris. Taxonomy (NCBI): domain Eukaryota; kingdom Metazoa; phylum Chordata; class Amphibia; order Caudata; family Salamandridae; genus Lissotriton; species Lissotriton vulgaris. Next base: position 1,479,028,313 of record NC_141694.1, read on the forward strand.
CAGGAGAAGAGAGGACGTCTGAAGTCCTATCCTCATTCGGAGTCACTGTCTCCCCATTCCTCTAAGTCAGCGAAAAGGAAGCATAAGAAGAAACGGAATCATGGTTCCCGACGTCGTTCTTTAAGAGATGAGTCTTCAAATTCAAGATCCCTATGCCCGACGTTGCATGAAGATGGAGGTTAGGTTACTCCGGCCCCATCTCCAGTCGCCTTTCCTGCATCGCTTTCGAGTCCAGAGCTGCCACCGACTTCGCCTGGACATCCTGACCCGATGCCAGTGGCAGATCCAGTTCCTCAACTTCCTCCTCCTCCATCAACTCGACAGGTTCAGGAGTAACCAGATATCCCTCCTCCAGGGGCTGACCCTTCACATTTTCTGAATGCTTTGTTCAGAATTTTCAGCAGGGCGATGACTCAATCTGGTGCACCTGTGGGCCCCATGGGTCCGCTATCCTATTCATTTGGAGGATTTCCAGTGCATTATAAGCATGCATCATTCATGCCTTTTATGCCAATGGCCCAGCTTTCTTGGCCAACTCCAGCACAGAGGGAGACGATTACTTCTCCAGTTGAAGTTCTGCAGTTGTCACCGGTCCCGGTTGCGCCCTCTTCGGCATCAGCCGGATCTTCTCCGGCATCACATTACTCAACTTCAGTTCCGATGGCCACTCCAACACAGGTGCCGAAGTCACCGCTGTTACTGACATCACCGACACTGGTACTGGCATGACCAACGCCATTATTGAAGTCCAGGCATAGATCTTGAAGGGAGGCTCAGAGGCTTCTTGAGTAGGAGCAGTACTTTTGTGGTGAAAGAGGTCCTGAACTGGAAGATGGGAGAAATTGTGTCTCTTGATCCGGACATTGAGGGATTAGCAGAGGCAAATGATTTAGACACTTCACCGGGATGGGAGTTATTGTCTCCAAAAGGCAATCTTCCAACGAAGGTTACATCTTACCATTCAGTCTTTACAAAGGCTGATGACATGTTGGAATTGCCTCTTCCATCTAGAGAGCTTAAATCTTATTTTCTTACAGAAGTACTTCATTCTACTTCTTCTACATCAGACCCTTTGTTGCCTTTCAGTGAGGTGTTAACTGAACCAATTTTAGAGATTTGGCAGAAGCCTATGTCGTCATCTGCGGACTCTAGACCTATTGCTAGAAGATATAAGCCAGCTCCAGGAGATCCACTCTTTTTGTCCTCTCACCCTTCACCTGAGTGTTTGATGGTACAAGCTTCCTGTTCTTCAAAACGAGCTCCTGGTTATTTTCTTTCACCCCTAGTGGCAAGGGAGTCTAAAAAAATGCAGCAGTCTGCGCAGAAAGTTTTCTCAGGCAGCATGGCATTGAAGTCCACTAACTCAAAGTGCTTGTTGGGTCGATGTACACATGCCCTGATGGACGGGCATCCCAAAACACCCTGAGAATGTTAAGGGACACTTTATAAAGCTTCTAAATGATGACCAGGCTGTTGCTTGGCAAGTCATATAGTTTGGGTTGGATACCACTGATTCAGTTTCAAGAGCAATGGGGGGACTTCAGTCTCTACAAGGAGGCACGCATGGCTGCGAGGATCTGGTTTCTCACCGAATGTGCAAAATGCCCTTATGGATTTGCCCATCGACGATTCTAGACTGTTTGGCGCCACAGATGATTCTGCCTTGAAAAGATTTAAAGATGGCAAGGCAACATCTAGATCTTTGGGCCTACAATCTCAACCCAAGGTTTACATACATTTTAGAAGGTTCTGTGGTGCGGGCAGGAATTTCTCCTTTTGTGAAAGGCAGCAATACCAGTAGCAGCAGCAGAAACCACCCAATCCCCTCCATGGAAGTTACAGGGGTCAGGGCAGGGGTAGACAACGAGGAGCTGCCCTTCCTCCCTCTTCCTTCTCTTCCAGCATCACAGGAAAGCAACCCTAGTTTTCCCATCCTAGAGCATGCTTTACCAGTGGGAGGATGGGTGTCCCAGTTTCTACAACAATGGAGATCCATATCATCGGATTAATGGGTTTTAAATGTTGTAGAAAAGGGGTACACACTACCCATCCAGGAATTCTCCTTACCTTTTCTGCCCCATCAAGGTTTCTTTTCCGAAGCCCAGCATCTGATCCTCGAACAGGATATCCAATCTTTGCTTCAAAAGGGTGCAGTGGAGTTGGTTCCAGAAGAGGAATGGGGTAAGGGATGCTAGTCCAGAAATTTCCTGATTCCCAAAAAAGTCGATTGTTTGCGTCCAATCCTAGATCTCAGGATTTTGAATTGGTTCCCCAAGCAGAAAAAGTTAAAAATGCTGACCCTAACCCAGGTGCTTCTTGTGCTGGAGAAAGAAGACTGTATGGTCTCAATCAATGTGCAGGATGCGTATTTTCACATCCCTATTTTTCCGTGGCACAGGAAGCATCTCAGCTTCATGGTGTGGTCTCAACACTATCATTTTGCAGTCCTCCTGTTTAGTCTTACTTCCATGCCTTGGGTCTTCCCGATAGTGATGGCTATGATTGCAGCACATCTCAGAAGGTGAGGAGTACCATTATTCCCTTACCTGGACAATTGACTGATCAAGGCCAAACCTCCAGAGTTGGTATTGCATCATTTGCAGTTGACAACTCAGGTGTTGTTCAACTTGGGCTTTTCCATCAAAAAGTCAAAATATCGCTTAGAGCCCTCACAGCGCACCCTGTTTATGGAGGCAGTACTGGACACTACGGCGAATTGTGCCTACCCTCCTCCTCAGATGATTCTGGACATTCAGGCTATGATTCCAGTGTTTCAGAATGGACCTATAGCTAGTCTTGAAGATCTTGCACATGCGAGGTCTGATAGCTTCCTGCATTCTGTTGGTCACCATGCATGCTGGCACATGAGGGCCCTCCAGTGGTGCCTCCGCAGGCAGAGGTTCTGCACAATGGAGATCTCAAGGAGTTGGTCAAGATCTCCAGATACACTGCAGCCGATCTTTACTGGTAGGGTGTGACCAGCAATCTGTCTCAAGGGAAGCCATTTCACCCTTCTCCTCAAGTGGCCAAAGTTATAATGGATTCCTCCACTCTAGGGTGGGGAGCTCATATGGGGATCTTTGATATGACATAATTGTTCCTTTGGAGACCAATCTGTTGGAATTGCGGGTGATAAATCCGGCTCTCAAGGCCTTCCTCCCTTCCATTTGCAGTCCGTCAGTGCAGATCTTAACAGGCAATACTACTGCAATGTGGTACATAGACAAGGGGGAACAGGGGAGTAGGGTTGTATCCTATCTGCAGAGAAGCTCTGCGACTCTGGTCCTGGACTCAGGATCATCAGATTTGTATCATAGTAAATCACTTGACTGGAGTTCTAAACATGCGTGCAGTCTGTCAGCATCTCCAACTAGAAGTGGCTCTTCACATTTTCCAGTTATGGGGGGAACCCTTAGATGGACTTTTTTGCCACTCAAGAGAATACACACTGTCCATCATTCTGGATCCTCCATTATCCAATGCAGGGGGAATGAGGGGATGAGTTTTAATTAGACTAGAGGTCACAGCTGTTTTACATGTGTACCCCTCTCATACCCTTGATTTCTCAGGTTCTGAGGAAGATCCGCCTCTACTGGACCAGGTCATATTAATAACCTCAGATTGGCCTTAAAGGGTGTTGCACATAGACCATCTTCACTTCTCCTTTGTACTCCGCTCCATCTTCCTCACAAGGCAGACATCTTCTCACAGGAGAAGGTTCTACACCCCACCTCCAGAGACCTCACCTTCATGCCTGGAAATTGAATGGGGCAATCAGAGTTCTTTTTCACTTCACCCTGATGTGGTGGATGTTATTTTATCGGCTAGAAGTGACTCCACCAAATCAGTTAATGCTGGTAGATGGTCTAAGTTTATTAATTGGTGTAGTGATAATTATGTAAACCTTTCAAGGCCCATTTCTCAAATATATTATGTTTTGCTCTTTTTTGGCGCAGTTAGGCTGTGCAGTTGCAACAGTTAAGAGCTGTTAGTCTGCCCCTTAGGCATTATTTTGTTTAAGTCCCATATTGTGTTAAGATTTATTAAGAGACTTACAAACCAGTACCCTCTCACTCCGTTTACTATGACTCAGTGTGATCTTAATTTAGTAATTACTTATCTCACGTGTTCTCCATTTGAACTTTTACATATTTTGCTTACTTTTAAGACAGTTTTTCTTATTGCTATAATGTCTTAGACGAGTTAGCAGGCCCTGAGTCTTAAGCCACCCTTCACAACTTTCTACCCTGATAAGTTGGATTTGAGAACCAGGGCTGCTTTCCAGCCTAATATGTTAACTCTCTTCCACTTGGGCAAGTCCATCAGCCTTCCGAATTTCTATGCTCCTCTACATTCATCTAAAAAGTAGAAAAGACTTCATTAATTGCACCCCAATTGGGCTGTTAAGTTTCAGGTGGACAGAACACGTGATCTCCGGCTGTATGATCAGCTGTTTTTAGGATACATTGGCAAGATGAAAGGAAAAGCAGTTCACAAAAGGACTTTGCCACAATGGATCATCCTTTGCATTAAGAACTGCTACGCCATGGCACACACAGAACCTCCAGAAAGTGTTAGAGCTCATTCCACCAGAGTTAAATCTTCTTCTGCTTTAGTTAGAGGTGTCCCTGTAGTTGACATCTGTAAGGCAACAACTTTGGCCTCCCTCCACACTTTTGCAAAACACTATTGTTTAGTTATACTCATGTTAAGAAACTATAATTCATAGCCTAAAGTTACTTAACAGCACAAGTTATAGTTTCTTCAGATCAGCATAACTATAAGTACAACTGCTGAATTTCTATGGTTTTGTGTGGATAAAAATCGTCAACCTAACTATGACGTCCCTGTAACCCAGGGTTCTTCAAACTGTGGGGCGCGCCCCCCTAGGGGGGCGCGGCACCATCCCAGGGGGGGGCGCGCGCTCCACTCCGATCTTCCCTTTGTGCCCGTTCCTTTGTCTGGGTGATTCTCCCTGGAGGGGGCCAATTCATGGAGTCGACAGCTTCGGCTGCAGTGCAGGCAAAGAGTCTCCTCTGCTAAAAACGAAAGCAAACAAACAGACACACTTTCAGCTTTAGCAGAGGAGACCCCTTGCCTCCCACTGCAGCTGAAGCTGTCGACTCCGTGAATTGGCCCCCTCCTGGGAGAGTTAGCTCTTCCCAGAAGGGAAAGAAGGTCTCCAGAGAGGGTTTGAGGCACGGGCGGGGTGGGCTCTGGCCCAGGGCCCCAGCCTTTCAAGGGGGGTGGGAGTGAGGGGGAGGAGTGGGGGTGTGGGAGTCCTTCAGTTATTTTGGGAAGGGAGGGAGAGGTTGCAATCCGGGTTTGGGTCATGAATCGAGACGGTGGGCTCTGGTCTGCGGTCATCAACTCATGAGGATCTTTGTGTGGGGCACCGAAGTGTCTGTGTTCAGGGATGTTGGTCTGCAGATTCGAATTTGAATCATCAAATGTGTGAGGGATGTCGGGTGGAGCCGGCCACCAGACGTCCGTTATGTTGCCATGTGGGTGAATAGATGTATGGGTGGAGTGGTGGATGTATGGGTGGAGTGATGGGTGGAATGGTGGATGTGTGGGTGACATGGTGGATGTATGGGTGGGGGGTGGATGGATGGTGGGAGAGAGGATGGATGCATGAGTGGAGGGATGGATGGGAGTGGATGGATGTGTGTATGGTTGGAAGGGTAGATGGATGGGTGGAGGGATGGATGGATCAGTGAAATGGTGGATGGATCGATGGGGGGGTGGATGGTGGACGAGTCGGTGGGTGGATGGATGAGAGGTGATGGATGGATTGATGTATTGATGGGTGAAGGGGTGAATGAATGAATGGATGGATGGATGAGTGAAGGGGTGGATGTGGGGATGGATGGGTGATTGAGGAGGGTGGATGGAAGGGGGGGATGGATGGAGGAGTGAAGGGGTGGGTGAGAGGTCAATGGATGGATTCATGAGTGGATGAGTGGATGGATGAGTGGTGGATGGGTGAAGGGTGGATGGAGGGATGGGTGGCTGGGTGAGGGGGGAATGGAGAGAGAAGGGGAGGATGGATGGAGGGATGAGTGATGACATGGATGAATGATTGGCAGAGTGGATGGGCAGGTGTGTGCATGGTTGGGTGAGTAGAGGAGCATGGAGATGGATGGGTCAGAGAGTGCATGCATGAGTGGGGGGAGGGTGGAGAGCGGGAGGGATGGGTGGGTGGATGGATGATTGGGGGGTTGAGTGGGTGGACGGATGAGTGACTGGGTGGATGGATGAGTGGGTGGGGGGATGGCTGGATGGGTAAGAGGGTGGGTGGTTGGATGGATGAGTGAGTGGATGGATGGGTGGAGGAGTGGATGGATGGGTGGAAGAGTGGATGGATGAATGGAGGAGTGGATGGATGAGTGGGAGGATAGCTTGGGTGAAGGGGTGAGTGGTTGGATGGATGAGTGGGTGGATGGATGGGTGGAAGAGTGGATGGATTGGTGAGGGGATGGATTGGGTGAAGGGATGGATGGATGATGGTTGGATGGGTGAGGGGGTGGATGGAGGGATGGATGGGTGAGATGATGGATGGTGGATGGGTTTGCAAGTGGTTGAAGGGGTTTGGATGTGGATAGGGCACAGATGGAGGGACGGAATGAATGGTGGGGGAGTTGGTGGGTGACAAGGTGTACATGATGGATGGGGAGGGTTGTGATGACTTCCTTTGCCTTGGAGGATTGTGTTTTGAGCTGTGTGGTACGCCTCTGTCGTTTCGCCACACCCACTCACAGGCCTGCAGTTTGCTAGGCACTCTTGTTGTGTTGAGCATTGTTTGCCGGATATGGCCCGTGGTGTGCGGTTGCAGTCGATCATGTGGTGTGCCGGATTCCCGAGGTTTCGGTCGGGTGGTGGGAGGCCCAACATCTGGGGGAATTCAGCTGGGGGGGCTCAACCTGGAAAAGTTTGAATACCTCTGCTGTAACCTATGCCTGGCAGTTGAACTTTGCTCCGTTCACGGCGTTTGCAGAGTTTTCTACACTTCGCAGAGTGCAGAAAACGCCGCTTTGCGATGTGCAGCAGAGCTCTTTCGTCGATTGCGATCACGAATGGTCATTTCTACCCGAGCAGCAGGAATACCAGCACAAACTGCAGTTCGCACTGCACTCCGAGCCTATTTGTACCTTCACGGAGTTCCACGTAGCAAAACTCCACGAACTACGCTGAGGCCTGCTGTAACCTTTGTTTTTTTGTGTGAATTTCTCAGGTTTTTATAAACATAAAGCAATATGTAATTACTGTATGTTAGTACAATCCCAGCCTCCTACGACCTTTGGTCGTGCACTATTGAGGTAGGGTGTTTGAGCGGGTGAGGTTATGTGTTTTTCCCCAATGGGCTTCGGACCTGCAGGTACCCGCAGATCATTGATTTGTGCCCCCTAAAAAGGTATTGGGCAATTTCTTGCCCACGTGGGCTCCCTCAGGGACCCCTTCATGTGTCCTATGGGGTCAGGATACTTGTACCCTAGCCCATTATGTCTTTTGACACTTTATTTTTCCCTCCCCCGGGCCAAGCGACAAAATGGCAGCCGCAGCTTTCCTTAAAGGTTGCAGTCAGCTAATCAGGGATTTGCTTTCCCCCCCGCATCTCCAAAACCACTGAACGGTTTAAATACCAGATTACAAAAAGATTGCTTTCTGGACCGAAATATACCTTTCTGTCAAATTTGGTGTAATTCCGTTCAGCGGTTCGGGCTGTAGTTGTGTTAAAAATGCAATATCCCCAATGAAACTGTATGGGGGAAAAGCATTTTGGGGTCCCCCTTTTCTCGATCCCTGCTTGACCAATCACCCTGAAACTTTGCACACAGCAGCTATAGTAACTGGGACACTAGTTTTGAAAAATTTGTGGCGATTCGTCAAACGGTGCCAAAGTTCTTAGCAGAGAAAAATTTGCTTCACCTATAGGAAAAGTTGATCCTAACTATATCTACTTAATGGTTATCGCCAGTAGGATATATATATATCCTACTGGCCATCGCCAGTAGCTAGTTCTAGTTAGGACCTAGTTTCCATAGGAAAAGCATTTTTGGACTTTCCTATATCTTTGGCGCCGCTTGGCGAATCTTCACAAAACTTTCCCCCAAAAATGTGCAGCTGGGTCTTATTGTGCATGGAACGTTTCGGGGTGACCAATTAAGCGGGGGCCAAGAAAAAAAAGGGGGGGAAGTGTTTTTCCATGTTCTTTCCCATAGGGGTTTTTGAACACTACTACAGCCCGAACCGCTGGACGGAATTACACCAACTTTGGCAGAAATTTAGCTCTTGGTCAAGAAAGAGCCCTTTTTATGTCTCGCCTACACAGCGCGCATACACTGCATATGAAAAAGACCTTTTGAAATCGATTCAGCAGGCAAAAGCGTGCCCACAGTGCATTGCTTTGAATGGCAACGCGTGCATGTTTGGCGAATCCCTTGCGGGAGCGAGCTTTGAAACCATTAACAGATGGTTCCTGCTCGCTCCCGCAAGTGAAACCGGCGCAGGCCCCCCCTCTCTCCCCTCCCCCTGCTGCCTCCTTTCAGTGTGAGGCATGCACGCTTGTTTGTGTTAGATGCTCACTTCTATGAAATGCAGTCATTTGAAGGTCACAAGTTGGAATCCCGGCGGTGCTGACTTGGCCTTCCTTTATTCTGAGTTTGATGAATGGCGTACGTTTGTATTGAGCAATAAGATCATCTGTTATTTTTCGCTCTTGGTTACGGTAGAAGCGCTATACATAAAAAAGAAAGTTATTGGTATTAAATGCCTGTAAGGTAGCTTAGTATAGTAACGTTACTGCTAAAAATATAGAAGCCGGAATCAGTTTAAGTTCTGGATTGCACAGACGCGGCCATATGAGTTTGACTGAACTGAACAAAAGAAAGCAATACCTGTTTTTACAGCGCAACAAAAGTCTCTGAGCGGCTGGCGATGAGCGAACTGAGCATTTCTACAGCATGTGGTTTTAAAAGAATTACCACCCCAGCCCGTGAGACCAAAGACCAACCTTGCAAGACGTTGGCTGGTGCTTTGCTTCTAGGCATGCAGGCCCGTGCCCTCACGCCCAAGACGGGCGACGTGCCTCCAAGACCCCCATGCTTCATTTAGAATGTATCGATAAAATCTGCCTCAAAGCGCCCGTCTCCGGGGCCGGACCAGCTATGCGTCCCGTAAGCTGTGCTGTGTCTGCGGCGCTCCTTAAACTTCACCCCTGGCCGCTTCCCAACAGGTGCCCGGCGCAGATGCAAAACGTGCCGGGCTGCTGCCCACCCGAGTGGCCCGGCGTGCCTACTCCCACGCGGCAGCGTGGCTTAATTAAGCCTCTTGGCGGTCTCCCTTCAGGGGCTCTCAGGCTACCCCTGAAATTTCAGGAAGAAGCTGCAAGGAAGCCCACGGCAGCCTCCAGCGCAGCCCGGCCAGCTGTTCCTCGCTGGCTGGACCCAGCGCTGCTTTGTAGTGGAGGCCCTAGCGGGGAGGAAATGGAAGGTGCCTGGTGGCTGTGCACTCCCTGCACACTAGTGGCTGAAATAAGGAGTCCTTGGGCCCTAATTCAAGACCCTCTACTGGATAGTAGATATCAACAATGGGGGTTGGGGTGGGCGAGGAGGGGATGTTATGTCCTCATCCCCCTGGGTCCCATTTCCTCAGATGACTTGTTCTGGGAGCAATGTAATTTAGTGTGTGCCCTTCTGTTTGTTACAATATTAATAATAGGCATATGTTTTACCCAATTTAAAGGTAGTGAATATACCGGACTTGCAAGGATGAGAGGCTGAGTTGGCCCTGCAAGGATTCCAACTTGTGGCTTGCAGATCACTTCAGATCTCAGAAGCCATTGCCAAGTTATTAGAGCTATGTGTGTGTCCTGCTTGCACTCAAATTTCTGCTATGTTGGTAAATGTTACATCATTTTAGTACTTTCTAGCTATCTGAAATTCCCATAATGAACCTATCACACCCAGTGGTAGCTGGTAAGTACGGCAATTGAAGGGGAGGGCAAAAGGTTGGGGCAAAAAATAAATACATACAATAAAATAAGTACATGAAATAAATGTTTTAAAAAACAATTGCCTGCTTGAGCAGACATGTCTTCCTCGCTCCGGTCCTCTTCTTTTCTGACGGGCCTAAGCTAACCTACTTAACGTGGTTGTTGTTTTAGATCTTGGGTGCATAGACAAACAAGCATTTGCAATGCAATAGGTCTCGCATTTACACGAGTTGAAGCTAAAGGCATTGTAAATTACCATGCTTTTTATTCATGTTTAAAAAAAATGCTTGTTATTTGGTTTAAATCCGTTATGTAGTTTTCGAGATATTAAAGAAACACAAATATGTGTCTCTAGATGCTGCAAATATTGACCATCTCTTGCAGAGATCTGATTGACTGCCAACACTTCAACCAGGAAGTGTTGGCAGCCATTTTGGGACTCTGCCGAGTCCTGAAAAAAATTAAAAATAAAGAAAAAAGGGCCGGGTAGGAATACCTTGAACCCTAGACCTTGTAATGAGGTCATCCAGGCACAGCTACAGGGCAAAAAAAGCATTTGTAAAGAAAAAAAAAAAAACATTGCAGCAAAATGACAAGGGTTTGCTGCAAAAAAAATAGACAAGCGCGGTCAGACCTGGGTGGAGCAAGACCCAGGGGCATGCTTAAAAATAGGAAGGGAGCACAGGCGGCCCCATCTGTGGGTCTTTTGAGCCCTGGGAACCACCACCTCCTGAGATCTTTATGTAAATAATGGAGGGGGGCCGTGGAGACCGTCCCTCCTCCTGCTCATAAGAGCCCCTGGGACCACCACTACCCCAGGGCATTATTATAACATTAGAGGGGGACCCGTGAACCCCCCTCCTGTACTTACAGTAGCCCAGGGGACAACCACCTCCCCAGGGCTATAAAACTAAATTGGAGGGGGCTGAAAGGAACCCCCCTCCTTGCTCCTGTAGGTCACCTGGGACCACCTCCTCCCGGGGCTAGAAATAGAAACTAAAGAGGGAGGGGAGGCCATGCAGCCCCCTTCCTGGGCCGTATTTGGCCCTGGGGACCACTAACTCCCCACAGCAGGCCCTTGAAAATGAAAGGAGGGAGCAGCGTGGCCCCTCTTCCTGAAGCTACCAATGGCCCTGGGACCACCATCCCCCAGGGCCATCAGCTGCTATCTCTTGAGATGCCCACCCTAAGAAGATAGCAGTTTATTGTCACTTGTCAGCTACTGTCAAGTGAGAGCAAACTATATGCTCCCAGCCAGCAGGAGCAGAAAAAAGTGTTCCCGCCCACTGGATGCAGATTTTCCATCTGTTTTCCTGCACGAAAATAGATGAAAGGATTGCTCTCACATGCAGGGAGCATTATTTTTGGCTGCTCCCTCCATGTGGGACCAATACTGGCTCTCGCTGGAGGTGGAGTGCCATCAGGGACCCCGGCGGGATTGAGGCTTCCTCCGCGGTCCCCAGCATTGCACACTGGGTGCCCTGGGTGGGTTCCAGCAAAAGCCAAACTATGATGCTGTGGGACCAATTCAATGAAAATTACTCAGACAGGTTTATAAATTACCTATCTGGACCCATTTCTTATTCTGAAATAAATCCTTAAGTTTTTAATGTGTCAGTTACCAACCATTACCTCAATAACTAATTGTATTCACCGGATACGTCTCCTTTTTTTAAAAACTTTATTTTGTTTTCAAATATTTCATATATTCATTTTTTACTTCACTTCTTTTCTGCAGTATAAACATATATACATCAATATTTACAAACATATACACTCAACATATACAAATATTTACGAAACACTGGAAATAATAGGTTATACAATCATTATTTCTTATAGCCCCTACTGTTTGACTGGATGCTCTATCCTCTATTGTCAAGAGCATTCCTAATTAATCAGGTACACCTTATCACTGCAGTATTCAAAAGATCCTTGATTTGATCCTTATTGTTTATCCACTGCTGATTATTATTGTAAATGAATTTTAATTCATTAGGTGTCCATATCCAAAATGGAGACGTATCCGGTGAATACAATTAGTTATTGAGGTAATGGTTGAGTAATTTTCATTGAATTGGTACCACAGCATCATAGTTTGGCTTTTGCATGTTTTTCCCGGATGCCTTTTGGGTTACATAGGGAACCCCCTTTTTGGATTATGCTGGGTCGGTTCCAGGACACCCTACATGAAGAGGGGGATGGGGTCCTCCTCTCCCATTAGGTTTTGGCAGGGACTTCTGGCCCTGATGCTCATTTCACTGACATTAAAGCCCAACTGGGGACACTTAAAGATATAAACATTGTGGGTGCCCCAGTTGAAGCTCCTAAATGATCCTAATTGCCTAGGCTTGTTGAAGGCAAAGCAAGTGTGATTTCTCTGCAGTACCTCAGTGAAAAAACGATTGAAATCCTTGGCGAAGTTGAATGTATAGTTGTTCTATCGGAGCTGAATTTGTAGTGAATGTGATGAGTGGGTCTTTCTTGGCATCTCCTGGTGAGAGCAGAGTCATTGGTTCTACCTTTAAATGACTAAGAGTATACAAATGTGCAAAATAACCTGAAGCTCCGTCCTTTTGCCCCGCTCCATTCACCTCCGTAGTAACCCTGGGTTCCGTAATTTCACAGAGTTAGTGGGAAAACTCTATGAAATTCTTTGGAGCTCCTTGGCCTGGTGGAGTTACATCCTCTCCCCTGTGTAGTAAAGCCTGACCTTACCTGTCCTGGGCCTCCTCCTATCCTTGGTGCGTGAATATGGCAGCACCGGCTTCCTTCCTGGTGCCAGTTCCTTCCTTCTCCTGCTGCTGGCTGCACTCCTTTGTTGCTGCTCCGGCTAGCTTGTAGAATTCAATTAACAGAAAGAACTGCAGTTCGCATGCGTGATGGCATGCCTGATCCTATAATAGGGTCAGGCATGCCTTGATGCCTGCGCATTGCAGGTCTTCCTGTTAATTGAATTCAATGAGCCAGCTGAAGCAGCGCGCAACGAGTGCAGCCAGCAGCAGGAGTAGGTAAATTTTAGACTCCTGTCCTCCTGGCACCGGTAAACTCCTCTCCACTGTGAGTGCGAAGTTTTTGAAAACTTCGAGTTCTAAATCTCTGCAAACTCCGCTAGCGAATCTCAGTCAACCGCCCAGGTTTACTTAATAGTATGCATTGGTCTTCTCGATGTTTGCCAGGATGATGGGCAGCTTACCAAAAGGCCCCCCCCCCCCCCCCCCCCCCAGAGTATTTCCAGATGATTTTCGTGATGCTTACTTGGCAAACAAGAATATGAGGACATCTGCACCAAACAAAGAAGCACTTGCTTCATATAGTTAAGAGGAGTTACCCTTGTTTAGTGAAGAATTACCTCTTTGTATTCTCATTGTCTTCTCTGTAAGAGGATTCATGATATCACAGATTTCTGGATGAAGACATAAAAAGAACAATCACATTCCCGAAGCACACACAAGGTCGCTGGAGACTTTTCCTCCTGGTCCAATACGCAGCTGTAATGTAGAATATGTGCTAATTATTACCCAATGAGGTTGCACGTATTAATTTACCAATAGAAAGTGCTCCTGTTGGGTAGACTGTTTCTGCAAAACTGTGGACTCTTGTTCAGTAAAGGGGCAAGTGAGTTTCTGTTCTTGCCCACTCCCTCACAGAGCTACTGACACACTCACACCGACAAACGCATCCACTGTCACATGCATTCAATCCCTTTCACATACACTCACAAACACACACAGCCAATAAGACACCCACTCACACACCCATACAGTCACTCATACACCCACTCACAACACCACACACCCATAGAGCCACTTACACACCCACATAACCTCTCACACACCCACTCACAGACCCTTACAGCCACTCACACAGCCAGAAATCTACTCACATACCCACTCACATACCTGTACCCACCTACAGATCCACACATCCACTCACAAACCCATACCACCACTCACAGACTCATTCAGTCAATCACACACCCAATCACAAAGGTTACAGATTACAGTTAGGAAATAACATTTAAAAACCCTTTGAAAGTCAATGAAAAAAACAAATGTTACTTGGATGTTATAGTTAGTAAATGGAATTTAAAAAAAAATTGGAAGTTCACTGAAAAAACAAAGGTTACAGTGGCGTTCTAGTTAGGCTCAGATTTCACCTGTAAAACCATAGAAATTGACCAGTTATGCTTACCTGAATTAACTCAAATTTACGACCCCGCAATGCACTGCTTATGACCTCACTTATTACATCACTCATGACATGGTCAGTGACATCACTGATGGCATCTTGCATGACATTACTGATGACATCACTGATGGTATCATCCAGTGACTGAGTGTTTTTAAAAAGTTTAAGAATATATATATATATATATATATATATCTCCACACATAACAGGTTGCCCCAAAGAGAGAAGGCAGATGAAATAACTCCTTTTATTCAGGAAGCAGGCAACAGTGCGGGAGTTCGCTTCCTATGGTCTTTCACATAGCTTAACCAGACGCGTTTCGGGGAATGGAATCCCCTTCTTCTGTGGCAGCTTGTAACAAATAGACGGGTAATTTCTTGCATCATAAATTGATTTCAGAGTCCCGGCCCATGTGGGTGTGGCCGCTCACCCGGCTTTCTGGATCTCGTAGTTCTTGAAGTAAAATAACTCATGTGAGTCCTTTTGAAATGGAAATTAAAAACGAAATATCAGCCCCAGTGGGTGGAATGAAAGTCTCGCATTCCTGCCTGTTCTGCTTTATAGCTTTCGCCTTGGAGAACTGCCTCCTGTGCATAGATCATACCGTCGTGGCGCAGTCCCAGGCCCACACACTCGTGGTGAGCTACTCTCGCGGCTGGGCACAGCCGCCAAATTACACACATAAAAGGTGGCCCCAAAGAGTGAAGCCAGCTGGCAGATGAAATAACTCCTTTTATTCATGCGACATACTTGCAAGCAGGCAACAGTGCTTGACGCGTAATCTACAAACCATCTGATAAAGGCGGCAATGTTGTTATTATGGCAAAGGATCTTTATGTTGGGGAAGCTAAAAGACAATTACTGAACCAACAACCTTATGAACGCACCACTATGAAAAAATATCAGGACAGTGTGCAGGAATATGATAGACTGATCCAGAAATGGCACAATAAGAACATGCTCAACACTGAAGAGTATATGTTTCTGCGATCCAACCATCCGGTCATTCCGACCTTGTATCATTTACCAAAAATCCATAAAAATCTCAAGACACCACCGGGCCGCCCCATAGTATCTTCAATGGGCAGCTTAACTGAAAACTTGTCGACCTTCATTGATCATTTTTAGTTTCAGTCTGTTTTGACTCTATCTTCGTACATCATGGATACCAAGGATTTTATTGTACATTTGAAAGAACTGACATGGGATCCCACCTATGTCCTAATTGTTATGGACATCACCAGTCTCTACACATGTATTGAGCATTCCCAAGGTTTGAAAGCAGTCGAACACTTTATGAAGAAAAGACCTTTGAAATTTGCAGGACATAGTACCATGATCATGGAACTAACAGAATTCTGTTTACTGAATAACATCTTTCTCTTTCAGGGGGATTTATTTAGACAGATCTCCGGGACCGCGATGGGCACCTGCTTCGCCCCCAGCTATGTGAATTTATTCGTAGGCTGGCGGGAGGAGCAGGTGGCCTGGTCCGCCGGAAATCGTGAGTGGACTGACAACGTGGTAAAATGGCATAGATACATAGACGATCTCTTTCTGGTGTGGAAGGGGTCGACAGAAAGTGCCAAAGATTACATCTCTCACCTTAACAACAACAATGTCAACTTGCAATTCACTGGTGAGGTCACTTCAGTGGCAGTGAACTACCTCGACCTCCAGGTAACCATCAAAGATAACCAGGTGATCACGTCTTTGTATCGAAAGCCAACCGCTGGAAACAGCATTTTACACGCTGACAGCGGACACCCCATGAATCTGAAGAGAAGCATTCCTTACGGAGAGCTATTGCGTCTCAAGCGTAACTGCTCGCAGGAGGAAGACTTCCAAAATGCAGCTAAAGATAGCATTGAAAGATTCAAGATAAGAGGTTACAGTCCTTCCCACCTGAATCAGACGTTGAGAAAAGTAACCAGAATACTGAGGGATGAGCTACTGAGACAAAACAAGGATAAGAAAATAGAGGATGGAAAATTCCGTCTGATTACCACCTTTTCGGGCAATGCCAATTTTCTGAGATCAACTTTACGTAGAAACTGGCATATCCTGAAAACGGATCCGATAATTGGGATGGACATCCCGATCGGTCCTCTGGTGACTTTCAAGAGAACGAAATCCCTTAAGGATCTCTTAGTACATAGCCATCTAGACACTCCAAAAACAAGAACCAACACTGTGGCAGAAATGAAGGGCTTTTTCCCATGCGGAAAATGCAAAGCTTGCGCGTATAGCAAGAGAGTCTTAGGTTATGAAATACTGGTCTCAGAAATCGTAGATCTATCAATTCCTTCATCACATGTCAAACACCATATGTGGTTTACTGACTAATGTGCCCCTGTAAGCTAAAGTATATAGGGAGTACCATCAAGAGTGTAAAACTAAGAGTCCTAGAGAACATGCGTTCCATAGCAAAGAAAGCTATGACATCACCTGTAGCTAAACATTTTGCCATCAAACACCGCAGCAACAGGGATGATCTGCAATACTTTGGGATTGATCAAGTCCCTGAGCATGAGAGGGGCGGTAACAGACTTACTAAACTCAGACGCCTTGAATCCCGATACATAATTGACCTGCAAACTAAAATTCCAACAGGCCTTAACAGTGGGGAAGAATTGGCCATTCACCTAGGAAAATAAGCTTAGAGACACATTTCCAGGGCCACCTAACCAATCTTGACAGAAATGGTTTCTCCATAGGAGATACCACCAAGAGGGTTTTTTCGGCGGTTCCTAGCGATTGGAACCGCCATAGCCGATCCACTGCAAGATTGACTAATGGGGATGTGCTTGTTATTGGACTGTACTACTATACATTTTATGTTAACACTCTAAGACCAGTAGTGTGATATATATATACACGAGGACATTACTTAAGGTTGAGAACTAAACTAAAAAGCTAATAATCATAAATGCTCTCAAGCAACCTTCTTACACGTGTATTGAATGTCAAACAATTGTCGTCGATTAACGACTTGATCTGCTGATACACGGCTCAATGCAACATTGTCAAATGTATTTTAAAATGTTTATACATGTTTGATAATATGAAATGTTTCAGTTTTAATTATTAACTGGATGAATATGGTCTTTGCCGATTTCGCACATTCCAAGTAATGGTGAGTTGTCCTACCTCACTTTCTGTATGAGAACGCACGCTGCACTTTAAAATGAGCTTCGGTGCAACACTCGTGTTGACACATTGATAAAGGGCTTGACCCGAAACGCGTCTGTGAGAAGCGCTGGAATAAATTTGGATAACTGACAAAACACCCCACGAGTGCTGCTTTTTTCTTTCCCGGCTGGGGAGGAGACTTGGAGCGTTATCTATCTACGGTGCACCACCGTGTCAGCGGAACCCACCGCCAGTGCCCCGTCGCTGTTGGTGCAAACCCGAGCTGGAATATATATATATATATATATATATTACCTGAAAAAAACATAGGTTTTAGCCACGTTATAGTTAGGAATTAGTATTTAAAAAACCTTAGAAATTTACTGAAAAAACCATAGGTCTTTTCACTCATACAAAACCATTGAAATTCCCCTGTTATAGTTAGTTCAGCTAACTATAACTCGCGCGCCCGCAATGCACTGCTGATGACGTCACATATTACATCACTCATGACATGGTCAGTGTCATCACTCATGACATCTCAAATGACATCACTGATGACATCATCCAGTAAATGTGTGTCTTTCTGAAAAATAAATATTTTTATTATATTTATATCTAAAAGTCGATGGAAGAATAAATGGGTAAATAGGTGTCTAAATGGATTTTGTTTGTAAAAATGATTGCATAACTGACTTATTAAGTGTATCTTAGTGAATACATGTATTAACGAGTAATGTTTAAATATTTAAATATCTGTATCAGTGTCTCACTTTGTGTATAAGTGGCTGCATGGGTTTGTAGTAGCTACATGAGTGTGTATATGGGTTATTAGTTTGTTTTTTGAGTATCAATATGAGTGTCTGTATGGTTCGGTGGAGGATATTACTTAGCGTATAGATGCATGAATGAGTGACTCACTGTTTGTATGTTTTTTGAAGACAGCATGTGTCCAGGACTGTATGGGTGGATGAGTGTGTGTATGGGTGTGTTAATGAGTGAATGACTGTCTCAATAGTGTCTTTATGAGTAAGTACATATGTTTTAAACTAGTATATGTTAGTATTGATGTATATAAGTGAGTATATGTGAGAGTGAGAGACTGGAAGAGTTCCTGTATAAATAAGTATGTGTTTCTATAAGTGATTGTTTAAGAGAGTAAGTATGTGTACGTTTCTGTAGAAGTAAGTCTAGTGGTGAGTTTATAGCTGTATATGCAAGTAAATGGATTTCTGATAGATACATCTGCCAGTGGACTCCTCACTGTGAATATCCCCCTGCGTCAGCAACGTTTGTAAAATTCTTCTGTAGCACGCCGGCGTGGACGACGTCACAGGAGCACGGCATCATGCGCGACTCCGGCTGAAGTCATCGACTCCTTATTAGGCCTACGTCGGCGTGATGACATCAGTTCCCTTTTTTCTGCGTCGTCAACGCTAACGATTTCTTGGGATCTCTTGTGTTACGGATAGTGACTTTGTTGCTATTTGTGTGTTTCTGTATCTTTTTCGAGTTGCTGCCTTCCGCCGAAGATGTCGTCGAAGAAGACAGGGTTTAAGCAGTGCGGATCGTGTGCCAGGATGATGTCCATAACCGATCCTCATGGTGATTGCTTGTGGTGTCTAGGCTCGGACCACAATGTCGAAGGCTGTCGATCCTGTTCTAAAAGGAACCTGAAGGCTCTGCGTGAACGAGAAGCTAAACTCCTTTGGCTAAGGTAAAAGGAAAGGATGCCAAGAGGTCTTCGAGGTCAAGATCAAGACGCTCGAGATTGAAGCCGAAGCCGAGGTCGAGGTCCCAATCGGAGTCAGTGTCTAGGTCGGCTTCGGGACATGCTTCGGGTTCCTTGATGAAAAAACATAAGAGGAAGAAGCATAGCTCTAGGCACCATTCCGGCAGGGAGTCTGACTCGAAAAAGAGGTCTTCTTCTCGTAAACATCGTAAGGACTTTTTGTCTCCCACACCATCTCGTGAGCCTGTAGGTGAAGCCTCACCTTTACAGTCCCGAGAGCCATCTCCGGATCCGGGACCGGATCCGTCTCTGGATCGTGTCAGTCTTCAGCACATGAGGAAGAAGACGTTGAGGATCCTCAGACTTCGGCGACTCCGGTGCATCATCCAGAGGAACAGGAGGGTCAAGAAGAAACGATTCCGGTGCAGCCTCCTTTGGAGCAGCCAGTGGGTTTGTACCCTCCGTTTCCTAGTCCTGGTCAGGAACCCTCGCATTTCCTTAATGCTATGTATGGCCTGTATGTGAGAGCAATGTACCTCACTGGTGCACCGGCTGGTCCCATGGCTCCATTGTCATACAATTTGGGTGTCCCTCAAGCTTACGCTCCGGTGCCTTTTCTGCCGACGCCATATCCACCTTGGCTTGGTTCGGCGCCGCCGAGATCATCGATTCCGCACACGGCTTCGCCGGCTCCGGAGCGACCTCGGGATCGGAATAGAGGTTCGACGCCGGTTCCAGCTTCTCATCCTCAGGCTGTTCCAGCTCCTCACTCGACACCGTCCCCGACTCGGTCGGAGTTGTTACCGGATCCGATGACTTTGGTTCGGTTGGAGTGGTCGAGGCGTAGAGCTTGGCGTCTCATGGAAGAGAAGGAATATGAGTATCCTGAAGTGGAGGAAGGCGAACTTCAGGAACAGGAGGATTATTTTGAGGAGCTGCATAGTGCAAGTGGTTTAGAACTTTCGCTGGAATGGGGGTTGCCCGCAGTTTCTGATGCACCCTCTAAGGATGTGGCTCCCTACCATGTTGTTATTAAGAAGGCTGCAGAACTGCTGAACTTGACTTTGCCTTCTGTAGAGTTTAAATATAACATCCTTACTGAGGTTCTACATTCACCTTCTTCTGTTGTTGAGCTGACTCTCCCGTTCACTGAGGCTCTTACTGAACCGATATTGGAAGTCTGGAAAATGCCTCTGACTGCTCCTGTGGTGTCTAGAACAGTGGCGAGACGCTATAGGGTGGCACCTGGTGACCCTGAGTTCTTGACTTCTCATCCTTCGCCAGAAAGTCTAGTGGTTCAGGCGGCTTGTTCAAAGAGGTCGGCAGGAGCTTTTCCCCAGGTTCCAGGGGATAAGGACTCAAAAAGGTTGGATCATAATGCTAAGAAGGTATTCTCGTCAAGTAGCATGGCCCTGAAATCGACAAATGCTACTTGTCTGCTGGGCAGATATGTACATGCTTTGATGGACACGGTTAAGCAGTTATCATCTAAGCTTCCGGAGGAGGATAGGAAGAACTTCGATGAGGTAATGTCTGAGACGCAGGCTGCGGCTCGCCAGGTGATTCAGAGTGGCATGGACACGGCAGACTCTGTGGCTAGAATAATGGGATCTTCAGTTGCCACTAGAAGGGCCGCTTGGTTAAAGTAGTCTGAATTTTCGACTGATGTTCCAGCTGCTCTGTTGGATTTGCCTTTTGATGGCACTGGCCTTTTTTAAAAGAAGGCTGACTCTGCCTTAGAAAGGTTCAAAGATAGCAGGGCGACGGCAAGGTCTTTGGGCTTACAGACTAGAGGCTCTTCCACCAGGAAATTCAGGGGTTTTGGAAGGTCTACTTTTCGTTCCTATAAGCAGAACCAACAGCAGCAGCAACAGCAGAATCCTTTGTACAAGTCTTACAGAGGTAGACAAAGGGGTCGTGCCTGTGGGCGCCAAGCCTCCTCCTCCTCAACTTCCTCCTCTAATACCCACCCCCCACCTGCAACAGCAAAGAAGCCCTAGATCCACCTATCTGGATCATACGGGTCCTGTAGGGGGTCGGCTTACTTATTTTCTGCAAGATTGGGAATCGGTTACATCAGATCTTTGGGTTCCCAATCCCGTAGAGAATGGGAATGCTCTTCCCTTTCGGGAATTTCCCCCAAATTACCCTCCTTGTCAAGGTTATTGTTCGGAGGACCACCTGCTTCTCTTGCAGGAAGAAGTCCTGGCTCTTTTCAGAAAGGATGCGATAGAGGTGGTTCCGGAGCAGGAAAGGGGTCAGGGATGCTACTCCCGGTATTTCCTGATCCCCAAGAAGGATGGCAGAGTTCGTCCAATCCTGGACCTCAGGGTTTTTAACCTCTATCTCAAACAGGAGAAGTTCAAGATGCTCACTCTTGCTCAGGTTCTTCAGGCGCTGATGGAAGAAGACTGGATGGTGTTGATCGACTAGCCGGATGCGTATTTTCACAATCCGATCCTGAAGTCGCACAGGAAGTATCTCCATTTTACAGTGGGTTCGCAACACTACCAGTTTGCGGTCCTTCCTTCCGTTTGGACTTACTACTGCGCCTCGAGTCTTCACCAAGGTGATGGCTGTGGTGGCAGCGTATCTCAGAAGGTCGGGGATTCCAGTGTTCCCCTATCTGGACGACTGGCTCATCAAAGCAGAGTCACCGGAGAACGTGCTCCTTCATCTGCAAGAGGCAACTCAGTTGTTGCACAGGTTGGGTTTTTCGATAAATGTACCCAAGTCTCACCTGGTGCCCTCCCAGCGCAACCTGTTCATAGGTGCGGTACTGGACACAACTGTGTGTCGTGCATTTCCTCCTCAAAAGATTCGCGACATACAGGAAATGATACCTTTATTTCACAATGGAGCGGTTGTTCCAGTCCTGAAGGTCCTTCGTCTGCTCGGTCTTATGGCTTCTTGCATTCTGTTGGTCAACCATGCACGCTGGCACATGAAGGCACTCCAGTGGTGCCTCCGCAGGCAGTGGTATCAGCACAACGGAGATCTCAGGGAGTCAGTGAGGATCTCCAGAGAAACTGCGGCGGATCTGTCTTGGTGGGGCGTGGAAGGCAATCTGTCTCAAGGAAAGCCTTTTCAACTGCCTCCATCGGTGGCCACAGTGATAATGGATGCATCCACTCTAGGGTGGGGTGCTCATCTGGGGGATCTGGAGGTCAAGGGTCTTTGGTCTCCAGAGGAAAGGTTGCTTCACATCAACCTTCTGGAATTGCGGGCCATACGTTTAGCACTCAAGGCCTACCTCCTTTCCCGTCGCGGTTGGTCGGTTTAAGTCCTGACGGACAACACCACCGCGATGTGGTATGTCAACAAGCAGGGAGGAGTAGGGTTGCGGTGTTTCTGCAGAGAGACTCTGCGTCTCTGGTCCTGGGTTCAGGACCATCAGATTTGTCTGATGGCAAATTATCTGGCCGGAGTTCTGAACGTACGTGCAGACAGTCTCAGTCGGCAGTTCTCGGCCGACCACGAGTGGAGGTTTCACCCGGAGGTGGTTTGTCACGTCTTCCGGACGTGGGGAACTCCTCAGGTGGACCTGTTTGCCACTCACGAGAATGCTCACTGCCCGTCATTCTGCAGTCTCCAGTTTCCGGTGCAAGGAGCACTGGGGGACGCGTTTCAGTTGAGTTGGGACTCGCAACTCCTTTACGCATTTCCTCCCATACTCTTGATCCCTTGTGATCTGAGGAAGGTTCGCCAAGACCGGGCCCAAGTTATATTGATCGCCCCGGATTGGCCAAAAAGGGTGTGGTACACAGATCTTCTCCACCTCTCCTCGTGCGCGCCGCTCCGTCTCCCTCACAGGGCAGACCTCCTCTCCCAGATGGAGGGGCAGGTTCTACACCCCCTCCTCCAGACCTTACACCTTCATGCCTGGAGATTGAACGGGGCAACCCGAGTTCTTTTTCTCTCCCTCACGATGTGGTGGATGTCATCTTATCAGCCAGGCGTGATTCCACCAAGTCCGTCTATTCTTATAGGTGGTCTAAATTTGTTGCTTGGTATGGGGAGAAGTCCATTGACCCTTAAAGGACTCGTTTGTCCAATATTCTTCAATATTTACTTTCCTTAGCCCAGCAGGGTTTTGCAGTGGCTACTGTCAAAGGTTATTTGTCAGCTTTGTCGGCTTTTCTCTGTTTGCCGGATCAGCGGTCTCTGTTCAAATCACCTGTGGTTTTAAGGTTTCTGAAGGGTCTCACTAATACATTTCCTCCTCCTCCCTTTATTGTGCCTCAATGGGACTTAAATCTTGTCTTAACCTACTTGATGGGTTCTCCCTTTGAACCCTTGCACAGGTGTCCCTTGAGACTTTTGTCTTTTAAAACGGTCTTCCTGGTCGCAATTACCTCGGCAAGGAGGGCAGTGAGCTTCAAGCTCTTAGTTCTAAGCCCCCATTCTTGACCATTCATGCTGAAAGAATGGTACTCAGGACCAGGGCTGCTTTTCTGCCTAAGGTGGTAACTCCTTTCCATCTGGGGCAGTCCGTTACCCTCCCTACCTTTTATCCACCCCCTAATCCTTCCAAGGAGGAGGAGAGCCTTCACCGCTTGGCCCTAAGAGGGCGGTGAGCTTCTACCTGGACAGGACAAGTGAGTTCAGGTTGGATGACCAGCTGTTTGTTGGATTTGCTGGCTGCAGGAAAGGAAGAGCTGTGCACAAGCGCACACTTTCATGCTGGATAATATTATGCATCAAGATCTGCTACTCCCTGGTGGGTGAGGACCCTCCTGAGGGTATAAGAGCTCACTCTACTAGAGCAAAGTCTGCTACTTCTGCTTTATCTAGAGGTGTACCTTTTGAGGATATTTGTAGAGCTGCGACTTGGGCCTCCCTCCACACTTTCGCAAAGCATTACTGCTTGGATGCCGAGGTGAGGAGGGACGGCCACTTTGAGCGTTCTGTCCTCCAGGATTTTCTAGTGTAGGAGAGTGGACACACTCCTCCGGGAGTGGGGACTGGTGTGGGGCTCTATTCACAAGGTGAGGAATCCACTGGCAGATGTATCTATCAGAAGAACAAGTTACTTACCTTTGATAACGCTTTTTCTGGTAGATACAGTATCTGCCTGTGGATTCCTCACTGACCCACCCGCCTCCCCGTTGTCCACTCTGCTATACCTGAGTTAATGTATTTTTATGTATATTTATATTTGTATATATATATTGGGTTTTATCATACCTTAGCTGCGCACTATGTGTGCAGTTTTGAATTGTATGTACTATGTACATTTTATATATGTATATCTACTGTCATTGGTCCGTCCGGGTGCCTCGAAGGCACGTAAAAAAGGGCGGAACTGATGTCATCACGCCGACGTTGGCCTAATAAGGAGTCGGTGACGTCAGCCGGAGTTGCGCCCGATACCGTGCTCCTGTGGCGTTGTCCACGCCGGCATGCTACAAAAGAATTTTCCGAACGTTGCTGACGCAGGGGGATATTCACAAGGTGAGGAATCCACAGGCAGATACTGTATCTACCAGAAAAAGCGTTACCGAAGGTAAGTAACTTGTTCGTTGGATAGTTTATTTGCATGTGTGAGTAACTCTATGGATGAGTATCAGTGTGTAACAGGATGTATAGGTGTATGAGTACATATGATGAGTGAGTACATGTATGAGTGACTATATAGAACTATTGGTGAATGAGCGGATGTGTATGTAGATTTTGGAATTACTGATTAGGTTGTTGTAACTGGTATTGGTATCTCCATTGTTTTGAAATTTTTTGTTTCTATTTTTGAATGTGTGTATCAAAGGTTATATTACGCAGAGAGGAGGTCTGCCACCCTTTCACAAGGATGATGTCATCAGTGATTTCATCAGTGATGTAATTTGAGATGTCATCAGTGATGTCACGGACCATGTCATGAGTGATGTAATATGTGACGTCATCAGCAGTGTATTGCGGGCGCGCGAGTTATAGTTAGCTGAACTAACTATAACGGGGGAATTTTATGGTTTTGTATGAGTAAAATGTGCAGCTAACTATAACATGTGTGAAACCTATGGTTTTTTCAGTGAATTTCTAAGGTTTTTTAAATGCTAATTCCTAACTATAGCATGGCTGAAACCTATGGGTCTTTCAGTGAATTTCAAAGGTTTTGTAAATGATAATTTTTAAATGTATTAATTTATATTTTTTTATACTAATTTACTACATTGTTTTAAAGTATTTATTTTTAGATATTTTATTTTTTAAATTACATTACATATTTTTAATAGAAATTGAAAAAAAAGTATTTAAAAATATTGAAATTGTAATAATTTATTTTTTATTTAATATTTTTTTAATTTATATATATTTTAAATAGCAGGCAATGATATTGTATCGAAGGAAATTCAAGTTACTGGTAAGTTCAGTTAAATTTACTTTTCACGAATAGTAGTGAGCTGAAAGATGCAGCACTGAGGTCTCTCCAGATAACAGGTGAGTAAATCGGAATTCGTAGTTCGGCTGATTTTTGAGGATTTTTTTTGAGTTCCAAAACTCCACACTTAAAAAATTTTCCAAGTGAAACCAGTCAATGTTAGCCTATGGAAGGAAATTCGAGTTACTGTAAGTATGGTTAGAATTACTTTTCAGGATCAGTAGTGGGCTGAAAAATGCAGCACTGAGGTCTCTCCTGATAACAGGTGAGTAAATCGGAATTCGTAGTTCGGCTGATTTTAGAGGAATATTTCGCTCAATAGTGAAGGAAGTGGGCGGGGTCTGAGGGGACATGTGTGCAAACACGCCCTGTGGCGCGTTTTAGTTTGGGGAATTAATTCCTCTTCAATCCTGAGGTCCGCTGTGAGCCAACTAGCCCACCAGGTACCTCCAGTATGCGCCAGGGAGCTGCGTTGCAAAGAGGTGTTCAAAGGGCACGTCCCCTTTTTACAACACACTGCAACGCAGCTCCGTGGTGCCTACTGGAGGTACCTGTTGGACTAGTTGGCCCCTAGGGGACCTCTGGATTGAGGAGGAATTAATTTCTCAACTTATAACGCGCCACAGGGCATGTTCGCACACATATCACCTCAAGCCCCGCCCCCTACCTTCACCACTGTGCAAACACGACCGTAGCGCGTTCTAAATCGGGGGATTAAGTCCCCTTGCATACTGGGAGTCCATGGGGGCCAACTAGCCCACCAGGAACCTCCAGTATGCGCCAGGGGGCTGCGTTGCAGAGAGGTGTAAAAAGGGGCGTGGCCTCTTTACACGTCTCTGCAAGGCAGCCCCCTGGCGCATACTGGAGGTTCCTGATGGGCTACTTTGCCCCAGGGACCCTCAGTATTTAAGGGGAATTATTTCCCCCTCTGCAAATGCGCCAGGGGGCGCCTTTGCAGAGTGGTGCATTAATGTTTATTTTTGGGATCGGAAGGGTACGCGTACCCTACGCGTATTCTGGACTTTTTTTTAAATAAATAAATTGGGGGAGACCTTGGGGGTCCTTGTGGGACCCCCCTGAGAAGGCCTAGGGGGTCAGGAACCTCCAGTATGCACCAGGGGGCTGCGTTGCAGAGAGGTGTAAAAAGGGGCATGGCCTCTTTACACGTCTCTACAAGGCAGCCCCCTGGCACATTTGCAGAGGGGGAACTAATTCCCCTTGTATATTGGGCGCCAACTAGCCCACCAGGAACCTCCAGTATGCACCAGGAGGCTACGTTGCAGAGAGGTGTAAAAAGGGGCGTGGCCTCTTTACACGTCTCTGCAAGGCAGCCCCCTGGTGCGTTTGCAGAGGGGAAACTAATTCCCCTTGAATATTGTGGGTCTGTGGGGGCCTACTAGCCCACCAGGAACCTTCAGTATGCGCCAGGGGGCTGCGTTGCAGAGAGGTGTAAAAAGGGGCGTGGCCTCTTTACACGTCTCTGCAAGGCAAACACTTTTTAGGACCCCCTTTTTTCTCGGCCCCCACTTTACGAATCACCCCCAGACTTTCAGGAAAGGAGCAGAGTGGAGCAGGCCATTTTCTTGGAGAATTTCGCGAAGATTCGTCCACCGGCGCCAAAGTTATTCCAAATAGAATGTTGTGGATTTCCTATGGAAACTAGGTCCTAACTAGAACTACCTACTGGCGACTGCCAGTAGGCGATATATATATTCACTGAAAAAACAATAGGTTTGACACCAGTTATAGTTAGCTGGAAATTTTACTGACATAAAACCATTGAAATTCCCACGTTATAGTTAGTAGGACTCACTATAACTTGCGCGCCTGCAATGCACTGCTGATGACGTTACATATTACATCACTCATGACATGGTCAGTGACATCCCTGATGACATCACTGATGACACCATCCAGTGAATGTGTGTCTTTCTGAAAAATAAATATGTTTTATATATGTATTTGTAAAGGTCGATGGAAGAATACATTTTTAAATAAGTGTCTAAAAGGATGTTTTAAAAAAAAATTGATTGGTTAACTGGCTTATTAAGTGTATCTTAGTGAATACTTATATTAGCGAGTAATGTTTAAATATTTAAATATATGTATCAGTGTTTCACTTTGTGTATAAGTGGCTGCATGGATTGGTGAGTAGCTACATGTGTGTGTGTATGGGTTATTAGATGTTTTTTTTTAGTATCAGTATGAGTGTCTGTATGGTTTGGTGGGGGTATTACTTAGCACATAGATGCATCAATGACTGATTCACTGTTTGTATGTGTTTTGAAGACAGCATATGTGCAGGACTGTATGGGTGGATGAGTGTGTATATGAGTGTGTTAGTGAGTGAATGACTGTCTCACTAGTGTCTTTATGAGTAACTACATATGTTTTCATCTAGTATATGTGAGTATTGATGTATATAAGTGAGTATATGTGAGAGTGAGAGATTGACAGAGTTCCTGTTTAAATAAGTATGTGTTTCTAGAAGTGATTGTTTAAGAGAATAAGTATGTGTAAGTTTCCTCAGAAGTAATGTGCTAGTGTGTGTATAGCTGTATATGCAAATAAATGGATGTTCAATAGTTTATTTGCATGTGTGAGTATGTGTGTGAGTAACTTTTGGATGACTGTCAGTGTGTAACAGGATGTATATGTGTATCACTACATATGATGAGTGAGTATATGTATAAGTGACTATATAGAACTGTTGCTGAATGAGTGGATCTGTATATAGATGGTGGAATTACTGAATTGGTTGTTGTAACTGGCATGGGTATCTCCATTTTTTTGAAAATGTTAGTTTCTATTTTTGAATATGTGTTTCAAGGGTTACATTACACTGAAAGGAGGTCTGTCACTCTGTCACAAGGATGGTGTCATCAGTGATGTCATGAGTGATGTCACTGACCATGTCATGAGTGATGTAATATGTGACGTCATCAGCAGTGCATTAAAGGCGCGCAAGTTATAGTGAGTCCAACTAACTATAACGTGGGAATTTCAATGGTTTTATGTCAGTAAAATTTCCAGCTAACTATAACTGGTGTCAAACCTATGGTTTTTTCAGTGAATTTCAAAGTTTTTTTAATAGCAAATTTCTATTGCTATCAAATATAATATTTTTTATAATGAATCCTATATTGTATATTTATGTAATACTATTTTTTATATGTATTTTTATTTTTTTGCCCTTGAGCGCTCCTGGTGCGCGTACCGGTGAGCGCACTGGTAAGCGCAGTCTTGCGACGCGTCCCGGTGCTTGTACCGGTGAGCGTCCCGTTAGCGCTATTGCCGCGAACGAAAACATCATCGTGACGTATCGCGTAGCCGCGTCCGCGTGATACGCACGGCGTAAGCGCACCCGAGCGCATATGTTCGCGCTACGTAAGCGCCCCGGGGTGCGTAGTGTAAGCGCGTCGGGTTATGTGACCTAAAAATAACACTTTATATTGGTTCAGGACAGTTTTGGTTTCCAAATGATGAAAGCCCTGGTCATGTGACCTGAAAATGACACTTTTCATTGGTTCAGGACAGTTTTGTTTTCCTAATGATGAAAGCCCCCACCTTTTTTCCTCATTCTCACTTTGTACTTTGAGTGAGGAAGACCTGTTTCCAGACCTATTTGTACTTATTTGTACTGAGAAATGGCTACAGTAGCAGCAGCAGCAGGAGCATCTCAGCCACCACCACCACCACCACCACCACCACCACAAGGACCACCATAACACCACAGTGGTGGAGATGAAGAAGAGGAGGAGGATGAGGAGGAGAGGATCTACCTGCCAGAAGATACTACCCCCTACAAGCCAAAGGAGCACATTGTCTGGGAGTTTTTTAAAATCCCAAGAGGCCTCAAGAAAGGAAATGCACCAAAGGTGACTTGTCTGATCTGTGGCACTGTACTTTCCAGTGGGAACCCTGCCAAAAAATATTCTTTTGGCAACAACACCATGATTCGCCACATGCAACACCGGCATCCTAACAACTATAGTGCTGCAGAGGTCAGAGAACTGACCAGAAACCCTCCCCAATCTTCTCCCAGCACCTCCCAAAGTACCCAACCCACTCCATCGGGAACAGAGACAAGGGAGATGGTCCCAAACATCCAAACCCAGTTTGGAAATGTCAAAATAGTGTGCATATTTTGTGGGTGTACAATTTTCTATGGTGAGCAAAGTGTTAAACTCATCAACCGTGCTGGTGACAACCACAAGTGCCCAAAGAAACCTTAATTTTTTCCAGTTTTTTTTTTTGCTCCAGTTGAGCCGTTTACAATTCCGTTTTTTGTTTGTCCCCATAAAAATTCCCCCAAAAATATTAAATTGTTCATAAAAGCCAAAAAAAGTACAAAATGTTCCAAAAAAATATATATATAAAACAACAAAAAGAATTACAAAAAAGTTATTTTTAGAACTACCTCCAATTTATAAAAAAATGCTACATTAAAAAAAAAATCTGTCATTCTTTTTTCCCCATGGTACGCTCCCCGGTATGCTCCCCGGTGCGCTTACCGGGCGCTCCCGCCGCGCAAATCGATTTTTTTTTTTTTTTTTTTGCCCCACGGGCCCTTTTATGGCCCCCACATCAAACCTAGGGGGTCAGTGGGGGTCTACCCTGCCCCCTTTTGGTCATTTCCCCCTTTGTTTTTGCCACCTCTTGTGTCTCGATCCTACCGCGACACAAGATGGTGGCCGCTCCGGACTGTTTGGAATGTTGACAGACACCCGAGAGCCAATCAGCTTTTCGCTCGCGAACTCGCGTAGCGCCCTGGAGCGCGTCCCGGTGCGCGTACCGGGGCGCGCTTATAGATATATATATTTTTTTTAACCTAAATTACTCAAAATCCACTGGAGCACATATCCTGAGACATAGCAAAAGCACATTGGGCTACCAGTCCCTACAATCTTGCCAAGTTTGGTGGAAATCCATTTAGCTGTTCGGGCTAAAAGTGAGTCCAACCGCCCTATGGAAATTAACATTGGGAAAACACGTTTTGGGACCTCCCTTTTATCTCGGCCCCCGCTTGACGAATCCCCCCCAAACTTTCAGGGAAGGAGCGGAGATAAGCGAGGCAAATTGCAGGAAATCTTCAGGCAGATTCCTCAACCGGCGCCAAAGTTGTTCCCAATAGAATGTTGCGGATTCCCTATGGAAAACAATTCTAACTATAACTACCTACTGGCGACCGCCAGTAGGTAATATATATATATATATATCGTCCGGTTCCCCTGATAGGGATCAGACACCGACATGCAGGGACAAGACCTTCAAGATTTTTCTTCTGCATTGTATTTCACGCTTTTACGCGTTTCGGCATTACTGCCTTGCTCACACGAGTGTTGCTGAATTGTTACATTAAAATACTGGAACTATAGGTCACATGCTCTCCTATTTTAGCAGCCACTGAAAAAAGACTTCATACCTGCTACTCGTGTGGGGAAATCTTTACAATTGATAAATCTCCCCACATCAAAAGTGCAAAACAGTTATAGACTTAAGTGCTTGATTTAGATTCATCAATTACAAAATAAAATTTCATTTTATAAATTTATTTTTTCAATTGCTTGACATCCATACAATATAACACATTGATGAGCTTGTCAGTTAATTTCGACATAAAGTGCGAGTGCAATGTTACACAATTTTTATAGCTCAAACTTTTTGAAATTCTGAAATCAGTGGAATGGCCCGGGATCAATCTTAAAATATCAGTAGTCCCCAAGTCAACAGAAGATTGTAAAGGAAGTGCCTTAGTGAGAAGTGCAAAGAAATGATGCTAATATCAAAGCTTTTCCGAGAACCACATAGCCGCTTGCAAAAATGCTTCTCTCGTTCTTTGGACCTTACATCAGGCTTTAAAGTAAAGTGCAAGTGCAATTCTACCTCCCAGAGCTTAGTTAACCTGTGTAGAATTACATTTGAAATTGAATGTATTGAAACAACGTGGCTTATACTGCACACTCTCTATAGCTTGTAAATACTATGGGCTCAACATGTTGATGCTATTTTCTGTTGTTGGTTACAGCTCCTGCACGCTTTCCCTCTGCAACAGTGCACCACCACCAGCACAGCCTCACCTCAGCATCTACACAGTACCACCTCAGCATCAGAGCAGCATCACCTCAGCACAGCACCAACTCAGCATAACCTAAGCACTAACTCAGCATCACTTGAGCACCAGTGCAGCACCACCACCACAGCATGCCTCAACACCACAGCACAACTCTGCACCTCCTCAGCATCATTCAACACCACCTCAATATAACTCCACATCACCTGAGCATCTCCTCCGCACCAGCACACCACCATCTCAGCACTACCTCATTCTGCCCTCAGAATCTAGCATCTGTTGATTCTCCCCTAGTGTCTGTCCGGTACTCGTGTTGTAGTTCAGGTACTATTTCCCAACCTTCTCCCTCCCGTTCTTTATGTCCTCCACCCGTAACAAAATAAAATAAGCATTGGCATATCCAATCTGTCTCGCAATGGCAGTGCCTAACTACAGAGATGGCGA
The DNA here is from genome assembly GCF_964263255.1 of Lissotriton vulgaris. Lineage (NCBI taxonomy): Eukaryota > Metazoa > Chordata > Amphibia > Caudata > Salamandridae > Lissotriton > Lissotriton vulgaris. Next base: position 1,479,060,256 of record NC_141694.1, read on the forward strand.
AAGGGGCTTTGCGATGGGGAATCCAACAATTAGTTAGCAGGCTGCTGCATAAGTCCAGATGCAAAATGCACACTCCGCACGCAGACATATAAAGCTACTGAGACGCACCCGCATAAAGAATACATGCACAGATTCAGGACTAGCAGAAATACACAAATGCACGTAATGGAGTAAAAAACGGACACACACGCAGCACACAGATGGGGTCTGACCAAGCACAGCCTAGTGCGCCGCCAGCGGCACCTACTGATACACATGTGTAGAAATGCACACCTGATACTGAGAGCTCAGATTTTATGGAATTTATAAGGCATAACCTCGTCTGATAGCATAAGGCGATTTAGATTCCGTCAGAAATAACTAAAAAACGAAAAGTAGTTTATAAAAATATAGGTGTAACGTCAAATATCACAGTTTGCTGTTCTGAAGCACCCACACTCACACTGCCTTCCACACACACAGACAAGAATCTTACAAATGATTTTGCTTTTTTTAAGTCACTTGTACTTGCCAAGCAGATTCAGGACGCTAGTCTGGACTTTGCCTTCTTTTACTTCATTCTTCTGTGATGTACCTGTTTGTCAGGCACACAGTGTTTTTGGGGATTATTATATAGCACCATTTATTTATTCATTTGTGCATTTTTATATAACAGCAAACATTATCCAAAGGTTCTAATGCGCTTTAAGTAGAACTAGGTCATCAGTGAGACACAAGATTACTTTATCTTAAGATGTTGCTACATGTAAATAAAGTAAAGACATTAAAGTGTGGGAGAAATTGCAACAGCCGTAATATTTGTATAACAGAATGTGGACTGGCGCCAAATGTAAAACAAGTCTAATGAGAGGAAGTAGAGAGGGACACTGAAGTAAACGAGGCCGGAGGCAGGAATTGAAGAAAGGAATATTTATTCATGTGAACCGCTGCACCCACGACCGGACGCTCACGCCACACACCAGGACCTCCAACAACTGAATAACGTTCTTGGAGTCCTGGCATGCCGCGTCCTGCATCCGAACGTAGAATGGCATTCATACAATGCACAGAGCGTGCAGACATTTCTCGTGACACCTCGGGCCAGAACATGAGCACCATGGTGTCAATAACAGTGACATACTAGAACATCTTCCCCCTTATAAAGAAAGAAAACAAAATAAGTGAATAAAAAAAACAAACATGCAGTACTTCAATACATCACAGCCATTAAATTTCGATGGTAATTTCCTGCATCGTGTCTCCAATATAGATGAGGAGGCCAAAGCATCACTATTCGACGCAACTGAAATGGAGTCAGAAACACTTCTGTGATTAGAACGTAAATCAGAAACTGGAGAAGTATCAGAAACACTTCTCTGATTAGAACGTAAATCAGAAACTGGAGTAGCATCTCCTCCATGTACAGTAATATTTACAAAATGAATCCAATCAGAATCATCTAGATCACGATTGTACAGATTGATCAAAGAATCAGCTCGGGAGTCAGAAAGCAAAACAAGTGATCTCTGATTCCACCAGCCCTTTTTACCAAGAAGAGCTGAACTTTTACTAACACCAGCGACTCGAACAGTAGGAGAAAACTTTGACGAACCCTTAACGACCGTTTAGGATTCTTTGAGAACCCAATTACCAACTTTGAGCGACATAGAATTAAAGTGTTTGCCAGCATCATGCAACGATTTCATCTGAGATTGTTTATTAGCAACCCTGAGAGATATTTTTTTGTCACGATGAAGATCAACACCCTGTTTCTAAATCAACCAATTCGGAAACAAATTGGTATGAGGAGTTCTGTTTCTCAACAGAGAAAACAGAGAAACACCTGTTGTGCAATGAGGAGACAAATGGTAAGACCAAATCTTTGACTCTAAAAAATCTTGAACATCATGTCGTGACAAAATTGCAGTCTGAATGGAATCTTTCACTAGTCTATTGGCTCTTTCCACAAAACCATTAGAGGTTTGGTGGAAAGGGCTACTTTTAAATGTTTATTATCACAATCAGTGAGAAATGAGGTGAATCTTTGAGAAACAAAGTGGGTGCCATTATCTGAGACTAGAACAGAAGGAAATCCTTCTACAGAAAAACATTTCTTTAAAAACACTATGACATTGGAAGAAGAAGGTGCATCACAAAACATGTGATAAATCCACTTAGAGTGGTAATCAATTAGCAAAATTATATATTTAATGTCATGAGGCAAAAGATCATAGGGACCAGAGAAATCCACAGCAACTTTCTCCCACGGCTTCGTGGGAAAAGGAACTGGGTGCAAAGGGGTATTGATAAGCTTCCACTTTTTGTCCGACAATAAACATTCAGCACAAGAGTCTATGTGAAATTTCACTTGAGTTTCTAAGGATGGCCACCAATAATAAGTCTTAATGAGCTGAGAGGTTTTGGAAATGCCTAAATGGCCTTGGTGAGCAAATTTGTTTATGTCATTCCTGACATCAGAGGGCGGAACAAATAAATCATTCCGAGGAACCAAATTATTAACAAGGAACAACTCAGAAGAAACCATCGCAAAAGCTTTCAACTCACTAGATAACTTCCTATTTTCTGGCCACCCTTTAACAATATAGTTCGAAACCAATTTAAGATTCTCATCCTTTTCTTGCGCTTTTAACCATGATTCTTCAGTGATGCTAGAAAAGGAATTAATAGCATCAAGGGTTGCAATGACACAGTCTGTGTCTCTGTAATTCCTAAATTTTTCAATGGCCCAAACACAAGCAAGAGCCTCGCGCTCAATAGTACTGTAATGAGTTTCAGAAGGTTTCAACATCCTCGAAGAAAATGCAATGGTATGGTTATTGCCTGAAACCCATTGGCCCAGACCTGCACCCAAACCAGTAAGACTTGCGTCTACCATGATAAAGCATTTATAGGAGTGATGAAAAGGATGAAGAGCAAGGGCATCAATAATGAGATGCTTGACTTGGGTGAAAGAAGACAAAACTTCTTCAGACCAGTCAAATTTCGATCCTTTGCGTAACAGAGCACATAGTGGCTCCACTGTCGGGGCATAACCTTTTACGAAACGTGCGTAATACTCGGAAAGCCCAAGAAAGGAACAAAGGGAATCTTTATCCTTAGGGGGAGAGGCATGGCTAATAGCTTTAATTAGAGAAGTTTTCGGCTTAATACCCTCTGAGGAGAGTGTATGACCCAAATATTCAAAACTTTGAGTACCAAATTTTCACTTTTCAACTCTAATTGTCATACCTGCATCACTAAGTTTGCTGAGGACAGAGCTTAAATTGTTTAAATGCGACTCCCAATCATCAGCAAATACCAATTTATCGTCTTGATAGGCCTGGACACCTGGAATGTTCCCGAAAAGATTGTCCATGATTTTCTGAAAGACGCTGGCTGCGGAAGCAAGGCCAAAGGCAATTTGAAATATTTAAAGACACCAAAAGCTGTGAAAAATGTTGTGAGTTCTTCAGAATCAACTGTCAGGGGCACCTGATGGTAGGCTGACCAAGATCAATTAGTGAAAAAAATGTGCCCCTCCCAAATTAGCTAGAAGCTCATGTATTTTAGGGAGGGGGTGGCAATCAATGAGTATGTTTTTATTCAGAGTGCGTAAGTCTGCACACAATCTGACCTCACCATTTTGTTTACGAACAATCACGATGGGAGAAACCCACTCAGAGGAGTCAGAAGAAGCGATTACACCCTCATCACATAGAGCGTTAAGAACAGACTTGAGTTCGTCTTTTGCACTGATTGGAACTTGGCGAACCTTATGCACACAGGTTGGGCATTAGATTTCAATCTAATCTGATGTTGGAAACCCTTAACCGTTCCCAATTCCTTCGAAAATAACTTAGGAAATTTATCTAAAACTTTTTTGATATCAGAAGAATGGTCTGCAAGTAATAAACACTGAGTATTGGGAATTAAGTCATCTCTAGAACCAGCAGGAATATACCCTTGGGGAGGATCACATAAAGAAATGGGATTGTCAGAACCTGGGATAAGACGTAAACCCATTTTCGCAAGATCTTGCCAGCCTTTGATATTGCGTCCATTGACTGCAACATACATTTTCGTAAAAATTGACATCCCCAAACATTCAAGTCGATAATTAAAATAACCAAGCATATCAATGTCGAACTCGCCAAAAGCCTTTGGGTTGACATCCCTTGGAGATAATAAAATGGAATATTTCCATTTGTCGTGAAACATGACATCAGAAAGGATGTTTAAGGAAGAACCTGAATCGGCCATAATGGGGATTTCAATATTGCCAAAGAATGCAGTACCCAAAGGACCCTTGACGTGTTGAGACGTGGAAATAAAATTACACTCAATGGACACCACCATATCTTGAAAGTGATCAGAACAGTCATCAACAGAATCGGAGTAATTAACACAATTGACTCTCGTGGTTTTCTTCGAAGATCTACACAACCCTTGAAAGTGACCCATCTTCTTGCAAAGAATACATTTTTTACCAATAGCCGGACAATTGGGGTAATTACTCAGATGTGACTTAGATCCACTACGAAAACAATAGGTACTCTTTTTAACAAATTGTTTGAAGGATCTCTGTGCATAAACAGCATTAACAGATTCAATTTCTTGAGAAGGGGCCTTGACAGAATTAATTGGGTGTTCTTGCTGAAGTACTTTCGAAGTAACAGTAGACCTTTCGATACTTTTTGCAATGTCTATTGTTTCTTGAAGCGATGGTTTTCTACAACTAAGAAGTCGCTGTTGAATTTTTCTTGAAAAACAAGCAAAAACAAACTGATCGCGAATGTAAACTTCAGGATCGTTCTCAAATTCGCAGGTTGAAGCGAGAATTCGCAATTGTTCGATATATTCCTCCACCGATTCATCTTCACGCTGTTTCCTCTTAAAGAAATTATGCCTTTCAAGCATTATGTTCGGTTCTTGATCATAGTGTCTAGCAAGGCGTGAAAGAGCTTCTTTATAGGAGTCCCAGTGGTCAGCATCACCAGGGGAAGTGGGAAATGTGTGCAAGTTCTCGAAAACGTGTTGTACAGCAAGGCCAAGACAACCATGTAAAATTGCAACTTTGTGTTCTGGCGAAAACTTAGTAGCATCAATGGCCACAATATGATTTTCAAATGCCTTAATCCATTGTCGCCATGGAATGACGGGTTTTCCAGGATGTTGAAGAAAAGGCGGTGGTTGTGCAACTTGTTGAGTAGATGCCATGACTGACACAGCAAGTGATAAAAAGGAACCAGTATAAAATAAATACTTTCACGCACAATATTAAGCGAAAAATTTTGGAAGTATAAACATAAACATCAAAACAGGAATATGTTTAAAATGTATATAAGTTAAAACAATACGAAATGCAAACCGCAATAAATATGAAGTATTCCATTAAACAATATTGTCCCAATTTTTTTTTTTTAAATGAAAGGTGTGCCTGTCACCGTGATGATGTGCAGGCAGGGTTGAAGAAATTAAAACATATTAAAGCTTGCCAGTTTAAAAAGGTGTGCCTATCACCGTGTAAAAGTGCAGGCTGAACAATACCTTGAAAGCGAAAAAAGCTGTGATCGGCTTGAAAGATTGTTCGGCGTGGAGCGTTGCCAAGGAAACCCAGCAAAATGGCTGTGTTGCCCACCTGACGTGGACGCGACAGCATTGAAACGACAACAGAATAGAAGCAACCGAGAAACACTGGTAACCAGGGGCGTGGCCACTGAGAGGTCAATGACGTGGGCCGGTAACTAGGGCGAATGCACGGGGGAAACAGTGACGTAGGGCAGCCCTCACCAAATACGAGGAACCGATACTCCTGAAGAATCACGGGAACTGCAATCACAGGAAGAGTAGAGAAATGGTGAAAGAATTCTGTTCCCATGAAATACGAAGGAGGACGGTTCCGATGGATGAGAAGTCCGCCAAATCCAAAGAAAAGTGAGTCGGTGGGTGCAGCTGTGGGGTAAGTTCCTCGTCGCCAAATGAAGTGAACGAGGCCGGAGGCAGGAATTGAAGAAAGGAATATTTATTTATGTGAAACGCTGCACCCACGACCGGACGCTCACGCCACACACCAGGACCTCCAACAACTGAATAACGTTCTTGGTGTCCTGGCATGCCACGTCCTGCATCCGAACGTAGAATGGCATTCATACAATGCACAGAGCGTGCAGACATTTCTCGTGACACCTCGGGCCAGAACATGAGTGTGATGGTGTCAATAACAGTGACATACTACAGATACCTCAAGGCACTGATCAGTGTAGAGACTAACTCAGAGAGGTAACATCCTAAAAAGAGATCACAGTGCTGTGAGGGCAGAGACCAGTTTAGACACGAGGTGTGTGTGTGTGTGCGTTCCTCTCTCTGCTGGCAAGCACTTTCTCTAAACCATTACACTGCAAATTAAATTAAATATAACTCCATTCAATCAAGGTTCATTTATCAAATGCATCACACCTCACCTAGGAATGAAAGTGAAAAAATGAGGGTCCCTTACACCTTCCTCAGCCATTCGGGCTCAGTCTCTGCCTTTTAAGGTGCAGGGATAGTGTTTTTAAATGCATTTGTGTTTAATTTACTTTGTAGAGTTGTGTTCCTCCTGAGAAACAATATCAAGTGATCTGAATGTACAGGCGAAAGGTACCAGGAGGCTGAAAGTCTGTGTTATGGCAGGGGGTAAGCCTGTGAAGCCGCCCTGGCCTCCTCTGTCCCTGGGGGTTGCAGACAGAAAATCCAGCACCGTCGCTTTTTAACTTACTGTGTCATCCAAGTTCACCCTATTCGAGTGTGTTAAACGGAGACAGATTCAGGAAACATACAGCACACATCATACACAGAGCGAAAGCAGCTCCAAGCTTCTGCAGTCGGACTTTCTTCTTGATAACACCTGAGTACAACAAGTATCTGCAATGCAATAGGTCATGCATTTACGTGAGTTTAAGCTATTGGCTTTGTAAATAACAATGCCTTTTATTTAAGTTTTTAAAACAAAAACAAAAATAAAAGGCTTCATTTACAATGTCGATCGCTTAAACTTGCGTAAATGCGAGACCTATTACATTGCAAATGCTTGTTATAACTGCGGGTGCTCGGCACCGGCGGGATCCGGCCCACTTAAAGCCCTGTCTCCAACCTTCATTCACACCGGAACACACTCCCCACCTTCACGCACATAGGTGCACCCCGTCTTCCTACAGACAAGCTATTCACCTGACGCTCACAAAGAAACCCCTCACGGAAACATCACCTAGCCCTTCGTTTATAACGGCACACACCCGCACCCTGAAATCACACAGACAAAAATCCACGCCTGACCTCCAAGAGACACAATCATCCCCTTTGCAACTACACAGACGCACCCATCCATCGTCCTACAGGGAAGGCTCACCCATCACCCTGCAGGGCAGCCATTAATCACCCTCCATGGCAGGCTTGTCCATCACCCTGAAGGACAGTGTAGGCTTATCAATCACCTTGAAGAACAACGCTTGAGACAGGAATGAAAGGTGTAGTAGGTTTATTCCAAAGGAGAAACAGGACCCATCCAAGCCACAGCCAGCCAAAGTAACAGCCACAGCCAAACTGAGTCAGAGTAAAGGATATTCAAATAATGACATTCTAACACATAACGTCACCATTGTCCAGGTGTCATGGTTACAATGCTACCATAACACACAAGATAACGCACACCTTCCCCGTTAACACAGAGAGGAAAGATGTTTAAGAGAAAAAAACACATATAATAAAAACAAGTAATTAAGAACCATACTCTTTTAAATACCCCGGCTTCTTAACAACCCTAGCAGATTTCCGTGGAGAGACAGACAAATAATTTTCTCTAGATGTGGGCTGCTCACTTGAAGTAGGACCAGAACACACAGAAATTCTTCCTAAATTCCACATTCTGTGATCCTGAGTAAGCATGGGCGGATTTCGCGGATCCACGATCCGCGGATTTGCGGATTCGCCAATCCGCAAAATCCGCGGATTCGCGGATTTTGCGGATTTTTTTAATGGGGGGGTCTTCTGTGCGAGTTCAAGTGCCTCTCGTGAAAGTCAAGGATACAAAGGCCTCTATCCAGCATCACAGCTGATTTTGGACGGTAGATTTGGGAAGAAGGCACACCTGCCCAGCCTTGACGACGCTCACGATTATTTTTGGGCTGATGAATGAGTCTCTGAATTTGAGCTTCAACTAGTTCCAGCGACCATGTGTGTGTTACTATGCAATCGCACCGATGTGCGCAGGGGTCCCTTGAGTGACCTGTCCATCCATCATCTTCCTGTAATTATTTTAGGATGGCGCCGGCAAGCTGCCAGCGCCATCCTAAAATAGTTACTACATTAGCTTCACCAATAGATAAAATAAAGCAGGTGCTCGAGCACCTGCTTTATTTTGTCTATTAGTGCTTCCTGTGCTTCCTGCTGAAGCTAACTTTGTAACTATTTTAGGATGGCGCTGGCAGCTTGCCGGCGCCATCCTAAAATAGTTACAACAACAACTTCAAGCTTTAAGGCTTGAACTTTTGCCCCCCGAATCCGCCGCTCGCGGATCCGCGGATTGTCGGTAAATTCGCAGGAGTTCGCTGATTGCGGATTTACCGAAAATCCGCGAAATCCGCAAGCGGAACGGATTTTGCGCTCACGCTTAATCCTGAGTCCTCACAGCATTTTTGAAGACTTTAACAACGTACATAGGCTTTCAGAATTTAACTTTAGTGCCAGGGAGTTTAAAAACCACCCTATCACCAACATTTACTGCTGTATCTTTAGTAGATTTCCTGGCATCAAAGTTCAACTTCCTTGTCAGACATTTATCTTCTTCTCTCTTCCTCCACTCAACTGCACTCTTTAGAGGTGTGGAGCTAGAAACAGTCTCCTCTAGACGTCTTACCGATGAAGGTTGAACTGGAGTACCAGGGGCTCTACCTTTGAAGAGAACTAAAAGAGACTAACCTGTAGAACTGTGAAAACTGACCCTATAGTCCTCAATTTTCTTTAAAACTTGTTCCTTCCAATTATTCCCAGCATTTTTAGCCCAGAAAATGGTTTCTTTAATCAGCCTACTAAACCTTTCCACCATTCCGTTGGTTTCTGGATGGTAAAGGGGACATTTTTTATGTTTTATGCCTCGATTCTTCAAAACGGTTTCCATTTTTTTAGATACTAGCTGTACTCCATTGTCTTTTAGAATAGATGCAGGGTACCCTTTTCTAGCCATGAGGATTTCTAGAAATGTAACTACTTGGACAGTTTCTATGCTAGAGGTCAAATGAACCTCTGGCCACATAGAAAACAAATATAAAAGAACCAAAATGAAAGTTTGCTGCCCATTGGAATGAGCGGGACCTACAATGTCTGAAGCTAATTCCTTCCGAGGCCTACGAGGAAGCTCCCTGATAACCATTGGTTGTAATCTGACAAGTTTTGATTTATCCAGTATTATAGGTATCTTTCATAGATTCACATGCCTGAATCATTCCCCGTCGTCGCGGTGGGAGTCCCCGGTACATAAAAAGATTAATGTCATATAGACATATACATAGTAATAGGCCAGAGGCCTCTCATTAGTAACATATCCATGTCCTTTTGTAAAAAGGACCAAACTTTGGCCAAGAGCCAATCAGATATCACCACCCTCTAGAACCTTCCTGGAAGGAGCCCTAGTCCCTCAGATTTTCTACCGCACGTCGTGCTAAGGGAGTCTCCTCTGAGCTCTGCTCAGTTTTTCTGGTATTCTTTACCTTTTCCAATCTTTTTCTGTCAGAAATTGTTCTCTGTGAGGAGTTCTTCAGTTGAACATGGCTGGCACTCGTAAAAAAGGGCTATTCAGACCCTTTGCCTCTTGTGAAAAATGAGGCTTCATGTTGATGACAAACATGAGGACTGCCTTTACTGTGTCTACCCTGACCCCTCTGCGAAGGATTGCAAGGTCTGCCGCACATTTTTCGACCAAAACTCCGAAGGACAGAGAGGGACGCCTGCTGCTCTGGCTCCAGAGACTTAAGGACAAGGACCGGGTTGTCTCTTCAGGAGAGAGTGAGTGTTCCATCAAAAGTACGCATTCCTCTCCCAAAAGGCCTAGAACGTCCTCCCCAGGACCATCTTTGGAGCCACCTCAAAAGAAGACGCCCAAGTCTTCAGAGGTTCGTTCAAAGGCCATGCCTGAGAAGGTTTCTCTTCAGGATACTACCTTCAAAAAGCCTTTCATAACATCTTCAGTGGTGGCTGTAACAACGTCGACGACAACAATCTCCACATCAATGGCATCATCGTTCTCCTCAACGTCGACAAAACAGAAATCATCGTCGACGACTAAAGCCCCATCGACGTCGATGAAACCTTCTTCAGTGCCGCCGAAATCCTCGTCGACGACAGTGAAGCCTCCGTCGACAGTTCCATCGTCGACAAAGCCGTCGGCGAAACCATCGATGAAACCATCGACGTCGACACCAGCGTAGACGAGAACGAAGCCGTCGACTAACAAAACACCGTCGACGACGCTGCCGCCGACAGTTCCATCGTCGACGAGGACGCCGCCGTCGACGCCTGCTATAACCGTCGACGTTCCCCCGTACGGTCCACGAGCTCGTCGACAACAGGCTCACCTTCTTTGAAGTACTCATACACACACTTCAGGATAACTACGCGTACTTTGACGCCAAAATTGACGTCACCAAGTAGAGTCCAGCCACTGCCACCGGTTCATTTGTTGGACACTGAGGATTCTGAGAATGGCTCACTGTTTCAGACAGCTACCAACCCATCAGAACTTAACATTAAAATCCATGAAAGTTCTGAGTGTGAAGACCTGGATCAGGAAGGAATAGATTTCCAGGAGGAAGATCGCTCAACTCCTCCTCCACCTTCACAACCTATGGTATGTCTTCCAGCATCCATAGTGACGGATTTACAATTTCTCATTGCGGATTATAAGCAGCGGTTTCCTTCCAATCCGCCTCCTCAAGTAGAGCCGCAACCACAACTTGTGACACCTACCCCTCCACCTTGAACTAGGCCACCTCCGCTGGTCATTCGACTGGATACTGCTTATTTACCTCCTTTACCGTAGTCTGATGACGAAGAGGAAGGAGGAGCACAAGACGAGGAGGAACAGCAAGAAGAAGGAGAACTGCAGGAAGACAAATGGAAATGAATATGTTATTCCAGATCCGGCTTCCCCTGACGAAGCACAGGCAGACTCGCCTCTGGAAGACATTGGAGGGTTCCATAACATCTTGGAAAGGGCTGCTTCAAGATTCAAGATCCAAATGACCACGCAACCTCAGGATTGCTTCCTGTATGACTTTAAAGAGCCATTTCAAAAGGCTGTGAGATATTTGGGTACTATCCCAGAAGACCAAAAAAGGGGAAGCAAAAAAGATTCTCCTTGAGGGCGAACGTTCAGCCTCGGAGATGATCGACGTGGCGATGGATATCGCCTCCACAGGATTCAGACAATTGGCAGGGGCTGCGGTCCTAAGGCGCCAAGGATGGCTTAAGGCCACATCTTTCCGACCGGAAGTGCAGGCCAAGATATTGGACATGCCGTATGATGGCCAGCTATTGTTTGGAAAAGACATAGACGAGATGCTGCAAGGTATCAAAAAGGATACTGATACAGCGAAAGCCCTAGGTACTCTCCAGTTCAGAAATACTTCCTTTCGGGGCTCCAGAGTAAGAGGACAACCTTCAAGAGGTAGCTATCAGGGGTACGAATCATCGTACAACTCAAACCAGCATTACAAACCCCAGTACCCTTATTGATGATTGGTTGTAAGTCAACCTTATAGACCAGCTATCCTAGTAGCGTGGATACGAGCAGTCTAAGGCTAAAGACTCGAGAGGGCGTGTTAAGCCAGCTGTTATACCACATATACCCCTTGAACACCAAGTGAAAGGACACCACACAAGTGTTATGAAAATAAACAGTTATTTATTTAAGATCACAACAGCCCTGTACTCTTTATGAGGACAGGGTACTAAGCACAAACCAAAACTCTTATAAAAATACTTAAGTTAGCACAGTATATACAAATGCCCGAGGGGCACGGAAAACCATATACTTGAAAAGTGGAATGCGAAATTACTAGCAGGTAAGTACAGTACTAATAGCCTTTGGAATCGCTAGGACTTGACTATAGAATCGTTAGATTACTTCTAGGAGACCCAGGGGACTCGGGTGCAGTGTGTGCACTCTCACGCGAGATGCGGGACAAAGTCTATGGTAGCTAGGAATTGCAAAGTTAGTGTTCTCGGGCGAACCCGACCTGGTAGGAAGAAAACGAAAGTAGATTCTGACCCTTGGATACTGAGGCTATGCTGGGGCACCGAAATGCCGAAGTTACCTAGCCCAGGGGCTGCAGCTGCATAGGACTCAAAGGACGTCGGGAATCCTCGTTGACGGACCAGGAGCCTGGAAGAAAGAAGTTGCTGGCAGGCGACCAGTGAAGAAAGTTCGGTGGATCCAAGCCTGGATCGATGGAAGATGACACCTGAAAGCAGAGAGGACCAAGTTCGAGACTACTAGCCAGTAGTCAGTGGGCACCAGGAGGGCACCGGATGGTAGCCACCTCGACAAGGCGTGTGGGTGACGCTGGGCTCGGAGATCTCACGGACCAGGAGGCGTTGTCGGCGACCAGGAAGGAGGATTGAGCTGTCCCACGAAGATAGAAGCTGTCGGCGTCGCTGGACCCAGGATTGGGCAACAAAGCCTTGGCAAATTCAAGCCCACGCGGTGGACCTAAAATGGCGTCTGGAGTGGACCAGGAGGGTCCGGGGTGCCTCTCTTCAAGAAGGAAGCAAGGGCCAGTCTGGAGCAACCAGACCAGCAGCAGTGATGTCGTCGGGCGTCGTTCAGAAGGCCACAAGCCAGCCGGCTAGTAGCCAAACAACGCGGTGCACAGCAAACAACAGAAGGGCCCCACGCAGATCGTGGAGATGCAGGGAGGCTGACCTTGGGTGCTGGAGCTGCGCAGGGTCGGGGCTTCTCGGACCCCAAAGCACTCACCCGTGGAGGACACGGTGGGCTTGCAGTAAAGATGTCGTGCAGTCTTGGCGATCGTCGGTCCCTCGAGGTCTCGTCGCACTCACGGTTCTCAGCTTTGCTGTAGAGGTGAGTAGAGGTCAGAGGTGCCAGGGAAGCCGGGTCTCGTCGAGCTGGGTCGTCGGATTCGTGATGAAGGACTTGCAGCAGACCGCAGTGTTCTTTAGGATGGTGCCTGCGGATGCAGGGTGACTACTCCTTAGCCACAAGGGAGAATCTTGATGAAGAAATCTTGAAGTCCTTTCGCAGAAAGTCGTGTCTTGATTCCAAAGATGATCTAATTTGAACAGGGGGCCCGCTCCCATCTTTATACTAAAAAAGGGGGCTGACCCGGTGACTAGGTCCTGCCTATGGGTGGGACTAGGAGGGGGGTGGTTACACCCCTCTGCCATGCCGGACTTCCCCAGGCCAGGGGCTGGTGTGCCCCTGGAACTGGTTCAGACCGGCCTGTGCGTAGTGAGCACCGGGGTGCCACTCAGCAGTCACCTTCCTGTAAAGCCCTGCCTACCCAGGATACACAAAACCATGTCTGGGACGGTGCTAGCACCGCCCCGGACAGGAAACCCTTTGTCCAGGCCTCCCTCGCTGGAAGGACTCCCAGCAGCAGGAGGTCAGACTCATGTCTGTGGTGGCAGCATCCATTTTGTGGAGCTGAGGCTTCAGTTAACTTTAACCGGGGTTCACAGTTACATACATGTCGTGTCCCTCTAGAAGGGTGGAATGCTAACCCCGTCGCCAGAATTGGCGAGGGGTTAGTATTCCAATTCGTATGACACCTTACTCGACATGTTTTGATAAAGCAATACCAAAGTTAGCATTTAACCGCGAGGATTATAATGCACTTAAGAGTATATGGTATGCGATATCATGGAACAGCTATTAGGACTTGGTTCCGCAAGCTGCAGACAGGCTCAGCTCATGCCAGAGCACCATCTCACACGATTCCAAGCACTCTGCCTTCAGGATTGTCAAGGCCTGCCATAGGAGTGACTGATAGGAATCTGTGTGCCCATTTTAGGGTTAGATATAGGTATACTACACCTACAGCAAAGGGTGATTACACGACTTTGCCCCAGCTGTCATGCAGCCAGTTGTGTCAAATTTAGGAGGCCAGCCAGGGGTGGCATAATACATGCTGCAGCCCCTGGCAGCCCTGGGTACACCTATGCCCTGAGTTACAGGGTCTGATAAGGTGGCCCAGTACCAATTGGTAAATGCACCTAGGGTACATGGAATCCATTTTACAGAGAGAGCAGTAGGCCTGGGGTCCTGATTGGCAGGGCCCCAGGTCGACTATGTCAAAAACCAGCTAAAACACAGGGCAAAAAGTTGGGGGCAACCATAGTCAGGAGGTACCTTCCTACAATCACCACAGATGCTTCATTGGAGGGATGGAGTGCGTTTCTGCAGGAACTCCAGATCAACGGGCTATGGTCTCGGACAGAAAAACAGCTGCACATCAGCCTTCTCGAATTGAGGGCAGTCTACCTGGCACTAAGAGCATTCCTGCCCCGGATCAAGGATTCCCCAGTGCTTGTGAGAACGGACAACACCACCACAATGCACTATCTGAACAAACAAGGGGGAACTCGATCTCTGACGCTATCGCTAGAATCTCAACGTATTTGGAAATGGCTACTTCAAAACTACATTTCTTTACGGGCAGAGTATGTCCCAGGGGCAGACAATACCCTGGCAGACTCTCTAAGCAGACAACGCTCCACCTGCCACAAGTGGGAGCTGGATCAACATCTTCTCAACACCGTATTTTTCCATTGGGGCAAGCCTCACCTGGATCTGTTTGCGACACAACTCAACGCAAAATGCCAATACTACGCAAGCTGGCATCCCCAGAAGGGGTCTCTCGGAAATGCATTTTCCATCGCATGGTGCAACGTCTTTGCTTACGCATTTCCTCCATTTGCCCTGATTCCCAGGGTTCTCAGGAAAATGAAGGCGGAGCATTGCACCCTAATCCTGATAGCCCCGGCGTGGCCACGCCAACACTGGTTTACGGAACTTCACCTCCGGTCGCTGGAACCGCCAATTCCATTCAGGCCAAGCCCGACTCTCCTGACAATAAACCACGGGCAAGTCCAACATCCGGATCCACAATCTCTCAAAATACCGGCTTGGCTCCTGAGTACAGAGAGTTCCAGAACGTAGACATTCCTCAAGAATGCAGGGTAGTCTTGGCCCGGGCTCGTGCCGACAGTACCAACAAGAAGTATTCCCTGAAGTGGAAAAGATTCTGTATATTCTGTAAGACGAACAGGATACACCCATTTGAGTCTTAGCCGGCACAGATTCTGCCTTATCTGCTTCAGTTGGCTAACTCGGGGGTGGCCCACGCCTCAATAAAAGTTCACCTGGCGGCTATATCTCGGTATAGACCTTCTTCGTCTGGTGCTTCTCTCTGGTCCATTAGACTGATCAAGCAGTTTCTGAAAGGATTGTTCAGGACTTTCCCCCCCAGTGAGGGCTTTGCCACCTACCTGGCAACTCAACATTGTACTGGCTCAGTTAATGAAACATCCCTTTGAGCCAATACACAAAGCCGACATCAAATATCTGTCATGGAAAGCAGCTCTCTTACTAGCGCTCACATCAGCAAGGAGAGTGAGTAAGCTCCAAGCCTTCTCCATTCAAGACCCTTTCTTACAGTTCAAAGAGGACAGAGTTATCTTAAGAACTAATCCTAAATTCATACCAAAGGTTCCATCCAACTTTCATCTGAATGAACCTATAGTTCTGCGTTCCTTCTTCCCGAATCCAAGCACCGCAGCAGAAAGGTCTCTCCATTCCTTAGACCTAAAGAGATGTCTGAAGTTCTACATCCATAGAACAGAACAATTTCGGAAATCCAACCAACTATTTATTGCCTTTAGCAGGCCCTGGAAAGGTCTTCCATTAACAAAGCAGTCCATTTCGGCAGCCATTACTTTCTGCCCCAAGCAGGCAGGACATCCTCTGCATTCTAAAGTCTCCAGTATAGCGGTCTCCACCTCTATGGCGCTCTTCGCTGGAGTACCCATCATCGACATATGCAGAGCGGCGACATGGAAGACACCTCATACGTTCACCAAGCACTACTGCTTGGATTCAGAACTGATGAAGGATGCAGCGGTGGGTCAAGCGGTACTCCGCCATCTATTTCACTAAAGGTGAGCCTTCTTCCTTTCATCCCTCCATCCTATTACCTTCTTGCACATCTCTCTATGTTTATAGTATCTTATTACTTGCTGTATTTCATGATTGATATTCTGTTATCAAGTGATTTTACATGTTGTTCTATACGAAATGTGCTGGTTATTGCTTGCTACTCTGATTCAGGCATGTGAATCTATGAAAGATACCTATAACACTGGATAAGAAATGAGTTACTTACCTGTAACTGCAATTATCCAGTATTGGTATCTTTCATAGATTCACATGCAACCCACCCGCCTCCCCTGGAAGGGCTCACCCGGGTTCTCTCAGTAGGTACTACTTAGCACTGTGCTTACGAAAATCTGAGGGACTAGGGCTCCTTCCAGGAAGGTTCTAGAGGGTGGTGATTTCTGATTGGCTCTTGGCCAAAGTGTGGTCCTTTTTACAAAAGGACATGGATATGTTACTAATGAGAGGCCTCTGGCCTAATACTATGTATATGTCTATATGACATTACTCTTTTTATGTACCGGGGACTCCCACCCCGACGACGGGGAATGATTCAGGCATGTGAATATATGAAAGATACCAATACTGGATAACTGCAGTTACAGGTAAGTAACGCATTTCTTTTCACTTGTAGCACACACCATGCAATCCCTTATAATCATTTCCACCTGTATGTCCATTCCAGGCCACCAATAAGAGGATTGGAACTTCTCTTTAGTCCTAGACATACCAGAATACGATTTATGAGACAAATCCACCAAAATTTCCCAAAATTCCAACGGCGGTATCAACCGTGTGCCATGTACCAGCATCCCATCACACACTGCCAATTCATCTTTG
Source organism: Lissotriton vulgaris (assembly GCF_964263255.1). Classification (NCBI taxonomy): domain Eukaryota; kingdom Metazoa; phylum Chordata; class Amphibia; order Caudata; family Salamandridae; genus Lissotriton; species Lissotriton vulgaris. Next base: position 1,479,077,279 of record NC_141694.1, read on the forward strand.
ATCCCCCAAGACTTGGAAGCCTCTACAGACACATATTTTTTTATATTCCAACCACTGCGAATGAGACCCATTACCTCAGTCAACACCGGATCCAATGATAACTTATGGTGCCACTGACATTCATCAATGATTCCTTCACTCACTACACATACATGAAAATCACTCTCTGTTACGATGCAAGTCCTCAGGATTGGTTGGTGCATAACAGGTTCCACCACTTGATCTACCACAGCCTGAATGCCATTATAGCACAGTTCATTGGGAGGATCAAGTGAGGGAGGGAAAGGAAGGGAACAGCGAGGAGGGAGATCTGAAATGACTAAACACAAATATTAATACCTTCAGGTGCACCCCCGTATCTTATCCCTATGGCAATAGTATACCCTGTAGTAATACCTGTAAAACAAAGAATAATGGCATCTATATATATCCTACAGACTGGATTGTTGTACCCTCAGGATGCGTTGGGGTGAGGACGATATACTGCAGAGGAAGATATAGGACACAGAAAAAAGACTATGAATCACCAGGTTGTTACCTTCTTGAAGTAATGTATGATCGAAGAGAACTCTACATACCCATTCAGGGGTATTTGTCTTATCCATAAAGAACCCAAATAATGTTGCATCCAAGATAGGTTAATCACAATCCGCCTGTATTGCAAGGTCATAGGGTAAAGCAAAAACTGAATAAGCAGTGAGTCAAGTACCTGTGATTTGTTCCAGTGTTCAAAAGTTACCCAGCGATACTTGATGAGATAACCTGTATTCCCAAGGAAAACCAAAAAAACGTCCTCTGCATGTACTCTGTGCTCCGAGTACTCCAACAGAGGACCTTGTGAAAGTAATAAGCATCAGACAATACCGTCTGAATATGCTATGGTATAGTATCGTCCTTGGCACGAGCGCTGGTATAGCTGCTCTACCAACGGAGGACAAGGACTTCTAAAGCAAACAAACGTCCTCCGCACGATCGCTGAAATAGCTGCTCAGCCAACGGAGGACACAGACTTGTCTTTAAAGGAAACACACGTCCTCCGCACTAGCGCTGGTATAGCTACTTTGCCAACGGAGGACACAGATTTTCAAGGCAAACAAACGTCCTCCGCATGAGCACTGGATTAGCTGCTCTGCCAGCGGAGGACACGGAATAATGAAGCGGGCGCATCGCTTTCAGGGATCCACGAAACAGGCTTACCTAAGCCAACAGGACAAGTACACGCCATCCACGACCAAAGAACAGGTAGCAAGAATATCCAACGCTCTTCCTGGTTGTTCACATAGTTATATGGGCGGGTCCTTCTCGATGTTGTAGGACTCCAGGATTTCTGGGACATGTAGTTCCCTACCAACTTGACCCTTCCACTGATTTCGGCAAGTATCACAGTGGGCAGTTGTGCTCTAAAAGTATCTCATGACACTCTCACTCCAATCATCATCATCAATATCATCACTAGAACCATCTACTACTAGTCTAGAAAGTGTATCATGCACATTGTTCTCCCCCCCAGGGATATACCTGATTTCAAAGTCGTATTCTTGGACAGCTATGACCCATTTTCTGATCCTACTAGAGACTTGGTCAATCCCTTTTTTAGAAAAAATCTCACATAAGGGCTTGTGATCGGCCTTAACCAAGAATTTTGTTCCCCACAAAAATTCCTTAATTTTTTTGATACCTCAAAATACTGCAAGTGCCTCACGCTAAATCACATAATATCATGATTCAGGATCCTTAAGTCCTCGAGCGATGAACGTGATGGTTTCCAAACTGTTCTCACCCTCTTGTTGGAGTACCACACCCAGCCCCTTAACTCTGGCATTAGTGGTAACCACAGATGTTTTATAGGGATTAAAACTCTTGAGATTAGGAGCATCACTGAGTTTCTTTTTAAGAGAAACAAATTCTCAATTTCAATCTTCAGTCCACTTAACCTCAACACCTTTTTTTAAGAGCCCCCTCATGTTGGTGCAGTGCACAGCAAAACCCTCAATGAACTTATTGTAGTACTCAGCCATGCCGAAGAACTACATATGTTCCTCTCTAAATGATGGAGCTGCCAGTTGAGATATGGTGTTTACAAGATCTGATTTGGGAGCAATACCTCATCCAGAAAATGTGTGCCCCAAGTAATGAATGGAAGAAGTTGCAAACCGACAATTTTCTAATTTTATAGTAAGATTAGCAGCTTCAAGCTTACCCAAAACATCATAGAGGAATTTTTCATGTTCTTCATGATCTTTACCAAATACCAGAATGTCATCCTGGTAGACACAAACACCATTACACCCTTTGAGCACCCTCTCCACTGCACGTTGAAAGACATATGCCGCTGACACCAGGCCAAACGGCATGCTGATTAACCTAAAGGTCCCAAACGGTGTGATTAAGGAAGTAAGATTCCTTGAAGATTCTGCCAGATCAATCTGGTGGTAAGCAGAGGCCAGATCAATTGTACTAAGGATCTTGGCACCTCCTAACAATGCTAGTAGTTAGGTAGCGATATTTATCCACTACCACACACTTGTTAAGTTGCCTCAAGTCCACACACATTGTAAAGAACCATTTGCCTTGCGTGCAGCCACCACCGGAGCAAGCCAATCAGTGCTGGTGACCTCCTCAATTATTCCTCCTTCTTTAAGTTTCTCTAATTCTTTCTTCATCTCCTCTCTCACAGCCAAGGGTACACTTCTGACTTTGCCACTAGAAGGTTGTGAATTAGAACATAAAGGAATGTTCAATTTAAAGTCTTTAAGACAACCAAGTTCTCTAAAAACTTTAGGAAATGTTGTTCTAATGTGCTTTACAACATCATCAAATTCAAGATGAACGGCATGAACATTTTCTTTAAGGATGATGGGAGAAGAACTACTTGGGTCAAGCATGACACCTAAGTCACCCTGGTGGAACCAGCAGATGATGTGGTCACCCTTTCGAGAAGCATTCACTTTTCCAGATACATATTGCCCACCGTACTCAATAAGTCCCATAAAGTACCCACAAAGTGGTATGGGCTCACCTCCATAAGCTAAAAGGGCATATGTCTGGCTTGAGAAGAGTAACTTTCCCTACAAGTTTAGTTTGATAGAATGTTTTGGACACTATAGTGATCTTGGCCCCTGAATCAAAAAGTACTTTAGTATATTCACTTTCTACCTCTATTGTGTCTAGAGGACAAGTTTTTTTCCCATGAGAAACATTTTGCTGCCCATTGGAATCAATCTGAACGACAATTTATCTACACACAAAGTCTTCCTCTTGAATATCAGTTTCAAAGACTTAACATTAGACCCAAATAATTTAGTTTTACACACAACAGAAAGATGACCCTTTTTCTTGCATCATTGGCAAAATGCCCAAGTTTGTCACACCTAAAACATTTAGAACAAACGGCTTAGTTTTAGGTTTAACATTTCTATCACCTTTACATACAGTTTTATCACATTCTTTGATAACTTGTACAGAGACTTGCACATCTTTTTTTAATGTATCAACACACTTTAAAGAATGTTCAATCCTTTTGGCCACTTGTAACACTTTGTCTAAAGATGGTTCATCCCTAAGTCAGAGTTCTTCACAAACTTTTTCAATACTACACCCCAACATAAAATGATCTCTAATTCTCTCATCAAGCAGCTGATCAAATTTGCAAGAAGAGGCGAGTTTTCTGAGCTGGGTGACATACATCTCCACTGATTCACCATCATTTTGAAATCTCTTAACAAATTGGTACCTTTCAAGTATAATGCTTACTTTTGGTAGATAATGTTTATCTAATTTTAATACAGATCTCGCATTCATTTCGATCTCTGCTCTCTGCATCAGTAAGCTCAGGCAAGTGATCGAAAACATCTTGCCCCTCCGACCCAAGGCAATGTAAAAGGAGAGAAGTTCTCCTCTCAGCACTAAGGCGTACCCCACAAACTTTAGCATACCGCTCAAAAACCCTTTTTCTCTTTTTCCATTTGATAGCGGGTTCACCAGGTTCTGATAAAAAGAAGGGAGGAGCTGTCACATTTTGCTTGATAGCAGGCAGGTCGCTTCCCACGCCACCAGCTGCATCGTTTCCTCCCGCTGCCTTCCGCCGTTTCCGGCTCCTTCCTTCCCGCCGCTGTGGCCCGTCCCCCTGATCCCCATTGGCCACCCCGCTCCCGTCTCCCAGTTGCTCCTCCCTCCCTTTCCACCTCTTATGGAGGCTGCGCAGCGGCCGTGCCGCTGGCGCGCCAAAGGCAAGCCCGTCTGTGCCCGTCCGCGCTTGGACCGCGCCCAGCGCCAGAATCCCTGGACCCCGTGAACGCCACAACACCAGACTCCGCTACGACGCCAGCACCATCTACAAACTCAACCCCGGCCAAAACCACACCTCGCCCTCAGACAACTCATCACCGCACCCACCCACGCCGCCGGCCACACACTGGACCCCATCTTCTCCACAGGCCCCCACGTCGCCTTTGACCACACCACCGAACTCCACTTGACCGACCACCGCTGCCATTTCACCTTCAACAAACCAACCATGCACCACCGCACCCAACAGATGCCTCGCCGCTGCTGGAGCAAAGTCACCGAAGACCAGCTGATCGCCACCCTTGCCCAGAACCCACCCACCAACCCAGACACCGCAGCCCTCAACCTCAGATAGCGGATCGACGTCTGCGCCAACACTCTCGCCCAGCTCAAGAAACCCTCTAACAACCACACCAGCAAGAGAGCCACCTGGTTCACCGACGAGCTGCAGACCTCCAAACGGACCTGCCTGAAACTGGAGAAGATATGGCTCCACGAACGCACTCCGGACAACCACGCAGCCCAAAAGGACGCCACTCGCAGACATCGCCACCTCATCAGGATAGCCAAGAGATCCTCCTTCGAAGACCGCCTGGATAACAACGCACACAACAGCAAAGAGTTTTTCAGCATCGTAAAGGAACTCTCCAACCCCAACGACATACCGCCCTCACAAGAACTGTGCAACTCACTAGCCATCTTCTTCCACCGCAAGATCGCTGACATCCACGACAGCTTCAACACCATGATCGCCCCGACTACGCCAGACCCCACCTCCCCTGTGAACACCACCAGCACCAACCGTCTGACCTCCTGGTCCAACGTCAACGACGACGAGACACGCAAGGTCATGAACTCCATATACTCAGGATCTCCGTCAGACCCGTACCTACACCACGTATTCAACAAAGCAGACGCTGCCATCGCACCCCAACTACGGAAGGTCATCAACATCTCCTTCGAAACAGCGACATTCCCGGAAAGCTGGAAGCACGCCGAAATCAACGCCCTCCTCAAAAAACCCAAGGCGGACCCTAAGGACCTCAAGGACTTCGGGCCCATCTCCCTGCTCCCGTTCCCGGCGAAGGTCATCGAGAAAATCGTTAACATTCAACAGGCCCAGACAGCAACATCTTGGACCCGTCCCAGTCCGGATTCAGATGAAACTACAGCATTGAGACAGCCCTCATCGCCGCAACAGACGACATCAGGCACCAACTAGACAACGGCGAAACATCAGCCCTCATCCTCCTGGACCTGTCAGCCGCCTTCAACACGGTCTGCCATCGCACTCTAAAGACGCGCCTCCTAGAAGCCGGGAATCCAAGAGAATACCCTTGACTGGACTACGTCTTTCCTCTCCGGCAGAACCCAGAGCGTCAGCCTCCCGCCCTTCCGATCCGATGCCACTGACATCATCTGCGGCTTCCCCCAGGGCTCATCCCTCAGCCCAACCCTGCTCAACGTCTACATGGCCCCCCTCGCACAAGTGGCCCGCCAACACGACCTCAACATCCTCTCCTACGCCGATGACACCCAGCTCATCTTCTCTCTCACCAAGGACCCACACACCGCCAAAACCAACCTCCATGAGGGAATGAAGGCCGTCGCCGACTGGATGAAGAACAGCCGTCTGAAGCTGAACTCGGACAAGACGGAGGTACTCATCCTCGGACCCACCCCCCCAGCCTGGGACGACTCCTGTTGGCCGACCACACTGGGACCAGCACCAACACCCACCGACCATGCACGCAACCTAGGATTCATCCTCGACTCCTCCCTCTCCATGTCTAAACAGGTCAACGCCGTCTCCTCCTCCTGCTACAATACCCTCCGCATGCTACGCAGGATCTACAAGTGGATCCCGACCGAAACAAGAAGAACGGTGACACAGGCCCTCGTCAGCAGCAGACTGTACTACAGCAACGCACTCTACGCAGGAAGCCCAGCCAAACACCTACGAGGACTGCAACGCAAGCAAAACGCCTCCGTCTGACTAATCGCCAACGTCCCCCGCCGCAGCCACATCACCCCCCACCTGAGAGACCTACACTGGTTCCCCGTCGACAAGAGAATCACCTTCAAGCTCCTCACCCACGCACACAAAGCACTCCACAATGCCGGACCAGCCTACCTGAACAGCAGACTCAGCTTCTACACCCCCACCCACCAGCTCCGCTCCGCCTGCCTCGACCTCACCGCTGTCCCCCGCATCCAACAAACAACCTCTGGCGGCAGATCCTTCTCCTACCTCGCCGCCAAGATCTGGAACACCCTCCCTACCCACCTACGGCAGACCCAAGACCTACTCGCCTTCAGAAGACTCCTCAAGACCTGGCTCTTCGAGCAGTAACGGCACCCCCTCCCCTCAGCACCTTGAGACCCTCACGGGTAAGTAGCGCACTTTACAAGTACTCTGATTGATTGATTGATTAATTGAGCCTTATGTGTGAGAAACCTTCTTGATTAAGAAGAAATCAATAAATGAAATAAACCTGTTGGAAAAAGAAGTTGTTCGAAATAAAATTAACTTCCAATCACAATTCAAATTATCACATATGTCAAAGATGTTGTTCCATCTTAAAGAAATGTAGAAATAAGTGAAGATAAAGTCTTGTCACAATATGTGAAGAAGGTGTGCCTGTCACCGAGGTGCAGGCAAGGACTATCTTGAAACTAATTGTGGAACTTAAACAGCAAGTAAATTACTATAAATGAAGAAAGGTGTGCCTATCACCGAGGTGCAGGTACGTCTTACCATGTGAAACAAAAGTCAACTGGAGCAATACGTTATAAATCCTCACTAAAAATATAATAATATGATGTGATAACCAGTTCGTAAATGAATGAATGAATGAAATATCATTTATAATGCGCAACTATGCCCAGTGGGCGTCAAGGGGCCTAAGCCAAATAACAAGCTGTCAGCAGACAGAAACAGAGCCTACTGGTATGCATTAATAAAGAGCCAGGTTTTCAGAGACTTCCGAAAAAGGTCGAGGGAAGGCAGTAGTTTGATTTCAAGGGGGAGTGAATTCCACATCAGAGGTGCCAGTATGGAGAAAGCTTTGCTCCCCCATCTAGCCTTCTTGGCTCTGGGAATTACCAGTTGATTAAGCTCACTGGATCGTAGACATCTGCTCGGAACGTATCTAGTGAGTAGCGAACCAAGGGCATCAGCCGAGCCTGCAGTTAGAGCCTTATATGTAAGGCAGAGGAGTTTAAAAGTGATCCTTGAGGGAATGGGGAGCCAGTGGAGGTTCTTCCTCGCTAAGGTCATAGATGCCAACCAGGGCAAAGCGAGAGCAAACCGCGCTGCGGCGTTTTGTATAACCTGCAAACGCTGAAGCAGGCCCTTGTTGGCCCCGGCGTATACTGAGTTGCAGTAGTCAAGCCTTGAGCCAACAAGGGCAATCACCACCTGTTTCCGTGCCTGTGGGGACAGATAGTGCACGATCCTTTTCAGGGTCTTGATGACACCCCAACAGGTAGCCACCGTTCTGTTGACCTGAAGCTCCATGGAGAGCTGGGTGTCAAAGATGACGCCTAGGTTCCTGGCAGATTGTGTAGGTATAGGGCAGCTACCTAAAGAAGGAGGCCACCAGTCACCTGACCACATGCCCTGGTCCTTGCCAAAGACCAAAACCTCTGTCTTATCCCCGTTCAACTTTAGGGAGTTAGAGATCATCCACTCTGCAACAAGTTGCATGCAGGCCCTAAAGTTAGATGCAGTTTCACTCACAGAGTGGGTCAGGGATACCATAATCTGCGTGTCGTCAGCATACGACACTACCTCCATCCCCTGAGATCTTACTAGTCTTGCAAGGGGGCCACGTAGATGTTGAACAGGGTCGGACTCAATGCCGACCCCTGTGGCACCCCACATTGCAAGGGGAGAGGTATTCACCTAGCATGACACGCTGCTCTCGTTGGTGTAAAAAGGAGCTCAGGAGGCTGAGTGCCGGTCCTTCTACCCCTGCCTCCCTTAACCTAGATGTTAAAGTAAGGGGAGACAGGGTGTCGAATGCTGCTGAAAGATCTAGCAGCACCAGTACGGTGGTTAGACCCAAATCTACTTTTCTGCGGATGCTATCCATGACTTTCGTCAAGGCAGACTCCGTGCTATGCAGCTTTCTGAAGCCATGTTGGGACCCGTCCAAGAAGCCTGAGGTGTCAAGGAAGTTTGAAAGATGGAGATTCAAATGGGTCTCCAACATCTTAGCAGGGGCCGGCAGCAGAGAGATGGGTCTAAAGTTCTTCAGTACTCCGGGGTCTAAGGTGGTCTTTTTCAGCAGCGGCTTTACAATGGCTTTCTTCCAGAGTGACGGAAAAATGCCCTGTTCCAAGGCTCCATTCATTACTTCCAGCATCGGGGGAAGAATGATCTCTCTGCAGTTCTTAAGTACTTTCAGAGGAACTGGATCAAGTGGGGATGAAGATTTTGTTTTGTCCAACAGGCTATTAAGATCCTCTAGAGAGAGAGCAGGGAAATGTTCAAGGGACTGAGGGGAATCTTTATTCCAGGCTTCCAGTCGTTTAATTTGCGAGAAATCCTCAGAGCTAAGCAAGTTCCTCTGCGACTTTAGGGCTATGTAAATATCATCTATCTTTTTGTAGAAAAAGTCTGATATGTCATTACATAGCTCCTGGGAAGCAACTACTGGGTCAGGAACCTGGAGAGAGCACAGGGAGTCTACTATTTTGAAAAGCTCTTTGGAGGATGTTAAAGAACAGGTTAAGTTGGAAAAATAGTCCTGTTTTTCCTTGATGACTCTCTTTTTGTACTCTCGTAGTAGGCTCTTATAGCCTTCTCTATCTTTGAGATCCCAGGATTTACGCCAGCCACGTTCCTTCTGTCTGCATTTTTGTCTGAGAAGCCTCAGATCGGCGGAAAACCAGGGGGCAGATGGCTTCTGTCTAGCTGCCGATTTCAAGGAAGGGGGGGCTAGTTCGTCAGCGGCTCTGGTAATGGCATCAGTGAGTTCTTGGGCCGATTCGTCCACCTTCCGCTGAGTTGAAATACTGATGTTACGAATAAAAGAGGCAAGAGCCTCCTTAGTAAAGTTTTTGAAGCTCCTTTTAGATTGTTTTTTGCCAGTGCCCACAATAACATCAGGGCAGGGAATGTCTAGAGACAGCGGGACTGCTAGATGGTCAGACCAGGTAATTGGTACCGGTATACCGACCTCTAGTCTAGAATCGTTAGAAAAAATCCCGTCAAGGATATGCCCCGCCTTGTGGGTCGGGTGGAGAACTCGTTGGACAAAATCGCATGCCTCCAGGGAATTGAGCAGAGAGGAAGTATCTTTCGAAGCAGAATCCTCTAAATGGAAATTAATGTCACCCAAAATGGTGAGATGAGGTCTGCCAAAATAAGGTTCCAAAATTCTGAAAAGTTCTGGGCAGAAGTTGACTCTGGACCCGGGGGGCCTATAAAGTAAAATGCCAGAAAAGGAACTCACCGGGGTGTGCACAATACAAAAGTATAGCGCCTCAAAGGGATCCGTAGAGACCGATAAGGGTTTTATGGTACAAGAGAGAGTAGATTTAAAAAGGATGGCTATTCCACCACCTCTACAGCGTTCTCTATCTAACCTTAGGAAGGTGTATCCTTCAGGTATGGCCAAAAGCAGATCATGGCCAGAGGACTCAGAAGCCCAAGTTTCTGTGACAAAGACCCAGTCAGGATTCCTCGAACTGATAAAGTCGTGAAATTCAATCCCATGTTTGATCAAAGAGCGAGCATTGATCAAGAAACCCTGTTTGGATTGGGAGATATGACTGGCAGGCTGAAAAGGGATAGAATGAATACGGGCCTGAGTAGAGCAAGCAAAAGAACTGTTGCAAGAGGGACACAAACGGGCCCGACGCAGTACCTCGGGTCTAAGCCGATGATGGCAGCAGAGCGCAGAGGGTCTCAGGGACTGAAGGGTACCATACAAATCCTCCAGGGAGGGGGGCGCATGCATGCCAGGAGTCCCAGGGTCCAGCCCGTCCTGCAGCGCGTCCTCAGCGCGAACTCCGGCGTCAGTCTGGCGTCCCCGCTGCGCGTATCCGCTGCGCGTCAGCATGACTCGCTTAAGTATACGCCTAGCGTCCTCCTGGCGACTAGAGCGCAATACCAGCCAATCAGCGCTAATACTCGTCACCATCCAGATCCAAGATGGCGCTAAAAAACGGACCTGCGCCGGGAAGCGGACCCGCCAAACAGCGGTGGGTATCCCTGAGTTAAAATGCAAGTGAGGGCCAGGCGCTGTCAGCACAAGTTAAAAACAGGGGATAATTAACTCAAATTTTAAAAGAAATGAAAAACAAGGTTGTATTAAAACGAGCAGCAGCTCGATTCCTGAAGTGCATTAAGCACATGCACAAGTCAACTGGCAGCTACAAAGGGAGAGCGTGAGATTTACCTCACTTAAGTATACGCCTAGCGTCCTCCTGGCGACTAGAGCGCAATACCAGCCAATCATGAATGAAGTTGATGAAGCAAAAGGATGTGTGTGTGTCACAGCTGTGGCACGCTGAAGAAGAAAAAAAAGGTGAAACTGGTGAACTTTACGTGCGATACGTAGATTGCAATGAAGCAGAGTAACGTGGAACGCAGTGTACTAAGATGGCGGCCGCTGGCGTGAAATATGTGACTTCGAATGATACGCAGCATAGAACCAGTGAAACAGAGCGGGGTACAAGGAACAGAGGACCCGCTACAGTCGAAGGAATGAGGAAGACCCCAACTTGCATTGAGCACGAGCGAATGAAAACTGTCATAAATCGGGCAAGTGATGTATTTTGAAGTTTTTCAACATCCGATTTGAATTTTTCTTCCTTTTTCTTCCTTTTTTCTTCGCTCTGCTCTCAACACACACCATCCTAACAGTTTCTTTGAATGAACGGTAGCTCTAAAGCCAAACCATGCAAATCAATACTTAGGGTGATAAGAGTAATGCTTGTGAAAGTATAACTCACAAACACTTCCACAGACAAAAGAATGGCAGTTTGCAGGAGTACACTTTTCTAATTCAAATAGAAGTGCGCATGCAGTCGGTGAAGGAAACCACACTTTATCGCAGATCTGTAATTCCAATAGAAGCGCGCATGCAGTCGGTGAAGGAGACTACACTTTACCGCAGATCAGGAAAGATTAAAAGGACGAACCAGCTTCGAATTTTAACACAACACCAAGAGTGGGCACACACGCGGCAAAAGCTCCCAGACTTTAATTAAATTAAAAAGTACAGTACCTTGAAATGTTCTCATTACTTATGATTTAGGATAAGTAAATTTGAATGTTGAGGTTGTTGAGTCCTGCTTTTCTCCAGTTTCCGACTACGCCAGTGTAGGATTATCAATCATCTTGAAGAACAACGCTTGAGACAGGAATGAGGAAAAGATGAAGTAGGTTTATTCCAAAGGAGAAACAGGACCCATCCAAGCCACAGCCAGGCAAAGTAACAGCCACAGCCAAACGGAGTCAGAGTACAAGCTGGTCAAATAATGACATTCTAACACCTAGGTAACACAGCATAGAATATTGCCATGGTCATATTAACGTCACTATGTGCAGCGACAGGGTAATTTTAGTCTATTTTTAGACTAGTGGTGACTATAATTTACTACCATCTCAGTCCTAGTTGCATTTGCGTTTATTTGTAGGGCTTAACTATGTGCTTTGACAGGGTTTAGTGCCTTTTTCGGTTTTATCGGGCCTATAGGCCCGAAAGCTAGAGAGAAGCCATTTTGTATCTCTGGCTCGGCTGTCCGAGGCGCTTGCAGGGTAAAGGTAATGTTTAGAATTCATCCTGTTGTTCGCTAGAGAGGAACCGGTCAAGACTGGCCCTTATCGAAGGAATGTGTTTGTATCCCCGGCTCTAGACGCTATACGCAGGTGGCCACTGCGGAGGGCGAAGGGGACCGGGGACTGGTACAGGAATTCGGTGGGAGTCGCCCTAATACTGGAATTTTCCATAGAGAAAGTGAGCTCTATATTATCAAGGAGCGAGTAGAGTAGAGAGAGAGAGAGCAACGTGTGGAGAAGACCGAAGAAGTTGGTCTGAAGGCTGGTGCATAGAGATTGATACTATCAGCTAATCGAAATCCCGAAGTGAAGAAGGAGAGTGATTGAAAGTCCTGTAGTGACCTCATACAGGAGTGGCAGAGACTAAGACCAGAAGAGGGTTTGAGTATTTTGGAACCATGGCAGCGTAGACAAGGCGTAGCGGTGCAGACGTGTATTCGTGAGCCATAGAGGGAGAGCAGAGTCCCAAGTGCATAGAAGAGAACGAGAGAGAGAGGGATCAGCCCTGCTGCTGAGATGGAAAGACACACGTCTAAGGTGAGGCGTTCTGAGCTTAGTGTAGAATGCATTTAACTATTCATCTTTATTCCCCTTTTTAGGTTATAGGTATCGACTAATTTAATTCATTTGTCTTTTGCTCATTCTGTCATGTTTGATTGTAGAATAAAGATTTAATGACCAATATCTTTGAATGTTGTTTTCATGAATGAGATTAACCTTTCCTTTTAAGCAGGTGCTGACATACAGAAGGATGGGATATGCCCTTCTGCAAAAGTAACTGTTGATTGGGGAAGAGTGTGAACTTCATTTGGGAAATAACTCTTAAAGGTGAATCCCTATTAGTTATCCCCATTAGTGTAGATCGTCGGGTGATGTTAAAGAGATTGTCGGGTGACGTTAAAGATATCGTCGGGTGACGTTAAAGAGATCGTCTGGTGACGTTAAAGATAGTCTTACGGGACTATGAAGATAGAAACAGTCTTACGAGACTATAAAGATAGAAAGAATATAAAATGAGGTAAATATAGGATGAGATATGGAATCCATTAGGAGTTAGTGGTATGTTTGAGTATACAGGCATGTAAATAGCTTCTTTTCACTTTCTCAAGTGAGTATTCTAGATGTCTTGTAAATAGTGGCCTGAGAAGAGTGTCGTTACGTGACGACTGGGTTAGCCACGGTTGGTGAGCTGCTGTCCTGAGAATCCGGTTGTTACACTATGGTCCAGGTGTCATGGTTACAATGCTACCATGACACACAAGATACCACAGACAGGCTCGCCCATCACCCTGCAGGCACACCCATCAGCCTGAAGTAACACAGAAGCCCCTCACCCTGTACTTGTAGAAACACCCTGCATAATGCATAAAACCATTATACTTGAAACGGGTACGTTAAATCTTGTTAGCTCACCTGCTGCTTCTCTGAGTATGTGACATCGCTTTGTAGTGTAGTTCCTATTTTCCCAATAGGCCCTGCGCATTGGAATAACATAAACAGTAGTATCGACGTAGAAGTGTGGATCTTCCAGGCCTCCACTGACTATGCTAAACTTAATTGGGTTTGTTACCAACCAGCTCAGAGGTCACTGGAAACTTTCTTGACTGAATAGGAAGTGATCAGCTTCCCTGGTACAGACAAGAAGGGATTCAGTTTTCCAACAACCGTGCAACATGACAACTTTGCTCCTCAGATAAGAGTCAATCTCTAGGGTCGTGTGAAACAATAGACAGTTATTTTACTCAGTCAGTGGTTGTGCAGTTTTACTTTCACAATATGTAGAGAATGGAGAGACGGGCGTTTGTCAATAAAGGGTAACATTTATTGAACAGTCTTTCTTCTCGTACAAGAGAAATGAATTGCCACAATTGCAAGACTTGTTGTTATAAAAAGTACGTACAGTAAGATGAGTATTGCGAAATAATACTGTAAAAGCATTGATATGGTTTCTTAGCCATACAATGGTTTAAAATGAATAAAACATATATACATCCATATATACATTAGGCTAAAATACTCAACTGGTGCTTCTAACTACGCCTACCTCAGTGTACCTGACCTAAGCCTAATACTTGGGAGGGGAGTAAGTAAGTAGCTTTAAGTTAAGTTGGTTTTGCCAAGGTTTGCTTCAAGAATTCTCTCTAAGGGTTTAGTCAACACCATACCTCTGGAATAGAATGATGGAGGTCTTGTATCTCCTTCAGGGACTCGATATCCCAGTCACCCGCAAGGGTAGACTAGAAACGCCGGAGCTGTATTTCTCTGCAGGCGAAAAGACAGCGTCTCTCTCAGCGCGTCGAGGAGGAGGAGGAGGGGCAGCGTCCGCGGGCAGCTTGCATCTGCTGGGCTCTTGCAGGGGGACGGCTGTTCAGCTCCCAAGTTCACCACACCATCGTTCGCTAGTTAGCAGCGATAGCAGTAGCGATAGCAGCTATGGTATCATCAGCATAACAGCAACTTCAGCAGCAGCGAGACAGCGTTTGCTTAAGGCAACGTTGGTAATATTTATACCTGAAAGGTGCCTTGTTTGACGTAAGTTTTTGGACATAAGACGTCAATAAAGATGTCACTAGGAAGTGATCGTCTGTCAGTGCTCATTAGAGTTCTATTACTAATCAAAACACAGCAAGCGGGGATTTCCAGGTTGCTGAGTTTTTATCTTGTTGAAGAACTCGGAGTGTTAATCTAGGAATCTTAGATAGTAACTTCTGCTATGTCATTGCACTAATTGGTTGCAAAGGAAGTGGCAGAGAAAGCGATTCTGAAATGTGGCTCTGTTCGTGTGAGGCCAGAGAAGAGTTTCTGAATATTGCACTTGAACGGTTATGCCAATATAGGGAATAAATGGATTTATAGCCGTATAGGGGCATAAGGTCACAGTATCGATCAGGGTCCTAGATTAGAACACTACACCCACTCCACGAATTCATGTCCATCAAATTACTAAAACTAGAGCAATAAGATGCATGTGTAACATTGCCCGCCCCAAAATACATATATGCATTTGAAATAGGCGTATTTGTAATACGTGAACATTTTAGGTACTGTACGTTTTTGAAGCATAGAAATCATTCAAAAATTATAGCATATGAAATCAAGGGCGAGATAATTTCATCACATATAAATGCATTGCAGTAAAATGTGCTAGAGGCTGGTGAAGTCATTATGTCTCTAGATGTATATAGAAATAGAATTATAAGCTTCTGTTCTCTATGAATAGTTCTACTTAAAGCAAAGAATTTTTCGTGCCAAAAAACATGAATATTAAAAAGTGTTCAATTCAAAAGAATTATTGCTTGAACGGGGAAATTAGAGTTCCAACGCTTTTAGCAGTTTTTGTTGTTCAAAACTGAAGGCCGAATTCAGAGTTCATGGGAAAGCTGTGTGTCGGAATGCTTCTCCAAAGTTATTGTTTCTGTTTGGGTGAGAACATCATATCAGACAGGCTCTCAAAGAATTGGTCTACAAAATCAGGTGACAGTTCGACCAAATTCGATAATGCTGTAACTTGGCAGGTGTGAGAATGATTGCTGTCATCAAAAGCTGGATCAGCACTGCTCACAGAAGGTCGTACCTGGGTGATGTTGCTTTTGTCACTCGCTCCACTGTTACCACCTAGTCGTAGCACAGGAGTCTCAACGAATGCCGTCATCAGGATTGGTAGCCGCTGGGGACAACACAATGCGTGAGCCGTTATCGGACTTAACAAAGTATCGATATCCATTGGTACTGCTGATGGAAGTGAAAGACAGATGTTCAACACACACTCATCTCCGCATAGCATACATCGTAGTACAGGAAAGATGCAATTTTGCCATATCGGTCTGAATGAAAGGAACCAGGTCATGTTTAGATCTCTCAGCCTGGCCAATCCAAGGACTCTAGTTATTCTGTCCCGGTAGCGCACTGCTAGGATTGTTTCTTCCATTCCCATAGGAGTCATGTCTGAGCTGTGGCTTGCCATAACGAAGCAGGAGGGTCAAAAATAAAATCCCTGCTACAAGTCCCAAAAATAGGGGTATGCCGCCAAAAACAGAGTGGACAAAATTTGGAATGATTCCCAGAATTGCTTGAAATGGTGTTAGCAGTCCCGTAAAAATCGTCTTAAATATGCCTGGGATGCCTGTGGCACTAGACATGTTAAGGAGTTGGCTCAACATTTCTACGAATTGCACGGGGCAATTTGTTGATAAAAGGTCATGAACCTCCGTAGCTGTCCTTGCAACTAGGAGATCATACGTCTCTTTTGATGACGTTATGGACACTGTTGTCTGCAACAGCACAGACTTCATTTTGCTTAAAGTATCAATTCGTATAGAAGTGAAATGCAGACGAGGCCAGATGGGAGTCTCTATGTCTCCAGGCCCGCTCTGGAACAATGCTTGCATACAGCATTTGACCATGGAAGTTACGCTTACGAGATAGGCTTTTCCTGGCACAAGGCCACAACATCTTTGGTCTGTCCTAAGAATGTAACTCCCATTCGCGAGTTGCATAAAGAAGGGCTCTATCTGCGTTGCAGGTGTGACAAGCTGGTGGCATGAAAGGTTGTTAGAATTACCTTCACAGGCTCCGTGTAAATTAATACCCTGGCACAAAATTATACCGCTTAGTGAAAGTTTACTGTTTTCACCACTAAGAAATACATTTTTGTCGCTGTCACTATAGCATGAATGTGTGTATGGTAATTTCCATGCTGACTTAACATATCCTTTACCTAATTGTTCATACTGGCCAGTAGGTATGTATTCAAGGCACTTTTTAAATCGGAAAGTTGTTATCGGAATAGTGATAATTCCGTGTATTATCCATTCAATGACAGGACTTTCTGACATTGTCAATGGTAATCTCTCAAGTTTTTCGATGCTCAGGATTGTATAGTCTGCTCCTTTTTGTGCCAAGCAGATTTGTTTATCAGTAAGGTTAAAAATGGAAAACAATGACGTTGTGTTGATTAAACGCCAAGGCACATAGCCTGAACGAAGATTTTGCAGCGTCCAGCCTAATTGTACAATAGAACGTAATTGCGGCTGGCCATGCTGTAACATTAGCAAGTCTCTGTCTATTATATCAAAGGCAGAGGATACAATATTGTCCAACGAATATATTCTGGAGGACAGAGTCATTAACCCATTGTCCACTACAGAAAGTGATTTCTCCAAATTAATACGATCAATTTCTCGTATTTTTTCTGCTGTTTCAATTTGTGTGACTTTCCAAGCCTCGTTGTACGCAGCATAGATGCTGGCCGCTATGAAACGCTTTTGACGCTGTTTGCGTGGTCCAAGAATGAAATTGCGCAAATCAGCACCATCTTTAAGTAAAGATAAGTGTTGCTTAATTTCAGCCAGTGTGGATGATCCTAGCCTTTCGAGGCAGAGTTTCCCTACACTGTATGTTGTTACTATCCCTGGATGTTGTCTCTGGGGGTATCTAGGGTCTTATCTGGTCATTTTTAACCCCTGTGTTTTATTCAGGAATCTATCTTGACAGTTGTTTGTGTCAGTAGGCCAGATTAACCACTTTTTCCAATCAAGATGTGTTCTGTTAAAATGTAAAATTGTAGTTACGTCTATCTCAATATCTGTTGTTACATTTTCAGGTATTGGCTTTGGAATAGACGGTTTGTTTAGGTCTTTGATCTTAGCTAGGCCAAGACAGGATGTTTGAAGAATTGTGTCATTTAAAAACATAATTTGTTCTGGTATCATGCAGGTTCTCAATAGTGCTTCTAGGCCTTGTACCTGCCACTCTTTCGTACCCCAAATGGTTTTTATTTCAATGTTATTTTTCCAATAATCAAAACCAAATGTCGTCATCTTTTCATAAAATGCTTCAGAATATATTAATTTAGTGTTTGTCAGCATTGTTTTCATTCCTGTTTTATCTAACAGTTTGTAATAAAACGTTTCTGCATCACTGGTGTTAAACCCTGAGAAGTACTTGAATTTCTCAAAGAATGTTTTAGAACTGCTTTTAGGTGGTGTAGCACAATGTTCCCATTGATTATACTTAAAAACATTTCTAGGCTGTGCAGATTTATGCAAATAATGATTGCCATAATGTGTATAACAGAGCAACTGTTCATAACTAGACGAACCTTGTAAATAATCATGTTCTGTGAATCTAGCTGACATTACTAAATCAGACATCATGTCATTAATACTGTTAAAGTCCCAATCATCAGAGAATGTACTAGGTTTTACAAAGTCACTTAAGGAAACCTTCAGTTGATGAGGATACTTCAGGATCTCGACCGGACCATAGATCTAATAGTCAGTTTTCTCCCATACTACCCCACCGGGTATTGGAATGGCTGTGAAATTTACTGTTGACAGTTCTCTTTTCTTCACGTGGGATGATCTGTGTGGTTTGAGGACTAGGTTGATGTTCTGACTTGCTGTGTCTATTCAATTGTAATAAACTTTCCTAAAATTAAAACTAAAATTAGGCATAGTTAGTAGTATGAGTACCCCTGAAATAATCCAATGCTCAATCAACGGTGTATCCAGATATAATTCTTTGATTAGTTGAAGGAGTTCTGTTGTATTTTCTTTAGAATAGTTTTTTGTTTCTGGCATCACTTCGGGGTAGTTTTGATCTTCAGAGAAGTTGTCGAAGTCGATGAAATAACCAGAGGCAGTTCTGTCAATTGTTGGGATTGTTCTTTCAATCTGTCTCTCGGTAGCACTTTCTGATTCCACATTATTGTAGACTGGTGTTTCTTGATGAACTGTTTCAATCTGTGTCTCAAGAGGCACGAGTTCCATGGCATTATTGCATAGTCCTTCTCTGTGCACTGCAGGCTGATCGAATGTGATTAGTCTTTCAGTTTGAACCTCTTGGATTGTTGCAAGTTTGGGTATTCTGTTGTTTCTTGGGAGTCCACTGGGCCTATTTTGATTATAGGCCACATGCTTGTGGTTTTACCAGGTCGATAGATACAACTCTGTTCTCCTTTTTACCAGCAAGGGGCGGTAGTACTACTGATCTTGTTCCGGTGACTGCCAAGACAGGTACTGCTTTTCTGTAAGAAGGCCCAAATTCCTTCTTCACCGCTATTTTTTCTCTGACTAGATCCCCAATCTTTGGAATCCAGACAGGCCTTGCTGGGGCTGTTGCTTGTGGTGCCTCGTCAGTGGTATCTGGCTGTTGCTGTAACTTTATGTTGCTTAAGGATTTTCTTGTTTCATTCAAGTCCTGTAAAACAGCCAAACGATCTTTGATATCAAAGTATGTTTTCTTATCTTGTACCACTGATACTTGACTATCTAAGTCCTGAATTCTCATTCTAATTCCGAACAATAGTTCGTATGGGCTGAAACCTTTTAGAGGATTTCTTGGCAAGTTATTAAGACTGGTTTGGACACTTATTAAATGTTTGACCCACCCAGCGCCTGAACCTAATACCTTTGCTGTTATAGATCGCTTTATGTCCCGGTTTTTTCTTTCTACCACACTATTCCCTTCGGGGTGTGACGGACAAGAATACCGCAACCCAATTCTCATGCTGGCCTTGGCCTCCTTATAAGCTCGAGAGCTGAAAGCAGGACCCTGGTCAGAATGGAACGTGGCAATTACGTATGTGCCGATAAAGACTCGCAGATCTTTTATAACCGTTCTGGCGTCAGCCGAGCGCTGGGGCCACATCCATATGGACCTCGTACAGGAATCCACTGCTACCATGATATATTTATAGTTGCCGTCCCTTTGTAGGGGACCACAGTGGTCCAGGTAAACAGATGCAAATGGTTTATCCGAGATGAGAAGGGGTGTCTGCGCTGGTCGTTTTACTGTTGATACTTTTATCCTTTGGCATATTTCGCATTCTAATACATACTTTTTAGTTTGTATTCTCATGCGAGGCCACCAATGTCTCTGTTTTAATAGTGATATTGTTGCGGAAACGCCGGTGTGTGCAGAGGCAAGCCCTTCGTGTGCCACTTTGATTAGTCCTAACCTGTGTTCCATGTTTGGAATTACTCTATCCCCCACTCCAGGGATTCGAGCAAAAGGAACATTATTCGTATCTGTTGAATATAAGTACTTTTCTGGAAAGCCTTTTGGGAGTGTTTTCTTATCATCCTTTACTGACGTACTGACAGCTTGTAGAATATCGCTGTCTATTTGTGTTTGTGACCGAGTTATCGCAGCTACGGAAGCCGTTTGCACAGCTGCCTTCGCGGCTTCATCAGCCAATGAATTCCCTGCAACGTCAACGCCATCACGTTGATGACTCAGAGTGTGTATCACGTGAGTCTTTTGTAGTTCTTTCTGTAAAAGAACTACCTGTTCCCAAAGCATTTTATGCTTTATTGTGCCACCTTTTGCATCTTTGAAACCATTTTCCACCCAATTCTGCAAGTATTCATTATAAGATTGTACGCAATAATAAGAATCGCACACTATTAGTGTGGGGAATTCGCGATCGGTATTTTCTAGCGCCATCTTAAATGCTACCAATGCAGCTCGTTGAGCTGAGCAATATCCTAGAGATTGTGTTTTAGTGACCATTGGTCTAAATTTTCCTTTGTGCCAACGACCTTTGACAATTGAGCACGCAGGACTGTAAGCTTGTTTACACCCAACTGCGGGTTGTGCTGATCCGTCAGTATATATAATACTTCTGTATTCTTCGAGAGGCAGGATTTCAATTGGCAGAGGACATTCATATTCATATTGTAAAAATTCCTGTGTTTTTAAGTTAGGATCAAATTCGTAAACTACGTCTGTTGCAGCAAGAGAATTAACCCACTGAATCCATCTCGGATGCAAAGCTTTAGCATTGGGAATGCTTGCTTTAGTTACCGCTTCTAAAGCCGGTATAGGTGTTACGATTATTATTCGTTTACCTTGTGCTAGGGGCCTTTCTTTTGCTACAGCAGTCTGAACCGCAGTTAGAATTTTCTCAGTTGAACTGAATTTTATTTCAGCCTTTGTGTACAAATGTGATTTGTAAGCTACTGGTACCTTTTCTCCCTCATTAGAGGTCAGGTACGTGAATCCGCATCTTCCTGGGATGATTCGGATTACAAGATCGCGTGTGTTGTCACGTGTATCTAATTTTGTTTTTGCTAACATGTCTGTTTGCAGTGATCTCAAAATTTCTGTGTGTTTTTGAGTCCAATTGATTTGTTTAAAATCAGGTTAAATTAGTTCGTAGAGAGGTTTAACCCTCTCTGCGTAATTCAGAATGTAAGTTCTTCCGAAATTCAGAAAGCCTAGTATGGATTGCAAATTCTTCAGCGTTTTTGGAGCTTGGAGTACAGCGCACTTCTCTAAGAAGTTGTCCACTAGGCTTTTCCCTTCACTTGATAATTCGTATCCTAAGAATAATACTGTCAGATGGGCAATTCGAGACTTTTTAAAGTTGAATTTGTAACCCTCTGCTGCGAACCCCAGTATAATGGTGTTCACTCTTTTCAAGTGAGTATCCAAGTCGTCGTCTGTGAGATAGATATCATCTACGTAAGATAATGCCTCATCATCATATATTTGTAGTAACTCTGTTACTCTAGCTGAGAATAGTCCTGGGCTGTTCTTGAACCCCTGTGGGAGCCTACAGAAATTTTTCTGAGACCCCATTACGGAGAAAGCGGTCAAATACCTGCTTTCTGGTGCAATGTTTTGACAAAAGAAACCATTAGATATGTCTAATGTCGTTTTATACTTTTTCCTAACTATGTTATTCATTAGGGCTGCACTATGCGAGTTTTGTACTGCAAATGTTTTGCAACATGCATTAAGGTGTCTGTAGTCCAAAACTAGACGATATGAATTGTCTGGCTTGGAGACAGGAAACAAAGGATTGTTCATTTGAGAGGGGCATGTTTCAATCACCCCCTGGTATTCAAGTTGATCTAAGATCTCCCTAACTTGTTTTTTTAGCTTCTTGCTTAATGGGATACTGCCGTTTTGGCAGTTGGTTCACTTTTTAACTGGATTTTGTGAGGAGGTGAGTCCTCATCCCATCCTACATGATTTTTATATAATGCCGGTGCCTGGGCCACTGCCCATTTCCTTTCATAAGTATATTTTTTGTGAATCGGAATGTGACTCGAGAAGGCAGGCATAATCATTTCTTCGCCACGAGGGCACTCCCTGACAAACTCTGGGGGCCAATCTTTTTCAGCGAACAGAATGTCATAGCCTTTTGAGAGTTTATCCCAAAATAGACCCTTTATTTTCCTAGTCTTATCACCCTCTATACGCAATGTTATTTCGTATATCTTATGGGGCTCGCTAAGTCTGGTGTCGGCAGTTTCAACCTGAATGTATTCATTCGTGTCCACTGTCTCCAGATGACTCATCAAGATCTTGCGGGCTATAGTGATTTCTGCTGCACTGTCCAACATTGTCTGTGCCCACTCCCCGTTTTTCAACTGTGTCCTCAGTATTCTCGGCATGGTTGATTACTCTAATACTGGCTACCTTCTTTTTCGGAAATTGAGATTTTTTGGTGTGCTCTCCTGGGTCTGACCGTCCTCTTCTTTCCGAATTCTGCGAAAAAGATCGAGAGGGACGTGTAACAATACTTTGATATCTATCACTTTTTTTCAAATTATCCCTATTTCTAAGGTTATATCTTTTCTCAGAGGGCTCCCTCTGGGGAGACTGGTGTTCTCGAGTCCGAGTTCTTTCCCTCCGTCGAGGAGACTTTCCTCTGGACTGGAAAACTTTTTCCTTGGGAGTGGATTGTTTATTTCCATCCCAGCTCTTTTTAGGAATGTTTGAATTATTTTTAATAAATAATTTTTCAGAATTTTCGAGCAGTTGGGGTTTTACTGATTTCCCACCCAAGCTGTATCTACCTAATTCTTCATAGCATTTCTCTATGATTCTGGCAAGCTCAACTGGTTGATCTGTTATATCTGTTTCCCTCAACTTCTGGCGGATCGCCACAGATGCTGCTTCTCCTTTTATGTTGGCTAATAATATAGCCGAGACCTGCTTAAAGCCTTTCAGTAATTTCATACCAAGAGTTAAAGCAGGTTCTGGACCGTATTCATTTTGAATCTGTCGTAGTACATCTGGTATTACCGCCATAGACGGAACACCATGTGTTTTTGTGTAAATGGAAGCAAAGACTGTACCCCAAGTGTCACAGTCCTCCACGTGTGGTGCGATTCCCATAGGAAGGCAGATTGTCCAGATTCTGTGTTTCTCGATAGGGGTAGTATCCGGAAATACTGCCTCTATTTGAGTGATTTTCTGTGCTAACCAGAAAGGAATTTGTTCCAGTTTTATGGGTGTTTTACCAAGACATGACTGTATGTTCTGTGGTGTAATTTTATTAGTGTTCCCCTGATGAGGGGTCAGCTGTGGTACATTAACAGCTGGTTGGACTGTTGCAGTCCGCATTACATATTGCACTAATTGCCTATGTATTTTTATAAGTGTTTTTAGCTGTACTAACAGCTCTTCTTTAGACATTTTTGCAATGTCCGGATGTGGTGTGTAGCTGGCTAGAACCGGCCATGTTGCTCCTGGTCTACCTAGTGGACCGAGCCTGGTAATATGATCATTATGTTTTAGGGCGCCATTAAACCAGAGCAGGTGCTCTTGGAATTTTAGTGGGATTTCAGTCTCCTCAAAAGGAGCGTACTCATCCGGAGGTTTCTCTTTTTTGTAATAGTGAAACTCTTTTGTTCTAGCGTTTGCCGCTGGAAAGTTTATCCATGAATAGAATACCTCTGTCTGCCGATATTCGTGTGCCTCTATCACGAAAATTACTGTACCACCTTGTGGTGTCAGTCCGTTTTCTATAAGTTTTAAAGTTATAGACTTTCTTAAATGTACCGGGATGATTATTGCATCCGGTTCAATAGACCCTGCTGAGTCGCATCTGCTGCGGCATCAGTGGTTCCGTTTTCTCCTGGCATTTTATAAATGCAGGTTTTGCAGGTTTTGCAGAGTAGGTCTCCAAGGAGACAAAGATTAAGTGCACAATATTTTGGAACACTGTATCCTTCAACGTTGAATAAACCAGAGCTTTACATAGGAATCTCTTCCTACTGAGTTCGGGCGGATTTTAACCTTTCACCCACTCCAGACGTCTATTGGAGTATTTACGGGAGAAAGGGGTCTGTGTGAAAAATGCACGACTGAGTTACTCTAACGTCTTGCGTTAGTTTATCGCCTTACCAAACGTTTGGGTGCCATGTAGTGTAGTTCCTATTTTCCCAATAGGCCCTGCGCATTGGAATAACATAAACAATAGTATCGACGTAGAAGTGCGGATCTTCCAGGCCTCCACTGACTATGCTAAACTTAATTGGGTTTGTTACCAACTAGCTCAGAGGTCACTGGAAACTTTCTTGACTGAATAGGAAGTGATCTGCTTCCCTGGTACAGACAAGAAGGGATTCAGTTTTCCAACAACCGTGCAACATGACAGCTTTGCTCCTCATATAAGAGTCAATCTCTAGGGTCGTGTGAAACAATAGACAGTTATTTTACTCAGTCGGTGGTTGTGCAGTTTTACTTTCACAATATGTGGAGAATGGAGAGACGGGCGTTTGTCAATAAAGGGTAACATTTATTGAACAGTCTTTCTTCTCGTACAAGAGAAATTAATTGCCACAATTGCAAGACTTGTTATTATAAAAAGTACGTACAGTAAGATGAGTATTGCGAAATAATACTGTAAAAGCATTGATATGGTTTCTTAGCCATACAATGGTTTAAAATGAATAAAACATATATACATTCATATATACATTAGGCTAAAATACTCAACTGGTGCTTCTAACTACGCCTACCCCAGTGTACCTGACCTAAGCCTAATACTTGGGAGGGGAGTAAGTAAGTAGCTTTAAGTTAAGTTGGTTTTGCCAAGGTTTGCTTCAAGAATTCTCTCTAAGGGTTTAGTCAACACCATACCTCTGGAATAGAATGATGGAGGTCTGGTATCTCCTTCAGGGACTCGAGGAGGAGGAGGAGGGGCAGCGTCCGCGGGCAGCTTGCATCTGCTGGGCTCTTGCAGGGGGACGGCTGTTCAGCTCCCAAGTTCACCACACCATCGTTCGCTAGTTAGCAGTGATAGCAGTTGCGATAGCAGCTATGGTATCATCAGCATAACAGCAACTTCAGCAGCAGCGAGACAGCGTTTGCTTAAGGCAACGTTGGTAATATTTATACCTGAAAGGTGCCTTGTTTGACGTAAGTTTTTGGACATAAGACGTCAATAAAGATTGCACTAGGAAGTGATCGTCTATCAGTGCTCATTAGAGTTCTATTACTAATCAAAACACAGCAAGCAGGGATTTCCAGGTTGCTGAGTTTTTATCTTGTTGAAGAACTCGGAGTGTTAATCTAGGAATCTTAGATAGTAACTTCTGCTATGTCATTGCACTAATTGGTTGCAAAGGAAGTGGCAGAGAAAGCGATTCTGAAATGTGGCTCTGTTCGTGTGAGGCCAGAGACGAGTTTCTGAATATTGCACTTGAACGGTTATGCCAATATAGGGAATAAATGGATTTATAGCCGTATAGGGGCATAAGGTCACAGTATGGATCACGGTCCTAGATTAGAACACTACAGCTTAATTATTCTCTAAAAAAGAAACAAGTATAGTAATGGATAACTGTGCATTTTCAAACCAAAGCACACCTCTTCCTAAAACCTATCACAGACATGCCAACACATCCGATTCAGACAAGAGACCACCGATTTTAAAGCCCCAAATGACTTTCTCCCGCCTGAAATATCCCCTATTTCAAAGCAAGTCAATGCAGAAAATGAATCCCCCTAAAATATTTTTTAAACTCCTGCTTCCCTACTTCCAAATTTTGGCAAGTATGTCATGAAATACGCTTGGGTCTGAATTGCCCTTTATAATGCAGGAATTGTAACAGTAAACAGTCAACAGTAACCATAACAAGATCCCGTTAATGGAAAAAAAGCATCTCGAGGGCGATTTCTTTTGAAACGAATAGTTCATAATCCTAAAAGAAAGAAATGTGCGAGCCGCACATTTCTTTCTTTTAGGATTGCCTTTGAACTTTTCTTTAGCATCTACTTCCAAGCAAAACAGAACACCCCCATTAACAACTTTCTAGAAAGATTAAACTTCTAGTTTAAATGTTCCAGATAAATACTTTCTTTAAAGTTCAATAGACTAAAAAAGTGAAAAGGGAAAGACGCGGGGGGACGGGGGGCGGGGGGGAGGAAGAGTTCAACATGCTTACCTATCTGTAAAGAGTACAGCTAGCAATGGAATGGCAGGCTCAGAAGAGTTGTTTAGAAAGACGGTACCACTTCCACTAGGCCTGGGTGCGGCTGCCTAAATTTTCCAGAACTGCTGCCGTGACGCTTTTACTAAATACGCCCTCTTGCGACAGGACACAATAGTTTCGTTTTCAGAGAGTTTGGCAGTTGCTAAGGCTGGGCTTGCAGTCTCCTTTTCTTCTCGTTCGGTTGAGCAGAAAAGAAGCGGAGTAATAACATCGCATTTGTGTTTCCATGCCTGTCCTCTGGGCATTCAAGGTTTGCATGGGTTTTAAATCATTTAAATAATAAAACAAGAGGTGTGGAGCAAGGGGGCCCTACAAGGGGGCGAGGGAGGGAAAGCGAAAGCGTGCCATGCGAGCTTCGTTCCAAAATGGCACGACCTGTCCTCTGTACGCGGGCACATCTGCTGTCCCTTATGCTAACTCCACAAGCCATACGCGTGCACATCGCCAGTCCTCCATACGCGTGCACATGGCATATCCCCCTTCGGCAAAGAAATCGACAACAATAGATCTCGCCAAGGCGGGGGTCATCAATGAGTTTCCGCGTCCCAGGTCCCAAACTTTTAAATAGCATTTACAATAATGCTAATAAACTGCCTGCCAAGTGGGGCCACCCGGGAACTCGTTCTCTTTGAATTTCGAGCTCCATCAAGTCAGCTCTAGCCCTCACCTTTCTAATGCTGCAGCCCATGGAAACCGCTCTCCAGGCCCAGAACGGATGCACTATACAAAAGGACTTTTGAAAAGTGTGCAGTGGGGGGGCAATAACATAAACAGGCAAGGATAGCAGCAAGTAGACGGTCTCGTGGATGAGGCTTTAGTTCTGGTTGGTGGGGGGGAGGAACAGACACAAGGACGACCGAGGTAGATGAAACAGCGACAGGGTGGTTGGAGGGGTTGAGATAATGCGGGCGCTCAGGTTAAAGTGAAAGCAGGCACCCATTTGCTGCCTGTAGTAAGAGAAACTCATTAATGAAAGTAGCTCTCACAGACTAAAGAAGGCATACCGTGTAACAGATGTAAAGGGTCCGGTCGCCATGGGAGTTTACAAGTGAAGATAAGGCAGTACTAAGGAGGGACTAACAAGCCTCTTTAGGAATCAGAAGTCAGCATTTAGGAAGGACAATGACACAAGCCAATGACTAATATGGGCGGAGAGTGGGTGGGGCTTCTATTTCATACTACACCACAATACGTCTCACAGAGCAGCGCATGCACGCTGGCTCTAGACTCGACCTAAAAATGCTATAACAAACAAGCACAAGCATTAGTGCAGGCTGGGAGAAGTTGCCAGCATTGCAAGGACAAAAACACTAGAAGACTTTTTTAATGTTAATACTTGCTTTTAATAGGGTTGTTCATTTGTACATATTGTCTTCATGGTTATATATAAGGTAACAAAAACGCTTATAACACTTTTTTATTACAACTTTTCAACATGCTGCACAGCAGCCACAGTGTTCTGGAACATAACTTAAAGACACTGGCAAAGCCAATAGGTCTGGCTAAACACTTCTAAGGTACCCAAGGCAATACCTATTGGCTATGCAAATGCATGTTTTGCTATCTAATTAGCTAATCATGGTCACTTTTATTTTGGTACCTCTGCCTATTTTCTGCCACGGTCAAACCCTGATGGGATCAGAAAGCTGGGCACATTCATAACACAAGGCCCTCCTATCATCTATGTTAAACAATGAGAGGACAATCTATGTTTTAAACTGATGAATATAACCACAGATGAGTTTTACGCTTCCTTTATGCTGAGGCTAATTTACATTTAACATGTTTGTGTGTACTGAGCTTACTTTTTGTATCTGTAATATCATGTATATATATATATGTATTTTAATGTGTGATTTATTGATGTACTGCTGCCCTCGGAAATAGTAAACAGTAAAAAATTATCCATAAAATTCATAGTGGGCCTCTCAACTTGTGAGTGAGTGTCAAAAAAACATTGTTTTTTTCTTCACAGTTTTAAAACGTATTGACAAACAGCCTGGCAGTTATGATGGGCATTGTGAAGTAGCCCAATTGGGTAAAGAGGAGGGGCACTTACATGCCACTGGGGCTTGTTCTGTGTAAAAAAGGTTGCTTTATTGAAACAGGTGTGATG
Source organism: Lissotriton vulgaris (assembly GCF_964263255.1). Lineage (NCBI taxonomy): Eukaryota > Metazoa > Chordata > Amphibia > Caudata > Salamandridae > Lissotriton > Lissotriton vulgaris. Next base: position 1,479,105,714 of record NC_141694.1, read on the forward strand.
AAATAAAAATCCCTTGGCCCAAAGCCTTACAATACTGAAACCTCACTATACATCCAATCACCTACCTTCCCTACCCCCAACCCCTCTCTCCCCAATATACATAATATCCACATTTTGACATCATGAAAAATGTACCTGTCTGTTCATTTCCTTTCAAACTCCTCTCCCTTACCTAAAGTGACTAATTAACCTATGCTCAACTCGCTATTCCTATGACACAACCACTTTAACTCCAGGACTTCCGGTGTGGGTTTGATGAGACCCTCCGTTTCTGCCTGCTTATCCTATCTTAATCAAAATAACCTAAAGTAAAGGCCTGCAACCGTGTGGGCCTTCTGCCTAACTCCACACCTGATTCAAGTGACAACCAATACAATAAAACAACCCCTACGCACCTGTTACAACAAGCTTGCCTATATATTGACCATTAGCCACCACTCATCTTCCTCTGAACTCCCAAAAATCAGGAGGGTGGGTGATAAAAAAAATCACTTACTAACTGGGTGAGGGCTGCCTCCGTGTCCTCCTACCAACATAATGGTGGAGGGAAGCCCCAAAATGTCGAACTATATACCCTTGGACTACATTCTGCACTGCATGTAGCCCAAGCAAGCCCAGTCTGCTATGTAAATGTATTTGAGCTTATATAGCGCACAGCTACCCGCAGTGGGTTTCCCGGCGCTTGCTTAAGGAACCCGTCCTGGTATTCCCCTGTGAGATAGCCCCGGCAGGGTATCCACAAGGTGAAAGCCAGGCATCCCGCCGTGAGGGGCCGTTGTGGAGATTAAGCAAGCTATTGCCCAGAGTCGCAGAGTGTGAACCCGTGAGTCGAGAAGGCACCGGAGCGAGAATTATCGAGTCCGTGGAATTTTTAGCCCAAGACCCGCCGAGGCGGGGAATTGAACCCTGGTCCAGGGCCGATCTCAGCTTCCGGGTCTGCCGCCTCTAACGCCTGAGCCACACATCTTCACAAGCTAGACTGCCTACATTTTCCCAATACCCCCGGGGGACAGACCTCCCTCCGCTGTCCCCCAAAACCCTATTCTTTAGGTTATCACGTGGAACCCTGGACGTTTATTTCTTCATGTAACCACATTGTGTGTGCATGTGAGAAAACATGTTTTCTCCTTCAGGGCTCCTCAGAGCGCTGGACTGCACATTTAACATAAAAAGCAGTCTGATATCCTCCTACCACCATGTTTTTCCTTCTGCAACCCACTATCTCTATTAGTTTTGTTGACCATTTTTCATTTTTGTTTCCTGTCAGGTGCCATCACGAAAGGACAACTGAGCCCTGTTGAGCTTGTACATCAGTATATACGGCATGGCGAGATTTGCGAGGCTATTGGTGTTTTGAGCAGCTTGAACTGGAATGTTTTGGGGCAGCAGTGCTTCATATGTCTGAGTGCCATTGTAAATCACTTATTGAAGCAAAAACTAACGCCAGAGCGAGAAGGTAGGAATGTCTTATTAACTATATTTGTATGCATAATATTTTAGAGTATTATGACTATGTATCTGTCCTATTCAGAGTGATTCCGTTTCTAACTGGGTGCATGAATCTGACCTCTTGGAGGAATGGCTGAATCATAGTATCGGTGAAAAATTTGAAAATCTGGAATACAAAACGCATGCATGCATCTCCCATCTTACCTTAGGGACAGCAGTTGTCGTTCAACTTTTACGCAAGCTCTTTTTGAACAAAGCTTTTTAACATCTCGTAAAATTCCAGCATCATTATAAAACAAGCTGGAGATGCGGTGCTTTCTTAATTCGTAAGTTAAAGAACTTAATACAAGATGGACATAGCCCACGGTGCAATGCTACTTATTACGGAGAGCTCTCTAACACCCCATAAAAAACGCAATAATCTGCATGCATTGCCTTTAGTATAGAGGGTAGTCTTTTATCCCAGGTGGTTTAGCCTCAGCCATCTTGTACACAACGCTCATGAGCTGCAGACCTCGACATATCGACTGACTATCTACATATTAGCTCTCACAGACTGTGTGCTCATTGGCTTAATCACAAATACTGTATAGAGCCATTGAATAGGCATAACGAGAATGCCTCAGACCTAAAAAATAAACAAGAGTGAATCGAAAAACTACCCAAGACAGTATGAGTGCTAGTGCGCTAAATGGCACCACACTGTGTACTATGATGGCACTCGGGCATAGATATCTGTGGTGGAACAGGAGCAGTGGCGCCAAGGCCCAGGGTTGTGAGGGGTTTTCCTGTCCCCATTTATGGCTACCTTTCACTGCTCGACCTGGGGACGTAGAGTCTCTTTCTTGTGTTTAAAGATGAAGCATAAAGCACAGCCACACACATCCTACTCAGCAGTAGCTGGCGTCACGGAAATGTGGGGCAGCTCGGGTGAGGCCCTGCGAGATGGGGGAGCAGCGCAAGGGGGCTGGGATAATAATTGTTTTTAACTTACATGCCGGTCTTCTGCTAGCTGGTCTCTCCTCCTCTGTGCACAGGCTGAAGTTCCCAGCTTCTCCTCTGGCCAATCCCAACGCTACTCTCAGTATGAGAACAGCATAGGGATTGGGCGCAGTACACTGGTTTTTAGGTCGAAGCCTGCATTGCAGGGCATGGCCCTGCTGCGGGCAAAGACCTATTGTGAACAGGGGGATTTCAGTACTGTGTGAAACCACGCCCCCTTTTTCCATTGGCAGGCCTCTCGAAATGGAGGCCTGCCATTGGAAAAAGATCCTGTTGAGCAGATTTGTCTGCTCTGGATCCCACCTCTCGAGGACTCCATGACCTGCCTTACGGTAGCACGACAATATTTTCAGAAATATTGCCTTGGCAATCATGAGGCAGGTCAGGGAGTCCTGGAGGGGCGGGAATCAGTATTGTGCTGCAAGTAACAATTATCACAGCATGAGATCCCTCTTATCACAGCATGTCAACAGGCGCCCCAGGCTGTTGGAGCACTCAACTATAATTAATGTGCAGTTGAGTGCTCCAGCAGTGTGGGGCGCCTCTCTGCATGCTGTGATAATTCTCACTTTGGGGCCTCATGCTGTGATAATTAGGGCGGCATGCTCTATTTGCAGCACTGAACATTTTCAAAGAAGGCGAAGCAGCCACATTCATTGGAGACACTCACCCTCACGCCCTCACCCCCTCGCCCTCACCCCCTCACACCCCCTGACCCCTCACACACCTCCTCACCCTCACACCCCCTCACCCTCACACACCCTCACCCTCTCACCCTCACACACCCTCTCACCCTCACACACCCTCTCACCCTCACACACCCTCTCACCCTCACACACCCTCTCACACTCACACCCCCTCAACTTCTCACACCCCCTCACCCTCACACCCCCTCACCCTCACACCCCCTCACACTCCCTCACCCTCACACTGCCTCGCCCTCACACTGCCTCACCCTGCCTCACCCTCACACCCCCTCACCCTCACACACTCTCACCCTCACACCCCTCACATACCCTCACACCCCCTCACTCACCCTCACACCCCTTCACCCTCTCACCCCCTCACACACCCTCACCCCCTCACCCTCACACCCTCTCACCCTCACACACCTTCACTCTAACACCCCCTCACCCCCTCACCCTCACACACCCTCACCCTCTCACCCTCACACACCATCACCCTCAAAAACCCTCACCCTCACACACCCTCACCCCCCCTTACCCCCCTCACCCTCACTCACCCTCACACACCCGCATAGCATAACAAAACATAGCATAGCATAACGAAACACAGCATAGCATAGCATAACAAACAAAAGCATAGGATAGCAAAAGCACAGCATAACAAAACAAAGCATAGGATAGCAAAACAAAACATAGCAAAACAAAACATAGCATAGCAAAACACAACAAAGCATAGCATAACAAAACATAGCATAGCATAACAAAACATAGCATAACAAAACAAAGCATAACATAACAAAGCATAGCAAAACAAAACATATCATAGTAAAACAAAACATAGCATAGCATAACATAACACAACAAAACATAGCTGAACAAAACATAGCATAACATAACATAAAAGAAAGCATAGCATACCAAAACATAGCAAAACACAGCAAAACATAGCATAGCATAACAAAACAAACCGTAGCATAACATATCAAAGAATAGCAAAACAAAACATAGCATAGTAAAACAAAACATAGCCTAGCATAACATAACACAACAAAACGGCATAACATAACAAAACATAACATAACATAACATAAAACAAAGCATAGCATAACAAAACATAGCATACCAAAACATAGCAAAACACAACAAAATATAGCATAGCATAACTAAACACAACAAAACATAGCATACATAACAAAACACAGCATTGCAAAGCATAGCAAAACATAGCATAGCGTACGAAAACACAACAAAACATAGCATAGCATAACCAAACACAACATAGCATAGCATAACAAAACAAAGCTTAGCATAACAAAATATAGTATAACCAAGCATAGCATATCAAAACAAAGCATAGCATAATAAAACACAACAAAACATAGCATAGCATAACAAATCATAGCAAAACATAACAAAACATAGCATAGCATAACAAAGCATAGGATAGCAAAACTAAACATAGCATAGCATAACATAACAAAGCAAAGGATAGCAAAACAAAACAGCATAGCATAACAAAACATAGCATAACATAACAAAACATAGCATAACAAAACACAACAACACATAGCAGAACGAAACATAGCATAACATAACAAAGCATAGCATAACAAAACAAAGCATAGCATAACAAAACAAAGCATAGCATAACAAAACAACAAAACACAACAAAGCATAGCATAACAACACACAACAAAACATAGCATACATAACAAAACATAGCATTGCAAAGCATAGCAAAACCTAGCATAGCATAACAAAACACAACAAAACATAGCATAGCATAACAAAATACAACATAGCATAGCATAACAAAACACAACATAGCATAGCCTAACAAAACAACGCTTGGCATAGCATAACAAAACATAGCATAACAAAGCATAGCATAACAAAGCTTAGCATAACAAAGCATAGCATAACAAAACAGCATAGCAAAACAAAGCATAGCATAATAAAACAAAACATAGTATAGCATAACACAAAATAGCATAACAAAGCATAGCATATCAAAACACAACAAAGCATAGCATAGCATAACAAAACACAACATAGCATAGCTCAACAAAACAAAGCATAGGATAGCAAAACTAAACGGAGCATAGCATAACAAAACAAAGCATAGGATAGCAAAACAAACATAGCATAGCATAACAAAACATAGCAAAACACAGCAAAACATAGCATAGCATAACAAAACAAACCATAGCATAACATATCAAAGAATAGCAAAACAAAACATAGCATAGTAAAACAAAACATAGCATAGCACAACATAACACAACAAAACAGCAGAACAAAACAGCATAACATAACAAAACATAGCATAACATAACATAAAACAAAGCATAGCATAACAAAACATAGCATAACAAAACATAGCAAAACACAACAAAATATAGCATAGCATAACTAAACACAACAAAACATAGCATACATAACAAAACACAGCATTGCAAAGCATAGCAAAACATAGCATAGCGTAAGAAAACACAACAAAACATAGCATAGCATAACCAAACACAACATAGCATAGCATAACAAAACAAAGCTTAGCATAACAAAACAAAGCTTAGCATAACAAAATATAGTATAACCAAGCATAGCATATCAAAACAATGCATAGCATAATAAAACACAACAAAACATAGCATAGCATAACAAATCATAGCAAAACACAACAAAACATAGCATAGCATAACCAAACACAACATAGCATAGCATAGCATAACAAAGCATAGGATAGCAAAACTAAACATAGCATAGCATAACATAACACAGCATAGGATAGCAAAACAAAACATAGCATAGCATAACAAAACATAGCATAACATAACAAAACATAGCATAACAAAACACAACAACACATAGCAGAACAAAACATAACATAACAAAGCATAGCATAACAAAACAAAGCATAGCTTAACACCTTAGCTGCTTCGCAAATATCCCTCCCCAGTGCTGCGCTGTCCATTGGAACTAGTGCTGAATGGACGTCCAATGGTCGTGCGCAGCACTGGGGAGGTAGCGCTCGTGACGACCGTTGGCCGTCAGCAGCGCTTAAGAGGTTAACAAAACAAAGCATAGCATAACAAAACAACAAAACACAACAAAACATAGCATAGCATAACAACACACAACAAAACATAGCATAGCATAACAAAATACAACATAGCATAGCATAACAAAACACAACATAGCATAGCCTAACAAAACAACGCTTGGCATAGCATAACAAAACATAGCATAACAAAGCATAGCATAACAAAGCATAGCTTAAACTCTTAAGCGCTGCTGACGGCCAACGGTCGTCACGAGCGCTACCTCCCCAATGCTGCGCACGACCATTGGACGTCCATTCAGCACTAGTTCCAATGGACAGCGCAGCACTGGGGAGGGATATTTGCGAAGCAGCTAAGGTGATAACAAAGCATAGCATAACAAAGCATAGCATAACAAAACAGCATAGCAAAACAAAGCATAGCATAATAAAACAAAACATAGCATAGCGTAACACAAAATAGCATAACAGAGCATAGCATATCAAAACACAACAAAGCATAGCATAGCATAACAAAACACAACATAGCATAGCATAACAAAACAAAGCATAGGATAGCAAAACTAAACGGAGCATAGCATAACAAAACAAAGCATAGGATAGCAAAACAAACATAGCATAGCATAACAAAACATTGCATAACATGACAAAACATAGCATAACAAAACACAACACATAGCATAACAAAACAGCAAAACACAACAAAACATAGCATAGCTTAACAAAACACAACAAAACATAGCACAGCAAAACAAAACATATAATAGCATAGCAAAACATAGCATATCAAACACAACAAAACATAGCATAGCAAAACATAGCATAGCATAACAAAACATAGCATAGAAAAACAAAGCATAGCATAATAAAACACAACATATAGCATAGCATAACAAAACATAGCATAACAAAGCATAGCATAGCATAACAAAGCATAGCATAACTAAGCATAGCATAAAGCATAGCATAATGAAACAAAGCATAGCATAGCAAAACACAACAAAACATAGCATAGCATAACAAAGCATAGCATAGCATAACAAAACAAAGCATAGGATAGCAAAACATAGCATAGCATAATAAAACAAAGCATAACAAAACATTGCATAGCATAACAAAACATAGCAAAACACAACAAAACATAGCATAGCATAACAAATCATAGCAAAACACAAAGCATTGTATAGCATAACAAAACAAAGCATAGGATAGCAAAAAAACATAGGATAGCATTACAAAACAAAGCATAGAATAGCAAAACAAAGCATAGAATAGCAAAACAAAACATTGCGTAGCATAATAAAACATAGCATAACATAACAAAATACAACATAGCATAGCATAACAAAACACAACATAGCATAGCCTAACAAAACAACGCTTGGCATAGCATAACAAAACATAGCATAACAAAGCATAGCATAACAAAGCTTAGCATAACAAAGCATAGCATAACAAAACAGCATAGCAAAACAAAGCATAGCATAATAAAACAAAACATAGCATAGCATAACACAAAATAGCATAACAAAGCATATCATGACAAAACACAACAAAGCATAGCATAGCATAACAAAACACAACATAGCATAGCATAACAAAACAAAGCATAGGATAGCAAAACTAAACGGAGCATAGCATAACAAAACAAAGCATAGGATAGCAAAACAAACATAGCATAGCATAACAAAACATAGCAAAACACAGCAAAACATAGCATAGCATAACAAAACAAACCATAGCATAACATATCAAAGAATAGCAAAACAAAACATAGCATAGTAAAACAAAACATAGCATAGCATAACATAACACAACAAAACAGCAGAACAAAACAGCATAACATAACAAAACATAGCATAACATAACATAAAACAAAGCATAGCATAACAAAACATAGCAAAACACAACAAAACATAGCATAGCATAACAAAACACAACAACACATAGCATAACAAAACATAGCAAAACACAACAAAACATAGCATAGCTTAACAAAACACAACAAAACATAGCATAACAAAACAAAACATATCATAGCCTAGCAAAACATAGCATAGCATACCAAACACAACAAAACATAGCATAGCATAACAAAATATAGCATAGCAAAACAAAGCATAACACACATAACCACACACACACAACCACGCACACACAACCACAAACACAACCGCACACACAACTATCTATCTATTTATCTATCCATCTATCTATCTATCTATTTATCTATCCATCTATCCATCTATCTATCTATCTATCTATCTATCTATCTATCTATCTATCTATCACCCTCACTCCTATCTATCTATCTATGTATCTATCTATCTATTTATCTATCTATCTATCTATCTATCTATCTATCTATCTATCTATCTATCTATCTATCTATCTATCTATCTATCTATCTGCCTCACTCTATCTATCGCCCTCACTCTATCTTGCCAATGCCCTCACTCTATCTATCTATTGCCCTCACTATCTATCTATTGCCCTCACTCTATCTATCTATCACCTTCCCTCTATCCATCGCCCTCACTCTATCCATCGCCCTCACTCTATCCATCGCCCTCACTCTATCCATCGCCCTCACTCTATCCGATCGCCCTCACTCTATCCGATCGCCCTCACTCTATCTATCGCCCTCACTCTATCTATCGCCCTCACTCTATATATCTATCTATCTATCTATCTGCCTCACTCTATCAATCTATCCATCTTTTGCCCTCACTCTATCTATCGCCCTCACTCTATCTATCTATCGCCCTCACTCTATCTTGCTATCGCCCTCACTCTATCTATCTATCTATTGCCCTATCTATCACCCTCACTCTATCTATCTATCTATTGCCCTCACTATCTATCGCCCTCACTCACTCTATCTATCTATCTATCTATCTATCTATCTATCTATCTATCTATCATTCTATCTATCTATTTATCTAGATACTGATCGCCATCACTCTATCGATCTGTCTAGCTATCTATCGCCCTCACTCTATCTATCGCCCTCCCTCTATCTATCTATCTATCGCCCTCACTCTATCTATCTATCGCCCTCCCTCTATCTATCTATCCCACTCACTCTATCTATCGCATTACCACAGCATTACTCAGCACCACCACAGCATCACTAAGGGGCACAACAACATCACTATGCGCTACCACAGGATCATTGAATGCCACAGCATCACTAGTCGCCACCCCAACGTCACTCAGCGCCACCACAGCATCAATCTGTGCAACCATTCAACAACAACTGGGTCAAATATGTTCTCTCAATGTTTCAAGCTTTATTACAACTGTCACAAAAAGAGGTTAGTATTTCACTTCTGTTCTTGGATTTTCGTCACAATAAAATACACTGAACATATTCTTCACAAAAGTTATTTACAAAAGTTTAAGCTATTGCCATTATAAATTACAATAACTTTTATTTAAGTATTAATTATTAAAAAAATTATAAGCCATTGTTATTTGTAATATCAATACATCCAAGTCACGTGAATACAACACATATTGCATTACAAATGCTATAGGTGTCACAAGTTATAACTATTGGCACTGTAAATGACAAAGCTATTATTTTTGCTATTTTCAAAACCAACACATAAATAAAAAATGTGTCATTTACAATACCAATAGCTCAAACTTTCCTAATGCGAGACCTTATGCATTGCAAATGCTTGTTTACTGCTCTATCTGGAGCAGTGACCTTGCGCCTGCTGATCTCTCCAGTCAGCAACACAGCTGGATTGGAGAAATGTCAGTGCGCATGACAGTTTGGCCGGCCAGAGATGGCCGGCCAAACCATAATGCGCACTTACATCGGGGCCCAACATTCCACTCCTCTTCCCCCTGGTGCAGTACTGTGGCCCTGCCCCAAGACTCAGCCGCCAGACAAAATAACATTTTCTTTTTCTTTTTCCTCTGCGGACAGTGGGGCAACGCGTTTTTCCATAGCAGAGGAGCCGCTGCTGCTACCTAGATCATAGGATTTTGAGCAGTCTCCTCAAACAGGAGACGTTCAAAATGCTGTCACTAGCTCAGGACCTTCTTGCTTTAGAAGCGTAAGACTGGCTGGTGTGTTTCGATCTGCAAGATACCTACTTCGACATTCTCATTCTTTAGTCACACAGGAAGACTTTTTGCTTCACAGTAGCATCCCAGCACTATCAGTTTGTAGCCTTCCACTTGACCTCACTTCCGATCCTCAAGTCTTCATGAAGGTGAGGGCGATTGTAGGACAGAAGGTTGGGAATCCTAGTGTTCCCTTACCTGGATGATTAGCTCCTCAAAGCCAGATCTCCAGTTGGTAAAGCTCCACCTGCAGGTGACAACTCCGCTGTTGTTTGCCCTGGGCTTTTCTATCTACAAGCCCAAATGTCACCTGGTGTCCTCTTAGTGCATCCTATTTCTAGGGATAGTACTTGGGTATCAAGCCTTTCCGCCTTCTTAGAGGATTCTTTACATTCAGGCTGTGATTCCGATGTTTCAGGATGGAGCAATCGTAACAATCCTGAAGGTCATACACCTCCTCGGCCTACTAGTCTCCTGCATCCTGTTGGTTACCTACACATGCTGGCACATGAGAACCCTCCAGTAATGCCTCCCCAGGTAGTGGTTCAACACAATAGAAACCACAAGCATCCATCAAGCTCTCCAGGGACATTGCAGTGAATATGCAATGGTGCTCAGCAACCATTTTCAAGGAAAATGTTTCATCCTCTTTTTCCAGCGGCAACGGTGATCACAGATGCCTCCGCCCTAGGTTGTGGAGACGATCTGAATGTCTTGGAGATCAGAGGTCTCTGGTATCCGGAAGAACATATTTTGCACATCAATCTGTTGGAATTGCGGGTGATAAGTTTAGCTCGCAAAGCCTTTGTCCGTTCTCTTTGTGGTCAGTCTCCCCAAGTCTTGATGGACAACAAAACCGCAATGTAGTTCATCAACAAACAAGGGGAGTATAGTTATATCTTCTCTGCAGAGAAGCTCTACAACTCTGTTCCTAGTCTGAGGACCATCAGATTATGTTGTAGCAAATCACCTAGATGAAGTGCTCAACATTCTTGCAGACTGTCTCAGTCAGTGTTATCTTGCTGATTACGAGTGGCGTCTCCATCCAGAAGTAGTGCAAAACATATTACGACAATGGTAAACTTCTCATATAGACCTGTTTGGTGCTCAGAAGAATGCACACTGCCCAACCTTTCTCCAGTATAAAAATGCAGGGATCAATGGGGGATGTGTTTTGACTGAGCTGGAGGTCTTATCTTCTGTACACCTGTCATCCCATACCCTTGATTCCTCGGGTCTGAGAAAGGGTCGCTTCAACTGGGCCCTAGTAATATCAATAACCCACAACTGACCATTAACAGTGTGGTATGCAAACTTAATTTACCTCTCTCTGTGGGATGTATGTCATTATAATGCATGTGTTTACAACGGATTCCTTTACCGCGCATCCTTAACCACGCAATTCCTTTACCATGCATATACCTCTACCATGCAACCCTTTACAATGCTCCTTCCCCCCATTCCATCCATTGTCCACGACCCTGCTCCATCATTACAGCCATGTGTGGCCTTTGTTCTGCCACTGTCCTTCCTGCCTGCCCAAAACTGTTAGCTTGCTCCCCCATCCACCTCCTCCCTACCATCTGTTGTCCGAGTCCATGCACCAGCCCCTCCCTCCTGCCCTGCACAATCCAATGTGCTGCTACTGCCTTCCATTTAGCTTGATGTCCCTGCCCACTCCTCCTTCCCTCCGTTCCCAATTCTATGTAGCATCATTGTCCTCCTACTTAGTCTCTTTGCTTATCTTGCTTTCCCATACTCTCCTTTCCCCTGCCCTCCAAAGTCTGCGTGCATGCCCCCTCCCTCCTTTCTTCCCACATATTCCTTTGACCTGCCACCCTCCTGTCTACTCTTAATGTTCTGTTGAGCTGTCACTGCCCCTCCCACCTACCTACCATGGTCAGATGGCTGCCTCCTGTCGCTGCCACCTGCATCCTGCCTGTCCATGTCCCTATCCCCTCCATGGTCCTTTTTGCTGCTATTCACTTCTGCCCTCTATGCTCTGTAGTGCTGCAACTGCTCTTCCTGTCCGCCCTGCATGGTTTGTTGTGAAGTCCCTTCCCTTCTTTTGTTTGTGTCCAGCCCCTACCTCTCCCTTCTGTCCTCAGTGGTCTTTTGTGCATGCCCCTGCCCGCTCACTCTTGCCCACCATGGCTGTTGTGCTGCCACTAATCCTCCCGCTGCCATGCATGGTCTTCTGTGCTTCCCTGTGTGGTCAGCATACCACCCTCTCCCCCTTCTCTCCGTTGTCTCTTACATACCATTATAGTCTCACTGTTGCCCTCAATGATGTGTTGTGGTTCCAGTGCCCATCCCACCGGCCCTCCATATCCCTCGTGTTGCTCTTGCCCTACCCCGCCCCCTGCCCTTTGGTTTTCATGTGCAGGCCCCTATCGCCTCCCTCCTGCTTTGTTTGGTCAGCTGTTGTTCCCCTGCTACTGCCTCTTCCTTCTACCCTCAATGGTCTTTTATATTGCCAAAGCCTCTCTTGCCTGTACTGCACGGTTGGTTTGTTGTCCCTGCCCCCCTTTTCCCTGCACTCCATGGTCCGTCGTGTTGCTACTGCCCCTCCCACCTGCACAGCGGGGTCAACTTGTTGACTGTGCGGCCTCCTCCATGAGAGGGTCTTATTCCCATGGGGGACATATTTTCTGAGTTCTCAAATAGCAACAAAGCATATTTTAATAATTTGCTATCTTTATGTTTTTTTTTATCCAGTCGATCACTTGATTATATGTCACACTTAAGGGAGAGGATGTGGCGTTACAACCAGAGTTGCAGACTTTGCAATTAGGCAACCTGGTTTGACTTCCAATGTCAGCTCGACATCCTGTGATTTTCGGGAAATCACTTAATCTCCCCATGCCTAAAACCAAAATCAGTGTGTCATTTTTTGTAACATGACTAATGCCCATGTAAAGCAGTCCTATACCTTTGGTTCCACTCTGCGCTATATAAAATTGCAAAAAACAAGACGTTATAGTTAGGAAATAGAATTTTAAAAATGTAGAAATTCACTAAAAAACCAAAGGTACGTGAAATTTATAGTTAGGAAATAGAATTTTAAAAACGTAGAAATTCACACAAAAAACAAAGGTATGTGGACGTTATGGTTAGGTTCTGATTTTACACACACAAAAGCATAGATATTCAACAGTTGTATTTAGAGATATCTCAAGTAACTATAACTCGTGCCCTAAGGTAACCGTAGCTCCATCCACAGTTTTCTTATCAATACTTTTACAGCAAATGTTGCAGTGATATTTATAATGATTTGATAGAAGATGTTATGAATGATGTAATATGTGGGGTAATTAGCAGTGCATGGTGAGGGTGCGAGTTATAGTTACCATACGGCACGAGTTGTAGTTAGTTGACATAACTCTAGCTATAACTGTGAACTTTTTATAGTTTGGTGTGTGTAAAATCTGAACCTAACTATAATGTCCCTGTAACCTTTGTTTTTTTCAGTGAATTTTCCTAACTAAAAGGTCCTTGTAACCTTTGTTTTTTTCAGTGAATTTCTAGTTTTTTTTAACATAAAGTAATATTTAATTACCTTATGTACCATATTATAAACAGGGAGCGGGGCATGTAGCCAACCCTATGGCCTGAGGCCCGGCCAATTAGTAATAGGGCGGCAGGCAGCTCTACCCCTCTCAAGGTCGTTTTTTGCCCTGGGAAACCCATCTCCTGGAGCCTGGTCAATGATTAAGTGTGGGGCACGCAGCCCTACTCCAAGGGCGTATTTCAGCCCTCTGGACCCCATCGTCCAGGACCCAGCCAATGATTAATGAGGGAGGGGGTGAGTGCCCTGGCGCCCACCAAGGGCACAGACCTTCTCCTTGTTGGGGGCCGGGAGGGGGAGGCCCAAGGCCCTTGTGGCCTCAGCTGGCTCTGCGCCTCCAGCGGGAGCCGGCATTGCTCCCATCCACAGAGAGCAGCTAAATATGCTGCTCCCTGCGTGCAAGAGCAATATTTTCATCGGTTTTCCTGCCTGGTTCAGTGCGGGAAATGGAACAGTTGAAAATTATGCTCATAGTGGAAGGGAGTATTTTTCATCACCCCGACTGCTGGGAGCAGACTTAGGGCTAGATGTAGGTAAATAGTATTTACTGATTCGTAAATACCGAATTTTACCGATTCGGTATTTGCAAATCGGTAAATGCTATGTAGCTAAAAATTCGGTAAAAATTACCAAATCGTTAAGATTCGGTAATTACCGAATCGGTATTTACCGATTCAGTGATTGCCATTCATTCCTATGGGCCTGGAGGCCCATAGGGAATGAATGTCAATTACCGAATCGGTAAATATCGATTCGGTAAAAGGGGGAAAACATTGAAGGGTGGCAGGGTGTCACTTTGACACCCTGTTGCGCCCCTTAATTGTTTATCGGTGCACATGTTGCAGACATACATGCCCTAAGGGCATGTATGTCTGCAACATGGCACTGAAACAATTTGCATTAAATTGCTTTTTTTTTTTTTTCGTTATTTACCACCAACTTATAGTTGGTGGTAAATAACAAATCCTAACATGGGATAAGCACTCACTTAAGTGCTCCCTACATTAGGAATTCAGTAATTTACCAAATCGGTCTTTAAGAAATCGGTAATTTACTGATACCTTAAATTACCGATTTGGTAAATTACCGAATCCTTAATTTCGGCACCCTACATAAGAAAAGCCTACTACCGGTCGGTAACGGACGAAATTCGTTAATTTTGGCCGTTACCGACCGGTAATAGGCCACCTACATCTGGCCCTTAGTGTTTGCTCTCACTTGGCAGAAGATTTGAAATTACTCCCGCTAAGTGACACCAATATGTCCCGTGGTGGGCACCCCGGGAGATAGCAGGAGCCGGCGCTCAAGGATGGGGACCCCAGGGCCATTATGGCTCCAGGAGGGGAGGGTAGCGTGGCTCCCCCTCCCCCTTTGTTTTATTGTCTGGGCCCAGGCGAGGTAGGGGACCGATGTTCCTCCCCTCTGCCTTTTATATTATCAGCCAGGCCGTGGAGCTGAGGTCAGCAAAACTGCTTAACAGAGTTACATCAGATTATAAAAAGGGCTCTATCTGGACCAAGACCTAGCTGTCTGCCTAATCTGGGATAACTCAGTTTAGCAGTTTGGGCCGTAGTCATGTCTTAAATTCCTATTTGAAATTACATGGGTAAAATGCGCTCTGGGACCCCCCTTTTTCTCAGCCCTTGAATCTTCCCAAAACTTTTCCGACTGCAGCTGAAGTGATTGGCATACTAGTTTTGAACATTTCGAGAAGATTCGTTCAACTGCGCCAAAGTTATTAGCAAAACAAAAAAACACTTTGTTTGTGGTAACTAAGTCCTAACTTTAACAACCTACTGGTATATATTTATTACTTAAAAATTATATATTTTTTCGTTTTGGAGACCCCTCAACAATGCGTCACTCTATGTCTGAAAGGGTATTGTTTTGACTTATACTGGGTGCTATTTTGTGTCTAGACAAAGATACCTCTCTAAAGAGCTCTAATGAGAACGAAACACGTGTCAGGGGTTGCTTTTATTCATTTCTGGTTGGCTTGGTTGGTATTTTACCAATTCAAAGCTGTAATACTGTGCCTGGAGTGGTTAAAGGCTTTTGTCATTTTACTGCTCGGCATTGACAGCACTTTGCTAGTCCTATGTTTAACCCCTTCCATGCTCATGACGAGCTCAGCTCGTCATGAGGCACAGTGGAGCTGTGCTTATGACGAGCTGAGCTCGTCATGAACAATGGGGTTCAATGAGGATCAGCACAGGAGGGGAAAACCATTAGCAGCCAAGGTGTTAAAGACTTTGCTGTAGAAATGGCAAAAGACTTTGTCCCTTTCTCTCTCTGCATGGATGGCACTATGCTAATCCTATGTTAAAAGACTTTGATAGAAAAGCAGACATTTGAGGTGAGCAGATCTAGAGTGTCTCTGGTGTTGAGAGTGCTCTACAGGAGCTGCTTTCCAGCTAAACTTGAGAACTACCCAGAATTCTCTGCTTCTTTTTTTGCATACTGTATGCGTCGAGGGTATTGTTTTGATATATATTACTGAAAAATTATATATTTTGTTTATTCTAGGAGACCCCTCAACCCCCCCCAATTTAAAAAAGAAATATTGTACATTTAAATAGTTTGTTAATTGGCCGGAGACCTCCCAAACACCACAGGCCCGATTCACAGAGCTAACTTAAGACAAAATCGTAAACTTACTACCATTTTGGTATTCACAGAAGGCACTATCTCAGAAGGCCCTTAATGAGTAAGTGCCTTCTGTGAATACCAAAATGAGTAACTTACTCATTTTGAGGAACTTACTCATGTCGGTATTAACAGAAGGCACTTACTCATTGATGAGTAAGTGCCTTCTGTGAATACCAAAATGTGTAAGTGCCTTCTGTGAATACCAAAATGTGTAAGTGCCTTCTGTGAATACCAAAATGGTAGTAAGTTTAGGATTTTGTCGTAAGTTAGTTCTGTGAAACGGGCACCACATTTTTAAAAATTATTTTAAAAATAAATATTTTCTTTTTGGGGAGGACCCCGCTCCTTTTTATAATCTTACTACCCTATTCCCTTAGCCACCCTTAAACCCTAAAAACACCCTTACCACCCAATAATCTTACCCATCCCTAGCCCCTAAAAACACCATTAGTTTCCACCTTTCCATCGGCATGGCACTCATTTATGAGTAGTAAAGTGGGACTGCAGCTTTCCATCTCCTTTTACTCTTATGTTAAGAAGAAGACCTCTGTTGGTAGCATAACACAACTGCAGCTTTCCATCTCCATGTTACCCTTCTGTGAGGATTTCTGTTAGTTGTATAGCACAACTACCGCTTTACATCTCCATTGCACTCTTCTGTGAGGAACTCTGCTGGTATAATAGCGCAACTGCAGCTTTAATCTCCATTGTGCTCTTCTGTGAGGATTTCTGTTGGTCGTATAGCGCAACCGCAGCTTTACATCTTCATTGTACTCTTCTGTGGGAACCTCTTTTATTAGTAGAGTGCAACAAGTGCTCCATCTACATTGCATTTTTCTCTGAGGACATCTACATTGTGACGCATCAGCGTTCCAGCACTTGCCTGAGCCTGTGGAAAAACTTGGCCCTAAATGAGTGGAGTTGTTCATTTATTTTCTCAAGATGCCAAATTTATCAGTGTTTACTCATGTCTTTGTTTTATATGGTGAAAGTAAGGTTTCACATTTACACATAATAAATATGGAGATGCATACCTCAATCTCCAAAGAATATGTAGGAATAGTGAATAGTACAAGAAGGCCTGATTTATTTTCCCTTTGGTCTAGTCGTGAAATTCCTCTTATGAGAAATTGGGTTGTTGGTCAAGGGAGGTAAACCCCTACTCAAGCAAAAGCCATTATCCTTGTCAGGATGACCACAAAAGTGACTAAATTAACCTGTGATTAATCCTTTAGTAGCTTGGCACAAAAGCAGTCAGGCTTAAGTTAGAGGCCATATATAAAGTATTTAAGCAGCACTGAAACATTAATAAAATGAAAACACAACACAAGAAAAATTCCACATGAATCTAGAACAATTTAGTAACCTTTAATAAGGAAAATGAGACCAAAACGATAAAAATTCAATTGTTAGAACCAGAGTTATCCAATTTCAATGATTTCAGTGAAAATAGCACTTAGGAGCAAATTGCACCAATTATGGTTATCTGGTCGCACTGGGCTTATGTAAAGTCACAAGTTCAAGCTGACTACGATGGCGTGCAGGCTGGGCACAGAGCCAAGTTTAGTCCCCTGAGAATAGTGCCTTGTGTCCTTGGACTAATGATGTGAAGTTTGAGTTGTCCTATGCTGCACTGCATTGAGAAGGGAGGCAGGAGCTGCAATGGGAGGTCCTGCGTCGATATTTGTTGCGCTGGGTTGTGCCTATAGAAGCTGCCGGTCAGGAGCTACGATGCTGGAGTTGAGATACATCGTGCTGTATCCAGGACTGCGTTGCACAGACTTGTGTCAAGATGCGTGGCAAGAGGTTGGTGCTAGGGAAACTGCTGATTAAGACCTGTGATGCAAAGTATGAGTGTCTAGGTGAGATGTGCTGCGTCGGTTCTGATAAAGCAACCGCTCTGGAACTGGCGATGCAAGGCCTTGCATCAAGATGCAATGCATCAGTACCGATGAGCCGCTAGTCAAGAGCCTGTTGTGTCCCTGTCACTCAGAACAGGAGGCCAATTGGACACTCTGGAAGTCCTGGGTTCGAGCAGCAAGGCAGACCTCAGGCAGCAGGGCAGCCCTCAAACAGCTGGCCAGTACTCAGGAATCCGGGCAGTCCTCAGGCAGTGGGCTTTCCTCCTTCTTGTAGACTTCACAGGTCCAGTAGTGTACTGAAGAATGAGTGCCAGGGTCCAATGTTTTTTTATCTTTGTTTTATTGATGTTCTTAAGAAATACAATAGAACAAGCTGTGCAAACTCCCGAGCACAAAGTATGAGAAGTACCACATCCATATGATATGACATCTCAATAGCAAACAGCATCATACATGGCAAAATTTAGGCACCAGAAGAATGCCCGGTGAGGAGCAGTATTTTACCTCATCCAAGTCATTGAGCTAGCTATGTATTGAGAGATTCATCAATGCCACACTTGGCCATCACATCAGTTATACAATAGTACATATTATACAGAAGTCACAGCCCACCATCCGATCTATCATCCAAGCTAGAATCCCCCTCATCAATTAATTTGTTGAGGAGAAGCCCCATGTCATAATCGCTTCCATAGCACCTTCATCAGTACGAGAAAGGCGTATGTGCTCTCCTCCGCTACTCCCCATTTAAGCAGATCCCTCAGCCATGAGATGTCAACTGCGCTCTGGTGCCGAACCAACCAATGACTATTCGCCACTTGGCCAGTAGACACGCAAACTGAGTGCACTTTTAAGGGATCTTTCACCCTCTGGGACTAGCTACCACTCCCAAGGGGCAATCCATTGGAGTCAGAGGGGCTGCAATGCCAGTAGTCCTTTTAAGTGCAGGAACTACTTTCTTCCAAAACCCCTTGATCCCTGAACATGCCCGAGCCAGGTGCAAAAATATTTCCCCCTACTCCCCACATCACATACATCTTGCCGCCCTAGAAAGATCCATCCTATTCAGTTGACTAGGTGTCCCCTCAGTGCGGTGTAGAAAATTAAAGTGTACTAACTTAAATCTATGAACACAGGACACCGTCCTTACCAGTTCACATGCGTGTGCCCAATCCACATCTTCAGTGGATTCTTCTAGCTCCCTCTCCGAGGCCTGACGTGCTGCAGAAGGAGTACTCAGCATGTCTCCCCTGATCGCTTTATAAAATAAGATGATGAGGTGTCTCCCCTCCCCTATTGAATCAAACCACCAAGCACCCAAGAGAGCTGCGGCGCTGCTGGAAACCCAGTCCACATCTCCCTCGCAGTGCATTCCAGTTCGGCGTACTGACGGAAGTGACCTGGTCCTACTCCAAAAGCCACCTGCGCATCCTGAAAGGTTAGGAAAACCTCTCTGGGGTACAAGTCACATGCTCACTGGCAGCCTCCCTCCCTCCACTGTTGCATGGACATATCCACATCAGTTGCCTGGAACGGTGCAACATTCCAGACTCAAAGGGGCCCCTGTGCAGCACCTTCTGAACCACTGCATCCCAGATCGCAACCGTTTGCGTCACCAAATAATGCACCAGGCTCTCAGATCAACCACCCCTCGCATCAACAGGGCCGCCAGGGGGATGTATGACGTTACAACGCGTAATTTTACAACGCAGACCGTTACATCGCAATTTTTACAACGCAGGATCCATTACAATGCATGCCTTTACAACGCATGTCATTACATAGCAGATACTATTACAACGCATGCCATTACAACGTAAGTATAGGTAAGTATATCTTTTAAAAAAAATGTAATTAAGTTAATTTAATTAATTTAATTTAATTAATTTAATTTAATTAATTTTGAAATAGTAATTAATTTAATTTAATTAATTTAATTCTAATAATTTAATTTAATTAATTTTAAAATTATAATTAATTTAATTAATTTAATTTAATTAATTTAATTTAATTAATTTTAAAATTGTAATTAAATTATATTGATTAATTTAATTTAAATTAAAAAATGGAATTAATATATTTAAATTAATGTAATTTAATTAATTTAATTTAATTACTTTTAAAATTGTAATTAATTAAATTAAATTAATTTAATTAATGTAATTTAATTAATTTATAAATTGTAAATAATATAATTTAATTAATTTAATTTAATTTTATTTATTTTATTAATTTAATTTTTTTAAAGTCGTTTTTTAAAAAAAACGGAACCCTAAAAATACCCCTGTACCCCAAAACCCAAACCCAGCCCTAAAACCTAAAAATACCCCTGTACCCCAAAACCCAAACCCAGCCCTGAAACCTAAAAATACCCCTGTACCCAAACCCAGCCCTGAAACCTAAAAATACCCCTGTACCCCAAAACCCAAACCCAGCCCTGAAACCTAAAAATACCCCTGTACCCCAAAACCCAAACCCAGCCCTGAACCCTAAAAATACCCCTGTACCCCAAAACCCAAACACAGCCCTAAAACCTAAAAATACCCCTGTACCCCAAAACCCAAACCCAGCCCTGAAACCTAAAAATACCCCTGTACGTCAAAACCCAAACCCAGCCATGAAACCTAAAAATACCCCTGTACCCCAAAACCCAAACCCAGCCCTGAAACCTAAAAATACCCCTGTACCTCAAAACCCAAACCCAGCCCTGAAACCTAAAAATACCCCTGTACCCCAAAACCCAAACCCAGCCCTGAACCCTAAAAATACCCCTGTACCCCAAAACACAAACCCAGCCCTGAAACCTAAAAATACCCCTGTACCCCAAAACCCAGCCCTGAAACCTAAAAATACCCCTGTACCCCAAAACCCAAACCCAGCCCTGAAACCTAAAAATACCCCTGTACCCCAAAACTCAAACCCAGCCCTAATACCTAAAAAAACCCAAACACCCCAAAACATATACCTCAGTACCCCAAAACATATACTCCTATACTCATACTTATTTTTTAAATTACTTAAATTAATATATTTAATTTATAATATAAAAAACATAAATAAATATATTTATTTATAATTAATAATAATTAAATTAATTAAATAATATTAAATAAAATTTTAAAAAATGATATACTTACCTATACTTACGTTGTAATGGCATGCGTTGTAATAGCGTCTGCTATGTAATGTCATGCGTTGTAAAGGCATGCGATGTAATGGATCCAGCGTTGTAAAAGTTGTGTTGTAATAGACTCCCGTTGTAAAAGTTGCGATGTAACGGTGCAATACCCGCCAGGGTATCTTACTCTAGCATATCCATGAACAACCTTTTCTCCCAATTGTTAAGTTCTGGCAGGCACCGTGTGGCATGCTGTAAATGTGCCTCATAATAGTAGATTTGGCATAGCTGAGAGAGCTAGACCTCCATCCTTTGTGCCCCTTTTGAGGACCAACAGGGCTACCCTGCCACGCCGCCCAGCCCAAACCAGTGAAATCAGTAAGCTACCCAGTTTGCAAAATAATTGTGGCTCGAAAGGAAACATCAAATTCTAGACAAGATAGAGGCAGCGAGAGAGGAAGACCATCTTGTCCACTGTTGCTCTTCCCATCACCAACAGGGGAGTCTGTTCCAGAATGCTGTGGATCACTCCTGACCCGTCACTACTCTGTCCACATTCAAAAGCTTGTGAACTTCCTCAGTGTGCGAACCTGTATGCCCAAATATCTGAATCCCTCCATCTCCCAGCAGAGGCCGTAATGCAGGCAGTTGGTCCACCAGTGTCCCCACCAAACGCCCTTGGGGAAACAAGAGTGACTTTAAAACATTAACTCAGAGCCCGTCTATCCTGCCAAAATCATTCAGTAATCCCATCAAGCTCGGCACTGACCTGCTCAGGGAGCGGGCATAAACCAGCGCTTCATCCGCATATAAGGATATTATGTGCCGAGCCACCTACTTGAATCTCCCACAGCTCCAAATCCTTCGCAATAGTAGGGTCAGCAGCTGGATCGCGAACGCAAAAAGGAGGGGCGAGAGAGGACAACTCCTTCTGTTTCCCTTCCCAACCAACCACGGCTCCGAGAGGTCACCACCTACCCTGATGAGCAACATGGAGTGAGTATATTTAATAGCCTTACCCAGTTCTAAAAGACAGGCCCAAATCCCATCCCTCCCAATACTACCATCAGGTAAGCCGACTCCACAGTGTCAAAGGCTTTTTCTAGAACTAGGGAGACCAGAGCTAATTCACGATCATCATCCATGGTTTCATGCAGCACTTGTGTGAGCCTCTGTAAATTAAATTATGTGCTATGGGCTGACATAATACTGCACTGGTCATCATGCACTAATCCACGAATAACTCCCTCCAGCAGTTCGCCAAAGGGTATCACAGTATTTTTACATCCAAATTGGGCATAGTGAGGGGTTTATTTGAGAAAGGGTCTGCAGAGTTAAACCGGGGCTTCAGTATAAGGCAGATGATCTCTTCCAGCATGGTGACCAGGATAATCCTTTTAGTTAGCACCTCGCAGAGGACTTCTCTTTGAGTGTATTAGAGTAAGCTTGGTAAAACTCCACAGGGAAGCCGTCCCCACCAGGAGTCTTGGACCCATTAAGGGCAGCAATGGCCTTGCCCAGGTCTTCCGAAATATCTCTCTCAAACTCCTGCACACATTCTGGCAACAAGCTAGACAAACCCACCCCTGCTAAAAATCTCTCTTTCATCCTAGCGGGCCCATGGCACCAGCGCGGTACATACGCTTGAAGTGGTCCACAAAAACATTAGGATATCCTGATGGCTGGTCACCAAAGTGCCACTAGGAGTGCGCATATACAGTGTGGGTCAGACCTCCTGTTCCCGATGCAAGATCCACACCAGGAGCCTATCTGATTTGTCCCCCTTCCTGTGTAAGCATTGGCGGTATCTGAAGTGGGCATCTGTCTAATGTGTCCCAATTCCTCTGTACCTCCCGTCGACCCTGGAGCACCCTTACACGCGCCTATGCAGATGAAGCCTCCGGCTCCTGGAGGTTCTCGTACACCCCAAAATCCGCCTCCAGTTGTCGCTGTATACCACAGGTGCATGCTCCCTCAAGGCCACCTTAAGGGCCTCTCACACTCAGGCCCTGGAGGTCGCACTCCCCCAGTTGATAGCTAAATAGTTGGTGAGGAAAGTTGCCAGTGCATCTCGAAACACCAATTCCTCCACGAGTTCAGAGGGCATACACCATCTTCATGCCCGGGGCATGGAAACGCCCCATTGCAAACGAAGCAACACTGGCTGATTAGAGAGGAACCATCCCAAGTGTGTCACTGTGACCACCCTCAGAGGGTCCAACCTAGCATCCAGTATGTGGTCCAGACAGCTATAGGTATTATGAGTTGGGGAATAACCGGTGTACTCCTGAACCCCCAGATGCAGCACCTGCTAGCCATCATGAAAACCCAAGTTGTGCATGACCGCGGCAATGGAGGTGGTCCTCAGGGGTTTGACACCTTACTTAGGTGGTCCCTGTTGCCATCTGGGACACACATCTAGTCCCCTGTGGGGGAGTCCGCACTGGATTCACTCATATTAGTGCCTGTCCTCTACATTGGGCACATAAGTGTTCAAGATTGTAATGTCCATGCCATCCAGTTTGCCCTGGAGCAGGAGATAACGGCACTCTATATCCACCTCGCCATAAGGGTGCCGAAATGGGACAACAGGTGCAATCCAGATGGCTATCCCCCTAGCATAGTAGGAGTATGCAGCTATAACAACTAACTCCTCCATTCCGTCCCCAGCTTCTGGGGTGAGGCTCCCCACCCATTAGATGAGTTTCTTGCAAACAGGCTATTTGAACCTTGTGACGCCAAAAGAACGAGTGCACCCAATACCGCTTAGAATAGCTCTTCAGGCCCCTGACATTCCACGTTAAGACATTCCTGCGGTCAGTCTTTTGATGTTACAACACTGTCTCTAAGGGACCAACCTCCCTCCAGCCGGCGGCCATCTTAATATAGGGGTGGGCTTAGTTCGTGAAGCAGCGCTTCACGTAGCTATGCAAAGTGCACTGCGCGAGCTACGGGTAGCACTACGCGAACTGCGTAGCAGCATCTTCGCAATGTGCAAGATGTCATTTTAAATGATTGCACAGTGCGGACAAACATCCGGCACTGTGCAATCATTGCCTCGAACCCTGTACACAATGTGATACTGTACCAAAACATAGCACTTACCAGCTCAGCATATGGTGAATATAACAAATATGTCTAGTCCCAGCTGCACCCTGGGCTCATCTCCCTCCACCCCCTAGAAGAGAGAAAGGGGAGAAATATGAGAGAGAGCGCAGGGAAGATAGTGTCAGAATGCAGTACATAATATACAAATCAAGCAGGTGGGCCCCCTAAGTCCAAAGTAGTCTCCGGAGCATGCAAGGCCCCTCCAGAATCCTACACAGTGACCTGGGTTTAACCAAGGCCATGGTGCCATCCCCCTGGAGCACAACCCTCTTCGGTCTCTCTTCTACGATCGCCAAAGACTCTCCAGTCCAGACTACTCTTGTGACCTCCAGTTCGGGCTGTGAGCTCTGAGGGGCGCCACCGTTACCCCATACGCCCTCTTTATCACAAACAGTGGAGATAGCCCAGTTAGCTTCAACACGTCCCGGATCTATCATTCCAAATATTTCTCAGTCACACCCCCTTCAGCTCATTTTGGGAATCCCAAAAAACGGATGTTGTTGCTGCGGGGCCTCCCCTCCGCATCTTTCACTCGAACCTCCACGCTCCCATTCTTTTTATTTTTTTTATTTTAATTTTTGGTAAACCTTTATTGTCACATAAGGCAAATACAATATCAGGCCAGCAAAAGCACAGCCGGTCATTATCACAGTGACGGTCAATGCGAATCAATAAGTCAAAACACATACATTCATTCCGCCTCCTCAATTCCACATCAACGCCCAGGATACTGTCGCACCATGATGGTACCAGGATAAGAGAGGTTTTTAAAAAAAAAAGTTTAAAGATAGAACAGGATCCGATGTCATACAATCTAGTAATACCAGAGCTAGGGGACATCACAAATCAGGATATGCACATTCGGGACCACTGCAGGCGGGGCGCTGGCACTAACGCACACTAAACAGGATAGACAATAAATAGTACATTACGCCCCCCAATGCAGCACACGCCCGCCGTACATAAAAAACTATTATAACATCCCCCATACTGGTTTGAGACATAAGAACATCCGGCAAGCCACCTACTACTCGGAATCCCAAAGATAAGAAAAAGAAAGAGAGGAAAGAAAAAGCCAAGCAGAGCAAGAGAGAAAAAGAGGCCCTAGAATTTGGAAAAGGGAAAGAAAACAGAGAATACCCCTCCCCCCAACCCCCCACCCTGCACCCCTGCCTCCGGCTACGGCCTCCCCCTCAGCAGCGTGCCTGTCGCCCATTTTATGAAACCCGAGATTTAGAAGAGAGAGAAAAGGAACTACCACCCACCTAGACTAAAAGAAGAAACCCAAGCGAGGGAAGGAAAAGAAAGAAATGAAAAACGGAGGGGAGCCCCCCAGCAGTCCCCCGGCCTCTCCCTCTGCAAATAACGTATGCGGACAGGACGTAAAACACTTATGCTAAAATCAGTACAATAGAACAGTGCACTAGGCACAGGATCAGCCCAGCTAGTCAACAAATAAGACAATATGCCGCACATCCCTCATAAACCCGCAAACAGAAAGTATCGAGACGGAGGAAACAGCATTTATCCTTGTCCTGTCTTGCGCATACCGCGATGGCCCACCAAATTGTCGCACTCCAAATCCGCAATCGTAGGGAATAGGAATACCAGAGCAAACCCAGACAGCAGCAAGTCTGCAGTGCTGCGATGCGACCGGACCTCATCCAAGCCCGTTTCCTGCCAGCGTGATGGACCCAACCTGACGCAATAACATGACTGCCACATCTCAATCGGCAAAACAGAGCAGGGAAAGATCGTCACATTGTCAAAACATGGCTGGAGCAGAACCAGAGATACCAACAGCATGGCGTGGAAAGAGAGTCCATCGCTCGGTTCCAAGCAAGAGCCCACGGATAGTTCTAGATCACCAATGTCACCAACTGGAGATGGCTCGAGAGCCCGTGTCCCGGATTTTTCGATATCAGTAGCCGGCGCCATATTGTCACGTCTGGGTAATAAGTGAAGCATCTCGCTGTGCGCCCACGAACCACCCGGTCTCATTAGTTCCACCACAAAGACTACATTATCCAGTTTATCACCCAGTGATCGGGCATCCTGCTCCAAGGTATCGCGAAGGTCAGCTAGGGCAGCAAAGAGATCGCCAAGGTGTAGTTCTGCTCCGTGCCCCCCCTTTGTCAAGCTCCCTTTCTCCATAGGATGCAAATCAGGTCGGGACTCGGTCTCACGGATGCAGCACTCTGCTCCCCTCGCTACGTTCCGAGGAAGCACAATCATAGATCGGGGCCGGGGCACGCGCAGCGGGGCATCAGGCGTCATGGTATCACCAGCAGGGCACCCAAACAGTGGAAACGTAGCCAAAACACAGCCGCCGATGGAGTCCGCGCTATTAAACGCGGCCGGGCACAAATTCGGGATTCTCCCGCAATTAGCGGGCCAGGTCTCACCACGGTCCCCGGCGGCAAGCGAGCAAAGTTCCTGAAAAAGCACAATCCACTCAGGGGAACCATGAAAGGTCGATCTCTAACACATGCCCCCAATCAGCTGAGCGGGCGATCCAAAAATCAGCCGTTCCGATTCGATCCGGAGCCGACCGGCCCCCCACTGCAGCTGGTGGCCGTTGTTGTTCAATTGATGGCCGGTCCTGCAGTCCAGACGAGTCCCCGGTCTTTAAGCTGCCTCGGGCCGCAAACGCCGCTGGCTGTTTCTCCCCGTGTGGGGCTGGTACGAACCTCGGGGACGCGCCATCGGGTACCGGAGCTGTTCCTGCACCCGTGTGTGCCCTTTAGAATCAGGACATCAGGCAGAAGGTGCCCTCGGGAGGAGATGGTACACGGAGCCGAGGGACTGGGCGGCCATCGTGGACGCCGGCTTGGCTCCTCCACCACGCTCCCATTCTTGGAGGTAACCATGGCCACCTGTTTCTGTAATGCAGCCACCTCGGTTTGAA
Source organism: Lissotriton vulgaris (assembly GCF_964263255.1). Lineage (NCBI taxonomy): Eukaryota > Metazoa > Chordata > Amphibia > Caudata > Salamandridae > Lissotriton > Lissotriton vulgaris. Next base: position 1,479,133,205 of record NC_141694.1, read on the forward strand.
GTTTAGTGATAGACTCTTCTATGAGCCATACCTTGTCTGACACCTTTCTAAGTTCTACTTGGTGGGGGTTCACCTCAAGCGCCACCGTTTGTGTCTTTCCCTTGGTGGCCACTGTGGAGCACCGTACAGCAGCAAGCAGTTCGGCCCAGGAGGGCTCCTCAGCGGATGGTACCAGTACTTGATCCTCCTTGTGGCCAACTTGTCATTTTGGGCGTTGCGAGGTGGGCAGTGGCATGGTATACTGCTCCATGATGTTCCCCCGTTTGTTTGTTTCTTCCCATGAAGAGAAATCCGAGGGATCCGCTGCCCCACTGCACAGGCACAAGGGACACCTGTGCTATTGCCTCCAGATAACCGATGAGTAACCCACTCCCCAAACAGTGCCCACACAATTGTCTGGTCAGGCACCACCCGGACCCCAGGTCCTGCAAGGGTGCAAGTCCATCCAAAGGGCAATAAGGATGCACAAGTGTCTCCCCACTGTCCCCCAACCCTGGGCAATGATACCACCACTGTCTTAGTTCACATCGCTCCAGGAGTCACCAGAGGAGAAGGGGGGCGAATGTGCCCCCACCAGGCCCCACACATGTGGTGTACCCCACTGGAAGGTCAAGGCTTCTCCACAGGAGCCCAATGTCAATGTTCAACCACCTGGTATGGGCAAAAGTTAGTCAATCAGTGCACCCAGGAGGCCAAATATACAGGTGGACACCCCCAGAGCCAGACAAGTGCAGCAAGACCCCCCGGGCTCAGGCCATCTTCCAGGTCCGCTGATTCACAGTAAGAGGCCCAAGTCCTCAGCAGTACAGGCCATGCAGTGCAGGTAAATTGATACTTGTATAGCGCACTACTCACCCGCAAGGGTCTCAAGGCGCTTGTACGAATACCGCTGTGGAACCCATCCTGGCTTTCCCTGTGAGGCGTCCACTCCTGGGCACCCCCAAGGTGGAGGCCAGGCATCCTTAGCGTTGTGGGGGCCGTTGTGGAGATTAAGCAAGCTATTGCCCAGAGTTGCAGAGTGGGACTCCATGATTGGAATAGGCACCGAGGCGGGAATTATCAGGTCCGTGGAATTTTGAGCCCAAGACCCGCAGAGGCGGGGAATTGAACCCTGGTCCCGGGCTAGACCTCTGCATCAGGGTCTGCCGCTCTAATCATTGAGGCATACTTCTCCACACTTCTCCAGGTACGCTCCCAAGCCGGCATCCGCCCATAAGACAGCAAGTGGTTCCCAAGGAAGGCCCCAGAGGTGCGGCCACTGCCGCAATTGGCCCAAAGGCCCAGGGTGGCTACACATGCGGTCACACAGCAGGGGGCAGCTTCTCTGTAAGACTGTTAGAGGAGGAGGCGCCGGCCACTAAACAACCGTAGTCTCACTGCGGGCCGGCACCCAGAATCCCGGCTCTGCACCCAGTATGCCAGGCAGGCAGCACCAGCCCTGCAGGTTTGCTCTGCTCCAAGGGGCCAATATAGATGGTAGCGCGGCGCCGTGGTCGGCAGCGGGCTGCAATGTCCTCCAGCTCGAGGGGAAAATCCAAATACTGCCCAGTCAATCTTTAGGGTCGGGCCACGCCCCAGTATGCAGCGCTGATCCCCACCACCAAATGATCTTGTCAACAACAGTTATCACGACCAAGGCCACACCAGGTCCAGCCCTGCAGGTCATAAAGAGTTTCGGTGATTTAGTCTGGCCTCTGTCACGGCTCCAAGAGCTGCTGTAGGCTGCATCCACCGGCTCAGCACAAATGGCCCCCTACTGCTTCAATTCACATCAAATCTGCACACCCAGGGTGCCAGTTTGCTGCAGGTTGTGCTGTGCCAGCGGTTTGGGGCAAAAGAGCACCAGGTACAGCAGGATTTTGCAGGTTGTATCAGTGGCTGACGAGGATCCTCTAAAGAGCATGTCATGTCGGCCATCGTGCATGGCCAATCCCCCCTCAGGGTCCAATATTTATACTTGGTGCCAGCATTAAAGTGGAGAAACCTCTAGACTTCCCCCTCATTCGTTCTGGAATTTCTTTTCTTTCCCTGCCCAGGCCCCAAGATGCCTGGGGTGTGAAAAGGCTAGTGTGAATTTTTTGGTGAGTGCAGGAGACAGCCCCTATTGAAGTGCAAGTGTGGTGGATGACATCTTCACCCTGCTCCCATCCTCCCATCCTAATAGCAAGGGGAATGAGCCAAGTAAAATGGAATTGAGGCGTAACCTCAAAAGCATTACCAATGACATGCTCGTCCCCAGATTGCCCAGTCGGGTGATTTCCTCAGAGGAGGACGTAGGTAATGCAGTAGAGAGGATGGATATTGCCATCAAAACATCTATTGATGATCTGGCCCCAGCCTCACTGCGTTACTCCGCGAGGAAAAGCCCATCGGCACCGTGGTTCTCGGAATCATTAAGACTCCTTAGGCAGGGAGTACGAAGACAGGAACGCCTCTGGAGGACCAGTTGGGATTTGCGAGATAGGGATAGTCACAAAACCCTCCTAAGGAAGTACAAGATGGAGGTGATAAGGACTAAACAAGAGTATTTTACCTCTCTTACTACCTCACTCTCCTCGCCGAAAGAGCTGTTAAGATCGTAGACACGCTCACATCATTGAAGGTGCCGGATCCTGTTGTTAGCTCACAGCAGCTCTGCAATGATGTTGCACAATTCTTTCAATCTAAAATTGTGGATATATATTCGGCTCTAGAATCTCAGAGGTCGGCACTATCTACCTCTCCGTGCTTTCCTGTCCCCTCGTTAACATCATCCGAGGAGGTACCGTCAGGGTGTTTGTCCAGCTTTCCACCCCTTTCCCTCCAGGAACTTGAAGTTCTCCTGCTCAAGACTAGGTCGGGGTCTCCCCTAGACCCTTGCCCTTTGAAACTTCTTAAACAATGCAAGGAGACTCTCCTGCCTCTGTTATTAGAGATCATGAACAGGGCAATGAGGGATGGGACCTTCCCCCTACAATGGAAAAGAGCGATGGTTAAACCACTGTTAAAAAAGCCCACATTGGACCCAGGGGTTCTCAAAAACTTCCGCCCCATTTCGCTGCTCCCAGCCCAGGCAAAGATGCTGGAAACACATCTCAACCAGCATCTTGCAGCCTTTCTGGAAACCTCTGGCCTTTTAGATCACTCGCAGCATGGATTTCGGAGAGAGCATAGTACGGAGTCGGCCCTTACCACTGTGCTCGATAACATCCGGACTAGAGTGGATAAGGGCCAGACTACCCTCCTCATCCTGCTAGATCTCACGGCTGCGTTTGATACCCTGTCTCCCTCAGTGTTAACATTTCGACTGAGGGAGATAGGGGTTGAGGGGCCCGCACTTAGTTTGCTGGCCTCTTTCCTCGGCCAGAGGGAACAGAGAGTGAAGCTGGGGGAGTTCCTTTCTCCATCCCTTCCTGTGCATTGTGGGGTCCCTCAGGGGTCGGCATTAAGTCCGACCCTTTTTAACATCTATGTGACCCCACTTGCCAGGCTCATTAGATCTTACGGGATGGAGGTAGTCTCCTATGCCGACGACACGCAGATATTGATGTCTCTCGCCCAACCTGTCATCTCGGCTGCCTCCAATTTTAGACACTGCATGGAGGCAGTGGCTCAATGGATGATTTGCAATTCATTGAAGCTCAATGGCGAGAAGACAGAAATTCTGGTGTTCAGAGGTAAGGAGGACATTTGGTCGGCGGAATGGTGGCCCTCATCCCTGGGCGTGTGCCCGACACCCACTGCCCTGGCCAGGAACTTAGGAGTCATGATTGACCCTACTCTGGGGTTGGGTCAGCAAGTAAATAGGACTATCTCCACATGCTGGGGCATAATAAACATCTTGAGGAAGATAAAACATTACCTGTCCCCTCAAGCCAGAAAGCAAATTGTAATAGCATTAATAGGCTCAAGACTTGACTACTGTAATGCCTTATATCTAGGCATTAACAAGATTCTGATAATGCGACTTCAAATGGTGCAAAATGCCGCCGCGAAGTTTGTGCTGGATCTCCCTAGGCGGGCCTCTGCCACGGCTGCCAGAAAAGCAGTGCATTGGCTTCCGATTGAGGCCAGGATCTCTTTTAAGTCCCTTTGTCTAATCTGTGGGGCTTTGGCCACAAACAGACCTGGAGGCCTGAGGGATCTGTTGATTCCTTATACCCCTTCCAGATGTTTGCGCTCTGCTAATAAATCCTTGCTATCAATCCCCCGTGTTCGTAGAGCTAAGTGGGGTGGCAGAGCCTTTTCAACTTTGGCTCCAAGGTTGTGGAACACTCTGCCGACTGAGATAAAATCCCTTCCCTCAAAGCAAGCCTTTAGGAAGGCTCTTAAGACGTGGCTATTTGCCAAAGCCTATCCTTAGCTCTGGATTTGCCTTTTATGATTTTCTTTGGTTAGGCGCCTCGATGCCTTCGGGCTTAGTTGCGCGGTATAAATTTCATTTCATTTCATTTCTCCCATCCTGAACCTCAATATAAAATCAGAATGTATATTGTAACAGTCCGAAATGATGTAGTCTCAATCTAAAGTAAAGAATATGAAGCGCGACCCGAAAATGTAAAGGATATACATGCAGGTGAGTGTGCGAACCCAGTCTGTCGAAGTCTAAGAGAGAATCAATATACATGTAAATATTCGTGCCCACCCAGAATTCGTAAGCTTGATATAGTATATCTAAAAACTGAGTGCCCAAGTTAGCCTAGTTAGTCGCTCACCTTGGAAACTTCATGCTCTGACGCTAGAGGGGATCCTATACTAGACGTATCTCCACATGACTTTGGAGCGTTATTCCCATCACGTTCCTTACGCTGGGGCCTTTCTGCCTCAGCCCATTTGAAATTTCCATATATCGTGGTTACTGACCATGTACCTTCAAGCGACCTGAACCATTCTTGATACTTTTGACCGCCTTATAGCCTTGAGAAAGTCTGAGTACCAACGTTGTACAGACGAAACATGTGTTGGTTGCATCTCACGCTTGAACTTGAACAACGAATAAAGAAAACTACATGCATAAATACCCTGATTTGGCCATCTTGTTCTGATACAATTGGAGATTTGTTCATGTCATTGTTATATCCTGTAGTTTCATAACATAGGCTGACTGCTCGACTAAATAATTTTAAGATTGACAAGACCCTTAACAATTGCAATTGGGTTGTGCTTCGCTGACCTCTCTATTTCGATATTTGTGTTGGTAGGTCGTTTTGATCTGCTCTAGTCATTCTTTGGGAGTGAGTGGCATTGGTCCCTATAGCACCCCTGCTGTTTGTACAGCAATCTTGACTTAAATGTGCCTGTATTACATGGGTGTTGTTTGTTTGTTTATGCTTTGATGTGCGGTTAGTCCCAATTAGGGAACACTACTACCAGATAGTCTTCACTTAAGTGCCATAAGCACTTTAACACTGGTTAGCAATGATAAAGTGCACAACAAAAACGTATTCCATCAAAACAAGAGAGTAGAAAGGAAAAAGTTTGGGGATAGACCACCCTAAGGCTGTAAGGTCTAGCACCTGTGTGATATAATAATAAAAATTAGCTAATAACTAAATGCAGGAGAAACGTTGAACTGGATGAACCATTAAGTGTTCACCCAGGAAGAGCTGTGACACTCGGAAAGTGCTGTTATTCTCTGAATTTGATCCCTCTTCCTGCCCTCCTTCAGCATAAATATTTTATAAGAGATTTTTTTGCACAGCTCTAGTTCTCTCCCCCTACAATATAATTTTATGTGAGCATACCTGTCTTCCCTACAGTAAAATTGCAGTCTCCATCTTCTGTGAGGACATCTGTCGGTAGTATAGTGCAACTGCTGCTTTTCATCTTCATTCTTCTGTGATGTTTTGGACATACATAGTGCCACTTCAACTTTCAAGCAATTGTGTTCTCCATTGAGGGCATCTGTTGGCCAACTTTATGGTAAAACTTCAGCTTTCTTGGTCGTAGCTTGTTTGCCATTAGCAGACCTCAGTGCGCTCTGGGTATGGCGGACCGGCCTTTGGTTTGTGCACAGATTCATGTCTCCTAGTCTAACAGTGACAAAAGCAAATGAAAAATTCCTGCTGCATGCAAAACCAAAAAAAAGTTTTTCTTTGGAGACCACCACTGATGATGTCGAATGCTTAAATTGCCGAGTACCACGTCAGTCTAGTCTGATTCCTCCTCGTGTCTTTCTGCTATCACCCTACTCTTCTTGTTTCTGTATCTATCTCCTCCTGTTTCTTTTTACATCATTGCTTTCTCCCATTGTTACTGTTTCCCTCCCTGTTTATGTTCTCCCTTCTTTGTGCTTTTCTGCCTTTCTCTTTGTTGCTATGGGTCAAGGTGTGGTAGTTAAAAGTAATTCTGTGTCCCCGAAAATGAACCCAGGATGCAGTCAACAACCGGTACAGCAGCGTAAGTATGAGAGGCAAAAGCACAATCTAATGTCTTGCAGGAATTCAGTAAATATATATTGTTTCATCGATAACACCGTGAATACACTAACAAAAGTAGAATGTATTAAAAGCTTCAGTAATTGCAGTGCTTATGAGAATAATGTCTTCTTGTTTTTCTGTTGTTCCCAGTGGCGCTTTGTCCGAGTCAGAATTTATGCATGGATTTATTACATATGCGTCTACCCATTGTGAAATGCATGGTAATTTGTTTTCTTTTAATAATGGAACCCGGTGAGCCATTTCATGAGTAGGAACAGGACAGCAATCTCTAGGATCTTTTCTTTCTGTCTTCAGCATCAAGCTGGGCTTTCTAATGAATCTGTAGCTGTGCGGTTCTGGCTCTGATTCCGCGGAGGATGGGTCATCTCAGGCACACAGAACACACTATCGAGAAAGCAGCATGGCCAGGGAGGCCGACAGTCTTGTTTTCGCAAAACCCTCGCTGTATTTCAATTTTAATCTAAATCGTCTGCTGGTTGGAAAGCAAATTACTTTATAATTCATGTTATCTTCCTGTTTTAGATGTAAGATAATGAAACACCTAATTTGCTAGCAGCTTGGCTCTGTTAAAAGCGTTAATCGCATATTAACAACGTTTTATAGGACTATTAAACCTAATAAAATGCAGTATATTAAGATGGATTACAATTAGAGAACGATTATGAAATGCCTATATGATCACATAAACATAAATATTTTTAGTATGCATACACGCTGTGTCCGTATCCAGCAGAAAATGTGTGTGTGTATATAGTTCTAATTAGGAACAGGATTCCGTAGATTTTTTTTGTGGTAATAACTTTGGCGCCATTTGACAAATCTTCACAAACCTTTAAAAAAAAGTTGTATCCACCTTAGCTCCTTTCTTGGAAAGTTATTAGGGCGATCTTTCAAGTAGGGGCGGAAAAAAAGTGGACAGTCCCACAAGGTGTTTCCCCCATACAATTTACCATAGGAATTTTGAACAGGAAAAACGGCTTTACCCAGTAAGCATCCTTTTTTTTGTGATTCGGTGTAAATACGATTAGTAGTTTTTCAGAAATGAAGGCTTTAAATGTATAAGATATTTCAGGCCGCTGTAGTACCACGAGACTGGCAAATCAAAAAGATAAGATCTGATTGGCTGCTGTAACCATCAACAGAAATACTTCTACATGCAGATTCCTCAACTGTAGAACAATTCCAGGCATCAGAGAGCATGCAGGAACTTCAAAGCTCTCAGATCTCTGGTAGTAGAAGCTGGCTTGGTATTGACACCGAAAGTGGCATCTGGTGATGTAATTGAAGCCATATAGTGCCCGTGCCATCGTAATTACATCAGTTCCCTTTTTCCACACCTCTCAGTGGAGATTTAAATTCACACAAAATATTTTATTTAAACCCCACCGCGGACCCCCACTCTGTTTGCCTCTGGTGCCTGTGGTCGGACCACTACTTCCGGACCTGTACCTCATGCACTCCAAGGCCATAAAGGAGCGTGAAGCAGAGCACTTTATTGCCTGGGCCAAAGTGGACTGACTGAGTAGGAAGCGTTCCATACATTGCTCCAGATCACCATCATCTTTATCTGGAAGAAAAAAGAAGAAGTGTAAGAAGACCAAGAAACGTTCCAGTAGTAAGTCAACTGTCACTCTCTCACGCACACTCCCACAAGACGTTCATCCTTGGAGCCAGATTTGGTCGACCAGTACCCAGTGGTTCCCACTCCGATTGGCCCCACTCCCTCCGAATGGTCCCGACCCTTCTCCGGTGACTACCCTGTATTCAGACTCAACTGGATCCTTTGGCATCAGGACCTTTGCCTTCCAGCTTTCCCCGAGTTTAATACCAGGGTGGAACCCGGCAGTGTTCTTAAACAAATGTACTCAGTTTCAGCAAAGGCATCTATTCCATCCAGCATTCCTGCAGGCCCATTAACTTCATACCAATAGTCTACCATATGGCCCTGACACCGACCGGTGCAATACCATTGACCTCAATGCCAACTCAGCATTCTTTTGTCCAATCCTTCGATAGACCATGTGTTGGACTGAACCGCTGCCACCTCTACCTCTGCCCCTGGCACCAGATACGACACCGGTGCTACCCAAAGTCGTTCTGGAGAACAGATCCTGCAAAGAAACCCAGCGAGCGCCTCATTGAGAATTGAGTACCTATATAGCGTACATTACATTTTTGGAACTGATTCAAACCTCTGATCTCTGTCCATTGGGGACACGGACGAGGATCTTCAGGGAGACTTCCAGGGTCTGTCTTCCACTAGTGGATTGGACATCTCCCCAGATCTGGCCATGAATTTTCCCTCTGGTCCGCCAACACCTGAAGTGGCCTCCTTGCATAAGATAATGCTAAATGTTGAGGAGGTATTAGATCTACAGCTCTCAACCACAAATACCAAAGCAAATGTCCTTGTGGAAGTCCTCTTGCCATCGACTCCAGCGACTGAGCCTGTGCTTCCTGTTAATGAAGCCATAGTAGAACCGGTCATGGCCGCATTAGAAAAGCCATCTTTGGCCCCAGCGGTCAACAAAATAGAATTCTGTCATTACTGGCCCTGCGCCAGGTGATCCACCATTCTTCTCTATTCACTCTTCCCCAGAAAGCTTGGTCATATAGGCTTCCTGCTTTGGTCAATCAGGGGGAAACCTTCCTGTCATCTCCTGCTAACAGGGAATCAAAGAGACTGGAGGCCTGGGGGGGGGAAGCATTTTCCTGCAGGAAGCATGGCCCTGACACGATCAATGCAAAGGGTCTCCTGGCACGCTTCACCCATGCTTTGTGAGATAAGGCACAAATGGTGGCCCCTCATGTGCTAGAGGACACGCAGCAGCATTTAAAAGAAAGGGATTTTTCTTTTCCCTGCGTCAGCCATAACAGCTGCAAACTCAATGGCAGCCAAACCCACTGGTCAAGCAGTACAGGGGCAGAGCCAGAGAAAGGGGCAGTTGATTTACTCAGCAGAATTTCTCCTCCTCCTCTCCCGGACCACCAGAAGAGCAGACCTAGTTTGTTCCCCAAACTCATCCAGAGCCTGTTGGAGGGCACATGTCCTGCTTTCTCCCAACCTGGGACGCAGTAATGAAGGCACTCTGCCTAAGAGAATTTGTATTGATAAAGGGCTAAAACAGGGCTGTGTTCTAGCTAAAGTTCTCTTTAATTTATACATTACCAATATTGAGTCTGCTCTAAAAAATTAAAAGTTGAGTCTGCCAAGACTGCCCTGCAAAACCCTGCTCATGATGTAATACGCGGATGATACAGTACTTCTGAATTTCTCTGCAATTGGACTCCAATTCTCACTTAATAACCTGAGCACGTACTGTAAGGAGAACAAACTGGAAATAAATCAGGTAAAAACAATAATAGTTACATTCACACGGACCTAGAGGCAGCAGCAATGGCTATGTAAATTAGGAGAGCACAGAATCATAATGACAAACTCCTATGTGTACTTGTGAGTGGAATTTCAAACCTCCGGTGCAACGAATCGCCACATGATGGCTCTACAAAAATCAATCATTCAATCGACTCCCGCAACTCCAAGGAACTCAACTGAAAGAAGCGGTTAGATATAGATTCCTTACCTTAGAATTACTTCCAGGCATCAGAATGGATCCGGAAAGTTTTTTCGTCAGCAGTACCTCTGCGAGTCGGAAGATGGCGTCATTCGGCTCTGCGCTCTTCGTTGGCATCATGTCACCGGAATGACATTGCGGTAGTTACTTAGACGCCGCCCTCGCGTGCTGATGAAAGTTCTTTCTTTTTCCGCTGCAGCCAGCGGAGATCCCGAAGGAGAGTGGTACCTCCAGTCACTTTCCGACTGCACTATTTGAGCAACTTTTTGTTGACGTCTTTTAAGTCTACGACTTCAGGTGCATGTAGGGATGCCCAGCTTCTAAGCTTGCAGACCCTGTTTCCGACTGATATCGGTTACGGATCCGCACTGTGTGTGCCTCTTTTGCCTGGAGCGCGACCACGACCCCAAGTCGTGCTCCGACTGCTGGTCCATGGCTCCGAAGGCTTTGCGGGAGCTGTCCCGAAAGCTTCTTGAGCGCCGGCAGTCGGCTCCGCACCGTTCGTGGTCCCGGTCGCAAGGGAGGTTGAGGGACCAGTCGCGGAGCCATCACCATTTTTTCAAGTCTTCAAAGTCTTCGCACTCGGGTTCAGGTAAGTCGAAGCACAAGAAGAAGTCGAAGAAGCACTATTGCTCTTCCGCTTCTCCTCGTCGGTCTGCTGACGTGACGAGGGATGTGGGCAGTGCCCCTCCCGCGGCTCCCCGTACGGAGCTTGAAGAGTCGACTCCGAGTTTCCCTCCCTTCCCGGGACCCGGAGTGACTCCTGCCTACCTTCGTAAGTTTTACGAGGCGATACACACCATCTTTGGGCAGCCCGAACCCGCTGGCACGCGTTCGGGCACCACAGACTTGGTTGGGGACCTAGGCCTTCTCTGCCGGCGGCTCCGACGCCGCATGCGCACCTTGGATCCAGGCCTGGATCGGCGCAAGTTGACCTTATAACGCCTCCACCGGCGCCGCTTCCTCCGGCACAGCTACCGCATTCGACGCCGGTTTTTATGCCCCTGTTCACTCCTGGGGTTCCTTTTGGGCCAAGCTTGGCACCCAGACGATGAAGAGGAGGGCTGGGAGGCATCAGGTTATTATTATTATTATTATTATTATTATTATTATTAAAAGGCTCTTCTATAGCGCATGGCCACTCAGGAGCATCCCAGCGCTCACCCTCTGACTGACCAGTTGGACAGTGAACAGGACTGGAGATAGGAACTGGGGGATGCCAGTGGTCTGGACACCTCCCCTGACCTTGGCATGTTGTCTCCTACTGTGGCTACGGAGGCGGGAGCGTCATACGCAGTGGTGTTGCGTAGGGCGGCAGAGGCTCTCAACCTCGAGCTCCCTACAGTGGCGGTCAGGACTTACCTCCCGACAGATGTGCTTCAGCCGGCAGCGAACTCCTCGGAGCCCCTGCTGCAGTTTAATGAAGCCTTACCAACGTCCTTTTGGGCACCTGGTCCAGGCCCACCACGGGGGCTCCCAGGATAGGATGATTGCCCGACGCCACGAATGGCCTCTTCACTCATATGTGTTGCTAGGTCTCTTCACTCGAGTGCTTGGATGCAGGGGCATCTCCCAAAGTGGAGGGCCACCAGGAAGTGTCCTAGATGTGTTTGGCTTCTCCGAGGAGCAGGATCTCGGTTTTGTTTGCATTTAGTTTTAGGCAGTGATCTACCATCCAATTGGCCATTTCGGTAAGGCAGCTGTTAAGTTTAATTTTTTCTGTCTTCATGCCCCTTCCCTAGCGTGATTGTGAGTTGCGTGTCATCCGCATAGGAGCATACACCAAAACCCCATTTTGTTCCAATTTGTGCCAAAGGTGATACATAGGCATTGAACAGCGTGGGGCTGAGGGATGCTCCCTGCAGGACTCCGCATTTTAGTTGTTTAGGTTTGGATGAGAAAGCTCCTAGCTGTACTGTTTGCGTTCTGTTGTGCAGAAAAGAACTGAGCCATTCATGGGCTTTTCCGTTTATCCCTTTTCCTTGTAGGTTTTTTAGTAGGAGATGGTGAGAGACCATGTCGAACGCCTCCAACAGGTCCAACAGGATAAGGGCCACGCTTTTCCGCGGTCCAAGGAGTTTCTGATGTTGTCCGTGACGGCCAACAGTGTAGCCTCTGTGCTATTGGTGGCCCTAAATCCTGTTTGAGAGGGGTCCAACAGTTTGTTATCCTCTAAGTATTTTGACAGCTGTCCGTTATTCAGCTTCTCCAGCACTTTAGAGAGATATGGGAGTTGAGAGATGGGTCTGTAGTTGACCGGGTTTGTTACATTTGTTTCTTTAGTAGTGGGGTGACTATGGCTTGTTTCCATGTCTCAGGGAAGACAGCTGCTTCTAAGGTGTTGTTAAAAAGCTGGGTGATGGCTGGGGTGAGGGTAGATGTGAGTTGCCTAAAAATAAAATGTGGGCAGGGGTCAAGATGGGAGATGGATTTGATTTCCTTCATGGTTCTGGCACTTCTTCTGATATCGGAGTGAAGTTTTTTAGGTTAACTTGGTTTGTAGGAGAAGCGTCTGATTCTTTCCTACTAGTGTTTGAGTTAAATGTGGAGTATATTTTCTCTACTTTATCTGTGAAAAAGTTGCTAATCATTTCACAATTTTCAGTTGAGGGGTGCAATGTTTGGGACATGCAAGTAGGTTTGCACAGTTCTTTTATGATTTGGTAAAGTTCTTTGGCAGAGTTGCCGTTTTAGTTTATTCTTTGTTCATAGTGTGTTTTTTTTGCATTTTCTATGGCTTGGTTGTAAGTTCTAAGCCCCGCTTTATAAGCTAATTTGTCGGTGTCTAAATGGGACATGCTCCAGGTGTGTTCACTTGTTTTGCAGTTCTTTTTTAGTGCTTTGATTTCTGGGGTGTACCAGTTTTCAGAGATGGTTCTTTTTGTGAGTTTGGATTTGATTTTGGGGGTGCATAGGTCCAGGGTATGAATAATCTCTGTTTTGAGATTTAGAGCGCCTTTGTTTGTAAGGGGGTGCCAAGATGTTCTTGGTTAAAGTTAGTAGGCCAGTGGAGTTCCAATGCTTCTGGGGTGACAAGTTTCCAAGGTCTGTAGAATTCGGGCATTGGTAGTGACGGTCTGGTTGGTAGTATTGGTTGGGCAAATGAGGAGACTAGGGAGTGGTCCATGTTACTGGTTGAATCTCCTCAATCGAGGTAGTTTCAATATTAGAGAATAGTAGATTCAGTGTGTGGCCTGTGTTATGTGTGGGTCCTTGGATCCATTGTTTAAGCTGGAGAATTTAGATGTAAAGCCGCTAGGTTGTCTGGTTTTTCAAAGTGAATATTAAAATCCCAAATCACCAGAAAGTTTTTATATTTGAGGCAGGCCGGAAAAATTTGTGTGAGCAGCCTCGCGCTGAAGTCGGCATGGTAGCCGGGGGGTTGTAGATTACTGCTCCTCCTAGGAGGGTGTGGTTATCTTTAGATACTTGAAATGCTAATAATTTGTATTCTTCATACTGAGCTGTTGTAATAGGGAGGCAGTTGAAGTTGTCCCTGAATATTATGGCAAGTCCCCCTTCTCTTTTCCCTTGCCTATCCTGACATATGGTTTTGTAATTTGGAGGAAGTGCGTTAGCTCTGTCAGGGCAGTTGTTCTCGTTCAGCCAGGTTTCGGGTATGAAAACTAGGTCGGGGTTCGTTTCATTAATAATATCCAAGATCTCCAGGGAGTTTTTAGGTACTGATCTAGCATTGAAGTAAAGGCATTTAGTTCTGAAGTCGTTTTTCCCTGTGTTGGGTAGGAGTTCTAAGGTTGCTAGACTGCACAATTTGCATTTTAGACATGTAGATGAAACAAATTTGTGGCACCGTGCGCAGCAAAAGCTGTGGTTCCCCTATCTGCCCATCTTTCAGAAGTTCTCTTGTTCCTCTTTTCTTTGGCCCAGCAGGGCTCTGCTCTGGGCACTCTAAAGGGCTACCTCTCAGCCATTTCAGCTTTTCTTAGGCATCCTGAGCATCCTACTCTTTTCAAGTCCCCTGTTGTAAATTTGCTTTCTTAAGGGCATTACTCATCTTTTTCCTCCTGTTCCCTTCGTAATGCCCCAGTGGGACTTGAACTTAGTTCTAACTGATCTTATGTGTGCTCCCTTTGAGCCGCTACATAGCTGTCCTCTCAGACTTTTGACCTTAAAAACTGCTTTTCTAGTTGCTATCACCTCTGCTCCCCAGGTGAGTGAGCTCCAAGCTCTTTCTTCAAAACCTCCTTTTGTGGCTGTTCATCCGGACAAGGTTGTCCTTCGAACTCTACCTTCCTTTCTCCCCAAAGTGGTTACTTGCTTCCACATTGGCCAAACCATCACTTTGCCCACCTTCTTTCTGCCTCCACATCCTTCTAAGGAGGAAGAGAGGATCCACCGTCTGTATCCAAAACTTGTGCTTTCATTTTATTTAGATCGCGCAAAGCAATTCCGGGTGGATGACCAGCTCTTTGTTGGCTACCTGGGCGCCAAAAAAGGTTGGGCCGTGCACAAACGGACCATCTCTGGGTGGGTTGTTTTGAGTATAAAAGCTTGCAATTCGTTGGCAAAGAAGGAACCTCCAGTGGGACTACGCGCCCATTCCACCAGGGCGACAGCAGCTACCACTGCTTTGGGACGTGATGTCCCCCTCAATGGCATCTGTCAGGCAGCTACGTGAGCATTTCTGCACACGTTCACGAGACATTACTGCCTGGACAGCCAAGTCTCGAGAGATGACTTCTTTGGCCGTTCTGGTCTCCAGAACTTTCTGGTGTGAACTTGGTTCGCAGACCCACCTCTGGCATTGGTATTGCTGGGGTATCTATTCTAAGGTAAGGAATCTATAACTAATTGTCTCTTTCAGATAAGCAAGTTACTTACCTTTGGTAACGATATATCTGTAAGAGACATAGATTAGTGATTCCATGCCCCCCCACCCATCCTCCCCGTTCTGTGAACTGACTTCTAGCGTTAAGGACTTCTATTCAGGGTGCTAGGTTTGTGCACCAGAGGTCAGTGTCTTGCATGGCTCTGTGCTTCTGGCGTGGAAAGTCGTGTACAGAACTGACGTCAGCGCACGAGGGCGACGTCTAAGTAGATACCGCTACGTCATTCCGGCGACCACAACGCCCACAGCGAACACGGAGTCAACCAATGCCACCTTTCGAGGCGCAGGGGTACTGCTGATGAAAAAATTCTCCGGATCCAGTCTGACGCCTGGGGGTAATTCTAAGGTAAGGAATCTATAACTAATCTATGTCTCTTAAAGATATTTTGATACCGAAGGTAAGTAACTTGTCATTAGGATTTTATTCACATTGATTTATTTCTGTTGCTAACATGCTGTTTGTTTGCTCAATTAAAACATATTTCTGTTGTACTTTTCATACAAATATTTTCTTTATTTTGCGCAATATTTTTTGAGACTATGCTTTGTTACGGGTGCATTATGTAATATGCTGTTTGTCTTCTATAACATGCAGAAGTGAAAGTTATCTGTGTTATATTTATTATTTATTTTTCAAAATATTGCTTTGGTTCGCGATGTGTAATAATAAATATGCTGTGAATTGATTTTTTCAGTGTGATGGGTGTAAATGTATTGTGGATAAAATGTACTTTTGGCGGTGTGCAATTTTTTTTTTACTACGTACAGTTGTAGGCACTTGAACTTTGATCCCTTGCTTCAAAGTCGGCATCATTCTCCCTTTATTTTGCTGATGTTCTTTTCATCTTTGTTCTGTAGTATACTGTTTCTTTGCTAAAATAAAACGTATTTCTACTCTAGTTTATCTATATATATATTTTCTTTATTCTGCGCAACGTTGGTTTTCTGCTTGCTGTATTAGGTCCGTATTCTGTAATATGCTGTTTGACTTTTATAACACCCAGTACTAATAGTCATCTGTGTTATACTTACTATTTAGGTTACACTATATTGCTTTTCTTTGCGGTGTCATAAATATGCAGTTACATTATGTATACACTTAATACCTAAAACTCATTTCTGTCGCATGCATTTTTTGCCATCCACATTGTATATCAGCCTTAAGTAGGGTTACACAGTTTTTTAAACTATGTACTGGGTGTAAATGTGCACTCATTTATATAAACAATTTTAAACTTGACCCTACTGCTTAATTTTAGATGGGGTTTTTCTGTACACACTACAGCACTTAATAAGTAACACATGCTCTTATAATGCAAAT
Organism: Lissotriton vulgaris; assembly: GCF_964263255.1. Lineage (NCBI taxonomy): Eukaryota > Metazoa > Chordata > Amphibia > Caudata > Salamandridae > Lissotriton > Lissotriton vulgaris. The sequence goes on from NC_141694.1 coordinate 1,479,149,369, forward strand.
TTCATCCAAAAGTATTGATTGAGGTGCTCTTAAATATCACCACTTAAATCCATAATACATTTACGTACACACAAAGTAAATAAAATATTTGCCCAGATCACAGGATATTGGAACCACAGCAAAACTTGAACTTTGATCCCCTTCTGTACAGCACTTCATTTACCTTTCTCGCCTGATCCCTTCCTTCTTTTCTTCTGTTACTCCCTTTCACACTTTTTTCCTTTTAACATTTTCTCCTTCTCTCTTCCACTCCTTTCCTAATTTCCCCGCACACTCGCCCTCACTCACTCCTATTCTGTCTTTTAGCCACTCACTCCACACTTTCTCTCCTCCCATTCCCCTCCTATTCACATCTGTTTTACACCCACCCTCTCTCATACACCACCACACCACCCACTCTACGCAACACCAATCTACTCTACGTCACTCCACTCTATGTAACGCCACTCCATTATATGCAGTGCCACTCCGCTTTACTATACACCGCTCTGTTTTACTCCACTCCATGCTGCTTAACTCCACTCCATGCTGCTTTACCCCACTCAATGCCACCTTGCTTTACTCCACTCAACGCCCTGCTTTACTCCACTCTGCTTACTCCAATCCACTCAACTCCACTCAGCTTTACTTGAATCCACTCATCTCCACTCTGCTTATTCCACTCAATTCCACTCTGCTTACTCCACTCCTCTCAGCTATACTACACTCCACTCCGCTTTACTCTACTCCAATTTACCCCACTCTTAGCTTTACTCTGCTCACCTCAACGCCACTCTGCTTTACTCCACGCCGCACTGCTTTACTCCATGCCACTACGTTCTTCTTTACTCCACTCTGCATTACTCCATGATATTCTGCTTTACTCCACTCAGCTTTACTCCACTCCACGCCACTCTAATTTACTCGACTACAGTCGACACCACTCTTCTTTACTCCACTCCATTCAACACCACTCTGCTTTACAGAACTTCACTCTGCGTCACTCTACTTTACTCCACTCTGCTTTACTCCACTCCACTCTCCTTTACTCCATACCACTCTGCTTTACTCTACTCTGCTTTACTCCACTCTGCTTTACTCCACTCTGCTCCATCCCACTATGCTTTACTCCACTCTTCTCAACACTACTCTGCTTCACTCCACTTCATTCAACGGAAATCTGCTTTACTCTACTCTACTTTACTCCACTTTGCTTAACTCCACTCCACCCAACTACAATTTACTCCACTCCTATCAACGGCACTCTGCTTTGCTTCAATCCACTCTGCTTTACTCCACTCAACACCAGTCGGCTTTACTCCACTCTCCTTTACTCCACTCCACTCCACACCACCCTACTTTACTTCACTCTGCTTAACTCCACTCCACTCCGCTCTACTCCACGCCACTCCACTTTATGGATTCAGGAGTAGCGTGCTACTTGCAGAAAAAGTGCTTCAAGACATCATCATGGATAGCAAGCGCTATATAAATGCAAACCTTTTTCCTCTTCTATCCCTCCACTATCCTCTCTCAATCGAAATAACTGACTAACATAACCACCACTCAAATTACTTTCATATTTCACTATACTAATTCACAACTAAACGTTTATGGGTTCTGGAGTAGCGTACTGCTCGCCAAAAAAGTGCTTCAATAACTCATCAGGGGTAGCAAACGCTATCTAAATGCAACCTTTACCCCTCTTTTATCGCTCCACTATCCTTCTCAATCCAAATAACAGACTAACATATCCACCACTCAAATTACTTTCATATTTCACTACACTAATTTGCCGCTAATGCTTTATGGGTTCCAGAGTAACGTGCTACTTGCCAAAAAAGCATTTTGATGCCTCGTCTGGGGTAGTATGCGCTATATAAATGCAAATACAATACTATACTTTACTCCATGCCTCTCTTCTTTACTCCACTCCACTCCGCTCAATGCCGCTTCTCCATGCCACTGGCCTTTACAACCACTCTGCTTTACTCCACTCTGCTCTACTCTGCTTTACTCCACACCACTCTCCTTTACTCCATGCCACTCTGCTTTACTCCACTACACTGACCACACTCTACTTTACTCAACTCTGCTTTACCCGTCTCTGCTTAACTCCACTCTACTTTACGCCACTATGCTTTTCCCAACTATTTCTTGCTCAACTCCACACTGCTGTACTCCATTCCAATCTACTTTACTCCACCCCACTCTACTTTACTCTATGCCACTCTGCTTTACTCACCTCCACTTAATGCAACTCTGCTTACTCCACTACACTCTGCTTTACTACACTCCACTCACCTTTACTCCACTCACCTCAATGCCACTCTGCTCTACTCCAAGCACTCTGCTTTACTCCACTCAACACCACTCTATTTTACTCCACTCCGCTCAACTCCACTTTACTTTACTCCACTCTGCTCTACTCCACGCCACTTCGCTCAACACCACTCTACTTTACTCCACATCACTCTGCTTTACTCCACTCCAGTCTGCTCAATGCCACTCTGCTTTACTCCATTCTACTAAAATCCACTCAAGGCCTCTCTGCTTTACTCCGAGATGATTTTTTAAATGTGTGTTTTTTAGTACGCATTGGGGGTAAATGTGCGCACAGTTATTTATGTAAACAATTTTAGCCTTTAAACTAGTGCTTAATCTAAGCCTGGTTTGTCTGGTGCGCACCACCCCACTTAATAATTAACACATACTTGTATAATAAAAAATAGATCACCCAAAGTAATTGAAGTGATTTTAAATATCACCTCTTGAGCACATAATGAATGTATTTACATACAAAGTAAATACAATTTTTGGACCCACTTAAACTTTAATCCCCAACCATAGAATCGTCTTTTTTCTCCCTTACGCCACATCCACTCCACAATGACCTTTCTCTCACACATTCTGTTCCTTCTTTACAGCACATTCATTTACCTATCTCACCTGATCCTTCCTTCTTTTCTACTCTTAACCCTTCACACTTTTTTACTTTTACAATTTTCTCCTCTCTTCCACTCCTTTTCTAATTTCTCCCCACTCTCGACCTCGCTTACTCCTATTCCTTCTGACTCTTAGCCATTCTATCCACACTTTCTCTCCTTCTTCCATTCTCCTCCTCTTCCCTTTTCATCTGTTTTACACCCTCCTTCTCTCTTACACTCGGCTCCCTGGGACACTTTTCACAGTGAAATTAACTGTATTTAAATTAGTCCTTAATTTTAACCTGGGTTTTCCAGTGCGCACCACGGCACTTAATAGCGAAAAAATCACCCAAAGTATTGGAAGTAGTTTTAAATAACACCACTTAATACTATAATACATTTTCTTACAACCAAAATAAATAAAATATTCTGTCTCTTTGGTTAAATAATGTTTTCTTTAATATTTAATGTACAACAGTCTTTTTGTGTGGCTTGGATGGCCTTTTAAGTCAACAGTGCACACATGGCATTCTTTCTTTTGTTTCAAAACTCGAGTCATTAAGCATCCTGTTTCCCACTTGCATCGGAAGGCCTTTTGATAATTATCAGCATCATCATCTTTTCTATATGGTTAATTTGCACCCAGACAGTAAACAGAACATGTGATTTTACCACATGTTTCATTTCACAGTTTGCTGTGAACTATCAGCCGATGGGCAAAATTATTTCCTTGCTGGATACATTAACATCCTGCTTTCAAAACACATTTTCACTTTACTATATGTTTCTGCAAAATGTTTGTACCATCCTTACTGCAAATATGTTTATTTAACCCAAAGATGTTACACGTTTTTAAACATCACTTAAGGACATAATACATTTTCATACAGACAAAAACATTACAGGATTTTCCCAAACACACATGTGGTTAGGCCACGCCACGTTTGTTGTTGTATGCTGCACAACATGTGTTTTTGCTTGTGCAACCCGTGGCGCTGCAGAGTAGGTACTTTTTTTATATTTAGAGGTGTGTAACATGCTGTTTGTTTTAAAAAAAATTTGCCTTTAAATTAGTGCTTAATTTGAGCCATAATTTTCTGGTACACACCACGGCTATTAATTACTAACACCTGCTTTTATAGCAAAAAAATAACCCAAACATAGTAAAGTGAATATAAATAGCAGCAGTTGAGGTCATAACATATGTTTTTACATATAAGGAAGCTAATTTATTTGCACAGGATGTTGGGACCACAGCAATACTTGAAACTTTAATTCCCAGCTTCAAAGTTGACACCTTTCTCTCTTTATTTTTACCAATGTTTTTTTCGTCCCTGTTCTGTAATATACTGTTTCTGTGCTAATATAAAGCTTATTTCTGCTCTAGTTTAGCTAGATATATATATATATATTTTCTTTATTCTGCGCAATGTTGATTTTGTGCGAGCTGTATAATATGCTTGTTCTATAATATGCTGTTTGTCTTTTATAACATCCAGTAATAAAAGTCCACTGTGTTATATTAACCATTTAAGTTACACTATATATTGCGTTTCTGTGTGTTGTTTTATAAATATGCAGTTACATTATTTTTACACTTTAATACCTATAACATATTTGTGTTGCAAATCTATATGAATCTTTTAGCCACATGTGGTACTGCACCCTGCAGTATGGCTCGTAAAAGAAGCATTTGCAATGCTATAGGTCTCGCATTTGCTAAAGTTAGAGCTAATGGCGATAAATTACGTTTTTTTTAACTTTTGCTTTCTTATACCAATGGCAATAGCACTATGCAAATATAATTACTCAACTGCAAATAAAAAAATAAAAGTAAAAAACTCTCATTTTCAACACCAACAGCCGGGTCTGGTGGCTCAGTGGACTAGTGCATCCACTGCAGGGGCCTGTGTTCGACCTTATGGTCACAGGTTCATATCCAGGCGGGTCCACTCAGCCTTTCACCCATTTGAGGTCGATAAAATGAGTACCATTGAGTTGGGTAACAGTACACATCTGTTATTTCAGCGCCAAGATGCCCCGTTGCTGGGGTGAGCGTGCGCTTTACAAATGCACGTTATGTTATGTTATAACTTTAACAAATGCAAGACCTGTTGCATTGCAAATGCTTGTTTATTTAGCTAATGGTAGCGGGAACCTACGCCTGTGCTTCCCAGCCGGATCCCCACCTGACCAGAACTGTCCATGCCGGTGTGGAAGCCGGCGCCTTCCTGCCTGCTCCATCAGAGCACATGTGCCGTGTGCCCCCAATAACTGGGAGTTGGAGGGCACTCCGCAATGTGGGTGGTACCCGCCCCCCCCCCCCCCCCCCACCAAATCTCACGCCCCCCCATCTTTATGCTCCGGGTTCCTAACAGTGGGGTCCCAGGATCCCTTCATTCATGCAGTCGCACCTGGGGATAGAAAACAGTTTAAGGAGGGGGGCCCCACACCCCCCCCCAAATACAAGTAATGCGGGATCGTGACTTGTGGGATCCCCGTACCCCTTCCTTGACGTGACTTGTCAAGATTCGCTCTAGAGATGCATCGCTCTGCTTTCTTGATTGACCAGACCCTGTTGATCCAAGCAGGACGGCACAGAGATATTCACACTTATGAGGCGAGGCGTTTAAAAGCCTTCGAGTTGTTTCTTATTGACTCACGGGTTACAGGCGAATGGTGGCATTTATTTTCTGCGTTCAAGTGGCAGAAAACATAAGCCAAGTTAATTGGGGACAGACATCACTTTACTTGAAAAACCCGATCCATCTGCTTCACTCCGGTGAGCCATTATTTTAATTATGTGCGTATGAAAGGTGCCTGGTTCCGCATACACTCTTTCCTATTTGTTGTTGAAATCTAATGTGATGATTTAAGAAGAAATCATTTCTCATTTGAATGTTCTCATTCTGACATCGAACTCGTATTTCAGTTGTATTTGTGTAAGAGCCTTGCTTCCCTCCCCCCACCTTCTCCCTGGGCCTCTCACCTGACACTAACACACGGTTTGCAAACTGTTGTCTTTGAATTTCACAGCTCAGCTGGAGGCCAGCCTCGGAACGTTTTACGCGCCAACGAAGCCCCTTCCCGACACCACCGTGCTGGAGTACCGAGACCCAATCAGCAGATACGCAAGACGCTTCTTCCACCACCTGCTCAGGTGACTGACAGATAAAAGTTGTGGCGAAATTGAGAATCACTGCTCCTTATCAAGTAGTTCTTGTCTGACGTTGTGTTTTCTGTGGTGCGTCTTTCTTGAAGGAAAGAGTCTACTCCTGGGAGGGCAAGTCAACTAATGTTGATGAATTCAGCACTTCATTTCCCTCAGGTGTGCTTCAGTGCTCTTCTATCATCAATACAATAACATTCGACGGTTTCCCATATTTCAGCGCACTTTAATAGAGATGAATGAGGCTCTTCTCCAACTCTGACAGCTAGAAGAGTTTGCCAGAAGCAACGTAGTTTCAAAATGAGTTCACAGCCGTTGAACCATAATTCTACAAATTCATATAAAACACATTTTACAGCGCTTGCACAATCTTTAGTTCGCAAGGGCTGAAATATCACAGCTATAGTAAGGTACTTTGGCCTGATTTAGAGTTTGATGTTTACCCTATCCCAATCGTAACAGATACCCATTCCGCCTTATCGGAAGTGCATCATATTCTATGGAAATCGTAATAAAAGGTGCACAGGCCCTCCGGGAAATTTGTGATAGAATAGTCCTTCGTCAAACTCGAAATCAGGGCTTTTGTGTCTTTTAACTCATGTTTGGGACCAGGCCCGGTTCTAAAGGGTCGGCCAGGCCCATACAAGGAAGATCCTGGCCCACCCTGAGCCATTTGGAATTGGAAAAGCAAGTCCACATACATGGGCCGACTTTCCTAAATCAGACTTTTGGTATGTCTTCTACTAAAGGTAGAAAAACGTCTCTCCACTTCCCTGAATACCATGCCTGAGTATGCAGAACTGAAATTACTCCCAAGGACAGGAATCTATTTAATGTGTACAGAGAATGGTCTTCTGCAAATGTCGAGGTTTGATAAATCAGGTTGTTGCTGACAGCAGCAATTCAGTAAATGGGACACAACGAAATATAATATGAGACGTGGGACACAAACAAGTTCAACGGCTAGAGAGATATGAGCGGGACTGACATGAGAAAACACATTTGAAGAAGGGGAGATTTTTCAAGACAGGAAAAAGAACTCAAGTAAAACTCTGAGACAATAGAAATTGCGAGAGCGGGCAAAAGGACACAGAAGGTCAAAAAATCATAAAGGATAGAGTGTATGTGTGAGACGGGGAATTTATAGACTAATAGAGGGGGAAATAGTGCAGAGGTGATGTGAATGAAAAAAATCAGCAACTAAGGAGATAGAGATGGTAAAAACAGATGGAAAAATTAAAGGAAGAATGATAAAGGGGGGATTCAATTAGATTGAGGGATTTGTAGAATGGAAGAAAGGCAACTGAGACTAAAAATGAAATGTGGGTATGAAAGATTGACAGATATATATAAATATAAAAAGTCCAGTGAATGCAGGTGAAATACAAGTATAAAGAAAGCAGAGAGAGGGATAAACACTAGCAGAAGGAGTGAAGAGCTGTTCATACAGATAGGCTGTAGTTGACATGATTTCCTGCAACATGTCAAGCATATTCAGATCATGCTCCTTCTGCACAGTATAAAAGTCATCAAGTACCAAGCTGTGTTAGACCCCAAGACATCACATTCAGAGGGACTTCTGTGAGGCAACCAAAAGGTCCATGAAAGACAGGGATGTGTCTAGCTACTGAATGCCTCAGATTTAACAGGGAGTTTTTCAACTACCTAAGGGTGGACAGAAGCCTGAGAAAATCTCAGGTTGTCCAGGAAGGTCAGTGATACGAAGGTAAGCAAGAACATCTGGGGTGAAACTGAGAGGGAGATTAACCCCTTAAGTGCTTCGAACGTTCGGCGGCCGACGGCACCACTACCTCGGGAGTGCTGCCGTCGGCCGTTGAACGTTCGAACTGCACCTGCGCAATGGAACGTCCAGCACTGGTGCTTGGACGTTCCATAGCTGCTAAGGTGTTAAGCAACTTGAGGATAAGCATGTGCCTCAGGGGCCTAAGGTGAGAAAGAGCTTTATTGATCGATGTAACTGGGAAGGAACCTCTGGGCGCTTGAGCATGGCCAGGAGCCACAGGTAAATGATAGTGAGCACGGGATTTGGCACCCCAGGCAGGCATGAGTCATTAGGACAAGCAGGAGCCTTGAAGACATCATAAGAGTAAGCAAGGTGTCAGACAACTAAGAGTGAGCATGAACCTCAGGAACCTGAGAATGAGCTTGAGGCTCAGGAACCTAAACTGAGCAATTCACCTGAAGCATATGTCCTCCCCCATTGCCCTCTGTGAGAATTGAGGGTGAGCAGGAGCTTCAGTCTCTCTGGTGGTGACAGTGCATCTCATGTCCTTATGGTGAGAAGAACATCAAGGGAGCTATATGTAAATATAGGTTCTCTTACAGGGGATACTCATCAAAGTCATAAGCACTGAATAGTCCCGCCCTTGTGCGGGGATTCTAGAGCATATACATATATATTAATGTATGTTTAACCCACATCTAGTACGCAGTACCGTGAAACATGCCTATAAATATATATATATATCCACTGTATCCTCTCATCATGGCCGCCGCTGTGTGCAGGTGTTAGACTTATTTTATTCGGCCAATATCGTACGCGTTTCGGCTACCCAGCAGCCTTGCTCAATGATAACACAGCAGAGAGAGATGCCATTTTTAAATACCAATCGTGATCTTGATCATGTCATGTGAAAACTACTCCCAAATAACAGTGAAAACAGACTCGTAGTTTTTTATGCATTCACAACTCATACAGTGGCAAATCAAAATTGCAATTATTTCAAATATATGAATGAAGTTCACTTTCAATATTCCTTAAAAGTTTGCTCCATATCTGCATGATTGTACATGTTTTTCCTGAACATTTTAAAAATTCATTAGTTCAGTGGAACAAAACCCTGAGATGCTTCGTGAGTGGGCAGCAAATAACAACAATGCCAAGTGCAGGATGCTTGCAATCCTTATTAAATATGCCGATATTGATAGACAAAGAATCCTTGGAGAAATAGAGGCAATTCTAGAAGCCTTAAGTAAAGAATCGGATCAAGATCAAATAACAATATTCAAGGCAGAAATTAAAGAAAGGTTGCGTAAATTGGAAATATCCATTAAAGAAAGAAAAGCCCAGGAGTTTCTGCAGGATAAACAGGACTATGCCAGAGGTCAGATCTATACGTTTGCGAAGAAATTTGATACTATGAGAAGGCAAAATATGACCAAAGCCAGTAGACCAATGCAAGAACCGCAGTCGGGAGGACAGTTTACAGAGATCTGAAATTAATACAGATCTAGAAGAAAATGAATGCAAATGTTCTTTTAGGCAAACCAGTTCCAACAGTCATAGATGAATTTGTTTTTTTTACGGGAGGAACGCCGATTCAACTTAAGACCAAGGCTACAAACACAGACATCAAAGCCACAAAGAGGAAGGTTAAGAGGCAAAGGCGCAAGAGGCGAAAAGGCACCACCCTGCGAAGACGAAAAGAAGAGGAAAGAAAACAAGGAGTAGTGGGCAATAATGAAGCATCTATTGTCAGCCTCACAAATCAGGAAAAGGAGATTTTGCAATTAGGACTATCTTTTTGCCCAGAAACTGATTTAGATTATGTCCAAACAAGGATAGATTTATTTAAGCTTGTTCAGATGCTCAAACTAAAGAAACATTTTCTTTTGAATCCATCTTCGCGGCAGCAAGGCACATCGCAGACGCCTACAATAAATCAAGGGACATTAACAGTTGATGATATGAATCTGTTGTTTGAATTAAGAGAACTTGACACTGAAAACATTTCGGATGGAAATAGTGGGGATTTATCATCACTGGCACAGGAGCAAGGCATCAACATAACGGTTTCAACCAAATTCAAGGTTTATTCCAATGACTGCAAGGGATGCAATTGATGTCTACAATGATCTTGTAACAAATAAACTCAAGAAATTATGTATCCACAGAAGCAAAAACAAAAATAAAAATTCAATTTGCATGCAGAAACAAACGTCATATGCTTTGGTAAAAAAGTTGAATGAAAACAATGAATGCATAGTGAGAAATGTGGATAAACGGGGTAATGTTGTCTTCTGGGACAAACAGAAATACTTGATGGAAGCATATAAGCAATTGGATAACAAATAGTGTTATGTCAAAATCACTGATAAGCAAATGCTGTTAAGTCATCAAGTATATAATCTAGAATTACAACATTGGTATGAACAAGGCCTTCTAAATCATGATGAATATTTGTTTTTGAAAATTGATAAACCTGTTACACCGGTGTTTTATTTAATCCCCAAAATTCATAAAAATGCAGTTGATCCGCCAGGTCGCCCAATTATTTCAGCTATAGGTAGCTCCCTGGAGCCCACTTCAAAGTATGTTGATTTATTTCTAGGGAGTTTAGTCAAATCACTTTCCTCTTACATACAAGATTCAGGTAATTTTTTTAGAAGAATCTACGACCTTCATGGGAGGATGATTACTTGCTAGTCACTATAGATGTGTCCACACTATATACAAGCATCAGGCACACAGATTTTCTGGGGATGAGACCTATAAGCTTGTTGACACACACAGAGATGATTCTCAGAATGACTGAAAAATGTTTCAGCAGCAATTTCTTCCTTTTTAACATCTTTACCATCAGGTTTGCGGTACTGCTATGGGCACCTGCTTCGCCCCCAGCTATGCAAATTTGCATATCGGCTGGTGGGAGGAGCAGGTGATCCCGACGCAGTACCAGGTGGAATGGGAAGAACATATCTTACATTGGAGTCGATTTATCGACAATCTGTTTTTGGTCTGGAAGGGCACTGACGAGCAAGTGAAGAATTTTATCGGTAGTATTCAACAGAATTATTTGAATCTAAGCTTCACGAGTGATGTGAGTAAATCAAGTGTTAACTTCCTTCACCTTACAATATACATCAAAGAAGGCAAGGTAGAAATAAAACTGTATAGGAAGCCATCCTCTGGAAACACGTTCCTGCACCTGACAAGCTTCCATCCGATCAACCTAAAGAGAAATATACAGTTTGATGAATGTCTGAGAACCAAATTAAATTGTAGTGAGGAGGCTGAATCAGAGGCACAACTTACTCATTTGAAGGAAAGATTTGTTTTTCGAGGTTATCCTGATGATTGGGTCAATGCTGCAGTATGTAGAGCTTCCAAAAGAAAGAGAGAGAAAATATTGTTTGTAAAAGACAAAAAGAAAATGAAAGATACCAAAAATCAGTATCGGTTAATAACATTTAGTACACAACATGGTATGTTGCAGAGCATCTTAAACACTGGCATGTAAATAAATATGACCCAGTTTTGGGAAAGGAGGTGCCATGCAGACCACAAGTGACTTACAGACGTGTCAGATCGTTCAAACAGGCATTGGTTAGCAATACCCTGAAAAAAGTGCAACCAAAGGCAACATGGTTGAGTCAGAGACAGGGATTTCTAAAATGTATAAAATGCAAGGCTTGTTTGTATGGCATCAACAAGAATCACTACAGACCAGGATTGTCCAACATGATGAAAAGAATCTGAGGAAAATATAGTTGCAAAACAGAGTTTGCTGTCTACATTCTGCAGTGCCCTTGTGGCCTGCGGTACGTGGGCAGTACAATTCTGGAAGTGCCTAAGAGAATATTGCAGCATATTAGGGCAATCAAGAATGGTGATCGTACATATCTGGTTGCCCACCATTTTAAACGTTTTCATGCAAAGGATGCCAAAGGGCTTACATATTATTTAATTGATGCAGTGACAGATAATGTACGGAGAGGAAACAGGGAAAAGAAACTGAGAAGATTAGAGTCCTGGTACATTATCAAATTAAATTCTAAACAGCCAGAAGGTCTTAATGTAGAGGAAGATTTGTACACGCATTTAAACTGTTTTAACTGTATTAAATTAGGTTTTTTAACGGTAAGTTATGGGTTATAAACAGGACTCAGAAGTGATAAAATAAACTCAACAGGAGAGGGGCAATGAAATGGGCCCACTAGGGCGGTGACAAATGTAAATAGTATACTCCATTAAAAAAAGCTCATGTAATATTTTATGGCTTATTTGCCCACTTGGGCTTGATTGTAACTTTCAGTATACTCACCAGGGTTTAATGAGAACAAGGATATGATGTGATAATTGCAGCGATATTATCACACCGATGCCACAGCCACTGAACTATTGAATTTTTAAAATGCTGCGAAAAAACATGTACAAAAATGTAAATATGGAGCAAACATTTAAGGAATAATGAAAGTGAACTTTATTCATATATTTGAAATAATTGCAATTTTTATAGGCCCCTGTATGAGTTGTGAATTCATAAAAAACAACGAGTCTGTTTTCACTGTCATTTGGGAGTAGTTTTTATGTGAAATGATCCCGATCACGATTGGTATTTAAAAATGGCCGCTCTTACTGCTGTATTATCGGTGAGCAAGGCTGCTGGGTAGCCAGAACGCGTATGATATTGGCCGAATAAAATAAGTATAACAACTGCACACGTCGTCGTCCTTGATGAGAGGATGAAGTGGATATATTGCATGGACTTACTCTTGTGGGGTCCCATGAGGTGACGCGACTTTCGTTTAGGTGGCAGTAGTAGCTACACAAGAGAGACTGTGAAGTATATATATACATTTATGTGTGTGTATGTGTATATATATATATATATATATATATATATATATCAAGTTGCCCCAAAATAGAGAGGACGCACTTGACTGCAAATGAAACCATCGGTTTTATTTAAAGGCAAACAAGGATCTGCATTCCAGTTCGAATTTGCAGCCTGACGCGTTTCGAGGCTCCTGCCTCTTACTCACAGACAAATGCTGAAAACTTCACAGAGGCTCTAATTACATCGACATTTGTATGCTGTTAAATGAACTTGACCCCCAGTGGGCCTCTCAAGTGATTTCGATTCAGTGATGCATGTTGGTATTTGTAGTATGTAATTGGCAGATTCTTATCCTCCAGTGGGTTCTGTTTGGTCTCCATATCTTTTTTTTAAATGTGTTTCTTCACCCTCCAGTGGGCCTCCGAATGCAGAGCAGGTTCGTAGTGTCCTCATTTTCTGTGCTGCTTTACAGGTTCGGCATAGTTCCAAGCCACGCAGACGATGCAATTGGAACCTCTGTGCAGTTTCCAACATTTGGATATGAGTAAGAGGCAGGGGCCTCGAAACGCGTCAGGCTGCAAAATTCGAACTAGAATGCAGATGCTTGTTTGCTTTTAAATAAAACCGGATGGTTTCATTTGCAGTCGAGTGCGTCCTCGCTATTTTGGGGCAACTTGGTATACATATTTCACACGGCAGCCCTGCCGTGGAGGGCTGTACCACCTTGGCAACGAATTGAGGGGCTGCGTGGCTTGGAACTATGCTGAATCACTGGAGGGTAAGAATATGCCAATTACATATTACATACTACATACTACAAATACCAAATACGTGACTTCGGAATCTGTGCCTCCTCCCTGTGAAATCCCCTGTTGGCAACTGTGGCGTGGTCGGAGCTTTCTGCTGACACTCAGAGGTGAGAGGGGTGCGGCTTGGCCTGACAAGAGAACTGGTGTGTGATCTGCGGCCAGGAGCAAAGTGACGGTGATATGCAGCTGGGACGTGGACGACACCGCCGTGCGGCAGGTGGTGGTGTGGCCCACCTGAACACAATCAGGCATCAGAACTGTCCTGTGCAGGCGGGGGGAGGTAACTAACGAGTGGGGAAGTCATGGGGAGTGCTGTCCCCTGCGTCCATTGCTGAGGCACTAAGGCCGAGTAGAGCTCCTCACACTGGGGGCGCCGCACCATCGCCTCTACACCTTTAGAGAGCCTCCTCATAGGTGGGCAAAAATCAATCCTTGACCAGGTTAACAGTCCTCTACAAGAGGAGGCCGTGGACAACTTCCTGATCCAGCCACACCTCTTAATTCTCACGAATGCCCTAATCACTGGGCAATACCTTGGATGCCAAGCGAGAGCTTGAAGAGGGGGTATGACCCAGCTGGGGGAAAGCCGACAGGCGACACGGTAACCCCCTGGTCAGGCGGCGGTGAGTACCTGGTGGATCGTCCCTTTGCCCTGATACCCCGCGGATTGCCTGATCAGTGGACGCGTTAGGTCAACCTGCAAAGGAGGGCAGGGTACATACCAAACCAAGCTGGACAAGTTCACACTACAAAAAGGGCAAGAAGAGGGTGTGCCAGCACGTAAGAGCCAGCAGCGGGGTAAAACGAACCAACCAAAGTTCGCCAATCACTAGAAACCTGCATAGACTCGATAGCTTCCGAAGTCTCACTGGTGAGGGCGGACCTACGCAAGCTGAGCGACCGAATCTTAGAAGTGGAAGAACAACCCAAACACTGAAATAAGACTCCTAGACCCTCCAACAACAAGTGAAAGTACTGTGTAACACAACTAAAATACTGGGAGCTTAACTTGACGAGTATGAAGGGCGATCTATGTGCAATAAAGTGCGCATAATTGGCGTTCCCGCGCGCCAAAGTCCTGGCCGCGGATCTTTTCGCGGAAGACCTCAAATTGAAATGTCTGCAGCCCGAGGCAACTTTATTGAAGTAAAAAAAGCGCTGAGAGATAAAGACATGAAATACTCAATGCTGTTTCCTGCAAAATTGAGGGAGGAAGCAGAAGGTAAAACCTGTTTTTTCTCAAGCCCTGAGGAATCCTGGGAGTGGCTAGAGGGATGGCGTATGGTGGTACACTCTAGCCCGATGGGTAACCAACCCAACCGTCTAGTGAAAACGCAAACAGGCTCCGAGTCGAGCAAAAGCAGAACTCCACGCATATCCAATGATCCAAGTAAGAGCCACTACCGCTTCACGCTCCAACAAAATAAAGGGATTGATTGTTGAACTTGGGAAAGTTACTCCCCTGATGACTATTGATTACTACCGAACGGAATGCTAATGCTGTAGTGTATATATACCCGATCACTCTGAAATGTAAAGAGATGAGGGGTAGGGTTTGCGGAATCTGAAGTCCTGGTTCCCCCCTGTTAATTGTTTTTTGGGAATCGACAGGTGCTCTGCATGTTGGGGTAGTGGGTAGTTCCTAAACCATCAGGCAGGTTAGCAGGGTGGAGGGGGTGGGATTCCATTCTACGTACCCGAGAAGAATACTGTACCATAATTGTAATTTGCAGATGTTAGAGTTAGTTTTAGTGCGGAAATACTTTATTCAGTCACATTCAGTCAGGTTACATGTTGAATCACATGCAGCTGTGACAGCAATCATGCCTTCCTCCACCAATTCCGGTGGCCAGCCCTATGGGCTCCTCTTGCTTAATGAAAGTTACGCCTACACACCAAAACTTAGCGGCTTCTGATGCCTGCCCCCCCCCTCCCTCAGATTGCTGTCCTTGAATGTAAATGGTTCGGGAGATAAGCTGAAGAGAGGAATAGTCTTCCAATTTCTTAAGTGACACACTCCAGATGTAGTATTACTGCGGGAGACCCATCTCATGGGGAATAAATGCAAGGCGTTAAATAGATGGGGTTACATGCTAGTGGCCTATGCGGGCCTCACTGCGGGCGCCAGGGGGACAGGGATCCTCTTACATTAAAACTTCCCCTTAAGTCCGGAAAAATCCTATCTTGATTCATTGCGCCTGTAATGGCCACAGAATTGCGGCCATTACAGGCACATGGGAGGGTAGACCACTTAGCCTCTTATCGGCAAAAATCCACCCTCTCGGAGTTAAGTAAAATAATACTAGACCTGCCCAAGGGAGACTTGATGTTAGGAGGGGATCTCAACATGGTATCATGCAGTACACATGATCGTAACCCCCCCCCCCCCCCCACCCCCCGAAACACAAACCTGGTGGCGGTTCCACCCTTGTGGAATACCTGGTGGCTATGGGCCTAGCAAATGTCTAGAGAACTCATAACCCAAATAGGTCACACTTCACATTTCATTCCGGTGCACATAACAGTCAGTCGCGGTTTGACTATATACTGGCTTGGCCAGACCAACTGTCCTCCTTTCATGATGTCAGACAATTAACGTGGGGAATATCGGATGACTCTCCACTCACGACCCGCTTCACACTGGGCACAACGGTTCGGCATGCTGGGATCTCTCTACATCCCCCATATCTTAAAAATTCCACACATACGTGAACACCTAATCCACACAAAAAACTCTATTTTAATTAAAATAAAGGCCCCGTACACTCCCCGCAAACACAATGGGAAGCCTACAAACAGTCATTAAGGGACAAGCATCCCTGACAACTGGGCATAAAAAGGATACACAGGAAGAAACATCACAACTAGAGAAACAGATCTGTGAAGTAGAAACACAACAAACAGATCCTGATTTGGAAGAGATCTCACGCATTAGAACTCCAGCAACTAGAGTACAAAAACGTGGTGACAGAGCAGGCAAAAAGTAGTCATCTAGCAGCATACCACAGACTATACGACACAGGAGACAAAGCGGGGAAACTGCTGGCATGGTTGGACAGGAGGGGAAAAAGCAGACAAATGGGTGACGTCTCAGAAACGTGAAAAATTAGAGTATAAGAGAACCACAAGAAAAAGCTGAAATATTCGCACAATACTACTCTAGACTGGATTCCTCCTCGTCCACCACAGCCCTTAATGACTCCAAAGAGTTGCTCTCGGACATGCGTCTACTGTCCCTGTCACCGGAAGAGGCCTATACACTCAATAGTGATGTCACCGATGAGGAAATTATAGGCGCAATTAACACTATTCAATCGGGGAAAGCAATGGGGCCCAGTGGCCTCCCAATAGACCTATTCAAACTGACCGCATCAACTATTGCTCCTTCCCTACGTCAGATGTACCAAGATAGCAAACGACAGGGAAGCCTCCCGAATATCAGAGACTAGCCACTGTAGTAGTCATTCACAAACAGGGTAAGGAGGCCAAACTGTGTAGTTCATATCGCCCCATATTGCTGCTTAACAACGAAGTAAAGATATTAGCCAAAGTATTAGCTAACAGACTACTACCACTCATCACGAAATTAGTGCACCCAGACCAGTCAGGCTTCATGCCGGGGAGGAACACTGCTTTAAACCTCCGATGCTTGCACGACGTTCGCGGCAGAAGTGGGTTCATAAGAGAAGAGGCAGTAATACTATGACTGGATGTGCAGATAGCGTTTGACACCATCGAATAGCCCTATCTCTACGTGGTATTGGAACAGATCGGTTTTGGTTCACAGTATATAGCCTGGATTAAACTGCTCTACACCAACCCCTTAGCACAAGTAGTGGTAAATGGACACACCTTGCTCACCTTTTCCCTCAACAGAGGAACCCGGCAAGGATGCCTCTTGTCACCCCTGATCTTCGCACTAATGCTTGAGTCAATGGCGGCCTGGATAAGGAAGAATCCCCTGCTCTGTGGTCTTAAATGGACAATGGAATGGGAGGATAGAATATTGCTATACGTCGACGATATATTGCTCTATATGGCATCACCTAGCGCTTCCATTAACAGGTCGTCCAAATCTTTACCAATTTCTGTAAATACTCAGGATATACTATAAACTGGGGCAAATCAGTGCTTTACATCTTGTATGGCCCCCAACCCAAGCTTCCCCTGGGATGTACTGTAACAATGGTAGAAGACACCTTCCGATATCTGGGAATTAACGTTTCCCGAGATCCTGTTCAGATCTACACCCTAAACCTGCTAGGCACCTTTAGAAGGTTACAGAAAGTTGTCCAACACTGGAGGACACTGCCGCTGTTTCTACTGGGACGGGCTGCTCTCTTTAGGCATTACCAAGATTCTTATATGTCCTGTAAAATACTCCCTATCCGCTCCCAGACTCCTACTTTGTCAAGATAGAAG
This sequence comes from Lissotriton vulgaris, assembly GCF_964263255.1. Taxonomy (NCBI): domain Eukaryota; kingdom Metazoa; phylum Chordata; class Amphibia; order Caudata; family Salamandridae; genus Lissotriton; species Lissotriton vulgaris. Next base: position 1,479,167,256 of record NC_141694.1, read on the forward strand.
TGGAAATCCATTCGCTGCTGTGGGACAAATTGGTAAAGGGGTGGTAAGATGGCGGAATAGCTCTTCCAGAGATCCGCTCGTACTACTGGACCAGTCAGCTTGCCGTAATTTATCAGTGGATCTACGGCTCCCAATCTGACCCAGTTTATCACATGGATAAAATGCTCATGGGCCCAAGAGGCCACAATCAGGCACTGCATATGAACCCACTGAAACAAACACTCACCAGCCCTACACACCAAACGGTGGCAGTCTGGCACAAAGTCACAAGGAAACTGGGCTGGCAGCACAGGATGACTCATTCCACACCACTATGGGATGTGGAGTGTCTTGGTGGTTTGAGCGATGATCTGGGTAACTCAAATGGGACATAATCGGTGTCTCGAGGGTTGGCAACCTGTGGTTAAAAGGCAACGTGAAACCATTTACCTAATTACAAGAGGACTTCGAAATGGCTGACTCCAAGACATTCAGATACCTCCAGATCCGTCACGCTCTCAAATCAGCCATCCTGCAAGGCACGATCCTTCCAGAGGCAACACCATTGGAGGACAGACCCCTAAACGATCGCATAGCTACCAAGCCGATCTCCCTGAGGTATAAGAAACTACTTAATAATATGCCTGACCCCCCTCAGACCTTATGTGAAAAAATGGCAAATAACATAGGAATATTGGAAGGTGAGGACTGGGAGGAGGTGTTGGCATCTCTGAAGGAAGTGGCCATAACCGCAAAACTAAGACTAATACAACTGAAGGTTCTCCTTAGAACATGCTTCTTAATGTATCACACTGGCAAAAATCAAAAGACAAGAGGACCCCAGTTGTAATAGACAATGCAGACTGGAAGGCACATTCTATCACATAATATGGGACTGCTCCATTATTCAGGAATATTGGCAAACAGCGGTGAGATAATTACAGATGGTCTGTGGGAAAGAACTCCCAACACACACCATGACTATGTCTCTTAAGTATATGGAGACAAACAGACCTTAGTAGGAAACAAAACATTTGAGTAACACTGGTCTTTGCTATCGCAAAACGAAACATAGCACGGAAATGGGGAATAGGGGATCCACCCACCCTGGCTGAATGGGAGAGGGACATGGATTGGTCGATGCCCTAAAAAATGTATGCAGATCTGGGGTGGCTGGAAAACGCACAGGGGCCAGATCTGTACACCGGGAGAACCCAGACGTCAAACGCTTGACAGGGGGATTCATGGGGTGGGGGGGGTTGAGAGAGTCGGAGTTATAAATGTTTCTATACAGCAACTGTGAGAGACAAGCTGCGGCTGTGTGTACACTGATACAATGTAATGACATGCTGTTGACTTTGTTTCTGACATGTGACTTCTATCCACTAATTAAAAGAGTTTAAAAGAAATAAATAGGGCCAGCACCTCTCTACGTTACCAAAAAGTACAAAGCTCCACTCCAGGATCCACTTTTTCTGAGATCCGATCCTCCACCGGACTCCGTCATAGTGGTGGCAGCAAGAAAAGCACACCCAGGGGCATCCTCTTCCACAGTCCCACCCGACAAAGACAGCAAGCTGATCGATTCCCCTGGGAAAAGGATGTTTAGCACCTCTGCTTCCTATATGAAGGTTGCCAGTGCCTCTGCACTTCTGGGGTGATATGATGGAGCACTATGGGACTCTCTCTCAAGATTTACGGAAAAACAGCCAAAAGAAGATAGGCAGGATTTCCAGGAGATCCTCTAGGAAGGAGGATTGGTAGCGAACCAAGTAATAAGTGCAACAACCGATGCTTCGGATCTGGTGGACCACAGATACTCACATGGCATCTGCGCAAGGCGCTCCTCTTGGCTGCAGGTTCCGGGTCTGAAACCGGAGGCCCAGCACAGGATTCTGAACCTGTCCTTCAGCGGAACTTCACTTTTCGTCACTCATGCCGATGATGAGATGACCAGAATGAAGTCCGAGCTCAATGCCCTTAAGGCTGGGGGTGTGGAAAAACGCAAGGACTTTAAATGTGTAAATGTGTTGTATTTGTATAGCGCGAACAGTAACCCGTAAGCATCCCGGCGCTTGTACTCCTACCACAAGGGAACCCCTCCTGGCTTTTCCTTGTGAGGTGTCCACTCCTGGGCATCCCATGGGGAAACCAGGCATCCCTTGTGTATCGGGGGCCGTTGTGGAGACTAAGCAAGCTATTGCCCAGAGTTGCAGCGTGGGGCCCATGCTTAGATTCGGCACTGAGGCGAGAATATCCGGTCAGAGGAATTTAAGCCCAATCCCGCCAAGGCGGGAATTGAACCCTGGTCCCTGGCCAGCGCTCTGCATCAAGGTCTGCCGCTCTAACCATTGAGCCACACTTCTCCACCTTTAGACGCCGATACCATTTTTACGACTGTCACCAATACCAACAGAGGGTTCAAAACCCTTACTGGGCTTCACAACAACATCATTAGTCCAGGTTCCATTTTCATCAGCATCGACCCGGACGGGGACGAGGAGCTTCCAAGTAATCAGCTTCCTCTGCTAAGCAGCAGACAGTAATGAGAGCTTGCTTCCCCCAGCTCTGTTGCTCAATATTGTGCAGAAAAGGTACTCAATTAGATTTAAGTCCCCTCTGCCGGCAGTCCCACCTCGTAAATCATTGGTCCATCAACTAGAGCTGTTTCTGGTCGAGGTAGCCATCCTGTTGCAAAAACAAGCCATCGAAAAAGTTCCCTAGCCACAACATTGGCAGAGGATCTACTCCTGCTACTTCCTGGTTTTAAAGAAAGGACCAGCCAGGGAGTACAGACCTATACTCGATCTCAGACTCTTAAACAAGTTTATCCGCAAAGAAAGGTTCAGGATGTTGGCACTACATCAAATTGTTCCCATCTGCATCAAGGAGATTGGATATGCTCCATAGACCTTCAGGACGCTTACTGCCATATACCGGTTTCCCGAAAACATCAGACATTTTTACGATTCCAGGTGGCGTGAGAGCACTTCAGTACAAAGTCCTTCCTTTCTGACTCAAGTCAGCCCCAACACGTTATCAAAATGCATGGCACTGGTAGTAGCGCCTTTTCTGATAAAGCAAAAGCCTTCGTCTATCCATATCTGGTTGCCCAGTCTACTACAAGAACGCCTGCAATCCTGCATTCGAGTGTAAAATCAGTTGGGCCTGTGCGTCAACTACAAAAAGTCAATTCTCAATCCAACTCGGAAAATCCACCACTTGGGTGTGGTCCTGGACCCCACAGATGCAAGAGTGTATGTTAAATTCAGTAAAATAAAGATGAAGGGTCCTTGTTGTAATGTTCATGTAATATATTTATTCTTGGGATTAGATAGTCAAGTACAGCATTCAAGTAGGAATGTAATATGGTAAGAAACCCCACCAGGAGCAGATAACTTCCTGCTCAGCCTCCAGGTAACTGATAAATCCCTTGAATAGCAACAGGTAGAATCATGGATGACATCACAGAGACATGACATAGACAAGCAGACACTAACACTAAGGAGGGACAAAGAGAGAGGAAGAGCAGGATATAACAGTGTATCCTTCAGAGGAGAGGTTATCCTCAATCAACTACAAATGTCAAACTGTCCTCCGCACACTTCATCCCATGACCAGACAAGTATTCTTTCTGCTGGGCTCCATGGTTTTCTGCATCTTCATTGTTCCCAATGTCAGGCTGCTGATAAGACCTCTTCAGCAGGCATTAGTGGATCAATGCTCTCAGATCTCCAACCCCTGAGAGGACACCATAATTCTTCCTCAGATAGTCATAGACTCCCTGAAATGGTGGATGCAACCTCATCATTTGCTGCAAGGAGTCCTCTTCCATCAGGAACTCCCAGCCAGACACTTGTCACAGGTGGTATGGGGAGCCCACATGGGTCCTCTCCAGGTTCAGGGGATGTAGTCAGAAACGGAGAAGGGATACCATATCCATATGTTGGAACTGAGAGCTGTACACCTGGCGCTCAAGTCATTCTTCCCTTCCATCAAGACACGCTCCCTGTTCAGACGGACAATACCACAATCATGTACTACCTGAACAAACAGGGAGGAACCAGGTCCAGACCTCTGTCGTAGGAGGCCCAAGCTATTTGGAAATGGCTGCTGGTGAGGAAGCTGACCATATCTGCGACTCACCCCACATGCGTTCTCAAAATGCATGCAGACACCCTAAGCTGCAACTTCATCAAATCACATGACTGGGTGCTAAACTACAAAGTCGCACAAGACATTTTTCAACTATGGGGTTCTCCAGAGATCGATCTCTTTGCGGATGTAGCAAACGCAAAATAGCACACCTTCGCATCCAGGTGTCCCCAACCAGGCTCCAGAGGGAATGTGCTTTTGATCAATTGGTCAGAGACATTACTCTACGCTTTTCCACAAATTCTGCTTATACCACTGGTGATCAACAAACTACAGTTCCAAGACCAAGATGATCCTGATCGCACCAGAGTTGCCTCGCCCGTGCTGGTATCTTGACCTTCTTCACCTCTCCGAGACACCACACAGGAGGTTACCGTGCCATCCGGCACTACTATCCAAGTTCGGAGGGAGGGTGTTCCACCCCAACCTTCCGTCTCTGTGATTAATGGCATGGCTCCTGAGCTCCTCCAATATGGGCATCTAGGTCTCTCGCCAGACTGTAGGAATATTCTGAAAGAAGCGAGGAGACCATCTAGGGTCATACGCTGTCAAATGGAAGCGCTTTTACCTATGGTGTACCGCCAAATAAGGCCTCCAGTTCACTTCTATAAAAGTGCACTTGGTGGCCATCATAGCTTATAGAAAATCTCCCATACAGGTTTATTTTTTTCAGATGCTAGAAGTTAAGGACTTCCTTGAAGGGCTAAAAAAGGTCTAGCCTCCAGTTAGGTCTTCTTCCTCCTTGGGAATTTAATGTAGTCCTTTCTAAATTGATAGGTCGTCCCTTTGAGCCCATTCATGAAGCATCTCTCCAGCACCTGATTTGGAAGGCCGCTTTCTTAGTGGCAGTTACCTCTGCTCGTAGAGTGAGCGAGATCCAGGCGCTATGTTCAAAAGAACCATATCTCATCTTCCATGCTAACAGAGTGGTCCTGAGAACCCACCCCAAGATTCTGCCTAAGGTTGTTTCAGATTTTCATATTAATCAGTCAATTACTCTCCCGACCTTTTTTCAGAACCCTTCTACCCCTCTTGAGAGGGTGTTGCATTCTCTTGACCTCAAAAGGGGTCTAAAATTCTAGCTGGATAGATATGTATTATTTAAAACGAAAAATACAATGCAATCTTGGCAATTTGGCAATTTAGCCTATTTGGTGGTTTAGGCCGCATGTATTTGTATGTGTATCTATATATATATATATATATATATATATATATATATATATATATATATATCTGAAAGAGACACGTTAGTGATAGATTCCTTACCTTAGAATATCCCCAGGCGTCAGACTGGATCCGGAAAGTTTTGCGTAGCAGTACCCTTGCGCGTCGGTAGGCGTCGTCTGCGGCTCCGCGTCCGTCATCGGCGTCGTGGGCGCCGTGATGACGTAGTCGGAGTACTTAGACGCCGCCTCCGCGTGCTGACGTCAGTTCTTCTTTTTTCCGCGCCCGCCAGCGCAGATTTGGAAAGAGCAGTTCCCTAGTCACTTTTTGACTAAACTTTTGTGATCTTTTGATCCATTCGAAGTCTTTACGACTCCGACAGTGCCGTTAGGGATGCCCGGATTCAAGCATTGCGACGAGTGCGACCGTACCATGTCGGTCACGGATCCCCACTGCTTGTGCCTGATGTGTTTGGGCGTCGACCATGACGACGAGGCCTGCTCCGACTGTCGGGCCCTTTCGAGGAAGGCTAGGCGGGAGCGGTCCCGCAGGCGACTCGAAATCCGCCAGTCGGCCCCGCGCCGTGTGAGGTCCCGGTCCCGGTCCCACGGGAGGTCGAGGGACAGGTCGCGGGGACAGAGCCGTCACAGCTCCGGGAGTCCGCGCAACTCCTCCGGGTCCAAGTCGTCAGGTAAGAAGCATAAGAAGTCGAAGAGACATCATCGCTCTTCTGACTCCCCCCGACGCTCGCGCGATGCGGCCGGGGGTTCGGGTGACACCGCCCACGCGGCTCCTCGGGAGTCGCGGGCGCCGCGTTCGGCCCCATACCCCCCGGTCCCTGGGCTGAATGCGACGCCGGAGGAGATCGAGCGTTTCCTCATGGCCATGAGGTCCCTTTCTCCTCCGACGGGTTCCGCGGCGCCTTCGGGCCCAGTGAACCCGTGTGGGGGCCCTAGTGGGTCTGGGGCTACGACCCCGACGCCGTCAGGTGCTTCGGCCTCGACACCGCCGGCGCCTTCGGGCCCGGCGCCGCAGGGCTCCACGATCCCGACACCACCGGTGCCCTCGGGCCCGGCGCCGCAGGGTACAGCGGCCCCGGCGTCGTCGGCGCCTTCGGGCCCGGCGCCGCAGGGCGCCCCTGGACCCTCCTCGGGCGATGGATCGTCACCGGTGGACCTTACGACCCCCCCGGCGTCGGTCCGTGTGGTGTCCCCTCCGGCGTCGTCCTCGGGCGGCGCCGTCCCCGATGCCTCCTCTCAATCGGTTCCGACGTCGGGACGACGCCTGTCGGCGCCAATCTCGACGCCGTTTGGAGATTTTAGTTTCTATGAACCGACCCCATTCACTTACGACCCTGATTCTCAGGAGATGGGGGAAGAGGAGAATTGGGAGGGGTCTGAGGACCCTCTGACCAGGGAGTGTTAGTCTAACATGGACTGGACAGGAGACCTTGGGGAGGCCAGTGGCCTGGACACCTCTCCAGACACTGGATTTGTCTCTCCTCCTACCGTGGCTTCGGAGGAGGGTGCTACTTATGGTGTGGTGTTGATGAGGGCTGCTAAGGCCTTGGGCCTTGAGCTCCCCGTCGCGGCCGTGAGGACTAACCTCCTCACTGAGGTCCTTAAGCCGCAGTCATGCTCCATGGAGCCTCTGCTGCCGTTTAATGAGGCCTTGACGGACGTTCTTTTGGGCACTTGGTCCAGGCCCGCTACAGGTTCGCCTGTGGATAGGAACGTGGCCAGACGCCACTGCCCGGCCCCGGGCGACCCATGTTTCCTGTCCACCCACCCCACCCCGAGAGTCTGGTTATCCAGGCCTCTAACTCCCAGACCGCCTTCCCGACGGCCCCGCCGGACAGGGAGTCCAAGAGGTACGAAGCCTATGGCAAGAAGGTGTTCTCGTCCCTTAGCTTGGGACTGCGGTCTTCCAAAACCGCATGCCTCTTGGGCCGTTACACCCACTCTCTGTGGGAAACGGTGGCGGAAGTGCTGCCAGAGTGTCCGTTGGAGGTACGGGCCAGACTCGGCCAAGCCCTAGTGGAGGGCCGGGACGCAGCAAAGTATTCAATCAGGTGCAGACTGGATACTACTGACTCGCTGGGCAAAGCGATGGCGGCGATACGACGCCACGCCTGGCTGAGATCCGCCAACTTCTCGGCAGACGTCCAAAATACACTCATGGACATGCCGTTCGATGGCCGTCGCCTCTTTGGCGACAAGGCAGACCACGCGCTTGAGCGCTTTAAGGACTCCAGGGCTACGGCCAAGTCCTTGGGCCTCTCGGTCCCGCGCCAGCAAATGGGTGCCTTTCGCTCCTTTCGTGGCCAAGGAAGGGGTGGCCCCACACGTGCCACCAGCCACTTGCCGCAAATTGTCGTCCAGCGCGGCGGCGGCCGTGAAAACCGCCGTGGAGGCGGTCGGGGAAACAAGCTTAGCCAGTCCACACCTGCCCCCGCAGCATCCGCCTCTAAACCCTCCTAGTCCGTGCTTTTCGGCCCATGTGACGCCAGTGGGAGGCAGGGTTCGCCATCACCACTCTCACTGGCGCACAGTCACTTCGGACAGGTGGGTGCTGCAGATCGTCCGAAGGGGCTACTCCCTTCCCTTCGAGACGACCCCTCAAGCCATGCCACCGCAACACCACCGCGTATCGGGGGATCACTTGCGGCTCCTGCAGGAGGAAGTTTCGGCCCTCTTGGCCAAGGGGGCCATCGAGCGCGTTCCTGGGCCAGAAGTAGGACGTGGTTGCTACTCCCACTACTTCCTGGTACCCAAGAAGGGCAAAGGGGGCCTACGCCCTATCTTGGATCTGAGGAACGTCAACGGCTTCCTCCGGAAGGAGAAGTTCAAAATGCGGACTCTGGCTCAGGTTTTGGCTGCCCTAGACCCAGGAGACTGGATGGTAACGTTGGACTTGCAGGACGCATATTTCCATATCCCCATCCTGCCGGCGTTACCTGCGGTTCACGGTAGGCCTCGAGCACTTTCAGTTTACCGTGCTCCCCTTCGGCCTTACCAGCGCCCCACGGGTGTTCACGAAGGTGATGGCGGTGGTCGCAGCTCATCTGCGCAGGTTAGGGGTCTCAGTCTTCCCCTACCTAGACGACTGGTTGTTGAAGGCGGGCTCGCCCCAGGCAGTCGTCAGCCACCTCCAGACTACGGCGGATCTCCTGCACCTGCTGGGATTTTCCATCAATGTGCCGAAGTCACACCTGTGCCCCTCTCAGAAGCTCCTTTTCATCGGAGCGGTTCTCGACTCGACGCAGTTTCGGGTTTACACGCCCGAACAGCGGGTTCGGGATATACAGGCTCTGATTCCGATCTTCGGGCCGTTATCCCGGGTTTCGGTCAGGTTGACGCTGCGGCTTCTGGGGCTGATGGCCTCCTGCATCCTTCTGGTGCATCACGCACGGTGGCGGATGCGGGCTCTGCAGTGGGACCTGAAGTTTCAGTGGGCCCAGCACCGGGGCAACCTGTCCGACCATGTCCTGATCTCGGAGGGCACTGCGGTGGTGGCTCATGGACCGCGATTGGGTCAACGGCAGATCCCTCTCCCTTCCCCAACCGGAGCACGTAGTTGTGACGGACGCGTCCCTCCAGGGCTGGGGAGGCCACTTGGGAGAGGCGGAGATCAGAGGACTCTGGTCTCCGGCGGAGTCCCGGTTCCATATCAATCTGTTGGAGCTGCGGGCGATTCGTCTGGCACTGACAGCATTCCTCCCGTCTGTCCGAGGGAGTGCAGTGCAGGTGTTCACGGACAACACCACCGCCATGTGGTATTACAACAAACAGGGCGGAGTGGGGTTGTGGACCCTTTGCCAGGAGGCTCTGCGTCTCTGGCAATGGCTGGAACATCAGGGCGTGACTCTGGTGGTTCAACACCTGGCAGGTTCTCTGAACGCCAGGGCGGACGAACTCAGCCGTCGGTGCTCGATGGATCACGAATGGCGTCTGAACTCGGACGTGGCGCAAGGCCTCTTTCTGCGATGGGGAGAGCCTTGGTTAGATCTATTCGCCACCGAAGAGAACGCGCAATGTCATCAGTTCTGCGCGTTGGAATTTCCAAGGCGGCACTCGCTCGGCGACGCTTTTCGTCGCGAGTGGAGCTGCGGTCTGTTGTACGCCTTTCCGCCTATACCACTTCTGCCCAGAGTGCTGAAGAAGATCAAGCGCGACCGGGCACAAGTCATCCTTGTGGCTCCGGACTGGGCACGAAGGTACTGGTATCCCGAGCTACTCAGTATGTCAGTCGATCCCCCGGTTCGTCTGCCTCTTCAGGAGGACCTTCTGTCGCAGCAGCAGGGGACGGTCCTCCACCCGAACCTGTCCAGTCTCCACCTCCATGCTTGGAGATTGAGCGGCGACAGTTGAGGCCATTTGACTTGCCTCCTGAAGTTTGCAACATCATTCTGGCAGCCAGGCGTCCCTCCACAAAGACGGTATACGCCTGCAGGTGGAAAAGATTTGTGGCATGGTGCACAGCAAAGGCTGTGGATCCCCTCAATGCCCCTCTCTCTGAGGTTCTTCTCTTCCTTCTTTCTCTTGCCCAGCAGGGCTCTGCTCTGGGCACTATCAAGGGCTATCTTTCGGCTCTTTCAGCCTTTCTGAGGCTGCCTGACCAACCTTCTTTGTTCAAGTCCCCTATCGTCAATCGATTCCTGAAGGGCATCACTCATACCTTTCCTCCTGTTCCCTTCGTGATGCCTCAGTGGGACTTGAACCTGGTTCTAACTTTTCTGATGTGTGCTCCCTTTGAGCCACTTCACAACTGTCCTCTTCGCCTTCTTTCTTTGAAGACTGCCTTCCTGGTAGCCATCACCTCTGCCAGGAGAGTGAGTGAGCTCCAGGCTCTCTCTTGTAAGCCTCCTTTCCTTTCAGTCCATCCGGACAAGGTTGTTTTGAGGACTAGGTCCTCCTTCTTGCCTAAGGTGGTCACGGCCTTCCACATTGGGCAGTCCATCACATTGCCCACCTTCTTTCCGCCTCCAGAGGAGGAGAAGCTCCACCGTCTGGACCCAAAACGTGCGCTCTCATTCTATCTGGATCGCACACGCCAGTTCCGGGTGGATGATCAACTCTTTGTTGGGTATGCGGGTGCTAAGAAAGGGAAGGCGGTGCACAAACGGACCATCTCTCAATGGATTATCATGTGCATCCAGGCGTGTTACTCCTTGGCTAAGAAGGAACCCCCTGTTGGGCTGAGGGCTCATTCCACTCGAGCCACGGCCACTACAACTGCCTTGGGCCGAGGTGTGCCCTTGCAGGACATTTGCCAGGCAGCTACGTGGGCCTCGTTGCACACGTTTGCACAGCACTACTGCCTGGACAGTCAAGTCCGGAGGGACGGCTACTTCGGCCGTTCCGTTCTCCAGGACTTTCTGGTGTAAATATTGGTTCGCAGACCCACCACCATGGGGATGGTATTGCTGGGGTATCTATTCTAAGGTAAGGAATCTATCACTAACGTGTCTCTTTCAGATGCACAAGTTACTACTTGTGTAACGATATATCTGTAAGAGACATTAGTTAGTGATAGATTCCTTACCGACCCACCCATCCTCCCCGTTCTGCGAACCGATATCTAGGGTTAAGGTCATCCCCTTTCAGGGCCCTAGTTTCTTGGCACCAGTGTCGGTTTTTGTCATGGCTCTGCGCTTCTGGCGCGGAAAAGCTGTGGCTAAGAACTGACGTCAGCACGCGGAGGCGGCGTCTAAGTACTCCGACGACGTCATCACGGCGCCCACGACGCCGACGACGGACGCGGAGCCGCAGACGACGCCTACCGACGCGCAAGGGTACTGCTACGCAAAACTTTCCGGATCCAGTCTGACGCCTGGGGATATTCTAAGGTAAGGAATCTATCACTAACTAATGTCTCTTACAGATATATCGTTACACAAGTAGTAACTTGTGCATATATTACTAAACCTGTTCCTACGGTTACTTACCTGTAAGAATTCGGATTATGGCAGGACGAGGAACTGACACATTGTCCACAATTTGAGTGAACATTTATAAAATGATCGCAACTGCCCGCTCGTTTCTACTAAAGTGATAGACTTTACTATACTATGCAGCCACCCTCACTGAGAGAGTATGGTGACATACCAAGATGGCGGACATTATTACGAGAGACTAAAAGAGGAAATAGTCAATTTTTTGTCACCTGAAAGTAATTGTCCAATGGGAAGCTGGACATGAGTATTTAAATTGTGGTCTATGCAAAAAAAAATGAATGGCATTGAAAAAGGCTATTTTGCTGAAACTCGTGTGCCGCAAGAAAAAGAACCGTTAGATACAGTGAGTGCTTTGATTTGGTGTTCTTGTGTTTTACATGGTGGCCACTACCATGAAAGATGTACCCGCCCGCAAGTTGTTCAGCAGAATGAAGTGATTTGGGTTAAACATACATTAATATATATGTTTTTTTGTTCAGTGCTTGTGACTTTAATGAGTATACCCCTGGAAGAGAACTAGGATTACAGGTAAGTAATTTATCCTTATGTGTAATTTCATGGTGAAAATAGTCTTCAGGGACATTAAGGGTGCCCTGGAGCCTCCAGGTAAGAGTGAGCAAAAGCTACAGGGTCTGATGGTGAACAGGGAAATCAGGTGACCAGAAGATGAGATGAATTCTAAAGCCCCTGAGAGTGAGCTGGCAAATAGGGATCTGAGTCTGAGCAGGAGTCTCAGAGGGCTGGAGAGTCGAAAAGAGGTTCAGAGTCCTTTTCATAAGTGGTTAGTTTAGAGATCAACTGATAGTGAGCAAGAGCCCCAATGCGTTAGGATCAGCAGCACCCATGGATTTTTAAGGGTGAACAGAAGCCTACGGACAAGAGGATATGCATTAGATTCTGGGGTCTTGTTGGTCAGGGAGTAAGCGAGGAGCTCTAAGAATGACTAGGAGTTTTAGAATCTGATTGTCGCAAGAGGATTCATAGGTCCTAGACTGTATTCGTCCGAATATGTGTGTGTGAGTTGCAGTGAAATAACAATGTTTCCATCAATGAATAATTCTAATTGACCCAAAACATTTTAAAAACCTAATTTGGCACAGATTTCTTCTCAAATTAGCTCCCTGATACTAACCAAGCAATGTTTCATGAAAGGTTACGATCTGCAAATTTGGGCCACTATTGTTGGGCCCCGGGTCAATTTTTGGTCCCAGTCGACCCTGGGCCTCTAGGCCTGGGAACAGGTATGATGTAGGATGGTAGCTTCTGTTATGAACACATGAACTGCACATATATTCTAAATACTCTCACTCACATGGATGAGGATGCAGGCTCTCATCACAAGGTACCTAGTAACTGAAAACAGTGATATGACAGAAACAGACTAAAAAGAATCTTCCCTTTTAAAAAATATTTTTTAGAAAAGTAAGGGGAAATGTGCATACAATTAGACTATAGATATGAGGTGGGGGTTGTTTTATTTTCTTCCTGTAGTGAGACTATTCCTAACTTGCAGCATTGTATGAAAAAAAACATTGCAAAAGTCTACAAAAGAAATGTTTCATCCTATCATTGGGTCAAAATGAGAACATTCTATGCATCATGGTATCAGCTCACACCACCTTCCTACGTATGTAGATTGTTACAAGTGATAGAATGGTGCTTTGTGCAGGAGCCTATGTGTAACTGTAAGGAAACTATTTTGATTCCCTTCAGGGTCATCTCAGGTTTTCATTCTTGTAATGCTGATAAATGGGTGCCTGTTCGTTGACTAATGGGAAAACGTTAGGCAAAATATGAAGTAGCAGATTCCACATTAAAAAAGTTACATATATTTATTTTAAGTTTTTTTTTAAAAAGGAACAATTTCAATAGGTGTTAAAATGTCAACTGCTCCAGGCTAAAACACCTAAGGAAAAAAACGAAAATATTAAACACATCAGTTTAAGTGTTTTTAAAAAGAAAATGCATTGCCTGTGGGAGGCCATGAAACCAACTCTGCGGGGGTGGACATTGCCTTCTGTACCTAGCGGCGTCGGCAGCGCCACGAGAAGCTGGTCCACTCTGGACACAGGAGTCGGGAGGCCGATGGTGCGGCTCGTCACCAGCTTCCCATCGCCCAACAGCTATACGCCAGCAACCTATTGGATGAACCCAGGCTGTACTGGCTGGCCATGCGTAGTCACATTTATCAATGGGGGGACAAATCTAGCACCCTCCTGCAACATCTGTCTCAGCAGACGCTTTGCCCTGTGACCCTTACCAGGTTCCTGGGACTGACGGGCCAGGCCCTTACTGATCCAGCGGGTATCGCTACTAGTTTTGCCGACTATTATATGAACGTATACGCCTTGCAGGTAACTCTTCCTGCGGACACCATCGTCCGATTTGTTGCCGACCTGCCCCCACGATCTCTAGCTGATGACGTGCGGGACGACCTAGATGCCCTGATCACCGTGCAAGAGGTCCAATCTTCCCTTACAGATATGCACTCTGGTAAATCACGTGGACCGAACGAGTTTCCATGTGAGTTCTTCTAGAAAAACTCGTCCCACATATCACCGCACTATCTAGAGGCTCTTCAGGCCGCGGTCAACATGGGCTGCCTCCCGGCTGACTGGCGCGACGCAGAGATAGTGGTCTTCTTAAAGCCCGGCCAGCCCCCTGAGCGCTATGCCTCTTACAGACCAATCTCCCTCCTGAATTTTGAGGCCACACTCCTCGCCAAAGTCATTGCTCATCGCATTCTCCCTCATATCTCTACGCGTATTCATCCCGACCAGGCGGGCTTCGTGCCAAATCGGGTGACTCAACACAATTGCCTCTGTAGACCGGTTAAATGAACCATCTGCGCACCTTCTAGCCGATATGCATAAGGCCTTCGATTCCCTCAGTTGGACTTATCTACTCGCACTTCTCACCCACTTAAAGATAGGACCCAGACTTCTACAGTACATTCGACTCCTATACACTGACATCACTGCCTCTGTGCGAGTCATTGATTCAATCTCGCAGCCATTCCATATCGGATGGGATAGCAGGCAGGGTTGCCCCCTGTCCCTCTACTCGTTTACCCTAGCCATCGAGCCATTTGCGGCCTGGGTGCATGTAGATGCACAGGTGTATGGCTTCGCATGGTCGAGCGAGTTGTCCGATCGTATAGCACTCTACGCTGATGAAGTCCTATTCTTTTTTACCAGCTCAAATAGGTCTGGCCTCCGTCTACTCCGCATAATGGAAATCTTTGGCCAAACCTCTGGCCTCTATATGAATGCACACAAGTCTTGTCTATGGCCTCTGCTAGGGAGTGATCAGCTGGGGGCTTGGACGCAACAGGTCACGGTTGTGCCTGATGGCTTTAAATATCTTGGGGCTTCTTATCGTCGTCCCAACTGGACTCCTGGTCTAAAAATCTAGCCCCCTACTGCCTCGAATTAGACAACAGGTGAGCCTGTGGTTGTCTATGCCCCTGATGCTGTTTAGCAGGTCTGCCATTTATAAAATGGTTTTGTTACCATACCTACTTTACCAACTTCAAAACTACCCATACCTCACACATGGTTCTGACAATTGAATTCAGGACTCAGTCATTTCCTCTGGGGGCGGAGGCCCCGCGCGGATTGCCCGGCAAACTTGTTTTCAATCCATCTATGGCGGGGGCCTCATGACCCCGGATATCCAGCTTTATCATGCAGCCTCTCACATCCTTGTCCTAAATGACTGGTGGTACAGTGATCCGCGGGACCCTGCCTATGCGCTTGAAGGATGGCTGAGGGACCCTAAATTATTACACACCATACTCTACTCCGACGCAACGCTCTGGGCTCTGCCGCCCGCAACCCGTACTGTCTTTGCGATCTGGCGGCAGACTCTGCGTAAGATTGGTTGGTGGGGCAAACTTATCAAGGAGACTCCTCTCTGGCATAATGGCCTCCTGACGCAGTTGCTCGAGCTCCCTGGGTTTGCGGGCTGGGATGCTATCGGAATCTCAATGGTTGGGGATGTCCTTCGGGGCCAGACTCTCAAGTCATTCCAACATTTGCAGGTTGACTTCCAAATGCCCCAGTCCCAATTCTATAAATATCTTCAATTCCGACATGCCTTTTCCCCCTATCTCTCACAACAAGATACTATTTCCGATTTTAGCCCTAATGAGGCCAAGGTGTTCATGGGCGAGATGGGCGCACACAAAATCACAGCCCTATACCGCACCTTGGTCATTAACAGTCATGATACACTTCACAAGACTAGGGAGGCTTGGCAGGACTGCTTAGGCCCCCTTGATTAAGACGACTGGGTGGAGGCTCTAGAATCCCCGGGGGCGCAGCCATAGCAGCACATCTTCAACTCGTACAATTCAAATACCTCAATAGGTCATACTTTATCTGATATCGGCTCTGGCATGCTGGAATGATTGCTTCTCCCTCCTGCCTCTGCTGCGGATCAGCCGAGGGCACCTTCCGCCACACAGTTTGGGAATGCACAGCCCTATCAGGCTTTTGGCGTGGGGTGCTGACCTGCCTTTCCGAGGTCCTGGGATGGGACATCCCATGATCGCCGCGCTTAACCATATTCTACATCACTGACGAAATCGGAGGGAACAGGTACAAACGGAATCTGCTATTTTAGGGCATTCCCTTGCTAAGCGCAACATAGCCAGGGCATGGGAGGCGACCTCCCCGCCTTCAGTTGGGGCCTGGAAGCAGGCTGGACTGTTCCCATGAGGCACAGGGTCAGACTGATTTGCATATGGCCGTGTCTGAACTGGGGTGGTGTGGAGTGCAAAAAAACGATGGATTTAGGCCCAGATCTCTGTACTGGGGTGAATGTATGACATTGTTCTGCATTCTGTCCATCAACTGGTTTTTGCATGTGTCACCCCGAGTGGGATGGGTATGCTCAGACGTGAGTCCCATGCTCTCCACACCACTGGATTCAAGCAAGCCGGGCTGAAGACGGCTGGAATGCCAGAAACCGGGCCACTGAAGCTTGTTTCCGGTCCAGGGAAGGCATGGCTTGGCAGTTCGGGCTGGACTGTTCCCATGAGGTACAGGGTCAGACTGATTTGCATATGGCCATGTCTGAACTGGGGTGGTGTGGAGTGCAAAAAAGCGATGGATTTAGGCCCAGATCTCTGTACTGGGGTGAATGTATGACATTGTTCTGCATTCTGTCCATCAACTGTGGTTTTTGCATTTGTCACTCCGAGTGGGATGGGTATGCTCAGACGTGAGTCCCATGCTCTCCACACCACTGGATTCAAGCAAGCCGG
The DNA here is from genome assembly GCF_964263255.1 of Lissotriton vulgaris. NCBI lineage: Eukaryota > Metazoa > Chordata > Amphibia > Caudata > Salamandridae > Lissotriton > Lissotriton vulgaris. The sequence goes on from NC_141694.1 coordinate 1,479,183,782, forward strand.
GCTGAAGACGGCTGGAATGCCAGAAACCGGTCCTCAGAAGCTTGTTTCCGGTCCAGGGAAGGCATGGCTTGGCAGTTTGGGACTGGACTGTTCCCATGAAGCACAGGGTCAGACTGATTTGCATATGGCCATGTCTGAACTGGGGTGGTGTGGAGTGCAAAAAAACGATGGCTCTGAAAGAAACAAGTTAGTATTAGATTCCTTACCTTAGAATATCCCCAGGCGTCAGACTGGATCCGGAAATTTTTGCGTAGCAATACCCCTGCGCGTCGTTAGGCGTCGTCTCCGGCTCCGCGTCCGTTGTCGGCGTCGTCTGCGCCGGGATGACGTCGTCGGAGTACTTAGACGCCGCCTATGCGCGCTGACGTCAGTTCTTCTTTTTTCCGCGCCAGATAGCGATCCGGAGAAGCTCTACCCCTTAGTCACTTTTTGACTAAAACTTTCTGATCATTTTTTTTTCGATCTTCTTCGTGTCGCTCGACTCTTCAGGTGCCGGTAGGGATGCCCGGGTTCCACCCCTGCTCGAGGTGTAGTCGACTGATGTCGAGTACCGACCCCCATCGCCGGTGTCTGCAGTGCCTAGGCCTCGACCACGATGACCGTTCCTGCTCCGACTGTCGAGCTCTGACGTCGAAGGCTAGGCGGGAGCGGTCCCGCAAGCGCCTCGAGCTCCGGCAGTCGGCCCCGCGCCATTCGAGGTCCCGGTCCCATGGGAGGTCGAGGGATCGGTCGCGGGGACGGAGCCCTCGCAGCTCCGGAAGTCGGCATCGGTCTTCTGGTTCCTCCTCAGGTAAGAGGCATGAGAGGTCGGAGCGGCGTCATCGCTCCTCCGACCGCCCCCGACGCTCGCCTGACGCGGCCGGGGTTTTGGGTGGCACCGCCCACGCGGCTCCGCAGTCGCTAGCGCCGCATCCTGCCCCATAACTTCGGGTCCCTGAACAGGGTGCGGCGCCGGAGGAGATCGAGCGGTACCTCATGGCCATGAGGTCGCTCTCTTCTCCACCGGACCCCACAGCGCCTTCGGGCCCAGTGGGTCCGGCTCCGGGGCCTAGCGGGTCGAGTGGTCCGGCACCGACGCCGCAGACGGCTTCGGCCTCGGCGCCGCCGGCGACTTCGGTCTCGGCGCCGCAGGCTCCGGCCGGATCCGGCTCCGGATCCGGGTCTGGGTCGACCTCACGACCTCGCCGGCGCCGTCCCCAAGGGTGTCACCACCGGCGCCGACTTCGGTCGACGCCGGCCCCAGTCCTTCGGTCAATCCCGTTCAGCCGTCGACACGGCCCCGTTGGGCGCCGTACGAGACAGCTCTGGGTACATTCTACTTTAATGAACGGGCCCCAATTTTTGATCCTGGCTACCAGGCATTGGGTGATGATGAGGACTGGGAGGGGTCTGAGGACCCTCTGACAAAGGAATGTCAGGACCAAACGGACTGGACAGAGGAGCTTGGGGAAGCCAGCGGACTGGATCTTTCTCCAGACACTGGTTTTGTCTCCCCTCCAACCGTGGCTACAGAGGAGGGGGCAGCCTATAGCGTAGTTCTGATGCGGGCAGCTAAGGCCTTAAACCTTACGCTCCCCTCAGCGGCCGTGAGGACTAATCTCCTCACCGAGGTCCTCAAACCGCAGTCAAGCTCGGTCGAGCCTCTGCTGCCGTTCAATGAGGCCTTATGTGTCGTTCTGCTGGGCACCTGGTCCAAGCCCGCCTCAGGACAGCCTGTGGACAGGAACGTGGCTAGACACTACCGCCGGGCTCCGGGTGACCCAAGTTTCCTGTCGACCCATCCGAACCCTGAGAGCCTGGTTATCCAGGCCTCTAACTCCCAGACCGCGTTCCCGTCGGCACCTCCCGACAGGGAATCCAAGAGGTTCGAACAGTTTGGCAAAAAGGTGTTCTCGTCCCTTAGTCTGGGACTGCGGTCAGTCAACACCGCATGCCTCTTGGGCCGCTACACCCACACCCTGTGGGACACGGTTGCGGACGTGCTGCCACAATGCTCTGAGGAGGTCAGGGCTAAACTCGCCCAAGCCCTAGCGGAGGGTCGAGATGCGGCACGGTACTCTATCAGGTGCGGACTGGATACCACCGATACGCTAGGCAGAGCGATGGCCACGACAGTGGCGGTCAGACGCCACGCTTGGCTACGGTGCGCCAATTTTTCGGCTGATGTCCAGGCCACGCTTCTGGACATGCCGTTTGATGGCCGTCGCCTGTTTGGCGACCAGGCAGACCACGTGCTTGAGCGGTTTAAGGACTCTAGGGCTACGGCCAAGTCCTTGGGCCTCTCGGCCCCACGCCAGCAAATGGGTGCCTTTTCCTCCTTTCGTGGCCAAGGAAGGGGCGCCCCCACACGTGCCGTCAGCCACACACCGCAGCAAAATGTCCAGCGCGGTGGCGGCCATGGGAACCGCCGGGGAGGCGGTCGGGGTCCTAGGCGAGGCCAGTCCGCAACCGCTCCCGCAGCTCCCGCCTCAAAACCTTCCTAGTCCGAGTTTTCAGGCCCATGTGACGCCAGTGGGGGGCAGGGTCCGCCATCACCTCTTCCACTGGCGCTCAGTCACATCGGACAGGTGGGTGCTGCAAATCGTCCAAAGGGGCTACTCCCTCCCCTTCGAGTCGACCCCTCCAGCCATGCCACCGCAGTACCACCTCGTGTCGGGGGACCACTTACAACTTCTGCAAGAGGAAGTTACGGCCCTCTTGGCCAAGGGGGCCATCGAGCGCGTTCCTGGGCCAGAAGTAGGGTGTGGTTGCTACTCCCACTACTTTCTGGTCCCCAAGAAGGGCAAAGGGGGCCTAAGCCCTATCTTGGACCTACGGAGCGTCAACGACTTCCTCCGGAAGGAGAAGTCCAAGATGTTGACTTTAGCTCAAGTCTTGACTGCCCTAGACCCGCAAGACTGGAAGGTGGCGTTGGACTTGCAGGACGCCTACTTTCACATCCCCGTCCTGCCGGCCCACCGACGTTACCTGCGGTTCACGGTAGGCCTCGAGCATTTTCAATTCACCGTGCTCCCCTTTGGCCTCACAAGCACCCCACGGGTGTTCACGAAAGTGATGGCGGTGGTCGCAGCTCATCTGCGCAGGTTGGGGGTTTCAGTCTTCCCCTACCTCGACGACTGGTTGTTGAAGGCGGGCTCGCCCCAGACAGTCGTCAACCACCTCCAGATTGCGGCGGATCTCCTGCACCAGCTGGGGTTTTCCATCAACGTACCGAAATCACACCTGTGTCCCTCTCAGAAGCTCCTCTTCATCGGAGCTGTTCTGGACTCGGCGCAGTTTCGGGTTTATCCTCCCGAGCAGCGAGTCCGGGATATTCAGGCGTTGATTCCCATCTTCCAGCCGCTATCCCGGGTTTTGGTCAGGTTGACGCTGCGGCTCCTGGGACTGATGGCCTCCTGCATCCTTCTGGTGCATCACGCCCGGTGGCAGATGCGGGCTCTGCAGTGGGACCTGAAGTTTCAGTGGGCCCAGCATCAGGGCAACCTGTCCGACCATGTCCTGATCTCGGAGGGCACTGCGAGACAGTTGCAGTGGTGGCTCACGGACCGCGATTGGGTCAACGGCAGGTCCCTCTCCCTTCCCCAACCGGAGCACGTGGTTGTGACGGACGCGTCTCTCCAGGGCTGGGGAGGCCACTTGGGAGAGGCGGAGATCAGAGGCCTCTGGTCTCCGGCGAAGTCCCAGCTCCATATCAACCTTCTGGAGCTGAGGGCGATTCGTCTAGCACTGAAAGCATTCCTCCCCTCTGTTCGGGAGAGTGTAGTGCAGGTGTTCACGGACAACACCACCGCCATGTGGTACTGCAACAAACAGGGCGGTGTGGGGTCCTGGACCCTCTGTCAAGAGGCTCTGCGGCTCTGGCAGTGGCTGGAACATCAGGGCGTGACCCTGGTGGTTCAACACCTGGCAGGTTCTCTGAACACCATGGCGGACGAACTCAGCCGACGGTGCTCGATGGATCACGAATGGCGTCTGAATTCGGACGTGGCGCAAGGCATCTTTCTGCACTGGGGAGAGCCTTGGTTAGATCTATTCGCCACCGAAGAGAACGCACAATGTCATCAGTTCTGCGCGTTGGAATTTCCAAGGTGGCACTCGCTCGGCGACGCATTTCGTCGCGAGTGGAGTTGCGGTCTGTTATACGCCTTTCCGCCTATACCACTTCTGCCCAGAGTACTGAAGAAGATCAGGCGCGACCGAGCCCAGGTAATCCTTGTGGCTCCGGACTGGGCTCGAAGGTACTGGTATCCCGAGCTACTCAACATGTCAGTCGGTCCCCCGATCCGTCTGCCTCTTCAGGAGGACCTTCTGTCGCAGCAGCAGGGGACGGTCCTCCACCTGAACCTGTCCAGTCTCCACCTCCATGCTTGGAGATTGAGCGGCGGCAGTTGAGGCCATTTGACTTGCCTCCTGAAGTCTGTGATGTTATTCTGGCAGCCAGGCGTCCCTCCACTAAGTCGGTATGCCTGCCGGTGGAACAAATTTGTGGCATGGTGCACAGCAAAGGCTGTGGATCCCCTTTCTGCCCCTCTTTCTGAAGTTCTTGTCTTCCTTCTTTCTCTTGCCCAGCAGGGCTCTGCTCTGAGCACTCTCAAGGGCTACCTTTCTGCCCTTTCAGCCTTCCTAAGGCTACCTGATCAACCTTCTTTGTTCAAGTCCCCTATAGTGACTCGTTTTCTGAAGGGCATCACACACATGTTTCCACCTGTCCCTTTTGTGATGCCTCAGTGGGACTTGAACCTCGTTCTTACTTTCCTGATGTGCGCTCCCTTTGAGCCACTTCACTCTTGTCCTCTCCGTCTTCTCACCTTAAAGACGGCTTTCCTGGTGGCATCACCTCTGTCAGAGTGAGCTCCAGGCTCTGTCTTGCAAACCTCCCTTCCTGTCTGTGCATCCGGACAAAGTGGTGTTGCGTACGAAACCATCTTTCCTGCCCAAGGTAGTCTCTGCTTTTCACATCGGGCAGTCCATCACCTTACCCTCCTTCTTCCTGCCTCCGCATCCCTCAAAGGATGAAGAGCGGCTCCATCGTCTGGACCCAAAACGTGCGCTTTCATTCTATGTGGATCGCACACGCCAGTTCCGGGTGGACGACCAACTCTTTGTTGGCTACGTGGGTGTGAAGAAGGGACGGGCGGTGCATAAGCGGACCATCTCTCGTGGGTTGTCTTATGCATCAAGGCGTGCTACTCCTTGGCTAGAAAGGAGCCTCCAGTTGGGCTGAGGGCCCATTCCACTCGGGCCACGGCGGCTACTACTGCCCTGGGTCGGGGAGTCCCCCTGCAGGACATTTGCCAAGCGGCAACGTGGGCCTCGCTGCACACCTTTGCGAGGCACTACTGCCTGGACAGTCAAGTCCGGAGGGATGGCTTCTTTGGCCGTTCCGTCCTCCAGGACTTCCTGGTGTGAGTATTGGTTCGCAGACCCACCACCGGGGTTGGTATTGCTGGGGTATCTATTCTAAGGTAAGGAATCTAATACTAACGTGTTTCTTTCAGATGAACAAGTTACTTACCTTCGGTAACGATATATCTGTAAGAAACATTAGTTAGTATTAGATTCCTTACCGCCCCACCCATCCTCCCCGTTCTGCGAACTGATACCTAGGGTTAAGGTTTTTTCCCCTTTCAGGGCCCTAGTTTCTTGGCACCAGTGTTGGTTCTACCATGGCTCTGCGTATCTGGCGCGGAAAAGCTGTGGCTAAGAACTGACGTCAGCGCGCATAGGCGGCGTCTAAATGCTCGGACAACGTCATCCCGGCGCAGACGAAGCCGACGACGGTTCTGGAGCCGGAGACGACGCCTAACGACACGCAGGGGTATTGCTACGCAAAAATTTCCGGATACAGTCTGACGCCTGGGGATATTCTAAGGTAAGGAATCTAATACTAACTAATGTTTCTTACAGATATATCGTTACCGAAGGTAAGTAACTTGTTCATTTAGGCCCAGATCTCTGTACTGGGGTGAATGTATGACATTGTTCTGCATTCTGTCCATCAACTGTGGTTTTTGTATTTGTCACCCCGAGTGGGATGGGTATGCTCAGACGTGAGTCCCATGCTCTCCACACCACTGGATTCAAGCAAGCTGGGCTGAAAACGGCTGGAATGCCAGAAACCGGTCCTCGGAAGCTTGTTTCCGGTCCAGGGAAGGCATGGCTTGGCAGTTCGGGCTGGACTGTTCCCATGAGGCACAGGGTCAGACTGATTTGCAAATGGCCATGTCTGAACTGGGGTGGTGTGGAGTGCAAAAATCGATGGATTTAGGCCCAGATCTCTGTACTGGGGTGAATGTATGACATTGTTCTGCATTCTGTCCATCAACTGTGGTTTTTGCATTTGTCACCCTGAGTGGGATGGGTATGCTCAGACGTGAGTCCCATGCTCTCCACACCACTGGATTCAAGCAAGCCGGGCTGAAGACGGCTGGAATGCCAGAAACCGGTCCTCGGAAGCTTGTTTCCGGTCCAGGGAAGGCATGGCTTGGCAGTTCGGGCTGGACTGTTCCCATGAGGCACAGGGTCAGATTGATTTGCATATGGCCATGTCTGAACTGGGGTGGTGTGGAGTGCAAAAAAACGATGGATTTAGGCCCAGATCTCTGTACTGGGGTGAATGTATGACATTGTTCTGCATTCTGTCCATCAACTGTGGGTTTTGCATTTGTCACCCCGAGTGGGATGGGTATGCTCAGACGTGAGTCCCATGCTCTCCACACCACTGGATTCAAGCAAGCCGGGCTGAAGACGGCTGGAATGCCAGAAACCGGTCCTCAGAAGCTTATTTCCGGTCCAGGGAAGGCATGGCATGGCAGTTCGGGCTGGACTGTTCCCATGAGGCACAGGGTCAGACTGATTTGCATATGGCCATGTCTGAACTGGGGTGGTGTGGAGTGCAAAAAAACGATGGATTTAGGCCCAGATCTCTGTACTGGGGTGAATGTATGACATTGTTCTGCATTCTGTCCATCAACTGTGTTTTTTGAATTTGTCACCCCGAGTGGGATGGGTATGCTCAGACGTGAGTCCCATGCTCTCCACACTACTGGATTCAAGCAAGCCGGGCTGAAGACGGCTGGAATGCCAGAAACCGGTCCTCGGAAGCTTGTTTCCGGTCCAGGGAAGGCATGGCTTGGCAGTTCGGGCTGGACTGTTCCCAAGAGGTACAGGGTCAGACTGATTTGCATATGGCCATGTCTGAACTGGGGTGGTGTGGAGTGCAAAAAAACGATGGATTTAGGCCCAGATCTCTGTACTGGGGTGAATGTATGACTTTGTTCTGCATTCTGTCATTCAACTGTGGTTTTTGCAGGGGCCTGGAAGCATGGCCTTGACTTCTCCATGGGGCTTGAAATTCCAATTTTTAAGGCACCCTGCTGCCCCCAGAAACACCCGAAAATATGGAAGCTGTGGGCCGATTATCGTGGTCTTGACCTTGAACCAGTTCCGCCGGCGCGAAGTATTGACGATTTCCCCAGTTGATTTCATATTGGGTGCAGGCTCTGGGTCCGGTTGTGCATTTACTATTTTATCACCACTGGAATTACGCATAAATGTAGGATGTGTAGATCAGGTGACACCTTTGTTTTTGGTCTTCAATAGGCATTTTCTACAGACTTTGCTTAATATAACCTCATGTTTGGGAGAGACACATTGTAAAAAGGTGGCATCTTTACCACTGTCATATTGTATATGCAATGCTTTGCCCTGGTCCCTCCTGGGCTTTTTATTGTGCGTCAACAATAAAATCTGTTGTGAAAAAAAAATGAAAATGCATTAGAACACTTTACAAATAGCTTAGTTATTCCTAAATTGCAAAGGAAACGCATAATATTGATGATTATTTATATTTAAGTAAGCATTTTGTATAGCACCTTATCTGATGTATTTCAGTCCCTTCAGGATCTGTATTTTAAGGTACAGAGTGCACACCCCTTGTACCTTTACACCTGTTGAAGTCTTTGAATTAAAGAACTATATACAGAATTTGTATACATAACTCTGCAGTGCACGCACAGTATGGTGCTATCTAGTCTGAGCTTTATATTTCCATCTATGTTTAGTATAGGGCACCGCAGTATTGTTTTCTTGAATAAATAAAGCTTCTTTTATCATCTGGGACACGTTAAGTACCATTTACACATTTCCAAACCAAATGCATATTACAAAACGTCCAGACAACTTGATACTAACACCTGAAGCACGCTGTTACTTCTTTCAATTGGGGGGGAGATGGGAATACTGGAAGTGCCACCAGGAGGGATGGCTACTAGGGGTTAGAATGGCCCCAAAAAAATATCAAACTCAAGCAAGCATTGGTAAATGAATTAGGTTTCGCCTATATGAGTCTTAATATTTTACGTTTTAATTTTTTGAAAATAATAGCAATGATTTGATATGTTATTTCCCTCGTGTCAACGCGTGATGATCAAAGCCAGTGCAATTCTGTGATATTAGTATTAGAGCGCGGCCCTCGGTAGCAGCAAACTAGCTAAACAAGCAAGCAATGATTGAGCGGGGGTGACGGGTGAATGTAATGCCCAGGGCAGAGGAAGGCGGCTGGAGACGGATGCCAGCAACGTTGGGTGTTGCAATCGAGGGAGACCGGTCTGCAAAAACATGCACTCATTTGGATTGCTATAGATTAAATTTAAAAAAATAGAGTAAAGGTACAAGGCAGAGGATGTGGCCTAACATCCAGAACTGCAGACCGTGGAGCTGGTGAGTCGGGTTCGAGTCGCAGCTTGGGTTCACAGGCACGCTTGAAATGTGTGCTCAAACATTTTAACTAAAATACCAGACAAATGTGTGCAGCTAGGACAAGTAAATGGCAATAAGCAAAAGTGTGCAATAATTAAAAAGTGCCCCAACAGCGGAAGGAAATAGTACATTTGCGATGGGAAACTGATAAGAGAAGCAGGCGAGTACCAAGCATTGGTAAGTGCAGGAAACTATGCTACTGCCAATAGATATGGAGGAAAAGTACGTAACAAGCACAGGAACCAATGAAAAGCAAGGGGGTGGGATGTTGCCCATTTTAAGAATATATTGAATACAGTAGATTTCTCAAGCACAGCACAAGCGCTGTGCAGGCGAAACCTAAAAACATGAATAGCCTCAAAACAGATGGGAGAAAGATAGGTCCTTCAGAGAATGGATTTTGAACATGACGGGCAATACGAGTTATGACCTATGTTGTGTGTGTTGTTTACCATAACTGGTGAGTTTCAGTAGCTTTGCATGTTTGTCAGAACTATAACTCAGTTTTTAACTGTGTTTTTTTTTTACAGAACGTGTGTGTAGAAAGGGAGGATAAATAATGGTAAAGTCTGCATATATGGTCTTAGGTAGGGGTGTGCAAAGTAGTTGCAGGGTTTAATGCTCTACATTTTAAAACGTCATTGGTTTGCAAAGTGCAAAGCTGGCATTTATTTTTTAACATTAAAAGTTGCAAAGAGGGGAGGAGGAGCTACGCGGGCATCCAAGATGGTCGCGTGAGCAGAGAGCTCCCGGGACCCGCACCGCCCTCATCGATCTATCCTTTCGATATCCGGATTATTTTGATGGGCTTTTGAAGTACTACTCTTACTGATACTGCTGCACTTTTCAGGGCTGGGATCGGACTCTGGGAACCATCTCTACGTCGTCCTACGTTTTCTGGCCTAGCCCCGGACGGGACCGGTTTCTCTGCTGCTCTGGATGGCCGAGATGTAATTCAACAACAACGGTCGCCTGGCATCTGCTCAACCGGTGACGTTGTCACTTTCACTTTCGGTTTCCCTCTGCCTCCGAGCTGACTACCTAGGAAGCAATCCGCATACCTGGCTCCGGTAGTCTAGCCAGCTGTGCTCTCTGACTATAACCCTGGGCCGGCAGGATGCGATTCCTCGTCTAAGTCCTACTTTGGAGACCAGCGGATCGCTGCCATTTTCACCAGGTCCAGGAAGACCCTTCGGGGTGCTGATCTGCCGGCCGTAGTCTTGAGGACCCGAGGACGGACCTGGTAGCTACATCGGAGGTGTCCCTTCCAGATCTCATGGCCGCCATTGCTGGGATCAAGACAGACATGGGACAACAGTACGAGGCCATCGTATCCAAGATTGACACGGTGGCGGTGGATGTTACCCTTATTAGAGCTGACTTGGCTAAGACCAATGAGAGGGTCAAAGCCTTGGACCTCAAAGCCACCAGTCTGGTTACCGACATGGCGGAAGCACAATCGGAGATCGGTAATTTGCGGTCATCGCACGATCTACTGGCCAGACGCATGGAGGAGTATGATAACAAGGCCCGACGGAACAACATTCGCCTCGTCGGGGTGCCGGAGGACAGTGGTGCTGCTTCTATCGATCTCTTGGTCGAAGAATTAATTGTGACCAAACTTGCTCCCGCAGGCCTTAGTAAGTTCTTTGCGGTAGAGCGTGCGTACCGCTTCCCGGGTGGACAGACCAAGCCGGGGGCTCCCCCGAGGCCTATCATTGCTAGGCTATTCCACTTTCGGGACCGGGACGCCATCCTTCAGGCCTCTCGTAGACATGGTCCGCTGAAATTTGAGAACAGCTCCATTTCCATCTACCCTGACTTCACTCCTCAGGTGCAGCGGCAACGATCGGGATTCCTGGGTGTGAAACGTCGATTGCGGGACTTGGGACTTAAGTACGCGATGCTGTTCCCAGCTCGCCTTCGCATAGAGTATAGAGAACGTACTTTCATATTTGATCAACCGGACAGTGTTGGCGATTGGTTGGACTCATTGCCCAAGGAGGACACCAAGAGCGGAGGCCCCGGAGGCGCGGACGGAGGTGCATCGGCACAGGAGTGACATTTTGGTTCCTGAGGTTCAATCCTGGGTCGTATTATTTACAGAGTATTGTCTATATGCTTTCACTGTTAGGCCCGGGGGTGGGGTGGGATTGTCTCTCCCTTCCTCCTCAGGGGTTCTTTGTGTATAGTTTGATGAAGGGGCGACAGGCACACTGCAGTTTGGGGTGGCTTCTAAGTCAGCAGGGGTGCAGGGTGGGGGGTGTTGTAACGGGTTCTTGGTTGGGGGTGGGGGGGGGTTCTGGTTAATCTTTGTGTTTTGTATATGGTTTCTTACATGGTACTTTTTCATTTGCTTTTATCCTTAGTTCTGGGGTTCCGGGAGGGGGTGGTTTGGGGGTTCTACGGGGATGGGGGGGGGTGATATGAAAGTGCTGTCTTGGAACGTTAATGGTCTGGGAGACAGGATTAAGCGTGGTATTGTGCTTCAATTTATCAGACGCCATTCCCCTGATGTAGTTTTGCTGCAGGAGACCCACTTGATAGGGAACGCTTGTAAAGCCCTGGATCGCCGAGGTTACCGACTGGTGGCACATGCGGGTTTCACTTCCGGTTCCCGGGGGGTTGGCATAATGGTAAAATCCTCCCTGCCCCTTGAGATAGACGAAGTCACACTTGATGATCGGGGCCGATATGCTGCTGTTTCGGGGAGGTGGGAGGGAATGCTGCTTGTAATAGTTGCTGTTTATGTTCCTCCGGGACTCCAGGCTACTACATATGCTGATCTTGGTAGGACCCTCCTAGGGCTTCCGGACGGTGTTCTTATAATGGGTGGGGACTTTAATTCGGTGGTTTCGGGTGAATGTGACCGGCTGCCCCCCAGGGTTTTGCCTTCGTCCCAATTGTGGCTGACTGAGTTGATTGAGACTTTTGGGTTAGTGGATGTCTGGCGGATGTTGCACCCTACACAAACCCAGTACACTTTCCACTCAGGTGCCCACGGCAGCCTTTCGAGGATTGATTATTTTCTGATGTTAACTGCCAATACCTCCTTGGTGCATGGGGTCCGACATCTTACCAGAGGTATCTCTGATCATTCCCCCCTGTTACTTGAAGCTTCGGTGGGAGACGGTTCTGGAGGTAGGGTCCCCCTCTTCATCCCTGGCATTTTAGGAATCCTCAGCTTCGTTCAGACCTGGTTAAGGCCATTGACTGTTACTTTGACGAGAATGAGGGATCCGTCTCTTCCCCTACTATCTTGTGGGAGGCTTTTAAGTCCGTCATACGGGGTCCAGCGTTGTCCTTTATTGCTGCTGATAAGAAGGCCAGGAGAGAAAATGTGTTAGCTCTTGAGGCAGAAATTACTTCGCTTGAAAGTGGCTTGGGTGGTGACGATACCCCTGCAATTTTGCACTCCTTAGCACTGAAACAGGCAGACTATAGGGCCCTGGTGACTGACGCTGCTAAAGATATGCGTATGAATCAGCTGGGCCGGCTCTATGATGTGGGCGATAAGGCTAGTAAGTTGTTGGCGTGGTTGGATAAATCTGAGAGACTGAATTGTGTGGTGCCCCTGATAACCCGTGAGACTGGAGCGTGTGTGACTGATCCGGGGGAGATTGTCGAATGTTTTGTGGACCATTTTCAAACAGTATACCGGTCTGTGAGTGATCGAGACGAGGCTGACTCCCGCTTGCTTTTGCGTGACATCGCGCTTCCCTGTGTGTCGGAGGAGGATAGCTCCGCTCTGGATGCGCCTATTACGGTGGATGAGATTGCCACTGCCATTCGGTCCTTGCGATCAGGTAAAGCTATGGGGCCCAACGGTTTACCTATCGAGCTATACAAACTGCGCCCGGACAAAATGGCGACCCATCTGCGCACTATGTTTGTTGATGCTTTTGAGGCGGGTAGCCTCCCTTCCGATCAGCGTTTGGCCACTATAGTAGTCATTTACAAGGACGGCAAGCCTCGTGATCGGTGCACCTCATATCGTCCTATCTTGTTGCTAAACGCCGAGCCTAAGATCCTGGCTAAGGTCCTTGCTAATCGCTTACTGACAGTTATCTGTGACTTGATCCATCCGGATCAGTCCGGTTTCATTCCTCATCGGAATACGGCGCTCAATCTCCGTAGACTCCACAGCGTTCTCGCGAGAGCTGGGACCCTCACTGAACCCGCTGTCGTGGCCTCCCTGGATGCCACGATGGCTTTTGATACCATTGAGTGGCCATATTTGTGGGCGGCCCTTTCGAAGTTTGGTTTTGGCCCTAACTTTATCGCGTGGGTGCGGCTCTTGTATAAACAACCGTTGGCCCAAGTCGTAGTTAACGGCAGAGTTTCTGGACCGTTCGCATTGGGGCGTGGCACCCGACAGGGATGCCCGCTCTCTCCACTTCTCTTTGCTTTGGCATTGGAACCACTGGCGGCGTGGCTTCGATGGGAGCCCTCGATTAAGGGGATCCGGTGGGCACCAGACCTGGAGGATCGCGTCTCTCTGTACGCAGACGATATTCTGCTCTATTTTACCTCACCTCAGAAATCCCTCAACGTGCTCTTTGATGTTCTTACCTCTTTTGGGAAGAACTCGGGTCTCGTTATTAACTGGACCAAATCATGTGTGTATGTTACAGCGGGGGAGCTGCCTCCGCTACCTCATAGATTCCCGATCTAGGTGGCAGAGACTGGGTTCAAATATTTGGGGATTTTCATTTCCATGGATTCCTCTGTGCGGTATGACCGTAATCTCTATGCTCCTCTTCGTCGCCTCAAACAGGATGTGCGGAGGTGGCGTGGCTTGCCTCTGTCCCCATTGGGACGCGCAGCACTTTTTAAAATGATGTCCCTTCCTAGATTTTTGTATGCCTTGCAGAATTTTTTTGATCCTGTTCCCTCCCGTTACTTTCGCGAGGTTGAAGGTCTTCAGAGGCAGTTAATTTGGGACGGATGAGCTCGCATCTCCTTATCTAAACTCACGCTCCCGTGGTACGATGGTGGCATAGCCCTTCCGGACATCAGACGTTACTACTGGGCCTCACAGCTCAGCGCGATTAACCACGTGACGTACTCCCCGGGGCCCACTCCCGCCTTCGCTATGGATAAACTCCTGTTGCCGGGCGGCAACTTTAATAGGGCCTTATATTCGAAGGCACCATTCCGCCTTCTGACTGGACCTACGAAATGCGCCGTGCGTGCATGGAAAGATGCGACTGTGGCCACAGGTTGGAGTGATAGATTGACGCGAATGACTCCGTTATATGACTCAGAGCGGTTGGGCGGCCTGTGGCAAACGAAAGGGTTTGACAGATGGGAACTGATCGGAATTAGCAAGGTGGAGGATCTTTGGGCCAGAGGCACAATTAAGTCCTTCGAGGCCCTGAAAATAGAGTATCAACTGGATGACAGGGAATATTTTCGTTATCTTCAGGTGCGTCACGCCTTGCTCTCTATTTTCCCCCCTGGGACGGAAATCCCCCAATCATCCCCGCTCGAGGATCGGATTCTGGACGGCCATGTGCCGGACAGCACGATTTCTCTAATTTATAAAAAACTTATTAATACCAGGGCTGATCTTCTGGTGAGGCTTAGGACCTCTTGGACGGCAGATGGCCTCGAACTGGATGACGAGGACTGGCAAATGGCGATTTCCTCCCCCAGGGAGGTGGCTATTCCGGCCCGCCTTCGCTTTGTACAGTTAAAGATCCTCCACCGAGTTTACATGACTGGTACGCGTCTGGTTCGGATGGGGTTCTCGACTGATGGGCTATGTAAGCGTGGCTGTGGTATGGATGGCACCTTTCTTCACATTCTATGGGAATGTCCGGTGATCGCCGCTTTCTGGTCCAGAGTGCATGATATAATGGGGCGAGTCACCGGGATCTCCCTCCTCCCTGAGGCGAGGCCCTGCCTGCTTAATGTGTGGGAGCCTACGGATTGTACGGCTGCTCAGACCTTTTGGATCACTCTGGGCAACATGGTTGCCAAGAGGGATATAGCGCAACTCTGGGGCTCCCACAGACCACCTGGGATAAGTGCTTGGAAAGAAAACATGGACTGGTGCATGTTTCGGGAGAAGACGGTATATGAGGCTCGGGGCCGGCCCAGGAAATGGGGTAGAATTTGGTCACAATGGAATGAATACCGTGGAGATATTTGTACCCCACCACTTGATTTTACTGCTAACATCCCCTCGTCCCGGTAATTGACGTTCCTATAGACTGACTACTATGCCTTTTCAATAATCCTCTTCACCGTCTCCCCGCCCCCAGAAGGTTGCCTTTATTCTTTCAGATTGATCTTCCCCCTCCCCCCTCCCATGCCCTAGACACTGTTCCCACCATGTGAGTGTTCGTTTCAAATTTCATCAAAATTATAAAATGAAACCTAAGTGATCCTTCCTCTGAAGTTTGATGCCAATGCACCGTAGTGATGTTATTTCTGGCTTTTTCCGCAGCGCAATGTGGTCTGGAATATTGTCGATTGTCATAGCGGCCGGCCCGATTGGGTTGTAGGCAGACGCTGTGTACTGTGCATACGATAATAAAGGTTTTAAAAAAAAAAAAAAGTTGCAAAGAGACCATGTGTGGCAGCAGGAACATTTCTGCTGCTGCTCATAAGCACGCTGCAGTCCGTCTGCATGCAGCGTCCTTTCCCTTCCACAAAGCTGGAAGCGCAGCAGGGAAAGCTAAGTATAGGCCTCGTTCGCTTGTTGTTATGATGTTAAAATGTAAAATGTCGACAAATGTCAGTACCTAAAATATCCGATCTGTGCAATACTTTGTTGATTTTGGCAACTGACTATTCATCGTTGTGGATCACCCATCCTTTTCTATGGCCCTCTCAGAGCAAGAATCCTAGAGCTGGGCCTGTTTCGGACGATGCCTCTTCATCCTTCAAATTTGCTTTGCTAGCTTCATCCTAATTCTCCAGTATAGTATCTTTCATAGATTCACATGCTTGTATCTTCCCCGTCTTCATGGTGGGAGTCTCCCGGTAAAAGAATAACCATAGCAGTAGAAGAAAAACTGCCTGGAAACCATAGAGTAGTAAAACAATAGGCAACCTCTCCTCCTCATTTTGTGGACCAAACTACAGCCAATCAGATGCCAGCACCAGCCTACACCATTCCCAGCAGAGCCACCATACCTCAGATTTCCAACAGCCCAAGAGTGAGCATTGTAAGAAACCAGAGATAAAGGTGGTCTACCTAGAAGAAACGGGGAGGTGGGTGGGCGCATGTGAATCTATGAAAGATAATACTGGAGAAACGGCTCGCCCAAGCCCTGGCGGAAAGGCGGGATGCAGCACGGTATTCGATCAGGTGTAGACTTGATACCATGGACTCGCTGGGCAGGGCGATTCGTCGCCACGCCTGGCTGAGGTCTACCAACTTTTCGGGGGATGTCAAGTCCACGCTCATGGACATGCCCTTTGATGGCCGTCGCCTTTTTGGCGACAAAGCGGATAGTGCGCTAGAGCGTTTTAAGGACTCCAAGGCAACGGCCAAGTCCTTGGGCCTGTCGGGCCAGCGCCAGCAAACTTCTGCTTTTTGCCCCTTTCGTGGCCACGGAAGGGGTGCCCCCACTGGTCCAGCCAGCCACAGGCCCCAGAACCAACCTCAGTGCGGTCGCGGAGGTGGTAACTGCCGTGGAGGTGCCAGGGGACAACGGCAGAGTCAGTCTACACTCACTCCCGCAGCATCTACCTCAAAGCCTTTCTAGTCCGAGCTTTCAGGCCCATACGAGTTTCGGGTTTACCCTCCCGAACAGCGGGTTCGGGATATTCAGGCTCTGATTCCGATCTTTCAGCCTTTATCCCGAGTCTTGGTCAGGTTGACGCTGCGGCTTCTGGGGCTGCTTGTCTCCTGTATCCTTCTGGTGCATCATGCCAGATGGCGGATGCGGTCTCTGCAGTGGGACCTGAAGTTTCAGTGGGCCCAGCATCAGGGCAACCTGTCTGACCTCATCCTGATCTTGGAGGGCACTACGAGACAGTTGCAGTGGTGGCTCACGGACCACGAATGGGTCAGCGGCAGATCCCTCTCCCTACCCCAACTGGAGCACGTAGTAGTGACAGGTGCGTCCCTCCAGGGCTGGCAGGGCAACATGGGAGAGGCGGAGATCAGAGGCCTCTGGTCTCCGGCGGTGTCAAAGCTCCATATCAACCTTCTGGAGCTGTGGGCGATCCGTCTTGCACTGAAAGCGTTCCTTCCCTCTGTCCGGGTAAGTGTAGTGCATGTGTTCACGGACAACACCACCGCCATGTGGTACTGCAATAAACAGGGCGGGGTGGGGTTGTGGACCCTTTGTCAGGAGGCTCTGCGCCTCTGGCAATGGCTGGAACACCAGGGCGTCACCCTGGTAGTTTAACACCTGGCAGGTTCCCTGAATGCCAGGGCGGACGAAGTCAGCCGCCGGTGCATGATGGATCACAAATGGCGTCTGAACTCGGACGTGGTGCAAGGTCTCTTTCAGCAGTGGGTAGATCCTTGGTTTGGTCTATTCGCCACCGAAGAGAACGCGCAATGTCATCAGTTCTGCGCGTTGGAATTTCCAAGGCGGCACTCGCTCAGAGACGCTTTTCGTCACGAGTGGACCTGCGGTCTGTTGTAAGCCTTTCCGCTTATACCACTTCTGCCCAGAGTGCTGAAGAAGATCAGGCGCGACCGGGCCCAAGTCATTCTTGTGGCTCCGGCATGGGCACAAAGATACTGGTATCCCGAGCTACTCAGCTTGTCAGTAGATCCCCCGATTAGTCTGCCTCTTCAGGAGGACCTTCTGTCGCAGCAGCAGGGGAAGGGTCCTCCACCCGAACCTGTCCAGTCTCCACCTCCATGGGTGGAGATTGAGGTGCGACAGTTGAGGCCATTTGACTTGCCTCCTGAAGTCTGTGACCTGATTCTGGCAGCCAGGTGTCCCTCCACAAAATCGGTATACGCCTGCAGGTGGAACAAAGTTTTGGCATGGTGCACAGCAAAGTCTGTGGATCCACTTTCTGCCCCTCTTTCAGAGGTTCTCCTCTTTCTTCTTTCTCTTGCCTAGCAGGGCTCTGCTCTGGGCACTATCAAGGGCTACCTCTCTGCCCTTTCAGCCTTCTTGAGGCTTCCTGATCAGCCTTCACTTTTCAAGTCCCCTGTTGTAAATAGATTCTTGAAAGGCATCACACACATGTTTCCTCCTGTTCCATTCGTGATGCCTCAGTGGGACTTGAATCTTGTTCTGACTTACCTGATGTGCGCTCCCTTCGAGCCACTTCATAACTGTCCTCTTCTTCTTCTGACTCTTAAAACTGCATTCCTGGTTGCCATCACCTCTGCCAGGAGAGTTAGTGAGCTCCAGGCTCTTTCTTCTAAACCTCCTTTCCTCTCTGTCCATTCGGACAAGGTTGTTCTGAGGGCTCGTCCTTCTTTCCTGCCCAGGGTGGTTACAGCCTTTCATATCCGGCAGTCCATCACCTTGCCCACCTTCTGTCCGCCTCCGCATCCCTCGAAAGAGGAAGAGAGGCTCCACCATCTGGACTCAAAACGTGCGCTCTCGTTCTATCTAGACCGCACACGCCAGTTCCGGGTGGACAACCAGCTCTTTGTTGGTTACGTGGGCTTTAAGAAGGGGCGAGCGGTGCACAAGCGGACCATCTCTCGGTGGCTCGTGTTGTGCATCAAAGTCTGTTACTCCTTGGCAAAAAAGTAACCTCCTGTTGGGCTGAGGGCCCGTTCCACTCGGGCCACAGCGGCTACTACTGCCCTGGGTCAGGGAGTCCCCTTGCAGGACATCTGTCAGGCAGCTACGTGGGCCTCGCTGCACACGTTTGCTAGACACTACTGCCTGGACAGTCAAGTCCGGAGAGATGGCTTTTTCGGCCGTTGCGTTCTCCAGGACTTTCTGGTGTGATCTTGGTTCGCAGACCCCCGGGGTTAGGTATTGATGGGGTATCTAGTCTAAGGCAAGGAATCTAACACTAACCTGTTTCTTTCAGATGCACAAGTTACTTACCTTCGGTAACGATATATCTGTAAGAAACAGTAGTTAGTGTTAGATTCCTTGCCGCCCCACTCATCCTCCCCGTTCTGCGAACCGATATCTAGGGTTAAGGACATCCCTTTCAGGGCCCTAGTTTCATGGCACTAGTGTCGGTTTCTATCATGGTTCTGGATTCCTGGCACGGAAAGCTATGTACAGAACTGACGTCAGCGCACGAGGGCGGCGTCTAAGTACTCCGATGACGTCATCCCGGTGATCACGACACCGGCGACGGACGCGGAGCCGCAGACGACGCCTACCGACGGTAGTGCTACGCAAAACTTTCTGGATCCAGTCTGACGCCTGGGGATATTCTAAGGTAAGGAATCTAACACTAACTACTCTTTCTTACAGATATATCGTTACCGAAGGTAAGTAACTTGTGCATCTCTGCACAGCTGATTCCTGCACACTGCGGGAGGAGGGGCTGGACAACGCCTCAAAGTGTGTACCTGTGATAGGCTGCTGTGACTCCTCACTCATACTCAGTCTGAATTTTTGCTGCTATTTGGATGGGCCCTCTAAATGGAAACAAAAGTTTAGACTCAGAATGTGTGTAGGACCACAGCATCCTATCACATGTGCATACTTTCAGGTTTTGGTAGGGAGGCACAGGTGCTCTAAGGGCTATTATTATATTATGTTTGCACTTGTAAAGCGCGCTGCTACCCGGAGGTTTCCTGGCGCTGTGCAACGCTGGGGAACCCGTCCTGGCTTTCCCTGTGGGATGGTCCCTGCTGGGAGTCCCCAGGGTGGAGCCAGGCATCCCCGGCGTTGGGGGGCGCCGTTGTGGAGATTAGGCAAGCTAATGCCCAGAGTTGCCGAGTGAGACCCCAGATTAGAGTAGGCACCTAAGCGAGAATTATCGAGTCCGCTGACCCAAGTCCACGACCCTGCCGCGTCGGGAATTGAACCCTGGTCCCGGCCGACTTCTGCTCCTGGGTCTGCCGCCTCTAACTGGTGAGCCACACCACTCCACTATAACAGAGAGCTGGGACTGAGGTCACAGCCCTCTGCTCTCTAAGTGCTGTTTAAAGGTAAGGCAGACAGAGACTTGCTCTCACTCTCTCTCACAACAAGAGGGCCTTCAACTCCTGCCCTAGTCCCTGTGCTTTCAGTTAGATGTGTGCTAGTGCATTTCACAGCCACTCAAAAGAGCAGCACCAGGAGTGAGCGCAGATGTGGAAGAAAATAATATATCCTTTGTGTCTGTATTTTTGTGCATGTGCTGTATTTGCTTAGTGTGGTGTCCCTATTGCTGATAACACCCAGGTCATCTGGTGTCCCAGGTATATGGAGGTCACCTTGGGCATGATGAGGCATAGCTCGGCAATATTTGTTACCATTCTTGGTGTAGTGTCAGCATTCTTTCGTTTATGAAGCCCATCCATTGTAGTAGGACAAGACCAACATAAATTGGTTGCCCCGACATTTTGTGGGCATTATTGGCATGATTTTGCTCATCACTGGCACACTACAGATAATCCTCAGTATATTCTGGTTATCTTTGGAATTATTTATTTATTTATTTATTTATTTATAGGATTTTTAATGCGCAGCTAATACCCGGGGGTGTCTAGGCGCAGAAGATACTCTAGGATACGGTGATCAGCACACAAACCTATTGGTTGAAGAGCCAAGTCTTCAAGGCCCTACGGAAACAGATGAGAGTGGGGGCAGTTTGAATGTGTGGAGGGAGAGAATTCCACAATCTAGGAGTTGCTACCAAGAATCGTCTGTCTCCCCAGGTGGCAGTTCTTGTTCGGGGAACAGATAGTAGACAACTAGCTGCTGATCTTAGGTTCCTTATAGGGGTGAATACCTGAAATGCCTCCTTTAAAAACTTCGGGCCAGTATGGTGAATGGCCTTATAGGCAATGCATAAGGCCTTAAATTTGATCCTGCTCTCCACTCTTAGCCAATGAAGATGGCGTATAGCTGCCGAGGTGGACTGGCGCCTTGGAATGTTGAGAAGGATTCTGGCTGCCATATTTTGAACAGATTGGAGCTTGTTCAGAATATATTTATGAGTGTTGAAAAAAAGGGCATTTCCGTAATCAAGCTTGGAAAACACCAAGGTGGTAATTAGGGTTTTTCCAGCTGATGCTGGTAAGTACGGTAGCAGGTTTTTTATCTTTTTCAGCGTAAAGAAGGCAGCCGAGACAACCTTGTTTACATGATGTTTGAATGATAGTTGTTTATCAAAGATCACTCCAAGATTCCTGACCTTTGCGACTGGGACCGGAGGAGGACCCATCTGAGTCGGCCACCAAGTCGGAGACCATTCTGGAGAGATGTTACCAAAGGTCATAACCTCAGTTTTCTCCGCTTTCAGTTTCAGGCAATTACTATGCATCCATGCTTGTATCTCTAGTATCCCCTCCTGAAACTTAGCTGCCACCGTTGGTCCGTTCTTATGCACCGCCAGCACAAGTTGGGTGTCATCAGCGTAGGTAGTTAAACGCATCCCATGAGATTTTATGACCCTTGCCAAGTCTGCGACATAAATGTTAAAAAGCGCAGGACTTAACGACGATCCTTGGGGGACCCCGCATGGCAGTTTAAAAGTCGATGAATAATGATTGCCCAATTTAACTGCCTGTTTGCGGTTAGCTAGAAAAGAAGCTATGAGATCTTTGGCCAGATGGTTGATCCCCAGGGCTGCGACACGGTCGACCAAGATAGCATGGTCGACCGTGTCGAAAGCCGCCGAGAGATCCAACAGAATGAGCACTGCTGCTCCTCCCGAATCCAAGATTTCTCTAATTTCATCGGAGGCCTTTATCAGCGCTGTTTCGGTTCCGTGTCCCCTCCGGAAACCGAATTGCGTATCATCCAAGAGTTCGTGTTGTTCAATGAACTCTGAGAGCTGCTGGTTCATAATGGCCTCTACGATTTTAGCGGGAAAGGGAAGGCAGGCAATGGGTCTGTAGTTGGCCGTAATAGTGGGGTCTAAGGAAGGCTTTTTGAGCAGAGGTTTTATGATGGCCTTCTTCCAGATCTCTGGGTAGACGCCTGTCTTGAAGATGGCATTACAAATGGTGGTAAGTGGATGTGAAATGGTATTATGCAGTTGATTCATTATATCTGGGTGACATGGATCAAGCGGAGAACCTGATTTGATCTTGGCAGCTAGTATGCTAACCTGATCTTCTGTAACTAGCTTAAAGCCAGAAAAAGAAGGAAGGGTCACCGCCAAGTGAGAAGATGGATCAGTCCTAACTGCTGCCGGTTGCTGTGGGAAAATGGAGTAAATGTCCATTACCTTAGTGGTAAAGAAAGTAGCCAACGAATTGCAGAGTTCCTGAGAGTGCTCAATTACAGGTCCAGTGGGAGGGATAGAAAGAGAATTCACCACCTTTAATAACATCCTCGCTGAATTCTGGGCCTGTTCAATTTGACCAGTATAAAATGTGTTTTTTTGAGTGGTGATGGCTTTCTTATAGATCGCTAGAGCATCTTTATAAGTTTGCTTAGCGGAGGGACTGTAATTCTTTCTCCAGCGTCTTTCTAGGTTTCTACAATACTGACGCTGGAGACGCAGCTCCTCTGTAAACCACTGGGCCGATGGTTTAGCTCTATTTGGGCGATAAGATTTCTCAGGTGCCACTTGATTGGCTGCCTTTAATAACCATCCCTGAAAGTTAGTGGACAAGATTTCAGGATCGCAAGAACTCTCCGGGATCGAAGTCCTTAGAAAGTTTGAAAGATGTAGAATATCGGCATTTTTCCAAGCTCGTATGCCCAGTGACGACCGGGCTTTGGTCTGGGGGGGTTCGATTGTACTGCTTGAATTCTGAAGATGATGGCTTGGTGGTCAGACCATACCAATGGTAGTACTGCTACCAAGTCGATGCCCGGGTTGTTTGTAAACAGGCCATCCAGAGTATGCCCGGCTTCATGCGTGGGACCACTCACCAACTGTTGCATTCCTATTGATTGCATGTCTGTGATAAGTTGGGCTGTATCCTTACTTTCCATATCTTCCAACGGAAAGTTAAAATCCCCAAGGATTGTATAATCCAAGGATCCTATAACTGCTTCAGTGATTTCTGTGGATTATCGGGTCCATCCATGACATAATGGCAACCTTATCGGAAATTTAACAAGGGCCCCCTAAACTTAACATGATTCAGTTCCTAGGACAGGGAACGACAATATGTGGAGAACAGTTTCTAGGCAACTAAGAGATCTTTCATAAATTGATATAAAGCGAGTCAGTCAGAAATAAAACAGAAAAAATATAAAAAATGCTCTAGTTTTTATTAAATAGTGTCCACAAATGTCTCACTAGTGTTAAAAAACCACAATAAATTCAAAGCATCATGAAAGGTTAAAAAGACATAAGTAATATATTTCTACTTGGTCCAATATATAAGATAATACATACAGTTGTGAAAAATCAAAAACAAATCATACAGTTATTGCACATATAAAAATAAGATCTTCTTGTAGTAATTAATATTTTCGACGAGCGTTTCGGCGTATCACACGCCTTCTTCAGAAAATTACCACAACCTACAAAAAATAGGTTTTACAAAAACAGAGGTTAAAAAAACACTATCTGGTATTCCATGTATATGTCATAATTATTTATATTGTTACTGGCTAAGAGACCTTTAGATTATTTTAGTCCATGATAATCCACAATAGCATAATGGTACTTTCATCAATACATAAGATTATATTATTTATTGCCCTGGACATTTTCAAACACAACCATACGGAATTATCAAACATTTACAGTTTTTATTTCTGACTTTAACTCTATGCAATCTTACGGCCAACTACATAGTTGAAGCCTAATTATTGTATACTCAAAACATCACTGAAAACTAAAAGTGAGGAGAAAAGTAGCCTATCTCTGATGACTATACTTCACCGATAAACAGCTTTAAAAGAACACTTACTTAAAACCTTGTGGAATAACACATAGCTGCTTGATGAATATGGTTATTCTGTCTTTTCTGATAAGGATATTTCTGAAAAAATTTAATTAAAAATTGTAAAAGGGATGAGTGCGCCAAGCTACAGCCCCGACCACCACTGGCAGTGATCAACCTCCCCAACCGGAGCACCAGGACTCCCAACGCTGCCGTCCCCCTGCCTGGCTTAAAAATGGCGGCCAAAGAGGACGTCGCCTGATCGGAGCCTTCCCCCAGTGCCGCGGCTTCCTTCATCCGAGGTTGTAAAAGGGATGAGGGCGCCAAGCTACTGCCCCGTCCACCACTGGCAGTGATTAACCTCCCCAACCGGAGCACCAGGACTCCCAACGCTGCCGTCCCCCCCGCCTGGCTTAAAAATGGCGGCCAAAGAGGACGTCGCCTGACCGGAGCCTACTCAGCAGCCACTTCTCTCCGACACTGTGAGTTTTGATATTCCTCTGGGCACCACCTAGCTTCAGCCCCGACTACCCCACTAAACAAAGCCTTTCATCAGAGCCCCATGTTTCCAGCCTCCGCCGGCCCTGTGCCTGACTTTAAAATGGCGGCCAAAGAGAACGTCGCCTGACCAGAGCCTCCACCGGAACCACCTCTCCCCACACAGAGAGTTACTGGAAGATACGGGGGGCGCCAAACAGAGGAGCAACTGGGATGTCCTGCCTCATCGTTCATAGGGAGCCACAGGGGCCCTTGCCCTATCTCCAGCGTGACCAGTTCTTGTAAACTTTTAACCGGGACACTTAATAAAAAAAAAAAATAAATAAATAAATAAAAAAAATAAAATAAAAAAAAATAAAGTAGGACTACAACAAGGAGTAAATGAAGAGAGCAGTAAAGAAAAGGAAAGAGTACCTTCCACCTAGGCAGAGGTCCTAGGGCTAACGGCCCTGCCCCGATCATCACCGCACATCGTTGCGCAGAATAGCGGATCAGGAGGACCTGCAATGCCCCACTTGACTTCTAACCACGTGTCCTACTGAACCCCCCTTCGATCAGTCGCCTGCTCTCCGGGCCACCCTAGCGCCACACCCCCTCCTAATCAGACGCCCCCTCCACCACCTCCACGATGGCCCGGGACCAGCCCCTCCCTCCTCCTTCAGCCCCACTTGCCCACCTTAAACCTCACAGCCGGAACTCTTTCACCATCATTTTCCCCCCACTCCTCTCTACTAAGTTGCGACGCACCTTCAAGCAGAAACTCATTCGCAATCACAAAGAAACCCTAATCACGGACATCTACCACTCGGCCTCCAATGGACCGACGAAGATGGACCTAATATTCCACACTGAAAGACCGGAATACTGGGTCTCCACGATTAGATCGCGGATGTTCATCGCCAAAACAACCTCCACTCCCCACAGCTGCAAACTAACCGCGACTCTTCCGCTCAGACCAGCTGGCAGAGGCTTTATAACCGTGACCATTTTTACCAATGGCACGGTCCTCATCCAAGCTAACAATGAGAACCTGGAAGCTTTCGACTCCATATTTCCCGCACTCAGGTCAGCCCCTCCCACCCTCCCTATCCTCGCCCCTTCGCCGCCTCCGGCTACGACCAGAGAAGACCTCGATACTCCCTTCTGCAACCCCTATCCAACCCGACAGGCCCCCCTCCCCCGGCAATACCTCACCCTACATGCACAGCCACCCAACACCCACAGGACACTCAATCCCCCTCCTCTACCCCTTCCTCCAACTACCTCACCTCCCTTAACACCAGGCTCCGACAGCCCACTACAACAATCACACCCACGCCAACAGGCTGTCTTCAGATAACGAGCCACTTCCCCTCGAGACTCCCCTCATCTCTCAATCCACCCCCGTCCAAACCCCCTCCTGTCCTCCTCCCTCCTGCCCCCTTGTCTAAACCCCCGCCTGACCCTCCCCGGAACACCCCCCCGTCCTTCCTGATCACCCCCCCGTCCCTCACCCTGACCCCTATCTCCCAACCCACCCTCTCGAACCCTATCTCCCAACCCACCCTCTCGAACCCTAGCACTCTCGGACCCACGGCGGATGCCCACCTCCCCTTCCTTGAGGCCATATCGAAACGGCTCGCAGCCCTGGAAAACCAGGTCAGCACCATCACCCATGGTCTTTCAGAAATCATCTCTAATCTTGGTATAGTCTGTAACCCCTACAAACTCTCCCCCCGGACCACCCCCCACGTCAAAACGTCCTCTATTTCTTCTCCCACTCCAGCGGGCTCAAATCACCCGACCGCTAGGCCGCTTAGATCAGAAGCTCCGATGTCAGACAGGGAAGCAGCCTTACTAGCCGCCACCTACGACTCCTCCACTACGGAGTCACCCAAATCCAAAATCCAAGTCATCACAGGTCACCGGAAAGACCTACCCATCGTCAAAACACAGAGATCACCAGTCCTCACCGCCATCCCTAGAGAGACTAAAGAGGGAACCACCAGTAATCAGGAGAAATTCACCAACTGCCTCCTAATCAACTGCAGATCGGCCTCACTACACGCAACGGACTTAGCTGAAGCCATCCTCACACATGACATCGACGTTGCGTTCCTCACGGAGACTTGGCTTAATACGACATCCCCTCCCTGCCTAGACATGCTGGTTCCACCCGGCTTCTCCCTCATCTCCAAAGATAGAAGTAAACAACGAGGAGATGGGACCAAACAACGAGGAGGTGGGGTCGCTATCATCCACAAGGACAGCTGGAGCATCACAGAAACCTCCTCCTTCGAGTATGACTCCTTTGAATGCCTATCCACCGTCATCAAGACAAAAGACAACGACTCTCTACGGTGCCACCTACTCTATCACCCCCCGGGCAGAAATAATGAGTTTGGAGAACAACTATCAAACCTGATTGCACAAGACACACTTGGCGACTCCAAAAACGTAATTCTTGGTGATCTGAACATCCGATGGAATGAGACCCAAAACCCTCTAATCAAATCGCTATCTAGCCTCCTTGATGAGAACAACCTCACCCAACACTGTACCGAGGAGACTCACTACAAAGGAGCCACACTGGATGCCATCATTGCCCATAAAAATTCTATCACGGTCAACCACATACTACCAGTTGACTGGTCAGATCACCACATGATCTTATTCCACATCAATCACCCCATCGTCTCGCTTAAACCTCCGCAAGACCCCCCTAAATGGGCGAGAAACCTCTCCCAAGTACCCCAAGTCATCTTGGAAGGTCAACTAAGCGCACTTCTTCCAAATAACACAATGCACCTCTCGACCAATGACCTCGTCGACCACTATAACTCGGGGGTAGTCTCCATACTTGACAATCTAGCTCCTCTAAGGCTCAAAAGAAGCCGAGCCACTCCATCCAGAACCTGGTTCACTGCGGACCTCAACGCAGAAAGAAGAAACCTGAGAACCAAAGAAAGAAAGTGGAGAAACAACCCAACCGCCATTCTCCTCCTTCAACTAAAATCAGCCCGTAGGAAGTACAACAACCATATCAAAAACAAGAAATCCAGCTTCTTCCGTGAGGCATTGGTCAAATCCAAAAACAGACCCAAAGAACTCTACAACATAATCAGACAACAAACAACAAAGCCCCTGCCCTCAACCTTACAGGCTTCCAAAGAACTCTGTGACAACTTTGCCAACTTCTTCAACGATAAAGTCCTAAAAATCGAACTATCTCTAGACATCAACAACCCACACCTCCAGAAGAGCTACTCGGCCTCCCCAGTGGCACTCCCACCGACTCCTTTCCCTCCCCCTGGCTAAGCTTTCGCCCCGTCCAAGAAACTGAGATAATCAAGTTGATTTCGACTTCCAAACCTTCAGCACACATTTCAGACCCCATTCCCCCATCTTTAATAAAAAAAAATGAAGCTTACCTTAGCGCCCATCTGGGGAAGAATCATAAACAGCTCCTTACAAAGCGGTGTGGTCCCCGATTGTCTAAAAATGGGACAAGTCACTCCTCTTCTGAAAAAACCCGGTCTCGACTCAACTGACTTGAACAATTTCAGACCGATATCCAACCTCCCTCTACTCGCGAAGACACTTGAACGTTGTGTACTCCTGCAACTGACGCAACATCTGGACAACATCAACCTCCTGGACTCCCTCCAATCTGGCTTCAGACAAGGCCGCAGCACTGAAACCGCGATGCTGAATATCATAGACGACATCCATGGATCTCTTGACGCTGACAAGTGCTGCCTCCTCATACTCCTTGATCTCTCAGCAGCGTTCGACACGGTGGACCACAAGCTCCTCATCAGGACTCTTCAAGAAAGAGCCGGCCTTGGCGAAGTAGTTCTCAAGTGGTTTTCCTCCTTTTTACATAACCGTTCGCAATTAATAAAAATCAAGAACTTCACCTCCGATACCCAGCAAGTCAACAAGGGTGTCCCTCAAGGATCAGTGCTCTCCCCCCAGCTCTTTAACATCTACATGGAACCACTCGCCAAGCTACTCAGGAACGCCAACATCCACTTCCACCTCTACGCGGATGACACGCAGATTTACCTGGAAACCTCCTCTCTCAAAGACATCCACAGACTCAATGATGTCCTAAATGAAGTTCAAGACTGGCTGACAAAGAATCACCTGAAACTCAACCCCGACAAGACAGAAACACTCCTCATCTCAAACAAAGAAGATAACCCTCAAATCACCGAGTGGCTAAAGTCGATCGATGCTCTCAAAGGTAACCTCACGCTAGCCGACTCTGTTAAATCCCTGGGCTTCACCCTAGACCCCAAACTAACCCTGACAAACCACATCAAGAACTCAGCAAAAAGCGCATTCTTCAACCTCAGACTTTTGAACAAAATTAAACCTTACATTCCCAACAAGGACCTCAAACTAGCCACGCAATCTCTAGTTTTATCAAGACTCGACTATGGGAACTCAATCCTAACAGGCATCCCCAAATCGCACCTGGCACCACTAAAAACAACACTACACGCGGCAGCAAGAATGATCACAGGCTGCAAAAAATATGACCACATCTCCCCGGCACTCAAAGAACTCGAATGGCTCCCTGCGGAAATGCGAAGTACCTTCAGAACGGCCTGCCTAACCCACAAGGCCCTCCACACCGGCAAACCGGAATACCTGGCTAACAAGCTCAAAAAAGCAGGCCAAGCCAGAAATCTGAGAAGCTCTAACTCCCTGCTGCTCATCCTACCAAAAACCAGAAGAAAGAGAACTGCGGACTGCTCATTCTCAGGAAATGCCCCCAAAATATGGAACGCCATCCCCCCGCACATCAGAACTCTACCGTCCTATGCAGAATTCAAGAGCCAACTTAAATCCTTGTGCCTTATCCGCTCCCTTGGTTGTGGATAACTTGGAGCTACAAACACCCCAGAATCCTTGCGGTACTGTTGAATCCAGCACCAAGAAGCCCTGCTGTCCGAACTTTTCTTCTTCCCAAATTGTCTCTCGCCGATTGCTTTTATTGGGTTTGTCTCATGCTGTTCTCTTTTTCTTATCCTCTACTGTGAAGCGCTCTGATACCTTCGGGTCTTGTTAGCGCTATAGAAAACTTCTAAATAAATAATAATAAATAAATAAATGTACTATGGCTAATATAAAATCTTATAGTCAAAATGTATTTATTTACTTACTAAAAAATCCCTAGTGACTGATATTGGAAATTGATGCTGTTAGATAGGACGCCTTAATACTCGCATGTAGACCTCCTTCTTCTTTCTATCGAAAAAATATATATATATAATAGACCTTTCTAGTGAAGTTGGAGTTTCATCTAATATGTAGTGTATGATTTAAAGACATAACCTAGATTATAACTTGTACGTTAGAACTAAATATCATGAAGTTTGATACTGATTTTACGTTGTGTCTAAAGATGAATATTTAGAAATTTATAACTTTCTCACTGGTTGGTCCTAATAACCAGATAAGGACCTAATATCTCCTTTATTACACTCACAGAATTAACTGATGCATCATTGTTTTATCAAAAACTGGATAAACACTATTAACGATTCTATTACCTTAATCAACCAGAATTATGGATACCTCCTTTTTAGATACGCTCTGTGGTCTGGTTAAAATGAAGTGTCACTTGCTGTTAAAAACCAAGACAGAGAACAGCTTATTTAATGGGAGTGTGAACCACTGTAGCTATTATCAGAATGCCGTTAGGGCTAATACGAGTAATACATCGGTCTTATTTTGTGTAAAAAGAGAGGCCTAAATCCAGGGTCGACAATCTTACATGTATAGGCCTAAAATGTTAATGAATAGAGTGAAAAACATCTTGTCAACTAGGTAAAGAAAGCATTAACCGCAAAACAAATGTTCTGAGACCTCCCCGTCGATCAGCTGCGCATCCTCCTCCGAAAACACTGGAGGCCTGACTTGGTAGGGACAATCATAGAACTCTATGTGGAATCCGCGGATCGTTTGCAAGACCCACGCGTCCGCCGTAATGGCCGCCCACACGTCTGAAAACGCTGCTAGCCTGTTACAAGGTAATTACCTTCGGTAACTATATATCTGTAAGAAACAGTAGTTAGTATTAGTTTCCTTACCTTAGAATATCCCCAGGCGTCAGACTGGATCCGGAATATTTTGCGAAGCAGTACCCCGCGCGCTGACGTCAGTTCTTCTTTTTTCCGCGCCAGCAAGCGCAAGTTCGGAGAAAGTGGCTCCCCTATAGTCACTTTTTGATCCTTTTTGGATCCGTTTCAAGTCCTAAGACTCCATTGGTGCCGGTATGGATGCCCGGGTTCAAGCCCTGTGCTGACTGCAACCGACTGATGTTGGTTACCGACCCCCATTGCTGGTGCCTACATTGGGCCCGACCACGATGACAAGTCGTGCCCCGACTGTCGGGCCTTGACGCCGAAGGCTAGGCGGGAGCGGTCAGGTAAGCGCCTTGAGCTCCGGCAGTCGGCCAGCGTCGTTTGAGGTCCCGGTCCGGAAGGAGGACGATGGACCGGTCGCGAGGCTGGAGTCATCACAGCTCGGCGAGTCGACACCACTCGTCGGGCTCCAAGTCCTCAGGTAACAGCAAGAAGTCGAAGTGGCGACATCGCTCTTCTGACTCCCCCTGACGCTTGCGCGATGCGGCCGGGGTTATCGGGTGACACCGCCCACGCGGCTCCCCCGGAGCCACTTGCATCGCGGCCTACTCCATACCCGCCGGTCCCTGGGCAGAACGCGATGTCGGAGGAGATCAAAGCCTTCCTCATGGCCATGAGGTCGCTTTCTCCTCCGTCGGGTTCCGCGGTGCCTTCGAGCCAAGCGGCCCCGACTAGGAGCCCAAGCGGGCTGGGTGATTCGGCGCTGGTCGACCTTATGACCCCGCCGGCATCTGCCCCTAGGGTGTCATCCCTGGCGTCGTCCCCGCACAACGCCGTCCCTGGTCCACCCCTAGGTCCGGATCCGGCGTCGGAGCGGCGTTGCTCGACGCTGCATTCGGCGCCGGCCGAAGAGGAATACTTCGAGGATCTGGGTCCATCCTTTACCCCTGACTACCAGGAGATGGATGACGAAGGAGGCTGGGAGGCATCTGAGGACCCTCTGGCACGTGAGTGTCAGTCATTTCAGGACTGGACACAGGAACTAAGGGAGGCCAGTGGCCTGGATACCTCCCCAGACACTGGTTTTGTCTCCCCTCCTACCGTGGCTACGGAGGTGGGGGCTGCTTATAGTGTGGTGCTGACTAGGGCGGGTAAGGCCTAGGCTCTTGAGCTCCCCGTCGCAAAGGTGAGGTCTAACATCCTCACAGAGGTCCTTAAACCGCAGGTAAGCTCCCCACAGCCTCTACTGCCGTTTAATGAGGCTCTTACGGACGTCCTGTTGGGCACCTGGTCCAGGCCCGCTACAGGTCCCCCCTTAGATAGGAACGTCCCTAGGCGCCACCGCCCTGCTCCGGGCGACCCTAGTTTCTTGTCCACCCACCCCACCCCGAGAGCCTGGTTATCCAGACCTCTACCTCCCAATCTGCATTCCCGACTGCACCACCGGATCGGGAAGAACAATTTCCACGTCTGTGGCGGTTCGCCGCCACTCCTTGGCTAAGGACCGCCAACATCTCAGCCGATGTCCAGCACACTCTCATGGACATGCCGTTCGATGGCAGCCACCTCTTCGTGGCAAGGCAGATAGTGCGCTGGAACGCTTTAAGGACTCCAGGGCTATGGCCAAGTCCTTGGGCCTGTCGGCCCGCACCAGCAATCTTCTGCCCGCGCTCCTTTCGTGGCCCCGGAAGGGGCGCCCCAACACGTCCTGCCAGCCACGGGCCGCAGACTACCATTCAGCGCGGCGGAGGGCGTGGTTACGGTCGAGGCGGTAACAGGGGACAACAACGGGGCCTGTCCACATCCATCCCCGCAGCATCCACCTCAAAGCCTTCCTAGTCCGAGCTTTCAGGCCCATTCGACGCCAGTGGGGGGCAGGGTTCGCCATCACCTCCTCCACTGGCGCTCCATCACGTCGGACAGGTGGGTGCTGCAAATCGTCCGAAGGGGCTACTCCCTCCCCTTCGAGGTGACCCCTCCAGCCATGCCACCGCAGTACCACCGCGTGTCGCGGAATCTCTTGCAACTTCTGCAAGAGAAAGTTACAGCCCTCTTGGCCAATGAGGCCATCGAGCGCTTTCCTGGGCCAGAAGTAGGGTCTGGTTGTTACTCCCCCTTACTCCTGGTTTCCAAGAAGGGTAAAGGGGGCCTACGCCCTATCTTGGACCTGCGGAACGTCAACGCTTCCTCCGGAAGGAGAAGTTCCAGATGCTGACTTTGGCTCAGGTCTTAGCTGCCCTAGACCCAGGAGACTGGATGGTAGCGCTGGACTTGCAGGACGCCTATTTCCACATTCCGGTCCTGCCGTCCCACCGGCTTTACCTGCGGTTCACGGTAGACCACAAGCACTTTCAGTTTACCCTGCTCCCCTTCGGCCTTACCAGGGCCCACCGGTGTTCACGAAAGTGATGGCGGTGGTCGCAGCTCATCTGCGCAGGTTAGGGGTTTCAGTTTTCCCCTACCTCAACGACTGGTTGTTGAAGGCGGGTTCGCCCCAGACAGTCGTCCACCATGTCCTGCACCTGCTGGGGTTCTCCATCAATGTGCCGAAGTCACACCTGTGTCCCTCTCAGAAGCTCCTCTTCATCGGAGCGGTTCTAGACTTGGCGCAGTTTCGGGTTTATCCTCCCGAACAGAGGGTTCGGGATATTCAGGCTCTTATTCTGATCTTTCAGCCGTTATCCCGAGTATCGGTCAGGTTGACGCTGCAGCGTCTGTGCTGATGGTCTCCTGCATCCTTCTGGTGCATCACGCCAGGTGGCGGATGCGGGCTCTGCAGTGGGAGCTGAAGTTTCAGTGGGCCCAGGGCAACTTGTCCGACCATGTCTTGATCTCGGAGGGCACTGCAAGACAGTTGCAGTGGTGGCTCGCGGACCGCGATTGGGTCAGCGGCAGATCCCTCTCCCTACCCCAGCGGGAGCACGTAGTTGTGACGGACGCGTCCCTCCATGGCTGGATGGGCCACATGGGAGAGGCAGAGATCAGAGGCCTCTGGTGGAGTCCCGGCTCCACATCAACCTTCTGGAGCTGCGGCCGATCCTGCTTGCACTGAAGGCATTCCTCCCCTCTGTCCGGGGGAGTGTAGTGCAGGTGTTCACGGACAACACCACCGCCATGTGGCACTTCAACAAACAGGGCAGGGTGGGGTCGTGGACCCTATGCAAGGAGGCTCTGCGCCTCTGGCAGTGGCTGGAACATCAGGGCCTGACCCTGGGGGTTCAATACCTGGCAGGTTCCCTGAACGCCAGGGTGGACGAACTCAGCCGTTGTTGCATGATGGATTACGAATGGCATCTGAACTCGGACGTGGCGCAAGGTCTCTTTCAGCAGTGGGGAGACCCTTGGTTAGATCTATTCGCCACAGAAGAGAACGCGCAATGTCATCTGTTCTGCGCGTTGAAATTTCCAAGGCGGCACTCGCTCGGAGACGCTTTTCGTCGCGAGTGGAGTTGCGGTCTGTTGTACGCCTTTCCGCCTATACCACTTCTGCCCAGAGTGCTGAAGAAGATCAGGTGCGACCGGGCCCAAGTCATCCTTGTGGCTCCGGACTGGGCACGAAGATACTGGTATCCCGAGCTACTCAGCATGTCAGTCGATCCCCTGATTCATCTGCCTCTTCAGGAGGACCTTCTGTCGGAGCATCAGGGGACGGTCCTCCACCCAAACCTGTCCAGCCTCCATGCGTGGAGATTGAGCGGCGACAGTTGAGGCAATTTGACTTACCTCCTGAAGTCTGTGATGTTTTTCTGGCAGCCAGGCTTCCCTCCACAAAATCGGTATACGCCTGCAGATGGAGCAAATTTGTGGCATGGTGCACAGCAAAGGCTGTCGATCCACTCTCTGCCCCTCTTTCTGAGGTTCTCCTCTCTCTTCTTTCTCTTGCCCAGCATGGCTCTGCTCTGGGCACTATCAAGGGCTACGTCTCTGCCATTTCCGCCATCCTAAGGCTTCCTGATCAGCCCTCTTTGTTCAAGTCCCCAGTTGTAAATAGGTTCTTGAAGGGCATCACTCATACGTTCCCCCCTGTTCCTTTTGTGATGCCTCAGTGGGACTTGAACCTTGTTTTAACTTATCTGATGTGCTCTCCCTTTGAGCCGCTTCATAACTGTCCTCTTCATCTTCTTACCCTTAAGACTGCATTCCTGATTGCCATCACCTCTGCCAGGAGAGTGAGTGAGCTCCAGGTCCTTTCTTCAAAACCTCCTTTCCATTCTGTCCATCCGGACAAAGTTGTGTTGCGGACGCGACCCTCTTTCCTGCCCAAGGTAGTCACTGCCTTCCACATCGGGCAGTCCATCACCTTGCCCACCTTCTTTCCGCCTCCGCATCCCTCGAAAGAGGAAGAGAGGCTCCACCGTCTGGACCCAAAGCGTGCGCTCTCATAATATCTGGATCGCACACGCCAGTCGCGGATGGATGAACCAACTCTTTGTTGGTTACGTGGGTGCTAAGAAGGGGCGGGCGGTGCACAAACGGACCATTTCCCGATGGGTCGTCTTGTGCATCAAGGTTTGTTATTCACTGGCTAAAAAGGAGGCTCCTGTGGGGCTACGTGCCTATTCCAATCGGACCACAGCGGCTACTACTGCCCTGGGTCGGGGAGTCCCCTTGCAGGACATCTGTCAGGCAGCTACGTGGGCCTCGCTGCACACGTTCGCAAGACATTACTGCCTGGACAGCCAAGTCCGGAGAGATGGCTTTTTCGGACGTTCCGTTCTCCAGGACTTTCTAGTGTGATTAAAGGTTTGCAGACCCACTACCTGGGTTGGTATTGCTGTGGTATCTTTTCTAAGGTAAGGAATCTAATACTAACCTGTTTCTTTCAGATGCACAAGTTACTTACTTTCGGTAATGATATATCTGTAAGAAACAGTAGTTAGTATTAGATTCCTTACCGCCCCACCCTTCCTCCCCGTTCTGCAAACCGATATCTAGGGTTAAGGTTTTCCCCTTTCAGGACCCTAGTTTCATGGCACCAGTGTTGGTTTTTATCATGGCTCTGCGTTTCTGGCGGGAAAAGCTGTGTATAAGAACTGACGTCAGCGCGCGAGGGCAGCGTCTAAGTACTCCGACGACATCATCCCGGCGCCAACGACAGACGCGGAGCTGCAGACGACGCCTACCGACGCGCAGGGGTACTGCTACGTGAAATTTTCCGGATCCAGTCTGACTCCTGGGGATATTCTAAGGTAAGGAATCTAATACTAACTACTGTTTCTTACAGATATATCGTTACCGAAGGTAAGTAACTTGTGCTTTATCTACAAAACAATCAACGCTTGCGTTTTTGACCATTTTAGGATAGCCTTTAATAGCACAATATTGTGTTTTTTGCTATGGCATTGTAGGTTTTCCTCCCAAGCAGGCTCAAGTTTTTTACATCGCTTCTTTTCTATGATTAAGGTTTCATTGAACCAAGCAGCCAAGGGCTGCTTCCTTGCTCTGCAAGGCCTGACAGGAATAAAAGGATCCAGGGCTGAATTAAGCCATGCTTTGTTAATAGACTCTTCCAATTCAATGTTGGAGTCTAATTGAGGAGCATTCTCCTCAAAACAGCTGGAAAAGGTAGAAGGATTTAATTTATGCTGTGGTATGTGATGCTT
The DNA here is from genome assembly GCF_964263255.1 of Lissotriton vulgaris. Classification (NCBI taxonomy): domain Eukaryota; kingdom Metazoa; phylum Chordata; class Amphibia; order Caudata; family Salamandridae; genus Lissotriton; species Lissotriton vulgaris. Next base: position 1,479,219,622 of record NC_141694.1, read on the forward strand.
AGTACTTGATGAAAATGATAACCTTATGTTCTGATAGAGACTTCTCCCATCAGATTACTCACCTTTTGAATAGTCCCCAGGCATCAGACTGGATCCAGAAAAGGTTTTCATAGTTCCACTGCATGCTGGAGAGTGGCACTCTGCGGCTCCGCAGAGACACAGTGGCACTCTGGAAAGGACGGGCAGGACGTGTAAAGACTCCACTCCCGTGGACGGACGTCAGTTTCTTTCTTTTCCTGCCTCTTGACACAGATCTGGAGCTTTTCTCCTCCCTCATAGACTGGTTTTTCCCACTATTTTCTTTCAATCCCTTCCTCCGGCAGGAGAAGTTCAAAATGCTGTTCGCGACCCAGGTCTGGTCCACTCTCATCCCGGGAGACTGGATGGTGGCATTGGATCTACAGGACGCTTATTTCCATATTCCAGTCCTGCTGATCAATCGGCGCTAATTGCTGTTCAGCGTGGCGGAGGAGCATTTTCAGTTTGCTGTGTTCCTCTTTGGTCTCACAAGTGTGCCTTGGATTTCCACGAAAGTGATGGTGGTGATGGTGGCAGCAGCACACATTTGGATGTTAGAGGTGCTACTCTTCCCCTCCCTCAACGATTGACTGTTGAAGGCGTGCTTGTCCGTGGTCGCCAACCATCTCCAGACTACAGCGAACCTCCTGTCATCTTTGGAGTTCTCAATCAGCATGCCAAAGTCACATCTGACTCCTTCTGAGACACTCCTACTCATCTGAGCCATTCGCAAAATGGTTATTTTTTGTGCCTTTTCTCTAGGAAAGAGAGTCAAGGATATTCAGGCTATGATCCGGATCTTTCAGCCTCGGTCCTGAATTTCTGTGAGGTTGACTCGTAGGCTATTGGTACTGATTGCATCCAGCTGGTCAAGCACTGCAGATGGCATATGATATGCAGGCTCCGAAATGGGATCTGAAGTCTCATTGGGCCTAAAATCAAGGGGACCGGTCTGACTATGTTCAGATTTTAAAGGAAACTGCAATAGATCTTCAGTGGTTGTTCCTGAGCCCCAATTGGGTCAGTGGCAGACCCTACTCCTTTCCCCACCTGGAGCTGACAGTGGTGACCAATGCATTGCTTCTGGGATGGCGTGGCCATCTGGGAGGGGTGAAGATCAGAAGCTTCTAGTCTCTGCCAGAGTCCTGGCTTCACATCAGCCTTTTGAAGCAGAGGCCCATCTGCTTGATTTTGAAAGCCTTCTTGCCGTCCATCAAAAGGAGGCTGGTGCAGGTGCTCACAGTCAACACCCCCGCCATGTGGTTTTGCAACAAACAGTGCGGATGAGCTCACAGACCCTGTGCCTGCTGGCCTTGCACCTCTGGAAATGGCTGGACCACCAAGAAATCTTCTGGTGGCGAACCACCTGGAATGATCATTGAATGCCAGGGCAGACAAGCTCAGCTTTAATGCCTAGCAGATCATGAGTGGTAATTATACTTGGAGGTGGCACAGGGTCTCTTCTGTGAAAGGGGAGAAGTTTGTCACGATCTGTTTTGGCACCACCGAGAATGCACAATATCAGCACTTCTGTGCATTGGAGTTTCCAAGGTGTTTTTCGCTTGCAACGCGTTCCGCCTCCAGTCGAACTCTGGACTCCTATATGTCTTTCTGCTGATACCACTCCTTCCTCTGGTTCTCAGGAAGAGCTGGACAAACCAGGCCTTAGTCATCCTCGTTGCTTCAGATTGAGCACGGAGGGTTTGGTGTCCAGAGTTTCTAGACGTGAGCATATGTCCTCTGATCAGGCTGCCCCTCCGGGAGGACCTACTGTCACAGAAACAGAACAAGGTTGTGCAGTCGGGCCTTCACAATCACCACCTTCTTACGTGGAGATTAAATGGTGGTAGCTGTACACTATTGACCTTCCTCCGGAGGTGGTCGATGTCATTTTGGCAGTCTGGTGTCCTTCAGCAAAAACTGTATATGCCTGTCGTTGGGACACATTTGTGTCTTTATGTGGCACTCACCAGGTTGATCCCTTCCTGTCTAAACTGTCTTGATAATTTATTATTTGTACTATCTCTTGCCTAGCAAGGCCTTGCTCTGGGCATAGGTAAGGGTTATATTTTGTCCTCAACTTGTCCTTTTTTATTTAATGGGTACGCTATTTGAACGACTCCACAGCTTCCCTTTGGGGCTTCTCACCATTAAAATTGTGTTCCTGAATGCCATCATGTCTGCACAGCCTGTGAGTGAGCTTCAGGCTCTTTGTGTTCATCCATCAACTTCTTCCCCGATAAGCTGTTTCTGCAAACTTGAGCCTCCTTTCTACTGAAATTTGTGATGCCGGTCCTTGATGGTTAAACCATCACCCTCCGGAGTTCTCTGTTCCGCCTCTCCCCTCTAAGGAATGGAAGAGACTAAATCCCTTGGACCCCAAAAGAGCGCTCAGTTTTTACATTGACCGCACCAAAGACCACCTGGTGGATGATCAGCCCTTTGTGGCGGTTGGCCATACCGGAAAAAGTCAATGCTGTGTCCTCTTGCTCTGTATTGTGCTCTGCATTAAGATCTTTGGCCCACTGGCCAAGTAGCAGTCTCCAGCAGGCTTGTACGCCCACTTCACCAGGGCCAAACCTGCTACTACTGCATTAGTATGCGTAGTCCTAGACGTGTGCCAGGCAGCTACGTGGACGTCCCTCCAAATGTTTACAAAGCACTATTGTTGGGACAGTCAGGTTCACTGAGATGAGCATTTTGTCACCTCGGTTCTGCAGGACTTTTGTGTTTGAGTCCACTCACAAACCCACCTCCAATTAGGTACTGCTTTGGTATCTATTCAAAAGGTCAGAAATCTGTGGCTAGAAGTCTGTATCAGATGAACAAGTTAATTACCTTCGGTGATGCTCTTTCTGGTAGAGACTCTATACAGCTGCATATTCCTCACCAATCCTCTCATCCTGCCCTCGTCTAGGAATCTGCACACTGATATTCCAATTTTGCTTTTGGGGCTCCATGTCTGGAGGCGTGGACAATCTCAAAAGCAACTGATGTCGGCACGCAGGAGTGGCACTTTTATAGGCCCACACATCACTTTCGGAGTGGAATGGCAGCCTTGCGGAGCCGCTCAGCACCACCTTCTGGTGCAAAAGTACTACGAAAATAGTTTCCAATTCCAGTCTGATGCCTAGGGATATTCAAAAGGTGAAGAATCTGCGGCTTGTCTCGACCGGAAAGAGCATTACTAAAAGTGAGTCACTATTTCTTTGGGAACCAAAAACATATTTTCAAAAAGTTTTGTTTGAGGGAATTAAGTTTATGTATCCAAAATGTAACACTTGTTTTTGATAGTAGCTTGTATATTTTCAGAAATGACAAGATGGTGATTGAGGACAAAACTGCATTCATAGTCACATGATAAAGCTAATATTCGAGTTGGAATTCATATTGAAATTGGGAGACATAGTGCTTATTTTGTTTAATGAGGTGCCCGGGTGCACTTGTTGCTGAAGCTGTGATTCAGAGGAGGCATCTCATCATCTCTAGTGGTAAAGTATTTTACTTTATTGTTCGGTATCTACGATCACCTTGCATTCCTTTCATTACAGCCAAAACACTGGTCAACTCACTGGTTCTCAGTAAACTGGACTGTTATAGTAGTTTACTAGGGGGGCTCCCTTTTGCTCTATTTTCCTGTAGAGGGAGGAAATTAAGCTAAAGTAAATGTTGTGAGAGTTGTGGGAGAAAGCGAACAGCACTTACCAGAAACACGGAATAGGACTCCGCCACCGCCGAGAGTCTCTGGGGACAAGGGCGAGATCCTAGAGCCCACGCCGCCACCGGCTGAGAGTCAGCTGGGTCATCCTTCGCGCCGCCGCTCCGGGACCACAACTCCAGGCAGGCTTCGCGTCGGCCCGCACTGCTAACGACGCGCCCGCACCTGGAGGTGCTGAAAAGCGACGCAGAGGCTGACAGAGGGTGGAGAAAGCGAACAGCACTTACCAGAAACACGGAATAGGACGTCGCCACCGCCGAGAGTCTCTGGGGACACGGACGAGATCAAAGAGCCCACGCCGCCACCGGCCGAGAGTCAGCTGGGTCATCCTTCGCGCCGCCGCTCCGGGACCACAACTCCCGGCAGGCTTCGCGGCGGCGCGCACTGCTGACCACGCGCCCGCACCTGGAGGTGCTGAAAAGCGGCACAGAGGCTGCCTCGCGGGACGCCCTGACGAAGCCCGGTTAAAGGGCGGACAGTCTTAGACAGTCCGAGACTGTCCGCGACTGGACTGGGCCATACCCCCTGCATTTGAAGTAAGGAATCTACCTATTTTCTAAGTTTGCTACTGTTTATGGGAAGTTAAACTGAGCTTATTATTTTTCTTCCATTTTACATTCCAGTAGCATTTTTGACTTGATACATTCCTCTCAAGTGTACCTATCTACTGAATGTCCAATATGCCTAAAAAACTAGCCCCAATCACCTCCAAAACAATGGATAACTATCTGGTCCATGTGGTTACAAAAATAAACAGTAACAGGAGACAGTCACTGGGATTAAGCCAGTCTCCTGATCTCCAACTCTTGAACCCAACTCAACCATCCTCACAGGTAGAAACTCCACTTTTGGATGCTCCCTTTGACCAGACAGATAACAACATTCATGCAGGTGATAAGGATGACCAACTTAATGCCCCGGTAATTGACCTGGAAAATCTTGTTGCAAATGATCTAGGAAAAAACTCGACCTGTCAGAACCTCCAGAAAAACTCAGTCAAAACGAGCAGGACTACGATCAGGACTAAGGAAGAAAAGGGCATCTCCTCCTGGGAAAACTAAGGCCAGAAGCACGGAGTATGGAGCTGATAGTGCAAAATGCATTATGGACGATGAACTGCTTCTCAAGATAGCCGATATGATAGATTCTAAAATCAAAACTATCATCAAGCCCCTATTCGCCAAGATTGATAAATTAACCGCTGAAATAATGGGCGCGATCCAGACTAAGGTAGTGGACGAGGTTGATAAATTGGCAATACTAGTGACAAAAGTAGCCTAGGCAACCGAAGAAAATGCTGGGAGTACAACAACGGAGGGGGGCGGCTCGATGCCATCTATCCACCCGGCTCAGGTTCAATCAAGCTTTATCAATCACCCTGCCGTAACAGATGGTGGTTTAGTAATACCAAATATCACGCCTGCACTACACCAAGAAACAGATCCCCTTCAATTTATAGAAGAAGCCTCTCCTGTGGCACTGGTGCTGGCTAATGTTCCACCCTTGACGACAGGCCAACTGGAAACTCCAGCTTCATTGTCCAGTAAGGCGCTGCATTGGCTAACAGGGAATATGCAGATGGCGCCTGGAGGGAAACAGCAATTAGCGGGCGAAATTAAGGCAGTGAAAAGGGTTACCTGGATTGGGAACAGACCAAAAAGGTTCAAAGGAGACTGTGTAGCGGTGACTTTTTCCCATCCGGCTGTTCTACCTAATGTGTTGATCAATATATTTCCGCCACAAAAAAGAAATGGGACTGTTGTTCCCCTCACGTAAAAATTTTTTTATGGTGAACAACAAAACGTAACATTACCTAAGACCCCGGGGCCACTATGGGACACTGTAAGAAACAGACGAGGAATAATGGCTCCATTTAACGAATGGGGTTTGCCTTTGGGAAATAGATATGAGGCCCTATCAGGGCTAAATGAGTGTGATTGACTTAAGAGGGGAAATAACATTGCATGCTCTATCCCACCGGGCGAATATCAAGTGGGAGTTGTTATAGATCAGTTGAATACCTCGAAAAATGATATTTCCACACTCCAGACAAATCTAATGAGTAAACAAAGTACTTTGGAGGTTTCATACGGAAATAATGATCTCTATGACCCACCTGTATCCAATAACAATATTAATGAAAATTTTAAAACATCTTTTAACTCGGTGGTAACTGGGAATTGCATGAACGAAAATATTCCACCTCAAAATCATAGGGTTAGCCAAATTACCAGCTTGGAAGAACCTAATGTCAATGTTGCTGCTCATTTTACCCTGGTTTCATGGAATGTTGCTGGTTTGAAAAGTAAAATTACATCCCTGGACTGGTTAGCTTTTCTGGATACAAAGGATATAATCCTTCTCCAGGAAACTTGGCAGGAAACCTCAGAACCAAAGCAAGGTTATCTACACTTTTATATCTCGGCTACTCCGAGTTGAAGGGGTAGGTCAAAGGGGGGGACTGGTGACATGGGTAAAACAGAATAGTGGGTACTCTGTTTTCCAGTTGGTTACAAATACCCCTGATATTTTGCTAGTCAAACTACAGCGACACCAGTGTAAAGATCTTTATATCTTTAACATTTATTCAAGGGGCCTACCAGGCGGTAAAGCCACTGAGGCAATTGATCAACTAGATATTCTCTTTAAGCAATATTGTTTGAACGGCAACACTATTGTTGCAGGTGATTTTAACTGTTGTTTTGAACCTCTAGATAATTATGATATAGACCTTACGTTGGAAGAAGACTGTATCTGGGAAATCCCTCAGCTGTCCCTATCACCTATAAAAAAGTGGTCAGAGGCCGCATTGCAAATAAATGTTTTATGTGTGGAGCATGGATTGCGGGCCACTAATGGAAGAACGGGTTCTGATACACAGGGTGCCCCTACTTTTAATAACGGTATATCACATATTTTTTTTTACTATATTCTTATTAATAAGGAGAATTGGTCTAGTCTTGTCGATATGTGGATAGAGCCACGGGCCGAAAGTGACCATGACCCACTAGTTTTGTTATTCAGGCTGTTTGATCTATCTAATAGCGAAGTACAAAGGGATAATGTGCAAATTTCCCTTTCAAATGACTATAGACGTATCAGATGGTCAAACTGTGTAACAAATGAAGAGAGTGTTGCAGCTATGAGGGACTTAACTACCCAGGCTATTACAGGCTATCAACATCGTGAAAGAGCTTTCCAACCCCAGCGCAGGAAACAACGACATCACCCCATCGCAAGACCTCTGCAACTCCCTCGCCTCATACTTCCACAACAAGATCACGGACATACACAGCAGTTTCAACAACCAACCAACGCACACCACGACCGACCTGCCACCCCCCCCCCACCATCACCCTCCACGCCTGGACCCCGATCAGCACAGAAGACACCATCCGCACGATGAACTCCATCCACTCCGGATCACCAACCGACCCCTGCCCTCACCACGTCTTCAACAAGGCCGACGCTGTCATCGCACCCCACCTGCGAGACATCATCAACACATCCTTCGACACCGCCATCTTCCCCGAAAGCTGGAAACACGCCGAACTCAGCGCTCTACTCAAGAAACCAACAGCAGACCCCACCGACCTCAAGAATTACCGCCCCATCTCGCTTCTCCCGTTTCCAGCCAAAGTCATCGAGAAGACCGTCAACAAGCAGATGGCCGCCTTCCTCGAGACGAACGGATCCCTCGACCCCTCACAGTCCGGCTTCCGAGCCAAACACAGCACCGAGACCGCCCTCATCGCCGCCACCGATGACATCCGAGCCCTGATGGACAATGGAGAAACAGCGGCCCTCATCCTCCTAGACCTCTCCGCGGCATTCGACACGGTCTGCCACCGCACCCTAACACGGCGCCTCAGCAACATCGGTATCCAGGACAAGGCGCTGGAATGGATCATCTCCTTCCTCGACGGAAGAACACAGCGAGTCCGCCTACCACCGTACAAGTCAGAGGCCTCTGAAGTCATCTGCGGCATCCCCCAAGGATCATCACTGAGCCCCACCCTCTTCAACGTCTACATGAGCCCCCTCGCGGCCATCGTACGCAAACACCACCTCAGCATCATCTCCTACGCCGACGACACCCAGCTGATCCTCTCCCTGACCAACAACCCCGCCGCCGCCAGAGCCAACCTGCACGAAGGGATGAAAGAGGTAGCCGAATGGATGACGACCAGCCGCCTGAAACTGAACTCGGACAAGACGGAGGTCCTCATCCTGGGCTCTTCACCCTCCGCCTGGGACGACTCCTGGTGGCCTCCCGCCCTGGGCACCGCACCCAAACCGACAGACCATGCACGAAACCTGGGCTTCATCCTGGACTCCTCCCTCTCCATGACCAGGCAAGTCAACAGCATCTCCTCGGCGTGCTTCAACATCCTACGCATGCTACGGAAGATCTTCTGGTGGATCCCCTCAGAGACCAGGAAGACCGTCACCCAGGCCCTCGTCACCAGCCGACTGGACTACGGCAACGCCCTCTACGCCGGGACCACCGCCAAGCTCCAGAAGAGACTCCAGCGGATCCAAAACGCCTCAGCCAGACTCATCCTCGACATCCCACGATCCAGCCACATCTCCGGACATCTGAGAGACCTTCACTGGCTCCCCATCAACAAGAGAATAACCTTCCGCCTCCTCACCCACGCACACAAAGCCCTACACGACCAAGGCCCGAGCTACCTCAACAGCCGAGTCAACTTCTACGCTCCCAAACGCCACCTCCGATCAGCCAACCACGCCCTCGCCGCCGTCCCCCGCATCCGAAGAGCGACTACAGGAGGAAGGTCCTTCTCCTACCTGGCCGCCAAGACCTGGAACTCCCTCCCGTCCGACCTGCGCCTGACCCAAGACCACCTCTCCTTCAGGAAGAAGCTGAAGACCTGGCTGTTCGAGCAGTAGCGGCACCCCCCCTCCCCAGCGCCTTGAGACCCTACGGGTATGTAGCGCGCTTTATAAGTGTCACTGATTGATTGATTGATTGATTGATCTAAGGAGTAACTCCGCTCCGGAGGCTCCGGTATCTAACGTTAGTAAGATCCACGACGTGTTTTTTAGTAAATTGAGATCCTTCTTTGTTAAAAAGGTCATTAAGAGACAGAGCAGGCCACCAAGGAAGGAGGACCAATGGTATGACAAATCCTGCAGGGTTGCTTACAGGGTCTTTTCAGAGGCAGTAAAGACAAAAGATGTAGTGAAGATAAAGGATGCCCGTGTCATGTATAAAAAAACACAACTCAGGGCAAAAAGCGAATGGATGATGGCTACTGGAATGACCACCTGAGAGCCAGCAAAGAAAGATCCATGTCCACTTTCTGGGATATTGTTAAGTGGGGAAGGGGGGTCAAAAGAGGAGAACCCACGAACCATGTGTCACCAAACGCTTGGGTTCCCCACTATGCGTCCCAGTTTGCTTTGGAGGACATTGAAGAAGATGGTTGCGAAGCACCTTTGGATATAAATCTGAGTACTAACTATCTATCCTTCACTAAAGCTGATGTCCTAAAAACTTTGAATAATATCCCAAAAGCGAGGGCCCCAGGCCTGGATTCGGTCCCTGCTGATTTATTTATGCACGACAAGGACCTCTGGGCTACCTATATCCAGCTGCTAGCCAATGGCATTGCAAGGGGCTCACCTATCCCTGAGACCTGGAAGGGAGCCGAGATTATCCCAATCTTTAAAAAAGGGGAAAGCTCGGACCCAGGAAATTATAGGCCTATCAGCCTTATTGCATGCATTCAAAAGGTAGTGGCGAGGCTTGTACTGCAACGCATCCATGCCTGGATAGACGAGCAAGATATTCTGTCACCATTACAGGCAGAGTTTTGCTGTCATACTAGCATTATCGATCAAGTTTTTAGATTTGTCTTAATATACTGGAGGGTAGTGTTACTAGGTGGGGGTTATCCTTTTTGCTGCCTTTGTTGATCTCAAATCAGCATTTGACTTGGTCCCTCGTGCTAAGCTGTGGAAAGCTTTACAAGAACAGGGCATCCCAAATGAAATTTTATCTCTCTTAATTAGATTGCACAAGAATAATTTTGCCCAAGTCCGATGGAACCAGCAGGGTAGCGTAACCGACAAATTTCCCATTGCAAGGGGAGTATGCCAAGGCTGTGTACTAGCCCCAACCCTCTTCTCGCTATACATCAACAGGGTGATCAGGTATTTTGAACAACAACCGACCGACGCACCCAAGTTGGCCGGAAAACTGATCCCCCTGTTGATGTTTGCGGATGATACCCTGTTAATATCAAAGACACAACAGGGGCTCCAGAAGGCTATTGGAGTCTTTGAAGTGTTTTGTGCAGATCATGGCCTTGTTATCAATACAGCCAAAACAAAATTCATGGTTCTGCACAAAAGGAAATATGTCAGAGGGAAGGTGGTCATGGACGGGGTCCAATTAGAACAGACCCAAGTTTTCAATTACTTGGGCATCACCCTGTCTTACAAATTAGATTGGAAACAGCACACCAATCAGCTGGTTACGAGGCATGCATAATTGGCAGGAGCACTCACCAAGGAATTTTATTCATCACATACCAGGCCTATCACTCCTGTTTTAAAGATTCACAATGCAAAGGTGGGAGCAGCGGTCCTTTATGGGGCAGAACTCTGGGGGACCAGCAACCTCACTAAGTTGACGGTTGCCCAAAATAAATTTTTTCGTAACATCACTGGCTTACCAGTATCCACTCTCTTGATACCCCTCCATTACGATATGGGATCTCATAGCTTCGAGGATATGGCAAAATATAGATCAGTTGCCTACTGGAGGAGATTATGGGTAACCCCGGAACTCCTGCAGTATGCCCAGGGCTTCCTCGAGGTTAGAGACTCGGATAAATCTCATAAAATTCAGTGGATGCGGGAGGTTAAAACAATTTATATGGCTATGGGCCTATCACCATTATGGGATGACCCTGTGAGGAATGTCTTCCCACCCAAGAAAATACTTCGTCATCTGTTTTGGAACATGGTTGAGGCTAAGACTTTTGGATGTCATATTGAATCATCCTTTACCACCGATTTCTTAGAGCTCAAGCACGTACCGGCCCTAGAACCCTACTGGGACTGGATTACTATTCCAGGGGACCGGAAGAAGTATCACCAAATGAGGGTAGGGACACTACCACTAAACACTTTAACTGCAAAATGGCGTGGGAACCAAAGTTCGGTGTGCCCTTTTTGCCCTGACCAAAGGGAAAACATAGGGCATGTATTGTTTGCCTGCCCTGAATATAATGTACCAAGAAAATCGTGGCTTAAACCGATCTGTGTTCAGTTAGGCCTTAAAACTGTTAGCGAGGCCATTAGGATTTTAAGAACTGATACTTCTCAGCCAGTTGTTATAGCCATGTCTAAATTCTTACACTGGATGTGGATAATTTTCGCCCGTAAAATGAGTTTAGAATAACTCCAAGGCCAGTTGTTATATGCTGCTATCCGATTTGTAAATTGTTTTGAGAAACCGATGTACTTAGCATTGAATGAATTACCTTTTTAATACTGTTTTAACTTTTTAAATGTGATATATTCAATCTTTTGTAATCATGAATGAGCTAGTAAGCTCTTTTTAGATATAGTTGTAACGAATAACTAATTGTGGATCTCACTATCTATGGGGTGGGGGATGAATTCGTAAATGTCTTTTATGATTGAAAAATATCGAATAAAGACTATTTTTTTTTATTTGATTTGAATGATTTAATCCTACAAATACAGAGAAACTAAAGATGAGGGTATTAGAATAGATAATAATCCTTCCCCACATTGTAATATCAAGAGTAAATAACAGTGAGAGCCATGGTAGGCTCTGAATCTCTGTACAAAACCGTATCTAAGGATGTGTCTGGGGATGTGCTTAGAGGATGGAGGGATTTATAGGCGTTTTAAGGTGTACAAAGTGCTACCAATTCCATTAAAGCAGTATATAGTGAGGAGCATTGAGGATGAGGAACATTAAACCATATTGAGACAATACACTGTTGGAATGGAAACATCAAGCAGATCTGAATATTATTTTAAGCCCTGGTACTAGCTGTCAGCCTGTGATGCAGGTGGCACAAGGAGTTACTGTGAAAAATGTAGCTGACGGGGTCTGACGCAAATGTAGTCGGGCGCATGATCCCATAGCTCTAGCATCTGACCCCGTGAGGGGCTCCTTTCTGTTGCAGCCTGTCCACTGACTGCTGGCGGACACCAGTTGTGGGGACCCCATGCCTCAAGGAGGAGACCGCAGGTGGACTGAGGCCATGAGCGGGGCTACTGAGCCTGTGACAAAGAGAGTGGCAGAGGCCCGGACAGCAGGTGAACAACTTCACAGATTGTTGCTCGTGGTTGCTCGTGCCTATGGTGGTGGTTGCAGCTTCCTGCCTGGGGCAGCTGCACACCTGCTCGTTCTGTCCGAGGAGGCTGGGTTGCTGGCCCCCTGGGTGCTGCACGGGGGAGTGTCGATACAACCTTGCCTAAGGCAGCTCCCATGTGCTTGAAAATCTCTGGGTTGGAATTGGAAGCCCCACAGGGTCATAAGGGAGGCAGATCTGGAGACTGCAGCCGGGCTTTGTGGTGCACCGAGAGGGTCGACGGCTGGGACCTCCCCTGAGCGGGACAATGGTGAGTTCCAAGCCTGTGAAGATGGGGCCAATGTCGGACTGTCTCCCAACCCCCACCCCTGTCATAGGAATGAACAGTGCAGTCAAGGGGCGTGGAGCCTGGAAAGGGTCTGGTGAACCACCTGTGAATGATCCTGGTGGTGATTATGGCTGCCCTGGAGACCACCATTGATGCTGTGGCACTTGACCTGTTGCTTCTGTGCACTGACCATAAAAAACTGGCAGAGTGGGTAGGCGAAACTGAATCCTCAATGTCCTAGAAGGTCTCTGTGGTGGCAGACAATGACAAACAGATTTGAGCCAAGCAGATGACCATAGACAGGCTGCTGAAGGGAGTGGAGAGCATTGAGAGACGTCTCGGCGTAATAATGGGGAGAGGATGTAGCCTTACGGCTAGAACGGTTGACCTCGGACCTGGGGAACCGGGTTCGAGCCTCAGCAACGACGCTCAACGTCTTGTGATTCTGGGCAAATCACTTAATCTCCCCGTGCCTAACAAAAATTAATGTGTTCATCTGCAACGAAGCTAGTGCTCATGTAAAGCACTCTGATACCTGATGTCTCGGGTCTAGTTCGTGCTGTATAAAACTCTAAATAATACAAAATAAATAATAATAATGTGCAGCTGGTAGGAGTTCCGGAATGTGTAGAGGGTCCCAGTACTGGATGGCAAGGCTAGTTTGTGCTATATAAAACTAAAAAAGAAATAAATAATAATAATAATGTGCGGCTGGTAGGGGTTCCGGAATGTGTGGAGGGCCCCAGTACTGGATGGCAAGGCCTCGAACTTGCTCACACTAGAGAGGGTGCACAGAGTACCAGGCAAACCACGGGTGTGCCTCCCAGGCCGATTGTGGCCAGACTGCTGAGCTTCGTTGACTGTGACTACATTCTGCAGGTGTCACGTGACTATGGTCCCTGGAACATTGAACACGAAAAGGTGATCCTTTATCCTGACTACACCATGGTGGTCCAGCGCCAGAGGGAAACCTTTCTGGGAGATAAATGCCAACTACGGAAACTGGGCCTGAAACATGCATAGTTTTTCCCAGCGAAGCTGTGGGTCATTGATGAAGGGGGGTCTCACTTCTTCGATTTGATGGCGGAGGTGTAAAGCTGGCTGGAGACAAAGGGCCACCTGCTCCCTGAGGCCTGGGAAAGAGATCGGTCCTCGGAGTGGTAGCTCCAGAAACTCAGACGAACACCAGGGGGAGAACGGTCATGTGCTTCCCTGCCGACGGACCAGGCACAACTTGAGAGAGACAGGGTAGGGGTAGATATCCAACACTCCGGTCCCTAAACAGGTGCAACAGATGTGCAGCACTATTGGTGAAGTCGGAGGACATGGCGGGCGACTCTACCACCTCACAGGCAGACTGAAGAGATGGCACTGCCTGTGGTCACCCGATGACATGTGGACACTATAGGATAAGAGTTCCATAGAAATATGAGGGTGCCCCCTTCGGGCACATACTAAATGGGCTGTTTGTATACTGTTTAGCTGTTCTGGCGGTGGTCAATGATACTCTTGCGGGGCTGCACCACTCATGTTGCTATCAGTACAATGACTGCAAGTGAGAACTGTTCTGCTGTTTAAAATGCTTCATCAAGTTTATGGGAAGGGGTGACAGACTCCTCGGGCTTAGGGGATGAGGATAGTTTCAGAATCATGGCACAAGGTTGTTGGGAGGGGGTGTGTAGGGGTAGTTCGTAGGCATACCGGGGAGGGCTGCTGGTGAAAACATATTGTACAGACTCACACACCATGGCAGTACACATAGCACAGGATATGACCCCCAGGACGCCCCTTAAGATATTGTCCTTGAACACCAACAGTCTGGGTAACAAGTTGAAGAGGGGAGCCTGTGGAAATACTTGGCTCGACATGACCCTAATATTATCCTGCTGCGGGAAACTCATCTGGGGAGGGGAACAATTGTAGGATTCTCCACCATGGGAGATAGAAATTCCTGGTGCATGCAGGCTTCTCCAGAAAAGCCCAAATGGTGAGGATTTTGGCACGCAGGACCCCCCTCTACAGGTCACATGCTTGTGGGTAGATGAGTTAGGGTATCAATGGGCAGTGCTTGGAAGAAGGAATAAGAATCCCTGCTGCTCGCTTCACGGTACTTCTCCCCGGTCTCCAGACTAAGGTGCTGGGGAAATTAGTAGGCCTCAGTGGGGTTCCGCTACATGGTAATCTGAGAAGTTACATTAAAAACTCCACACACGCTGCAGAGTGCATTAAGTTGTGCCGTTTGATCTGATTTCTGGCACCGGGTGTTTGTTCCGCCCTGGAAAATCAGCACAAATGGCACCATGCTCAGCACAAGAGGGCACTGCTTCTTTCTGCCGCTTGAGTAGATGTTCTACAAGAGCAACAACTTCCTCAATGTGAACGGAAGGTTTCTCGGTGCAAGCTGTCCCGACTATCCGCGACTGCCTTCGTTGAGAAATCTCGTGGGGAGGTGGTCTAGTGTTGGATTTTCCTCGCTCGCCAACTTAACTTTGGTGGGGGTGGAAAAAACTCCACTCTACTTTGTGGAGTGCAGTTTTTGGGAAATCTGCATGCTCCATGGAGTGCTGACGGTGGAAGACTCAGCAAACTTCGCGAATGGAATGGAGTTCACTGCCCAGACCTACAAATTAGATAGATGGATCGGGAGGATCCCAGAGGCACTGTTGCTGGTGGGGTGAGACCCCAACCTAATAGAACAAGGGGACCTCAACAGTATCAAGGCGTCAGGAGACAGCCCAGGGTGGACTTATGAGTGGCCTCCTTTCTCAGCTCTATGAGGATGGCAGATCTCTGGCAGGAAAAGCACCCCAATACATGCCAGTATTCATATACATCCAACAATATGCACCCACAATCTAGATTAGACTACTTCTTGGTGCCACCCCATCAGCTAGGTAGGTCCCGAGACACCAACCTCTTGCCGACAGGTTTATCTGTCCACTTACAAATATCTGCACAACTACACCGGGGACACGGGGCGAGAGGAAACTTGGCCCATTTTGTTATTTTATTTTACAGTGTTTTATATAGCGCAAACTTGACCCGAATGGGAGCTGAATGACTGGAACTGCAGGTGGCTGATATTGGAGGGCATGGAGCTTTATTTCAAAGAGAATGCTGGCACTGTAGAGTAGGAGGTAGACCTCTGGGAGGCATAAACAAACCAGTTCTACCAGGCCAGCAGATTACCTATGTGATTGGGAAAAGAGGAAAAGGGATAGGAAGTGCAAGGAATTGGAATCAAACTGTTACTTTTGGAGGGGGAATACGTGGATTCCCCCTCCCCGGCCATGACCCACATGGTGGAGGGGAATAAGGAGGAACTGAGGTTTGCTCTATACCAAGAATCAAGGACTCATTTCCGAGATGAGCAAAGCAAATTATATGAGGTGGGGAAGCTTCTAGCATGGATTGCAAAGATGGACTCCTGCCATTCAGACTGGAACGGGGAAGGTTGTTGAAACCCTAAACGAAATGGCATCAGCTTTCGCCGAGCACTTTAGGGCTCTATATACAAAGCAACTTAATGTCTTGTGGGCAAAGTTGGAGTGGCTTATAGACTACACAACCATGGCCAGAGAGAAGTCAGCCTCTGGAGGCAGAGATCACAGAGTCAGAAATTCCGGAAGCACCGGTGCATTTGAAGGAAGGCGAGGAGGGACGGTCGTCTCCTGAAGAACCTGCGGAGGGTGGCAATAGTGATGATTCACAAGAAGGGGGAGCCGGTAGAGGACTTTGCTTTGTATAGACCAATGTCATTGTTAAATGTGAAAACAAGGTCTGAGTGAAACTACTCGCCAATCGCATAATGCAACTAGTAGACATACTATCAGGCTTCATGTCTTACAGGGAAACAAAAACCTATAGGGGTTAAGCCCAAAGGACCGGAGCCAGTTAGGGCTATTCAAAATTCAGAACACAAAATAATGAACACGGCTCCGTACTACCGAACACTCCGCCTACTCATCGAGTAAAGAACATTCAACTCTTTTATCTGTCCGAATGGAATTTTTATTGGACCATTCCTGTTTCTTTAAAAGTTCATCAAACTATTTCTTTTGGACTGAAAAGGAAACATAGACTTATCAAATTTACACATGAACTTACACGTCTATACAATTCACAATAACATACACTTAAAGACAAAATTAGAATCTGTGAAAAAAATATTAGCAACAGTTTGCAACATGACAAAATCAGCAAATGAATTCATACATTAATCTGATGCAAAACACATTATTAGAAAAATTTACATTGTATACAAAATTTAGTATTAAACATGAACATGTCCAATGTTATGAACCACATATGTTATTCCAGCTCCAGCACCAAAAGAGTGTCTGAATAGTGTATCAATCCTTTATCCAATAGTTTCCTTCAACACTCGCCGCATTCAGAATGAACTAAATGCCTCCCAAAATGCCAATGCGAATAGGACTGGGATTATCATCAGGGCTGATATTCTACAAAAAATAAATAAATGATGCAAAAACAGCGTCAACCCGAACTGACTCTCTCTCTTGTACATATAACTAACTTAGTGTGTACCTGTTTTCTAGAGTTGGAGCAGCTGCTCCAGCTCGTTTACTTCAAGAGTTTTTGGCTTTTCTGTCACTAGACTCGTTTATGTTACTGCCTACGAGGCTCCCTCATCTTTGCCAGTATACATTTCTGAAAAGAAAGAACTAAAGTATTGAATGTGTCTACTTCTACTCGCGACTTGCAACCCCAGAGGGAAGCACCAAAAATATATGTACCTTTACTGCAGAGTATGGGCAGGACTGAGTTCCTTGAAGACTCTTTATTCTACAAATGAAAAAACAATATTGTCTTCATTTAACAATGTATCCAAACAGGCAAAATGCATGAAGCACTTAAAACACTATTAACAAGCGGACTTACGTTACCGCATCTTCACCAATTCAAAACTCTGGATGCAATGGACTATCTTTTTGCTCAAATACAGGCATGCTTTTATTCTCTATAAGAAGTACAAACGTAAGCGCATTTAAGCATACGGTCGTATGTTTTTTAGTATTGTAATTTTTAACCAAACATACACCGGGGCAAAACAGTGACTTACTTTTCACTCAAAAACGAGAAGGAATATTCAACTCGTGCACCATGCTGGTTGTGACTCAACTCGGCATCTCAAACCAGAGCACTTCCTGTTTGGAGAGCTAATGTTCATGGGAAAAGGGATTTTGCCCAATCAAAACACTCTAAAGTCCCTCTTTCTGCAAATGCTCAAGAATTGCATTATGATATTTGTAGTATACACACTACACTCTAGATAATTCAGTCATACCATTCAATCCTGTGGAAGCACTATCAAATTTTATATTTAAATTTCTTTATTATTTTATAGCTGCAACACATGAACATGACAGTATATGATGAATGCCCCATCATCGGTACTGTAGAAAATGCAACCTTTCAAGGCAGGTCTATGTAAAAGTGTAAACCCGCCCACCTGTGTCACAGACATAACTGAACTCAAAAACAGAACCCCCCGCCCCAACAAGCACCTCCCTCCCCCCCACCTAGCTCCCACCCTCCCACGTAGTCCATGTCCACTACCTAAGCTAGTTGAGGCCATACATGACCCCGGGTTTAGTCCGTCTTTGGGGGTTCGGTGAGACGCAGCAGCCGTAAATAACGAGGATATGTGACCTCCCTAAATTCTGTGGCTAGTAACGATAGAAAGGGTTGCCACAACTCGTTATATTTGGATCCCTCCCCCGCCATGGTGAGTGTTAGCTTCTCCATCCCAAGTACATGCCATAGACGATGCAGCCAGCCTGTAAGTGTTGGGGCATTGGGGGTGCGCCAGTGTGTAAGAATGTTTTGTGTCGCCGACCCCAGCGCAATTGCAATCTGCCCACCTCTGCGGGATCGCAGTTGGTACATCAGGGGATTAGGAAGGCCACGCAGGGTATACGCTGGAAAGCGTGGAAGCTCGGTCTCGAAATGTTTGTCTATCTCGTCCAGCACCTGAGTCCAGTAGGACTGAATACACTCACACTCCCACAATAGGTGCACGAGAGTGCCTCCTTGGCCACGGCCACTCCAGCAGGTCACATCCCGAGTGCGATCCATTGCATGTAACCGCTCAGGGGTATATTACCAATAGGTTACCACCTTTGTGAGAGTCTCAGTAAGCCCCATAAGGTATGCAGAGTGCCGGGCTCCCCTTCCATTCCTTATGGCTGAGTGTCCTTCCTAGGTCTCTCTCCCAGCGCTCTCTACCTGGATTGTATGTGTATGAGGTGGTGACTTGCAGCATCTTGTACAGATCAGAGATGAGGTTATTATCTGATGAGCGTGTAATGAGCCATCGCTCGTAAGGGGAAAGGTGCCTAGCTGCTGCCGGGCGGACCTGGAGTTGAAGTGCCCAATGTCTGACCTGGAGTTATCTAAGCTGCTCCGCCCCTGAGAGCCCATATTGCTGCTTAAAATGGTAAAACTGTACCACCCCTTCAGCATCATACATATGACACAGACAGCGACACCCAGCAGGCCTCCACTTGGCAAAGGCGACCGGGTCCGTACCAGGAGTGAAGTCAGGATTGTCCATCAACGGGGTGAGCGGGGACGGAAAGGTTGTGAGCTCGTGTTTGAGATTAGTGGCATCCCACACCTCCAGGGGAACCCGTGTCATATACGAGGCATACAAGTTAGGGGGCCTGTGGGGCTTGCGCAAGAATGGAATTTCCTGCAAAGGTCGAGCTGCTACCGCCTGAAACAACCAGTATTTCTCCGACTCCACTCCACGAGATGCCACAGCTGAGCGGCCTGGAAGAAAAGCCGAAGATCAGGAATCCCAAATCCTCCCCTCTCCGGAGCCAGCGTCGCCAAGGTGCGCTTCATTCTCGGCTTCCGGTCGCTCCAAATAAACTGTGCAAGGTCCGTCTGTGTCTGCTGTATCCATCCAGCGGGCGGTCGAAGTGGAATGGTACGGAAGAGATAGAGGATCTGGGGCAGTATCATCATCTTAACCGCGCAATCTTGCCCAGCCATGAAAGGGGGTAATGCTTCCATTGACTGAGTTCCCGACGGATCTTCTTACGTAAGAGCGCATAATTGGTTTGTACCACTGCAGGAAGGGAGGAGGCCAGCTGGATCCCCAGATATGTGATCGTGTCTGTCGCTCATTGGATAGGGAGCAGGTTTTGCAAGTATTCCCGAGTGGGTCCTGACAAGGAGAGGTCGAGAGCCATTGATTTATCCACGTACACCTTAAATCCTGCCGCCTCACAAATGATTCTAAATCTGCTAAGCATGCCGGAAGCGCACTCCTCGGGTGAGCAAGCGATAGCAACACATCATCTGCATATAAGCTGAGCTTGTGAACATAGCCCTCAAATGTAATCCCGGTGACGGCTGGATTCTGCCGCAGCCGCTTAGCAGGAGGCTCCATGTAAAGGGCAAAGAGCAGGGGCGACAAAGGGCACCCTTGTCTCGTACCTCTTTCAAACAGGGAATCATGAGGACGTATGCCCGTTGACACCGCTGTGGGGAATGTATAGCAGTTGAGGATATGTGTTCGGATCCGTTCCCCCATCCCCGCACGCTCTAAGACTTGCCCCAGATACGGCCAATGCACGCGATCAAATGCCTTCTCAGCGTCAACGGCGAGCATCAAGTACTCCCCTGGGGTACGTGTAGCTTTCTCAATGAGATGGAGAACCCGCTTGGTGTTATCCGATGTCTGACGTTCAGGGATAAATCCTGCCTGGTCTGGGTCAATAAGACCTGGCATATAAGGGGCAAGCCGAGCAGCCAAAATTCCAGTATATAACTTAAGGTCTATATTAAGGAGAGATATCGGGCGATAAGCTCCACAGCTAGACTTATCGTTCCCGGGTTTGGGGATGACCGCTATGGAGGCCTCTAGGAGATCACTTGGGATTGCTCCAGTAGACGCGAAGGAGTTAAACAGCTTGGTGAGCAGAGGAGCGAGCAGGACACAGGATGTAAAAAATGGCCGAAAAGCCATCCAGCCCAGGGGCTTTAGCTGGCTTAAGACGGGAAATGGCGGCAACGACCTCCTCTGTGTGGATATTCCGATAGAGGTGGTCGGCCTGATCCTTGGTCAGCGCCGGCAAGGAGACTGAGTCCAAAAAAGTCATCCCGTCTGCGTCGTCTAGTGGGGCCCGGTGTAAAGAGTGGCATAAAAATTGCGAAATGCCTCGGCTATTCCTGCATCCTCTGTTACACAGTTCCCATCTGCCCTATGGATTTCCCAGACTCCCTACCGCTGACGGACTTCTCGCAACCTATTGGCGAGAAGGCGTCCGCACCTGTCTCCCCCGGTGTAGTAAGAATGCCTTAACCTTAGCGCTGCAAATTCTGCCCTGTCTTGGTCAAGCGCTGCTAGCTGCTGACGTGCAGCCTTGAGCTGCCTCCAAACCCTAGGGGCCCCCGTTCTCTGATGCATCCGCTCCAGTTCCCTGGTCTGTTGTGTAAGCTCTCCCCTTTTGCACTGACGCTCTAGATTACCCACGGCCGAAAGGGCGATGAACTCCCCCTGTATCACTGCCTTCAGTGCTGCCCACTGCGTCGCAAGTGTTGTCAGAATTGGGATTGTGTGAGATGTAATCAGAAATGGAGCACTGTATGTGCTTAACAACATCCTCCCGGTGTAGGAGCATATCCCGGAGGAGCTAAAGCCTAGAGGCCCGTGGCAACGGTGGGAGAGTGAGAGTGGCAATTACCGGTGCATGGTCCGACAGAGAAGCAACTCTTATATCCACCTCAGTTGTGAGTGCGTGCACCGGTGTAGATACTAAAAAATGTCTTATATGCATTGGAGTAATAAGAATATACTCGCTTGTGAGGGTGAAAGCTGTGCCACAGGTCACACAACCCCAAGTTATGTATGCGAGTGAGTCCCTCAGCAGAAAGAGCACCCGTCTGATGAGAGCGTCGGCACCACATGTCCTTAACGTTATCAAAAACTAGATTCAAATCACCCCCCCAGGATAACATGGCGTTCTTTCGTGGCCTTGGCAGCTGAAAGGGCAGAGTGTAAAAACCTTTCCTGGCCCTCATTAGGGCCATAAACAGAACCCACAGTGAAGGTCAGGCCACCTATGGCGAATCTATACGTCAGTAGCCTCCCCCTAATTTCTGCCTCCTTTTGCAAAACCTCCCCACGAAACCGCTGAGCCACCGGAATCGCCACCCCGCAGTTTTAGTAGTGCCTGAAGAATGGAATTGTGTGGGAAATTTCCGGGATTTGAGACGATGGCAGTCCCTTGCTAAAAGATGTGTTTCCTGCAGGAGGCATAGATCTGCCTTGGCATTCTCCAGGTAGGACAGTACCGCCCTGCGCTTTACTGGGTTATTGCGACCCTGAACATTTAGAGTTAGGATCTTAAGTGTGGTGGCGGGCATACTCAACACCAAAAAGGATTAATAGCATAGATTCTGTGCTGCACAGGGTGTAACTGTAGTGCGAGCCGCTCCGATAACAAAGAGTCCTGTGAGTATCCGTGGCTGACCCATCGCCCAGCAAAAGAGTGGACACACAACACATGCGAGGTGGCCAGATGACAGGGGGCCCGCGAGTCTGCAGGACTGACCTAGCTCTAGAAAAAAGGTGGACATGGAACAGTGGATCCCCCCTGCAGACCCCCCAAAAAACCACAACAACAACAAGAACCCTTGAGAAGGGGGAACTGACCCCCATTGTCCATCATCCATCGATGATTGGTTAAAACTTAACTGGGGTTAGACTACCAATAGCAAGCCACCCTTCCTCCCGCCCACGACCTGGCTTATAATAAATCAGTCAGACCGCTAGCAATAATGTCCGCTATCAGCCCGGTGGGAGGTCGGCCAGTTCCGCGGAGACAGCCGCCAAAACAAACTTCTGGCCCTGAGCAATCTCTGCCGCAGGAGGTTTCTTAGGCCGTCGTCTACGGCCCTGTAAGTGCCATCGAGGTCTGGAGTCAGCTGTGTCTGCCTTGGCGCTCTCCTCCACGCTCTCCACCTTTGGCATATCCACCCCCAGCAGTCTGCAGGCTTCTTTCAGGGAACGCAAATGGTAGAGGGCATTATCCTTGCAAAACACCAGGCGAAAGGGATGGCCCCAGCTGTAGGGTATGTTGTGCTGTTGGAGATGCAAAGTGACAGGTCTGAAGATTCAGCTTTTTTGCAGCGTCAGGGTTGATAAGTCCTGATACAGAACTGGTGCCTGGTCTCGGAATTGCACGGGGTGCATCTGCCGTGCTTTTTGAAGAATTGCTTCTTTGGTGCAGTAGTGCTGGACACAGACCAGGATGTCCGATGGCAGGGCAGATGGTGCACGCGGCGTCCCCACTCTGTGTGCACGATCTATATTAAGCTCCGTTTCCAGAGGTCTGCCCAGGATGTGGTTGAACAGGTCCCTCGCGTAGGTAAACAGGTTTTTCGAGTCGTCGCTCACCTTCACTCCCCGGATGCGGGAGCGATTCTCTAAGTCCTCAAGGTGAGATTGGAGGTCGACTTGTTGATCGTGGATCCTAAGTATCTCCTGCTGCAGTGCCGCCTTTTCCATGTCTCTCCCGTCACTCTTGCCTTCCAGGTCAGCAACCCTCTCCCCAATGCCATCCATCTCTCTGCGGACCTCCCTAATCTCCGTGGTGAACTCCCGTTTAAGGGTGTGGATGTCTTCTCGTGGTGCTACAAACATGGACTCTAGGAACGCCTTAGTGATGGGCTCCATCGCCATGCTGGAGGGCACCTGTCCGGCTTGCGCCTTCGCAAATAAGTACTTAAGGGTCTTGTCTTTGTGTTCACTGGACGAGGACATAGTTCGTCTCCCCCGGTATGTATGAGAGCCGCCAAAGGTCACCGCCAGCCGATCCGAGCTGTCTGGGTGACTCCCGGCCTGGCGGTGCGTGCGGTCGCTGGGGCTCAACGTGAAGAGTGAGGCCCGATGGCCGGTTCAATGGCGAGTGGCGCCTCAGCAAGTCAGTCTGCCTCTTCTGTCGCGGCTTCAAGGGGAACCAGGCCCGGGGGTCGCCACTTCCTCAACAGGCCACCCCAGCCTCGGGTTGTAGGCCCCAGACTGTACACCAAGACAGGGGCTCACCCTCCCGGTGTTCATCGCAGTGTGTGCGCAGCTGCGCAGGCAGTATTGACCCCTCAACTCTCCGGTCACCAGGGGGTTGACTGCGTCCTCAAGTGCGGCAGCTTCTGTGCCCATCCCCCGGGGCGGCACACGCTAGGCCCGGCTCCGTGGCGCTTCTCCGTCGTCGTGGGGCCCACTCTCACGCTTCCACTGGCAGAAGTGGTACATGAGGAACAGGGGGTCCCCGCAAAAAGAAAAATTGTATTAAAGTTACGGAAAGTTATTTTAAATAATACAACAACTTTCTCACAGTATTGCAATTTATTAACAAAACTGGATACATCAAAAAAATGACATCTGTTCAAATAGTCAATCAACGAGCTTAAAAAGCCCCAAGGAGAAAAAGGGAAGGAAAGGAAAGGGGGTGCTCATTAGAGGAAATTACAGGAAAGTGATAGTCATATTGAGTCAGACCAATCACAAAATTCAAAGGTAATTAAACATTTCAAATGTAACATCCTAAAAATTGGGAGACTAAATTTGGTACAATTGCAGGGAAGACATTCTACGGTGCAACCACGTCAATGGTAATGTCAGGGACTTGGGACCGGATGTCAGAAAAAACCAAACAAAAGCCGTCGACGTTTCGACCCCTGTATTGTAGGTCAAGTGGATTCCTTAAATGGGGTCTTCATCAGGACTGAAGGGTAGAACGGGGAAAAGGGGTGAGGGCCGAGATCTGGAAATTAAAAGAAGGGTGGAAAAAAAAAAAAAAATTGTTATTTAAGAGCGGAGTGTACTATAGTATCACAACCAATTTAATCACAGACATCGTGGAACCGGCGTCAAAGTATGTATACGCGCAATTACCATGGGCAGCAGGCTACAAAGTGCTCTGCTTGGGGAAATGGGGTATCCCAATCAATCGTAGAGGAATATCCAACGCGAAACCCAAATCGCAAACTACAGAGGAATAATAAAACAGACAGGAAGAATGATAAGTAATGAGTTATTGAGAAGGAAACCTGTGGGTAGTGACTATATGGTATAAACTCTGGTGCCACGCAGAGAGTTTCCTTACAGCAGAAATTTATGTGGTATCCCAAAGGATGGAAGTGGGTCCACCCAAGTACTAATGTGGGCCCAACATCTTCAAAAGATATGGAACCCCAATGGAGAACAATTGAAGCTCACCTAAGTATAAGGTCACGAGGGGCCTTAAATCAATGCAGAGCCAAGCTTATGCATCCGGATAACCTGTATGACTTGAACAGGGAGCCGGAGTTTGAAAAGAGGGGACACTGTAAACACAAAGGAAAAATACTTAATATATTAGAAAAATATGGCGGTTAAAAGCCAGGGATTAGGGGACCATACTCACTAGATCAATCCAAGGTTCACAGGCTCCAAAGGAGTACTTTCAAAATAGAGGGTTGCATACGAAGCTATAGGAAACAAATTCAAAACGACCTCAAAATCTTGCGCTGGCTTAAAAGTGTCTAAAAAATCACATACGACACAAAGCCACTTACTTGATCCTGAGCAGAAGTGATCAAGATCTAAGACTGGATCACGAGCTCGGCGAATACTTGGGGAGCCTCGGAGCCACGGTCGCTATGGTAATGGAAACAAAAACGGAACAGGGGTCCGTAAGCCCGGGTGCGACTAAGGTAGGAAATACTGTTTAGAAAGTAGCAGACTCATCTGCACTCGCAGTGCTTGTGAAAAAACTCACGGTTAGTGAACCTAGGACAAAGCCCTCCAGCGATGCAGCTCGGTGAGCCTTGGAAACCAGGTCGGGTTAATCAACCATAGACGCCGTCCATCAGTGCAGCGGGAGCAGAAGCGAAGTGAAACTGACACTACGCGAAGTAAAGCATGAGAGGTCACGTGTCCCTCGTGTGGTTGAACTTATATGTTTCATTACATATCCGTTTACAATCTCATGCTCTGAGAATTGCACGGACCGTATTCCCAACATGCAATATTCCTCTGTAGTTCGCGATTTGGGTTTCGCGTTGGATATTCCTCTACGATTGATTGGGATACCCCATTTCCCCCAGCAGAGCACTTTGTAGCCTGCTGCCCATGGTAATTGCGTGTATACATACTTTGACGCCGGTTCCACAACGTCTGTGATTAAATTGGTTGTGATACTATAGTACACTCCGCTCTTAAATAACTAATTTTTTTCTTTTTTTTTTCCACCCTTCTTTTAATTTCCAGATCTCGGCCCCCACCCCTCTTCCCCGTTCTACCCTTCAGTCCTGATGAAGACCCCATTTAAGGAATCCACTTGACCTACAATACAGGGGTCGAAACGTCGACGGCTTTTGTTTGGTTTTTTCTGACATCCGGTCCCAAGTCCCTGACATTACCATTGACGTGGTTGCACCGTAGAATGTCTTCCCTGCAATTGTACCAAATTTAGTCTCCCAATTTTTAGGATGTTACATTTGAAATGTTTAATTACCTTTGAATTTTGTGATTGGTCTGACTCAATATGACTATCACTTTCCTGTAATTTCCTCTAATGAGCACCCCCTTTCCTTTCCTTCCCTTTTTCTCCTTGGGGCTTTTTAAGCTCGTTGATTGACTATTTGAACAGATGTCATTTTTTTGATGTATCCAGTTTTGTTAATAAATTGCAATACTGTGAGAAAGTTGTTGTATTATTTAAAATAACTTTCCGTAACTTTAATACAATTTTTCTTTTTGCGGGGACCCCCTGTTCCTCATGTACCACATAGCGCCCAGGTCCCCGCGACTGCATGGGTAAACCCCCCTTTTGTGTAATGTCCACTGGCAGAAGGCCTGCACTGGCGGCCAGTGGGTAGTGCCAGGTAACACGCTCTGCCTCCCTCCGTGGGAAATTAGTCAGTGGCGGGGCTCAATCTCCATCTCAGCCCCCATTGACCGCCACAGTCGCCGCCGCACTCCGCTCCCTCCGTGCTGCCGGCCCTCACCACGCCACACACTCGGGTGATCTATCCGTACATAGGCACCGGGAGGCCGCCCAGGCCTACCTTGGCTCTTCGTGCCAGGGTCCACCCCACTCTCCGGGCCCTCTGTACACTCCGCTGCGTTGCTGTGGGGGTAGATCCCCAAACCGGAGCTCACTCTTGCCTGTTCTTTCTCCGGGCCGGATGGCAGCCCCAGGGGTCAGCACACATGTCTCGGACGCCCGCAGTACAAAATGGCGGTCCGAGTTCACCCCTCCAGATCACTGCAGGCCTGTCCTGTCCAGGGGTCGCCGTGGTGCTGAGCTCCCGCCTGCCTTGTCTGGGGGTATCGTCCCGCCAGCAGCTCCAGCGCACCTCCGCTCAGCGTTGCTGCCCCAGAATCTTGCCGGCCCCCTCCAGGCGCAGCCAGCCCAGGCGCGCAGACCACCTCAAGATGGCGGCTCCGTCCCGGCTCCCCAGCGCAACCTCCAGTTGCCGCCGCAGGGGGAACACCGGACCGCATCATCAGGCTCACCGCGGTGCCGCTTCCAGCCTCGGCAACAGACCCCACGGTCTCCGGTGCCCTCAGGTGTACTCAGGCCTCCCGCTGCGTAGTCGCGGCCCCCGGCATCACGGATCTCTTGCTAGGCAGCCGCGGACTCTGGCCACCGCCCCCGGAGAGCCGCTAAGACCGTCGGCCCCTGGGCAACCAGCCAAACCGGCCCCTCCGCGGCCGCTGTCTCCTTCACACGCTGCCCCGTGGCTACAGGGTCACTCTGCTCCAGACACCAAAGCCGACCGCCGCCAAAACGGCCCTATAGCCGGTGCTAAATCAGGCCGTCGGCGGGAGCTCCGGGGTTGAGCGTCCTTTCACTCCGCCATCTTAGCCATGCCCCCCACTATCAAATTTTAAAATGAGATAAGCTTCCTTTCTCAATAATGCAGCATCAATGTCAAAATAGCGTTTACTTGTTTCACAGCTAGACAAAACCATCCATTTAAAATCCTTCTCAGTATGGAAATTGTCAATAAAGTGTTGCACCATAGGGGCAGTCAACACTTTCTTTTTAATCCTAGAGCGGTGCTGTGTGATCCTTTGATTTATTTGTTGATTTGTTTTGCCAATATATAATAAGGCACACGGGCAGACGATTGCATACACCATGTTTTTTGATTTGCAATTAGTGAATTCTGAATATAGCTATTTGGTACCATTATGGTAAAATTCAACACCTTCAATGGTTGAATCGCAAGCTGCACACGTTCCCCATTTATGATGGCCCTCAACAGGTTTTAATTGCCATTGCGATCTTAAAGACTGTTTATTTTGGATGGGAAAGATGTCTGCTCGTACTAGTTGTTGACCAATACTCTTGTTTTTTCTCATTGCGAACAAGGGTTTTGGAAAGCCGCATTCTAATTTTTCAAGCAAGTGCCAATTTTTCATTATAACTTGCCTGAATCTGTTTGTATCCAGACCAAACGTGGTCGCACAAATCATACGTTCCAATGGTGGTTTCTCCTTCTTTTTTAAAAGATCTTCCCGAGGCGTGTACCACGCTCTCTTTATTGAGTGCTTCAAGAGCTTTTTTGGGTAACCACGAAGGGTCATCTGTTCTTTAAATAGCGCTGCATGGTGTTCAAAATCTGATTTTGATGAACAGTTGCGACATATTCTTAATAGTTGTCCATACGGAAGATTTTCTTTCAAGCTCCTAGGATGAGCATGGTATGGTATGGTATGGTGAAGGATGGTATTTTTATCAGTTGCCTTTCTATGCAAAGTAGTTGTTTACTTTTTATCATTAGGCGCCACTTCAACGTCCAAAAACCTCAGCTATGTCCTACTCATGGTCAATGTAAATTTAATATCCTGATGGTGGGTGTTTAGCCAGCCATAGAAACTTTCCAACTCTTCCTTAGACCCATTCCACAAGCACCAGATGTCATCTATATAGCGCAACTATTGCGCTATATGTTCTTTAAATGGATTGTTGTTAAAAATAAATCTATCCTCATATTTGGCCATAAAGAGAATCGCCATTTCTGGTACAAACGGACAGCCCATAGCTGATCCTTTGATCGGAATAAAAAAGGAATCATCAAATCTGAAATAATTTTTCTTTAATGCGACCTCTGCTAGTTGAAGAATAAACTGTGAGGGTACCCTTTGGGGATGAAGTCTTTCTTCCAAGTAGGCCTCAATCACTTTAAGTGCCTCATCTTGGGGTATCTGCGTTTATAACGAGGTGACGTCAAACGACACCATCCATTGGGTCAACTCATCAAATTCTTGGCCTTCAATCTTATTGATAAAATCAGACGTGTCACGCACATAAGAAGGTACCTCGGTCAAGAAGGGTTTAAGGAAAAAATCCACTTATTTGGAAATAGGATCTAATAGAGAATCACTCCCAGACACTATTGGCCTGCCCGGGGGATAATCCAATCTCTTATGTACTTTGGGTAAAAAATATAAGACTGGGATCCTTGGGAACTTTTTAGACAAATATTCAAACTCTTTCGGACCCAAGAATCCTCCTTCGAACCCTGTTCTCAATATTCCAAACATAACCTCTTGAGTAGACTTAGTTGGATCATCCTTAACCTTGCGGTACCATTCCTGGTTGTTCACCTGCTGCCTTCCTTCAGACACATGCATTTCCTTTGGCCAGATGACTACCGCACCGCCTTTATCGGCTTGTTTTATCACCACCGATGTGTCCTGTTTCAAACTTTAAATGGCCAATTGCTGCTGTCTCGTGATGAGGTGTCTGGTCTTTCTAATAAATCAAAATTTGTCCCATTCCCACATACAGTACCAAAAGAAATGTTGGCTTATGAACAAGTGGTGTTATCGGGCATCAGCCAATTAGAAACAAAGACAGTCTTCGTTAAAAGTAATATCAACTAGCCCACCAGGTACCTCCAGTATGTGCCAGGGAGCAGCGTTGCAGAGAGGTGTTCAGAGGCCACGCCCCTTTTTACACCTCTCTGCAACGCAGCTCTGTGGTGCTTACTGGAGTTACCTTGTGGGATAGTTGGATCCCAGGGACCCTGAGTATTCAAGGGGGCTTTATCCCCCAACTCAAAACGCACCACAGGGTTCGTTTGCACAGTAGTGAAGGGAAGGGGCGGAGCCTGAGGTGACATGTGTGCAAACACACCCTGTGGTGCGTTTTTTAAAATATTTATCCTCATATGTCCTCCGTAGAAGCAACAACCTCTCAATCTGTACCACCATTTTCGTTTTTATCTAAGGGATATAGACTCGGCTGAGGGTGTTTGTGCGGAACCCGGCCACACCACTCATCGGGAGCTGACCAAGAGGTCTAATCTTTGGATAGTACAAATCGATTAAACAACAACAGTGCCATCTAACAGGTTCCAAAACAACCCTACATCTTCCCTACCCCTATTCTGATTGACCTTTTGATCCAAGTCTCTAAAATATCGTACTGCGTTCCACCAGGCTCTCCAAGTTGGAGGGGGGGGGGCTGGCACCAAAGCTTACAGATCTCCCTTCTTGACAAAAGAACAAGGTAGAATACCAATTTTCTCTCAGGCCCAGAGAACCCCAGCAGACCATCAGGCTTCAATATAATACCAAAAATAATGAGAGGGGCTTACCTCAACCTCCATGCCCAATACATCAGACACGGTCTTACCCACACTGCCCCAAAACTCTTGAATCAGGGGGCAAGCCGCAAAAATGTGAACATCATCCGCGTTCGGGACTCCACATCTCGTGCAGTTAGCCTCTCCACCTCCCCTTATTTTGGCAAGCTTCAAGGGCGACCAGTATATCCTGTGCAATGTGAAGAAATGTTTTTTCCTCAGTGCAGCAGATTTAATTAGTGGATATAAAATTTCCAAAGATACTTGCCATAACTTTTCCAGGTCTTCACTCGGCAAGCACTTCTCCCAGACCAGATATGGACGCTCCATTTTCTTATCTGCTGCCACAAGAAGATGCTGGTACCACCGGCCAACTTCCTTTTTTTTAACCGTTGGATCTTGCAACTCATCTTCCATGAGGGTTTCCTCTGGAAATAACCTACTTAGACTTTTACACCATAAAGAGATTTGGTAAAATTTGAATCTAGAAAGGGCTCCACTGGTAAGGTTCCACCATACTTCCCATGGATGACAGATGTTCCCATCCAATATATCCTATCCTGTGGCGCGTTTTAAGTTGGGGAATTAATTCCTCTTCAATCCTGAGGGTCCCTGGTGGCCAACTAGCCCACCACTTACCTCCAGTAAGCGCCACTGCGCTGCGTTGCAGAGAGGTGGCCTAGGCCATGCACCTTTTTACACCACTTTGCAACGCAGCGCTTACTGGAGGTAAGTAGTGGGCTAGTTGGCCCTGGGGACCCTCAGGACTAAAGGGGACTTAATCCCCCAATTTACAATGCACCAGGGTGTGCGTTAGTACAGTGGTGCAGGGAGGGGGCATGGCCTGATGTTACAAGTGTGGAAACGCGCCTGTGGCGCGTTTTAAGTTGGGGAATTAAGTCTCCTTGAATCCTGAGGGTCCCTAGGAGCCACCTAACCCACCAGGTATGTCCAGTAAGTGTCACAGAGTTGAATTGCAGAGAGGTGTAAAATGGGGCATGGCCTCGGACCACCTCTCTGCAACGCAGCTCTGTGGTGCTTCCTGGAGGTACATGGTGGGCTAGTTGGACCCAGGGACTCTAAGGATTCAAGGGGACTTAATCCCCCAACTTAAAACGTGCCACAGTGTGCCTTTGCACAGTGGTGAAGGGAAGGGGCGGGGCCTGAGGTAACGTGTGCAAACACACCCTGTGGGGCGTTTTAAGTTGGGGAATTAAGTTCCCTTTAATCCTGAGGGCCCCTGGGGGCCAACTAGGCCATCAGGTACCTCCAGTAAGCGCAACTGACCTGCTTTGCAGAGAGGTCGTCCAGGCCATGCCCCTTTTTACACCTCTATGCAACACAGCTCTGTGGCGCTTACTGGAGGTACCTAGTGAGCTAGTTGGACACAGGGGGCCCTCAGAATTCAAGGGGACTTTATCCCCCAACTTAAACCGACCACAGGGTGTGTTTGCACACATGTCACCTCAGGCCCCCCCTCCCTTTACCAGTGTGCAAACGCGCCCTGTGGCGCGTTTTAAGAGGTAGTTTTAATCCCCCTGCCCTATTATATACTAGGGTCTTACAGAGGAGGTCATGCTAATCACAGGGGTACCCCAACCCATAGTGTTCCCTAGTGTATGTAGGTGTTTTCACTGTATTCTAAGGGTCTTTTAGCATAGCACTGGCTTTAGGCCTGGCTAGTCAGAGTCAGTTACCACCAATACCCATCTGAGAAAATAGGAGGACTTTCTGCTCTTCTGTTGGTTCTTTATGCACATCTCTTCTTCTTCCTGCACTTTTCTTCGTCTTTGTGGACTTCTGTTGCTTCTTTCTACATTTCTTTTCTTTCTTTCTATGCGTTGTTTCTTCTTTCATCACATGTCCTACCTCTGTAGGCATAGTTAGAAACTAGCATTTAAAAAACCTTTGAAATTCACTGAAAAAACATAGGTTTCAGACACGTTATAGTTAGAAATGAGCATTTAAAAAACCTTTGAAATTCACTGAAAATAACATAGGTTTCTAGGAAAGTTATAGTTAGTTGGACATTTCACTCGTATAAAACCATAGAAATTCCCCCGTTATAGTTAGTTCAGCTAACTATAACTCGCGCCCCTGCAATGCACTGCTGATGACCTCACATATTACATCACTCATGACATGGTCAGTGACATCACTGATGACATCACTGATGACATCTCAAATGACACCACTGATGACATCATCCATTGACCATGTGTTTCTGTAAAGTTTAAATATGTTTAATATATATAGGTAAAGGCGTATTGAAGAATGAGTGGGCGTATAAGTGTCTGAATAGATGATTTAGTAGGTGTGTGACTATCTCTATAAGTGAGTGATTAAACTTATCTTACTGAATGCATGGGTTAGTGAGTAAACTGTGTGAATGTCTGTATCTGTCTGTCTGTTGGTGTGTAAGCAGCTGCATGGGTTTGCGAATAGCTACATGAGTGTCTCTATGGGTTGTT
Organism: Lissotriton vulgaris; assembly: GCF_964263255.1. Lineage (NCBI taxonomy): Eukaryota > Metazoa > Chordata > Amphibia > Caudata > Salamandridae > Lissotriton > Lissotriton vulgaris. Next base: position 1,479,252,100 of record NC_141694.1, read on the forward strand.
GATTGGTTGTCTGAGTATCTGTATGGGTGCCTGAGGGATTGGTGTCAGTACAACGCGGATTTTTACAACGCATTCCGTTACAACGGAATTTTTACAACGCAGGATCCATTACATCGAATGCCATTACAACGCATGGCATTACATAGCAGATGCTATTACAACGCATGGCATTACATCGTAAGTATAGGTAAGTATACCTTTTTTAAAAAAAATGTATTAAGTTAATTTAATTAATTTAATTTAATTAATTTAATTAAAATACATTTTAAAATAGCCATGAATTTAATTTAATAAAATAATATCTATTTAATAAATGTAATTTTAATAAAAAAAGGAAATAATTTAATTTAATTAAAATAATGAAATTAATTTAATGTACATATTTTTATAATTGAAATTAAATAAAATTAATTGAAATAATTTATTTAATTTAATTAATTTAATTTAAAAATGTAATTAATGTAATAAAATTAATTTAATTTATTAAATATATTTTAATTAATTTAAAAATGGTAAATATAATTTAATTATCCCAAAACACAAACCTACCCCTGAACCCTACAATACCCCTGTACCCCAAAACCCAAACCCTGCCCTAAAACCTAAAAACACCTCTGTACCCCAAAACCCAAACCCTGCCCTAAAACCTAAAAACACCCCTGTACCCCAAAACCCAAACCCTGCCCTAAAACCTAAAAACACCCTTGTACCCCAAAACCCAAACCCTACCCTAAAACCTAAAAACACCCCTGTACCCCAAAACCCAAACCCTACCCTAAAACCTAAAAACACCCCTGTACCCCAAATTCCAAACCCTGCCCTAAAACCTAAAAACACCCCTGTACCCCAAAACCCAAACCCTGCCCTAAAACCTAAAAACACCCCTGTACCCCAAAACCCAAACCCTACCCTAAAACCTAAAAACACCCCTGTACCCCAAAACCCAAACCCTGCCCTAAAACCTAAAAACACCCCTGTACCCCAAAACCCAAACCCTGCCCTAAAACCTAAAAACACCCCTGTACCCCAAAACCCAAACCCTACCCTAAAACCTAAAAACACCCCTGTACCCCAAAACCCAAACCCTACCCTAAAACCTAAAAACACCCCTGTACCCCAAAACCCAAACCCTGCCCTAAAACCTAAAAACACCCCTGTACCCCAAAACCCAAACCCTGCCCTAAAACCTAAAAACACCCCTGTACCCCAAAACCCAAACCCTGCCCTAAAACCTAAAAATACCCAAACACCCCAAAACATATACCTCAGTACCCTAAAACATATACTCCTATACTCATACTTATTAAAAAATTTACTTAAATTAATATATTTAATTTATAATATTTAAAACATAAATAAATATTTTTATTTATAATTAATAATAATTAAATCAATTATATAATATAAAATAAAATAAAAAAAAATTATATACTTACCAATACTTACGATGTAATGGTATGCGTTGTAATAGCATCTGCTATGTAATGCCATGCGTTGTAATGGCATCCGATGTAATGGATCCTGCGTTGTAATAGCTGCGTTGTAACAGCATTACGACGTAAAAGTTGCGTTGTAAGTGTTACATACCGTGCCTGAGTGTTTGTGTGGGTGGGGTGTATGTGACTCTGTACACAGATGTGTGAGTGGGTGATTTACTGGGTGCATGGTTTCAAGAGTGCATTGGTGATGGACTGTATGGGTGGGTGAGTGAGTGTATGGGTGTGTTAGTGAGTGAATGTATATCGTCATTGTATATGTGTGAATAACTACATATGTGAGAGGCAGTATATATGTGTGTTGGAGGATATAAATGGCTATAAGTGAGAGTGTGTGAATGTGAGAGTGGCTGTATGGATGAGTCTATGCTTGTGTCAGTGATTGTATAAGAGCGTAAGTATGTGCTAGTATTTGTATGAATAAGTGGACTGGAGTGTGTATAACTGTATAGGTGAGTAAATGGCAGTGTGATTAATTATTTGCATGACTGACCAGGTATGTGAGTACCTCTATGGATGAGTGGCGGTGTGTGAATTTCTATAAAGGTGTGTGAGTTCATATGATAGTCCTGTACTGAGTGACCATAAGTATGAGTGACTGTACGGGTGAGTGAGTGGATGTGTGTGTAAACCTAAGAATCAGTGAGTGGGTATGTAGTTACTGGTGTTGGAGTGTCTATGGTTTTGAGAAAGGCAGTCTGTAATTTAGAGTGGGTGTATCAAAGGTTATATTAGGGTGTGAGAAGATGCATCAAATTATCACATGGATGATGTCATCAGTGATGTCATCACTGATGTCATTTGAGATGTCATCAGTGATGTCACTGACCATGTAATGAGTGATGTAATATGTGACGTCATCAGCAGTGCATTGCGGGGGCGCGAGTTATAGTTAGCTGAACTAACTATAACGGGGGAATTTCTATGGTTTTGTACAAGTGAAATGTCCAACTAACTGTAACTTTCCCTGAAACCTATGGTTTTTTCAGTAGATTTCAAAGGTTTTTTAAATGCTAATTTCTAACTATAACGTGCCTGAAACCTATGGTTTTTTCAGTGAATATATATATATGGATATATCTATATAGGTATATCTATATAAATATATATATCTATATATATATATATATATATTTTTTTTTTTTAGAATAAAAACTAGAACATATTCTTAATCAATGACGGAGAGGGTATACATTGATAATGCTACATTAGAAATTGGTAGGAAGAGTCGTAAACCTACTATAAAGCAATAAAGTACTGGAATAAGAGATCAAAGCCACCGTGACAAACACTTTTTAAATTTTTAAAAGGCAAATATTGGCAAAACATCCCGTTGTTAAATATGCGGATAACCTCAGAGCAGCGCCTTGCTGCCTGCGACAAAAGGCATTTAGTGTTACTGAATGTGATGTTGGTTCGGCGGATAAGCTTTAGTGGCCCCCGCAGTTCATTATTACTTAGGAAAATACCAACTGCATCTATGATTACTACTTGTACAAAACAGTCAGGGATGTCTCTTATTTTTGCATTTTTAACCACTTCTCAACTTGTCTTGTGCATTCCCAGCCTAGTCATGATTGTTGCCTCTCAAGTTCCACGAGTTAATCCCTTTCGCATCCTAAACCCATTTTTCACGTAGGCTGTGTGACGAACAATGAATGGCTAGGGTAATTATAGGTCCTTGGCAGTGACATTCCTTGGTGATTGCACCATTCTCGAAGAATCCATAGCAGGGAACGCGATGAACTCTTTTCGAAGTGTACCATCTGTAATTTTGTCAGAATTTTGCTAGGAAAGTTGTGGTCACCGATGTTACTAGATTGAACGGCCTGGGTAAGAACATTGTTTTGTAACAAAAATAATCTTTGATTAGAAATAGTAACGGTACCAGTGCAATGGTCCTTACACCTGGCCTGTTTTTCCTCCTCCTTCCTGTGGTACATCTGTCTCAGGAGTGCGGTGTTTGTTCCATGCCAAGACTTTGAGCAGTGGCACAAGCAAACGTGTAGATGATCTAACACACGCAACAGTGTCCACCGACTGATGAAAGATAATCAATCCATTTGGGTTACTCCAAGGTCCCTCACAACTGAAACAGATGGCATTGTGTCAGGAGTGAAGAAATATTAAAGTATATATAAGCTTTATGTATTTATTAGACATTTAAAAATGTGTGCAGTGTCAGCACTGTAGGACACTGCGCACTGGAAGTTCCACCCTTTTCCTCTGGCTTTTCCAAGATTGTCTAACTGCTTGTAGACGCTCGTTGGATTGTTCCAATCATTTACCCAAATGATGCTGGTGATCATATCTGTGTTGCTAATCCAAGGAGAATATATTTTGGAAGATTCATGTTTGTTTAACAGTGATAAAATATCGCACGGTGTGCTGTCGGAAGAATAGAAAATCTTAAAGATTGCATAAATGGTAGGACAGATTCAGTTGTGGTATCTATGCTGGACAAGCGTATAAAAGAGCTCTGTTGGCAGCATGAAATACCATCAGTCATGTCTACCCCATGGTTCATTACCGGAAGTGGGCAATTTGTAAGCAATGTCAGAGCTGGATTAATAACTTTCTAACCAGTAAGAACAAGCTTTGGTTCAACCATTCCAATCGCAAACACAGTGAAATACTTGTAAGTTGTCCCTGGCTCTGATCTCTCACTTTTATTTTTCATGTGCTATATTTGATTAAACTGATCTACTCTTAGTGCCTCCAGTGCCACAACTAAATTGATAACAGTCTGCTACTGTCCAAACTTCATCAAGGCTCCAGCCTTGAAGCACAGCATCACTGTCGCTGGTCAATCAAAAGTTCAAGTACTAGAGTAAGTTGGAAATGTATACCACAGAGAACCAAATATTGGTGGTAGTAGTTCTAGCTATCAAAGATTAGGCCAAACTCAATTACTTTATCTAGTGAACTGTCTAGTGTATCATTTGGTACAGAACTAACTGTGGCACATCATTTTGCATATTCAGCCTTGCTAATTGTTCCGTACAGAGGACCCAGATAGGTGGCCATGACTTTTCTATGCTGCCCACCGTACTCTGACATGCTACAAAAAATATAGAATATTACTCCTGCTTCATATTAACAACGTGGTTAAAGGCAGACTGGTAAGGATTGCATAGAAGCTCTCGAGACAGGTACTTTTGCAGTTGCGCTTGAACCTTGTCCTGCATGGGCTATTCAAGCATCTGTAAACTGTATTAGTTGCACAGTTTACTGGATTATCAGTAGCCAAAACACATGTATTAAAAAGTAGTGATACCAGAGTATGTTTTAGAGGCCAAGAAGTGCACTATGTAAACTAGACTTCTAAGTAATGATCCCAATCAGAGAGGATAATGCCGCTGTCAGGTACTGTAAACCAGAAGGATGTATATAACCATTGCTGAGCCCGAATGGTATTCCTTCACCTAAGTGCTGCCCTCTGTGTATGGTTAACCCTTTCGATGCTGATGACGAGCTCAGCTCGTCATCACCCACGGGTGTCGTGTGCTGATGACGAGCTGAGCTCGTCATGACACCAGCAAAATGGTAATTTGCAGCACAGCGCAAAAATCACCGCAGCAGCGATGCGGTTAAAAGTCTCCTATTTTATGGAATAATGGAGAGAAAGGCTGTGGATTGGGTGATTTATCGCTCCACTTCTCATATCAGTTCGGGCAACAGTACTTGCTCTGATTTCTTGACAGGCCAGGCCTGGCCACACAAGTAGGTTTGAGTAGTATCGGGAAACAGATTTCTTTCCTTTTAGAACTTTCCTGAATATAAGATACGTTTTCCTAACCAGTTAGTTCTTGTCACAGGAAAATGTGTGACTTTTTCAGACATTTTCCAAATAAAAATGGGTCAGGTTAATCCCGAGTGACACCAGAGTCTCTTTTGGTACCTAAGGTATTTGGGATATTAAAAATTATCCTGGTCATGACTTAAAATTCTTTTTTGTGTGATTACCCTCATGAAAGTAACCTGTCTCCCGTTACAGTGCATCTGTTTAAACTTTGCAATCGAATTGTTGACTTTGGCAATACAAATGCTTATAAAAATGAGAAAATGCAATGTAACAATATTCTAGCTTCACTGATTGATGAGACAGTCAGTTTGTATTAGTAGATGTCTCTTGACGTTCTGTATTACCATTTTGAAGCACAGTTACATAATCTATGGTCCACTGACCTACGATCAGATGTAACACAGGTGAGCTCTGTCATTACTGTAGGAGTAGGGTTCTACAAATGTGGTGTCAGGAGTTACCAGAATGCCTAAAATCTTTCTTTAGAAAATGTTTTTATTTAAAATAATGTATTGATAAACACAAAGGGTTGTGAGTAATTAAGTGAGCACCTTATTTCAAAAAGAATGTTACACAGCTGATAATTAGCCTATTGCATGTAAGAAGTAGAAGTGTCTAAAAATGTGGTGACAGGAATTGCCAGAATGTCTAAAACGTTTCTGTATAACAAATATTGGGTTTCTCCTAAAACCCAAAAGATATAATGCTCATCATCTCCATCTCTCATTCAAAATGCCATGATCCACTCACTATCCTCTCAGATCCTGACATGATTTGCTTTATGCAGCCCAACCTGTATCGAGCAGATCACTGTAATGAAGCGGGCAATAGCAGATTTTTGTCATGATGCAGTTCACTTAAGCTCTGTGGGAAATCTCATATCATTATTTTTTTCAAAAAAAGTACAATAAAAGTGCAGAGTAGGCTTTGGGTCAGCCCCCACGTGGTTTGCCTTTGGTTGGACGTGCTATCCATCAAGCCCATGGCATTCCATGGCTGGTTACGTTGTCAACATTGTGTATTCATTAGTTTTTGCTTTAAGGATGTGGTATCAAGTAATCCTTTTGTTAGATAAGATCCAGTGTGTGCTCTTTGATGAATGTAATTTTCTGACGCAATTACATATAAATTGCCAGTTTAAGGTTTTTTTTGTGTCCAGAAAGTCAATGCTGTTTGCATGTATTTGCCTGTCCTAAAACACCGTGTTGTTTAACAAGCTTCTTTACCTGTTTATTTGTTTTACTTTGCGGTCCTGAAAATGTTTTAGTTTAAGCTTTGTTTACTCAAAATGTAATGTTATGCACGCACATGGGCTTTCTTAATTATAAAACACATATACTAGCCCTTTGTTAAAAGTATCTAATGTGCAATATTTTCTGGAGTATTCCTTTTAAGTTCCATACTTACAGTCCAAACTTCATCTTCTGAATCCTTCTCATAGTACTCTTCTGTGATGATACTGTTTAGCAAAAACACCATACTCCAAGGTTCCAAGTTGATGTAGCCCAAGATATTGCTTAGTTATGGGATTAGCTTCCTAGGACAGAAGGGAGTAAGACATACAAATTCTACCAACGATCGGTGGTGGCTCCTCCGCAATGGCAGAAGAGCGCTGCCCCGCTGTCTCAGTGCAGGCGCCTAAAAAAATAAAATGCTATTTTATTATAATTTTAGTTTTCGCTAACTGCTTGAGCCAAGCGTGTTCAGGGAGGGCGGGCGGGCCATGACAGGGAGAAGGAGTGAAGTGTACTTGAAAATGCGCGTGCCAGTTTGGCTGGCATTCTTATTCCGGCCAAACAGACATGTGCAGTTAGGTTTCTCCAACGCAGCCGTGTTCCACAGCCAGGTGGAGAAACGGCACAGACTTCCTGTGCCTGAACGAGTGTTAAATTAGCCCACTCAAGCCAATCCCTGGGATGCTCTCATGCTTGGTAATAGCATGAGAGCAGCGCAGGGATTGGATGTGGAATCTGTGATGTGTCCCAGGGACTGCTGGGACCAGGAGAGCAGAGGAGCACTGTGGCGCGAGGCAGCCAGCCGCATCAGGCAAGTCTTTTTTTTATTATTAATTCCATCGTCGCCCCTCCCCACCCTCCCACACTGCCTTGCCACTTTTCGTTAGGAGCAGCCGCGACAGCCAACGATTTCCAAACACTTCCCCTTACAGAAGGTCAGACCAATTGGCTTTGCCAGTGTTTGCTGATTGTGTTATTGCTGAAATCCCTTAGCAGATACATAGATTATCCTTCTTTCCGAGAAACAGAAACTTACACTATCTGGTTGTGAAATACTTAATAACTCATTTAGGTTATCATAATTAAAGAGCTTTTTCAGCCTGCAGAAGTACAGTCAACTAAATTGGTACCTCCGGTACTAGCTAGATGGTACAATTATTCTGTTGTGTGTGAGTCATGCTCTGTACATACTTGATGTGACATACACCTGTAAATGTCTCAAGTTGTTCAATGCCCTAAGCTAGCTGTGAATAGGTCATCCCGATTGTTTCTCTTCTGCATTCTTGTATTTGTACATTTGACTGTTCATCTTTACTCCATTCAAACAGGACAGAGATCACGTATTAAGTTGCAAAATATATGTTTTATTTATGTCTAGAGACATAGAGATTGCTTATCTGCCTTGAGACAAACGAACAAACAGGTTTTCAGTACTCAATGGAAATTCAGATGAACGAGCATGTCTTGAACAGGGGAAGGCTGCATCAAAGAGAGGACTATGAGTGCTGTTCACGCTCTTAAAACCTTATGCTGGGAAAATCACTGTTCATTAAACCCAGCGACAGCTACAGATTCATGATTTTGGAGAAATTAAGGAAATCCTCCAGTCATGTTGAAATGTGGAGTGTTCATCAAACAATTAATAGTTTCTTTCACGTGCATGACTAGCCTGCTGAATGGAGCTATGCGTGTCATGTTGAATCCTGGCAGGGCTGCTGCAAGGATTGTTATTGTGCTAGCTGAAGTGGCATTTTTTCTCTTGGTCAGTCAGTAGTTAACTGAATTTCCTATCAGCACTGAACGTGGAAGTAAATTGCCCATAAACTGCCCACCAGGTGTTCCCGAGATACATCTTGTCCGATGTTTCCCTTTCTCTTTTCTGACCCACCATGCTGAAAAATGGCAATCTCTGTAAAGAGCAGTGTGTCCTAATTGTACACAATTGATTTATTTAGTGTCTGCAGCATTCTCAGTCTTTGGTTCATCATATAACCTTTTCTTCACATAGCAGCTTGATGCTGTTGTGACATACTGTTTCACTACCAAACTTTGTTGAACTCGTCAAGTTTGCAAATAATCACGTTGTGAACCAGCTTAATAAAATTCTCAAACATCTTATAGTCTTCAATAGTGAGCTTTTTTCTATTAAGAAGGCCATTGCCCATTTCATTGCAGACATTCAGGCCTCTTTCTTCCCTGCATTAGACCTAATAGCCATCGGGGACATCTCACCATGACTTGCTCATTGAGCTAATTTCAGTCGCTTGATCTCCTGACTTTCTGATAGTTCCTTACCACCGCCTAATCAGGTTCACCTTTGGACCCTTGTCCTCCTTTGGTGCTTGACAAACTCAACTCCCGATTTCTGGAGCTGCTCCCTCATCTTCAAATGCAGCACTTTCTACAGGCACTGTTCCAAAATCTTGGAAACATGCAATGGTCATGCCGTTGCTTCAAAAGCCAAACGTGGATCCTTTTATGTGGTTGAACTATAGGACAATCTTTGTTTTGCTTACTCGGGCCAAAGTTTTGGAAAAGTGAGTGAATAAATAGCTCAATCTGAACACGGAAATAATTGGTTTGCTACACCCATCACAATCTTGCTTTAGAGCAGGCCATAGTACGGAGTCGGCCCTTCTCGCCGTGTTGGAATATTTGAGGCATCAGTTAGATAATGGTGGCACTGCTGTGTTAATTTTTTTTTACCTCAGTGCAGCTTTTGACACGGGGAGCCACAACACTCTCCTCCAAAGACTAGAGGCAATGGGTGTGCAGGATATGGCCCTGTCTTGGATGTGCTCTTTCCCACTCATCTGCACCACACAAAGCTATATACTTTTACCATCTGTTGTCCCTCAGGGCTCCACTCTAGTCCGAACCTTTTTAACCTCTACATAAGGCCACTTGCAAATATTGTAGAAAACTGCGGTATTACTCTCCTTTCATACGCTGACGACACCCAGATCATTGTCTCCCTGTCATCTCAGGAGAAGTGTAGTACAGAGGCTATGAACAGCTGCCTTTCACAAGTTTCTTCCTGGATAAAAGCTAATTCCCTTAAGATGTTGTTGTGTAGTTCCTACTAATCCATAGGATTTGCACAATCAATCAATCAATCAAACATTGTGTGGGCAACATAAACTAAGGGCTTGGTGTCAAGACTGATTTCAGACACCCCCGGAAGATATGTTGGCCTATAGACCAGCTAGCTCACAGTGCCACCGTAAGCCCCCCTAACCTACTAGGGAGCAAATGGTTTCTGGCAACCACTTAACATGACAACCCTGACCCCTCCGGGACCTTGGAAACAGTACAGAACTTTTCGCTCAGTCACTCGTACTCACTTATTCCCAGCGATATATACAGATTATACACTGTGGGACATTGTTAGTAATATTTATTGAACCAGTGTTATTCTTGTATAAAATATGTGTGCTGCAATGATAAGTAGACAGAGGCAGATAAACGTGATAACAAGCACCAAAAGCATACATAGCAGATATAGTTCTATCGTGGTGCTGAAACAATGTATATATGCAGGGATATAAAACAATGCACTAATCTAGCGTACCCTTAGTATGCGAACCCTACTCTAAGTGTACCTAGAGTGTGTGTAGGTATAGAGCCAAGAATCCTCCAAGGGTCGATCCAACCCCATTACCTGATGGGATAGAGTGAAGGACCCCATCTTGGTCATGAACTGGACACCCCTTACGAGATGTCAGACAGATGTGTGGTGATTTCTCAGCATGCAAGGACCCTCGATGTCAGCGGAAGTACCCCTCTATTAATCTATCGGGATGCTCACCTATTAGAATAGAAAGCAGCCTTGCAATGTGCGCATGGATTAGTGATGTTATGGCTATATAGATAGCACTGTTGCCCCATGGATGAAGATAGTGATGACATTTGTACGTAGTGCGAAACAAGACCTTGAACATGATGTTCAGGGCGTTGTAATAATGTCGTGCGAAGCTAGATGTAAAAACAAGTTTAGTTTTAGAGTAACTAATCCAACATTGTCATGCATGTAAATGTGTGCAAAAGGTCACAGCTGGAAATGTTATTTGTTAGGACAATGTAAGAAATAAGCTGGTTCGCTACATGGGCCTAACTCAGGAATATAACAATGTATGGTGGGATAAGACTGAGGTTCTGCTGGCGGGCAACCTCCCCCATCTTTGGAGTCCTCATCTGTGGCCTGAGGCTATGGGTACTGTTTCTGCTCCAGCACTTGTGGTCAAGAATCTAGCAGTGTGGCTTGATGACAGACTGACTATGAGTCACCAAATCATCAAGGTGGCATCCACCTGTTTTGGTATTTTAGGATGGCTCACAAAAATTCTGTGTTGTCTTTCTGTCTCCACCCAAAGAATCGTTATCCAGGCTTTGGTCATTTCCAGGCTGGTTTACTGTAACATTCTTTACCTAGGTGTCTCAAAGGTCTTGCTCAAATGGCATCAGGCATTGCAAAGCGTTGTGGCCAGACCCCCCGTTAGTTTACCTCCATGGCCAGCCTGCTCCCTGATCTTCACTGGCTGCCAATTGAACGTCGCTTTCAACTCAAAGCATTATGCTATGTGTACAAATGTCTCTCTAATTCTGGCCCCATCTATTTCAGATCTGGTGTCACCATATACACCTAAGCGGTCTTTGCGCTCAAGCAATTTTGGTCTTGCTGTAATTCCCAGAATTTGGAAAACCAATCAAGGAGGTTGAACTTTTTTCTGCTTAGGCCGAAGCTCTGGAATTCCTTACCCCCTTCACTGAGAGCATGTCTGTCTCATGTCTGTCTGTTTTCCGCAAGTTAAAACCTTGGTTGTTCTGACTTTGGAGACTATAAAGGCCTGTCTTGTGGTATCTGGTGAGGCTTAGCTCTTGGAAACACTTTTTGGGTAGCCATGCCCTGTACAAATCTCTATAGTAATAATAATAGGACTTTCTGGCAGATCCTCGTGTTGCAAGCATTCTTGGACTAATTGCTGAACTTGAGAAATGGGTTATACACAAAGTGTAGCTTGCATGAGTATGGGGGTCTGGAATGCTTCGATAAAGACCTCAAAAATGTTTGGAAAAAAAGTAACAACAGGTAGCTCCAGAAGCTAAGCTAGTGCTTAGGCGATTATGGAAGATAACATCTGAGAGTAGCTTTAATAAAGACTGTTGGGCCTCTCCCAGTTTCTGGTAGAGTAGTAAGAAAGTAGTAAGAAATTGGTCTATTTTGTTTGGCTTTGACTGGTAATGTTGGGTCATTGTACTTCAAGGAGCTAATGATAAAGTTACTGAGCTTCCGGTAATCTGGCCTGGAAAGTAAATGAAGTGAAGTTACTATGAAGTGCAAGTAAATATGGGTTTTGACGGGTATGTGCAAGCGTCATAGAGGTATTGATACAGAGTCATTGTCGATGCTTCTCTGCCAAAGCAATACACCATAAGAAAGGATTCCACTCAGACACAATTTTAGTTTTGTTGCACCATATTATTACTTAGTAAGTATATATATATATATATATATATATATATATATATATATATATATATATATATATATACATATATATATATATATATATATATATAACTTGTATTCCTTGCGTAAAAAGTCCACTGAGTATTCACATTTCGTCGTCTTAATAGCTCTCTAAAATTCTCTCTCTAAAATTCTTGCTAACAATAAGGCGGAGAACCAAGATACACCGCCTTCCGAGCCTTGGTACGTGAATGAGGGTTTTTTATCGGTATCCGAAATGAACAGTAAATAAACCCTGATTACTCAGGACAAGTAATCCTTTCCCCCATTGATTTTTTTGATATTAAGATTAAGGAAGCTGAATGGATCACGGACTCTTCCTTCTCCCCATTTTGATATAACTCATTTTCACTGTCACCATGATATATTGGTATGCTTCCCACTTCACTGCCCTAGTTGTATATGATGATGAATGTACTTGCTGTAAAACTTCAATATAGTTGTTTATAAAAAAAAAAGAAATGCTCGTATCTGATTCCTGGCTGCAAACAAACTTGTTCTGATACCTTGACAGAACAAATGTGTCTACAAGTGGGATCCACCAGTGTTAATAGATGTAAGTTATTTTTCTTTTAGAAATATCTTGAATATTAGCGAAAGACCATTCCCTTTTCCTATCAATTTTTGATGCTTTTCAAAGAAATTTTCCACAAATCATATTTGTTTCAATCAAGATTAGCTGGAGACCCTTTTGGTTCCAAAAATACAAAAGATTTTCCCGGATCTACTTACCACAGATACACAGAAATCCTGCCTTTCGCACATTGAATGATGTTTGGATTCTCTTTCAAGGTTCAATGTATATGTTACTTAAGGCACTCAAATTAAGGTGAAATCTTGAGAAGAGGAGGCATGTACTTAAGAGCAAAGAAACTAGATGAAACTCACTGACAATAAGAGTGTGTTCTGTGCTAGCTACCTATAAGTTGAAATCTCTGTTGCCCACCTATGTGCTTCGTATATTTTCTTAATGAGCCCAGTGCTCCTTTTTATTTATTTACTCTCATACTCCCTTCTTTTATAATGATTCCGAATAGTACCTAGGATCCCTTAGGAACTGAACCCAAATATCCCACCCACCATCAATCAGAATCCACAGTGATTGTGGTCCTTGTTCTCACCATTGCTACCATTCACTTATAAAAGTTACCAATAGGGTTCTCCAAAAAGAGCTTTAATTCTTGCAGCCTGATCTGCTCGTTAGGCCTTCTTGTGGGCATTCTGAATTCCTTTGGCAGGACATCCTGCTCTCCCACTACTCTCTATATCGGTCTGAAAACGGTAGAATTGGAGCAAGCGATCAACCACTAATCGCAAAATGGCATTCTATCCCAGGACATGGTGCAAAAATAAGTTTGGTGAAAAGACATCTTGGGTTTATATGAACGACGAAAGAAGATGAAGGTCACTGTGCTCTTGGGCTGAGAAAGTTGCATTCGGTTTACATTGGATTAGGGCACATCTAAGAAGAAAACTTTCAGCAGCCTTTGATTAGTAGTCATGATCTGAGCCCAATACTCTACTGGAATTCTCTTTTCTATTAGCAGCGTGAGGGAAAATGTATGTTTTTCCTTTCCCATTGTCAATGAGATTTGTACCCAGTTAACTCAGAGCGATATGCTTGTGTGATTGTTAGAGCAGATGGTAATGCTTGGAGCTTATCTGAAAAGGCATAATCTAAGCCAAAATGAAATGTTCAAAAACACCAGCTTGATCTCTCAGAAAGCAAAGAAATTACACCTGGATCAGAATTTTTTAAAGTGCCTCTTCGTAATTGGTGTTTATTTCCTACTTAGTATTCTGCGTTAGGGTGTTAGGAGAGATTGCATCGTGTTTGTACTTAATGTGGGAGGTGTTTTCATAAAAGCTGTTCATTTCGTATATGACAGTTCAGGGACCGTGCTGCAAGAACAGCACGTGTATTTGCCTTAATTTCCCTCCACAAATACTGGCATTGTCCAGGATATGTTTCCGGCAGCGACTAATGCCTAGATGACATGATTTACAGGTAATTTCTCATTTCAAGGTTTTCAATTAATAGTGTTGCTTACCTTACATTTTGACATTGTTAAGGTGTGTGCTGGCAATTGAATATCACATTAAAGCTTCCTGAGGCAGTGTAGTTTATTTGCCTTACGCCTGTTTCCATGGTGTTTAGATGCTTTTCCAAATCTCTTATTTAACAAACATGAGTCCTAATAACTGTTATGCATAATAAGTGAATATTTTGAATCAGGTAGAAAAAAAGACACAATCAATTGGGTGTAACACTAATGTATTTGAAAAATTGTTTAACTATTTGCAAAAAGTTTTAAAACGTGTTTCACAATTAAGGTACTTTACCTGAAACCCTGTTCGCATAGTAGAACATGGAATAAAAGAAGAGGGACAAGGGGACCTCATGGGCAGGTGGTAGGCTGTAGAGAGGTATCTGGGTTTCCACCTTTTAACAATTTCAAGAACGCTAACAAAATATGTGTTTGAACTAGTTGAATGTAGTAAATTGCACGAACAGTGCAACATCAGAATTTGTAACAAATTGCGTTCAAACGACATTTTTTTTTGTAACGGAAACAAAATAAATTTAAAATGCTGACATTTAATTTGCTTTACTTCTAAAGATACGCACTCCAATCTGCATTTAAACATTATTGTTGCTAGAAGCCAAGATTGTGAGGAAATGCCTCTTTTTGATCACCCCCAAAGTTGTGGACTGATGCTGCTGGGTTTTTGACTTCGAGTGAACAGAGGCCTGCTAACCAGAGTGGTCTAGTTAGCAGGCCTCCGTTCGAGTCATTTGAGCATCAAAGTGTATGTTTGATAGGCTCATACCCGATTGGCAAAGTTTAACTTAGTTATAAGTCTCTAGTGTATGGTATCAGGGGTACCTAGGGCCTGAAAGTTAAAGTGTCCCTCATAGGCTGCAGCACTTATCATGCCTGGTGAGTGAGATAAAGTAAAACATGTCTCGCAGACTTGTGGAGCAGTTTTAAACTGCTAACTTGATTTTGCCATTTAAACTAATGACAAAGTCCATATCTTTCTTTTTAACATATATGTCACCCCTAAGGTCGAGTCCTAAGATAAGCGTGCTGTGCTGTATATTAAAAAGTATGACATGTATTTATAGATGTCCTAACAGGAAAAAAAAGAAATTATTGCTTTTACTGTAGAAAAGCTAGCAGCTTTGTTGGAGAGTATGGGGTTACACACTGACAACTCAGCTGTGCTAAATTCTGAATGGCAAGTATAAAGTTGGTACTTCAGGGTATCAAAAGAATTGTTATATGAAACCGGCTTGATGCCCAAATCCAATTTATTGTATCTTTTGATTATAAGGCAACTTTAGAAAGTTGCCACTCTGTTACCCAAGTATTTCAGTGGTCATTTACAGTTGCTGGCCACAACGCAGCCTTCTGCCCTCTTAGCGAGAGCTGTGAACCACTCCCACAAAAGGACACAATGGATGCCTGTAAGAGGTGTCATCTCTCCCTGGCAGGAAGCCAAAATATGGTGTGAGCTCAAAAGGTGAGCTTCAAAGAAGAAGCCACAGTTAAAGAGCAAATGGTGGACATACACAAGAATGGCTGTTCTTTTGTTCTGGTTGATAGGTTGGCATCAGGGACAGAGAGGGGGAAACAGTGGTCAATTCAGTTTACCTGTCAGTATGTAGTTCTCAGGTAGCCACACCTTGAGGGTGGGCTACCAAGCTCCACACACTGAGAGAAGGGTTCCGCGATATTGGAAGTGCGAAAAATATTATATTCTGCGTTAGTTAGATGCTACATATTTCAGAAGGTCGTCATCAGGTGGGAGAAGACCTGGTAACCCATTGGCAAGTAGTCATTGTATCTACTGAGGGTAAATTGTGGGCATAAAAGTGGTACCCAGACCTCAAAAATGCATTCTTTCTGGAGAGGGGACTGAAGAAGGACGGCCCAGAACCCTGGGCCTGGCAAAGGGGAGAGACTGTACCAAAGACTGGACTGCATGTATAGCTCCTTAGCTAGTAAAGAGAGGACTGTGCCTGTGATGGCCTGCTTGAGGAAAAGTAGTTCTCCGAGCCCCAGACAGAAGAGGTGACTCCAAGAGTCAGTTAGCTAATTTCTTTTCACAACTTCAGGCCCACAATAGCTGAAGGAGCTACCTTGGCAAGTTGGTAGCCATAATCACCAAGGTGCTGCTGACTGCCAACACACAGCCCGGTAGGCCAAGCCCTAACACTCAAAAGTCATCAAAGTGCAGTTTAGTCACCCAAGACAGACACTAGCTACAGTTAAAAGAAACTGCTGGTTTCGCTCGGACCGGAGACCTGTAGAGCAGTTGCAGCTGGTTTTTGGCTGGACTTCACCTGGACATTGACCTCTGTGACCAAAGTTGTCCCACCATGTTTGTGGAATGAGGGTTAGCCCCAGGAAGACTCTCGTCTACTAGATCAGCATCCTAAGCATCTTCTGCATCCTGTATCCCTTGCATCAGGGCCACTCCATTGATGTCTATGACGGTTAACCCATAGAGTCTGAGACATTACTAGAGACTGCTTTGACTGTAAGGTAACAGTCCTGCTAAGACAATTGGGCCCTGTGACTTGCTCCCTCTCGGAGTTGGTCACCCAAAGTGAGTCAGAGTACCCAATTACAAGTTTATAAATATTTTCCAGAAGTTTTCAGGGTAACCACTAACCGCTGTAGTTGCCAATGCTTGTTTGTATTTTAAGTGAAAAGCAGTGATTTATGATTTGTTGAATAATTTATATCTCCAGTACCCTCCGGTTGATTTATTTCATTTTGGTGACTAAAAATCATAAAGATAGGGTCTATTTGTATAAATTGGTATGGGATTTCCTTTGTGTCTCGTTTCTTTCTTGGACCGCTATTTTGGTACTTCTAAATGTTTTGCACTTGTTTCTTTGTTAAAGCCTGGCTGTTTAAAGCCATAGCTCCCCATGGTTTAGCTAAGATTTTACAAAACAAGCATCCTCTAATTCAGCAAGACAACAGTGGTACAGTAGTTGCACATCCCTATCTTGAGAGCAGTTTAGAATAAGTAAATACTACTGCGGTGCTTTGAACGCTAAACCACACCTGTTGCCATAATGTGTATATCTAGACCAGAGAAGCAAATTCTCAGCCCATACAAGAACAAAACAAAGAATAGTGGAGCACTCCTTACTCAGTATTCTGTATTAATTGTATCAGCCTAGTTCCATTAGTGACATTATTTCTATGTTGCAGGTACAAAGCACAAGTTTCTTTAGGCAATCTAATCAAAAAGATCTCAAAATTATTCCCATCAACACTTCAAATATTGGGATGAATTATGGTTTTTTTGGAGTCTTTAGTAACTTTTTTTTTTTTGTAAGACCTTTATTATCTATTACCATTATTACACAGCATTGAGCCTACAACCCCGCGGGCTGGCTGCGTTAGTTCACACTTGCCTTTCTGCACTGTTGGAGTTACACAGCCTTTCAGCCGACAACCTGGGGTCTGGCGGCGTGGTATAGAAGACGTATGTAAGTTAGTCATTTCCTTGCTAAGGATAAGTTATTGTCCTACATTTTCTTGTGGAAGTATGCAGTAAAACATTTTATTTTTATTTTAAACTAGCAGCCCGCCCCAGCGTTGCCTGGGGCAGAAAGGGGCTGGGGGCAGTACACCCGCTCCCGCCTCGACCCCCTCCCACACCAACTCCCTCCCGCCTTGTCTCACTCGCGCCCCCCTCCCGCCCCGACTCACACGCGCCCCCCTCCCGCCCCTACTCACTCGCACTCTGACATTTTCATTTACTGCTGCCTCCTTCTTGCCTCCCCCTGCATCACACAGTCTCACATTCCCTTTCCTTACCTGTGCCGCCGCTCCTCACTGCACAGCCGCTCGTCACTGCACCGCCCTCCTCCTTCGTTATCACGCACGCCGCGTAGCGGCCAGCGCTAGGTCCCGGCCGGCGCTACTTTCAGGGGACTACTTTGTTTACAAACTTAATTTTTTTATGTACTTTTTTTTATTTATATAGCCTATGTCCATCTACACACCCTGACATTTTCATAGATGTATCGGTGTGTAGATTGGCGCTGTGGTTCCAGAGTTTACCTGGCCAAAAGGTGCAAGTTCTCTCTTTATAATAGTAGTATAGATAATTAGAATTAACGATAACCAAACATTAACTTTGGCAGTTTTGACGGAGTTCACAACATTTTATAACACAATTTTTACATTTGATCATATTCATGTGTTCACTGGCTGCACCAGGGGCGGCATACTAGATTGTCCGCATGAATTGTGGTTAAGGGTTAGCATCACTACTCACATCTATCAGATAGACTTTCTCAATCCTCCTCCCCCTCGTCATCTGAACTAGTGGTGTCATCTTCAGGCAGTGGGTCACACAGGTCCCCCTATACACATTCCAAGGCATCCAGATCTTATTCCACTTGCGTGGACTTGCCCTTATCGTATACACCGCTCTCTCTATCAGCATCAGCACATCCATATTTTTACACCAGTGCGCCAATGTCGGCGAATCAGCCGCTCTCCATTTCTGCGCTATGTCTCTATTAGCGACCATAATGCCTATCGTGCTCCAGATTTGACCGTGGCGTGAGAGATCGTTTGGGTCCCATATATTCAGCAGACATTTGCGGGGCTCAGGTGGGAGAGAAACCTCTAGTGCTTGTGAGATAGTACGCATTACCTGCCTCCAGTATTCTTGTATACTCGACATTCCCAAATGGTGTGCAGAAAAGTTCCTCCCTCCCCACACCCTCGGAGACAGTATGGATGCTGCGCCCGGTGGAGTTTGTGTAGTGTGGTCCTGGAGTAATCTATCCGATGCAGTATCTTAAGCTGCACAAGATGGAACTTAGCCGAAATGCCCACTTCTTTTGGGGACGCTAGCAGCTCATTCCACTGCGAATCATCTATGTCGCCAACTCCTCCATCCACCTCTCTTGCAGTTTGCATGTGGGATCTGGTAGGTTATTGATCAATTTGCGATATGTGAGAGAGGTGGCGCTGTGCTGCATATAGTCTGTATAGTATCAAAGGGGGGTTTACCCAAAGCGAGTCACTGGGACCTGGGTAGTATCAGCACTAAGAGGGAAGGGGTCCCAGTATCAGAGGAGTGATTAAATATACATACAATTAAGTCCAATGAACAGAAAATGCATCTATAATGTTTTATTCACATTATAGGATGGACCAACAGATATAGTATCAAACATTATGGTTATAATGGTGCCCCTGAAGGTAAGGAGGATGTGAAATAGTGAGGGTAGTGCAGGTAGGGAATAGTGACAATAAAAGCAAGTATTTATCAAAAATCGCAGAAAATTCATTAGTCAATGTGTAACAACGGTCATAGATCAATACAATATTTCATAGTACACATGCCCCACGTTCCATTATATGCAGAGGTAGTGGGTAGGGGGGGCTGTGTATTACACGGGGGATTTGTCGACGTTTCGACCCCAGATTAGGCAGGAATCAGTGAAATCCTTGCGTCAGGGTCTTCATCAGGACGAAGGGGCATGGGGCTAGCAACCTATTAATAATGAATAGTGGATATACATTATTTCTCTGTTTATTAAAAATAGTCATAATTGCAACATTTAGAGTAAAGTGGGAACACACCGTGTTAAAAGCGTACCTGAATTAATCAGTGCTTAATGGTCAATAATCGGGAAAAATCCACAGAGAAAGCGATGCTTCCTACGGAGAATACCAACAATGTGTAAGTCCGTAATCAAAAGCTTGAATAAATTCATAAGGGATATAAAATTAAATAAGACTTACATTGACTTCTAACTCGGGCATTCCGGCATAATAGGAAAGGTGGATCCGGGAGCGTTAGGCACTGGGGATCACTCAACGTATCTACACAATAAGGGAAAACATCGGTAAGTCTACCGATCCCTCGTTTCCCATTCTGGAATCGTTCTGGGTGATTTAGATCACCATATTAATTACACTGCTACTCTTTCTGTCATTTGTCCAGTTTACGATTCCTGACCCACGCGGATGTTTGTAACTTCAACGGGGACGCTCTGAATTTCCTCATGTTATTCGGTAAGCCGTCTCCCTACTTGACCTTGCCTTTCCTTACATATATGTGCTACGGCCACACTTGAATATTTTCCCTTATTGTGTAGATACGTTGAGTGATCCCCAGTGCCTAACGCTTCCGGATCCACCTTTCCTATTATGCCGGAATGCCCGAGTTAGAAGTCTATGTAAGTCTTATTTAATTTTATATCCCTTATGGATTTATTCAAGCTTTTGATTACGGACTTACACATTGTTGGTATTCTCCGTAGGAAGCATCGCTTTCTCTGTGCATTCTTCCCGATTATTGACCATTAAGCACTGATTAATTCAGGTACGCTTTTAACTCGGTGTGTTCCCACTTTACTCTAAATGTTGCAATTATGACTATTTTTAATAAACAGAGAAATAATGTATATCCACTATTCATTATTATTAGGTTGCTAGCCCCATCCCCCTTCGTCCTGATGAAGACCCTGACGCAAGGATTTCACTGATTCCTGCCTAATCTGGGGTCGAAACGTCGACAAATCCCCCGTGTAATACACAGCCCCCCCTACCCACTACCTCTGCATATTATGGAACGTGGGGCATGTGTACTATGAAATATTGTATTGATCTATGACCGTTGTTACACATTGACTACTGAATTTTTTGCGATTTTTGATAAATACTTGCTTTTATTGTCACTATTCCCTACCTGCACTACCCTCACTATTTCACATCCTCCTTACCTTCATGGGCACCATTATAACCATAATGTTTGATACTATATCTGTTGGTCCGTCCTATAATGTGAATAAAACATTATAGACACATTTTCTGTTCATTGGACTTAATTGTATGTATATTTAATCACTCCTCTGATACTGGGACCCCTTCCCTCTTAGTGCTGATACTACCCAGGTCCCAGTGACTCGCTTTGGGTAAACCCCCCTTTGATACTATACTTCGTGCAGAAGCTGGTCTGCGAGGTCCTTCCCCCTAGAATTGAATTCAATACCCCCGGGTATTTACACACCATGGTCGAACGTGAACTACTTTCTTATTCCGAAGATTACATAGAGAAACTCCTAGACAACCCTGATAACATTTTTCTATCTACTGACCTCCCCACTATAGATTTCACTCTAAAGGATAAAATTCAGCGTTTAGAACGACTTGAAAAGAAATTGATCCGTACTCGTTGGCAAGGGCATCTACTCACTAGATACCTGAAAGAGAATATTATTCCCATTGGCCTACAGATAAAGATTGAACCAGCTATCTTTGTGGAAGTACCCAAATTTAAGGAAGGATTTAGCCACATATCAAACAACTGCTCTCGCCATTGGATGGTGCTCGGCATAGAGACAGCTGCCGAACAGATTCAATTACTGACAAGCGAAATCAAGACACTCAGAGCTGAAATTGCTGCCGATGCTAACCTTGCTGGTGCTAAGGAAACCCTTAATAACTTGGAAGCTACATTGAAGGATTTTGATCTTACCACTCAGAACCGCAAACTAGAAAAACTTGCCAGAGACATCAGGCTATACGACAAAAAGAAAACGTATCCATACCCTCAAGATGACTATTACAAACAAGACAATCAAGGTCGCTTCACTAACAGAGGACGAGGGAATTTTCGTGGCAGAAGAAACTATACCACCTTCTCCGACTCATCCTATAGCTCGGAGGGAGAGCAAGAATTTGCTGGTCCAAGCCGTCCTTACAACTACCAAGAATAAGGATACCAGCCACCTCAATTCATCCCTTTTTTAGGACAACGCCCTGGACCATGGCGACCCCCGAGAGGAAGAGGGAGTTACTCCAGCAGAGGCCAAGCACGCGGGCAAACCCAGTATACCAACAACTGGGAATCGGGACGCGGCCAAGCTCAGAAACAGGTTCACTTTCAACAAGAACAGCATGGCGAAAGAACCACACGCAACAAGACATATCGATGGTAATTGATACATCTGCGACTAATCCTATAGTCAATATTTCACAATACACTCTGAATGAACATGAACAACGCGCACTGAGTAAAGGGTTATCATATGTTCCCACGAACAGACCGGATCCATTTACAGTCCGCACTGAACTTTTCATATTCTTCAGAAAAATCAGACTCAAATACTTCTTCAGGAACGCTGGACCATATAAGAATCCATCCTACACTGGCCTCAGGATTCCCTCCACTTTTGTTCCACCTTCATGCACTATGTCCAACAAAATCCTTGCATATGAAGCAGTGGTATGGAGAGATGTTAATAGCATATTACTTGACAAAACTTACACCAAATATAACACCAGCAAGGTTGAGAAAGCTGCTCTTCAATCATTGGCCAATAATACACAGGTTGTCATTAAACCTGCTGATAAGGGCGGAGCAATTGTCATTCAAGACGTTTCAAAATATGAATCCGAAATTAAGCGCCAACTGATGGACGGGGTCAGCTACCATAAACTGAGATCTGATCCATCCCATGCAATAGCTTTGGAAATTCTAGATATAACTCAACTTGGGCTTGACCTAGGTTTTTTGTCGTAAAATGAATTTGATTACCTTAACCAACAACACCCTCGCCTTGCAACTATATACACACTTCCCAAAATCCATAAGAATATGGTTGACCCACCAGGGTGCCCGATTGTGTCGGGTTGTGGATCTATACTTGAACCTCTCGGCAGATATATTGACTTCTTTCTTAAACCTCTAGCGGAGGCAACACAGACATATCTGAGAGACACCTTGCAGACGATTAATCTTGTTGAAAATTTACCATTTGATCCACTTACCCAGTTGCTTGCTACTTGTGATGTGGTATCCCTTTACACCTGCATCCCCCAAGAGGACGCCCTAGCGGTCATTACCAGATATCTTCAACAAAGACCAGCACCTATGCAAGTTCCCACCGAATTCATTACAGCCTTGCTCCGGATAGCCATGACGAAAAATTTCTTTACATTTAAGAATGAATTTTTCCTACAGACCCAAGGAGTGGCGATGGGGGCCCCTTTTGCCCCGGATGTAGCCATTCTATATATGGCGGCTTTTGAGGACAATATATGAGAGCCGCTGCACTCCAAGGTAAATACAATTAAACTGGGTAATATAGATAATCTATTAGATAGGTGCGCAGGAAGTCACCTTCCAGGTCCAAAAGGTGCATTCGATATGAAAGCAGTGGGAGCCTTACAGGGGGTAAGGACAAATCCTGGGCACTCTAGTAGGCACCTTGGTGCGTGAATATGTTCAATAAAGTTCTGAGTCCAAAGTTGAACAAAACTGTTGTTTGATTTATTTCAACATATATTCATCGTCATGGTAGTTTGTTAATCATAATTCCATATTTTCGTAATCATATTCCATTCATATGATCAAGACATCAAAATTTCAATGTTTTTGTTGAATTATACAATCAAAATTGTCCCCGATGCATTTCGTGCAAGGATGCACTTCTTCAGGGGGAATCAGGTATGAGAAGAAAAACCGGCATTCTACGTGATCCAGGGAGTCTCCGCGAAAGTGATCGACAGTACAGTACTTAATATCCAGAATCCTTTCAGAGACCACTTACATCTATGGGTTCGCTATATCGACGATATCCTGTTAATTTGGAATGGGGAATCAACGGCAATAACAAGGTTCCATACATGGCTCAATCATCAGTTACCTCACCTTCAATTCACTCTCAAATCGGATAACCAAACCATTGACTTTCTTGATATTACTATATATGAAAATCAAGGCCATCTCTTAACAACACTGTACAGGAAATCTTCAGAGAGGAACTCCCTACTCCAATATAACAGTCATCACCCTCGGGCACTACGGGACAATCTCCCGATTGGTCAGTTCCTACGTATTCGTAGGAACTGTTCCAATAAGGAACACTATCTACAACAATCTTAAGATCTAGCTGACCACCTAAAAGTACGTGGATACCCTAGGAGACTTGTCACCAAAGCCCGCAAGAGAGCCTGGTTCTACCCGCGTGATGAACTTCTAAAACAAAAAGACTCCACCACTAACCAATCAGACCGTATAGTCTGTGTTACAACATTTTCTACTAAGAGTAATCAAATCAAAAAAACTGTCAACCGCCATTGGCAACTAATCTCTGACGACTTAAATCATCCAGGAAATCCCCTCCACGCCTTCAGGAAAGCGAAAAGTGTTAAGGACTATGTTGTTCGCTCTCTCCTTCCTACTAAGGAGGAACCCACCATGAGATCGTTATGGAATCTCCAGCCGGTCACAGGTCATTACAAATGTGGTCACTGTAAGGCCTGTGACACGACTATACAGACAAAAGAATTCCAGCACAACCAAGCCAAAATATCACTCAAGACACTGACAAATTGCAACACCTCAGACGTGATTTACGCCATTGTCTGCCCATGCAATCTCATCTACATTGGTCAGACACAACAGAAGGCCAAGCTACGCATTCTGCAACACATGAGCAGAATTAGGTGTGAAGTAGTAGGTGCACCCCTGGTGGAACATTTCAGATCAGCAACACATCCCCCTGAGAGCCTCAAATGGGTTATGATTGAAAAAGCCACTCTGGGACCCCGGGGGGGCAATATCACTACCATCTTGAATATCCGTGAGCTTAAATGGATGTTTTTCTTTAATTCCATACAGTCAGGCCTTAATGAACATGACAGTTCTTTCTCTCAATTGACAACTTTACCCTGAGACTCTGTATAAACTCTGATTATTCCTATCCACACTCTGATAATAACCAGCTATACCAGGTCTTTACCGTCATGTGACAGGTACACCTGTGACTCTACTTTCTAGCATGTACCGGATTGTATCAACCAATTTCTGGATTTAATTTTAATTTTAATACATCTCTGACTAGCCAGCATGGCCTTTACCATCATGTGATAGGGACGCCGTGCCAATCTGTCTTTGACATCTCATATGCATTGATATGGTTATATTGTGTCATAATATAATGTGTTCAATATCATGCTTCTGGGGTACTCCTCCGAAATGTCCTTAGGTTTCCTCCACCTGGGTTTCGCCCTGCAGGGACCCCTGGTCTCTATATGGATCGACAACAGATGACGTATTCGATCTGACCGAGTTTTAATCACCCTCTCTGCATGAATCCGACAGTCGCCCTGTCGACTTCTCCATTTACTTGATTTCACAGTCAATTTTAATTTTATTTGATCCATTGCCTTCTAGCAATTATTCTTCGCTATTTCCCCGCAATACAAGACACACTGAGTCTTTTTTCCAGCCTCATTGGTCACATGGTACTGGTGTTACCATGACTACGACCATATCAGGAAGTTCGGCATTCCGCCTCGAGGCTCCCGTAGAGACGCCGGTCTAATCAAACATCGGTAAGTCTACCGATCCCTCGTTTCCCATTCTGGAATCGTTCTGGGTGATTTAGAGCACCATATTAATTACACTGCTACTCTTTCTGTCATTTGTCCAGTTTACGATTCCCGACCCACGCGGATGTTCGTAACTTCAACGGGACGCTCTGAATTTTCTCACGTTATTCGGTAAGCCGTCTCCCTACTTGACCTTGCCTTTCCTACTTGAATATTTTCCCTTATTGTGTAGACACGTTGAGTGATCCCCAGTGCCTAACGCTCCCGGATCCACCTTTCCTATTATGCCGGAATGCCCGAGTTAAAAGTCAATGTAAGTCTTATTTCATTTTATATCCCTTATGGATTTATTCAAGCTTTTGATTACGGACTTACACATTGTTGGTATTCTCCGTAGGAAGCATCGCTTTCTCTGTGGATTCTTCTCGATTATTGACCATTAAGCACTGATTAATTCAGGTACGCTTTTAACACGGTGGGTTCCCACTTTACTCTAAATGTTGCAATTATGACTATTTTTAATAAACAGAGAAATAATGTATACCCACTATTCATTATTAATAGGTTTCTAGCCCCATCCCCCGTCGTCCTGAGAAGACCCTGACGCAAGGATTTCACTGATTCCTGCCTAATCTGGGGTCGAAACGTCGACAAATCCCCCGTGTAATACACAGCCCCCCTACCCACTACCTCTGCATATTATGGAACGTGGGGCATGTGTACTATGAAATATTGTATTGATCTATGACCGTTGTTACACATTGACTACTGAATTTTTTACGATTTTTGATAAATACTTGCTTTTATTGTCACTATTCCCTACCTGCAACACCCTCACTATTTCACATCCTCCTTACCTTCAGGGGCACCATTATAACCATAATGTTTGATACTATATCTGTTGGTCCGTCCTATAATGTGAATAAAACATTATAGACGCATTTTCTGTTCATTGGACTTAATTGTATGTATATTTAATCACTCCTCTGATACTGGGACCCCTTCCCTCTTAGTGCATATAGTCTGTAAGCAGTCGGTCTTCCATCGGGGAGGCTTCGGGGACCTCAGAGTCTGCCGGTATTGCTGCCAGCAATGCATGTCTAATTTGTACGTATCTTTTGGGCCTAGCTCGTATTGTTGTTGGAGCTGGGGGAATGGAATCACTGTCCCCTCTACCCACAGGTCTCCCACTGTCGATATGCCAATATTGTCCCATTACGTAAAGCCCTTACTACGCCGTAAATGCCCCAGTGCTTTAGTGCCCCATAATGGAGTGAGCTTCGTGATTACGCCTTTCCATTTAAGTTTTGTCTGCGCTGAGTACCATATAGCTACTGTGTGTTTCGTGGGTCCTATAAGTGTCGCTGGCAACCCTTTGTGGTAAAGCGCCGCCAGTAAACTGTGTGTACCTAGCTGTGCTCTGTCAGCCCTGTAGGCTGGGTCGTCCTGAGGCACATGTATCCAGTGGTTGATGGTCTTAAGCTGCGTTGCCCAGTAGTACATCTGCAAGTTTGGCAACGCAATCCCTCCCTCATACCAGCTTCTGTTCAGCTTTGTATGTGCTATACGTGCAGGGCGGTCCCCCCATATTAGGCTGGAGACCATGGCTGTCACTTGTTGAAAGTAGCGCGGTGACACCGGGTATGGTGTGTTTTCAAGTGCGTAGAGAAAGCGCGGTAATGCCATCATTTTATATAGGGCCGCTCTCCCCAACAGCGTCAAAGGCAGATTCTCCCAATGTTGCACGTCTCGCCGCAGACGATCCAATGGCGGTTTTAAATTTTTGTCATAGAACTCGGTCGAGTAGGAGTCCTCAGCTACCTCTAGCTGGCAACCAGCAGGCAGGATTGGTTCCGGTCCGTGCAGTACATAAATCACTGATTTCGGCCAATTTATCGTGTAGCCCGACGCTGCCCCATGGGTATCACAGAGCACAAGGAGCTCCAGTATACCACATTCTGGTTCCATCAAGTAAGCCAGCATGTCGTCCGCGTAGAGGGAGACTCTATCTTCCCAACCCTCCCCCCAACTGATTCCTTTCAACAACGGGGTAGTTCTAATCAAAGTCGCTAGTGGTTCCAGCACCAGGGCAAACAACAAGGAGGACAGGGGGCACCCTTGATGAGTCCCCCGTTCAAGTTGTATCGTGTGTGAGGTGTGGACATTCGCCGTTACTTGTGCAATCGGGTTCGTGTATAGGAGTTGTATCCAGGATATAAATTTAGGGCTGAATCCCATATGTGAAAGTACCGCCAAGAGATATTGCCATTCGACCATGTCGAACGCCATTCTAGCGTCCAAGGACAGTATTACCGCCGACTCCGACAGTTGCGATGCTCGCGCCAACGCCCCATGGACTCGGCGAAGGTTCAGGGCGGTGTTTCTGTTTGGCATAAAGCCCGATTGATCCGGGGTATGAATTATGTTTTTACTTTATTCAGATATTATAGTAAAACACACAATGTCGTAACTGTAATTACAATTTCTCAACAGAAACTACAGAGATGCTTCAAGGTTGGCTTCAGCCGACACGTGTTTCGTCCCTGCTTGGGACAAAGTACACCCTGATCTCGGTTTCTAGGAGGTCTGAGTATTGGTTGGTGGCTAAGAACCTGGCATTAAGATGCCAGATAGTCCTATGGGCTACTGTGAGGGCACCCAGGTGGAGGAGGACCAGGGTTTTGTGGGATGCCCCAGGGGAGAATCTCTACTGCCATAGTGTGGAGGATATCATTGGGAGCAAAGACAAGTCAGTGAGGGATAGAGTATTGTGGGCAGCTGATGTATGTGTGTATTCTCTGTCGTTTGGGTGCCACGCTTTCCATACATTACAGAGGGCCAAGGAGTTAATCCAGAACTCCAGTAACTTAGCACTGCCTATCCGATGTGTCATGGGGCCTGCATTGAAACCCTTTTCACTCTCCAACAATAGTAATTCCTGAGGGTAAGTTCAGAAACACTTGGTTTTCACCGAATCGGCTTAAGAAATGGCATAGTGTAGTAGGTGGGTCTCCTGGAGCATAAGGAATACCGGGAGTTTCCTTTGCATTTAGCGAAGGATAGCTGTCTTTTAGATACAGTCTGAAAGTGTCAGGGCTGCTGCTATCCGGCCACCTCATAATCCAACAGGGAATTCCCTATATAACCCTATAGGCATCTGGGATATACTCATAAAACAAAAAACACAATGATGCTTCGGGACAGATTCACTCCAACTAAGACGGACAGGCTTATTAATTACCTATCTGAACCTATTAATGTTATGAAAATAATCCTCTGGTTTTAGTCACTCCCCAACCGTTACCTCAGAAACAAATCTGTTCTACGGATACGTTTCCGTTTCTTTATTTGCAAGTTTTTTCATATATTATCACTTTGCTTTTACTATTTTTGTTAGACTGTTATTCAAAAATGACATTTACATATTTAACCTCATCGCTGCGGCGGCTATTCCTCCGCAGCACCAAGGGGGCGGCGTGCGGCGCGCCCATGCTGGTGACGGAACCGCTCCATCACCAGCCGCGGTTGAGCTGTGCTCATGACGGAGCGGTTCCGTCATGGCCCCACCCGCGTAATAGAACGCACCGCGCAGGCGCAAAATCAGCGCCGCGCAGGCGCGTCGGGCGGGCCATGACGGAACCGCTCCGTCATCAGTACAGCGCCACCGCGGCTGATGACGGAGCGGTTCCGTCATCAGCACGGAAAGGGCTATACATGAATATTTACAAACATATACAAAGATTTACAAACATATATAATTATATATCATTTCATCAACAAACTGAACAATAGAAACAACAAGTTATGATTTCACTTATTGTTTCTAGTAGCCCCTATTAGTCTAACCGGATGTTCTACCATATATTGCAAATGAGCATTCCTTCTCAATAAGATCACCCTATCTCAGCAGTACTACCAGATCCACAATTCAATCCTTTTCTTTACCAACTACTGTTATAAACATTTACATATTTCAGTTCATTGGGTGTCCATGTAAGAAATGTCGACGCGTTTCAGCCCATCAACTTACGGGCCTCATCAGGACTAGGGCTTCCGATCAACAATTATATAAGCAAAACCTCTGTTCACGTTGCTATTGAAAATCCTTTGTCTCAGGTTACAAATCCTGTCGATAATGGGTTGTCACGGTAAGTTATATTATAGCCCTTTCCAATTAATTCTCCTCTGTAAATTATTCACCGAGTAAACAAGGAAACATTCCACTCTTCCAATTCAACTTTTCGTTTTCCCCGTATAAGTAGGATACTCTTACAAGTATTGTCGGTGCTGCAACAATTGTTTCAAACGAACTCCATTGCCGTCTTCCGCATATCCGGCCACTGGGCGCGGCATGGGCAGAGCATATTCACATAAGAGGTTAGCCTACCGGGCAAGAAGCTGCTTGGCATTCTAGTGTTTACGAGCCTGCAGGCTCCTGCCATCAGAATTTCACTCATCTTTCGTCCGGGTATTTTCACCTTTCTGCGTCGTCCTCTGCGTTCTTTGACTGGCTTTCTGGGCCGTCAGCATCTCTCTTCATTTACTTACGTTCCTGGCAGTTCTCAATGGCAGTTTTGCAGATAGAGACCTAACCCTGGAGGAGAGAGAGCTAGCAATGGAGGAAAAGAAGATGTCCTGCACAGCTGAATGGGCCTTAGATTACAAGAAACGGATTGGCTCATGAAGTGGGTGTAAAGGAGCGGGACCTAAAAATCAAACAAATCTCAGAGTCCAGCAGAAATGGTGGCAGCAACAACACAAACAGAAGGTCCACTTACCCAGGACCTGGTGCCTATCTTTAAGGTGGGGGGGTGACATAGACAGGTGGTTGAGGCATGTGATGTAGCTCTAGAGATGCATAGGGTCCCAGAGGAGGATTGTGGAGCCATCCTGTGGTGGCAAATACCCAAGGGGAGGAGTTATTCCGTGGTGGCTCGAGGTAAGGATGAACGGATGAAGTACCCATTCATGAAAGAAAACCTTGTCAAGAAGTATGGTAACATACTTGAGAAGTATAGGTTCAGGTTCAGGGACCACCAGATGCTGCTCCACCAGTCTTTAGTAGATTGTGTTGAGTACTTCAGTAAGACACTATAAATATGGTTTAGTGAGGTAAACACTTATGATGAATTGCACCTTTTTTTTTTACTTCAGAAAAGTTTTATTCGGTTTTTGCAAACAGGAAATACAGGAAAAGAAGATATATATAGAGCAATCCATCCAGGGAATGAGTGCATTGGTTTAAAGTATGGTTGATTGGGGTTGGCTTGGTGAATGGGTTGATTTGGTTGTTGAGAGAGAGAGATAGAACTATACAGTATCTTGTTTATTTGACAATGGTTGTGGATTGGGAAAGGACAGAGAGGCAGAAAGCGAGAGGAAAGAGGAAGTGAGTGGAGACTAGCAGGTAGTCTCAGGAGATGTCAGGGATGACAGGTGAGACACTTGGGAGTAGGAAAGGAGGTTTATTGGAGATATGGGTGTGGGGGTGAAGGGGAAAATATGGGGAGTGGGTGTGAGTGTCCTCTAGGTTGGATGTTGGGGATAATTCGATATATAGTTGTCTAGTTTGGTCCAAGTTTTTCCCTTAATCTGTGGAGAGGTTTTAAGTCATGTATTCAGTGAATTGATTGCTCTTCTGATGATTTGAGCCCATTCCCACCAGGTGTGGGTTGATAGTTTCGATGAGTCCTTCCACTCTGAGTGCATAACTTTGAGACCGGTTGTGACTAGTATATCTCATAAGATGTGTTGGTCTTTGTTCAATTCTCATTTTAGTACCGGTGGAAGTATACCTAGTGTAATGGCTGCTAAGTCTGGAGTCCACTTTATAAGAAGAATTTGAGATATAGTATCACTGATATCCTTCCAGAATTATTTAGTGAAGGAGCATTCCTAAAGCATGTGTCTCAAGTCCCCTGTTTCCTTCTCACAACTCCAGTAGGTGTCCGAGGACCGGAGGCTTAGTTTCTAAAGTTTGACTGGGGTCAGTGGGCCATATTGGCATTCCAATAATGTCCCTGTGCCAGTGAGGAAGATAGTTTGTTGGTGGTAAGGCTTCTCCAAATGGACGACCAGTCAGGTGTTGCCACATGGGAGTTGCCAAAATCAGCCAGTAGGGTTTCCCATCTAGCCTGGATGGGTTTGGCTAGCACAGAGTTTGTGGGGGAAAGGAAAGCGTATAGTTTGGATGTCCAGTGACCCCCTTTGCTGTAAGAATTTAGGGCAGTCTAGATGGGTTGGCAGTTTACGCCTGGCTATGAGTGATTTGATTATTAAAAAGTGAAAGATGTCCATTTCATTTAGCCTGATTTTTTTATTTGAGCTGGGAGAAGAGTACGGGTTCTGGGGGGAGGGGAGGGGGTTGTGAATGTCCCCTACCAATAGTATACCCTTTTATGCTCATTTCTCAATGAAAAGTATTTCTCCCTCTATTCTAAGGTTTTCATAGGGAGGCCAAGTGCAAGTGACACATTCTGTTTGATAGCTTATTATCGACTTTGCGTAGTGCCTGTACTGTGTATGAGATTATTTCAGTGGAGTGTTCTGTTCTTGAGTTTTTAACAGCTATTAGGGATGCAATAGATAGTGGTTTAGCCAGATCTTTTTCGGTGTTAAGCCAGGAGGTAGAGGTGTTGGTGGTGGGAAGAAACCACTGGCTTCCTTGTTTTGCAAGGGGGGCGTGTTGGTATCTCTTGTAATCTGGTAGGTTTAGGCCTCCTAGTTTTTTGGAAAGCCTTAGTTTCTTTAGAGCAATTCTGGGTTTTTTGGATTTCCATAGGAACTCGGTAAGAATTGTGTCTATTTTCATTAAAAAAAGTGTTAGAGAGATATATAGTGGACATACTGATTAGAAAGATGATGAGGAGTGTAGTCATCATTTGGATGGATTCTATTCTTCCCCACCAGGTGATAAATGTGTTCGACCATTTGTTAATATTGTCTTTAATTTTGTCTAGTGTCTTTTCTTCTTTCAGGTTTGTGGAGTCCTTGAGAATTTTCGTGAACCATACTCCTAAGTATTTGAATGAGTTATGGCCCATTTAAGACAAAAGTAGCTAATCATGGAGCTGAGGCAATGGACATTTATGGGTCGTACTTCAGTTTTTTTGTGAAGGTAGTAATCTGAGACTTTGGAGTAACAATTGTTTCTCCAGTATATTGGACCTTTCATAGATTCACATGCTTGAATCATTCCCCGTCATCGCGATGAGAGTCCCCGGTATTATTAAAAAAAATGTCCCATTCGACATAGAACATAAGGCCTTAGGCCTTAAAATCTTTTGTAACATAGCCCTGTCCTTTAGTAAAAAAGGACCAAACTTAGAACTAGCCAATCAGAAGAGACCACCCTGTAGCACCTTCCTGAGAGAAGCTCCAGTCCCTCAGATTTTCTACTGCACATCGTGCTAAGGGAGCCTCCACTGAGCTCTGCTCAGCTTTCTTCCATTTCTCTAATTTGAAGTGTTTTCACCCATTCAGCATTACTACCAACTCAGTGGATCTGTTTTAAGGCGATTGAAACTGACGTCGACCATGTTAGAGACACCTGAAAAAGGGTATTTTTAGAGCCTGTTGTACTTGCAGGAAATAAAGACAGCATATTGATAAGTACAAGAACTGCTTATATTTGCTTGTGTCCTGACCACAAACCTAAGGAGTGCAAGGTATGTCGGACTTTTTCTACAATGTCTCTTAAAGATCATGAAGGAAGGCTTCTTTTGTGGCTTCAGAGTCTTAAAAACAGGGACACTGTTCTTCCAAATCTTCCTCAAAAAGCCTCAAAAAGGGGGAGGAGCTACGACACCAACTAAGATGGCCGCATAGTCTCCCGGCTCCGCTGACCTCCGTCCTACGCTTCACTATCCTGTTGACAATCCTGCTTACCTGAACCGGATCCGTGTGGGTGATCCGCCCCACACTCCAGTGGTGCAATCCCGGAGTTTATCCGCCGCCGTGGAGCGAAGATACGTCGAAGAACGTACTGAGGCCTAACCCACCTGGGAAGCCGGGATCTCTAGTGCTGGCCCTGTCGGGTCCGAGCTGAACAACAACGGGCTGCTGCATGCGGTTGGGCCCGGTCTCTGGTGCACTCAAACTTTTTCTCGATTGTTTTGTTACCATCAGCTGCCTGGTGCATGTGAGGCGACGAGTGACGCATGGTACTGTCTTGTGAGGATCCCTGACCGGGGATCCGGCATCCATAACGCCGAGCCCCCCGGATCGGCGCCTCGCCGTGTACCACTGCTCGCTGACCGCCGTTCCCTCCTAGCTTATTCCTGCTCCGTTTCACTTTGCCCCGGAGAAGGCGCCTCTCCGTTGGGACCACCATGCCTGAGGACAGAATAAGTTTAAATGAGTGTGTCCGATCTGGCCCGTCTTTGTTTACGGTGATGGAGGCACTTATGGCGCTTCAGGGCACTATCAAAGCTTGGACTCGCGCCTTGTTGTCTGCGATGGATGAAGTCACAGGCTCGAGACCGGACCCTGACTCGACGCTTGCGACCCGGCAGCCAGCCCACTTTCCAATGGACGCTTCGGAGGTGTATTTAGACCCGGCGGTGGAAACAGTGTTTGCCCCCATTGTGACGGATTTGCCAGACTGGAGTGTGCCTGGATACCCAATTGAACTGTTGAAACCTTCGATCCTGCACCCTTGGGAACATTTATACGTCCCCACTGTGGTATCCTCTACTTTGTACTGTATGTTGTTTTGGACTTTGTCGATCCCCCTCCTCCACCGGTCTTTCAAGATGGCGGATGAGACGAAGCTTAGCCTCGGAGATGGGGAGGGGCGATGGTGGCACCAGCAATCTACATCTATGCGCTCCTGTTCTGCCGACCTATGGGACATTGTGTGTAAGGGACTTCCCTTAATTACCGTCTTTAGTACATTTGATCGTAGGGGTCAGGGTTGAGATCCTTGTCTGGGTTTATCGATGTGAAATTATGGTTGACGGGATTGCTTTACTGTCCTAACGGATTCCGGGGCAGGGTTGGCTAGGTTGAGGGAAGGAGACCGGGAGTCCGTAGTATTATGCCCTCCTCCGATTTCCCCTTTCGATTGGGGCTTTCTTACTTTTTTCTCTTTCCCTTTCTTCTATATTTCGGGCTTTGGTTGCTGGGCGACAGGCACGCTGCGTGGGGGGTGGCCGTAGTCATTTGCAGGGGTGCAGGGTGGGTGGGTGTGGGGGTGGGTATTTCGTTTTTGTCTTTGTTCTATGGCCTCTTTTTCTTCTTCTCTTCTCTTGCCTTTCTTTCCTTTCTTTTCCGGGTTAGTGTAGTGGGTTCGGCTTTCTCTGTATCCTCATCTCTACACCTGTGCCTAGACCTCTCCGGGGCCTGGGTGCTGGGGGGCGGACAACAAGGACGGTGTGGATATTAATAATGTGCTGTTTATCCTGATGTCGCAAGTCTAAACGCCGTTGATTTCTATGGTAGCGAACTTGGTATGGACGCATCGTTTTCCTGTTCGCCCCCATTCCCATGGTCTGAGACACTATATGATACCTGATCCTTTCTATTATATATTGAAAAATGAAAACCTCCTATCCTGATTCGCATCGAACTGCACTCGCAACCGCTGTACTTGGTAATCTGAGTTACTATGATCCCCAGGGACAATTGCTTTGAAACTGACTGTGAAACTATACTGAACTGCTTAGCGGCCAGCCCTGGGGGTTGTAGGCCCGGGTTTGTATTTGTGTGCAAATGTTAAATAAAGGTTAAAAAAAAAAAAAAAAAAAAGCTTCAAAAACGACCTTTAAATGACCCTGCTGTTTCTTCGTCGCAGCCTACTAAAAGAGCGTTAAAAAAAGGCATCTGATTCCATTCAGAAATAGGCTGGATCTGTCATCAAAGCTTTCCACGGAGAAAAGAAGACTTTATCCATCAAAAAACTAACTTCAGAACCTTCAACTCCACTTATGAAACTGAAGCATACCTTCAAGAAGCCTACTTCAGCTCCGCCAATGAGCAGCTTGTCGACGACACCACCGTCGCCGAGAAAATCCTCTTCTGAGTTGATTTTGATCACATCGACAGTGTCTACAGTTTCCACTGTTACAATATCTGCGCTGTCTATTTCTTCTTCGACGGGTAATGTCACTTTATCATTGACGTAGCAAATTGTGTCTTCGAAGTCTTCATCTTTGTCGAGGGGCCAATTCCCGACGAAAACCTACCCATCGACGATACAGCTCTCATGGACGATCCCGTCAACAGAGACCTCGTCGAGGACTACGTCCACAAGAGGGCCCACGTCGACGACGGCAGTGCCATCGGCATTGCCATCGATGAAGATCCCTGTCTCCGACGTTTTGCCTATGACGAAAACAATTCCGTCGACGGACCAAGAAAAGCAGCCTTTGTCGATGAAGGTGATTCCGGCGGCGATACACAGTCAAAGAGGAAGGAAAAACAAAAAAAAAAAAAAAATCAGTTGACACCTGCTTTAACCTCACCTAGTCAGGTGCAGTCTCTTTTGCCATCCCAGTTCTTGGAAGAAGATGATGAGGATGAGGGATTTGAAGATGATAGTCTCTTTGGGGCAGCCTTGCACCCATCGGACCATAATGTCAAATAACAAGAGAATTCTGATGGGGATGATGGTTATGGTCATCAATATTACTATCCGCCACAGCAATATCAACAACAGGAAATTATGTACTTCCCTTCAAATCTTATGACTGAAATTCATGCTACCAGACTATAAGAGGGGATTTCCGCCAGAGCATGCTCCTCCTCCTACTCCGCCTTCTTTTCCACAGGCGCAGGTTCGCTCCCCTCTTCTCCTACAGTCTCCTAAAGTTCAGCCTCCTCCTCAGGTTGCTACTGTACAACAGTTGTCATCCTCTTATGAGGAAGTAGAGAGAGAAGAAAGAGAGATTCAGCAGGATGAATGGGATTCTTACATCATTCCCACTCCATCCCTCCCACAAGCGGATTCACCTCCGTAAGATATTGGGGGTTTCCACAACCATCTGGAGAGAGCGGCAAAGCGTTTTGATTTACCAATATCTGTGCATCAGCAGGACTGTTTCCTGTATGACTTTAAAGAACCTTATAGAAAGTCAGTAAGGTCTATGCCTATTATTGATTATATATGGAAAGAGATAATGCTGAATCCAGAAACTATTCCACCTGTGTTGCCATGGCTGGACAAAAAATATAAAGATCTGGATGATGCTCCCGCTTGCTTAATAGGTCATCCAAAACCAAATTCAGAGATCTCGCAAGCAACGCTTCGACGATCTAAGAATCCCTCAGTACCCCTGACTGCTCCTCCTGATAAAAAAGGCAGAAGGCTTGAAAAAACCGAGAAGTGTTTTTCGACTATATCAGCTTTGACAGTACAAGCCGCAAATTCTCTGGCTTTATTGGGCCATTATAACAGGCAGTTGTGGTTGGATTCGACACCATACTTGGACAAACTTCCACCAGATGACAAGGAGGAAGCAAAGAGAATTTTTTGAGGGCAAGTAGACTGTCTCTGAAGTAATAGACTGCTCTATGGATGGGGCTTCCACTGGTTTCTGACAGCTAGCGGAAGCGGCCGTCTTGAGGTGTCAAGGCTTGCTTAAATTACAAAAGACAATGGTCCCTATATGTGGACAGGATAGCAAAAAAAAATAATCATACACCTAATAAGTAGTATGTTTCTTTGTCCAGCCGGAAAAGAATTTTATTTTAAATGATCAAGTTCATAGAGGGAGTTTTAAGACCAAGATAACAAGTGGGCACAGCCGTGACCCACAACATTTAAGACAAAACAACAAAGAAATGGCCAAAAAGGCAAAGCGAAAATCTGTCTGTATACTATTGTTCAGTGCTACAGACTCAATCTCTTAAACATAACCATACCATTGCATCAAACAATATTGCATTCATCATATTGCATATGGGGTTTTTTGTCGACGACGTTTCGATGCCTTTTTAAATTATGACATCATCATCAGGACAAGAATTATCAGTATTATTGTTTTGTTCAACAATCATTAACACAATGCCTATTATCGCATTAATGTCGGTTTACTCGCTGGTTGCCTCGTTCTGGGTTACTGATGAGAAACCGCAGGGCTTTTGGCATTCTTTGAAAACAATTCCGGGGCTTCCATCAGGATTGTATGGAATCGCCAGGAGTGGAGCGCGATGGCTCAATTTGTATTGGGCAGTCCAATGGGAGTGAACTTCCGAGCAACAGTGCTTCTCTGTATTGCCTTAAGGTGTTATTGCATGCATTATTTATCATATTGCTAATAATTTGTTATGAGTTATTTCATTTTATGCTTTACTTCATATTATTACGCTCTATATTGTAGTCACATTTATATAGTGCTTTCTATAGCTGACTGTGCTGAAGCACTTGAAATGTGTTGTGAATATATTTTCTATTTTTAGGGTATTTGTATCTCACTGTTACCTTGCAGTTGCCTATATTTCCATTGTGTTTTTATATGAATTTTGTTAAGGCTATCAACATTATGGGCCTTATTAGGAGTAATGGGGCTGCCGTACTCGTGGTGTCGGTCTGACCGGTGCATTACGATGGTGGCGGTGAGACCCGCCACAAGACTGCCGCCTGCGCCGGCGTTCCGAAAAGGGGCTGAATATGCTGGTGGTGCTGATGCCGGCACTGCCGATCATATTAATAACTGCATTTCTACCGCCCATTTCATGGCGGGGAGCCCGCCATGAAATGGGTAGTGGAAATGCCAGTAAGGTGGCCATAACAGGGCCTCCAGGTGAATCTGGCCATGGGGATGCGTGTGGGGGAGTATGTGTTATGCCCCCCTACAATTGCACTGTCGTGCGTTCACTCTATGGCATGGTGCATGCCACACTGTGCCCGTAAGTGCTGCATGCTCTCACGGCGGCGGTATGCTGTTTAGGCTGAAAAAAGAGCCCAACATACCCGCCGCCATAACATTGTCACCGCCCGCCCTGAGCTTAACTCATACAGCCAGATTCATCATTGAAAAATCGGCTCGCGAGCGCACTTTTTGCATTTGGGATTCATCATCCCAAATGCAAAAATCGCAAATTGCGAAATCGATAAATTGCGAGGAATTGCATTTAAGGAATCTCTATTTGAGATTCCTTAAATGCAATTCATGAACCATTTTTGAATTGCGAAATCGCTATTTTTGGCCGCTATTTACCGCGAAGTCTGACGTTGTGGTAAATAGCGAAAACTTTGAAAAATGCACTTTAGTGCATTTTTCTAAGTTGTATGTTACACACACACATGTCCTTTGGACATGTGTGTGCGCAACATCAGTCTACATTTACATTTCAGGGGTGCTACAGGGTGTCCTTTGGACACCCTTGACACCCTTAAAATCGCATCCTTATTTGCGATTAGCAAATTGCTAATCGCAAATAAGGAAGCTGTAGGAATCGCAAATAATATTGCGATTTCTACATGAATCCCGTTTTGCGAGTCATTAATAGCGATTCCTTAATAATCGCTATTAAGGACTCACAAATCAGGACATTGATGAATCTTGGCTGATAATCTAGCGGGCGGGTTCACCACCGGCTTGGCGGTCTTCTTGGGACCGCTGCGGTGGCGGTCCCAGAGCAAGACTGCCAAACTCGTAATAAGGCCCTGAGATCAATGATGCGTTTACTGCAGGACCATTCTAATTGCAGTTGCACTTGTACATCTTTACAAAGTAAATAGCAGCATTCTTACAACGCTATGGTCATCAACTAAACTCTTTGTATTGCTAGAACAAAGTGCAACAATTAGATTATGAGGCGGAAGAGAAACACAGGCTGACTTCCCAAGGCATTATGTAGAATGTGACGAATGCGCGTCAAAATCGTAACCAGCTCTTTAACATGGATATGATTGTGTGCCAACCCACATACATAGACCATCAACATGCTCTGAAAGAATTTAAGGAATACTGTCAAAAAATGTTTTCCTTATTGCTGACGTATTATATAAATTCAACTTCACAGCGTGATGACGCATAGGTTCACCGGAGGGACGCATTCCGCGTGTACATCATCAATCTTCGGCCAGTCATTTTGGGGGCGTTTCAGCAACGGCAATTAATTTTTTTTTCTTTCGCTGAAGATGTTGAGCACCGGCAACGCCAAACGTTCGACCGGTGCCTTTCAAAGGCCAGACCATTGGCGTAGTCGTTTCTTTTTAGACTACATATTCTTGAGGAAAATAGATAGACATAAGCATTCTCCACTACTTTTCCAGAGATGTTGGGTTCTTATTTAGGTTCAAATGTTTCACTAGAACCTAGAAAAAAAAAGACCAGGCCACCCAGGCGCACGTGCAGGGCCGTCCTGCTCCATCTTTCGCTGCGCGATGGCGCGTCTCAGTAATGTCTGAGTGGATATTTTGTGGAGTCTCTGGGAATGCGTTTCCCGCCTCCTCGGTAAAAGAGCACTTCGTCCGTTTGCTCTGTCAAACTTTTTTTCCCCAGTGAGCACGACTGTGGAAATAATGAGCTGGCTTTACGGTTTCATGAATAGGAGCCATAATGAGACTGAAGTGCATATGCTGATTAAAGTGAACACATTTAAATGGTTGTGAGGCGGAAAAAAAGCTGACACTTTGAAGACCATCATGCCAGTCCCGGGCCAATCAAAGGAGCATGTTCCGTTACTGTCTTTGATTGCTAGTGTGTTTCTTCACAGGCACTGTTCCCATTCAGTGCTTATATCAAAGAGGGTTTTTGTAAATGGTTGCCATACTAAAGTATAGCCTTAATTGTATCCTCACTCTATCAATGTGGAGTACACAACTGAATTATTCAAAGCCCCTTTTCAAAAGCATATTTTAAATTCAACTATTAGTTTGTGAGATCTTAAGAAAGTTGTATTAATTTGGATGTGCAGAGAGGTGTTCAGACCGATGGCATATTTGCTGAACTGGAATTTTCTCTTCGCAAGAAGGAAGATATTTGTTTTGAGGGCTAGTACATAAGCTGCCATTGGCAACTTGTTTACAAATCTTTGGTCTCCGATTTTCAATATTGGGGAAGGCATTTATCGCCCTCCTCTGGATTTTGGGCTAGTACTTAGGGAGTTGAAGTGGTGAAGCATTGTTTTTTCCAATATTCTGTTATTATCAATCTCTGCACTAAAAGAAGAGCTATAAACATGTCTGTCACAGAGAAAATAATTCTATTTGTTACAATTACTTGAATGTGGCACTGCTTACACATTTTATTAGATAGCAATTTGTTGGTGTTATCCACATACATGCATTAAGGTTGCTCCCACGGCTATTGTTGAATACATTCTTCAATTGTCTGATGTATTCATGGTAATATAAAACTATATTTTATTATATGAAGAATACATTTGACCTCACTGCCGACGTAATCTGTATGAAATGACGGCATGAAATTATGTTATTTTTACCATCTTTAATTCATTATTCTCCAGGAAAATGCCCATTTCACATTTATAAGATCATTTTTTTCTACTTTTGACAATTTGTTATATATGTATATATTGTTGAAAGTTCTCTGTCGGAATTGAAGGCCAAACCTGGTAAGCTCTCCGTGAGTGCCTGTAAACTAAGACCCTGGTGTTGACCACGTATAATAGACACATTAAAATAGAATGTAGTTATCGAAAGGCAGGGCCACTGGTTTCCTTAGGAGGTCAACACATTCATAAAAGCAGAAACATGCCATAGCAGACCAATTCAACACCATTGAAACTGCTAGTGATGGGACCACTTTAAAATGATACTCTTTACAACATGTATTGACTCACGTTTAACCTGATGATAATCATTAACATTCCCATGATCTTTATTAAGACATAAAATATAATTTTTATTTTTGTCA
The DNA here is from genome assembly GCF_964263255.1 of Lissotriton vulgaris. Lineage (NCBI taxonomy): Eukaryota > Metazoa > Chordata > Amphibia > Caudata > Salamandridae > Lissotriton > Lissotriton vulgaris. Next base: position 1,479,293,387 of record NC_141694.1, read on the forward strand.
CTATTAGTAAAGCATTACAATTTAAATACAAAATGAGCCCGAGTCTTTCATTTACTTTCAACGTCCTGGAAGTGCCACCTTAGATGCACCAACATGGTTCCCTACTCCTTAGAGTCTCTAAACAAAAGACAAAGCTTAAAGAGTTGTTGAAACTGTATGTAAACTCTCCTGGTTTCACCAGTTAAATCCCAAGGGGACTTAGGGTGGCTTTCGATAAATGCCAAAGGTGCTCATGTGGGAACAGACACTATCCTGGGAGCCCTACAAACAGTTGTGGTGCCCGTGTGCTCTCTGGGGCACCACAAATGGGGTATGTAAATTAGAAATAACCTTCACAAGGGCTTATGGGGTGCTCCAGGCCCCAGCTGATTGGAGTTTGGCCGCAGCCTTTGGAGTTGGCCACTGAATGGAAAGTGTTTTTTTTTTTAAAAGAATGGGTGCTTCAGTCCGACAGTATTATTTTTTATATCTGGACTGCAGGTGGAGCCCCCATCGCCGCTGCTATCTACCCACGTGTACAGCACAGGTGATCTGAGCCAGCATATTTCCCTGCCAGTGCTGACCGGAGGCAGACCAGAAATAAAGCACTCTTTCCACCTGTGCTTAGCATGAGTAGGAGATTTGAGGCCAAGCACTCTCACCCCCACATGGGCTGAGGTAGAAGGAGCGCGCAGCAGATGTCTTCCTTGTCCCAGTGCCCTCACGGCTGCTGCTGTCTCCCCACATGTTCAGCAAAGGAGTTCTGTGCTGCAGCCAATCCAACACCCTTTCCTGCTCCTGCCAGCACTGCAGGCTGTAAGTTACAGTTCGCTCAGGTGACTATAATTTTGCATGAGTGAAATGTGAGTCTAACTATAAGGACCCTGTAACCTTTGTATTTTTCAGTGAATTTCTAAGGCTTGTTTTACATTTTATTTCCTAAATGTAACCTGTTACCTTTGAGAGTGTGTGAGTGAGTGCATGAGTGTCTCAGTGGGGGTGTCAGTGAGTGCGTGAGAGGCTGAATGGGTGTGGGAGTGAGTGTCTGAGTATCTGAGTGGGTCTGGGAGAGACTGCTTAAGTGTCTCGCTGGGTGTGTCAGTAGGTGCTTGAGTGGGTGTGAGAGTCTTAATAGGTGTCTGAATGAGTGAGTGGGTGTTTGGGTGGATGTGTAAGTCAGTGAGTGGGTCTGTGAGTAAGTACATACGTCTCTGAGGGGGTGTGTGAGTGCATATGGCACTTTCTGAGTGGGTGTATGACTGGACACATGAGTCTAAGTAGGTCTGTCTGTGGGTGCAAACGGTTATGTGTAGGTAAGTGGGTGGGTGAGTGTTTGAGTGGGTCTCTGAGTGACTGCAAGAGAATATGAGTGAGTCTCTGAGTGAGTGCATGGGGGCCTGAGTCGGTCTGTGAGTGGATGCTCGAGTGTCTAACTGGGTCTCTGAGTGGGTCCATTAAAATCAGAGTGGATCTGTGCGTTGGTGTGTGAGTCTCTGGGTGAGTTTTTGAGTGGGTGCATACGTTTCTGACTGGGTGTGTGAGTGTCTGAGTGGGTGTGTGAGTGTCTGAGTGGTTCTGTGAGTGCTTGTGTGAGTCTTTGGGTCTATGAATGAGTGTGGGTGTGTGTCTAAAATGTGTCTGTGAGTGGGTTCATGAATATCTGAGTGCAAATCTCAGTGTGGGTTCATGAATATCTGAGTGCAAATCTCAGTGGGAGCATTAGTGTCAGAGGGGGTCGCTGAATGGGTGTGTGAGTGGCTAAGTGAAACTGAGGGTGGGTGTAGAAACCTATTTTTTACATTTTTCTGTGATATTCGCAAATTCGTCTCGGTGTTACACGGGGGCTGCGCTGCGGGTCACGATGAATTAGCAAATATCGCATGTGAAAAAAACCCTTTTTTTAGGGATATATTATAAACCTGTAGAGTCCCTAAAACATCCTTACCCCATGCGGTCACAACACATCCAATAAGACCCCTTATCTCAAGCTCGATCAACCATTTTTATTTCAGCAGCACCGGAGACTATTCCGATAAACTATAATGGCGGTCGCAACTCTCTTCTCAGATTGTGGCCAACCAATCATGGCATTCCTGTTGGTGCGCGCCTTTGTGTTTAATCGCTAAATCATCACAAATTAGCTGCGATCCCAGATATCCTTATTGTTTTATCTTACATTTCTCATCAACTACTGAACGGCTTTACATCGGATAACTGAAAGTGTAATCTGCACATCAAAATCTGCCTTCCTGACAAATTTGGTGGAATTCGGTCCAGCGGTTTGGGCTGTAGTCGTGTTCAAAGTTCCTATGGGAATTAACATGACAAATCGTAGTTTTTTTTGCCCCCTTTTTCTTGGCCCCCGCTTGACGGATCACCCCAACATTTTCCATGTGTAACAAGACTCACTATGACACATTTTTGAGGAAATTTTCGTGAAGATTCATCAACCGGCGCCAAAAATACAGCAAGTCAAAAAACGCTTTTCCAATGGAACATAGTCCTTACTATAACTACCTACTGGTGTCTGCCAGTAGGTAATATATAAATATTTTCCACATGCTGGCTATACTGCACAATGTACATATGAATTTAATGGTGTATGTTGGAAAACTAGGTGGTGTATTTTGAAGAGCGGGAAGTATACTGCATATCACAACCCACCAGAGGGAAAATGGACTGTGTGGATTGCCAAACTTTGGGGTCTTTTTTATGTAGGAGGAGAAACATTTAATAATTAGGAATATCCTACTAGAGGGTTCAATTGTTTGTCTGTAGATATTGCTTGAGAATTTCCTGACCTATTAAGATTACAGAATTATCACAAAGGTACTGCAAGGTCCAAGATGCATTGTGTGGAACAATAAGTTTCTCACAAATGTTCTGAGGGTGTTAATAGGGACTACGACTCCCAGAATGACCCTCACCATAATAAGTGTAGAAATACCAAATATGTTGATTGATGGTGGGTAGCATTTTTGAACGAAGCAAGAATACGGTTGATGCGTGTCATTTTTTTGTTGCTGTGGTGTAGTAAATGAACTTGGCTTGCATAAACATCCTGGAATGCTTCCTTAATAGCTCTAATGATCAAAAGTAGAGTGGTTTCCCCAAGAGGCTTGGCACCGGCATTAACAACTGAGTGTTGCAGAACAAAGAAACTGCATGGTTGAATCAATGAATGCGAAACACGTAGGCGTCCTGTTCTTGGTATGGTGCATTTCATGAATTAATAAAGAAGAGTTATCTTCTTTGCTGTGTCCGGCGTCTCAAAGAGGCAAATTCAGAGTGTGGTGTCTCTGTTCTGGTGAAACAAGATCACTGAATATACCAAGACTCCCAGTTTGGCAACTTTCTGAGTTGGTCTCTGGAATCCCTAAACATATAAAGTTCTGCACCTTGTCATCCAGGAAGACTCAGACACATTCTGCATGTGAAGTCTCAATTTAAAGCATAAGCTTCTCCAACACGTTTCGGCTTTTACCTAGGTTACGGATACGGAGTGTCGCTGACAAGCACTATTTACATATTCAGTGAAATGAACATAGTATATAGACTCATGGTGTATACAACAAATCATAGGTCCTGTAAATGTCTGAAAAGAGTCGCCTCCATGATGGAATGTGCAAAATACCACCTGTAATGTACAATGGTACAGGTTAATATAGCAATATACATGTTCCTGAAAACAATAAAAGTGAACAAATCGTTACCCATACAATTGTGGGGGACCCGCATTGATGCCTACAGTTAATTATAAAACTGCCTCAGATAGGAAATGTTCGCCTCAGATAGGAAATGACTGGATGAGGAACAGACGATTGAAGCTGAACTAGGACAAGACGGAGGTCCTCATCCTGGGTTCCACCCCCTCAGCCTGGGACAACTCCTGGTGGCTGTTGGCACTAGGAGCACCCCCTACACCCACCGACCACGCACGAAACCTGGGGGTCATCCTCGACTCCACACTCTCCATGACGAAGCAGGTCAACGCAGTCTCCTCCTCCTGCTTCAACACCCTTCGCATGCTTCGCAGGATCTTCAAGTGGCTCCCCACCACAACTAGAAGGACGGTCACCGAGGCCCTCCTCAGCAGTAGACAGGACTACGGCAATAAACTCTACGCAGGAGCCTCGGCCAAACTCCTTAAACGGCACCAACGCATCCAGAACGCCTGATCCTTGCCATTCCGCACCGCAGCCACATCACACCCCACCTGGGAGACCTGCACTGCCCCCCACGAGACGGGGGCAGAAGCTCCCAATCCGACCCCCGGGGTGGGGGAAAAAAGCCCACTAGAAACACAAGAGATTTGTTTTAGTAATGTAGGGGTGGGGGCTGCCCAAAATGGGTAGGCCAATGCACCCCCCCGCCCCAAAAAAACAACAGTCTTTCTGCCCACCCCGTGGGCAGATGGGGGCAGTAGCCCAGATCGGCCCGAAAATTTTCCTCACATTTCTGTGATGGAAAGTTCCGGAATCTGCTTGTATCCACAAAATTCCACCCACCCCGCATTCTCCAAAGTCTTCCGATAAAAATTGTACCTCACGCAAGACGAGAAATATAGATCACACATTCATGGGTCCCTAGCGGAATACTTTTTACATAACACGGGTACGGTAGATTTTTTTCCATAACTATATGGGAGGCGATGAAGACCACGCTTAGAGGAACAGACATTGGTTTTTGCGCCGTGAGACACCGACAGCACTGAAGAGGGACACAATGCGCGCAGGCAATTGCTGAGCTTGCAGCTGATGTATGCCAGGGAGCTCCTCAATGAGGCCCGACTTTGTTGGCTTGCCACCCAAAGCCGGATATACCAATGGGGAGACAAATCCTTATCTGATAAGTTGTGGGAGACATTGGATGTTCCCTTTTCAGTGGAGGAATTACTAACCGCACTGCTTGATATGCGAGCGTTAAAGGCACACCTGGTACTAAAGGCTTCCCCTGCGAGTTTTTTCAGAAATATTTTCCACAACTGTTAAATCCCTTTTTGGCAGCTCTTGAGGCGGCCGCTGAAGGCAGGAGTCTCCCACCGGACTGGAGGCATACAGAGATTGTCGTATTCTTGAAGCCTGGTCGACCCCCGGAACAATACTCGTCATATCGCCCGATATCTCTGCTCAATGTAGAAGCCAATCTCCTAGCCAAGGTGATCGCCAACCGCATGGTTCCCCATATAACGGATTTGGTCCATCCAGATCAGACAGGCTTTATGCCTGGCCGCACTACATGGCTTAATATCAGACGCGCGCACAACACTATAGCTGTCGCTGACAGGCTTGGGGGCCCGGCTGCGTGCCTACTTGTAGACATAGATAAGGCTTTTGATTCTCTTAGTTGGACTTACCTTTTCGCCTTACTTGGCCGCTTAAATATTGGTCCCCACCTCATGAATTTTACCCGCCTGCTATATAAGGACATAACCGCATCAGTCCGAGTGGCTGATTCGGCTTCCAGACGCTTCCCCACTGGGAGAGGAACGCGCCAGGGATTTCCACTCTCCCCATATCTCTTTGCGTTGCCCATGGAGCAGCTGGCGGCTTGGATAAGAATAGACACACAGGTGCGTGGCTTTGAGTGGGCACTGGGAGTCTCCGACTGCATAGGATTGTATGCGGATGATGTGCTATTATGTCTCACGAGTCCTGATCGGACTGGTCCGCGCCTCCTCCGAATCATGCAGATTTTTGGTGAGACCTCCATCCAATTTATGAATCGGAGAAAATCCTATTTGCGCCGCTTCAGGGTGGGGATCGATTGGGCGAATGGTCGCGGGAGGTGATGGTTGTCCCAGATGGCTTTAAATATTTAGGCGTGTTTCTCCCGGCATCCCAGACTACGGCATGGGGCAGGAATTTGGCCCCCCTGTGGACGCAGGTGAGCGACCAGACGAGAGTTTTGTCCCACATGCCTTTATCTCTGTTTGTCAGATCCGCCATTTTTAAAATGATCTCCTTGCCCCGTCCTCTATACCAACTCCCAAATCCTCCGTACCTAATACAGCTGACGTGGTTCCGCCAGCTTAATACCATTCTGGCCCGTTTTCTCTGGGAGGGGATGCGTCACGAGTGGTCCTGTGGAATTGTTTGGAATGGCGACCGCAGAGACCCGGCATATGCTGTAGACCGTTAGCTGCTGGGGGACAATGCCCTACACACGTTCCTCTACTCTGCCCTCCGGGTACTGTACTACCCCCCGCGACCAATACGGTCTTCAAGATCTGGAAATCTGCACTTCGCACGATGGGTTGGTGGGGGAAGCTCACGAGGAAAACTCCTGTGTGGAGAGACGGGCAGTTTCCACAACTGGTGCAATTGCCGGGCTTTCGGGGCTGGGAAGCTATTGGGATAGATACAGTGGGCGCGGTTATGCGCGTTGCAATTTAAAGTCTTTCCTAGAAATTCAAACGGAATACGCTATTCCCTGCTCACAATTCTATTGATATCTTTAGTTTAGACATGCCTTCACCTAATATTTATCACAATTAAACAGATATACCTGAATTAAATCCCGTTGATGCGAAGGTCTCTATGGGTTAACTAGGAGACCATAAAATAACTAAAATTTATCGTACACTTATTAACAATACACCTACAACACTACATAAAACTAGAGATGCATGGCAACACGACTTGGGCTCCCTAGAGGAAGACGATTGGGTGGAGGCTCTTGAATCCCCGCACAGCGCAGTAATAGCGACCCAGTTGTGCCTTATCCACTTTAAATATCTACATAGAGCCTACTACACTAGACACAGACTGTGGCATGCTGGCTTGATTGTGTCCCCGCATTGCTTGCGGTGTAGGTTTATCGAGGGTACCTTTCTGCATACGGTGTGGACCTACCCAACACTGTTGAGGTTTTGTAGGGGAGTGATTACGTGTCTATCTGAGGTTCTCGGGTGGGATGTTCCATTTTCTCTGCGACTTGCCCTGCTGCATATAACGGAGGGTTTGGGTGGCATCAGGTACAAGCGTCACTTATTGTTCCTTGCTCTCAAGTTGGCAAAAAGAGACATCACCAGGGCCTGGAAGGATGAATCCCCGCCGCTGGCTGGGGTCTGGAAAAAGGACTTGGACTTTAGTATGGGTCTATAAATTCCCGTCTTTGAAGCGAGAGAATGCCCTCTGAAGCATTTTAAAATTTGGACAAGATGGGCAGATTATAGAGGGATATATCTGGAACCTCCTCCTCCCCCTTCTACTATTGAAGAACAACTGATTTGAGTGTACTGGACTGTAACTTACATCGCATACATACCAGCAATGGTTATGAGTGGCTTGAACTCTCCCTATATATGAGACTTTTCTATTTCCCAGGCACATATAGTGTGGCACTGTTATTTGTGTTTCTAAAGTGTTATTTTGCAACGTATTACTTGTATGAACGACAATATAGTATAATTGAAAATGTTGATATCATTATATGTCACCCTGTATACATATTGCTGGTGCCTTTTGAGGCATCAACTTGGTCTTGGCTATCAGCAGTAAAATTATGTTGTGAAAAATAAAAATGGTACCTCACTTGTATGGGTAGGCCTAGTGCCCCGGACAGTAAGCGGCCCAAAACACGACGTGGGCACACCACATTTTTACAGTGAAAACGGACCCCTTTTTTGCAAAGCGCTCAGCTGTAGATTTTTGGACGCTAGCTGTGCCGACACCTTGGGAAGCCAAGCAAACCTATACATTTTTAAACCTAGACACCCAAGGGAATCCAGGATGAGGTGACTTGTCTGGCTCTCACCAGGTTCTGTTACCCAGAATCCCTTGCAAACCTCAAACTTTGTAAAAAAAAAACACACATTTTCCTCACATTTCTCTGGTGGAAAGTTCAGGAATCTGCGTGGGATCCAAAAAACTCCTACTACCCAGCGTTCCCCCCGGTCTCCTGATAAAAATTGTACCTCACTCGCATTGGTGGGTCAAGTACCCACGACAAGCAAGAGCCCAAAACGTATTGAGGAGACATCAAAATGAACTATCACAAAACAACCTGATTTTGCAAGGGGGGGTCAGTGGGTTTTTGGCCCCAGGCTTGGTGGCCATCTCAGGTAACCTACCAAACCTACACATTTCTGAAAACTAGACTTCCAGGGGAGTCCTGCGAGGTATGGCTTGCGTAGGCCCACCAAAGTTTTCCTACCCAGAATCCCCTGCAAACCTCAAATGTAGCTGTAAAAATCAAATTTTTCTCAAATGTCTGTGTGGGAAAGTTCTAGAATCTGCATGGATCCACAAATTTCCTACCTCCCAGCGTTCCCCCAGGTCTCCTGATAAAAATGGTACCTCACTCGCGTGGGTGGATCAAGTACCACAACAGGCAACATCCCAAAATGTATTGAGGTGATTACCTATGACAAAACGATCTGCTTTCGTAAGGGAGGTCACATGAGTTTTTGGTCCTGGGCTTGGCGGCCATCTAGGGAAACCTACCAAACCCACACATTTCTGAAAACTAGACACCCGGGGGAGTCCAGCGAGGTCTTGCTTACGTCCCCCCCCCACATTTTCCTACCCAGAATCCTCTGTAAACCTCAAATTTAGCTGAAAAAATCACCTTCAAGCACAAGTCCGGCCGACGCCAGGCAGGACTTGGAGGGTAGTTTTCTTTCGGCTTCGCTCGCAGAACCTGCTGGGACGGCTCCGAGCTTCCCTCCCTTTCCGGAAGCTGGAGCGTCCCATGCCCATCTACATGCATTTTACGAAGCTCCCCTCTCCATCTTTGGGCAGCTTGACTCCGCCTGCACACCTTCTGGCTCCTTGGACTAGGCTGGGGGCTCAATGCGTTTCGGTGCTGGCAGCTCCAGCCTCGGCGCCACAGGGCCCCCAGGGATCCAGGCCTGGATCGGGATCGGCGCCAGTCGACCTCGCAACACCTCCCCCAGCGCTGATTCCTACGATTGCGCCTCTGCCACCTCCAACGCCGGTTGTGTCCCCGGGCAGCATTGACCCCGGCCTCCATCCTACCTTGGACATGGAGCTGAACCGGCGTCGATCGATGCCGGTACCAGCGCCAACTGGTACTTTTGTAACCCTGTTCGACCCTGGCATTCCTTTTTGCCCTGAGTGGCAGCCAGAGGAGGGTGAGGAGGACTGGGAGAGGTCTGTGGAGCCGGACTGTAGAGAGGAGTTGGGTGATGCCAGTGGTCTGGACATCTCCCCAGACCTTGGTATGCTTTCTCCCCTACTGTAGCCACGGAGGAGGGGGCCTCCTACGCTGTGGTGTTGCGTAGGGCAGCTGAGGCCTTGGGCCTTGAGCTTCCTATGGTGGCAGTCAGGACTAGCCTCCTGACTGAGGTGCTTCAGCAGGCAGCTGCCTCTTCGGAGCTTCTTCTGCCGTTCAATGAGGCCCTCACAGACATCCTTCTGGGCACTTGGTCCAAGCTCAGCACAGGGGCTCCTGCAGATTGGATGATTGCCCGACTCCGCCCCCGACCTGGGGCGACCTAAGTTCCTCTTCCAACACCCTATCAAAGCCTCAACGTCCAAAGGCGCGTTTTCTACTGCTCCCCCAGATAGAAAATCCAAGAAGCTAGACCATCTTGGGAAGAAGATGCTCTCTTCTGCCAGCTTAGGACTGTGGTCGGTAAACACCAGAAGTCTCTTGGGCCGTACACCCACTATTTGTGGGACACGGTTGCGCAAGTGCTGCCACAGTGCCCGGAGAAGGCCCGGACTGTGCTATCCCGTGCGGTTGCAGAGGGTAGAGAGGCAGCGTAGTTCACCATTCGATGTGGGCTGGATACTGCTGACTCGCTAGGTAGAACAATTTCTACGTCAGTAACCTTGAGACGCTACGCCTGGGTGAGGTCCACTGACTGTTCAGGGGATGTCGTATCAACCCTTTGGGACATGCCCTTTGATGAACGTCGCCTGTTTGGCAACAAGGCGGTCAATGCGCTCAAGCGCTTCAGGAACTCTAGGGCCACAGCCAGATCCTTGGGCCTCGCTGCGACCTCTCGCCTTGTTCAGTCTGCCTGTTGCCCTTTTCGTGGCTACGGAAGGGGTGCCCCACCGCGTTCCACCCAGGGCCACAGACCGGCGTAAGCTACTCGGCCTCTGCGGGGACGTGGGACCCAGCGTCTGGGGGCCACCAGGCATGCCAGTCCACCAGTGTGCGCTCTGCATCAGCCTCCAAGCCTTCCTAGTCCGACCTTTCGGGCCACCAGTTGCCAGTGGGTGGTAGGAGCCATCACCTCAACCACTGGCACAACATCACATCGGACAGGTGTTTTTTTTTTTGTTTAAATCTTTTTATTGAGTTTCAAAAAAGCAAACATAGGACAAGAGGACATTACAATAATTTGAGGGGGTCCCCGTTGTAAAACGTCTTCCCCACTCTCCCGCTGGGGGCAAGTCTCACCGATGTTCTATAGAGTGTGTCCTTGAATGCGAGTGAGGGCCCCGATTTGATTTGCAATGTCCCGAAACAATCTCACCAACAACCAACAGTCCCCATTCCCTCCTCCCTCCTCCCCCTTTCCCTCCCGCGTTCCCCCTCCCCGGTGTGGTAGGTAAGCTTCTGCTAAGCGTTCTGAGGCATGTAGAAAGTATGAGGTTCAGGCTGGGGACCTTGCGTCCTTCCTAAAGTCGTCTGGTAGTCGGAGCACCCTGAGGTATTTCGGGCACATGATTTCAGCAAATTCATCTGATAGGAGAGAGACCAGGGGCTGCCATGTGTCTAGGAATGTGTCTCGCGTCTGGGTGAGGGAGGCTTGTATCTTTTCCATACCCATGATGTACCAGAGTCTATGGAGCCACCCCGTGTGTGTGGGTTTCCTTTGAGTACCCCATAATGACAGGATATGTTGAATGGCAGCCCCCATAGCCAGCCCCATCTGCCTCCCTCTGAGTGATTTGAGAGGAAACGTGATGGCGTTGGGGAGACCGAGAAGCGTGTACGCTGGCAATCGGGGGATGTCTGTCTCAAAGTGTTTATCAATATCTCTTAGCACCCTTTCCCAATACTCCTGCACCTCCGTACATTCCCATAGTATATGAGTGAGTGTCCCAGTGTGGCCACATCCCCTCCAACATGTCGGGTCCTTGCGCGGATTGCTCTGATACAATCGCGACGGTGTAAGGTGCCAGTAGTATGCTATTTTCACCTCCGATTCCTTGCTGGCTACATTCCGGGCAGTGTGATGGGCCCTGAAGTATATGTCTTGCCATTCTTTGTCCGTGAAGGAGCGTCCCAATTCTCAGGGGTGGGTGGGCTGAGCATCTTTAGATATCTGTGATCGCCTGTTTATCTGTCGTTTTCGTGTGTAGCCATTTATCGTAGGTTGTAAGATGTCTGCTTACGTGAGGCAGCACTTCTTTCGCTGTGAGCCTATGTCTGATCTGAAGGTTTTGAAAGCAGTGGATCTGTGGGAGCGTATAATAATCTTGTAGGGTATGCATTTGCAGGAACCCCTCTGGATCAAAGAGGTCGCCGGCCGCTTTGCATTCCGACGCCCGCCAATGCGGAAACGACCCGGGGGCCATTCCCGGTGGGAAGGCCGGATTATCAAATAGAGGTGACATTGGGGACATCGGGACGGAAAAGTGGTGAGGCCACTCAGGACCGCCACCCTATCCCACATCTGCATCGCTGTTCTCGTGATGGGCGATTTTTTAAGATACGAAGGCCTGTCCGTCCGTTTCAGGAATGGGACCTTCCACAGTGACATCTGGCCCATAACTCGGTCCTGAAATAACCATCTCTTTTCCGATTCGGGTCTGTTCCACTCTATGAGATATCAGAGTTGTGTCGCTTGGAAATAGCGGAGTAGATCAGGGACCCCTAGGCCGCCTTCCGACGTAGCCCGCGTGTTCAGGTCTCTACGCAGTCGCGGGCGTTTGCCGGCCCACACAAATTGTTTGATGCTATCTTGCAGTTTTTTGAGCACGCCTATTGGAGGGGTTACCGGGATGGTCTGGAACAGGTATAAGACTTTCGGTAAGAGAGTCATTCTGACTGCTGCTACCCGTCCCAACCATGAGAGTGGTTGCCGGCGCCACCTTGACAGGTCACTTTGTAGGGCAGCTAATAGAGTCGTATAGTTTTGCTCGACTGTCTGGGTCGCGCTTGGAGTCAAGGAGATGCCTAGGTAGGGCAGCGACATCTGGGACATAAGACCTCCATACTGTCGTTGGCTTCGCGCCGTCGAGCGTGCATTCCGCCCCAGGGGCAAGATCAGTGATTTCTCGACGTTCATCTTGAACCCCGATACTTTCCCAAAGTCCTCCATTTCCGCGAGGAAGGCTGGTACCGATGTCGAAGGGTCTTCCAGAGCAGCAAGGATGTCGTCTGCGTAAATACTTATGGTCTGCGGTTCTCCACCAAACCTAACCCCTCCAATGGTCTGATTGTCTTGAACACTTTGCGCAAGTGGTTCGATGTATAGTGCAAATAGTAGGGGCGAAACTGGACACCCCTGTCTGGTGCCCCTCCGAATATCTAGTGGCTTTGAACGCACCCCATTGACACTGATTGTGGCTTGCGGGGCAGCGTAGCAACTAGCGACCCATGTGCGAAACCGGGTTCCCATCCCGAACCGTGCCAGGACGGCGTCGAGGTATCCCCAGTCCACCCTGTCAAACGCCTTTTCGGCATCCACCGACAGGAGAACTGCGTCAGAATTGTTGAAGTGGGCCTTGTCAATGACGTGGAGCAGGCGCTTGGTGTTGTCTGCGCACTGCCTGTTCGGGATAAATCCTGCTTGGTCCGGTTCAATGATGCCCGGCAAACAGGAGCCCAAGCGCGCTGCCAGCATGCCGGTGAATAGCTTCAGGTCGAGGTTGGGTAATGAGATGGGCCTGTAAGCCTTGCATTGAGACGGGTCTTTGCCCGGCTTGGGGATGACCACGATGTCAGCCTCCAACATGTCCTGGGGGATGGAACCCCTGCCCTGGAAGGAATTAAATAGCCTAGTCAATATTGGCGCTAGCAAGAGGCAGAAAGCTTTATAAAAGCTCGCCGAGAAGCCGTCGGGGCCCGGGGCTTTCAGCGGTTTGAGGCACGCGATCGCGGAGATGACCTTGTCCATCCTGATGGGCGCATCGAGAGAGTCCCTGGTGGCTTCGTCGAGAGGTGTGATTGCCGTCTCGTTGAGATAGGATTCAGCCGTTGATCGCCCGGTAGGCGGTTCCGCCACGTACAAAGAGGCATAGAACGCCCGGAAGGCCTCTGCAATCTGGTCGTCCTCATGAGTGATATGCCCCTCTCTGGAGTTTGAATGGAGGAGACCTTCGCGCGCAGGGTCTTAGCTTTGAGGCTGCTCGCAAGCAAGCGCCCGTTTTTATCGCCGCCTACGTAGTAAGTATGGCGCAGTCGCAAGGCTGCGTATTCTGCCCTGTCTAGGTCTAAACTTGCGAGTTGGGCCCTAACTGCTTTGAGCTGGCGCCATACTCGGGGAGCCCCGGTTCGACTATGAGCCTGTTCTAGCTCAAGTGCTTGGTTGGACAGGGATTGCAGCTTGTCCCTCCTCTCTTTGGCTTCCGCGGCGGCTACAGCGATTAATTCCCCTCTCACTACTGCCTCAAGCGCTCCCCATACAGCGGTCAGAGTGACCTCCGGGGTATCGTTCACTTGTAGATACTCAGTTATGCGGTCCCAGAGTCGTTGCATTACTCCATTATGTTGTAGGAGCGCTTCATTGAGGCGCCATCTACCTTTCCGTTGCGCGACCCTAGGAACTCGTAAGTGTGTCATGAGTGCATCGTGATCAGACAGTGCTGCTGGAAGTACCTCTACGTCATTCACCAGGGGGGTCATGTCAGTGTTACCGAAAAAATGGTCAATTCAGGCGTAAGTGGGGTGTACGTGGGAGTAAAAGGTGTAGCCCGGGGTGGTGTTTCCGCCATAGGTCTACAAATCCCCTGTCTGATAACCACTGGCTCCCCTCCGCTGAGATTGCTCCTGTGAACCCATGTCGATGGCCTGATCTGTCCATGTTGGGGTCCATTACTATATTTGTGTCTCCGCCCACCAGCACTGATTTTGTATTAGGTTTTAACACGTCTGCCAGGGCCCCTTTTAGAAATGGTTCTTGTTTGGAGTTTGGAGCGTAAAGTGAGCCTACGACCATTGCCATCCCACTGATTTGAATGTTGTAAGCCAGGAATCTCCCTTTAATTTTAGCCGCTTTATCCCCAACTTTCCCTTTGAAATGTCGGCCCACCAGTAGGGCCACCCCTGCTTTTTTCTCTAATGAGGAATAGTATTGGAACGGGAAGGCCTTAGATCGCATTCTGTGCCGTCTTTGGAAAGCAAATGAGTTTCTTGGAGTAGGCACACTTCTGCGCCGGAGTTTTTTAAATAGGACAGGACAGCTCTGCGTTTAACGGGGTTGTTAAGCCCCTTTACATTCAGGGTGAGGACCTTCAACGTGGAGTCCACCATAAGAGGGACATGAAAGGAGTGCAATGTGCGCTAGACGTTCGCCGACCCCTTGGACCTGTACACTCTGCCTCTAGTGAACCACACCGGGAGGGTCCCTGAACCCTTGTAGTTAACTTCCCCTGAACACCTTCCCCCCTCCCGCCCCCCCCAGTTCCCCACCCTCCGTCCCACCCCCGGTCTGTACCCCCCACTACCTACCCCAACTGCAACCATTCCCCCCCCAACCTCCATCCCCCCTCCTCAACCCCCATAGAACAATCCCGCAGAAAACTGCTACTCATAGTCTCGGTCATATCCAAACAATGTTCAGGTCCGTAGAGAGTCAATGTAGTGGGTACCGTGGCGGCGGCTGACTCAGCGGCCCCCCAGCCCATCCCCCCCTATGTAGCTAAGGTAAAGGAAGCACATTCCCCTATATCAATCTCTTACAGTTTGGTCGCCGTGTTGTCCACCACCTCCTGTATCGCCGCCTCTCGTTCCTGAGCAGCAGTGGTGGGGTCGGGCCTCGGGAGAGACCTGGGCGACCGCCGCCGTCTTATGGTCTGCCACCCTCCTCCGATGCGTCGCGTGGTTCCACTCTGTAGTCTACCAGGTGAGGCGTCTCTCGATCCGCTTGCTTCTGGTGTTTCAATGTCCAACAACTCACATGTGTCTTGGAGAGATCTAAGTTGATGCAGGGACCCCTTCCATTTGAAGATGAGGCGGAATGGATGGCCCCAGGAGTATGCCACTCCATTGTCTCTCAGAAAGTCTGTGGCGGTTCGAAAGGCCTTGCGTTTCTGCAGGGTTATGGCCGAGAGGTCCTGGAAAAGGGCCACAGCGTCCCCTCAAAACTGGATTGGGTGTTTCGCTCGTGCCTCCCTCAAGATGCGTTCCTTCAGCGTGAAGTCGGGGAGGAAGGCCAGTATGTCCGCAGGGGGGGCCGGTGCTCGCCGTGTCATTCCGACCCTGTGTGCCCGATCGATGCGGATGTCGAACTCACCCGACTCCCCAAGGATCTCTCGAAACAGCTCCTGCAGATAGGTGACCACGCTATTCCCCTCGGACTTTGACGGGACTCCCCGGACCCGTATGTTGTTCCTCCGAGAGCGATTCTCCAGGTCCTCGGAGTGCCCCTGTAGGTCCACCTGCTGTTCCTGGAGACGGATGATTTCTTGTTGGAGTTGCTCCACCTCCGTGCTGCGAGTCTGGTCTGCCTCCTCCACTGCTGCCACCCGCTCCCCCAGGCCATCCAGCTCCCGGCGGAGTTCCCTTTGCTCCCCTGCCAATTCCTGCTTCAGGGCCTGGAAGTCGTCCCTCAGAGTGTTGAAAAGGGAGGCTAGGAATGCTTTTGTGATGGGGGCAGACTCGTCGTCCTGGGCTTGGGGGCTAACAGGTGCCTTCGGAGGCGGTGTCCCTTGGGTCTTCTCCCCTTTTGGAGCGTTTTTGTGGAGCATGTCCGCGATGTTGCGGGAGCCTTTGCGTCCCGCGGTAGCCTTGTCGTGCCTGTCTCGGTGTGTCGGGCGCGTTTGTCCCGGGGGTCCGCGTCTGGGTCCGTAGCCCCGCTATGCACGATTCTCCGGGTGCGTCCTAGCGTTCTGGTCGGGTCTGGGCCCTCTACGTCCTCAGAATCGGAGAATGGGCGCCTCTACGTGTAGGCCAAGAGCCAGGATGCTGGGCCGTGGGTGCCCCCTGTTCAGGTCCTTTACAATGGTTTAGGTGCGATCCGCAGATAGGGTCCCAGCGGCCCTGATGTAAGGACGAGGTATCCCAGAGAAGATCTTTCGCGTGAGTTGTGATGGCCTTTGTGCGAGGCAAGCTGATGGACTTACACTCTTGTTCCTGTTGGTAGCTTGGCTCAAAGTCCCGCCAACTCAGATAGCTGTGTCCTATTGTGGTAGTTCCCCTTGTGTTGGTTGCGGTTTACGGGGGGGAGCACCCCCCGGGGTGCCCCCCCAAGGCGGCGGCAAAGACCTCACCCCAAAGCAGATCACGTTTGGGTGAGGCGCTGGTGCCCTGTGTCGATGGTCCCCCTTCTTCACCCCCGAGCGGGCAGCGCGGCTCGGTCGGGTCCCCCGCCGCCGGCAGGCGCGTCGCCGGGTGTCCTCCGCAGCAGGCCTCAAAGCCTGGGCCTTGATTTCAGAGCCAGGCCTGGCCCCGACCTAGGGCGTCCCTCGTTGGCCACCGCCCCCTGGGTTGGCACTTCTATGCTCTGGGGGCATGGGCTATATGGGGCTCCGACATTGGGCAGCAGACAGCACAGGCCCTCAAATATAACGACAGAGAGATTAAATTACGACATCTGACCAACTGTCGCAGCAGCAACATTGTCTATATTCTCTTCTGCAGTTGTGGCTTGGCCTACGTGGGAGAAACGGGTCGTGAATTTCGCGTCCGTTACAGTGAACACAAGTCTGCCATCAAGACCAAAAAATTGTTGGCACCTTTAGTCCAACATTGTTTGGATAAAAACCATTCTGAGCAGGATATTAAATAGTCGATATTAGAAAAAGTAATCTCTAAAATAGGTCAGCCCAATGAAGTTACTCGCAAGAAACGAGAAACTTTTTGGATATACCATCTTGATAGTGTGAAACATGGACTGAATGAGGAAATTTCCTGGTATGTCACAAAATAAATATATGCAGACCTTATCTTCATCCAGTATCTATGCCTTAGTATCTAGTCCTGAGCTACCATCTTCTGATCACACCTTGTAACTTTGGTGCTTTCTTTTATCTCTCTGTATTTTGTTATTCTGTACCTATAATTATTCTGCTGAACCATGCCAGTATGTATACATAGGGTTTTTACCCTTACAACACTCAATTTATGTTACATGCCCCACGGATTTAGCTGAATTTACCCTTGGAACCCTTTGACCCCTGTTATTGATTACTAATTGTTCCTGTCGACTTTGCACACTGTTGGCTCGTGCCATGCGATTTATTTTCCCTTCTTTATTTATAGCTTTGCTTCCCAGTCGCAACTGGTGTTATGTATATGCCCTTAGTCACTGATTAGCGCGTGCAACACGTTCCATTAGAGCTAAGGCTACGGCGATACGTTGCGAAATTGACTAACATATTAGTGTCCACTTTTTGTGTTTACTCTACTTCGGTATGAATACACGCCAGTTAACGTGAGTCCATCTTCTATGTTACTTGCGATTCGACATCTGTCTTCTCGCGATAAAATAACGTGTTAGTTCACACTCGAAGGGAGGAGTTATAAACTGGACCTAAGACGCAGTACACCGCCTATCGCCGATTGCCGAGGAAGAAGTAAGCAGACTCCGCGACTTTACATGTTCGGGTACGTAGCCTTTTGAGACGTTGTTTGCCCATTGCACCGGCTTAATTTCCTGCCGCGATTATCCCGTTATAATCTTACAAGATTAGAGGCTCTACGTTACCTTACATTTACCGTTCTGTTTCAGCGTTTAAACCTTGCCTTGTTCGTCTTGCTATAAACGTGTGAAACTAGAGACGTTATAGAACTTTGCATTTACCCCATTGTTCCCGTTTGTACACACCTCTCAATCTTCCTTATACCTTAGATGGATGCAGTATAAAGAACGGCGTCATTTACCCGACCACAGAAAGGAATATTTTCAATTTCCGTCCGAAGTACGGCGTTATAAATCCCGATTAAAGAAAGGAATACTTTCAATTTCCGTATCAGTAATAAGATGTAAGATCATCTTACTAGTATTCATTTGTACAACTTTATGCGCCATAGTGAAAAACATCTGACAATATGGTACTTGCCTTCCTTTCTTACCCTTTTAGACCGCAGTTGTTGAGACCGTCTTTTATCGTCCTGCATTGCACCGTTGAGGGCACCATCAGCCATTAAAAGGTATATTTTTGAGCACCATGCCATTTAGGAAGTTTGCATCCTGTTTAAATATCGTGTTGGCAAACCAAAGGAAGAAATTAAACATTAGATATGGGTATTTTTTATTTTGTAGTTTATTTGACGTTTTGGAGAACAGATAACCTTCTTTGAACAGATTGGAGTAATTGCACCCTGTCTTGGAACGTAAACTGGTAAGATTAACCATCGATAGGTAATTTATGCAATGACCATTTAGTTGTGGAAAATAGAGTAAGGGTCGTTGTATCTCTCATGCAGGTGCCTTTTAACAAGTATCCGGTCCTAAAATCTATCAACTGATAGGAACTGAGTACCAAAGAAATATAAATCTGCTTGTCTTTTACCGTAAGTAGAACCATGCCCTGGTTTAACTGATAAAACACCCAAATGTCTTATATTAGAATAAAGGGAATTTAGTTAAACAACACGGGTAATATTTGTCTTTCGTTCTTATGCAACTTGAGTCTAATATCCATATTATTACCCATCTATATCAGTGTAAATGACCCATTTATGATTCATCTATTTTGAGTAATTGGTTTGAGTGCATATATCTTTCGTGCAATCATTGGTCATGTGAGGAGCGGCCATGTAAAATCTAAACAATGTTTTTTTGTCGTGTTGGTACTTTTTGTTTGCAATTCACTATGAGAAGGGTTGGTGACAGATATATTTTCTTCTCTCTTTTATAAATATATCTTTTTAGGTCCCCTGATATCTTTGATCCACAAGAGAAAAAAGGTCCTGAGGAAGGTGGTTCACCCACCGAAACGCGCGTCGACCGATCATGTGCGGGGGTCTCGAATTTTTTCTGAGACCCTAATATTTGACAACTTGTGAACCTGTCAATCAATACTTAGTTTCTCCCTTTTTCCCCTTTTGGAAGTGTGGGTTGTTTGTGGTATGCATGTGTGTATGTCAGTGAATTGAGTTGAGTATTTCATATCAGGTGGTTTTCTTAAAAATTAATTGTGTACTATAACCTTGTATAATTTTTCAATCACTGGTGTGTTAATAATTGTGTTTGTTCTTAAAAGCAAAATATACTAGTCTGAAAAATGTATTTATGACGAATTATGTCCTTTTTTTTATATAAAAAAATGAAATGAAAAACTGCATTAAATGAAAATAAAAACTATGATAAAGTAAACACTGTTATAATTCTGTCACCTTTCTTAAATAATTCGATGTATATTGTTTAGTGATATCTATGACCATTGAAGGAACATTTTTCTAGAACGAATTCTCTTTTCCCCTCTGTTCCTTGGTCGCAACTTATTCCTTGAGGGGGTCCCATCTTTCATGCTGCCTCAGTATGGGCGCCTCATTTGCTCCCGACAGGCCCAGACCGGGGACTCAATTTTGGCGCTTAGCGCTCCCGCAAGGCTGGCGCCTCCTCGGGTCCGCAACTCTCGGCGCAGTGCAGGGCCGGGTGCGAGAGTCCCTTCAATCGGGTGTGAAGCAGGGGCTGCGGGCGGGGGGGCGCCTCCTGGTGTCAGCACTTATTGGGGCGTGTTTTGTGTTCGCGCCGTGCAGGCCCGCGTCCCGGGCCTCGATTGCTGCAGCTTGCCGCCTACCTCACGGGGCTTCTCCCGTCATCAGCGCAGTGGGCCCCGCTAGCCGCTCCACGGCTTCCGCTGTGCCTGGGCGGTAATCTCGGGGGCCTCCCGCCTCCTCCGGTCTTGGCAAAAGTCGGGCGCTGTCTGCCAGTCGCTCCCTCCGGCGAGTGTTCCCCAGCAGCAGCCCCACGGGCAGCAGAGCCCCGGGCCGGTCGCGGCTACCCCGGCTTGTCAGCTGCCACACCGGTCCGGGTGCTGGTCAAGACATGGGCTGGGGGCGCACCGGACAGTGGCGAGACAGCTCTGGGAGGCTGGGGGGATGTGTTCCGTGATGATTTACGGGCTAATGGGGTTTAGGGCCGGGGAGCCTCTGATCGGACGTCTTATCAGTCCGCCATCTTGGCCACGCCCTCGGACAGGTGGGTTTTGCAGATAATCATAATGGGCTACTCCCTCCCCTTCGAGACTAACCCTCTCTCCATGCCACCAACACTCCAACGCATGTCGGAGGATCGCTTGGCCCTTCTCCGTCAGGAAGTTATGGCTCTTTTGGCCAATGGACCTATTGAGCTGGTCCCTGTGCCAGAAGTAGGTCATAGTTGTTATTCCTACTACTTCCTGGTGCCCAAGGACAAAGGCGTCCTATCTTGGATCTCAGGGACATCAACCGCTTCCTCAAGACGGAGAAGTTAAAAATGTTGACATTGGCTCAGGTCTTGTCTGTCCTCGACCCTGGAGACTGGATAGTAGTGTTGGACTTGTAGGACGCTTATTTCTACATCCCCGTCCTGCCGGCCCACAGGCGTTACCTACTGTTCACGGTAGGACACAAGCCTTTTCAGTTTACCGTGCTCCCCTTTGGCCTTACAAGCGCCCCTCGGGTGTTCATGAAAGTGATGGTGGTGGTCACAGCTCATCTGCGCAGATCAGGGGTTCCAGTCTTCCCCTATCTCGACGACTGGCTGTTGAAGGCGTGTTCGCCCCAGGCTGTTCTCTTCCACCTCCAGACTACGGCGGACCTCATGCACTCGCTGGGGTTCACTGTCAATGTGCCGAAGTCATACTTGACTCCCTCTCAAAAGCTCCTTTTAATCGAAGCAGTTCTGGATATAGTGCAGTTTCGAGCCGATCCTCCCGAGCAGTGTGTCCGGGATATTTGGGCTATGATACTGATTTCGGTGAGAATGACCCTGAGGCTGCTGGGCCTCATGGCCTAGTTCATCCTGCTCGTGGATCATGCCAGGTGGCATATGCAGGCTCTGCAGTGGCACCTGAAGTTCCAGTGGGTGCAGCATCAGGGGAATCTTTCCGATTGTGTCCAGACCTTGAAGGGCACTGCACACCAATTGTAGTGGTGGCTAACAAAGCAGGATTGGGTCAATGGCAGATTCCTCTCCCTTCCCCAACCAGAGTTCACAGTGGTGACAGATGCGTCTCTCCTGGGATGGGGCAGCCACATGGGGGAGGCGGAGATCAAAGGCCTCTGGTCTCGGGCGGAGTTCGGGCTCCACATCAACCTTCTGGAGCTCTGGCGATTCATCTTGCACTGAAAGCATTCCTTCTTTCTGTCCGAGGAAGGGTGGTGCAGGTGTTCACGGACAACCCTACCGCCATGTGGTACTGCCACAAACAGGGCGGGGTGGGGTCGTGGGCCCTATGTGGGGAGGCTGTTTGCCTTTGGACGTAGCTGGAACATCAGGGCATGTCCCTGGTGGTTCAACACCTGGCAGGTTCTCTGAACGCCAGGGTGGACAAGCTCAGCCACCGGTGCATGATGGATCATGAATGGCGTCTGCACTCTGAGGTGGTGCAAGGTCTCTTTCAGCAGTGGGGAGAGCCTTGGTTAGATATGTTCAACACCAAAGAAAACGCGCAATGTCAGAAGTTCTGCACATTGGAATTTCCAAGGCAGCACTTGCTCGGTGACGCTTTTCATCGTAAGTGGAATTGCAGTCTTCTATACGCCTTTCCGCCTATACCACTTCTGCCCAGAGTGCTAAAGAAGATCAAGCGCGACTGGGCCCAAGTCATTCTTGTGGCTCCGGATTGGGCATGAAGAGTCTTGTATCCTGAGCTCCTGAACATGTCCATTGATACTCCGATCAG
Source organism: Lissotriton vulgaris (assembly GCF_964263255.1). Taxonomy (NCBI): domain Eukaryota; kingdom Metazoa; phylum Chordata; class Amphibia; order Caudata; family Salamandridae; genus Lissotriton; species Lissotriton vulgaris. Next base: position 1,479,315,289 of record NC_141694.1, read on the forward strand.
ACTTCCGCTTCGGGAGGATCTTCTGTCGCAGCAGCAGGGGAAGGTCCTCCACCCGAACCTGTCTAGCCTCCACCTCCTTTTGTGGAGATTGAGTGGTGGCAGTTGACAGCTTTCGACCTTCCTCCTGAAGTCTGTAATGTTATCTTGGCTGCCAGGGGTACCTCCACTAAGACGGTATACGCCTGCCCACCCATCCTCCCTATTCATCGAACTGACTTCTAGAGTAAGGGACTCCCATTCAGGGCCCTAGTTTTGTGCACCTGTGGTCAGTGTCTTGCATGGCTTTGCACTTTTGGTGTGGAATGTTGTGTAAAGAACTGACGTCCGTGCGCAGGGGCAGCGTCTAAGTAGATACCGCTACGTCATTCCGGCGATGCCAACGCGGAGTCGACAGATGCCACCTACCGACATGCATGGGTACTGCTGAAGAAAAATTCTCCAGATTCAGTCTGACACCTGAGGGTCATTCTAGGGTTAGGAATTTATAACTAATAAATGTCTCTTACAGATATATTCCCACTGAACGTAAGTAACTTGTTTGATAGGATGAAGAACAACTGTCTGCAGCTAAACACACCCAAGACTGAAGTACTGATCTTGGGCAACAACAACAACACATTGAATGGCTCCTGGTGACCATCAGACCCAGGTCACACACCCACTCCCTCCACCCATGCTAGAAACCTAAGAATCATCATTGACCGCAAGCTCACCATGAAATCACATATCAGCGCATTTCCTCCACCTGCTTCCTCACTCTGCGCATTCTATGTAAGCACCATGACACAAGCCCTCATCACCAACTGACTGGACTACGGCAATGCCCTCTACATAGGAATCGCTGCACATCTTCTACAGAGACTTTAGACCATACAGAACACCTCAACCAGACTCATACTCTGCCTTCCCCGATGAACCCACATCACACCCCACCCAAAGAAACTCCACTGGCTTCCCCGTACTGAAGAGATGCCAATTCACACAAGGCTCTACACAACTAAGGACCAGCCTACATTAACCACCACCTGAACTTCCACCAACCATCGAGAAGACTATGCTCCATCTCCCTTTCACTTGTCCATACTTCTGCATCTACTGCACAACATCTGCAGCCTCGGAAACAAAAGCCGAAGCAGAGGACGCTCCTTCTCACACATCGCAGCAAAGACTTGAAACAGCCCCCGCCCCCCGACACACCTCCGGACCATCAACTAACTTCCGAAATTCCGAATGCCCCTCAAGACCTGGCTGTTCGAATAAGCCTCTGGGGCCTGCATGCGCCTAGATACCCTATCAGGTTATTAGCTGCACTGTATAAATCCTGAATCATTGATTGACTGGAAGAACCACATACTTTACCCTTGTTAGGCAGCAAGACTAATTCTGAATCTGAAAATAAGGCTAAAAAGGATCATTTGTGTTGGGTTCTTCATGGCTTTTAGGAAAAATCTCTATCCTGCTTTAATATCGATATCAATTACAATGCTGCTGCAGTGAAACCTAAAAGTTCCTCTGCATGATATTGCATACTGCAGGCTGAAGTGAGGGGCTGTTAGCAGAATGTGAGGCGCTGAAAGGTTCTTATAAAAATAAAGTCAACAATTTACAGAAAGTAGAAAGATTTTCAAATGTCGCATTCACAATATAAGACTATAACAAGCATTTATGAACTTACTTGGTTGGCTGGCAAACATTTATATGTTTTTTTGAGCTGCTAAAAGAAATGTGTTAACATTAATGTTGTGACTTGATTGTCGCCTCTCATTTCCCTTAGCTACATCTTGCCTACTGCTGAGTGCTGGAATGCTTGGTGATGTCGTGGAATGCATGGGTGCCTGGTGATGTGCTGAGTGACAGTTGGAGTGTGGAGGCTGAGCAGCAGGGAGGCTGTTCCTGGTGGGGCTAGCTATCTACCATCTTTATTGTCTGTAACAGAACTTAATAAACCACCTTACTATAACTACTATTTGGCTACATCCGGACTCCTTTTGGCGTGCAACAATTAATATGATAAACTGATCAAGATTCCTTTTAGGTCTGGCTTGACAATGCATCTGTCACCAGACATAATTTGATCAACCTAAAAAAAGAGCTTTTAGGGGTACTACAGAGAGAGACTTTGATCCATCCACAAGTCGAGAGCCAGAATTTCATGTTTTGATTGGGAAGAATTTGAGTGCTCCCACGTAAAACAGTCCTTCACCTCTACGCTTCTGCGATTATTTTATTTATCCAGCTCTCTACTACCTGAGCTTCAACACACATGAAATTTATATGACATGGTGCAACTAGATCATTTACATTGTTTGTGTTTTCTCTGGTAGCTGGACAGATGGGAGTAGGGCATGCATGAGGAATTTATTGTAGCCACAGCACCCACACCTTCCTTCATTAATTTAGACTTCAGAGTGAAGCTTTGTGTTTGAGAGTCGTACGGGTTGCCAAGGACTACACCAATCTACATGGATTATTAGGGCTGACTTGACCATACAACTGTCGGTACACCGTATATGATCATCTAAAAATAGCTGCCAGAGTTTTACTGAGAGGTGGGCTTAGGCTCCATCCACATGGTGATGTACCTGAGTACAGGACTTGATTAGGCTGAATTTGTGTGCTTCCACTAAAAAGACAGTTTGTATTGCACTTTTTTGCTTGTGGCAAAGCTTATACTCCATTCAGCAGGAATGAGTTTGTTATGATGAAGCACATGTTAATGTCAATAGGCATTTAAGTGTGGATTGTTACAGTTATGTCCGATGCCACAGATACAGTTTGCTTATTATGGAAATGCTATGAAAAAGCCAATTGGTTTAGCTTATTAATTGTGAAAGTATTTGTCAAAGCCAGTAAACTTTTAATATTAGTTTTTTATCGCATTGTATTATAGGCTGTAGACAGGTATTTTGTTACATGTAATCTCACAGATTACAGTAATAGGCTAGGGTTTTGGCATTGACCACCCACTCTGACAAACCATCTGAGCTTTTACTGCGATGGTTCGTGTTTGGCCCTGTTGAGAAGGGTTGTATATTATTTAGCAAGTTGTATTTATCTACATATTTGTAATTTTATAACTGTGTGCTTGATCGTTGCCAGTTTATGTGCACTTGAATAGGGCAGTGTTGGGTAAGGTGTAAAGCCAATGGTAAAGGCTTCATTGGTTCATAATGAAAAGTCATGCCACATATAATAGTTTTGATCTGTATATTATGAACCTTTAAGAAAAAGCCTGTTGCCTGACCTACTTATTGGTAAAAACATGTGGTAAATTCTATAGGCTTTTAAGAATGGGCTGTTATTACAATGTGCTAGCGCCAGTAACCAGTCATTTTGTGAAAGGAATTTCACAACTACCGTAGTAGGTAAGGTTTTTTTTATCCTTTATTTAACCATTTTTCTGAGTACAAAAAAGCAGAAAAAGGAGGGTAGATAACGTGAAGAACTCACAAAGTTATTACATATACAATTTCAAAATCCTATAATAACAACACTAAAAACATATAATAACAATACTAATTGAGAAAGGATTAATCTGGTCTATTAAAAGTAGTCCTTTTGATATCATGTTGACTACACAGGGAACACATTTTTATTATCGTACCTCTCACTAGCCGAGGGTTTTGACTCTTAGCTTCAATAAAATCACTCAGATAGACCAGATTAATCCTTTCTCAATTAGTATTGTCATTTTATGTTTTTATTGTTGTTATTATAGGCTTTTGATATTGTATATGTAATACCTTTGTGAGTCCTTCACTTCACTCTAATTGTTTTAAGTAAATAGTGTTACTTTTGCATACATTTTAATCTTTAAGGGACATGTTAGAGGTTGTCGTCAGCAACACATGATTGTTTAAATAATGTAAATTGTTCTCTACTGTTTAGAAAACTGTCCTGAAGTAGGTGAACATCCTTTTGAATCAACGAAACGCAGCGTCGAACTTGTTTTCTTAAATTTGATTGTGAAATGTTTCTGATGTATGAACTGTTTTTAACTCTGTGAATGTATTGTTTTTTAAAAATGCTAATGTAATAAATAGATATAATTTATATTTTTTTACTATTCTGTGTTGCTGACACAGTTTACCTCTTGTTATTTGCTACTTACCACATTGTGCATATTGTGTACGCACTTGTACCTCTAGTTTGGGATGTTTTAGTATTGCGATTTACACTCACTCTGTCCCTATTTGTAATAGTAGGGTACCTCCCTCCTTTGTTGATAAGATCTGTACCCTGGGTGGCATGACCTGTAGATATGGCAGGTGCTGATGCCCCTGGAGTAGATTCCAGGTATCCGAGGCCAAGGCGAGGAGGTATGAACGAAAAGGTTGCCAAATATCCTTCGGTCGGGCCGTGGGTGGTTGCAACAAGGCATAAATCTCTCTAGTTAGGTCTCAATAGGAAATGCTACGAACCCAGACCTTGACCGTGGGGGGCACTGCGCTGCCCCAGCGAAGGGCAATCTTAAGTTTAGCCAAGAGGCGAGAGATGGCTGCAAAACGCTGGTGTGTTACAGAACAATGCCATGTATGGTGAAGGGAACAGGGTCAGTGAGAGCATTTGAGATAAAGTTTCAAAAACCTCTGTCCAGTATGTCGCAATATCTGGGTAGGGCCAGATCAGGTGAGTGAAGTCGACATTGGGGGATCTACACTTAACGCAAATTGATGGCCTAGAGGGGTCAATCCTGGCCTGGGGAGATGTATGATCTATTCAGAAATCGAAAATGTAGCACTTTGTGGCAATGATTTGCGGATACAAGTTTGGTCTGGGTGCAGCAGACCGCCCAGTTCTTGTCGGTAATGGGATGGCCTAAGTCTTCCTCCCAGTGCTGTTGCACCCTCCTCTCCCCCCTCTTTAGTGTGTTTTAAGGCCATGCATGCATGATGGAGTTTGAAAATTAAGTGTGATCCTTACGGGTACCTGGTTAGGAGGCTGAGAGGTGGGAAGTCGTTCAGGGCAAGGGGATAGAAAGAAATGCGTGATTGTAATGTGTTGTGTAATCAGTTAAAGATTAATCTATCCATGAATAAATCGACCATTTGGGCCGTATCCTGCACATGCCCACCAGGAAAAAGATCACCAAAGGTGAGAGACTATGTCTGGCAAAGGTGTGTTTCACAAGCCCTTCATCCATTAGTGGTAGCCACGGATTGGATGTAATGGGGAGATCAGACAAGTACAGAGCGGTGAAGCACAGCACCTCACAGAGTTTCCGCCATGACAAACAAATAGTGGATATTGTTCGGATCTCTTTGGGATCCAATTGAAGGCTTCTTGGCAATAGGGTATTCAGAGACAAAGGGGCCTCCCGTTCTGCCCTGGCATAGGAGAGTCAAGCATCTGGGTGGAACCAATGGTATGCAAATTGGGCCTGGGTGATCAGGTATATACGGAAAACATGTACGCAAACCCATCACGTTCGTACAGGAGGGTCAGGGTACGCCAAGCTATCCTAGGCCTGCACCCCGCCCACACCCGCTTCAACAGGAGGCCGTGCAGCGTTTGAGAGAAATAGTTTGTCAGAGGAATAGGAATGTTTGTGAATAAGTATAAGAAGTGAGGGAGTACTGTCATTTTGACGATAGCGATGCGGCCTGAAATGGAAAGTGGTAGTTGTAGCCATCTGCATACTTGTGCGCGTCTGTTCATAGCAGGTCCGTAGTTCAAATGGGAAACGGGTAACCTGTTCCTTTTTCCTATGGAGGACAATACCTAGGTACTAAAGCGGAATCAGCGGGTCATTTGAAGCGGTATTCGCATTTGAGGGGAACTGTGACGTTGGATAGGGGGAACAGCTCAGACATCGCCCAGTTGGTCCAGACGCCTGACAGGGCCCCGAAACGAATGATCTCCTGAACTATAGGGGCTAGGTTCTCTGACGGGTAGAGAATAAACAATAGTATATCGGCGCCATACATGGAAATGAGGAGTGGGCCTGGTTGAAACTGGATACCCGATGCATATGGCGTTTCTGGAGATGGAGTGTCAAGGTGTCCATGGCTACAATAAATAACAATGGCAAAATTGGACAAACTTGCCTGGTGCCTCCAGATATTACAAATGGTTTTGAAAAACCCCTAAGACGAACCCTAGCTGTAGGACTGGAATATGGGAGCAATAAATCTGCTCGGGATTCCCAACTTATGCAATGTTGCAGGGAGGAAAGGCCATTCCAGGGAGTTGAATGCCTTTTTCACATCTAAAAGGGCTATCACTGCCAGGATATCCGGGTCACCCTATTCCGAACGGAAAAGACAGTTCGTAGATTAAGCGAGGTGGATCTATGAGGTATGAAGCCTGATTACACCGGGGACAAAACGTGTTCGAGCAACAGTGATGGTCTTTTAGTCATAGCTTTGGCGAGGATTTTGGTATCAAAATTTAACAGCGAGAGTGGCCTATAGGATGTGCAACACATTGGGTCTTTACCTGGTCTAAGCATCAAGGAGATAGCTGCTTCATGCATCGGGGAGGGATAACTCCTGTAGAAAATATTTGTTCCAGTAATATTCCAAAAGTATTTATTTCGTTTGCAGCACAGCAACATAGAGCAGTCTGGTCATCATCAAGGCTCAGTGCAACTGACCTTTCATCTCCCAGCTGTCCTATCATAAGATTCTACATGGAATTCTACATGGAATCAGAATTCAGGACAAAGAATAACAAGGCATGCATTACAACATGAAAGAGATAGAATGTAACAGTCTTTACCTGGTTTAAGCATCAAGGAGATAGCCACTTCACGCATCGGGAAGGGAGAACTCCCATCTCAATGGCTTCTGCATAAACTTCAAGTAGATGTGGGATCAAGATGTTTTTGTATGCCTTGTAAAAGGATCTAGTGAGGCTTTAGTGTCTTCTGATGAGTCGATCACCAGGGCTATCTCCTCTGCTGAGAACGACTCCTTTTAAAACTTTTACTGACCATTTGTGAGCCATACCAGAGCGATCTTTTCAAGGTAGGACTGGTATTCCTTAGACTCAGGCGACTGGTGGGAGGTGTGCAAAGACTGATAATATTTTCTGTATAATACATTAGTTTCACATGACATGGGTACCATTGCCCAGGATGAGCCCTGTAATGTGCCCCATGCCTCAGGGAGGGCGCAGGAGGTGAGCCAGTGTCCTCCCACAGTGCTCACCCTCACCATATCGATACGCTGCTGAGTTTTTACCAAGGAAGGAAACTTCCCTTTCGGCTAAGCCAGTGAATTCCTCCAGTAGGACTGAATGCTTGTGAAGGTCGTAGGAAAGGGGTGCAAAACACCCTCATTGCCGTAGTAGTGAGCGCAGCCTCCACCCGGGCCAGGCTACAACGAATATCGCAAAGTACGCCAAAATGTTTTGAAATGCAAATCCCGCAAAATAACTAATTTTTTGGAATCCCCGGTTTTGCAGCTGTCGGAACATTCAACTGCTGTCCCTATCCTGGAACCTTTTAATTGGTACTGTGAACTGTTTTGGATTGTGTCGAACCCCCTCCCCAGTCGTTATATCAGGATGGCGGATGTGATAATGCCTGGCTTCGGAGACGGGGAGGGACATCGTCGGTACTAGCTGCTTACTTTGGGATCTACTGTTCTTTTTCCATCTACTGAACTATGTTCCGACCACCTCTGTGTATCTTTTGACATTTTGATGATGGGGCTTTATTCGTCTGAGGGACTCGGCGACTTTGATCGACGGGGCCAAGGCTGAGACTGTTGTTTGGGTTGTTCATTGTGGCTTTATTGGTAACGGGACTGCTTCATTAGCTTAACGGAGTCCGGGCAGGGTTGGTGGTTCCCCCCGGGATGTTTTCTCAGTTTGGACTACTCGGATGTGACAGTTTCGGGGGGACCCCTTTGTTAGGGCGGGGGGGGAGAGACCGGGAGCACGTAGAAGATAGCCCTCCTCCATTTCCCCTCTTGGGTGGGGTTTAATTTCTTTCTGTCTTTCTCTGGGTCTTTCTATATTTCGGGTCTCAGTTCTTGGGCGACAGGCACGCTGCTAGGGGGGTAGGCCGTAGTCATCTGCAGGGGTGCAGGGTGGGGGGTTGGGGGATGGGTGTTTTGTTTTTCGTTTTATTTTTATGGCCTTTTTTCTTCTTATCTTTCTTTGCCCTTTTCTCTCTTCCTTTCCGGGTCAGTGTAATGGGTTCATTTTTATGGCCATCTCTGCTGTTTCATATGTGCCTCAATTCTCGCGATGCTTCAGTGCTACTGGGCGGACATTCAGCTGACGCGAACTGTATTTGTACGCTCGCTTATCCTGCATAGTATGTTTTAACGCCGCTGACTTACACGAAGATGATTTAACTGTGGACATATGCTATTTCGCCCCCCCCTTTTTTCGTAACTTGAGATATTGTATAGCACCTGATCCTTCTATCTTATTTTATAAAATGGAACCTTTTTATCCTGTTACCAACTTAATATGCTTTACAACCAGTACGTATGGTGGACGTGGCGAATCTGCTCCCCGGGATGCTGAGTCTGGGTTCTGATTGTTTTCTTGTGTTGCAACTGCTTAGCGGCCGGCCCTGGGGGTTGTAGGCCCGTGTTTGTACTTGGTTGAAATGTCAAATAAAGCTTTTCCAAAAATAAATAAATAAATAAATGAATCCATTCTGATAGAAAAGGCGGTCATCAGTATTGGGGGCATATAGGTTAAGGAATAGAGTTTTCGCCCCAGGATTGTCCCCACCACTAAGAGGTACCATCCCAGATCATCTGCAACAGTGGTGTGATGCTGAAAAGGGAATGTTTTGTGAATGAGTATGCAGACCCCTCTTGAATAGGAGCGGTAACTAGTGAAAAATTGGTATGGCCCTTCAGGATGTAGCCAAAATGTAGGAGGATTGTGACAGTAGATGAGCCTCCTGTAGGAACGCGAGTTTGACATCATGCTGTGTAAGATATGATAATACCATCTTGCCCTTCGAGGGTCCTTCAACCCATGGACATTCCAGCATGGGAGGAGTGTAAGATCAACAGTTTTTGGATTCTCCCATCTATGTATTGTGGAGTTATGACTGTTGTGTAGGGTGTGATATGAAATGTGTTATGTAGTTCTGTCTTGTCAGAAAAAAGGGAAGAAGAGGAGGGTGAGAAAAGCTGGCGGAACAAAAACAACACTGAACATACCCAAAGTATCCCACTCCCCACCCACACCAGGCAAAGAGAACCCAGTGAATCCTGATAGAACCCCATTGTATACAAAATAAACCCAAGTGGATAGAATTCAGAATCATCCGCTGGAAGCGGGAAACACATCGGAACATGGTGCCCATTTATTAACAACAGTGTATTAACCATTTGATGAAAGCGGCAGTTCGACAACCTGCAAGGAACGGTTAAACCTAATCTAATGAAAGGTATGTATACAGCACCGTGTGGTGCTACAGTAGCAAAATGTCACCCCCTACATAGGGAAAGATGGACAGTTCAACTGCGGTCAAAGAGGTCAGTGCTGGCTGAGATATTGGCATTGGGGGGAGAATGGTCCGGAGTGATGCAGGTTTGGGTTGGGCTGGTGTGTCCCAGTTGCTTGCAGAAGGTGATGCTTTCGGCCAGGGACTCAAAAAAGCACGTTTTTCTTCTATCGCAACCTGCAATTTGGCAGAATATAACATACTGTATTTCAGTGCATGCTTCCGTAGCTGTGCCTTTTCTTCAGTGAATTTTCACCTCCCTCCTGCACTGCCAAGGTGAAGTCTGGGTATTTTAAAAGAGCGGCCCCCTGACACTACAAGGTGGACTTTTCTCAGGCCATACGAAGTACAATATCCTGGTCCCTGTAATTGAAATGTTGGGTCACAATGGGATGAGGGGGTGCCCCAGGCTGTGGACATGGGCATAAGGACCTATGAGCCCTCTCCACTATAAAGGCAGAGGAAAAGTGCTCAGCACCAAAGAGTTCAATCAACAGTATCTCCACAAAGTACCCAAGGGGACCCATATTGGTCGTCTACGCCAGGCTTACGATGCGGATGTTGTTACGACTGAAATGGGCTTCAAGATCTTCATCTTTAATGGCTACAGACGCATTCTGTTTTTTCCTGTCAGCAGCGCACCATTAGCCCGTCAAACGGTTGCAGACAAAGGGGGGCCTGTCATCGGAGGATCTGCAGGTGCCTTAAACACAGCAGGAGGCAATCCAGAGGTGGCCTAGCAGGACACCGCAATCCTGGCCTCTGGCGCATCCCCTGCCCCTTTCACAGCAAGGTCTCCAAGGCGGGCCGGGCCGCACTCTCACTGAAGTGCCAGTGGGCGGTAGTAGATGGTCCCGCAGAGCCGGGAATGAGTCCATGGATCTCTGGAGCCATGGGGGCAAACATTTTCCCCCAGAGCAACGTGGAAGAAGCGAGGAAGGAAGCAGTGGCTGCCAGGATGCGGGCAGTCAGTCCCACAGTTTCAAGCCTTGAAACCATTATGGTCGACGGCTCGGCCAAGCCCCCTAGGCAAGGCTTTTGATGTTGGCGATCCCACCGAAAAAACTGAGAGGATAGAAGGTGCGCACTACAATAATCCTTTTTAGTCTCTTAAGAGAGTATTTTTCTTTGCCAACTGTTTTTTTGTACTGAGTTTCACTTTTATGACTGTATGTACGTTTTACTAAATCAATTATCTTGGATTGTTTAGCATTAGACCATGCTTTTAAAATCCTCTGGCTTTCTTACATTAATGAAATTTTGAAATCATTATTTCATTTGCCAGTAATGCATGATCTATACAGTATGCTAGCTCTCGACAAAAGTGAGATTAAGGCTTCTTTTCTAAGTACTAGATATGAAAATAGAGCATTCGTTGAGTCAAAGTATCTTACGGACCTTTGTTACATGTCGCATATTTCTCTGGAGGGTTACCAACCATACTTATCTTTTGACACTAATATCCAGCACCACTTTATTCTATTTAGGCTGTGGTTGGGCTTAGCACATTTTCTTTTGTTACCTTCCCCAATATGAAGCAACGGCATTCGGAAATGACCCATGCCCATGCGATGCCATCTCAAAGCAAAGCACTCAGCACTTTCTTGTTTTCTGTAGCTTTTATGTTGGTCTAAAGAGATATTATCTGAAACCAATTCTCCTTGCACAGAATATTAGGGACTATAACGCTGCCTTACAATACTTCTGTGCATTGGAGGCTCCCTCTATTTGCCTTAGCATTATTCTCTATATATGGGGCGCGATTCGGTATGGAAAAGTATTTAATTTTAATTTTTAGTAGGAGGTTTGAGCTTGGGATTTTTTTTTATAATCAATTTTATGGATTTTAAGATCAAAAACATTAACATCATAAGACATTTGGTTGATGTTCCAGGCAATTACCGCAGGTGTCATTTGTGAGTACATATAGATTAATGGATGGCAGCACCACCGTGATGCGTTAGCATTGCAATTGCATATATAAGGGAGGTTTAGTTCAATTAGTCCAATTGATTTAGCCATTTGCCTCAGACTCTGTTGTACTTGGTTGGGCATTCCTGGGCCTCGAATAAAAGTCCTTCCAGTGCGGCACACCAGTCCACTCCCCTGCGCCATTTTGCTAAGTTTGGGGGTTTAGCTTGCGCCCAGGTAGCTGCAATGTCATGTTTGGCCACCTCAATTGTTGTCCCGAGAAATATTCTGCCTGATCCGGAACCGTCCAGGCCGTCCATCACCCCTAGGATAAGACGCAGGGGGTCGTGAGGAACTGGCCAAACCAGGACCTGTGTAAGCTTGGACTCTATTGTTGTCCAATGTGGGGCAAGGCTAGAACATGCCCAAATCATGTGGTAAAAGTCAGCTGGTTCTTGGCTGCAGCGCATGCAGTTTGGGGAGGGACGCAATCCTGCGATGGTGTAGGCGCGCTGGGGTGAGATAGGACGCCTGCAGATAGTATAATTGAATAAGGCGGATCTGGCCATAAGGGCGTCATGCCAATCTTCCTCCTCCAGTGGACCCACCCAGCACCTGCAGGTCCTGGAATGTCCTAATGTGATCGCCAACCCAAACGTTGCCCAGCAGTGAGATACCTATGTGGTCACATTGTTTGAACCCCAATAGTGTTGCCACCTCATTCAACCATGCACCGTGCCAGAGAGGTGTGTGTTGGCTCAGGTGTTTGTCCCAACGCGTGTGTCTCAAAGCCGTGCGTCAAGCCATCAGGACTGCTCTGGTTATCGGTGGTATCGCTTTGGGTATGGGGCTCCTGTATAAGCATGCTTGTATTTGGGGAAACTCCATGTCCCTGAGCTCCGTTTTGTAGGCTGGGTCAGACCAGCCCCTGGTGAACCAATCGGGAATTACAAGATGCCGGGTCGTCAGGTAGTATAGGTGGAGATCAGTCATACCCATGCCTCCGTCGAAGGGTGGGATCCTGCTTTGGTTGAGAGCGATACGGGGTCTCGCTCCTCCCCATAGAAACCTTGTGGTCAACCCATCTATCTCACTAAACCAGCTTAACAGGAAGTGAAAAGTGGTGTTCTGAATGATGTATAAGAAGCATGGGAGGATCATCATTTTGAACAGCGCTAATCTCCCGAGTGGGTTAAGTGGCAAGGTTTGCCAGCGCTTGAGATCGGTTTTGGCTTTCTGGACCAACGGGGTAAAGTTCAATGCCCATTCCAACTCTGGAAGCATAGCGACCCATATCTCTAAATATTTGAATGACTGTCTCCTGATGTGGATGGTGGACTGCCAGTCGAAGCACTCCCTAGAGAGGTGAAGGGGCACTAGAGTTGATTTTGCCGGGTTGAGTCAAAGGCCTGAGACGTTCTCAAAGGTCTGGAGATCCTCAAGGCATCTCGGGCCAGAGCTGGCCGGGTCCGACAGGTAGAGCAGGACATCGTCCGCATACAAGGTGATATTGTCGGTGTGGTGGTTTCCCCATGCCAAGGGCTCCATTGCCAGCGCGAATAGGAGGGGCGAAACAGGACACCCCTGCCTCTCTGAATTGGGAATGCCTTGGAGAGGGCTCCGTTGGTCAGTACCCTAGCTCTGGGGTTGGAGTAGAGGACCTGGACACGACGTTGGAATTGTTGTCCAAGACCCATCATCTGCAGGACGGCCTCTAAGTAATGCCAGTCCACCGTGTCAAAGGCTTTATCAAGTCGACAAGGAGGAGCGCGAGATAGGGTGTAAGGATCTGGCGGTTGGCCAGGGCCATATGGAGGCGTCTCATGCAGTGTCTGGTACTTCTTGCTGGCATGAAGCCACATTGATCCGAATGGACCATCTTATGAAAACAGGGACGAAGTCGCTGGGCTAGTAATGTGGCATATATTTTTATCTCCGTGTTAATAAGTGAAATTGGGTGGTAGTCCGTGCAAACAGGAGAGGACGGTTGGGTCTTGGGAATCACGACAATAGTCGCCACGTCAGTCTCGGGAGGGAAGGATCCGACCTAAGCAACTTGTTGGTAGAGGTGTATGAGATGGGGAACCAGTAAGTCTCGGTAGGCCGCATAGTATTCTTGTGGGAAGCTGTTGGGCCGGGTGTTTTCCTGGCCTTCAGCAGGGAGATCGCGCTGTGTATCTCCTCTGGGGTAATGGGGAGGTGAGGGAGCTGGATCCCTGCCTGTCAGAGTATGTCTGGGAGGGTAGCCTCCGGTGTGTGGGCAGAGTACAACTGGGCATAATAGTCAGCAAACGCCTGTGCGATTGCAGGTGAGGTGTGCTGGGTGTTGCCCGAGGGATCTTGGACTTCAGGGACTATCCTATTGGCTAGAGGGTAGGAAACTAATCTGTGTAGCAGTCTCCCATTTTTATCGCCCCAACCGTACACTCGAGCCACGGAAGAGCGCCACAGCATCTTGGCCGACTCCAAGGAGATCTATTTGATCTCTTCTCAAATGACCACGAATTGCCTGTCATGGTGAGCATCAGGGGTTCCCCTTAGGGTTGTTTCCAGCCATGTTGCCTGTGCCTCAAGATTGGTCAGGAGGTCGTTCTGTGCCAAGAGTTTCGTGTGTACCCGACCTCTGGCTATTCCACGAATGGTAGCTTTACTTGCCTCCCAGAGGGTACTCGGGAAGGGGACTGATCCCTGATTATCAAGAAAATAGTGGCGTAATTCCACCTCTATCGCCTTCTTGACTTCTTTGTCCTGTAGGAACCACGTATTTAGCATCCACATCGCCCGGGTTGTGGCTGGGATAGGGCTGAGTGGTCCGAGATTCCCGGGGAAGGATTGATACCCTGTGGCAGTCGGGGGCAGGCAGGAGGATCAAGTCAATGTGTGAGTGCGTGTGGTGGGCTGCTAAGGTATGAGTATAATGAGCGCCTTGAGGATTCCAGATCCTCCAGACATCGCACACGCCGAGGGCGGCCACCCAGTCTGTCAATTTCTTTGCATGGGCTAGCCTTGTTGGGAAAGGTAGGCCGGTTGCATCAAGTGTTGGTTGCAGAACTGCATTAAAGTCTCCCCCAATCATTGTCTGCCCCATGGGTAGGGAGGAGAGTGTGTCTGTGAGGTGCTGCAGGGGGGAGGTGAGTGTGGCGGGTGGGACATATATGGACGCTAGGTTAAGGGTGTTCACATCTAGCTTCCCGGACACGGTCACAAACCTACCCTGGGGAACCGTTGCGATGTGGTCGGGAGTGAAGAGAGTCCTCGCCGCGTTAGGATTGCAACACCTCGCAAACCGCGCCCGAAACAAGAATGCCTTGCCCTATCAAAAGTGTACTGTGCGAGGAAGAAAGAGGCATTGGGTCCCTAGGAGGTGGGTCTTCTGGATCAGGAGTATGTTGGGCACCTGACGTTGGGCATATTTGAGGACCGCTGTTCTCTTGATGCGATCCAGTAGACCGTTCACATTGTATTGTATTGTATTGCATTATAGACTTATGTAGCCCGAACTGTCACCCTACGGGTATCCTGACTCTGCGACTTAGCAGATGGCATTAGCAAGCAAAGATCCTCTTTACAAGTAGAACGCTAATTTTGCTTATTCCTAGGGAAAAGCCAGGTTTTTAAGCTTTTTCTAAAAAAAAAAAAGGGAATTAGATTGTCTGATACTCTGGGGCAATCATTCCAGAGGCGTGACGCTGCTACCCCAAATGCTCTGCCTCCCATCCTGGACTTCTTAAATCTGGTGGTCGTTACCAGATTTACACTTGAAGAACAAAGGTTTCTCCCAGGATTATACCAGGTAAGTTTCTCCTGCAAAGGCACTGGACCCAGACCATGTGCTGCTCTGAATACAATGCAGAGAGACTTAAAATGAATTCTCTCCTTGATGGGTAACCAATGAAGATCCTTTAGAGCCAACGCCGTTGAGGATCTGCGCTGCCTATTTAACACCAGTTTTGCTGCTATAGACTGGACTCTCTCTCTCGAAATCCCACCCCACTCTGCCCGATCGCCCCACTGCTCTTACCTGCACGGGCCGCGGCTGAACATATGGTAAAACCAATAGACTTCTTACAGTGGTTTGTTATCACATTATTTTACAGGCCATAGAAAAGTATTTAGTTACAAGTAATCTCATATATTACCATAGTAGGCAAGGATTTTGGCGTTGGTCTTCCGCTCTGACACACTCTGTACATAGAATTTCATTGTGATGATTCTTGTTACGCCCTGTTTTTTTTTTTTTGTTTTTTTTTTGCTACTCGTAAGCTTTAATGAATAGCTTTTTTGACATTGTAAAGTAATGGTAAATTAATAAATTAAGAACAACAAACGTTACCTTTTCTGACATCCGTTGGCAAACACAATGCGTTATTCACCTGTGATCAAGAAATGTAATTAGCATGAACACATTTTTTCATAACCTTTTTTTCTCTTATCACATCAACATATATACTTTAGAAAACCACACCAATAGTCAAAAATGTTGTAAATTTGGAAAACCCACCACTTACACATAGACAAACATTGTGAAAACAAATAGTGAATTTGACAGTTTGTAACACGTTTGCCAAATATTTAATAGTTTGTGGCAAATTAAAATGCTCCAGTTCACACTTTTTTTACATACAGAGTGTCCTATTTATTTCAATTGTCCATACTCCTGCATTGAAGCTGCACAAGATGTTTTTTTTTTTAAACATATTTTATTGGCATTTTATAGTTTTACCATGACAGTACGTAATATAAGACATACATTCAAGTGATATACTTCATCTGTTATAGTCAATCATACCGTTAATGATATGTGAAGCTGATTAGCAGGCCTCGTGTCAACTGTGGTATTTGAAGCAGTGTGAATGCCGTATAGAAAAGGGGTGTGAGTACTGGGGATAGGTGCATGGAATTACTAAGTATAGGTATCGGATGCAGGTCTGGGTGTTGTGAGTCTCACCAATCCGCACGGCGGTGTACTGTTGCTCGTGGGGATGGGTACTGTTGAACCGATATCGGAGCCAGATCGCCTAGCGTGATAAGGTGCAGGGTGAAGTTGGCAGCATGTGGTGGTTGCGGGTCTGTTGGCCTGGGCGTGCCGGTATCCGGCTCTTTGCTGTGTGATGATTGCTTGAAGCGGTGTAGCAGTAGGGCCCACTCCATGGAGATGGGGTGTTTACGTATCAAAAATACAACAGAGTATTGGGGGGTCCTAGGGGAGTTAGTTTATAGACAATGTGAGTACCTTGTCCCCCAACTACTATTACAAAAAACAAGAGAGGTACTAAGAGTCTGTGATATGAAGAAATGACAGGACCAGGTTGTGTCCAGTATAAGTGTTCAGATCAAACCATTGATCTTGAGCACATGACACTATTATGTCATAGAGGTGAGGATAGGAAGATACAGGGTTTAGAAAGTAAGAACATAGTACCCATCCGCCCACTCATCAGTGGAATTTCGTCATCTGGGTTGGTGAAAAGAAAGGTGTCCTATGGGCTTCTCCTCAGGGAGAGTCTGAGGTAGCCAAATGTTGGACCCTTAAGAACCACATCCAACCAACAGAGGATAGTGAGTGAGTGGAAGGGGCAAATAAATTTGCAGTGCTCAGAAAAGAAAAAGGAAACTAATCCTAGTGGTTAAAAATACCTACTTTGATGACAAAAGAAGACTTTTATTCGGTGTGACCATCAAAGTGGTATCGTTAAAAACAGTAAGCTGATAGCATGTAAGGAATTACTATCTATCACGTGTGTTAATCGGTCGACATGTTTCAGCCTATACCGGCTTTCTTCAGGACCTATGATAAGCTACTGCAACATATACTTATCGTGAGTTGGACATGAACAATCTCCAACAATTGAAGGTGTATCTCCTCCTGTGCATAGAAATGTGGGAAACAAAAAAAGACACAGTGTTAAATGTATACAAACTGTGTAGTGTTTACCTCAACCTCTTGAAATGCAAAGAACACATAGTCTTCACTCACCCCAATTGTAGGGAGAAAAAACCTCACCTCGCCTGGCAACAGCTCAGGCTGGAAGGAGGCCACGCACTAAAAAGATAAGTGCGAGAAAAGGAATTAGTAATGCAGTAAAATAAATAAGTCCTGCATTTTGTTGTAGACTTTTGCAAACAGTGACACCAAAAGGCATAAGGAGGCGCCTGGATTGAGAAACTGATGTGAAATTCATCTCTAAAAATTATATCAAACCCCTTGATATTTAAAGGTTGTACTATCAGTAGAATTATTCAAGGGTGGCCAGAACCGCCATATTATGTTGTTAGCGTTAAGTTAAATCAAAGGGAGATGGAATCTTCCTATTCAGAGCCCTCTCAGAAAGAAGCGCAGCATAGAGCGCTAAAGAACTCACCTCTCCGTCGTTACCTCGGGTAGAATCCTGAGCCGAGGGGGAGGTGACTGGCTCACTGAGAGAGGCTGTTAATAACAGCCGGTGGCGGACCTGAGAGAGAACTCTCAGTGTATGCGTTGTGATAGGTTGTGAGAAATCGACCAATGGTGGCGATGCAAGTTGAGCCTGCAAAGGCGCAGACCTTTTGGCGCGTTCTCATTGGTTGAGACTTAAACCAATGATAGCGGATGTAGGCTATTTTGCGGAGCTGTGTAAAAATGCATACCGCTAGTCTTTTATCAGTCATTTATGGTGATCATAAGTCTGTTTAGGCGAACGACCTCATCTGAGGACTGCATGTGGAGCATTCATCATGGAAAACGTGTATCGCCCATAGACTCTGATAATATCAGGGAAATGTCTAAATGGGCTTTGGCACAAGGTGCGTGATTGGTGAGCTTGCAACCAATCACGCACAGTTTAGTAAAAAAAGGGGGGTTTGTTTTGTTTACTTCACGTAATGCCAGTGTAATATGTTACAGACCAAGTCCACTTTCAATGAGAGCTCCGCGATTGCAGAGAAGTGGTAGAAAGCAAGGTGATATTGATCTGCACTCCGAGGTTACAACAGATTGTATGTAACAAAAGAAAGTATCATGTCTAAACGGTCGTATCCGGGTGCGAACAAATGAATAGACAGATCGGCCGGCAAATTGCAATCACGTCGTGTATACCAAAGGGAAGGCAGTATGCCGGAGGCTTGTCCAATATTATGTGCATTCCCTAAGTTGCGGCTGCGTGTGACAGTAAAGTTGGGCAAGATTGAATTAACGTGGTGTCAATACCGAATGGGAAGTCAGTTCTATGGACCAAAGAGAGCGGGTCTAGACGCTGACAACCTCCCATGTGGGACCAATGAGATGGAGGTGGTGTGCACCCGTGTTTGAGATGTTAGCCCCAGGTGCCCAAAAGCCAAGGTGAACTGTAAATCTGATGATGTTTAAGATGGATGCTCATAGTTGCATCCAGGGTATATCATCGTTGAGCCCTTGTGTGTCGCTTCGCAGTTTGTAGACCCACCTTTGCTCTTTTCTTAGAAGGAACAATGAAATGTCTGTGATGTGACTGGGTATGTGTGGTTGTTCCAGGATTAGCCACCTCAGTTCATCAGGATGATGTCTTTTCTCCAGAAAATGTGAGGTAAGGCGGGTAGCCTGTTTTGTGCGTCTGATTGTACTTTTGTGCTCTTGGATGCGCAGTTTGATTTTTCTTGCTGTCATCCCTTGAGAGAAGGCTGTGGTAAAAACCCTATTAGTCCCAATGGTGCTATACAGACTGGAGGAATGTTACTAGACATCCAAGGAGACTGATCGATCATTTCCGTGCTCCCGCGAGTCGGCCGTGGTCAGAGGGAAGGTTCTCAATTTCATCTTGAAACGCCGATTTGACAAATAACTTTGGAGAACAGGTTCTAAGTGGCACATCATTTTGAGGGTGCACTTCCTGTTGGGACGATTAGGGGTCTTAGGTGGCACATTATTTTGAAGGTGCACGCCCTACTCACACAAGCTTCTCGACCATTGGGACTAATAGGGTTTTTACCACAGCCTTCTCTCCATTTACCCTGACCAGGGATCTTGTCTCCTTCGAAGAAGTGAATAGATAAACTTCACTATATACATTTAAATATTAACACGGACAGTACAACTTACAGCAGATATCGCAACATCTATTCGCCACGACACTACCGGATGATTTGCCCACAAGGATCTATCACGCCCTGAAGAAGTCCCGTGTGGGACGAAACGCGTTGGCTGTTTTTGCATACAAATGGAACAATAAAGTGGATTTTTCTAAAAAAAATTGGACATTATTCACATTGTCTTTGTAATAAGTTTGGTATATAGATTTCACAATTTCGATATGTAGTGCACCTGTGCTTATGAATGAAACGCTCTGTGGAGTATATTAAAATTGTATGTTTTTAAAGCGGGCATTTCTGGAAAACTTTTTCGGGAATTCAAGGGCTCTGACCCATTCCTTCTCATGCAGTGGACGCCCAATTTCATCCTCCCAGGTGGTGAGTAAAGTCGTTAAGGGCATGTTTGCAAGTTCTCAAAGTGCTTTATAAAGCCATGTAACTAAGTGTCACCCTACGCCCTTGTTAGGCCCTGTTGATAGTGGTTGTATGTTGTTTGCGAGCTGTAATTTTGTACTTATTTGTAATATTATGAATGTATGCCTTATGGTTGGCAGCTTATGCACTCTTCAGTAGCCCTGTGTTATATATAGTGTCAAGCCATTGGTAAAGGCTAAAGGCCTTATTAGTTCATTGAGAAACATTATGTCAGATTCCTTAGGTGTGATCTGTTTATAAATGAAAGGTTGTGACAAAGTAAGTAGGCCTTATTTATAGTGAAAAACATGTTATAAAGGCAATAGGTTTTAAAAAAAATATAATCTGTTTATTGAATTTCGCAATAACATACAACAATAAAGCAGTTGGAGTACGGCACGTGACTATGTAGCCATCTGGTAAGTCTCATATCCTTAAATCCACCATGTCTTTATTTAAAAGGTTTCTCTGGCGATTCGTGACTTGCAATAGGCTTTAAGGGCGAATTGTTACTATACTGTGCTAAATTCCATGAAAAAGTGTCTTTTCACATGGAATCTTGCAGGCCACCGAAGTAGTTAAGGGTTTTGATGTTGGTGACCCGTCTAAACAAACCATGTGGGATGGAGGATTTAAACTATGGTAATTCCGAAAGGCTCTATTAGTAGGGATTTTATATTGTTTAAAAAAATATTATTTTGTGCATATTTCTAATTTTATTATGGTATACCTTATAGTTGTCTTTTGGGAATGCTTATGAAGAGCATCGTAGGTCTGAGTTGGTTATGGTGACAAACCAGATATTGGCCTGATTGTTTATAATAAAACAATAAACGCAGTAGGCCTGACATATTGATTATGAAAAGCATATGTTAAAATCAATAGCCATTTAAGGGTTCATTTTTATTACTCTGTATTGAATTGTACAGAGAGATATTATGTTCCATGAAATGTTACAGGTTACCTTTTTAAGAAAGGATTTTGGTGTTTATACCGCCTCTGACAAACCCTATGAGAAGATTTGCATTGAAATTGTTCTTGCTAGAAGCACTTTGTAACAGTCTGCCAGGTCCTTGCAATTAAAACAAAAAACAAAAACATTAAATAATACATACATCTATATATATATATATATATATCGTGTGATCAAGGTGCTTCGGGCACCGAAACGCGTCGTGGTGGAGTGGTGGTGAGCAATTAAAATCACTATCGCACTATACCTGGGTTTGCTTCGTCTTTTTTGCCACCAGATTGCTGCAGGACGTATCTATGCTGAAAATATATATATATATATATATATATATATATATATATATATATATATATATATATATATATATATATCTGCGACTTTGTCAGGAACTGCGACACAATTACTTTTATTTTGTGTATATATATATGTATATATGTATATATATATCAGCACAGAATCTTCACACTTCCACAGCCCAGCGGCGAATGAAGAGACAGACCCCACGTTGTTCCAGGCAAGATGTTTTATTTGGTTCCTGTGCCTTCCAAATGCAACGTTTCGACTACTGGCGTAGTCTTGTTCACACACCTCATTGCACAAAGTGGAAACTTTTTAAATCTTTAAGCAGTGTGGACACACCCATCAGGTCCCACCTCCAAACGTGAGTCACGTGGTAAAACATTTACAACATCAGATGTATTAAAGGTACAGTGCCCAATTATGCAAGTTTGAGCATTTATATAATTGCATTGCTACGAAAATAAATTTGTTGAGCTTATGCAATGTACATATTTACAAGAATTGCTTTAAAAATACCCGCTTGAATGCGCATACTTTAGTGACTGAGAGACATTAATTGCCACATACGAAGTCCATGCATAGTACATATTTACAAGAGTTGCTAAGGAAATACCCGCTTGAATGCGCATATGTATTTATCCTCAGAGACACTATTAATGCACTTGTAGTATTGTGCTATGAATTAGGTAGTTGTCCCATACATCTTACAGACTCAACAAAATATAACCGCGTAAATGCGCTATTTAACCAATATTAACGGTTAATCAAACATAGGTAATCAAGTACATAATGCATACAACAGAATCTGTCTCATTAAGTATAAAAGCAAATCTACACAGTCCATAATAAATCTTGTAATTCATGGCATAGACACTGCTATCTGATGCTTAAGACCGTCATACAAGTGACTAAAAACTGTATACCAAAAACAACACCCAAATATATTATACATTTATACATATAACATAGATTCGAATTCCTATATATGGCAAAGTATATATGTACATCTGTACATTATTTATATATCCCAATCAAATTTATACAGGAAATTATTTCATCGAAACTAGTGTGTATCCCTAAAAAAGTGCTGAATAAATAACCAGTGCAAATTAATCACCAAAATACATATAACTAAAGTTTCATGTGTTTGTTTAAAAAACTGAACTGCTTGAAAAACCAAAGCAGTTAAACCCTTACGGGAACAGGACTACAGAATACCTAAAATTAGGTGTTGTTATTCAGAATTTCATATATTTACACACACGCGTTATTTACATTTATATTCAATGTGCTCACATCATGATCCCTATATACATTGTAATGCAGATTTATGTACAAAGATGGATGTTCCTACAGAAAGTTGTGCAAGTCCTCCGTTGCATTCAACCCATTTGGTTGTTTGCTGTCGAGCTTGATTATATATTGCGTTTCCAACCGGCGCAATAGTTTATCGCGGTCTCCCCCACGCCTCAGGGGAGCCACTGCGTCAATAACATAATAGGTTAGACATGATAAATCCCTATTGTGTTTGTTATTAAAATGACGCGCCACTGGATATGCTCCATCGTGGTTAACTATAGCTCTTAGGTGCTGTAGTATCCTCACATGCACCTGTGCGCCGGTGCTGCCCACATAACGTAGGCCACATGTGCAAGTTAGGACGTATACCGCAAACTCCGTACGGCAGTTGTAATTGCCTTGGATGGGAAAATTGTTATCAGAAAATGGAGTGCGGTAATGAGTGGTATTCTGTCCAAACTTGCACGCCCGACAGGATGAACATTTGTGGAAGCCCTTCCTACCAAACCTCTGATCAACAATTGGAAATTCAGGGCTGGGTCTTGATAATTTGCTGCGCATACTGAACGTGCGCCTGAATGTAACCATAGGTTTTTCAGGTGTAATGTCGCGCAGTACAGGATCTGTTTTCAAGACTGGCCAATGTTTGCTTATAATGGATTTTATTTTGCGATGCTGTTGGCTGTAAGTTGTTATAAGTCTGCTGGTATTAGGGGTTGCTTCACTTACAAGGGGTTTGGGCAGTAGCAACGAATCTCTAGTTCTGCCCTCGCTCTTTTTCAATGCAGTTGCAAGACAAGATTTACTGTATCCCCTTTCCTCAAGTCTAGCAAGCATTGCAGATGCCCCTTCCTCAAAATTCGCCTGGGTATTGCATATGCGTTTAAGGCGAAGCAGTTCCCCCATATATATATGTATGTATTATTTAATGTTTTATATATATCTCAATAGAGGGCCTTTGGGTTGGCTCTGTTCTGACATTGTAGTGAAATTAACAAGTACCCCCTGTTGAATTGATTTAGCAATTCCTAGGGCAGGGCAGTAATGCTATGAAAAATAAATCCATAGGCAATTATGGAATGATTATTGTTGCAAATCTCAAAATACATACATCATATGAATACACATTAATTTACTTATGAACTCAGTGTAACACTAAAAAAAAACACAAGAATTAAAATGTTCATTTGAAATAGTTAAAAACATAGTTTATTACAATACCAAAGTTAATATATAAACAATACAAAAAATATCTCTTAATGATGTATTTGATATTTAAATAACACATAAATTCATTACAATACAGATAATCAATCACATAGAATTCACAGACTTAAACAGTGGCAACAAAAAATTGTTTTTGCGCGCTTCGACGCAATCTGCGACTTTGTCAGGAACTGCGACACAATTACTTTTATTTTGTATATAAGTTATTTGTTTGATTTTTGGTCCAGCGTATGGCTAGACATTCAAGATCCTAATACATATCCTTCGTAGCACTGATATATCCTTCCCAAAGATGTTTGTGTATTTTATATTTAAAAACGATGTATATACCTTTAAAATCTGATACTCTTACAACTCGCGGTCCTTGCGCTAAGATAATTCATAAACTCCTGTTCTGGTGAAAATTCAGTCAGTTTTCGTAAATGGTTTCCCCCTTAGGATTACTTTGCAGGGTAGAATTTTGTAGACAGATACCGGCCCTGTCGGCGTGAAAACGTCCAAACTGCCGCGTCTATGTGTTGAATGTTCTGACATTGGTCTGTGTAATTTATGCTTTGCGTCCACTCATTACTGCGTACTGCATGGGGTAATGGTTTAGTCCACAGCAGTCATTGGCTCTCTTGCACTGTGAATGATAACATTTTCTGATTATGCATACATCCACCACAAAATTTGTGTGCCTGCGTGCCAGAGCTGGTTAACCAATCCTTTAGTATTCATTTTTCTTCTTTTTTTAGTTCCCTTTTCATTTCCTTGGTTCTCCTCTTTTTATTTTAATGTTTCTTAAAAGGGATACTACAGCACTCCAGGCAGTGCTAGCGGGTCGCTTGCTTTCCGTTAATTTCATCTGCAGTGTGCTGCATCCCACGTGGCAACTTCTTCTAAACCAAAAGACCATTATGGAATGCTGTTGTCCATAGTGTATCATTATTTTCAAGGTTGAAAATATGTTGGTTTTAAACGTGGTGGCCAAGCTGAAACATTACAACAGTGGTAGATGATTTACAATGCCTCTACAAGGTGGACACCTGCTTCTGTGGTCGGTTTCTAAATTGCAAGCACATGCCCATAGTGTTTAGACAGCAGCGTGTTTTCTTTTTTTCTATTTGTATTCTTTAATTTTTTCTTGCATATGTTGTTGAGTGTGTGTGTGTTTTATAGAAGGTGTGTCAGTGGGTGAATGCAAGAACGAGTCAGTGGAAGAATGAATATATGCGAGGATAGGTGACAGACTGCATAGATGACTTATTGAGTAATTAAACCCATCAGTCACATAAGAAGCGCTTTCATTCATAAGCCAGACCTATTGGCATTTCCAATGCTTGTTAAAGTTAAGTTATATAGAAATTATTTTGCAAGAAGAAAGCAATGCATATAAAAAATTGTAAACATGAGAATCGAACCAGGAACGTCACGACTGAAAACATACTCCCTATGCGTTAGCTCCAGGGTCCAACTGTGGCTAGCTTTGAACATAAGGTTAAAGAGGATTCGCTCCATCCTGTTCTTCCTATGGAGCAATCTCATATGTTTATTTGAGAGATAAATAAAAAGATTGCTACAGTGAAAGCTAGCTGTGCCGCCATGTGATGTGGCATACTCCAAGCTGAAGCAACGGCCTAGTAGTTCAGTCTAGGAAGCTGTCAGGCCTTCACAAATGTTCAAAATAAAAGGATTACATTTATAGAAAGGGAAAATATTTTTTTAAACTTTCTCTTACTGTCGAAAAAACTGAAAGGGGACTATTTGTGGTGAATGTGCACATTGTGCGTTAATGCTCTCACCCACATAGAGGGGAGCCCGTTACTGAACTGGGCTGTCATGTTGTCCTATGCTATAAACTGTGGTGGGCGGAACAAAGTGTGGTCGACAGTTCAACGAACCAATGAATGAAGATCTCCGACAAAAAGCTCTTATGTGTATGTTTATAATATATTTTGTTTTTCTCTAAAAACTATAGTTTGTCTTCCACACCCTTGGGGAACCCTCCCTTTTCCTCTGGGTATACGCCCTTGGACAGAGACCCCCCTTGACGTGTGGCTTTAGAAAAAAAACAATTCTACACTTGATGCTAATGGACTGACCCTTTTCAACTACGTGGTCTTATCATTATTCTGTTTCCTATCAAGACTCACCCTGCTGTTTTAGTTTTTTCTGTTTCTAACAGGTAAATTTGATATATCCTGCATACCTTTACTGCTTACACCTTACTAAGACTTCCACTCCCGCCCAAACCTTCTTCTCTGATTTTATCTATTAGGGAGTCAACTTCATCTAGTTGGCGCATATTATACATGTGATTGTTCCACATGATTTGCAACAATGCAGGAAATCTCAATTGGGTCTTAGCTCCTAATGTATTCAGCATCGCCATTCTTTTGCCCAATTCCCACTGCTTTGTAGCTGTAATGTGAGAGATGTCTGAACAGATAGAGAAGGAGAATGCTACAGAGAACGAACTACACTTAAGATGGCCAGGTCTCAATGCTAGAGATAGTATTTTCTCCTTGATCGTATGTGTAAGGAAGTTCACCAAAATTTTCCTTGGACGCTGTCTTCCTGAGACTCTCCTAAATGGGTCGCGGTGCACCCTTTGAATATCTGCAACCAAGTCCACACCTACATCTTCAGTTTCTGTCAAGATAGTTGCCTTCAGGAGCGAAAAGCCGAAGTTCTTAATATTGTTCCCTTCCAGATCTTCTGGGACATTTAGGATCTTTAGGTTGTTTTTTTCTGGAGTGGTTTTCCAGCCTCTCAATGGCATCTTTCAAACCCTGATTTTGCTTGGCCATTTTGTTTACTGCGTCAGAAGACACGCACAGAGCTTCCTTGATTTTTGAAATCTCAGCCTCCAGAGCGTCCGTTCTCTGTGCAACCTCCTGTACCTGCTGTGCAAGCACATCACAAGAGGCCTGGATAGCTGCCTGGTTAGCCTCCGAAATGGTAAACCTCCTGCTTATGTCTTCCCTCAAGCTCATCGGATTATCTGCCAGCGACCCAGGTGACCCAGATGGCCCGGCAACCCCAGATGTGGGCTGGATAGATGGTAGGGGTGGCGAAGCAGAGTGCTGGGAAGACTCTGAATTTCCTGGCATCTGTTGCCCAGATTGGGCCCCATCCCCCCTCACTGAAGCTATACTGAGTGCATTATCCTGATCAAAGCTCTGAATCTCCAGCGCTGAAAAACTATTCGACAATTCCACTGATGGGGGATGGATACCATAGGATCTTGATATGGCAGGGTCTCCGCAGTATCAGAAGAATTAGGGAGGACCTGGGGACTTTTCTCATTGACCATCAGACTTGCTGGAGTGGTAGTGGTAGTGGCTGGAGCAGCTATGTCGATGGTAGTAGTAGAGGTCGCCATATTTGAAACCTCAGCCCTAACCTCTGTATTTTTACTTTGCCTGCACACCACAGTATAAGTAGAGATGACCTTATAAAACGACTTCAGTGATGGCGTGATTTTCAGTTTGGGGCCTCCCCTGTTTTTTTTCCGGCCTCTACCATTACCTTGGGGAGTTCTTTCTGTTACACAGGCACCTGACTGCTGCCTTGTGGTGGCTTTTGCCACTACTATCGGAGGTGACACAGCCTTTGATTTAGGGATCACTGAAAGGTTACTGGGAGGCCTATTACGCAGCGTGCAACGACAGACCGTGGGCTCTTGTGAGGATATTTTCTTAGGGAGACACAAACTTCTGTCTGGATCACTACTCATGCACTTCTCCATACGATATGTTATTTGGCTTGCAGGGTATTTAAATGTATAAATTGCAATATCCTCTTTATATAACTCCAATACTAAAGGAGAACCTAGATCTCCCAAGCCCACCCCAATCTGAGATGAGGGCTCCCACCCCTTGCCTCGAAGCAACACAGTCTCGCTCCCCTCACTTCCGCCCCCACCTCCTACCACACTCCTCGCTGGTCTAGGAGCTGCTGTGTCTCCCACTGCACGATTCAGAAAAGAGGGTGGTGATGAACAGAGTGTCTGAATTAAGCAGACCACTCTTACCCAGTCCAAAGATCAGGGCTTGATCCATCACCGTTATTTATCTCACTGCACCATCCCAGCTCAGAACCTGGCTATATGCAAATCAGTCTGTCCCTGGCCCAGTGCATCATGGGAACAGGGCAGACTAAACTACCAAGCCAATTCTTCACCAGAAAGGAGACAAGCTACCGGGGACCGGTTTCTGGCATTTCAGCCGTCTTCGGCCCGGCTTGCTTGAATCCTGATGGTGCAGTGAGAAAGGGACTCATGTCTGAGTATACCCTGCCACACCTATAGTGGCCAAAAACGATTCAGAAAAGGGGGTGGTGATGAACAGAGTGTCTGAATTAAGCAGACCACTCTTACCCAGTCCAAAGATCAGGGCTTGATCCATCACCGTTATTTATCTCACTGCACCATCCCAGCTCAGAACCTGGCTATATGCAAATCAGTCTGTCCCTGGCCCAGTGCATCATGGGAACAGGGCAGACTAAACTACCAAGCCAATTCTTCACCAGAAAGGAGACAAGCTACCGGGGACCGGTTTCTGGCATTTCAGCCGTCTTCGGCCCGGCTTGCTTGAATCCTGATGGTGCAGTGAGAAAGGGACTCATGTCTGAGTATACCCTGCCACACCTATAGTGACCAAAAACGATTCAGAAAAGGGGGTGGTGATGAACAGAGTGTCTGAATTAAGCAGACCACTCTTACCCAGTCCAAAGATCAGGGCTTGATCCATCACCGTTATTTATCTCACTGCACCATCCCAGCTCAGAACCTGGCTATATGCAAATCAGTCTGTCCCTGGCCCTTTATATAACTCCAATACTAAAGGAGAACCTAGATCTCCCAAGCCCACCCCAATCTGAGACGAGGGCTCCCACCCCTTGCCTCGAAGCAACACAGTCTCGCTCCCTTCGCTCCCCTCACTTCCGCCCCCACCTCCTACCACACTCCTCGCTGGTCTAGGAGCTGCTGTGTCTCCCACTGCAGCTGTATCGTGCCGAAACAGATGGAGCAAGGAAACCGGCACCACAGGCACCGCAGGCAGGGGCAGGCAGAGCCGCAACACAAAAGTCCACCGCCTCCACTCTCGAGCCGCACAAAGAACGCGGCTACACGGAGGCTCCAAACCTGCTCCGCCCCCCACGTCCAGCACCATCCGCGCGCGCCGCCTCTGAACCCCGGCAGCGCTGCGGGGAGCCCGCAAGACCCCAGGTATACGAGCGAGTACAAAGAGGCTCCAAACAAAAATTACTCCAACATCACCGTTCCCGCATCGTCCACACAGCAGGGTGAGATCAATGACAGTTAGCCGCCGTAGCAATCCTGGTCAATCCTAATCAAACGTGATCAAAGCCACACATCATGGGAGCTCCGTCGCGGCCGTTAGCTTCTGGCCGCCATGTTCCCCCCGCCCATCTCCTGGACAGCAAGATTGTTGGGGTCACGGGGGAGGGTGGGAGGGGTGGGGTTAGGGGGAGGACGGTGTGGTAGCAGTGGGAGAAAATATTTAAAAAGTCCTCTTTTTTCAGTATACTTTAAAGAGTAAGTTGTCTCTTAGTATGCCTGGTCTATGGAGGAAGGGCGGGTTGGAGAAAAACGCGGTATAGTATGTCGACTACAAAAATAAAGTTTGTCATGGAAGGTCAACGGGTTGCGATGCCCGAAGACAAAGGTTGATTATGCAATACCTGGAGCAATCCTCTGCCCAGGTCTTCCTCCTGCAAGAGACTCATTTGAGTTATCTTTAGTCTAGAGCTGTCTTCGGTAAATATAAATGGGTTGAGTGCTTCGCTGCTCTGAGCAGACAATATATAGTAAAGGAGTAGCGATTTTGTTTTGTTGTCTAACTTAGGCAGCTCCATCAAGTCCACGTTAACGGACCAATCTGGGAGGTGGATCCTGGTGCAGGTGGCAATAGGGGGAGCAGAACTTGCCATAGTATCTTATTACGCTCCTAACATCGATGACCCAGCTTGTCTTTTCAGGGTGCAGGCCAAACTCGTAGAAGTTACTGTCCCAATAATAATTGGTGGCGATTTTAATATCCTCCTAAACCCTGCCAAGATAGGTCGAACCATAGCCGCCATGTGGTTGCTCAGCACATAGGTCAGGCAATAATTATTATGATGCATGAGCTCAGGTTGGTAGATCTATGGCGAGTGAAGAGAGCTGGGGAACCAGGTTTTACCTTTTTTAGCAAAAAGCACGGCCACTCCTCAAGATTAGACTACATTCCTACTGACAGGTGGGGTTTAGAGCACATAGATGATATCTCTATCAGCCATCTATTCTATCCGATCATGCCCCAATAACTTTTTTATACTTAAGTGGTAAACCGAAATCCATTCCAAGGTGGACACTAAAAAGGCCAATGTTGTTGAATGAGGAGCTAATAAGTGCTATCAAAACATCGACCGCTGATTACTTTGCCATGAATATAGGGTCAACATCTCTGGATAGGGAAGAAATGTTAGATCTTAAAAAAGTGAAGAAGGAGATATCCAGGTTGGAAAAAGTTAGTTCTAGCTGCCCCCCTGATCACTTGCCACAAATCCTTAAGGATCTGGAGAGCCAACGTTTGGCCTATGAAGGTAAACTGGACCAAGAAATTAGAGCTCAATGGGCAGTCCATAAAATGGAAAACTACGAATATGGCGAAAAGGCAGGAGCCACTTTGGCATGGAAGATTAAATCCGACAGAGTGAGGAATAACATCAACAAGTTGACTGTAAATAAGATTGGCACGACCTTGTGTGACCAGGAGTATATGCAGAGGTGCCTCTTGTCTCTGTTTTCAAAGTTTTATAAAGAAGAGAGGGTACCTTCCACTGATTTAATTCAAGACTGGCTCAAAAGAAAAGCTTTACCTAGTCTCTCAAGAGAAGGCTGGGACTTACTAGAAGGCCCCATCTCAGTAGAAGAAATTAAGAGCAGTGTAAAAAAGATCAAAAATAACAAAGCGGCAGGGACGGATGCTCTCCCGGGCGAAGTGTATAAAATCTTGGAAGACTTCATAGTGCCTAGGCTTAGTGAGCTGTTTACCTTTATCTACAGCCCTGATGGTAGGATCCCTCCGTTATGGAAGGAAGCAATAGTAACGCTAATCTTGAAGCCCGGAAAAGACCCGCTTCAAGCTGACTTGTATAGACCAATCTCCCTTCTGAATGCAGATTATAAGTTCTCCAGTATTAGGGGTGTCTTTTATAGATTCACATGCTTGAATATTCCCCGTCGTCGAAGTGGGAGTCCCACGATACATTAAATAGCAGTAATATATGCATATATAAGTAAAATTATTATAATTATAAAAATACATACACATATATATATATAATACAGTAAACTCAAAAGTACCATAGAACTGAATAGGCCCATAGAAAGCCTAAGGGAGAAACTCAACTTGGTAACATATCAGTGTCATTATGTTTTGGTCCAAATTCCAGCCAATCAGGCTGTAGTTCCCTCTAGAACCTTCTCCTCAGAAGCCCAAGACCTCAGATTTTCTATCGCACGTCGTGTGAAGGGAGTCTCCCTGAGCTCTGCTCAGTTTTCTTCAACTCTAGCTGTTTATTTCTCAAGAAATGTCTTCAAATAAGAAATCTTTGTTTAAAGCTTGCCCCTCTTGTGGTAAACTGCGCCTTTTTCATGAGGATCCACACAGTAAATGTATTTACTGTCTCTACCCAGACCACGAAGTTAAAAACTGTAAGTACTGTCACACTTTTCCTCCTAAGACTCTGAAGGATAGAAAGGCCCGTCTCCTTCTGTGGCTACAGAAGTTGAAGACTTCAGAGTCTGTGGTTTCTGAGGTAGAAAGTTTGTCATCTGGTATTTCTAAATCCTCTCAGAAGCGTGGGTCTGAAACTGAGGTTCCATCTCCTTTTCTGAAGAAGAGTAGACTGTTGGAATCCTCCAGGATTGTTTCCCCACAGGATTTGCTTCAGGGCACGTCTACGGGACCTAGTTCTCTGACGTCTGCGCCCAAAGCCTTGCCTTCCTCATGAAAATATGGCATTGGCTCGTCGACGGGCTCGTCGACGCGACAGTCGTCGTCTTTGGCGACGACGAAGACTGTGGCTGTAGCCTCTACGTCGACGACGACATGCTCTATGTCATCCAGTACTGCGTCGACGACGACCACCTCGTCGACGACAGCCCAGGAGGCGAGACCCATTACTTCCATTGTGAAGATTTCGTCGACGAGTGTCAAATCAGTACCATTGACGAAGAAACCATCGTCGACGCTCCCATTGTCGACGCGATCGCCGCCGACGAAGACCAAGTCATCCAAAAGCAGCTCGTCGACGGGCCCATCATCGTCGACGGCGCCCCCGTCGACGGCCATCATATCGTCGACGGCTTAGTCGACGGCTGTCATCCCGTCGACATCTACATCATCGTCGATGAGTAAAACTCCAATCTCGTCGACGGCTCCGTCGACGGACAAGAAATCTTCGTCGACGAAGACAAAATCTTCAATCTCAGCGTCGATTACCTCTATGACGACGACGCAAATGCCTCAGGTTGGTTGTAAACCTGCCTCTGTAACGTCTACGGGCTCGTCGACATCTCAGCAACCTTTGACCACTGCAGCCACTTTTACAGTGGTCACTGCTTCTTCTTTAAGAACGGTGCCTCTCATTCAACTGAGTCCAATCAGGAGTGGAACCCGTCTTCGAGACAAATTGTTTCAGTCTGGTGAGGAAGAATCCGGAAACGATTCAGAGGTGGAACAACAGTTCGGACAGGCATCTAGTCCATCTGATTTGCACATTAAGTGCCAGGAATATAGTGATGACGGTGACGAAGAAAAAAATGTCGAAGATGGAAATGAATTATTTCCTGTTGACGAATCAGAAGCAGTAACCTCAGAGCCGGTTACGAAAATTCCACTATCTTTGGTCATGAATTTGCAGCACATGCTTGATGACTATAACCGCAGGTTTCCTCCATCTACACCTGCCTCTCCAGCATCACAAATTCCTTCACAGCCTCAACCTCAACCTCCACAAGCACCTGCACCTGTTCCACCCGCGTCACCGGGGGGTGCTCGTCCTGACACCGACAACGAGGATCCTGATCCTCACAACACTGATGACGACGACAATGACGTCGACATGACTGATTGGGACAATTACAGGGCTCAAACACCTTCCATTCCGCACGCCTATTGCATCGCCTCCAGTGGACATTGCACATTTCCATACTTTGATGGTCCGTGCTGCAAAACGCTTTCATCTCACTGTCGAAAAACAACAACATGAAAGTGAATGTTTTTTGTATGATTTTAAGGACGTCTCACAAAGGCAATCTCACACAATACCAATCATTGACTTTATTTGGCAGGAAGGCCTTAAATTAATGGAACATCCAAATTCAGTACCTGCGGTCTTGCCCAGATTGGACAAAAAGTATAAGGCTCCTGCATCTGCTCCGGCCTGTTTGGTGTCACAACCAAAAGCAGTTTCGGTAATCACTCAAGCGGCACAGAAAAGATCTCGCAATCCTGCTCCACCACTCACGTCTCCTCCTGATCAGGAAGGCCGCAAGTTGGACTCTATAGGGAAAAAATTTACAACAATGGCGGCTACTACTGTCAGAGCGGCAAATACTTTGGCTATTTTGGGCCGTTACGACCACCAGATGTGGTCCGAAATTGCCGCACTGATTCCTAAAATATCCGAGGCCATCCGTGCAGAAGCGCAGGCCATTATTCAGGAGGGAGAGATAATTTCGTCCGAAATTATCGAATGCGCGCTCGACATTTCCTCCACGGGTTTTCGACAATTGGCCGGGGCTGCAGTCTTGAGGCGTCAAGGCTGGCTGAAATCTCTACCACCTTCCGTCCGGAGGTACAAGCAAAAGTCCTGGACTTGCCGTACGATGGAGAGTCTTTGTTTGGCAAGCATGCTGACGATGCCCTTGAGGCGATAAAAAAGGACACCGACACTGCGTAGTCCTTAGCTACCCTCCAGTACAAGAAACGGCCCTTTCGGGGAGCACGAGGTAGAGGCGGAGGTTCCTCTACTTTTCGAGGATCAGGCCAATATCGTTCCTACAATACCTACAACGATAACAGGCAGAGGGGTTCTTACCAAACCCAAAATCGTCAGTCTTCCACCAGACCATACCAAAGAAAAACAACTTCTAGAGGTGGCGCAAACAACAAAAAGCAGTGACAGTCTCAGTTCCTTTCTTCTGCCGACTGTGCATCTTGGAGGTCGCATCTCAAAATACTTTTGCAAATGGTTAGAAATCACCTCCGACCAATGGGTCCTGGACGTTATCTCCAAAGGACATACCCTGGAGTTCACAGAATTCCCTCCCACTCGTCCACCTTCGGGGCCACCCTCTCCCCACCTCAAAGAACTTTTGGCCCAGGTAAAATTGATGATCAAAAAAGGAGCCATCGAGGTAGTACCGCAAAGTCAACGCGGCAAGGGATTCTATTCCCGGTTTTTCTTAGTCAAGAAAAAGTCGGGAGAATGGCGTCCAATTTTGGATTTACAGGCCCTGAACAAATTTATCATTTCAAAAACTTTTCAGATGTTAACTCTGCTTCAAATTCTCAATTATCTCAATCCAGGGGAATTCTTTTCAACCATCGACCTCCAAGACGCATATTTCTATGTGCCAATTCACCCCAGACACAGGAAGTATCTACGCTTCACAGTCAGACAGTTGCATTTCCAATTCAAAGTCTTACCATTCGGCCTCCGTTCAGCACTGAGGGTCTTTACCAAGATCATGGCTCCGGTAGCTGCCTTTCTGCGCCTACAGGGCATACAGTTTTATCCATACCTGGACGACTGTCTCATAAAAGCTCCAAACCTCCAACTGGCAATCCAGCATACACAGTCCTGCCTCTCCCTGTTTCCATCAATTGCCAGAAGTCACACTTTCGCCCATCTCAGCGACAAGATTTTCTAGGAGCCTCACTAGATTCTCAGCTGGCAATGGTTTTTGTCTCCCAGGAAAGACAAGACCGTATGCTCCAGATGGTACAGTCCCTCCAGTCAAAACTGTGCGTTTCAGTCCGGATGTTGAAATCATTCCTCGGCATGGCTTCCTCTGCCATACAGTTGATTCCCCACTGCAGACTACGTATGAGGGTCGTCCAGGAGGAGTTAGACAAGCAGTGGAAACAGATTTCAGGATCATTCAACGAAAGGATCCTTCTCACGTCCCGCATTCAGGAGGCCCTGGAGTGGTGGGCTCACCCTCCAAACATTTCAAAAGGTCGGTCTTTTCAAGACGCTGCTCCGACTCTGACGCTTACAACTACTGTGTCCCTGGAAGGCTGGGGAGCACATCTCGAAGGTCTATCAGTACAAGGAAAATGGACTGCGGTCCAACGCACTTGGCATATAAACCGCCTGGAGCTTCTGGCGATCTTCCTTGCCCTGAAGTCTTTTCAACTGATTGTTCAAGGCCAATCTCAGCTGGTGAGGACAGACAACACCACCAGCATGCATTACCTGAACAAGCAGGGCGGCACAAGGTCCCTTTTGCTTTCCCAACAAGCACAGGAGATATGGAATTGGGCGATTCGTCATCAAATTCATCTCACAGCCATCCATGTGCCGGGTGCTTCCAATGTTCTGGCGGATTCACTCAGCAGATCTTTCTCGGACAATCGTGAGTGGGAACTCAATCAAGCAACTCTCGAGTTCATCTTCCGCCAGTGGGGCCAGCCGCAAATGGATCTTTTTGCGACTATCACCAACAGGAAATGCCAACGCTTTGCAAGTCTTCATCCCCACAGAGAGTCGAGCGGAAATGCATTTTCGATCAGCTGGTTGAACGCATTCAGTTGCGCTTTTCCTCCGCTTCCTCTGATTCCGCACTTGCTACACAGGATGAGGCTTCAACCCAGCCACATCATCCTGATTGCACCCAAGTGGCCGCGGCGCCCATGGTTCTCGGATCTGCTCTTGTTCTCCCAGAACGAGCCAATTCCGCTTCATCCACTGCCTCACCTCCACACGATGCAGCAGGGGCAGATTTGCCATCCGGATCCAGCATACCTCCAGCTCCATGCCTGGAACCTGAACACCATGAATTTGCGCGTCTGACCATCGACGCTGACTGTAGAGAGGTGTTGGCGCACGCCCGTGCTCCTTCCACCATTAAAACCTATCAGTTGAAGTGGAAGCGTTTCTGTGTCTGGTGCCACACTAAAGCCTTGGATCCGATGACCGCCAAACCAGAACAGATCCTGCCTGTCTTCCTATCCCTTGCAAAGTCAGGACTTTCCCACTCCACTCTGAAGGTATTTCTAGCGGCTCTCTCCCGCTTCCGTCAAGATGGTTCGACCTCACTGTATTCATCTAGAATCATCCAACAGTTTTTCAAAGGCCTGTTCTGTATGTTTCCACCCATTCGGCGTCCTCCGCCTGCTTGGCGCTTAAACCTGGTTTTGTCTCAGCTCCTCCTACCTCCTTTTGAACCCATCCATTCAGCAAGCTTAAAATTCCTCTCATGGAAAGTTGCCCTATTGCTCGCCTTGACGTCATCTAGGCGTGCCAGTGACATTCAGGCATTCACAATTCAGCCTCCTTTTCTTCAGTTTTCAAAAGAGGCTGTTACACTACGTACTAATCCGACATTTATTCCGAAAGTTCCCAGTGATTTTCATCTCAATGAACCAATCATTTTAAAAAGTTACTTTCCTAATCCACAGACTCCTACGGAAAGTTCATTACATTCCCTGGATGTGAAACGTTGTCTTAACTTTTACATTCAGCGCACTGCATCCATCAGGAAATCTGATCAACTGTTCGTGGCCTACGGCCCGATCTGCAAAGGACAACCTGTTACCAAACAAACTATTACTAGGTGGATTTCTTCCACCATTACCTTTTGTCATCAACGGGCTGGCAAGCCTCTTCCAGCTTCAGTACGTGCTCATTCCACTAGAGCTGTGTCAGCCTCTACTGCCCTCTTTGCGGTGGTACCTCTGCGACACATTTGCAGAGCTGCTACGTGGTCGAGCAGCCATACTTTTACGAAGCACTACTGTCTGCAGTCAACAGATGCCGCAGATGCAGCAGTAGGACAAGCGGTGCTGCGGAATCTTTTCCATTAAAGGTGAGCCTCTTGTGCTACCCGACTCCAGTCATAAAGGTTTTTTCTCTTTAATATGATATGTTTATTATATGCTTGAATTTACTGTTACCTTTATGACTTATATGGTGCTTACTGCTTTCTACTCTTATTCAAGCATGTGAATCTATGAAAGACACCCCTAATACTGGAGAAGAACATAAGTTACTTACCTGTAAACTGTGGTTCTCCAGTATTGGTATCTTTTATAGATTCACATGCGACCCTCCCCTCCTCCCCTCAGAGGCTTTCTTCTCCTCAGGCACTTTTGGTTACTCTTTGCTACGAAAATCTGAGGTCTTGGGCTTCTGAGGAGAAGGTTCTAGAGGGAACTACAGCCTGATTGGCTGGAATATGGACCAAAACATAATGACACTGATATGTTACCAAGTTGAGTTTCTCCCTCAGGCTTTCTATGGGCCTTTTCAGTTCTATGGTACTTTTGACTTTACTGTATTTTATATATATATGTATATGTATTTTTATAATTATAATAATTTTAGTTATATATGCATATATTACTGCTATTTTATGTACCGTGGGACTCCCACTTCGACGACGGGGAATATTCAAGCATGTGAATCTATGAAAGACACCAATACTGGAGAACCCTGATGAAGAAGGCAAATAAACCCCCGACGGATCTAACCAACTTACGCCCAATTTCGCTACTCCCGGCCTTGGGTAAAATTACAGAGCTGCTGGTCCATAATGAGTTGAAACGATACCTAGATGACAACAACCTCCTCCATCCCCAACAATCCGGTTTCCGCCCCAAGCATTCGACAGAAACCGCTCTCATCGAACTATCTGACACTATAAAAACCCTACAAGATCAGAGAAAAAATTCCATCCTTATCCTTCTCGACTTAACGGCGGCGTTTGACACCATCTCCCATACCATCCTCATCAGTAGACTCAGAGACATTGGCATCTCTGACTCCGCCCTATCCTGGATTAAGTCATTTCTCTCCGATCGTTCGCAAACTGTCTCTCTGGGCTCATTCCACTCCAAAGTCAAACTCGTCCCCTCAGGTGTCCCGCAAGGATCCATCCTGAGCCCCCTCCTTTTTAACATTTACCTCATCCCTCTCCTCAATCTTATAGAGTAATTCGGCATACCTGTCACCTCGTATGCCGATGACACACAACTCATTATACCACTGGACAAACTTTCCACCAAAGCTGAACTCAATCTGAAACACTGCTTGACCGAAGTATTTCGATGGATGGAAAATAACCACTTGAAATGCAATTCAAGTAAAACGGAGATCCTCCCGATCGGCACAAATATCTCCTTCTGTCCAGCACTCTGGTGGCCGGATAATTCTGTTGCCCCCCCCGAGACAGTGTCGTCTGCCAGGAATCTCGGCGTAATCTTTGATTCCGATCTCTCCTTTGATCAGCATGCCAGAACCGTCGCAGGCAAATGCTTCGGAACAATTAGATCTCTGAGAAAATTCTTCGACTTTCTCCCTATCGATGCTAGAAAAACAGTGACAGTAGCACTCCTAATCTCGCGACTGGACTACTGCAACGGCTTGCTCGCAGGTGCCAAAAAGAGCACCATCCTAAAACTGCAGAGCGTACTTCACACTGCTGCCCGTCTTGTCCTGGGCCTACCACGCAGATCCTCTATCTCTGCAGCACTGCGTTCACTTCACTGGCTCCCCCTTCATAAGAGGATTCTCTTCAAAATCCTGATCATAGCCTTCCGTGCCTACAACAAAACAGGCCCTAAATACCTCACCAAACGCTTTCCCCATTACGTGCCCAGCCGTCACCTTCGTTCGACCCACGATAACCTCATCCTTCCGCCCAAATACAATCTGAAAACGAAGGGTGGGAAGACCCTCAGTTTCCTCGCAACTAAAGCTTGGAACACACTGCCTAAAACCCTCAGACAACAAACCCAGGAAAAACCCTTTAGAAAGCATCTAAAGACATGGATCTTTAATCTCTCTGACGCTTCCGCCAAAGCTTCCATCTAACTCTTTCTGGAATGGCTCATTTGGGATCCTCAGCGCCAAGATGCTCCCTCCGGAGCGAACGTCGCGCTCAAGAAATACCCCACAAAATATCAAATATCAAATATCAAACCACAGTTTACAGGTAAATAACTTATGTTCATCTTTACTAGCATTCTGGCAGGGAGGTTGGTCAGGGTCGCTCCTCAACTGATTAATGAAGATCAAAAGGGTTTTTTGCCGGGAAGATACATTCAAGAGCAAACCCTACAACTAATTGGATGTATAGATCTGGCGGTGGCACGGTCGGAACCATGGGCGGTGGCCGCTTATGACGCCGCCAAGACATTCGAACGTGTCAACTGGACATATCTTTGGGAGACCCTAAAGGTAATGGGGTTCGGATCATCATTTGTAGGTACCCTTACTAGGTGCTATGAGGGGGCGTCTGCCTTCACTTTACTTAACGGTTTATTGACATCGAGCTTTAGTATTCAAAGGGGAACACGACAGGGGTGTCCCATTTCACCTCTGTTATTTAATATTTACATCGAACCCCTGAGACTTGATGTGTGGATCACCCCATTTCAGGTATCTGACTACAACTGTAAGCTGGCCCTCTATGCAGATGACCTGCTGGTATATACCACCAACCCAGCAGAGGTGCTGCCCAGGTTGGAGGATACCTTGGATGAGTTTGGCCTGCACTCTGGATACTCAGTCAATTACTCCAAGACTGAGGTAATGTGCCGGGGCGTCGAGGGGTGGACCGGGAGGTGTTGTGGGGAGTTCAGATATTTAGGGATTACCATAACACAAGATATAGAGGATATCCACGTGATCAACCTGAGGAAAGTGTTCATGGAAATTGACCATCTTTTCTTGAAATGGCAGAACCTCCCTCTTACTATTTTTGGCAGGGTAAACCTGGTTAAAATGGTTATCCTGCCGAAATTGACATACTTGTTTGGTGCTGTTGCTCTAGGTTTCCCTAGGAAACTCTTGGGTAAAATCCAAAGCAAAATAGGGAGTTTCATATGGACTAATAAAAACTCCAGGCTTTCCTGGAAGAAGGTACTAAAGGGAGGCCTCACCCTTCCAGATGTGTTTCTGTACTCCCTTGCCTTTCAGTTTAATAACATCCGTTGCTTACTCTCTCTATCCCTGCTAGATCCAACTGGGGGAAGATTTTGAATGCCATGGTCCATCTCGAGGGAGGTGGAACTGGGTTTTTATATAAATTTGGGGCTCCCAGATTTTTTTAAAAGGTACGTTTAAAAGTAATAAGGTCAGCTCTCAGTGTATGGCAAAACATTAAAGCATGATGGGGAATAAGATATTATTCTGATTTTGCCCCAATTTGGGACTCTCCGGTGCTTCCGGTCTGCCTAAATGATAACTTGGCTATTCCTATTAAGAGGGCGGGAATTTCCTTCTGGTCCGATTTAATATCTTCAGATGGAGTCCATCCTTGGGATGTGTTAAGGGTAAAAATAGGTGATTCCTTATCTTGCTTTAAATATTTACAAATATGTTTTTGGTATGCGGCTGAGAAGGACCTTATAGGTGGAAACTGGAGATTGAAAACACACTCCAAAATGTAAATCTCCGAAAGAAGGAGGTAGGGCTATGGTATAGGTGTTTTCTTGATGCGGAGGACGCAGATTTTCCTCCCCACTATACTGAATGGAATTCATCAGTCCTGGAAGATGCATCTGTTGATTGTTACCTTCTTTCCCTCCAAAATCTATACAAGTATGTCAAGTCAGCTTCTCTAAAGAAGAATCACTTCTTTGTTTTAAATAGGTTATATTATGCGCCAAAAAAAATAGCAAGGTTCGCCCCAAACTCCTCCCCTAAGTGTCCAAGATGTGGTTTAGTGGAGGCTGACGATCTACATATGTTTTTTGATTGTGTTCACTTAAGGGTTTTTTGGGAGAATTTGGAGAGGGCATTGGAGGGAATTTTTAAAGTTAAATTAAATCTTAATTCTCCATTGGTTGTTTTTGGTACAGACAACATCCTCACAAACCTACTACCTAATAAATCAATGGGTTTATTCCTTTGTTTGATATTAATGGCCCGTAGAGAGATCTGTAGGTTTTTGAAAGACCCCAGACTACCGCAGTACGATAGCTGGTTGGGAGCAGCATTAAGCATGGCGAGATTGGACCAAGGGGGGTAAAATATCTGGTTATCATTAATAACCTGGGGTACGGAAATGAGGTTGGTTTAAGCTCCCTATGGTCCAATGATTACACCAAGCCACGCACAAAAGAAGATGGCCTGGTCGGCCCAAAAGCGAGTGCAAGAGCATGGACACAGGGCGCCCAGGAATAGGGTCTTCAATGCGAAGTTGCAGACGCTTATGGTGAAATGAGGAATACATTTTTTTTTTAAACTATAGTTTGTCAGATATGAAAGTCAAGGCCTTAAAAAAGAGGTTGCATTTTACCTGTTGCAGTCGATTGCTAACAGACGTTCCAATAACTGTTAAGTATTTTTGAATTCCTCTGTAACCCAAAACGCTGAGAATTACTTTCATTGTCCGAGATAACTTGTGACGCATTTCAAATTTTTGCAGGTATGAGAGATTCGAGAAGGCCTTTCTGCTTGCTGTTGACATCGGTGCCTGTGACCTGTTTATGGTAAGTCATTTCCTGTTGAAGATGTTGTCACTGTGCTCTCGAGCTCACTTGAGCTAGTTGTCGGCTTTTGTGCGCATTTAAAAAGGGATCAGTGTCACTTGCAGCTCTAGACACATGTTGGGGACGGAATTATTCTCCTTTGCTTGAATTTTGCCACCGCATGAAGTGGTCAATAGGGATCGCGCCTCCCTTGACTCGTTGACATTTTCCGTGCCATGCTCCAAAGAACGCCGTATATTTTCATGGCATTTATTTCGACGCTCTTGAACTTTTCATCTCCTGTGTTTTGATGGGGGCACATGGCATCTTTCTCTCTAATAAGCTTAAATGTCTCTAATCCATTCCTTTAAGGAGTACAGCTGCAGAAGGCCGAATGCAGGGCAGGCCGCGTCCTGCGCTCCCTGAATGCCCTTAGTGGTCTTTTGGGCTTCTGTAAAGAGTGACACATTATGAACGCTTCCACAGGTACTTTTAAATCAACAAAGCTGCAACGCGGGCCCGAGGGAGTTTTACATTTCATTCCCTAGCCGCACCTCCCATTTAATTAGCTACTGAAGGTAAATTAACTAGCTGTTAAAAGGTCCTGTTGCAGGCCAGGCGTGACGCTCAATTTTCTGAGACCGCGCTACCACCATGCAATGAGGTCAGACAGATGGACAAAGCCAATAGGACTTTTCTGGTCGCTCAGCAGGGGCGCAGCCCCTGCAGCTGATTTCTCAGTTTTCAGAGAAACAATAGGAAAAAAAGAGCTGTTGACAAGAAACTCGCAAGGTCTCAGTTGCCCCGACTTTTGCACAGTGGAGACATCCGTTTGAATTACGCCTTGACACTAGACATTAATATTAGTTATCCTATTAAGCTGCCTGCCCAGCTACTTTGTTCCTAATATTGAAATTGTAAGTTAAATTACAGTAGCAAATCCCTCCTTTATTTCACTTCTGAAAATCTCTTGCTAAATGTTCAAAAGGCCCCCTAAACCCTTTGTGTTTTTCCAAACTCTAATCATTTGGAGTGGTTGGTCTAATTGCCAGCAGCACATGTATACCATGAGACAAAGATTTCAGAGTGTCCCTTGAAAGAACATGATAAAAGCCTAATCCCCTTCACGCTGGTGCTGATGTAGATTCCTGACAGCTTGAGCAGTCCTCCCCAGAGTCGGGAATCGCGAGGATCACGACAGCATCGAAAACATTGTAAATTCTTGAAAGTGAACACTATGGTGTCGTTGTAGCAGGAACCCAGGAAAAAAACATGAACAATTGCTCAATGAGCGGTGTTTATATTAGCGCTCTGAGAACAGTTGTGCAGTATTTCAACTATGATTTTTATCTGCTCATTGATGAGAGGTCATTTTAAAAAAGAAATTGAGGTGGGGACAGACCAGGAGGCAACCTCCATTCCAATTGCAGATTAAACTCCAGTGTTGGAACCGCAGACT
The DNA here is from genome assembly GCF_964263255.1 of Lissotriton vulgaris. Classification (NCBI taxonomy): domain Eukaryota; kingdom Metazoa; phylum Chordata; class Amphibia; order Caudata; family Salamandridae; genus Lissotriton; species Lissotriton vulgaris. The sequence goes on from NC_141694.1 coordinate 1,479,358,038, forward strand.
TTGACAGAGCTGGAGACTGGTGTGATTCCCCCAAAGGTACTCACAAATATATACTAAAGGGCCACAAGTAAAGTATCTGAAAGAGACCATTAGTTCTAGATTCCTTTCCTTAGAATTACCCCCAGGCGCCAGACTGGATCCGGAGAATTTTTCTCTTAGCAGTACCCCTGCACGTCAGTAGGTGGCGTGGTCGCCGGAATGATGTATCTATGACTACTGAGACGACGACCCTGCGCGCTGACGTCTGTTCTTTCTTTTCCTGCACCAGCTAGTGCAGATCCAGAGAGAGCTAACCCATGGTCACTTTTTGACTAACTTTTTCTCAACTTTTTGTCAACTTCTTTTGAGTCTATCGACTCCTGGTGTACGAGGGATGTCCCATCTTCGGACCGGGATAAAACCATGCAAGGCCTATTGTTGATTCCGGACCTCCACCTCATGTGCCTTTGGTGCCTGGAGCTCAACCACAACCCGAAGTTGTGCTCGGACTGCCGGGCAATGAATCCAAAGTCTTTCTTGGCGCGGTCCCGAAAGCTCTTGGAGGCCCGGCAGTCGGCTGCGCGTTGCCCGAGGTCCTGGTCCAGAGGAATGTCTCGGGACTGATCTTGAAGCCACCATCACTATTCGTCATCCAAGTCTTCGAGATCCTCAGGTAATTTGAAGCACAAGAAGAAGGCGAAGAAGAAGCGTCGCTCTTCAGCTTCTCCCCGTCCGTCGGCTGACGTGACGCGGGACCCGGAGCGTCGTCGATCTCAAGTTCTGTCTTTGGAGCTTGCTCCAGGGACGGCTCTGAGTTTTCCTCCTTTTCCCGGTGCCGGAGCGTCCCCTGCCCAGCGTCCAGCTTTCTACAAAGCGCTTCATGGCACTTTTGGGCAGCCCGACTCCGCCGGGCGTGCCTTTGGTACCCTCAGACTAGGCTGGGGGTCCTGGGCCTTTGATGAAGGCGGCTCCCGAGGATCCAGACCTGGATCCGGATCAACGCCGGTCGACCTCACGGTACCTTCCCCAGTGACGATGCCCCCGGCGCCGGTCTTGGCCTCACCCCGACTTGGACACGGCGCCTGACCAACGTCGCTCGATATCGGTACCAGGACCGGAAGGTACTTTTGTGCCTCTGTTCATTCCTGGTGTTCCTTTCAGGCCTGAATGGCAACCAGAGAGGGTGAGGAGGACTGGGAGGGGTCTGTTGACCCTTTGATTGATCAACTTGAAGAGCCTTACTGGCGAGAGGACCTGAGTGACGCCAGTGCTTGGGATACCTCCCCAGACCTTGGCATGCTCTCCCCTCCTACCGTGGCTATGGAGGAGGGCAGCCTCATATACAGTTGCGTAGGGCGGTTGAGGCCTTCAACCTGAAACTTCCTACGGTGGCAGTCAGGACTAAACTCCTGACCGAGGTGCTTCAACCAGCGGTGACCTCTTCAGAGCCTATTCTGCCTTTCAATGAAGGCCTCACCGACGTCCTTCTGGGTACTTGGTCCAAGCCCATTACAGGGGCTCCTGTGGACAGGATGATTGCCTGAGGCCACCACCCGGTCCCGGGTAACCCACTTTTCCTCTCCCAACACCTGACCGCTGAGATCTTGGTGGTCCGAGCCACGTCCTCTAAGTGCGCATTCCCTACTGCTCCCCCAGATAGGGAATCCAAGAAGCTGGACCACCTTGGGAAGATGTTTTCTTCCGCCAGCTTAGCGCTGCAGTCGGTGAATACTGCATGCCTCTTGGGCTGTTTTCCCCATACAGTGTGGGATAAGGTTGCGCAAGTGCTGCCACAGTGTCCGGAGGGGCCCGGGCCGTTCTCACCCGCGCAGTGGCAGAGGGTAGAGACACAGCTAAATTCATCATCAGATGTTGATTGGATACCACTGACTCACTGGGCAGAACGGTTTCCACGTCAGTAGCCCTGAGGCGCTACGCCTGGTTGAGGACATCTGGTTTTCTGGGGATTTCCAATCCACCTTACTGGACATGCCCTTTGATGGCCGTTGCCTTTTCGGTGACAAGGCAGCTCAAACTCTTCAAGGATTCTAGGTTTACTGTCAGATCATCGGGCCTCGCGGCAACCTCTCTCCACACGCAGTCTGCTTTACTCCCGTTTCGTGGCTACGGAAGGGGTGCCCCACCACGTTCGACCCAGTCTAGCCACCGGTTCACGCAAGCTGCCCAGCCTGTGCGTGGCCGTGGACGTGGGACCCAGCGACGCGGGTCCGGGGGAGCCAGCGGGCGGGCCAGTCCACCCATAACCCCCCTGCAGAAAACTCCAAACCCTCTTAGGCTGACCGTTAGGGCCACCAGATACCAGTGGGCGGCAGGATTCACCATTACCTCCCTCACTGGCAAAAGATCACATCGGAGAGGTGGGTTTTGCAGATAGTCAGAAGGGGCTACTCCCTCCCGTTTTAGACTACCCCCCCTGCATTCCACCATCCTTCCATCGCATGTCAAAGGATCACTTGGCCCTTCTCCGCCAGGAAGTTGCAGCTATCAAAAGGGTCCCTGTGCCAGAAATAGGTTGTGGTTGCTGCTCCCACTACTTTCTGGTACCCAAGAAGGACAAAGGCCTGCATTGTATCTTAGACCTTAGGGCCCTCAACCGCTTCCTCCAGAAGGAGAAGTTCAAGATGCTCATGTTGGCTCAGGTCCTGTCTGCCCTTGACCCCGGAGACTGGTTGGTAGCGTTGGACTTGCAGGACGCATATTTCCATATCCCTGTCCTGCTAGCCCACAGGCGTTACCTACGGTTCACGGTAGGCCACGAGCATTTTCAGTCTACCATGCTCCCCTTCGGCCTTACCAGTGCCCCTCGGGTGTTCTCAAAAGTGATGGCGGTGGTTGTAGCTCATGTGTGCGATCAGGGTTTCCAGTCTTCCCCTATCGCAACGACTGGCTGTTGAAGGCATGCTCGCCCCAGGCTGTCGTCTCCCACCTTCAGACTACGGCGGACCTGCTGCACTCGCTGGGGTTCACTGTCAGCGTGCCGAAGTTGCATCTGGCCCCCTCTCAGAAGCTCCTTTTCATCGGAGCAATTCTGGATACAGCGCAGTTTCCGGCTTTTCCTCCTGAGCAGCAAGTCCGGGCTATTCAGGCTATTATACAGATGTTTCAGCCTCTATCCCGGATTTCGGTGAGGTTGACTGTGAGGCTGCTGGGCCTCATGGCCTCCTGCACCCTGCTGGTGGATCATGCCAGGTGGCAAATGCGGGCTCTGCAGTGGGACTTGAAGTTCCAGTGGGCGCAGCATCAGGGGAATCTTTCTGACGTCGTCCAGATCTCGGAGGGGTGCAGTGGTGGCTCAAAAACCAAGATTGGGTCAGGAAGAGTAGTGAAGGTGTTCACAGACTACACCACCGCCATGGGGTACTGCAACAAACTGGGCGGAGTGGGGTCGTGGACCCTATGTCAAGAGGCTCTTCACCTTTGGACATGGCTGGAACATCAGTGCATCGTTTGGCTTCGCATAGTGCTGTTGTAGTTGTCCGCCCCAGAAGTGATGTGCGCGGTGTCTGTATTTAGGTGCCACCCCAGTGAGCTGATGTCAGTTCTTTTATTGCTGATCCAGTCTGCACAGATCAGGACCACCCCTTAGTCAATTTTTGACTAACTTTTTTTGGCTTTGAGCCAAGACTTTTTGTGAGGTGTGGCAGGGATGTCTTCTTAAAAGGCTGGCTTCAAGCCCTGTAGCACCTGTAACCGTCTGATGTCACCAACGGACCCTCATGTTATATGCCTTTAGTGCCTCAAGCACGAACGTGATCCAAAGGGCTGCTCTGATTGCTATGCCATGAACCCAAAGGCCTTGAGGGAACGATCCCTCAAGATCATGGTGGTTCAATGTGCCACGCTGCTGCAATCCAGATCCCGGTCCCAGGAGCGATCGCAGAGTTCGAGAGCCTTGTCACACTTGAGCCTTGTCACACTTGAAGTTGTCGGGTCATTCATGTAAGTATTACCACAAGAAGAAGTCGGAGAGATATTCGACTTCTCCTCATCCGTGACCGACGAGACAAGGGAGCTTAGACAGTCAAGGCCTGACTCCGCTGTAGAGCCAGCGCTTGGGCCGTGCCCAAGTTTCCAGGACCCCCGCCCAATTATTTTTTTTTTCATGAGGCTATTCATCTCATATTTGGGTGGCCCATTCAGCTTAATTTGTGCCGTCACAAATGGCACAATGATAGACGTATATATTTAATTTACCCTGTCCTTTACGGTGCAGCCGCAACTTGTTTTTCACGTCTTGGTCTCCGGTCTCCCGAGTGAGTCACGGACCAGTGCTTAACAGTGCAACTTGGGGCTGTGACTCTTCTTAGTCACTGTGACTAAGCCTGCCCTGAGCTGCGAGGGAGCCCCCAAGTCAGAGGAGATTAAAGATTTTTGGGCTAGATTTTGGTTCTGAATGGGCGGGGTGGGCTATGCTGCAGGTCGCTTGCGCAGATTTTTTTCACATTGCCACGCCCCGGGCCCAGCATAACCACTGCAGCAGTGCAGCTCAGCATGAGTCAGCATCGTTCGTTCAGCCCCACCCTGCCCGATGATGACGTAGTTGAGCCTGAGGCCAGGGGCAAGACAGCGGCATCCTGAGCCTGGGCAGGCATCGATCAGGCAGAATTGTCTTGTACTAGCGTAGTAATTAAAGGCTGAAGGCAGTGTGAGACTAGTGCAGCCAGTGTGTGTCCCTGACTCCCTCCCAGCCCACCACAAGTAAAGGTAAGGAGTTAATCCCTAACTTACTTAGTATTAGAGTAGTAGCCAACTAGCGATGTGATGTCTTGCAGTCTTGCATGCCATGTCAAAATCAACGCTGTTTTCTTTTTTCCGGACTCGGAGCATGGTGGCTTGATGGTCCGGACCGTCAGGTTGTCAGATCACCGTGGTGGTGGTAGGCAGCTTGCCTCCAGCACAAGATTCGATTATTAGGATGTGATCAGTTCTGTGTGTGATCATCATTCATTCAGATTAACAGATTGCCAGACAGGCAGTGCCTGGCCCTGGCCTAGTAGTAGCTGCCGCACAGCACACCCGCCGGCCATAGGTCATCTCGATAGACGCCACAGATCGCCTAGGGCCTGCCGGCGCCGCAGTACTGGAAGTAAGTTAGAAAGCCAAGGCAGGCCCTGCCTGCCCAGGCCAACCCGTGGCTCTCAGAGACTCTGACTTGATTTATCCAAACATGGCGCGCACCTGCGCATGAATTCATTAAACGTAGATTGGCTTCACTTTCTCAGTGTGGTCACCCCGTCTCAGGCAGTACTGGTCGCAGGTCTCACTCTCACTCAACAAACGGCTGGGTACCTCACTACCGCCGCCAGGTAATTAATTTGAGCACGCATGCTCCAAGTAACCCAGAGCCTTGCCTAAAATATAGGCAAGAGGCGGCATCCATTCCCTCTTCCTTTCATCAGCAAATCACTTAATCTTCTCCCCGTGCCTGAATGTATCCTGTAATGTAACCGGTGCTCATGCAAAGCGCAAAGCGCTCCAATACCTTCAGGTCGAGTTTGCGCTATATAAATCTGCATTTAAATAAAAAATAATAAATAAACTGGCTCAGGCTTTGCTTTTTAAAATTGAAACCAGTTCTTGTGAACGCACGACGCACGCACCGATCGCGCAATAATTAGACCACGCAGTGTCAGTGTAAAAGGCCATTTATTCTATAATCTTACATAACAGTAAACAATAACAGTAATAACTTCAAACCCCCACACAACACTTCACTTCACACACGCTTCAACCGTTCTACCTCATACCAGGCCCCTGCATTCCCCAAACCGTACCTCATTCATCATCCAATCACCTGTCATCCTACCCGATCCTCGTGACCTTCCAGTCATGCCTCTAGCTGCCATTCAAAACTCCCCCCCCCCCCCCCCCCCAAGGGATGGGTGTGGCCCGCTCTTGACCCCCTTCTCCCTTCAAAGTACCGCCTAAACGCAGCTCGGCCTAAACTGGCAAACCCAACCAACCCAAAACCACACCCTTAACTGCAGGGCGGGTGGGTGGCCTTCGCTAAGCCCTCCCGATGATGCCAGGCACAAGAAGAGGAAGTTCCCTTCCTCCCCTGTGCCTTATACCCCCCCTCCTAACTCCTCCCCTTCCCCTGACTAGCATATCCCTGCGCGAAAGACCCCGGGGGAAGACTAGTCTGCGACTTTGCTTCCCCCGGGGCCCGGCATCGCGCAATAAATAGACCACGCAGTGTCAGTGTAAAAGGCCATTTATTAGACCAGGCTGCGTAATCTTACATAACAGTAAACAATAACAGTAATAACTTCAAACCCCACACAACACTTCACTTCACACATGCTTCAACCGTTCTACCTCATACCAGGCCCCTGCATTGCCCAAACCGTACCTCATTCATCATCCAATCACCTGTCATCCCACCGATCCTCGTGACCTTTCAGTCATGCCTCTAGCTGCCATTTAAAACTCCCCCCCCAAGGGATGGGTGTGCCCGCTCTTGACCCCCTTCTCCCTTCAAAGTACCGCCAACCATGGAACCCCCTGTAGGGCGGTTCCCTGCCCCCCCCCCCCCCCCCCTGCAACCTAAGGGTCACACATCCCGTTCCATACCTCACTCCCAGCAACACCAAATCGCCTCGTTCCACAACCTGCTCACCACATCCCTCATCTCCATCATATAATAAGCGTTCCCCATTCGAGACAGGTGCACACCGTCGTCCCTGAAAAGCAAAGGCTCCTCCAGTCGAATGCCCGAGTGCGAGATCACTTTAATGTCTTTGTCACCACAAAAAAGTCTCATTGCCCTATTGAGCTTCCTTCGTGCTTTCTCAATCGCCCCATGTTTCATGGCCCCTCTCCAGACTTTCCTGGGCACCAATTCAGTCCAGGCAATGCAGGACCCTGCAAGCCTCGATTTCAATACCTCCAGGTCTCTCTGCATGAACTGTTAAAGCGCCAAACAGTGGAGAAGTGTGGCTCAGGGGTTAGAGGCGGCAGACCTGGAGCTTGAGTTCGGCTCGGGACCAGGGTTCAATTCCCCGCCTTGGCGGGTCTTGGGCTCAAAATTCCACGGACTCGTTAATTCTCGCTCCGGTGCCTTCTCGACTCACGGGTTCACACTCTGCGACTCTGGGCAATAGCTTGCTTAATCTCCACAACGGCCCCTCGCGGCGGGATGCCTGGCTTTCACCTTGTGGATACCCCGCCAGGGTATCTCACAGGGGAATACCAGGACGGGTTCCCTAAGCAAGCGCTGAGATGCCCCAGGGTAAGTCGTGCGCTATATAAAACTCATTCATTTCATTTCATTTCACCTGACAGCTGCACCAGATCGTTTTCCCCCAAATGCACAATTAGCAGGTCCGGCATTCCTCTCTGCGGGACCATCTTAGCGAGCCAAGGCAATAGTGCCCCCCATCGCATACCACTTTTTCCCCACCATTACAACCTTGTGTAAGTGTCCTTTCAGTCCCAGGTTACGGCCGTACACCTGCTGTTCTGCGTACTTGGACGCCCAGTGCACGAAGGAGTGCCCCACAATCCAGGTCACAGTCTTGTTCCCCGGTCCGCCCACGCAACCTACGAGAGAAAGGTATGTTAAAACAAATCAATAAACCACGATCCCGCCCGCAGTCCACCCTACTGGATCCCCCAGCACACTTCCGCACATACCTCTCACAACAACGAGACCTCCATCTCCCAATCTGTCTGATCCTATCCCAGGACCACCCCAACCGGGCCCCAGCTGTTGCGGCCCCTATCCTAAAGGAGTGTGTCCGAAAACCAGCAGGCTCCAGCCCCAAACGTCGCAAATCCATGCGCAACACTGCCAACAACTGGCCTGCCGTCACCCGCGCTCCAGACTCATGCAGGAAAATCTCCCCACTCAACACAGGCGAGGCCCCCACAAACAATCTCCACTCCGCCACCGGACAACCCCCCCCCCCACCAGCTTTACACAGCCAAACCCACTTGCCCCGCCCCAACTGATCAGTCTTGGAGCGTCCAAGCCAGATCCCCAAGCGCCCACCATCCACACGTATCTCCTCATACCGCCTGCCCGCACTAGCTCTCGAGCCCAGCAACTCGGACACCCGAAAAACCTCAAAAAACATCCACACCATGCACAGCCAAAAAATCCTGGCTTCAAAAGCATCATAGCAACACACCGGCAACACCCCAACCAGCCGAACCAACAACTCAAACGTAATCGCCTCCCGCAACTTCCCCCCCCCCCCCAGCCCCGCGCTCCCTGCTCCAACCTCTGAGCACCCTGCTCAAAACAACATCTTTTGTGGGATCAAATCCCAGAAACAAAGAACAATAAAAGGATATTCCTGCCAGTTTCCCAGAAATCGTAGCCGCAATCAAACCCTTATCGATGCACTTCAACACAAATCGCCGAACACCCTGCTCAACCACAGTCCTATCCTCCAGACACGACTCCTGATCCCAATTCATGAAAGCACCAAACTCAGACCAAGCTAGCCGATACGTCCTCCTCGTGGTGTCAGCAACCGAACGCTCCGCCAGGCCAATCATCCTCACTCCCCCAAGGCCCAGATGCCGTCCGGTAGCTCGGTCTTGTACTGATCCGCTCCCGGTGCAAGCTCCCGGAACCGCTGCCACTGCGAACGAGACAAAGCATCCGCAATGTCGTTATTCGCCCCAGAGACGTGCTTGGCCCTGAACACCACATTCAACTGCTGGCAACCCAACACGAATCTCCGCAGCAAACGCAGCACTCTTAGATCCCTGGCCCTCTGGCGGTTCACCAGTTCCACCACCGTCATGTTGTCAACGTGGAACAGCACAGACCTGTTCCGGAACTCTCGCCCCCAAATCACCAGCTCCACCAGCAAAGGAAAAAACTCCAGAAAAGCAATGCTTCTCCCTTGATTCATCCAGTGAGCAGGCCAAACTTCAGCACACCACCGCCCATCCCAGAAGATGCCAAGCCCCGTTGACCCAGCTGCATCAGAGAAAATTTGACATTGCCAAACCGCCCTGTCGTCCTGAAAGTCCAGTGACACCCCGTTAAAGTCCTCCAAGAATGTCAGCCATGTCCTCAAGTCGGCCCGCACTCCCATGGAAATCTTGACTCTGTGGTGTGGAAGCACTGCCCCCGACATGGCCATGCCGAGCCGCCTGCATAACGTCCGCCCTGCCCTGACCACCCGGCACGCAAAGTTCAAGAAACCCAACAACTTCTGCACTGCCCTCAACGCGATGCGCTTCTCCCCGATCGTCCATTCCAGACATGCCAAGATCTCGGACACTTTTCCCGCGGGGAGGCGGGCCTGCCACTGCACAGAGTCCAACTCAATTCCAAGAAACGTCAGACAGCAGCTGGTACCCGCCGTCTTCTAAGGCGCCAATGCAATGCAAAGCGCCGGGACACTCCATGGAGTAGCCGTGCGCTATAAAAGAGCTTTTATAACATAACATAACATAACAATGGGACACCAAAATGGAAAGTGAGCTCCTGAAACCGCGACAGGGCCCTGCTGCAATCCCCGGAGCCTGCCTGGCCAACGAAGAGGAAGTCGTCCAAATAGTGCGTGACCTCTCGGCACCCACTAAAACGCACAACAGCCCACTGCAGGAACGTACTGAAGAGCTCAAACAGGGCGCAGGAGATGGCACACCCCATGGGCAACACTTTGTCCACGTAGATGGCCCCCCCAAACTGCATGCCTAGGAGCGAGAAATCCGCCGGATGAATTGGCAGCAGCCGGAAGGCCAACTTCATGTCACATTTCGCCAATTCAGCCCCCGCACCGCAGGCTCTCACCAAACTGATCGCATCGTCCACCGGCGCGTAAAGCACCCGCGAATCCTCCTCCGCGATGAAATCGTTCACTGACTGGCCCTCGGGCCACGAGAGGTGATGAATCATACGAAACTCCCCCTCCTCCTTCTTGGGCACCACTCCCAGCAGAGAAACGATCAGATCATCCAGAGGCCAGTCAGTAAAAGGGCCTGCCACTCTCCCCTCAACCACTTCTTTCCTCAGCTTGTCTGCCACCACGTCAGGTAGTTCCTTCGCAGATTTCAAATTGTCGGCCCACCTGCGCACCCTGGGACCCTGGTAGCCTACCCTAAAGCCCTCCGTGAAACCCCAAAAAAGTTGTAGGACCGCCGCCCTGTCCGGGTAACACGAAAGCCAAGCGGCCATCGCCTCCACCTTAACCGGTGTAGGCGCCCTTCGTTTCAGGGGTAGTTCCTTCGCAGATTTCAAATTGTCGGCCCACCTGCGCACCCTGGGACCCTGGTAGCCTACCCTAAAGCCCTCCGTGAAACCCCAAAAAAGTCGTAGGGCCGCCGCCCTGTCCGGGTAACACGAAAGCCAAGCAGCCATCGCCTCCACCTTAACCGGTGCCCTTCGGTCCAGGCTGGCCCCTGCCCCTGGTGTTGCGCCATTGCTCAGAGGGGGTGACCAGCGATAGGCACCCTTAGAGCTTGAACCGACAGGGGTACCGCGAACAGTGCCTCCTGTTGTAGCTCCAACAGGCCCCCGTGGTGTAGCCTCCCTGTTTGCCGGACTGACCGGAAGTGATGGTGCTGGGAACCGCACTTCCCCCCGCCCCGCCGTGGGCGAGATGCGGCGGAAAGGACCGATACGGCACGAGCAAGCCGCTAGCCATGTGAGTAGAGGCCGCAGAATGTGTGGACGCCATCCACTGCATCCAGAACTCTTGATCCACTTCCCCCCAATTCTTCTCTGGATTCGCGCAAACTCTGGCCCTGAACTCCTCGTCGTAGCTTAACCACGCAAAGCCCCCAAACTGCATCTGCGCCTTACGAATAATATCCATATACTTCAATAGCGCAATTGCCCGATCCAAATATTTCTCACAATATATGCTGGCATAAATGAGAAACGCCGACGTCCAGTTCTCCATCGTGATCGAGACCAGGGGTCTTCTAGTTAGCTCCCACTCTTCCTCCTTTGACCCTTCCTTCGCCTGCACCTCCCTGTGTAAAAGCTTAAAAACGTCCACATGCTCGTGCTTCCAAATCTTGGACCTGACCTTCTCTGACAAATGCGACCCCAAGGGCATCACCAAGCCCATGTAGGGCAACTTCTTCGGCAGTTTCGTGTCACACTTCTCTTCCTTACCGTCCCCCTTGTCCGTCTGCACCCCCGCCGTAGCCACCGACTTACCATCCACCGCCTCACCATCCACAGGTGGATCGCCCGTTGGCCACCTTGCCTCCCGGACTGACCCCTCCCCCACCCTGACCGACAAGCCTTCTTCCTACCCTCCTTAGGCCCCCCATCCCAGGCAGTCCACCAGGAACCCTCACCTGAGACAGCAGCCGCCAAGTCCCGGGATCGTCCGCGCGGAGCCGCCACCTTGACTGCCGCCTTGTCCTTGGTTTTCACCGTCTTTTGGGCCTGTAAAACACCAACGTCTCTGTTGTCCACCTCACCCCTCGGGCCGGCCCTGTCCTCCCTCACCTCCCCATCCTCAAGCTCATCACTCTCCGCACCATAATCCAATTCCAACACCGGCTCAAAATCGCCAGGTGCACTCCACGCGTCTTTCACCTTCCTCTTCACACCTTTTTGCGATCCAACAGGCGAACCAGGCGTACCAGCCACACGCGACGCTGTAGCCCGTGCCCGCGGTGGAGGGACAGCCGCCGCGGACTGCCCTACTGCTTCTGGCCGGCGTCTCAGGGCTGTCTTGCGCCCCGCCAGGCACCCCGAGCTCTGCCGACAGCCGCCGGCCTGGTTCCCCGCCCGCCCCTCAGGTCGCTCCAGACTGAGTGGGCCCCGGCATCATCGGGCCTCAAAGCCGTCCCGGCCGTCCCGGCCATCCCTGAACCCTGAACCTTGCATTTAGACCCTGCCACTACAGACTTCCTGCCCTTTGCCTGCCTCATCTCTTCTTCTAATTCCGCCTCCCGTTCCTCCTCAGAGGTCGGGGTGGGTGGGCCCTCAATCTCAGGCCCCCAAACAGCACCCACCCGTGACATTGTCTGCTCTGCCCACCTGGCCTCCTGGATCTGCGCCAGAAGCCTCTCCTCCTGCGCCCTGTCTTCCCAGGACATGGCCCCCCAAATAGGGAGGGACGGGGGCGGGCAGTAGCCCCTGAAAACCCCGCCTGGTGGCAAGAAAACTCCCTGCATGTGTCCCATGAGCCGAGGCCGCGCGCGTGGCCCTTGTACAGCCCACCCAGGACTGGCCCAACACACCTGGCTGTAGTAGGTCCTCTCGCCCTGTGCGGGTCAGCAGCAGCAGGGCCGCCCGCACCTCCTCGGGGACACCGGACATCACGATGCTCATGCTTCAGGCGTGCGCCGCGAAGCGCTGGCCATGGCAGCACCGCACGATGAGGAAAGGCCGTCGGAGGAACCTCCTCGGTAACCCCACGCTTCAGGCGTGCCTACTCTCCGCTACCGTTAGGCAGCTTGCGGCGCTGGAAAATAGGTATTAACACCCAGCCTACCCTAACTACTCTACACAAATGTCCTACTAAGACTCCCTTCGCTAAGCCCTCCCAATGATGCCAGGCACAGGAAGAGGAAGTTCCCTTCCTCCACTGTACCTTATACCCCCCTCCTAACTCCTCCCCTTCCCCTGACTAGCCTATCCCTGCGCGAAAGTCCCCGTGGGAAGACTAGTCTGCGACTGTGCTTCCCCCGGGGCCCGGCATTCCCTCTTCCTTCCATCATGCCAGGCCGGGTACAATTATGTATGCAAGCAAGTCAAGAAGACAGTTACTAAATCATGATTAACTGTTAATGGTCTTCTGTCGGACTGTAAAATAACACTGTCACTCCGTCTGAGCTTCTGAGCCTTCCCTCACTGACAAATCTTGATTGGAATCGAGCGCATGGCACGCGCTCCCAAAACTTTTTCATTAAAGAGGAGTATTTTGGGCTCACTCAGTCACTCGCCCAAATGCTTGGCGGGCTCGCTTGGCAGCATGGCATCCTGTAATACCAGCCCTCCTGACTGGCCATATTCCCAGTACTGCATATTCCAGATTGAATCATCAGGATCACTGGCAGTGGTTCAGGCTTTAAAGTTGAAACCTTTTGCACGCACGATGATGCACGCACCGGCAGTCCGTTCTAAAAGCACTTCTTGCAAAAAAAGTTTGCAAGTATGCGACTGAGCATGGATGGAATATCTATGATTATGCAACACAGACACAGTCCTGGTGCAACAGCAACTGTTGTTCCTTTGTTTCTGTATGAAGATCCATGAGTACAGGCAGCCAGGAGAATGCACTCTGTGGTTATGTGTCTGTCTTTGCAGTGGAGCTCACAGCCTCTATTGACAAGCTGCAGGCCATACTCCAGTACATGTTCACGTCTCGCCCACAGACCGCAGTTCAGGTGTCACGAGACCTAAGCAGGCAGAGGCTTAATAGTGGAGCCAAATGACATCCATTTGAGGCAGTAGTGGCAATTGTGCAGCACAATTTGCAACAATTAAAAAGTGCATCAAAAGACATTTTCACCAACTGACTGCTACAAAAATAAATCTCCCTCTGGCTCTGTCCGATCTGTAGAAATGCAAATCCTAAATTGCCTATCACTGCTGGTGCACATTAATGCAATCTGCTGCCTCTGGCCTGTGCCTATGAACAATTGAATAACTGAATGGAAAGTCTTGGGATGGGAAGGAATGTATTATCTGACTGGATCATTCAGTCTGCTGATCAGGTTTCCTTTTCAGAATGGTGTTTCCCCCACATCATAAGTTCACAGACGTGACGCGTCACGTCGGCATCCTGGGCCAGTGACATAATCCTGTCTCGCTGCTCTGGATGGCACAGACAGGAAATTAGAACCTTTAACTGTGGGGGGTGTTGATGCGTGATCATCCCTTGCTGAAATTCAGATCGATCAGGTATTACATCTGACTTTTAGCAGTGCCAGTGAGGATGTGGGTGGAGCCAATAGAGTGGGTGGAGCCAGTGTAGGAAATGGGTGGATCCGAAGAAAAGTAGGTGTGGCCTCCAACAAACATTTGAGCACCTGCATATCATATTTTACAAATTAAGCACTGGGCCCATTCTCTCTCTGCGTGCCTTCAAATTCCGCTGGTTCAGGAAAGGCACCTACTGGATCCACGCAGGCCGCTCCAGCCCCGGCACCAGTCTGGCCCCTTGGATCCCCAGGTGGATCTGGACCAGCGCCGGTCATGCCACCTCGACCCTCCCTGGTGCCGATCCTGATGCAGGTGCTCCCAGCAGTGCTGTCCCCATTCTGATCCCCGACTACAACACGGAGCTTGAGGGCCCTCGTTGAACGCCAACTCCTGTGGTGACTGGAGCCATACCTTCCAGGCCGGAGCCTGAGCCCTATTCTTATGGGCTAGGACTCAGGGAGAATTGGGAAGGATCGGTGGGCCCTGAAGAATACAAGCCTTATGACACAAACAAGGACTGGTATGAGGATTTAGCAGATGGCAGCAGACTGGATAACTGGCATGTTTTCCCCCCTTACTGTGGCTACGGAGGAAGAATCTTCATTGTCAATGGTAATGAGGAGGGCGGCAGAGGTCCTGGACCTTAGCTTGCCCTCTGTGCCATTCAAGGCCAACAACTTGACAGAGGTGCTTCAACAGGGAGTGTCGCCCTCTGAACCGCTTCTCCCAATTACTGAAGTTCTTACTAATGCCCTGCTTGGGGCTTAGTCCAAGTCCAACACAGGGGTTCCTGTGAACAGGACAACTGCCTGTCTCCACCGCCCTGCCCCAGGGGATCCCAACTCCCTCATGCAACAGCCTGCCCTGGAGAGCCTGGTGGTCCAAGACTCCACTTCCCACATAAATTCTGGAGCATTCCCAACCATACCACTGTATCGGGAATCCAAGAGGCTGGACAATTTAGACAAGAACATGTGTTCTTCCCCCTGACTGGCACTGCAGCCGTGAACACTGCATGCCTTTTGGGCCGCTATTCCCATGCTCTGTGGGATACAGTTGCACAATTGCTACAAATGATCCCATAGGAAGTTAGAGACGGTACTCTCTCACGCGGTTGGCGACAGGAGAGAGGCGGCTAAGCTCACAATGTGATGTGTATTGGATACCACTGACTCACTGGGCAGAGCAGTTTTGTTGACAGTGGCCTTAGAACGCCACACTTGTTTGAGGACTACTGTTTTTTTCTGGGAATGTCCAAGAATCGCTCATTAACATGCCCTTTGTTGACTCTGTCTGTTTGGAGACAAGGCAGATACAGTGCTTGAGCGCTTTAAGGACAGCAGTGCTAAGGCCAGGTCCTTGGGCCTTTCCATGGCACCTTGCCACCCCAATCCGCCACAGAAGGGGCTTACAGCTGTGTCTATGCCCACAGAGCCACTGTGGTGCTCAAGCTTCCCAGCCTCTGCGAGGCTGAGGACGCGGTACCCCAGGCCTCTTATGTTGGGCAGCCAGAAGTCAGGCCAGTCACCCCCCTGGCAGGCGTAGCCTCCAAACCCTTATAGTCTTCCCCTTACGATCGTGGGCATCAAAATCCGACATCACCTGCTCCGCTGGCACTCTATAACATCAGACCAATGGGTTCTGCAGATTGGCCAGAGAGACAACTCTCCCCCTTTGAGACTACCGCCCCACTTGCTTGCAACAGGCTGACGGAGAACCTTCTTTCTTTACTTCACCAGGAAGTGATCGCTCTCTTGGCCAAGGGATCCATAGAGAGGGTGCCAATGCCAGTAGTAGGTTGTGCTTGCTATTTCTGCTACTTTCTGATGCCCAAGAAAGAAAGAGGCCATTGACCTATCCTAGACTTTTGGCCTCTCAATTTCTTCATAAAGATAGAGAAGTTCAAAATGCTCATACTCGCTCAAGTTTTGTCTGCGATGGACTTTGGAGACTGCATGGTAGCACTGGACTTGCAGGATGCGTTCTTCCACATTCCTATCATGCCAGGCATTACCTACGGTTCACGGTTTGCCAGGAGCATTTTCAGGTAGCTGTGCCCTCTTTTGGTGTTACCAGGGCCCGCTGCTGTTCACCAAGTTGATGCCAGTGGTTGCAGCTCATCTGCAGAAATCAAGGGTGTCGATCTTCCTTTATCTCGAAGACTGGATGTTGAAGGTGAGCTTGCCCCTGGCTGTTGTCTCCCACCTCCAGACTATGGTGGACCTCTTCAGCGTGCTAAAGTCACACCTGACTCCCTCTCAGACGCTCCCTTTCATTGGAGCTGTTCTGCGTATGGTGCAGTTTTGGGCATATCCTCGCGAACGGTGTGCCCAAGATATTCAGGCTATGATGCTGATGTTTTAGCCTCTATCCTGATTACAGTGAGACTGGCACTGCCACATGGCCTCCTGCATTCTGCTTGTGACACATGCCCATTGGCATATGCAGGCTCTGCAGTGGGACCTGAAGTTCCAGAGGGCGCAGCATCAGGGGAATCTCTCTGACAAGGTCCAGATCTCGGAGGGAAACTGTAAAAGATCTGCTGTGGTGGTTAATGAACTACGATTGGGTCTGCGACACCCAGATCTGACAGTAGTGACAGATGCGTCACTCCTGGGATGAGGCGACCATCTCGGATAGGTGGAACTCAGAGGCTTCTGTTGTCCGAAGGAATCCAGACTCCTCATCAACCTGTTGGAGCTCCGTTCAATCCAGCTGGCATTGAAAGAATTTCTCCCCTCCATCAAAGGAAGGCTAGTGCAGGCATTCACGGACAACACAACTGCCATGTAGTACTGTAAAAAACAGGGCGAGTTGTGGTTGTGGATCCTTTGTCAAGAGGTCCTGCGTCTCTGGACATGGCTGGAATATCAGGGCATATCCAAGGTGGTTCAGCACGTGACTGGCTCTCTGAACACCAGGGCGGATTAACTCAGCCGATGATGCCTAGTGGATCACAAATAGTGTCTCATCAGGAGGTGGTACAAGGTCTCTTTCAGCAGTGGGGAGATCTTTGGTTAGCTCTGTTCACCACCGGTAAGAACGCGCAATATACGCAGTTCTGTGTGCTGGAATTTCTAAGGCGACCTCTTCTGAAACATTGTCTGTCTTGAGTTGCCCAAGCCTCCTGTACGCCTTTCCTCTCATGCCATTCGTACCCAGAGTGCTCAAGAAGATCAGGAACGACCTGGCCAAAATTATCCTAGACTGGGCGCAGAAAGTCTGGTATCCCGAACTGTTGACCATTGCCAACGGTCCTTCGATCAAGTTAGCCCTTGGGCAGGATCTTCTGTTGCAGCAGCAGCGAAGGGTCTCCACCAAACCGGTCAACACTCCAACTTCTTGCGTAGAGATTGAGCAGTGACAGTTGACAGCTTTCAAACTTCCTCCCAAAGTCTGTAACATTGTCTTGGCAGCCAGGCATCCCAAGACGGTATACACCTGCCATTTGGGAAAATTTGTGGCATGGTGTACAGAACAAGAAATCGATTCCTTTCTCAGGGTCTTCTCTTCATTTAGTCTCTTGCCCAGCCGGACCTTGCTCTGGGCACTCTCAAATGTTATCTTTCTGCTATTTCAGCTTTTCTGCAGTTGCCTGACTAGCCACCCCTCTGCAAACCCACTATTGTAAATAGATTTTTTAAAGGTTTGCAACATTTGTTTTCACTTTCTCCTTTTATTATGCCTCAGTGGGACCTCAATCTTGTCTTCACTTTCCTTATATGTGCTCCTTTCGAGCTGTTGCACAATTATCCATCAGGCTTCTTATCATCAAGACAGCCTTCCTTGTGGCTATGTCATCTACCTGGAGGGTTAGCAAGCTTCAGGCTTTGTTATCCAAGCCTTCATACTTACTACCCAGACAAACTGGTCCTTCGTACGGGAGTTTCCTATATACATAAAGTGGTCGCTTCTTTTCACATAGGCCAATCCATCACTCTACCTACTTTTTACGCTCCGCCTCATCCTTCCAAGGAAGAGGAGTGACCTCACTGTTTGGACCCAAAAAGAGCGTTCTCGTCCTACCTTGATCGGAAACAAAGTTCGAGGTGCACAACCAACTCTTCGTGGGGCTTGTCGGAGCAAAGAAAGGATAGGCCATACAAAAGGGGACCATCTCTCGATGGATAATGCTGTGTATTCCGATCAGCAAAGCTTTTACCAAAAAGCAACCTCCTGAGGGTTTGCATGCCCATTCCACCAGAGCTAAAGCTGCGACCAATGAGTTAGCATGTGGAGTTTCGGCCCTGGATATATGCCAGGCAGCAACGTGGGCATCCTTGCACACGTACACAAAACACTACCAGCTAGCCAGTCAAGTCCGTCGGGAAGGGCACTTTGCCTGTTTAGTCCTGCAGGCTTTCATCGTATGAAATTGGTCCGCAGGCCCACCCCCGGGGAGGTATTGCTTTGGTATCCATTCAGAAGGTAAGGAATCTGCAGCTAGAAGTCTGTATCAGATGAACAAGTTAGTTACCTTCAGAAATGGGTAGAGGTCTCTATCAGATGAACAGGTTACTTACCTTTGGTAATGCCTTATCTGGTAGAGAGACTATCTAGCCGCAGATTCCATACCGACCCACCCATCCTCCTCTCTGCAAATGGATTTCCAGGGACAGGGTTTTCCCCCTTTTCAGGGCCCTAGTTTTCCACACCAGCGGTCAGTGTTCTTCATGGCTCTGCACTCCTTGCGTGGAAAGTTACAAAAAGAAACTGACATTAGCACGCTGGGTTGGCGCATATATAGGCACCGATTACGTCACTTTCGGCGATGCCTTGCGGAGCCGATTGATGCCACCCACCGGCACCCACCGGCACACAGAGATACTGTTCGAGAATTTTTTTCGGATCCAGTCTGACTCCTGGAGAAAATTCAAAAGGTAAGGAACCTGCAGCTAGATAGCGTCTACCAGATAAGGCATTACTGAAGGTAGGTAACTTGTTCGTTTAGCAGCAGAAACAGGAAGTTGTCCATCTCCTTCCTCCGCAAGAAATGTATTCAATCACATCTATTATCAAAAAGAATATGTCCTTTGGCTTCCCTCTTACTCTGTTTACATTTGTAGAAAGATTTTCAAAGCTTGGGTCATCAAAAAAATTGTTTGCAGGTAAAGATATATGAATTTCGCTTCAGGAAAAAGCGATTGATCGCAGCCACTAAGATGTGGTGTTTAGAAGATAAAACGCCTGCATTGGGAAAGAATGAAACTGGGCAAATTAAAATGTAAACAGCACTTTTCTCGTTGCGGACTGCGGCCTGTGATCTAGGCAATGAAAGGCTCTCTTTCCTTTCAAATTCTTCTTTCTTATTTGTTAAAGATTCATTTTAGATTATTCTTTTATTTTGCCTTATTTCCAAAGGACATCCATTACCTTGCGCTAGATAAGGGTGAATTGGCGCTGGCTGAAGTGGCAAAGAAAAAGGCAACTGAAACAGACACTGAATCAATATCTGCCGGAGCTGGTAAGAATTAATGCGGTTAAAAAGGCCCTTTCCATTTTGATCAATACTTGTTTTGTATCGGCGCCATGTCATAGAGAATAGAGGGTTATTGGTTAATTTGAATCACTTTCTTGCTTAAGAGGAGGCAGAGGAGAAAAGGGCCTAACTCTACGGAGTCAGCTGTAGGCGGTGTCTCGTATGGCTAGTGGTGGTGTTTTATCGTTTCTAAACTTGAAAAATAAAATGACTTTACACATTTTACATAGTTGTATTTTTCTAAAGCTATTTTATTGATTTTACATTAAAAAAAAAACTAAACTTCATTATTCAGGTGGGGGAATAAGCAGTACAGAGATCAATGTACAAGCAGCAGAGCACCATAGTAGTAGGTATTACAATTTATCAGCATGGGGACTACTGATCTGTAACAAATGCATTTTTTTCCCACACGTTTTTATAGGTTTTATTGTATAACATAAAATACATCTGGCAGCAGTTAATAACTCACTTTGTCAAATTGTTGTTACAGTAGCTCCGTTTCCTGACATAGGACAAGAATACAGGGATGACAGAGGTGGGTGGGGGGGATATCCTAGTGCAACATAGAAACTAGATGGGGGGAGACGTGACACTAGTCTAGAGGCGGTTATAAAGGCGGGGGAGGGGACTTTTTTCGTTTTTTTTTAATCGATCGATAGTGTCTAGATCTAGGGTGTTGGGGTAGTCTCGCAGGTATTGCCATATATCAATAGGTTGGGACATCGGGGGTTGGAGGATGGCATAGTCTCAACTGAGGCTGTCACAGTGGGAAATGCGTTTGAGCCAAGCAGTAGGAGCGGGGGGGGGGGGTGGTGCAGTGCCCCAGTAGACCGCAATCTCGCGTTTAGCTAGAAGGAAAGCCATGGAAGCAAATGCATCTTATATATCCCCGTTTTCACTGCATTTTTCTGCGAAGACTCGTCGTCAATCGGTGCAGCCGTCATCTCTCACCAGTCACGTCGGTCCACCATATGTTTGTCAGTTCGAACCGTAGAGACGGTAATCTCTTGCAACCAACCATTCTCTGGCCTCTCTTTTGATAGTTCAAGGAGTAGGCAGAGGGTTTCCAATGCAACCTCTTGGCTAATAGTGAAGATAAGGGCACCTTTAGAGCAGATATTTCCCTCCTTGGTCTGAGGTGTAGTCCCAATATACAATCTAGTAAGCAGGGAATAACTATAACTTTCCTCAGGGCATGTTACATGTCTACAATATTGCATTGTAGCTGGACACGACCGTATTATGTGTATAACATCAGTTCCTGTATGTTGACATCTCAGACAGTTGTACGTCTCGGATGGGTATAAATTGTCGATAGTGTAAAATAGCCCCTACGCAATGAGTGTATCAAAACTGTGTGAGATGAAATCTAGCATTGCTCGTCGCTTGTTTTTTATTGGCTTATATGTTGCTACATATTTGTGTTTTTAATGTGGGTTTTCATATTCTGCATGTTTGCACAAATATGAAAAGGCAAGTTTGAAAGTCATGGAGAGTGGACATAAAACCAGGCCAATCCATTGGATGCAACAGAAGGCCTTATTTGTCTCCCAGGATTTCCAAAGAAAAGTATTTGGTTTTTCCTTATTGGTCACCTCATTTTCCCAATATGTAGCGGTTTCTTTTTCAAGCTATTCATCAGTCAAACGCAGTCAGAGGTGACTCTCCCTGTGAGAGTGCCTGTTGCTGATCACTTGTAGAGACGGAACAGCACATGCTTTCTGTGGTCACAGCTTCTCTGTTTTACCTAAACTATGCACAGTTAACAAGCACTCACTGACTGCAAGTGAGATGGCCTTTGGTTACTGCAGTGAGTAGTCATCCTTTTAATGTGTTAAGACCTATATTATATTTTATTATATAGCGGCATAAAGCACCAAAATTTGCATCCGGTTCCTGGTGTCCTTTTGCAGTGCTGTGTTGACAGGGTTTTGGAATTAGTTTGGTCTGAATGTGAGGCATTGGGCGAGGAACATGAGGTTCAACGTCCTTCTTCAAACATTATTTTTGTCAGGGGAAATCCAATCAACCCTTGTAGGCTTGGGCAATATGTAATTCAAGACACAGGGTGCTACAAGGGACTTATTTTGAAGTTATTTTCTACGATTTGTTGAGTTGTAAAAGAGTCATGAATAAAGATAGACACTGTTTTCTCTATAGTTCATAACATTATGCATCAACTCCTGCTAAATCAAACAAACAACCCAAATTATACAATAAAAAGTGATTGTAGGTTGGTGTCAAAAGACAACATTAAAGGAGATGATGACGAGATGTCTATCTCGTCATCATCTCCTTTAATGTTGACTCTTTTGCTCCAATTGATTTGTTTATATATATCTCCCAGAAATTTCTCTCTAGTAAAGACTTTATTTGAAATATAACTTTATTTGCTCTGTATTTCTTCCAACCTTCCATCAATTCATTTACAATTGTCGAATAAGATTGATATCCCGTGGATACTACGGAGTGTGTTACTTTGATACAACTCAACAAATCGTAGAAAATAACTTCAAAATAAGTCCCTTGTAGCACCCTGTGTCTTCTTCAAACATGGCGCTGCAAACGTTACTGTGCAATAGTATGAGGGGCGTAGCATATAGTGTAAGGATCGATGCAACTGTAAACGTGCCATTTTAGGAGTGGTTAGTTTCCTAAGTTTAGATTCGTTTCCTAAGTTTGAGACTGTCCTAGCATACATAACATGGGGTTAGTTGGAGTATGGAATGGAGAAGGTTACATAGATTACATCCCAGAAGTGACAGCGGTCCATCCCATATACTGTGAGAAGTCCACTCAGAAGCAGAGACACAGCCACTGAAAGCACTGTTAATCAGTGTAAAGGTATCTTGAGAGATGTAAGACAAAACAAAGGCTAATATGTAGCACCAACATAGCCGGAGAAGTGAATGGGGTTCTGTGTGTGTTTATACCAAAAAGGGTGGAAGCGCAAAAGGCCATGTAATCCATACAACAACATGCACAAGGCAGGGATACTGCCAGGTGAGTAAAATTATGCCAAATGGGTGAAATACCTGTTGCAGCAGTAATGTAAGATGGTGACATGAGCAGAAGCGATTCCGTTTTTTAACGGCATGGCCCGTTCCAACTGATATGCCTCTACAACTCTTCAGTGACCTAAGAAGTAGAAGAGCAACCAAGACTGACAACCTGAGCAGAAGTTAGGCAAACTTTAAAGGCTCATATTTCTCCTACACCTGAGAAGCAGTTAGTATCTAAAGCCCCTTTCATACTTCCAAAGGTGGCCAAGCGCCATTTTGGTGAGCCCTGTTCTGGACATGGCTCAAACCCTAGCCGACTGGGAAATTGTACATTCAAGGGTGAGACGTGACGCCATTGGCTGGTTACTAAGCTGACAGAACAAGAGGCAAACGGTCCGCCATCTATTGCCCTCCTGTTCTCACCCCTCCAATTGAACTCTATTCTTTCTTCAAAATCCCAAATATCCTTTCTCTTTCTAGTTTATCTGCTGAAGCATCTTTCTACCCTTCTGAAATTTCTCTTAGGCATTTTGCACTTTCATTGTTAGCATGGGCTGACATTTCAGGGTAAAAAAGAAACTATGTGGTGAATCGAGACTTTACCTGCTTATGTTATTTTGGCTAAGAATCCAGCCTGGCATAGAATTGGAGGGGCTCAACCTTACTCTTTTTTTGTACTGAAGTTTTGCAGAAAAACACTTCTGTAATTTTCCACAAATTCACTTTCATTTCTATCTCTTCTACTTACCTCACCTAACCCCGCTAATTCTCCGTAGCTTCTGTTTCAGCAGATGGTCATGAATACATAGTAAAAAGTTTGCAGTTGTGCCACTCTAGTAACTTGGATATCACGGCCTCCTTCTTCCAAAGTGACAAGGAGTAGGTCTCCATTTCTCTTCAGAATGAACTCCTTACATGGAAGGTTGCACAACCAGGATAAATGCTGTACATATGAGGGTATCAAGTGATGTGGCATGATTTAAAGTTTCCTTCGCTGCGACTGAGTACTCCAGCTCCCGTGCCTCTTTTCTTTTTTATTCTTTTTTTTCTTTTTGATTTTATCAGACATATATGCGTAAAGCATATACAGACATGCCTTGCACAGTAGATAGCAACTCTGATATCACAGTTTGAGGATTCTTTAAAACAGACGATATCATATCGTCAGGACACATAGATATACCATGTAATACTATATTGTGACTTCCGACATATCAAAGCAGTCAGAATTACAGTGGGCATCAATATTAGATAGCAAATAAAATGTTTTAAAAAAACACACGCAGGCAGATAAATCCCAGGATATTGTGGCGTCTTAGTGAAGTTGAGAGTTAACGATATGTCACCAAATCCAGGAGACCACAATGAGGATCTGCATTACTAATGAAAGGGTGTCGAACAATAGAATATGTGGTTGCAAGGCAACTATTGGGATGCTTCCTGAGAGCTAGCAGTCGTCGGTGGCCTGGAGTCACCAGTTTGGGTAGCGTCTCTTTGCCTGAGCCAAGTCGTGAAGGGTTCCCAGATATCTTTCGGGCGAGACGCCATGGGCATGAGGTCCCAATAAGTCGCCAGCTGTTCCTGACAACAGTCAATGTCCCTGACCCACTCTAGAACTCGAGGGTGCTTAGGGGCTCCCCAATGTATAGCCAGCCTGTGCTTTGCTAGAAGTAGCAGCATAGCAGTAAGGCGGCGCAGCCCTGGCGGGGTCTTCTCAACATAGTTCAGCAGTGTAACTAATGGGGAACACTCCAATGTTTGTTCAGTGATGGCTCATATGGTATCACATACCTCGCCCTAGAATTTAGAGACGGCTGGACATTCCCATGCTATGTGTAGGAAGGCGGACCCTTCGCTCTTGCACTTCCAGCACAGCGAATCCACCCGCAACTTTAATTTAAATAACTGTAAGGGATAAGGATACTATCGATGTAGAAATTTTAAATGTATAAGCCTCAGCTTATAGTTCGGGATAGGTGTTGTAGTTGTGAGCAGCAGAAAGCCTACTTTTCATCTGTGGGCTGGTCCACTAGCTCCGACCTCCAGTGATCCAACGCTTTTGGAGCAATCCATAGGGTGTGTGCTTGAGTGTGAGTATAAAGCCTGGTGACCAATTTGCGATAGGACGGTGTAACCAATCTTCTAACAGCTGCATGGTGGTAGGGGTTTCTGGATAGATGGGTGTAATGTTTTACTTTATCTTAATTGATAGTATAGGAACAATTCCAGAACCGGCGTGTGCCCCCCAAACTGGCCAGCGGGCGGTTCCAGGAACTTGCCCTGTCGGTAGAGGTCACCTAGCATTGATAAACCCATTTTATGGAACCGATTTATGGCGCCCTTGTCGTGTAGGAAAGGAAAATATAGGTGTGACGCAAGTGGTGTAGAGGGTGCATACAGTAAAGGGGCATCTGTCCGCTTTCTCAGCCCTTCCCAAGCCCATCTCACGTTCTCAACTGTATTGATTTTGTTAGAATTTCTGTGGTAGGGTTGATATACAGCCATGTGCAGTGGAATGGGGTCAGCTATATCCTTTTCGGTGGCCAAATGGGGTTGAAACAGGATGGGGTGTACCCAATAATGAAGAAATTGTGCCTGCGCACTCAGCGCATAGAGTTCGAAGTTAGGCGCTCCCAGACCCCCTTTCGATAGTGGGCGAGTTAACAAGTCCCCGCTTACTCTGGGTTGGCCTCCAGCCCAGATCGTAGTAATCGTGATAGATCGTAGGGATTTAAAAAAGGTCTGAGTTAGTGGTAAAGGTATTTTCACGAAAAGATATAACACCTTGGGGAGGACAATCATTTTCAATATGGTAATTCTGCCCGCCAGTCAGAGGCAGCGCGGTCCAGAATTTAACCTTGTCTTCAAGCCAGTCAAGTAATCTACCAAAGTTCAAGCGCCAAATTTGTTGTATGTCTCTGCTGAGCCAGACACCCAGATACTTCACGGCGTCATCCGCCCATGTCAGCGTGAATTCCAGTGCGGTGTCCAGTGGGGCATCCGTAAGCGGCAAGATGGAAGACTTCGTCCAGTTTATTTTTATGCCAGACATACCGCCAAAGCGGAGTATTTCCCCCAGCACGGGGTTTAGGTTGTCGTCAGGTTTCCTAATTTATAGCGTGATGTCATCAGCATACATTGAGATGATAAGATTTCTATCCGTGAAGACCGGACCACGGGCAGAGTGATGCTGACGAATTCTAGCAGCCAATGGCTCCATTGCCACCGCAAACAGAAGTGGTGACAGGGGGCACCCTGCCTGGTTCCACGGGTAACGGGAAAGGGGTCTGAAATTAAACCATTGGCTTGGGGCCGGGAAATGGGTTTGGTATATAGTAAGCTGATCTTTAACGAATTTTGGGCTGAAACCCAATCTGGGCAAAATGGTGAACAAGAAGGACTATCCCAAAGAATCAAACGCTTTGGTGGCGTCCAGAAATACTGCAACGGCTGAGCGTTTGGGATCAATTTGGTGGAGTGTAGAAAAGAAGGTGCGCAGGTTGTGGGCTGTCGACCTGCCCATTATAAAGCTAGATTGATCCCGCGAGCGATAAGAGGCATTAACGGCTGCAGACTATCAGCTATCAATGTAGCCAGAATTTTGGCATCTACATTAATTAACGAAAGGGGTCTGTAAGAATCACAGAGGGTCGCTATATTACCGACTTCAGTAGGGTAATGATTACATCCTTTCTCATGGTCCGCGGCAGCTCCCCAACCTCCAGCTATTCTTGATAGACATCTAGAAGGCAGGCGCAAGTAATTCTGCATATGTCTTATAGAATAGTGTAGTCAATCTATCCAGCCCAGGGGCCTCCCGTTTGGGAAGCCTCTTATCACCTGCGTTATGTCGTCTACTGTAAACGATTTGTCCAAGTTTTCTCTCTGGGCGGCACTAAGCCATAAGAGCTCTAGTGAGTCTAGGTAGTCGCCTGAGTCCTGGTTGGGTTCCGCTGATGGGCAGTATAGAGAGAAGAACAGAATTTGGTCAGATGTTCAAGTGTGGCCACTTGAACTCTCATAAGGGAAGAGTTGTTATCAGCAAGCTCAGCAATAAAGTTGGGTGTTGTGCGTTGTTTAAGTGCATTGGCCAGGGTTTTCCCTGGCCTGTCGCCCTCTCCGTAACTCCGTGCCCTAGCATTCTTTCCCAGAAACCTGGTTTCCCTCTCCGCTTCGGTTTCAAATTCAGAGATGGTACTTCGTATAGAAGCTAGTAGTTTAGGGTTACTGGAGCTGAAATAGAGCAACTCCAGAGATTTGATATCCTGCTCAAGTTTGCTAAAAGTCGAATGGACCCAAGTACTCCCGATTGCTTAGAGATACAAGTCCCTCTTATTACCGCCTTGAGGGCCTCCCACAACACAGAAGGAGAGTCCACCAATTCCTCATTAGTAGAGAAGAAGTGCATACGTTCAAGCTTGATTTCCTCTTTAAATGCAGCATCTAACAGAGCATGTGGGGGAAGTCACCAACTGAATGCGCATGCCAAAGTATGAGGAACCTTCCACAGAAGCACAACCGGGGCATGGTCAGAGAGTGTGCGTGGTAACTGTAGCACGTCTCTGGTCCAGGCAGCGACATCGCACGTAACTAGCCAATACTCCAATCTGGAGCAGGCGCTGTGATAGGAAGTGATGCAGCTGTCCTCCCTGACATCGGGGTGTCTACTGCGCCAGATATCAACAAGCCTGTGTTCAAGTATGATGTTGTTTTACTGCGGTGTCGCTTTTTGATGAGGATTACGTAGGGTGCCTACCCTGTCTACGTCATTAATTAAAACAGCATTGAAATCGCCTCCCCAAATTACATTGTACCTGCCCATAGCCATAATCTTGCCCCATACAGTAAGGAAAAACTGTGGGTCGTCCACATATGGGCCATAGACTGCAACGAAGGTGACCTGTGTTGTCATGAGATATCCCGTGGCGATAATAAAGCGCCCCTCCGGGTCTATTTGTGTGAACATTGTGGACCAGCCTAGATCTCTCCTAATCAATATTGAGACTCCCCTGGCATAGTTGGAGTATGGAGCCGAATGTATCTCCCCCCAATATCCATGTTTCAGCTTTGGGTCAGCAGTGTGCTTCAAGTGGGTATCCTGGAGAAAGCATACATCAATACAGTGCCTGCTTAAGTATGTGTGTATCAGCCTTGCTTTCCGAAAGTCGTTTAACCCTCTCACGTTCCACATGAGTAACCTAGTTTCAGTCATGATAAAACAGTGGAAAATGAGCAACCTGAGTCCAGCCTGAGATAGAATTGTCGTGTTAGGTCAATAAAGGAGGTGTAAGATATTCATGTCGCCAGAGTTGATTTACATAAATATGAAGATGTTGCTGCAGTATTGGAATTACAAATGCTATACCTCTTATGCAAGTGCAGTGCAACTAATAAGCCTTTGTCTGTGAATGCGTGAAACCCCATTTCCCCCCCCCCCACTCACTACAACCTCCCAATTAGTTTGAGACTGGAAACCCCCCACCCACCCTTGAATTATCCCCATAACAAAACATGAACTCAAAGACATGGGAGATCTCCCTGTGGGGGCCTGAGACGACGGCTTGAACCTGCCTACTGGCAGGGTGGCCAGGCTTGTGAGTGAATAGAGCAAATCCTACTTAGTTACACCTGGGAAATAGAGTAAACTATAATACTAACATTGGTCTTCGTTGGCCAGTAACACAACATGTAAAACAAAATGAAAGGAACGGGCCAAAGACCCAATTCGCAAGGAGCAATAACATTACAACCAACTAAATGTTGTAGAGGTCTGGTGAGCAACAGTATATATTGGAGTCGGCATCAGTCAGTCATTGTCGCTCAAATTCGGTTCGGAAGCGGAATGCTGGGAAGAGAGGGAGGGCGATATCCACGGGCGGATGTGTTTAGTGAATTTCAATGCCGAGTTGGCATCTGTAAAGAAGTGTACCTGGACTTCGTGTGTAATTTTCAGCTTTGCCGAATACAACATGGCATATAGAATGGAAGCATCTGTAGGAGTCTTTTCGCTGGTGTGAACTCCCTGCGTGCAGCTTGTATAGCAGGAGTATAGTCAGGGAAGAAGGACAGTTGGTTTCCCTGATTTGTGATGGGACTTTTTGCCCTAGCCTACCTGAGGATCGCATCCCTGTCCACATAGTTCAGGACTCGTGCAATGATTGGGCGCGGCTGGGGGCCAAGGGACCTGTGAGCCCGCTCCACAATCATAACCCGAGAAAGCACTGGGCCAAACAATTCATGCAATAGGTTATCAATGAAGGGTTCCATTTTTGGAATTGCTGTTGATTCTGGAAGCGGTACAAAAGGGGGTGGTGATGGACGGAGCATCTGAACCAATCAAACACTCACACCCAGTCAAGAGATCTTGGTTTAATCCATCACCGTTCTTTAGGCCACTCTGCCACCCCAGTTCAGACATGGCCATATGCAAATCAGTCTGACCCTGTGCCTCATGGGAACAGTCCAGTCCGAACTGCCAAGCCATGCCTTCCCTGGACCGGAAACAAGCTTCTGAGGACCTGTTTCTGGCATTTCAGCCGTCTTCAGCCCGGCTTGCTTGAATCCAGTGGCAAAGTGAGCAAGGGACTCACGTCTGAGCATACCCTGCCAACTCATGGCGAACAAAGCGGTACAAAAGGGTGTGGTGATGGGCGGAGCATCTGAAACAATCAAACACTCACACCCAGTCAAGAGATCTTAGTTTAATCCATCACCGTTCTTTAGCCCACTCTGCCACCCCAGTTCAGACATGGCCATATGCAAATCAGTCTGACCCTGTGCCTCATGGGAACAGTCCAGCCCTAACTGCCAAGCAATGCCTTCCCTGGACCGGAAACAAGCTTCCGAGGACCGGTTATTTTTGCATCTGTCACCCCGAGTGGGATGGGTATGCTCAGACGTGAGTCCCATGTTCTCCACACACTGGAGTCAAGCTATCCTGGCTGAAGACGGCTGATAGCCAGAAACCGGTCCTAGGATGCTTGATTCCGGTCCAGGAAAGACATGGCTTGGCAGTTCGGGCTGGACTGTTCCCATGAGGCACAGGGTCAAGGCTGATTTGCATATGGCCATGTCTGAACTGGGGTGGTGTGGAGTGCAAAAAACGATGGATTTAGGCACATATCTCTGCACTGGGGTGAATGTATGACATTGTTCTGCATTCTGTCCATCAACTGTTATTTTTGCATTTGTCACCCCGAGTGGGATGGGTATGCTCAGACGTGAGTCCCATGCTCTCCACACCACTGGAGTCAAGCTATCCTGGCTGAAGACGGCTGATAGTCAGAACCTGGTCCTAGGATGCTTGATTCCGGTCCAGGAAAGATATGGCTTGGCAGTTCGGGCTGGTCTGTTCCCATGAGGCACAGGGTCAAGGCTGATTTGCATATGGCCATGTCTGAACTGGGGTGGTGTGGAGTGCAAAAAACAATGGATTTAGGCCCAGATCTCTGCACTGGGGTGAATGTATGACATTGTTCTGCATTCTGTCCATCAACTGTTATTTTTGCAGTTGATTCTGGAAGGCCACGAATTCTGAGGTTGTTCCATCGTGAACGCGCCTCCAAATCCTCGTTTTTAGCCTTGATGACCGCAAGTACTTTCTCCATGCTTAGGATTTGAGCTCGAGACTCAGATTGAGAGTCTTGGGTGTCAGACAATCTGTTTTTCAGGACATCCAGCAAGTTTCAAATGCAACCACCCGCTTTTTGACAACATCAAGGCTTGAGGTTAATGCATCAATATTATTGTCTATGGTTTTGAGGATGGAGCGCACATCGAGTAGGATAGAGCGCATATCTTCTTCCTGTTGGTCCGCCATCTCCTTTAGGGCCCTGAGTGGTGTCCAGTTCCGTTGTTACCTCCGTGGTGCACGTTTGGCGTTTGCTCTCAAATGGGATCTTGGGCTGCTTTGGATCCATCTTTCCAATGATAGCAAGCCCAATATCGCAGTCAGCCACGAATCTGTCTGAGCTGATAGTCCACACCCAAGCCTTGAATGTCCCCACAGATTGCCAACGGCAATCCTGCAGCTATTACAGTGACCCCTATGTCCTCTAAGCGAGGTTTGTCGTTAGCCCTGCCACGGTGTACCACCCCACATGCACTTGGGGACACATAGTGCAGTTTGTGACTCAGCTGAGAATGAAAACCAAGGGAGGACCCTCTCCGCAATCAGACAGTATGACAGTGAAGGGGGGGTTCTAGATAGCCCCCAGCCCGTAGGAAATAGACATAGTGATGCGTCTCAGTGGCAAAGATGCACTCCTCCTGCGTAGGCAAGCAGGTTGGTGGAGCACGCCCGGTAAGAGTTCCCACCTAGGCAGCTGGTTATAGGCCATGCGCAGAGATCGCCTCAATAGAGAGACTCAGAGAGGAACAGTCTGTCCCTGATTGCCCCAGCAGCAGTCACGCCGCCGAAATGTGTGCCTTCGCCATAGCGTAGTTAACTACCACAGCGTAGTTAGTGCATTACATGTACACACCAGATATGTAGAGCCGCGACCCACCTCAGCCCCCCCCTACCTCTTGCTGCCGATGCCTGCACAGAAGCGGCCCCTGTGTAGGAGCGGGCCAAGGCCCAGTGAAGGGCGGGTGGTTTCCGGGCCTACACAACAATATCCCAGCCCCGCAGCCATCATGTCCTGAAACGGGGCTGGGGCCTATGTGGCGCGGCTCAGCCCAACCCTCCCAGCAGTGGACTCAGCCCCACTTACCGCACCTTTTCTCAACGCGGTCTTCAGTTCGCCACCAGTGCTCACAGATCCGGCTCACGCTCCCACGCAGGTCTGCAACAGCTCGCCTCCGATCTCGCCAGCCGCAGCCACAGTCGCCACGAGGGCGCACGCACATGCCCTCTGCCCGGGCTCTTGTCAGTATATGCAGGCCAGCTCTAGCATATGAACTGATCTCCGGTTCCGCCGTCCGTCCCCTGTGCCCCCCGATGTAAGTTGGTGTCTTCTCTTCGTGTAGGGCGCCCAGCCGTCTGGAGCAGCTACTGGGTCTCGCCGAGTAAGACAGCCATTTTCAGCCATGGTCGCGGCCTCGGCACAAACTCCCATTGTCAGCCGTGGTCACGGCTTCGGCACACACCAGAAGTTTTCAGTGTGTTCCGGCTTAGCAGGACAGCTGGGAATTCATCCAGGCTGTCCCGCTGTTTTAAGCTCATGGTAGCGGGGTTTTTATGTCAGCAGGACCCACGCCTTTGTGGTGATTTCTAGGATTGGAAAGCCTGACCTGCAGAGCCCCTTCAACAGGCGGCCCTCCTGCAGCGCGTTATAGCCACGCCCCATGCCTCGTTTGTAATATCTTTAGCATTCTCTGAGTCCTGAGGAAGAAGAAATGAAAACAATACCAGCAGTGCACATTTTTGTGTACAGCTTTCATTAGTTTTTGGGTTCTCTGGATTTGGACTGAACAAATGCACTGTTGCGCTTCTGGGTGAGAGAGACTTCTTGTACTTGCTTTCAAATCTCTCATTGCCCCAAGTGAAGAGTTTAAAGGTCAGTGAGTTCTGATGGATGCTGACTAGTCTGCTAGAGGTTCAGTTACCTCTTACTTGCTGCATCAGTTTTTTTGGGTTAGAGCACTAACACTGTGACACTTTTTTTAAAATGCCTACTAAATCACTCAAAATGATATAGTGCAATGTAGTGTGAAATAATTAACTGAGATGGACTATTTTTCCGGAAGATGAACATATATTTCATCACCTAAGTGTAAAGGTAGTCCTGTTCAGGGATATAGGACAAAGGAAAGGCCACTGCGTAGCACCATCGTAGCCAGAGAAGCCGATGGATCGGGATTAAGATAAGGTTTTTATTTTCAGCACACTCAGTGGTTCTGAGGATATTGCATGTCAGAGAACTGATTTTGTAGCTCGAGCCTAGCGCCAGTGCGCAGGCGCTGCTAGCTCCGCAAGGCATGCTGTATTAGGGTATGCACTAGAAGCCCCGCCTACTCCCCATCCACATCTGTCATTGGCTTTGTGTCATTTTCAAATGTCAAAGGTTCTTATAGAGCGCACTTATCACCGATTGGTAAATAGTCTTGTTGGTCCCTCCTTGTTACAGCCTTGTCTCCATTTGTGACTGCCCATAAGGATTGGACCTTGTATTCGTCATGTTACATGGTCTGCTTTATTTTGGCTGTGAGCACTATTTTGTT
This sequence comes from Lissotriton vulgaris, assembly GCF_964263255.1. Lineage (NCBI taxonomy): Eukaryota > Metazoa > Chordata > Amphibia > Caudata > Salamandridae > Lissotriton > Lissotriton vulgaris. The sequence continues at coordinate 1,479,390,541 of NC_141694.1, forward strand.
TAATGTTTTTTTTTTTTGCAGCGTGTCCCCTTTCACTTCAGCGGCCGTGCTTGTTTATTTTTTAATTATTTTGCAGCGAGGTCCACTTTCACGACTGCGCTCGTTTCTTTAATTAATTTGCAGCGCAGTCCGCTTTCATCTTTAGCAGCCCTTGCTTGTTTATTTAATTAATTTGCAGCGAGGTCCGCTTTCACTTTAGCGGCCATGCTTGTTTATTTAATTAATTTGCAGCTCGGTCCGCTGTCACTTTAGCGGGCGCGCTTCTTTAATTAATTTGCAGCGCGGTCCTCTCACTTTAGCAGCTGCGCTTGTTTGTTTAATTAATTTACAGCACGGCCTGCTTTCACTTTAGCGTCCGCGCTTCTTTATGTAATTATTTTGCAGCCCCCTGTAGCGACCGGATTTTCAGACCAAGTTATCAGCTTATCGATTATAACACACCCAGACGCCACGTACCACCACCCTTCCCAGTACCTACAAGCACTATATCTAGATTACCCACCTGGGGATGGGGAAAATCCACACTATATCCTATAGTTACCTCACAGCGCTCGCCACATTTCTGGTTCTGCAATTGCTATAACGTCTCTCGACGATCTCATTAACGCCCGGTCACGGACGATCTCACTAACGCCCACTGGTGGACGATCTCATTAACGCCAATCACTATTGACGATCTCACTGACGCCAATCACTATTGGCGATCTCATTAACGCCCAGTCACGGATGATCTCATTAACGCCAATCACTATTGGCGATCTCTTTGATACCTACCATTTGAGTATCTGATGAGAGCCAATTTCCCTAACACATGGAATAGGGGCCTGACCTTCCCAAGCAGAAACTATTAGGTCCAATTATTCCCACTGGAAGTTATTTCCTGTCATGAGTAACATATTCTTCTGTCATCAGTTACCCGTAGGAAGGGAATCGCCCATCCTTCTACACGTCAGCACCTGGCTAAAAAGAAAGGTTAATCCTGTCACAGAAACAACATTCAAGCGCAACTGCTAATCATTGGGGTCTCTTTATTACATATGACAAGACAAAGGAAACATTGCAATAATATAGTAGGAAATTATTGGTGCAAGTGGGAGCCTAAACATAACCTAGGAAGCAAAAAGGAATGAATGATTATACATTGCAAACTATCTAGGAACGCCTCACCGTGGTCTCACGCATTCCGGCCTCGGCAGCTGAGCTGGTCCCCCTCTCTCTCTCGCTTCGGTTCTTTTAGGACTCAGGTACACGTCTGCACTGCTATGCCTCATCAAAGCTGCCACAACTTCAGGTCACTCGAACCCTCTCCGATCTTCATTAGCACCAGTCCAAGATGACAACCTGACAGCCACTACTGCTGACTTCAACCTCTGAACGGAGCAACTGACTTCGAACTGCTCCCAAGACCGACTGTCCAATTACTCGCTCACTGCTCTACTGCTCTTCGATAATATGGGAGGCCCTCTGCTCATGGAAATTTCCAGCCAGCAACCTGCCTCCCACCGAATTCCTGTACCAGGCCCCGCGCTCCCGACGCACCCACAGTGGCCATCTGCTGTTGCGTCTAGAACCCGGGGAATAAGCACATTCCTTCGATAAGGGCCGGTCCTCACCGGTTTCCAACTAGTGAACAACAAGCTGAAACTAAAACATTACCCCTGACCTACAAGCGCCTCAGACAGCCGAGGCAGAAAGAAAAGATGGCTGCTCTCTAGTTTAGGCCTCTAGGCCCGAAAAGAAACAAAAGAGACATGGCATCATGTCCAAGCACATAGGTAAACCTTGTAAATAGGTAAAATAAAGTCGGAAATGAAGAACTCATAATCATATACTGAGATGGCGATGGACAATGGTCACCGCCAGTCCAAATGGTAAAAATTATCCTGTCGGTACATACCACCCTTGACCCTTGTCCACTAACATCGAAAGTAAAGGCAAAAAGAAACTCAAACAGAACGCAAGTCAGCGGAAGAATAATAAGAAACAAAACTAACAGACCTAGACATAACTTGTGGACGAAACATATGGAAGAAGGATGGGACACACTGAATACAACAACAAATAGCAACTAAAAAGCAAATAACCAACAAAATGCCACCTAATACTGGGCGGAGGGAATGTAAGTCAGGTAACCATTTAAAAAGCCAATCAAACCACCCTTGATCTAAAGTTTGTCTGACCTCTCGGGTTAACTCATGGAGTTTATTGATATGGGACTGAATGGATTTGGAATGATCTAACAAATTAAAGCAACAAAGGCCCTCGAAGTCTGAGCAGCCATGGTCATGTTTCAACAAAAGATAATCTATAGCAGCCCTATTCTGCAAAATAGCATGGCGCTTGCCTTGAGCATCCAATAAAAGATCAGATAGAATAGCGGAAGTACTATTAAGGGATTTCACCATCCAACAAGCAAGCTTGCCTATAGCTCTGGAATTATATATGGACAATCCAGGAATATCTACAATAGAAGCAGCTAAACTAATATATTTAGACTTAGACAATAAGTATAAAGACAAATCACAATCATTTGTTAATAATGGGGCATTGCGCACAGTGCGAGAAAGCACATTAGGATTTGAAGAAAACATTAATAAACGTAGTCGTGTTAAAGCACATGGGCCACCAGAAATGTTCGCTGGGCTATAGACCATGAAATATTGCCACATGAAAATAGCCATCCAGGGGGAAGCAATACAGTACGATAATGGCTAGAAGTCACTATAAGACGTTTACAAATCATATTATTTTGGACAGAAGTACAAGTAGCAGGAGTTCTGGTGACGCATAAAGTCTTTACATGGGGAGAAAATGAGGAAATATTATTAAGTCGAATTTGAGCACATTTGACTATTAAAGTAGGGTCGCACGTCATCACATAACATACATCACCTTCCGTGATGTTGTAAGTGGAAATCTTGAAAGTTGATGGGGATTCCAGTTCAGTCAGAACAGTGCACGAAGCACAATAATCATAAGCATCGCCTGATTTTATGAATTCGGGATTGGTTTCGGACACATTGAAAAATTAAGCAGGGAGAAGGAAGATGTCGGTATAGCTACAAGGCATGTAGCAAGAATGTCAGTGACAGACCGCATAGAAGTTAAGCAAAAGTGTGTCGAGTTAGTCACAGAATGTGCCAAACGTATACAAAAATTAGATGTAGGGTCCCACGATGCAGAAAAACAACGTTTTCGATCCAGACAATCAATCCGGTTCCGTGGGCACCCTGACCTCCCGGCGTAGCAAGCCAAAAGGAGTCAAAAGGAGTCCAATGACAACACATCCGGCAGCAGCAATCCATACAGTGATCTTGGCATTATTCATTCTCGCAAATAACATTTGTCAGCGGGAACTACGTCCCACCTTGCTTGACCTGGCCATATCACTAAAATTGTATTATCTGATCCTGTAGCTATAATTTCGGCCTTTTCAGGGGGATTATTAGGCGACTGTACCCATACTCTTGCTCCTGGGTTATCGGTTGAACCGAACCCTTTTTCACCACGCACAGTCAATAATGTTGGAGCAGTGCCTTTCTGAATCACACCACTGAAAACAGGCATAATGACCAATTGGGCAACTCGATCTGCTCTCCGGACAGTTAAATCAGAGTCACCACTATTTAACAGGATCACCTTGATCTCACCCTGATAATCACTGTCAATGACACCTCCGAGCACCTGGATGCCTTTTGAGGCCAAACCAGATCTTGGGGCAATTAATCCAAAGTGTTCCGTCGGGATTTGAACCCCAATGCCCGTTTCCACAATAGCGATGTCTCTCACTTTCAGGACAAAGTCCTTCAATGCATGTAAATCTAAACCTGCAGATCTCGGGGTAGCTCTGCATGGAGCCAAAGCTCCATGGGTAATCTCCCAATATGACTCAGTGCTTTTGCATGAATTTGGTTTAGCATCCATAACAGGAGGAAATAAGCTCGTTATTGGTGAGTTAGAATACAAATAAGGACGAATATTCAGAATCAATAAGGCTTCAGACAAATGATCTCTCCAGTTCTTTAAGGTACCGTCTGACAACTTGCGTAACTGGTCTTTTAAGAGACCATTCATTCTTTCTATCAAACCCGCAGCCTGTGGGTAATAGGGTATATGAAACACCCATTCAATGTTATGTTCTGCACAATATTTTTGCATCAATCTCCCTTTGAAATGTGAAGCTTTGTCAGACTACGCCTGAAGTGGAGAACCATAGTACAAAGTCAACAAAACCACAGTTTTCATAGTATTCATTTGAGTAGCTCTTTTACAAGGAAAGGCAACCAAAAGACCACTATAAGTATCAACAGCAGTACAAATATATTGACAATGTTTACTCATAGGAAGAAGACCAACATAATCCATCTGCCAAATTTGTGCGGGGGACTTACCTCGATGCAATTCACCTTTCACTATTTGGGGCACCTCTCGCTGCCGAGAGTGCTGGCATGTAGGACAATTAAGTATAGCCTTTTTATTCAAATCAAGGGGAATGTAAATGCCTCTGTCAGTAGCCCACCTGCTAGTGACTCTTTCTCCAAAGTGTCCCGCTTTTTGATGTGCCCACCTCGTCAAGCCCGCCAAATCAGAATCTTGTGTGTCCACCATTGCCTCAGAGATTTTAGACTCTTCATCTGCAATGTTATTAAATAGTTTGTCAATAGAATCAATGTGAGTATGAGCATCAATATGGAAAACTGTTACATTATTCTGAGGAAGCAATTCCCAAATTTCCTGCCACAGTTCCTAACCCCAAATTTCTTTAGTATGGACTTTCCAACTATGTGAATGCCACATAGGCAGCCAGATTGCCAAACCATTAGCAGTCGACCAAGAATCAGTAAATACATTACATGTTCCTGGTAATTCCTGTTTCAAAGCTTGATATACAGCGTACAATTCTGCAAATTGACTACTTTCCCCTCACCTGTGGTACTTAATAGTTTCTGCGTGGTAGGATTATACGAGACCGCTTTCCAGTGTCTTCTCTCCTATGTACCTTGCTGAACCATCCATAAACCACACATGTTTTCTATCCTCCGCGGACAGATCATCGAACGGTTTACCCCACCTAACAGGGGATTCCTGTACTACAGGTACGGAGCACTCCCTCTCTTCCTCTTCCGATGGCGCCAGCGCCACTTGCTCATGTAACATCGCAACACCCTTTGGACCCACACGAGCCCTGTCTTGTGTATACCACTTCCATTTGATAACGCTCGCCTCTTGAGCGTGACCAATTCTGTGAGTTTTAGGTGAACTTCCAACCCACTGCATAATAGGAATTTCAGGTCTCAAAATGACATCATGTCCTAGTGTTAGTTGTTCAGTATCCACCAGAGCCCAATAACATGCAAGCGATTGTTTTTCAAAAGGTGTATATCGCTCACCAGCATCAGGTAACTTTTTAGTCCAGAATCCTAAAGGCACTTTTGTGCTGCCCTGTTTCTGCCACAAACTCCAATTTGCATAAGGACCCTGTACAGATACATTTAAATCGACATCTCCATCACGCACAGGCCACAAATCTAAAGCATGCTGAATTGCATTTTTTTGATAAGTCGAATGCATCCTGTTGCTTAAATCCATACAAGGGGGCCAAAATCTGACTTAGATGAGGAATATGTTGGCGCCAAAAACCAAATAGACCAATACATTTTTGCACTTCTTTCCTGTTTCGAGGAACTGCAAACTCTTTAATCTTTTGCTTCACTTGTGGAATCACTTCTCGATTCCCCTCATGCCATTGAATACCTAAGAATTTTACACTCTGTGTTGGACCTTGCAATTTGTCAGGATTAATTTCCCAGCCTCTGCTGTGTAGATGAGTAACAATTTGATCTAACTGAACTTGAACTTGGTCTTGTGTCTCACCTTGAATCAATAGGTCATCAATATAATGACACACCTGAATTCCTGAATTCACTGGCACCTCTGCTAAATGCTCTGCCACCAGCCGATGACTGATTGTCGGACTATGTACATAGCCTTGGGGAAGACTTCTAAACGTCATTTGACGCCCATTCCGCGTAAAACAAAATTGTTCCTGACACTCGGGGGCAATCGGGATAGAGAAGAAAGTATTAGAAATGTCAATAGATGCATACCATGTTCCTGAATGTGTTTGAATTCTCTCAATCAAAGTAATAATGTCAGGTACCGCAACTGTCAAAGGGGGTGTATGTTTATTCAATTCGCGATAATCAACTGTCATGCGCCAAGAATTATCAGTTTTGCGCACCGGCCATACAGGATTGTTCCAGGCCGAAGTAACTGGAATCACAACTCCAGCATCCATGAAACCTTTGATAGTAGCGCTAATTTCATCATGCCCACCTGGAATGCGATACTGTTTCATTGAGACTACCTTTGTAGCTTGGGGTATTTTTATAGGAGGAATTTTTAAACGTCCAACTCTCACAGCTTTTGACGATAGATAACTTTCATCTCCAAATCTATAACATCCGTCATCTAAATGTAATGTCATGCCTTTTAGGATATCAATTCCGATTATGTATTCACAAAGGGGTACCACTAATACAATATATTCTTGCAGGTGAATTCTGCCTATTTTCATTTGAAGATTAGTTTGTACTGCGGGGGTTTCTTTACCACCCTAACCTGTAATAGTAAAACATTGTCCTATAAACTTCTTGGGATTTCCATATATCAGAGTGGCCTCCGCTCCTGTATCTACTAATGCTCGGGCCCTCTATACATTACGATGTCTCCAAAAAATGTCAATATCTACATAGGGTCTGTAATCTTTGCGAGCCCATTTTCGTACTAAAGCTTGACCTATTTCCTAGTCATTTTTACTGCGATCTGACGCCCAGGACAAATCAGGATAAAGGCTCTTGTATCTTTTAGATAATGTCACATCTTGTTCATATCCTCTCCCCTCATGAAAAGGATTTTTGTCGTCTGAAAAATATTGCGATTTTCGATCAAAAGATCTCTGTCGTCTTTCTCTCAACCTCACCTCAGAAGATCTGTTCCTTTCATCCCTATCTCTGTTTTCGCTATATCCTTCTCTCCCCCTCTCTCTCTCCCCCCTTCTCTCTCTCTCTCTCTCTCTCTGTCCAATCTGTATCTAGAGGAGTCATCCCTCTCATAATGTAAAGACTCATCTCTCCATCCCCTCTCTCTCCATCTGTCTCCGTCTCTCCCACGGTCATCACCACTCTCATCAGAATATACACGATCATGGTCTTGTTTGTTAACTCGTCTAGCCCCCTCTTTCCTGTCCTAACCACGTTTGCGAAACATCCACCACAATTTCCCAGTGGACTCACCATCAATATCCTCTCGTCTCACCCCATCTTTAAGAAGGTCTGGTAAATGTATAATTGTCAGTACGCGTGTCAGGTCTAGATTGCCTTTCAGGTTTAATCCATTCACCCAATTCACCCAGTTCACGAACTGCTTCAATCACATCAGCTAAGGTGTTGCCAGTTTGATTAATCAACAAAGTCATCATCACTTGTTTGTAAGCAGCAGGGGCAGTGCGAATTATCCTGTTTCTCACAGAAGCATTAAGCAAACCATCCATCAGCCTATCCTGCCGTGCCTAGAAAAATAGCCGTTTTCCTCACCTCTTCTTTAAGTCTCTGTAAGGCATCTCTTAAAGTATACCAAGGTTTCTCATTAGGAGGCAAATCAGATTCAGTAGGATATTTGTGATTACAGCCGTCCACCGCTAACTGCAGCAGACTAGAGGTATGCAACGGTTACCACGCATTTTTTACAACGCGGTACCGTTAGCACGCTACTTTTACCACGCAGGTCGTTACAACGAAATGCGCTGGGGGGCGCTGCAGGATAGTAAATACTTTAATTTACTATCCAACTCCTTTCCCTAGAGTCCATGTGGACTGGAGTTGGAATAGTAAATTAAATAATTTACTATCCAGCGCCCCTCCACGCAAGTCGTTATAACGACTTGCGTGGTAAAAGTAGCGTGGTAACGGTACGCGTTGTAAAAGTACGCGTGGTACCGTCATACATCCCAGACTAGATTGAGCATTATTTGCATAATTCCGAAAATGTTCTTGTACAGTCGGGTCAGAGCTTAACGTGCAGAATTTCACTGCGTCACCCTGATCTAACATGATCCCTGCAGCACCTAAGTCAAAAAGACGAACCATCCAGGTAAGCAAAGCCTCACCCGGTTTTTGTCGAAATCGGTCTAAAATGTAATTAATCTCCTGTTGTGTAAAATCTTCCAAGCTATCCAAAGGAATCCCTTGGGGATTGTTAGGAGCACCCTGCAATTTTCTTCGATATATAGGTTGTGCACGAACTTCCCTGCGCTCCTCAGAGGTACAGTCACGTCTAGTCCGAGAAGTCTCACATTGCCATTCTCCTCAGCCGAGGAGAAAGATTCAGACGAGTCCCAAATATTTCCATCCCACTCATCAGGGTTCCAGTCGAGCCCTGCTTTCGCAACAACCATACAAACCTTTCTCTTGTTGACCCGTCCTCGTCTATTTCTATATTTGTATTTCGCAATTCGTACCACAGCTCTTTCTGCAACTGTCTGATAAGTTTCAAGTTTGTCTGCCAACAATTTATTTTCACATCTCAAAAGTGTATTAGCATTTTGCTCTTCAACAAACTGCTCTTCAAATTCCTTACACTCACGCCGCAATTTCACACATTTCTCATGTACAAGCCTGTACGCATTCAACAAAATCCATCCCCTTCGTCCTAATATAGGAAGCTCCTCACCTTTCAATACCGGCACTTTCTGCAAACATGCAACCACCTGAGCCTGTTCAGCATCTTCCAAACAAGAATTCCAGTTTTCACTCAAACCAGTAGAATTAGCCCATTCATGAGCTAGCGCCTCATAAGAGGTTGCTTCCCACCCTGGAATCTCTATAGGTAACTTAAAATCAGACCTAGCTTTCCTAGAAAACAGGATTGATCAATATATACAAAACCAACCAGTGTTCTAAATCCTACACAAAAACAACAACAAAAAAGTGAATATACACAATTGTATATACACAACCTCTCACAGTGTGTCGCGCTTCCAAATTTCACTACTCACGATGACAAAGACAGTAAAAACCTCACCCGCCGCAAAAGCGATCGAAAGCTGTTCGTGACGCCAAATGTAGCGACCGGATTTTCAGACCAAGTTATCAGCTTATCGATTATAACACACGCAGCCGCCACGTACCACCACCCTTCCCAGTACCTACAAGCACTATATCTAGATGGGAATGGGGAAAATCCAGCACTATATCCTATAGTTACCTCACAGCGCTGGCTACGTTTCTGGTTCTGCAATTGCTATAACGTATCTCGACGATCTCATTAACGCCCGGTCACGGACGATCTCACTAACAACCACTGGTGGACGATCTCATTAACGCCAATCACTATTGACGATCTCACTAACGCCAATCACTATTGGCGATCTCATTAACGCCCAGTTACAGACGATCTCATTAACGCCAATCACTATTGGCGATCTCATTAACGCCCAGTCACGGACGATCTCATTAACGCCAATCACTATTGGCGATCTCATTAACGCCCAGTCACGGACGATCTCATTAACGCCAATCACTATTGGCGATCTCTTTGATACCTACCATTTGAGTATCTGATGAGAGCCAATTTCCCTAACACATGGAGTAGGGGCCTGACCTTCCCAAGCAGAAACTATTAGGTCCAATTATTCCCACTGGAAGTTATTTCCTGTCATGAGTAACATATTCTTCTGTCATCAGTTACCTGTAAGAAGGGAATTGCCCATCCTTCTACACATCAGCACCTGGCTAAAAAGAAAGGTTAATCCTGTCACAGAAACAACATTCAAGTGCAACTGCTAATCATTAGGGTCTCTTTATTACATAATGATGATATGACAAGACAAAGGAAACATTGCAATAATATAGTAAGAAATTATTGGTGCAAGTGGGAACCTAAACATAACCTAGGAAGCAAAAAGGAATGAATGATTATACATTGCAAACTGTCTAGGAACGCCTCACCGTGGTCTCACGCATTCCGCCCTCGGCAGCTGAGCTGGTCCTTCTCTCTCTCTCTCTCTCTCGCTTCGGTTCTTTTAGAACTCTGCTCTGCAATAACAGGTACACGTCTGCACTGCTATGCCTCGTCAAAGCGGCCACAACTTCAGGTCACTCCGCCCTCGGCAGCTGAGCTGGTCCTTCTCTCTCTCTCTCGCTTCGGTTCTTTTAGAACTCTGCTCTGCAATAACAGGTACACGTCTGCACTGCTATGCCTCCTCAAAGCGGCCACAACTTCAGGTCACTCGAACACTCTCCGATCTTCATTAGCACCAGTCCAAGATGACAACCTGACAGCCACTACTGCTGACTTCAACCTCTGAATGGAGCAACTGACTTTGAGCTGCTCCTAAGACCAGCTGTCCAATTACTCGCTCACTGCTCTACTGCTCTTCGATAATATGGGAGGCCCTCTGCTCATGGAAATTTCCAGCCAGCAACCTGCCTCCCACCGAATTCCTGTACCAGGCCCGCGCTCCTGACGCACCCACAGTTGCCATCTGCTGTTGCGTTTAGAACCCGGGGAATAAGCACATTCCTTCGATAAGGGCCGGTCCTTACCGGTTTCCAACTAGTGAACAACAAGCTGAAACTAAAACATTACCCCTGACCTACAAGCGCCTCAGACAGCCGAGGCAGAAAGAAAAGATGGCTGCTCTCTAGTTTAGGCCTCTAGGCCCGAAAAGAAACAAAAGAGACATGGCATCATGTCCAAGCACATAGGTAAACCTTGTAAATAGGTCAAATAAAGTAGGAAATTAAGAACTCATAATATTATACTGAGATGGCGGTGGACAATGGTTACCACCAGTCCAAATGGTAAAAATTATCCTGTTGGTACACCCCCCATGTGTGTGCCCGTACCTCCCTGTGCCCCTGATTTAAGTTCACTCGGTGTCCCGAACAGCAACACCGCTCAAGCTCCGCCTCTGCAGCTACCAGGGCCGACACCCCCAGCCTTAGAAAGTTCAGATGATGGGCACTGGCGGGGCTGGAGCCAGGCACTTGGTTCTGTGTGGTGAAAGGCAGGCACTTTTACCTGAACAAGCATCTGCAATGCAATAGGTCTCTCATTTACGCAAGTTTGAGCTATTGACATTGTAAATAGCAATGCCTTTTATTTTTGTTTTAGTTTTTAAAACATAAATAAAAGGCATTGTCACTTACAATGCTAATAGCTGTACGTGCGTAAATGCGAAACCCATTGCATTGCAAATGCTTGTTTTCTCCTGTGTCTGAGCCTACAGACCCACATCTACACAACTCCACCTTAGGAAACATTTAATTGGCAAAGTTGATTCCGATAAGTTGAAAGCATTTGCAACGACCGTCATTCAGTCAATTTAGGAAAATTACTTGAAGGTAGAATGTGTGAGGTGGCAAAATAGATTGCCCCCTCCATCTGTGTGAAAAACAAAAAAGTGGAAAACAAGTGATTGGTTGCATGCTTGAATTAATACCAGCCATTGTAATTACCCAGCGCGGTATTGGAGTCCATTGTTTATTGTCCACTCTGCTACCTCAGAAAAGAACCAGCATATGTGTACAGAGCCAGACTAGGAACTCATGCATCCTTGACAAAAATGTTTAAATCAGTTTGCTCTGTTACTATTCTTACTCTCTCTCAAAACCGGCCTCCAATGGTTCCAGCCACCTGGGGAGTAACCTGATGGAATAAATGTCCAGTCCGACCCTGTATGCAAATCAGCATTGGTCCTTTTCCAATAGGAATAGCCCAGTCTGAACTGCCAGGTCTGGTGCCCTCCAAATGAGAAGCCAAACAACCTCAAACTACTTTGTCCTAGGTAGTCCGCTTTAGTGAGGTGCAGTTTAAGGCCTGTGGCACTGTGAGCATAAGACCATGTCAGGGCATATCCATGGTGCACAAGGCATCTCGCTTCGAAAAATAAACACTGATGAACCACATTCCAGGCCATTGTTTCTGTGTTCAATATGAAGGGGAAAGCTAGATTAATCCCAGTGGCTGAGATTAATTCAAGCATGCCACCCACCACTTTTTTGTTTTCAATCCATCTACGTATCCACCTTTGCCTTATATATTAATATGATTGCACCTAAGGTTAATGTTGCATTATACTGTTTTGTTGTTATCTATCATTCACAATAATTATTTCTTTGAAAAAATATGGATTTCGTATGTAAACCCTGGACACACACACACACACACACACACATATATATATATATATATATATATATATATATATATATATATATATATATATATAAGAGAGAGAGAGAGAGATATCTCTATGCAGAATCCTTTTTCACCTTTACTTAACAAGATTCAAAATATTTGGGGGGCATAATAAAGCATTCTTGGTCAAGGCAAGGCTTTTACTTGCTTTGATCTACACGCCACATGTTTGAACGCCAGTAATGTGAACTTACTGCGGAGATTAGTATATTGGGTAATAGTAACAGTTCTTTATAACACCTAGAAAAGGTAGAAGTGGGCTATTAAAGAAGTTATTATAAGCAACACGTTGTTCCTTAGTCACAACTATAAACTGTATGACACAGACCTTAATAAGCAACGAACCAACCCTGTGGGCTTTGATGCAGCTGGGGGCGGAAGGGCATGTTCCTTGGCACATTAATGGCATGCCCTCGCATGCTCCCTTGCTTTCATTTGAGACATAAAGACTCACTGGTCGAGGTGCTTTCCCTGTATTAGTGCCTTGAGGACTCTTCACTGCCAGCCAGCCTGCAACTAAAAACAATTATTGAAAGTCCACAATAGTGTGTCTCAAGCTACGGGCGGAGCCAGGTTACTTGTGCCTCTGCTGTTGCCATGTTTAAGGCTTTCTTTAAAGAAATATAGCTCTTTCCCGTGGCTCACATAATCGGCCCCAGGTTATTATGTTTGTTAACTGTATTTTTCTTCTGCTCTCCTTAATTTGTAACTCACTACCTTAGTAATCCCCTTTCTCTTGTTTTTAGGAACAAAATGTTCTATTGTATTCTTAGTGCGCTCACAACGTGCAAGTCGCTGCTTCCTACTGAAACAATTCTCAGGGAGATAGACAGCTGTGATTAGTGTGGTATACCCAAGTGCATAGCCTGTTATTCACTTCTTCACATGATATCAGTGAAATAATAACCATAGCTAAGGAGACATTGGTATGAGAATACAGGACGTAAGCAGCAAAATACAATTATTATTATGAGAATAGAGTACAAAAAAACAACAAAACAGCTCAAAGATTGTGCAAGCATTACACCATTTGTCTTTTTTTTTTTTAAAGTAATTTTTATTGTAGATATACAGTTCACATACCAGTATCAACACATTTACAGTTCCGCTCAGGTCATTTAACGATATACTTCCGTGTTGTGTTATACACAGCCTGCAGGCCCACAACCCGGAGGTCGGGCAGCGGCAATGAATCGATCCTCCTTTGACTGGTTGCTATTGTCAGGATCATCTTCCTCGCATCAAAGAGTGCATGTCTACTTCTCTTTTCTAACCTAAAGAAACTATGTAACCTCCCTCTTAAACTGTCCCTCAACAGTGCTACATGCCCACCCTCCCCTCCCCCCCAACCATCCGCTCATAGGGTCTCTTGTTGTGACTAATCTAGGGTGCAACTTTGGGCCAGATATTGTCTAGGTGTGTGATGTACTCGGTATTTCCTGGGTGCAATTCCTGCCCGTGCTGAGGGTCTCCTCATCCTCCGTGAGCATGCTATCCCTAAGGGCCTGTACTAGCGCCTCCCAGGCTGCCGCCATGTCCAATGCTCTAACGTCTGGATTCCGACGTGCTAGTTGGTATCTGTGTGTGCTATCACAAGCAGCCCACTTGAGGAATTCGTTGTACCATCTCCTGTGAGTTGGGCCTGTTCTCGCCTTCCACTGTCTTGTTATCTCCCTTTTGGCTATTATCAACCCCATATCAACGAATTTGCTTGAGTTTTTATTTTTGGGCGTGTGCGGGAACCAGTGCAGAATGCACACCGCCGAATCAAACTCAATGGTTCTTTCCGTTACTTCGTTTAAGGTCTCCCCTATGGCCTGCCAGCACTCCCGGAGGGCCGGGCAGGACCACAGCATGTGCTCCAGTTCTGCTCCCTCCATTGCACACCGGGGGCACGCCGACTCCGCTACCCCAAAGTACTTCCTGATTCTGCCAGGGGTCATTTCTCGTGCTATTTCGGGCTCGGCGCACTAGCCGGGCCCAAGTCGTCTCAGGTATATCCTTACCCAGGTCAGCTTCCCATTTGGTCTTCAACGTCGTGAGGGGCAGCAGATTTTCGCGGAGCAGTCTAGAATACAGGCACGTCACGGCCTTAACCGTCCCTGCCGCCATCATAGCATACTGGCAAGCCATGGACGTCTCGGGCTCTGTCAGACCCCCTCTCCAATGCGCCTGCATTGCTCCAACCACAGCCGAGTGCAGAAGGTAGCCCCCTCGTGGCAGATCAAACCGTTCCAGAAGTTCTTGATATGGGAGGAGTGCCCCGTCTTCATAGAGGTCCCCAACAACCTGTATGCCAGCTTCTTCCCAGTGCTGCAGCTGTGACCAGTCACCGCCATGGGGCAGCGCCGTCAGCATGCCCAGGGGTATTTCCGGGGCATATGGGTGTCGAATCGCTGCACGCCTTTGAGACCGGTTCCAGCAAAGCCGGAACGTTTGTTGTTCAAGTGTCAGGTCTCGAATAGCGATCTTCTGCTTTAGGGCTATATAGGCCAGGACATGACGTGGCGTGCCTCTCGTCTCGTCACTCTCAGGGCCCCGGTACACCCGCGCCACCTCCTGCATGTATATCTGCAGTTGAGCGGCAAGATAATAAAGCTCGAAGTCCGGTGCCGCTAGCCCTCCCTCGTCCTTCGGGCGGGTGAGCGTCACCAGCGCCACTCTGCACCTACCCCCCCCTACGCACCCCCCCCCCCACAGGAACGTGGTCAGCTGAGATTTGAGTTGGCGAAAAAAGGAACTAGGGATCCAGATCGGGAGTGTACGGAAGTAGTATAGTAATCGCGGCAGGGCAACCATTTTCAGCGAGGATATGCGGCCAGCGACGGAAAGCGGGAGCGTGGCCCAAAAGGCCATGCTGCCTTTCAGCGCTCGCACACAGCGGCCCACATTTCCCTCTAGCATGTCCGCAGCCGTATGGTATATATATACCCTTAAGTATTAAGACAATTCGGTTCCCAGTTAAGCATGGTCCGGTGGTCAGGACGACCCGCGTCCCTCCGTAATGGAAACAAGCACGTCTTCGCCCAGTTGACCCTTAGGCCCGAGATCTCGCTGAATCGCCCCAACAGTCTCTCTGCACCTTCCAGCGCTGTCGTGTCATTTTCTAGAAACAACAGCCGGTCGTCGGCGTACAGCGAAATAAATTGCTGCCCGTCCCTGCTATCTATCCCATCAAAATGTCTTCCCATCCGGGCCTCGGCCGCCAGTGGCTCAATCGCTAGCGTGAATAAGAGGGGGGACAAGGAGCATCCCTGTCGGGTGCCCCTTTCCACCGGGTATTGGTGCGAGACTAGGGGTCCTATCCTCACCCTTGCCACTGCCGCCGTATACAGGACTCGCGTCCACTTAATGTACCCTTCTCCCAGTCCGAATCGTTCCATGACCTTATATAAATAGTCCCATTCTAAACTATCGAAAGCCTTTTCGATATCTACTGATAGGACTAGAGGCGCTCGGCCCTCAGCTTGGGAGCCCTCCAACAGGCGCGTGAGTCTCCTGATGTTAATCGTCGTGTTCTGTGCAGGAATTAATCAATTTTGGTCTTCGTGTACTAAGTCGGGCATATGTTGTAGTAGTCTAGCTGCTAATATGGAACTCAATATCTTGTAGTCAGCGGTTAGCATAGAGAGTGGTCTATAAGATGCAGGGCTACTGCTCTCTCTACCCTGTTTCAGGAGTGGTATTACTAGCGCTTCCCGCATTGAGTGGGGCAGGCGACCCGTTGCTCTGGCTTCCTTATATATTGTTTGGAGTTTTGGCGCCAAGATGTCCAAGTAGTTACTATAAAATTCTATCCGCAGCCCATCTAATCCTGGTGTCTTGTTGCGGGCCATCTTTTTCACCGCTCCCCTGATCTCTCCTAGGTCAATGTCCTTCCCCAGAACCTTCGCTTGTTCCTCGTCTAGTTGGTGCAATTGGAGGCCATCTAGAAAGACTGCGGTCTCATTCACCCGATCCCCCGGTTCGCTCCTGTAGAGGCCCTCATAATACTTCTGAAAGCCATCTAAGATCTCCGTTTGGGAGTAGTGGATTCGACCCGCCTCATCCTCTATGGCTAGTATTGGGGAGCATCTCTTCGTGGGGTTTGCCAGCCATGCTAGCAACATTCCGGCTTTGTCCCCCTCTACGTGGGTTCTAAGCATATACGCCCGGTGGTCGAAGGCGCGAAGCCGCTCCACCTCCACCGCCACCGCCTCCCTAGCTGAGTTAACCTCTTCTTGGAGTTCGGGACGGCCAGGCCGCACTCTCTCCGCTTCCCGCAGCTTGGAATCTGCCTTATTAAGGTCCTCTAGCAGCACCTTCCGCGTGCCCACGTATTTCGTTATGCACTGGCCCCTCACCACCACTTTAAATGCATCCCATTCCAGCGCCCTAGTGGCC
Source organism: Lissotriton vulgaris (assembly GCF_964263255.1). NCBI lineage: Eukaryota > Metazoa > Chordata > Amphibia > Caudata > Salamandridae > Lissotriton > Lissotriton vulgaris. Next base: position 1,479,407,185 of record NC_141694.1, read on the forward strand.
GTCGTCCCCTCGTTATCGGTGAAGTATTGGGTTATACCCTCCTCCAGTGCCGCATGGAACAACGGGTCCTCCAGGGTCTCTGGTCTTAGCTTCCAGGTCGGCACTCGAGGCACCTCGATCGCCCAGGCCAAGTTAACTAGTAACGGGTTGTGGTCCGAGATTGTTCTCGTCAGGTACTCCGACCAAGTTATGGCCGGCATCACGACCTGTGAGCATAATACTGCGTCAATTCGGACGTGGAGGTCATGCAGGCTGGAGAAGTGCGAGTAATCGCGTTCAGTTGGGTGGTGTGCACGCCAAACATCAGTCAAACCCCATTCCCTCTGCCATTCCAATCTACCCCTTGTGAGTCGGTGAACAGGGGAGTCCCTCAATGGTGGGTGGGACCTATCCAGTGTTGTGTCCGCTACTGAGTTAAAGTCCCCTCCCACCAGGATCGGGCCCGCCAGGAAATGTGCCAGTGTCCCCGATAAACCTGTTAGGAAGGCCATCTGCTCTGTGTTCGGGGCGTATACGCTGCATAGTACTATGTCCCTACCTCTCAGCCTGCCTTCCACCACCACGTATCTCCCCTCCGGGTCTATTAAGTGTTGTGTTGGTTGAAAGGGTGTGCCCACCCTAACCCATATCAGAGCGCCCCTAGCGTACGCTGAATAAGAAGTGTGAAAGACCTGACCCCTCCATCTCCTCTGCAGTGCCGCCCCTCCTGCTTTGTGAGGTGCGTTTTCTTGCAGCAACGCAATATGGACCCCCCCTTCGAATTAAGTAGGTGTGTACCTTATGCCTCCTTACCATCGTGTGAAGCCCCCGCACGTTCCAGGTTATACACTTCAATACATTAGCATTAGCCATTGTCCCATGATTCAAGTCGCTTTCTCACATAGAATCCCATTCCCTCGCGGATGGTGTACCCCCCCCCCCCCCTGTTCCCTCTGGATTGTTCAAACTTTCCATCTCCCAGGCTTCCCGGGATCAACAATCGCCAATTGTGGAAATGGTCCCCAACAGTGTGCCCCCTCCACCCCCCCAGAACAGGCCCCAATATTAGTCTATCAGTTCCCATCCAAACGTATGCAACTTTCCAAACTGCGTTGCTATAACACGGTCGCAACCGTGAGTGCCTTAAGGGCTAGTGGAGCGTGGCCGAGACCGGAAGGTAGCTACGCATGCTCTCCCCCCGCACCCTCCCGTGGACCCCCCAAGATTAGCAGTAGGCTTTTAACCCAGTTTGTAATCCCCGGTCATAGTATTCTTTAGTTCGGGAGGTTCTCGTTGGCAATCCTGCCCACTACCTGTCAGCTCCGAGTCAAATATTCAGGATCTCCTCCGACGTCTGCGGTGTTACCAACGGGCCCTTGGTTCTGTGTATCCCCGAAAGGTCCGATTCTGAGCCCGAGGATGAGGCATGTGTCTCTGTGTCCGTGCCCTGCTTGGACTGGGAATCTCCAGATCTCGCCAGCGTTTCCACAGCGTGAAGCGCGCCTTTCCGCTCCGCTTCCGTTTGTGACGCCAATGGTTTCCACGTGCCTTGTCGTCTTTTGCACAGTCTCTGCGATTTCCATAGGCCCGATGGTGCCCGTGCCCGTTCCCTTTCTTCTCGGGACTTGGCTCCATCAGTGCCCGCCTTATATGTTTCCCACCACTCCCATGCGTCCGCCGACGTGCCGAAGAAGTGTGTCTTATAATCGACCACCACCCTCAGCTTAGCTGGGAAAAGCAAGGAGTATGGGATGCCTTCAGTCCGGAGCTCCCTTTTGATCGATAGAAAGGAGGCACGCAGCCGCTGTGTCTCGAAGGTGAAATCGGAGTACAATGTCACTCTGCTGTTTTCCAGTTGAAACGGACCAGTGTCCCGAGCCCTTTGAAGCAGAAGGTCCCTGTCCTTATAATGCAGCAATTTAGCTATGATCGGTCTCGGGGGCAGGCCCGGTTTGGGCGGCCCAGATGGTACCCGGTGTGCGCGCTCCAGGGTGAAGAAGGGCGACAGGCCCTCCGGCGCCACCACAGTTCTGAGCCAGTTGTCAAGGAACTCAACCATGTCCTCCTTTTCCGCTTTTTCCGGTACTCCTACGATACGGACGTTACAACGTCGACTCCTATTTTCGGCGTCCTCAGCCCGTCTTTCTAGGACCTGGATCCGGTCTAGGGCATCTGTTAGTCTACCCTACAGTTTTCTGAGCAGGAGCCAGAACCTGTAGGGTATCTTCAACCTCCTTGACCCTATCTTTAAGTTTGTCATGGTCCGCTCGTAGAAGGCCCAGTCCCGAAACCACCTGTGCTATATCTTGCTGCAAAGTGTCCCTTGTGGCCGCTATGGCCTCCAAGATGCGGTCCTGCAACTGCAGCAGCTCCGATGGTCCTGCAGGATCCTCTTCCGCCGCGTCGGAGGCCGCCGCTCCCTCAGTCTTTCCCTTCGTTTTCACCATATTGCCAAGCCCCTTATTCCGACGATGTGCTCAGTGCCCACAGCCGCCAGTCGGGCTCACAGCTGTCCCCTGGACCTCCTCACGGGTGTTGGATCCCAGCTGCAGGGACCGCCATGTTCCCAGCCGCTCGCTCGTTGCCGCCTCGGGGGCTCCGGCCCAGGGCCTCCCGTCTCTGGGTCACCGTTGGATCTCCGCTCAGCCCACCGTTCCGCTTCGTGTTTGCGGGCTTCTGCAAACCGCCCTGGTTCTCTCGGGTCAAGACTGATCTAGGGCCCGGTGTTGGTCTAGAGGTGCTCTTCGCTCAGCACTGTCGTGCGGCCTACCCACAGGGTGGGCCCGCGGTCTGCGTCTTCGCGCCCCTGCTGTCTCAGTCCCCGCTTGGTGCAATGCAGGGATCGGGCTCCCCCGTGTATAGCTAGGCCGACCGTGTGGTCTTCCCTTCAGCTCCACTGTCTTGGGGGCGATTGGGGCGCTTCTCTAGGACTGCCTGCGGTCGTCTTCTCCGCCGCCGACGGCCGGTGGCTCGAGGTTCAGTGCCCCACCCCTTCGTCTCGTTCATGGGGGGGTCGTGAGTCAGCCACCCCTCGGGCCGTCAGCGAGGGCGTCTCGGCCTTTCTGGACTGCACCCCTCCTTAGGTCTTCACAGGCTACAGGTCTTCACTTCTCTGGGCTCCGCTCTCCTGCATGACGCACCAGCCCGGGTCACTCCGCCATCTTGTCTAGTCTCTGCTCTCAGGTTAGTCTGCTCAGTGGGCAGGAACCTTCTCGTCGTTGGCCATCTAGGTCCACCGCTGGGTCACCTAGCCATGTGTGGCGGTATGATCCGGAGTCGGGGCTTCGGCTCCCTCAGGGGGGAAAGCTGCTCTCGCCGCTGATCAGCTTTTATCACACCTCTGCCGCCATTTTGGGAGCCTCTTCGGTTCAAGTCGTGCTGTTCCTCCGGCGCCAAATCTCTGTTAACCAGCTCCGTTGGCGGTTCACCGAGTGCCCACTGTATTCACCCGTCAGCACCCCTTTTTTCCGGGGCCGCCGTGGGTTTTTCCGCTCCGATTTTCAGGGTTTCTGTGGGGATCGGGCGCGGAGCTCCGAGCTCACGCCGCCATTCCCTTTGGCGTCCAAGCCACGCCCCCATTACACCATTTGTCTTCACCTTGCATATCAGTACAACTCTTCAGAATGTGAAAGTGCCAGCAGGTCCCCTTCCTTATACATCACCCACTCCCTCAACCAAGGGCATCCGGGGCATACTTTAGTGGCAACTTCCCCTCCATCACTCAGAGGGATGGGCAATACCCTTAATGCCATACCAACATCTACTCCAGGGCACTGCACAGTGCATTGACCCTGCTGGGGTACCTGTCACAAGGCAACCCCCCCCCCAAAAAAAAATATTCAACTCCAGGCATCCCGGATGAGGGCAGAAAGGTCCAGGACCACAAGCAGGTCAGTCCCCCTTCCTGCCCACATTAATCAATGTCCCCCCAGGGTGTAAGTTCAGTAATCCAGTCTAAAATTTTGGGTACATCCCAACCCCCTTTCTGCTGCAAGAAATTCCGCCACAGGGTGAAGAGGTCACTGGTGATCTCGTCCTGCAAAGACCGGCCCTCTTGATAACAAAGGGGGATATGGACGTCACCAAAAACTTTCTTTCGCCCCTGTCCTCTCAACTCCCAACAAAGAAATGAACCTGAAGCTGCACTCTACTCCCCCATGCCGCTAAGCCAGCTTCATAATCATGCTAAACAAAGGTAATATATACCCACTGGAGGTTTTAACCTGTAGTAATGAAGTCCAGACAGATTGATCTAGTTCAAGATGATTTATTGTAGATATGTAGATGAGCCCCACCAGAAACAGCCAGCATGCTGCTCAGCCCCATCTCAACTGTGGCTTTTCTTGACAGCTACCTAACATTCTGTAATGCATCATCATACTGTAACATTCCACTGGCTGAGCGTGTGGTAGAAATGGCATACATAAACATGGACAGGAAACTAAGATACTACATATCTCCTCTTCTCGTGTAACAAAACAAAAGAGACAGAAACCAAAGAAAGAACATGAAAGCACAGATGATTTCCTCCAGACACACCTACTGGCCAGACAGGTATGCTAGGAGGCAAAGCATAGCATGAGAAATACAGAAAACAGAAGAGGAGAAGAAGAGAATAGAATAGAATACAATAAAATCACTCCTACTTCTCGGCTATAAAATTGTAACTATGTAAGGGTAAAAATGTACCCTGAGTATTTGAGTATGGGGCTAAAACTCATGACCAACTCCTACCCCAAGGAAATGGGGCGAAGAGCAATTGAGAGTGGGACACATTATGTGAGTTAAAAGCATAATAGTCCGTGTAAGGACTACCTGGACAACCTCGTGTAGAGGTCAATTGATGTGCCCTGTAATGGAACAAAAACCCATACTGCACACCCTGTGTGGAGTAATGTTATAAGAGAAGATTGAACCTGAACCTAAGTCTTACCCCGAAACGTGAGGGAGGTTCCATATGGTCAGGTAGCGTACATGGGTATGAACCCATGACAAATTCCCGGAAATAGATATCGTAAATTGGTGTGGATGGAACTAACACCCATACACAAAAATGCCCTGTGTAGGGTAGAAGCAGTAAGTAGAAAAAGTGGGCAAATGTGCACTAAGAAAATAGGACTAAAACCCATTGCCATCCCAATGTAGGGAAGACTGCATACATGCATATAAATCGAAATAGTGAACTCTTGGCGGTGTACATAAATCGAAATAATGAACACTTGACGAGGTGAACCTAGGGTCCATGTACATACAATGTGAGCCCAACAAAACTCACTAAACAATCCTATGAAGGATAAACTTTGAGAAAACAGTAACATCATGGACTGTAAAACAATCCTAAATATAGATGTATATAGTAAAAAAGGCTAAATTACAATTCGCATTAACATTTAATTTAAAGAGAGTTACAACTATGTGTGTACGTGTCACTGTATACATGTGACACACACACCATGACATGGCATTGAATGAGACTCCCACAATGCTGGCACATAACTAAAGCATGTAACGTATAACACATAAGCTGTTTGAAATACTAGTGCAATTTGCACCTCCACTTTGGATCTTAAGAAAATCGATGGTGTGCCTGTCACCGTGAACTTGTGAGGCAGGCATGCAAGCTAGAAACAAACAGCAAAGAGAATGGCTCCAAGAAACATGAGGCAGACAGGTTCTACGATGCACAGAAGACGCCGACTGAAGATCGAAGGGCAAAGGGCTTGTAGGGGAAAAAAGGACTCACCACTTGAACTGCCGGCAAAGTCCTGTGTCCCAAACAATTGACATCTGGAACTAACCACCCAACCGTGGAAAGTGTCAAGAACTCGATTCTGCATCGGACAATCACAACTTACTTGTAAGGAGTTGCATGAAAAACTGTCGAGAGCGCAGAGCGGTAAACATTCCTCAACGCTGGTGCTGACTTTGAATAAGCGATTAACTTTATTTGACGAACATAACGTGGTTTGTAGGTAACAAGAGGTAGAGCACAATGCAGTCCATAACAACTTGCGGAAACTGAAAGAAACTCCAATCCAAAGATAGCAGCATGCTTCAGACGTCTCGCCGGATGGCTCACGGCGCGTCAGTGCTCCCAAAGTATATTGTGACTGCCCAAACCGTCGTAGAAAAACATGCGTCACAAAGATCCATGGAGGCATAACAGGACAGCAGGAGACAGAACAGGTAGGACAGCACGTGCTCTTACTTACTTTTAAAATTGCTGGTTAGCACGCTCAGTATGCGCGTGCTAAGCAGCTCGTGCCTCGTTCAACTGAAGCGGTTTAACTGCCCTTACTGTGGAGAAGCCTAAAGTGTATAAAAATAATGGACCACAAATGGCTCACCTTGGCTATATGTAGCTCCAGAGCTTGAGTTCCCCAACGGTCTCCAGATTAATCAAACAAACACTCTAGTCTAACAGTACTAATGTTGTTGCATGTCCACTGCCTCTCGTAATGTAAGATGAATCCATGAAACACTTCTGTGCAACCACACATTTCACGTCTTGAACCATGTAAGCTTCTGTTTTTGACAAGCAAGAAAAGGTTGATAACTTCAGCATTATGATGTGTACTGGTACCTCCCTTTCACGCAAACATGGAGATGACAGTGACGCTGGTCAGTTTTGAAATGCCATCGAAATTCTTTGATTAAAGGCGCAGTTCTAGTAGATGTGTCCAGATGCAGAACAACAAAAATGTAGTGACTTAATGTACTTGAAGGCGCGGTTCTTGTTGATGTAGACACATGACGGAGTACGGCACGCTTAAGTTGCTTTGATCTTGAGAGGCGCTTGTGAAGACAGAACTATCTGTAAAGCCACACTGTTCCTGTGTGGTGCTTGTTAAATCTATTTACTTGAGACAGGCTTGTGTGAAGTGGTATCTGGCACCGTAGGTGGGGGCGGCTGGTGAGGTGGTCACTGGTGGGGCCTCAATGTGCCAGAGTCCTTATTCAAATCGTAGTTTGTAGTTTCTCATTTATTTATTTTGAAAGTTTTATATAGCGCGAACATGACCACCAAGGGTATCAGAGCTCTTTGCAGTTTATAGATCAAGAAGAGTGCAAACGAACAAAAACATCATCAACAAGAAACAACAGATTAACAGTGTAAAAATTGTCCGAGCATTCTCGTGAGCCCGGCAACTGGGCTACAAATCAACGTCTCTAGCCCCCGAATCAGATGGAGGGGCCAGAATGAGGCAGAAATTTCTTCATTAGGAGCCCTTTGATTTTTTTTTCGAAGAGGACCGTGGAGGAGTTCACCCTGACTTCGGGGGGAAGGGAGTACCAGATCCTCTGTGCCATACTTAAGAAGGCTGAATTGTAGGTCTTTTTTTCTAGAATTTTTGTGGTTTGAGCAAAAGGGTGCTGGCGCTTCTGGAGGCTCTGGAACCACATGTGAGCTCCAGTGTCTGTGCGAGGTACAGCGTGGTCTTGAAGTGTATGGCTTTGTGTGCCATGCATGCCATTTTTAACATCCAAGCTTCATATGGAAGCCAGTTCAGGGCCTGCAGTCCGGAGAAATATGGTTGAATCCTTTAGTGCAAGTTATGAGCCTTGCAGCAGAATTGAAGGCAACCCTAAGTGGAGCAGTCTTTACTCTGGGCAATCCGCAAAGCGTTTCGCTACCATAGTCCAGCTTTGAGATCACTAGTGCTTGCACAGCCACTTTTAGGGCATGAGCAGGGAGGTAGCGTTTGAGTTTCCTCCGGATACTGAGTTGATAGTTAGCTCCTTTGGTAAGGGAGCTAATGTGCTTCTGCATGTTCAGACTTTTGTCTAGAATGATACCCAGAGAGGATGCTGAATCAATGAGGAGAGGTCTGCAGTTTAGAGCAGTACGTTGATTCAACCATTGTTCCATGACCGGGGAGTGCTTGTGGGGTGAGATTAGGAGGAATTCTGTTTTTAAAGCATTTGGTTTCAGGTGATTACGTGTCAGCCAGCTTTGAGTTTCCAGCAGGATTGAGTTGAGGGATTGAATGTCCTCAGGGGAGGCAATCTTCAGGCATAGTTGGGTATCATCAGCGTACATGTGATAGTGAATGCTGGATGATTTCAGAATTTCTGTCAGAGGCTCCATGAACAAGTTAAAGAGAGTGGGAGACAGTGCTGAACCTTGTGGAACCCCCAGCGTGACCGGTGAAGGATGGGAAAGGGATTGGTTTACCTTGAAGCTTTGGGATCTATTCTAAAGGAAGGAAGAGAACCAGTTGAGTACAGGCCCAGACAGCCCCATCCTGTGTTTCAGGAGGTCAATTAGGTTATCGTGTTTGACAGTATCGAATGCTGGCGAAAGGTGAAGAAGGATCAGTAGGCACGGCTCATTATGGTCCAATATTCTTGCAAACTTTTTATTTTTTAAAACATCTTTTTATTAAACATAAAACAGGCTTCAGTTCATTTTCAATTTAGAAATGAGATAGTAGGAGAGACAGATGGTACAGATTCACAATACTTGATCTACACCCCGTCGTAAATACCTGCTGTTTGAGTAACCTCCTTCTCTTGTTGTAGACCATAGCAACATTTCTCCCACCTGAATACACAACATTTCCAACAGTCTTTATCAATGGCCTCTATACTTGGCCCAGGCACCCCATATTTTTTCACCTTTACGTGAGCAGACCCGACTCTGATATATCACCCGTTCCACCCCATAGCACCAGTCTAGGTCTTTCTTCCAGGCTGTGAGTGTGGGGAGTGCCCCCCATGCTCGGGGAATGTTCCTCTAGGCCACTCCTCCCACCAGTGCCAACCAAGTCTTGGCCCATTGTGACCACGTCGTTTCTCCTGACACTCCCAGGATGAGCCACCTGGGTTCAAGCGGAACACTCTTCCCCACCACTGTCGTCATCACTCGGGCTATACCTTCCCACTACGTTTGAATCTTGGGGCATGACCAAAGAATATGAAAGAAAGACCCGGTCTCGCCACAACACCGTACACATTAGTCAGTCTCACAAGTTCCCATTCGAAAATAAGCTATTTGGGAAGCATAGGATCTGTGGAGAAAATGGAGCTGAATCAGTCAGAACCGTGCTCTTATAGCTATTCTCGGGGGGGTCTGTAGTGCCTCAGCCTAATCATCATCCTCTAATAGACCCAAATCAGACTCCCAGGCCTCCCTCAATGGGCCCAAACAGTCCGTGCGTTAGTGCTGATTGGTCTAGGAGTTGAAAATGTGCAATATGGTAACAGAGTTGGGCGAGCACACATTTCTCCAGGAGCTTTGCCAGGGTGGGGATATTAGAGATTGGGCGAAAGTTATGAAGGTCCGTGGGATCCGCGGATAGTTTCTTTAAAATCGGGATCACTTGACCCGATTTTAGGCAATCATGAATAGCATCTTGCCGAAGTGAACCATTGACGATCGTAGTCCAAAGTGTTATTAAGGAGGATGTAACCTCCGGGAAAAGGTTAGATGGCAAAGGGTCATTGTAGTGATTGGACGGTTTCACCGTCACCAGCATTTTGCGAATAGTGCCTTCACCCAAGGTTTGGAACAAGCTCCAAGAGGCGTTGTTTTTGAGAAGGTAGGGCTGCGCAGGGTCAGTGAAATCCAAACTTGGGGGACAGAGGGGGATCTGTGGACTGATCGAAAGGTGGTCAAGTGCAGAGCGTAATTCAGTCTCAATCTTGATAGTCTTATCAGTGAAGAAGTCCGCAAATTCCTCACCGTTCGGCAAAGACCCATGATCCGGTGACAAGAGCTTAGGATGGCTGTTAGCTTGGGACTTAATGAGTTCAAACAGTTTTTTGGGACTTTTTTTGCTTGGTCTAGGTGGGAACTAAAAAAGGAGGCATTCGAGCATCTGATGCGTTTATTGTGTAGGCTTCGCATGTATCTCAAATGGTGGAGATGTTCAAGGGAGGGGTGGGATCGACACAACCTTTCTGCAAGCCTTAGATTTCTTCTATCGGAACTAAGACTCTCATTGAGCCATGGTTTGGAGAGTTTAGAGGACATTCTCTTAAGCTGTAGTGGAGCAACCGAGTTTAGTACATTGAGCGGTTATAGTGGGCCGGGAGGTCGTGGACGTCCAACATGTGCAAGGGAGAGGGCAGGATGTTATCGCAGAGAGCAGACAGATCTTGCGGGTTAATGTTCCGTAGACATCTCTTCAGCTGCTTTTGGTTCTTAGGCTGGGATCTATTAGTTCTTACCAAGTCAAAGATGAGGAAGGTGATGCAATAGTGGTCTGTCCAATCACATGGGAGGATCGACTCAAGGAGAATGGAGTTGGGCTTACCGATGACAAGATCTAAGGTAGCTCCTTTGATATGAGTCGGGCTGTCACAAAATTGGAAGGAGTTAAGACTATTAACCACCATATCATTTGCATCATTCCAGTGGAGATTGAAATCTCCCAGGAAGATCTGAGTACCACGGAAATCAGCGTTGGCAGAGATAATGTCCATGATCTGTTCTGTGAAGGGAAGGTTTTCCCGAGGGAGGTGGTAGAATTTGTGCAGTTTGCAAGAGAGATTGTTACCCCCAGTCACTTCAATGCAAAGGTATTCACAGGATGGGAAGAGGTCTGCACGAAGTACTTTCACTATTAGATTGCTGCGGTGTAAACAGGCTATGCCACCACCTTAACCACTAGTCAAGAAGTCTTGCTGCTTCTTTTCAAAATCTGGACTTCTTTGACATTAACTTTGTTTGTTGAGCACGTAGAACGAGGGTAAGTTTCCAGAGTGTCGCCATAAAATGTACTAATCAAGTCCAGACAGATTGATGTAGTTCAAGATGATTTATTGTTGATATGTAGATGAGTCTCACCAGGAACAGCCAGCATGCTGCTCAGCCCCATCTCAACTGTGGCTTTTCTTGATAGACACCTAACATCCGTAATACATCACCATGCTGTAACATTCCACTGGCTGAGCATGTGGTAGGAATGGCATACATTAACATGGACAGGAAACTAGGATACTACATAACCCTTGCCCCGAAGAGGGTCTGCAAGACCACAGGCACACGTCTGCACCACTGAGCGATGATCTATCACCATACAAACCGAAAACAAACCATCTGTGACCACGGGGCTTTTCATCTTGTACGCTGGTCTTTAGAAAGTTTGTGCATTGCAAGTAAGTGTAGAAAGAAAACTCTCATGGGAGACTTTTCTTTCTACACTTACTTGTGGTACTCTGTCTCTTGGCCAGTGGGGTCGCTCCCTCTTTTTTATACAAGTTTGTGCATTGCGCCATTGCCGCAGTCTTGACCAACCCCTTCGAGATGTGCCGGTCGAAATCTGGATACCATGCTAACGTCTTCCTAGCGAAGTGTGCCTCCCGACTGACATAAAAGCAAAGAGAAAATCATCCCATGAATGTTTGATGCACAACAGAATTGCATTTTAGACCACCAAGTTACTTCCTGATTATACGCATTACTGCAACCTTAACTAAGCTATGCCAATGGTAGTCACCTCTATGCGTCCCTCCACCTGTTGTGCTCACTTTTTACAGGAGCCCTTAACGAGGCAAAAATTCCGGACCTGTTTGATGTAGTATGTTGCATCCTGGCAGAGAGAAAAAGAGGCCGACCCTGAGCCTCGTGATGCCTTATATGATGCAGTTCTAGGCAACACCTGAAGCGGCAGGGGCGATTCTCCTATGATGAGAAATGAACAAGGGACTCTTCCGCCTTGGCTTCTGCACGGGAAGTGACTAATGGCACCTCCACTGCTGTTGCAGGGGGCGCCTGGACATTTTCTTCAGTGTCTAATACAGTTTACTAAACTACTCAGAACCTGTCAATTTTGACTCTATTCGCTCTGCTGCTGCTGCTCCAGCACTCTTTTCCACTATAAAAGTACTCAGGATTTCACTAGTAGTGTTAGTTTTAACTTAAAATATACTGGTGTTCTAGAAGCAAACCTAATTTGATGAATTTACGACTTAGTCCCAAGGAGTCAGAACACTCTTAAAAGCAGCCATGAACGTCATTTATGGGGTACCATATTTAACAGCTAGTGCCTTTTACTAGCCCCCAACTACCCCTCACAGCACCTTGCAACCTCTGGCAAGCATGTTGATGTATTGCGAAGGATTTTTTAAAATAACACTGCACGCTGTGACAAATTGAGAACAAAAAGGTATCCTAGATGTTATTCACATTTAAAACGAATATCAGACAAATGCAGTTCCCCAGCTGTGTTCTATTGTAGTTTGCCAGTGACAACGGAAATGCATTCCATGTTTAACACACCTTAACAATGCACCAACTTGCAGTATTGTGTTAGTGAAATACTGTATTCCTACTTACAGAATCTCGAACTCCAAAGAAGATATGAATGTCAAGATTATTTAATTTTCGGAATTCTAATTTGATTAATCTGGATGTGGTGGATTTACAGATTTATAGTATAAAATGATAATTCAGCGGTAAGCCAGTAATTGTATTATTTGTCTGCTGCTTTACTTGTCAATATTAGCAGTGGCTTATCTTACAGTACTGGGGTGGCCTCTTTAGAGTTCACATATATAGGGGCTCCATAAAGCATCACAATAAACAACATTATATTAAACTCACATGAAATGGTAAGAGACTAGATTGATAGCAAAATGTACAAACCTAATGTATTCAATATATTTTTCATTGTCTTATAAACCCCACATTATATATAAATTCCTAGTACTACTCTGGTTTGTTGAAATCACTTCTTAAAACCTAGCCATGCGTACTCTTACTCATACATCCTTAATATCTCTTGGTGAGGGGAGTGACTTTGGATCCTGTAGTTTCTACTTTCACCATCTGTGGAGCCTACACATTTATTTATTAAAGATTCTTCTTCTCCCTGTTATTTTCATGTGACAGCTTCGGCGGTCTTATTGTTTATGCCTTCATCAGGATGCGTTCATTACCTATGAAATACGATTACCCCAGTCATAATTTCTACCATCCTTGATATAAATCTAGCCCCTTGACATTTTTTTCCATGTCTGTTTATAGTGTGTTGTTTATGGTGTAGCTGTGACTTATCAGCACAGTGCTGGCCTTCTTACTGCAGATGTGCTGCAGCCTTGAGTGGTCCTTTTTGACTTAACATTCTCAAAGTAGGTATTTGTTTATATTGTTTTTTTATTTCTAACTTAAGTTCTATTTTACGACAGAAGGCTACGCTGGCAAATATTAAAACTACAAAAATGCAACCCTCCCCAAAAAACTTTTAGTTCGCACTGCGGGAAAACTAAGCAATAAAAACATTTTTAAAATGTGATGAGGTCTATTACAAAATACCTAGATTTTATTTTTTAATTTCACAGTAGGATCTCTAATTTCAGCAATATTAAAACAATCGGTCATTTATATATGTTATCAAATAGTGATTCCAATTTCATTGTTTAGATAGGGGCCTGAAGTTCCTAACTGTATTCACTGAGACTCTAACATTGATTCATCTCTTTCAGAGTAAAATGTACCTCATTATTATGAATTGGAGAAGATCCTCTCCAAAATTTCCTCTACATATTTTTCCTAATTCCAGATGCCCAAATTTGACTGGAACAAGCAATTACCATGGCACAATTTCCGTCTCTGATCAGTGGCACAATCATGTGTTGAGTTGTATCGAAATGGCATAATTAGTTGAGGGCTTACTTGCCTTTCTCAAAGGGTACATCGAATTGCACCCAAATACAATTGGCTTTGAAGCCTAGGGTATTTACAAGATGAAACTGCCTGTATCCTTGTCGGCATCTAAACTGAAGCTTTCGTATGCTGAGAAGGACACAGCCAATTTTATCGCAGATTTGGATCTGCAGTTGCAATTTGGATGAATTGGTGCAGTAGTCGGAAAGAAACCTGCCTGCATGGAAGAAACCCTCAGACCATTGAACGAATATGGCTGTGCGATGTCACTTTTGCTACCTCTAGTCCTTTGAAGAATTGGTGTCCATGAAAGCAGCCATGCCTATTGTTGCAGTATAGAAATGCGACAAGTCGTACAATAGCCAGCCATCATGTGCAACTTGTTCTTTTACTTGCACAACTTGCTTGAGGCAAGAAACAATGTTGCCATGGTAGTGTGCAGTCTCAGTAGATCCTTTTGGGGATCACAGATAAGGTACAATAGCGTTGATGCATGTCCCATGGCAGAAACCACAAATTTTTGTACAAATCTGCTTTTGGGGTTGTTCAAATAACTGTGTGCATGTCTCTGATAATGTGCACAGTTTAGTGTCTTTAGTAAAATTTAGAGCTGCATATTTGTTTTGTTCCAGCTTAAGTGGGAGTTTGCACGAGTGCAATTAAAACATTTTTTTTGGTGAATCTGACTGTATTCATGTTTATTATGTTTGATTTTTGGGCTTGGTTGTTCTTTTTCTGTTGCCTTGTTTTTAATATTTAATCCCTCCCATGCTTGTGACGGCACCGTTCCGTCATGAGCCTCGGGTGGGCTGTGCTGGTGACGGAACGGTTCCGTCACGGTCTGCTCGCCGCGCCCGCGCGGCGCGAATTCCGCGCCTGCGCTGACGTTCTGAAGAGCGGACGGGGCCATGACGGAACCATTCCGTCACAAGCACAGCTCACCCGCGGGCCGTGACGGAGCGGTTCCGTCACGAGCACGGGACCGCCGCGCGGCCCCGCCTCCCCCTTAGAGCTGCGGCGGAATAGCCGCCGCAGCGAAGGGGTTAAAGGTGCTAAGATCTATGTTTTAAAGGAAACACATCGGGGGGAAGACAAATCCTAAATGCAAGTAATTCATTAAATATAGGGTATATATTTCAGGATTTAGATCAAAAATAATACATGAAACAAAGTGCACTGTGATAAATATACACACATAACCATGTTGTTTGATTGTATACATTTATCAAAAATTCTTTATTCAAAGTGTTGAAAATACTTATTAATCAATATCAAAATATATTTTTTGTTTGTCAATTTTCTGATAAGTATTGATTTACATATAAAACATACTACATCATACTCACATATCCATGAAAACCATGTACATAAACACATAAAATACACAGAAACTTCACTGTATGTTAAACATATGAATAGAAAAAGGAGCAGATGAACTGTGAACAATTCGAAGGCTGGCGGTTGATGGAAGCTACGCGTGTTTTGGCTGAGATGCCTTCATCAGGGGGACCGTCTCAACTTTCTCTATTTTATATGCGTGAAATATAAATCTGGGTGCTGAGATTAAGATCAATGTTTCTAATATATAAAACACATTGTATTATAATGTACTTTCATTCTGTCTGCAAGAGCACTGCCAACACTCTCCTCATGCTGTGTATATGCATTCACTGCACATGATTACAAGGAGCATTGGCCTCAGTCCGACAAAAGTTTTGACTATTTATAAACTAAGCTTACTTGTAGGTTTCTAAAAAGGCACATGGTGTGAAATGGGGACAGCTCGATTGACGAAATCCTGCCTGGCATTTTGTCTGACAATTTATATGGGGACAGCTCGATTGATGAAATCCTGCCTGCCATTTTGTCTGACAATTTATAAGTAGAATTTTTTTGTGATTGTGGTGGGTAGGGGACAATAAGGTTAATAACTATGACAGTAGATTTGTGCGGGATAACATGCGCAGTGACACTTCAGAATGACTGAATGTTAATTAACCCACACCATGTAAGTGCACCTACAGTTGATGACCCCAATAATTTTCACAAAGTAGCACTTTGTCACATTTAATAAATGTGGGATTGGTGATTTCAATCACAAGATGAGTGTGCTGACTTAATCTTTTTCAGGAGCTAAATTGCATTTCCTGACACGACAGTCCATAAATCATACGATAAATGAATTGAGGCGTGTTGTTACTCGGTGTTCAGTCTACATGACGGGGTGAAAAAAATATGCTTTTAGGTGCAAGAGGTATGATCTTTTTGTGGAGATGGAAATATCCCTTACTTTTGTGAGGCGTTGATTTAGAGTTATATCATTAAGGTTAGTTCTTTGAAGAGGTCGGTATTCCCCAACCTTGAAGAGTCGTCCTAATGCAAAAACAGTGATAAAAAGTGCGAACTTGTGGGTAGGAGGGGCAAATACCACCCCACCTGTAAAGGGCTGTCATCAACCTCATTCTGGTGGTAATTTCTGTAATGTAATGTGGTATTTAATGCATTATTGAGAGTCAGCGGGAAACTTGATTACCGCACATTTCTACCATTTCTTCACCACTATAAATGAGTGTGAGAGAAAAATAAAAACGTGACACTTGAACTCAGTTGAATCATGGAAATTGCTCCTGCACACACGTACGTACTCTCCTTTACCATGTATAGAAATATTGTGCAAGGCCTACCTGGGCCTATTTTCTGTCTCAGTCTGAGCTTGTAAGGCAATGCCTCCTGTGTTTACTGTTGCCCCCCTCACATGCAACCATTGGTTCTGGGAGCCCCACTGATACATATGACATCCCCCATAAATCACAGAAACTATTTTGCACCAAGAAATCCAGGGTCCTAATTCATCTCCTGACAGCTTTAGCAGCAGATATTGTCACACAAGCTAATGCTTGCATAATGATTGTGCACATTTCTGTAAAAACACTTCAGTAACCCTATACTGTGTTTCCCATTGATGTTGTATGATTAAGTATTTGTAGAGACTATAGACTCATGTAGCTTCAATCATTATATTTATTTCTTGCTTGCATAGCATGATCGTGATCCTCTAGGGATAGTTGTAGATCACTTTACTTAGAGGCGGATCAAAATCAGTAATACTACATAGCAAAGGTTTTACAATGGATCAGATTTAACAGGTCATTGGTTGTGCCTAAAGAGGGTGGTAGCACATTCTTGAACAGATAGAGCGGCACGCATCCTTTTGGGTCATTGAGTGTCTTGTAGATGCTTCTTCAGTTTACTTATCAGCAGAGGAGGGAAGCAGTCATATTTACATTAGTAGAAATGGACATCCAGATCTTAGAGGCATCGTCATTTTGAGATTGACCTTTTTTTTAAAAATACCTTTAGGAGAGGACTTCCTTTTTAAGTCTTTGCTTCCATCAGATACGTCAAGTTTGACAGATATTTGGGGTCTCCATATGTAATTAGTTCTAAGTGAAACAGGCTGTCCTGTGAGTACAGCTAGACTCTAGAGGTAGCCAGTTTATTGATGTAAGCACATGCTTGCATCAATATGATATGATCATATTTCTTTGTTCTTGATGTTAGTTATGCACCAGAGTGAATGACTGCTTTTAGTGGTGCAAGACATACCTTGTGAAGGCCACTAATATAGCTGTGGATGGTTGAAGCAGATCATCTTCGGGCAAGCCAATGGGGTGACTAATTGGAATTTACAGTATCTGGTAGATAACAGAGACTGGAAACTCAAAACACCAAATGTTCGATTATATCATCTAGTTGTAGGGCCCATTTCATGAGAACCTGTTTTCAACCAGACCAACAGGCTGTATAGATTTATTTATTCTTTCAGGTCTGGTGCAGATGTGTATGCTATGTGTTTCTGCCTTTCTTCATAATTTCTACGGTCAAAATTAGACCACAAGACAGATTTGATAACGCTTTATGTGATGTTGACCGTGCAAGCGTTTTTTCTAGTTCTGGAATCCTCTACCATTTCATCAGGGCATCTTCAGAAACAAGCCCTCCTTAGACATTCACAAAGTGTTCATCCACACCTTTACTCTTAAGTGATCAGGTGGATCACTAGGCCTGGAGGATTGCTAGGTATGCTGGTGTGCTCAGGCCTTTTCCTCAAAAGCTGTAATCCTTGTCTGAGAATCATGGACACCAGTGATTACTACATTTTAAAAAGGAGTTAGGTCTGCATGTTCTTGCTGATGTATGGAAAGGGAGGAACGTCTGTCTTTTGTTCTTCTAGTGTTTCCATTAATTCTTTACTATAACAGTCTTCTGCTTGGTATGCCTGCAGAATATTGAACATGTACAGCTAGCCAATGGATACATGTAGCGTTCCCTGGTATGTGAGCACATAACGGTGTGACAAATTTTGTTGGACATTTGTTGCCATAGACTGTTGGCTGCCATATACTTTCATCTCTGGGACATAGCTTTAATGCTGAACTGCCCGCATAAAATCACCTATCCTTGAAGAATTTAACAGTCAAGCTAAAGATGGTGATTTTCTAGATGCCTGACACAGTTTGAAAGATTAACTGACAAAAGAATAAGGGCCTGATTACGATGGTGGTGAAACCACCACCGACAGCCTGTTGGTGGCGGTCTCACCCCCATTGTAAGCAGATTTTACGTCCGCCATATTACAATGGCTGACGTTTTTTGGGCGGTCGGAAAGACCGACCGCCACCGTTCCGACGGCTCAAGGAGCCCATTGGACCATCGTAGTGGAATCATATCCCTACAACGGGGCATTAGGCACCGCCGTAGGGATTATGATGTCTCTTTCCCCCTGCATTTTTCATGGTGGGTAACCCGCCATGAAAAGGCAGGCGGAAAGGGACTTTTGGTGCCCGTAGTGGGCCCCTTCCCCCTGCACCCCAGATATGGGCACTGCCTGACACAATGTGGCAGGCACCGCATGGTGCCTGCCACGTAATGGAGGGATATGTACAGTGTCCCCTTTTTGTCTTGCGGCGTGTGATGCAGCTAGCAGCACACGCTGCAACACAAAATGTAGGCATTGCGACCGTTGTGTTGGCGGTCGCTTTGTAATGCCTATGTCGGGACCGCCGACAGACTGTCGAGTGGTCCTGTTTCAGATACCGTCTCCATCGTAATCAGCCCCAAAGTTTCTTTACAGTGTTCAATTGTATCTAGTTAGGGACACCTTTGCAGTGCCCTTTTCTCCATGCTTGTTGTTTTGTTAATTAATCCAGTAATGTTTCATTCTTTGTTTCAATGTGGGTTCCATGTGTCAGTTTTTCCTTGTGATCCTCTCTGCTTTTTGTATTTGATATATCTTCCAGGAAATTTTGGGTGGGCTTCGTTTTTAGCATCATAAGGTTTTTTTCCCTTTGTATATTTGAATGTTATCTCTTATTATCTCAGTTGTCCTTACTTCTAGTGAGCTAATTCTATCTAGTTTTTGTTTGTACCGCCTTTTCCACAGCAGGCACAAGTGTATGATTCTGAGAAGAGCGGCATTGCTTGCTCATAAATAAATGGGATTAGTTCAGTGTAGAAAAATTCCAATTCGCAAGTGTCACCCTTTAGGTCAGCGTCATTGATATGTCTTGAGTATATGCATAGCACATTTCAAGTTGGATTATAGCATCATATGTCATTAAATGCCTCATAGTTTCTACAACTCCAGCGTTACATAGTGTCTACTTTGTCACTCTTGAGTATTCAAGTATAGGAGGCCCACTCAGGTGCATGGACCTTCAAACACTACTCTGTTCCTCAGTGGTTTACCATCTCTTCATCATTACGATCATTTATGGCCACTCCCTACCATCTCCTTCCTTCAGAAATCCTTTTCCTCTATTTATTCACCAACTAAGCTGCATTCTCTTAGCAAATAGAGATATAATGCTATGAGAAGCTCTCACTGTTGATGGCTCTGTTATTAGGAATCTGGGGGAGGGGGCCGTGAGGGTATGTTAAGTATTGTGCACCTGCCTCTTTGCAGCAAGCAACTTAACAAGTTTGCTATGTAGCCATGTAATGTTGACTCTATCGTTTACATTAGTCTTAAAGTATATACATACTTTAACAATGGAGACTATATTCTATAGACTGCTTTGCTTACATTTACACCAATAAGTGGGTCATTTAGAAGGTGGCAAGTGTGGGTCTTTCCTCTCCTACCATAAGTTAGAGATAGGTAAATTCCTTGAATTTGCTCCAGTGGAACCTCAGGTGGCTTCTTTGACGGAAACCCTTGACCTAGTCACCCGCCGAGCACTGAACAGCTGTATTACGATTGGTTGGTTTCGGTGGATTTCCCTGTTGTGGACCGCCATGGGTTGCATGGCTAACTCAATCTGAGAAAAGAAACAATTTTCTCAACATGCAGAGAAATACGTCCCTGCATGGAGGGTCACTTTCTTTTTGTTTTTCTCAAACAAACTGTCACTTTGGGAGTTTAAGAAAAACAAAACAGAATGTTGCGATCCCGGTAGATAGAGAACTGTTCACTGAGTTGAAGGGGATGATGACAAAATGTATCTAGTTCTCTTATGGGGTGACCCAGTATCCCTCAGAACCTGGGCAGTATAATAAATGCTTTAGAAAATCAGTCTTCACATGTTATTATCAAATAAACGGCGCAACATAATAAGTGAGTCAATGGTGACAATTTGTGCATGAGTGATACAAACATAGGTGATTTATATACACAAGTGAGTGAAAATGGGGGTGAGAGTAGGAGGCAATTTAATAGGCCAGCTGTTTTCTAGTTCAGTTATCCTATAATCCAGTGTGCCAAATTATTTGGCTTTTGTATCCTGGATTCAGTCCACTGGTCCTATAATCTAGTATCGTCGACGTTTCGACCCTGTTGACGCCTGATTTGTAGGTCAGTGCGGGTCTTCCTCAGGACAGGAACGTGGGGAAGGGGATTGGCGCCTATTAATCCAATGCTGGATTAATATTCAGATCATGTCTGTCGAGTTGTCATCAAATCAGAAGATTAATCCTGTATAGAACTGTCCAATGAATCATGCTCGCGTTACTCGGCGTGATTCACTGTGAATGCTGGCACTTGGAATTACTGAAGGATAGCAGGTCGTTTGTTATTTCGCAATCGAATCCTTCTCGGTGTCTGTTTGTGTGGCGCTAGTGATGGATCAGCCGCATTGTATTAGGCGATCGATTCAGGTAGTTTCTCAGTCCGCTAATGAGCCCACTCGCGGTCACGGTCCATCGAGGTCTCCGATTTCAATGGAGGACCCGATAGTCAGGAAGCCGATATATGCCGGCCCTTCCACCTCGATTTTCACTCACTTGTGTATATAAATCACCCATGCTTGTATCACTCATGCACAAATTGTCACCACTCACTCACTTCTTATGTTGCGCCGTTTATTTGATAATAACATGTGAAGACTGATTTTCTAAAGCATTTATAATGGGTCCCGAAAAGAAATGATTTATGAATAAGCAGATTGAGTGAATTAAACTCTCTATGACCCTTTCATTTTGCTTGTTTGGATTTGTATGTATTGGCTAATTTTTTGTAAATAGTCCTATCGGATTTGAAATATGATGAAGCATTGGTTATAAGATATTTCAGATTTATACATGATTTAAGGAAACTAGGTTCATACCCGACAGAACCATTGTTTAAATTGAGACAAAATGTATCTGGCAGTGGCGTGGGGCCCGCTTATCTCAGCGAATATTGACCAGGCCGCGCCTATTGGGGGTAACTTTCCCTTCCGGATTTCCCTCTCTATTACATAGCTGCCCAACTACCTATCCTGGCGGAGTGGTCCTTCAAAGCCTCAGATAAACATTGGCTCCACATGGACCGGCAAGTTCGCAGGACGGACCATACGGGACGTGCCCTGGAAACCAAACAAAGACAGGCCGAAAAATGTTTATCTTAGCATCCCTACAGCAACTACTCTTACGGCATGGGATAACACCACCAGGACATTGCCCTTAACCACCTTCCCGTCCCGCCAAGACCCCCATTCATTTTAATACCGCCTTCCCCCCAGTGCTATCAGAAGGCCCCTTTGACAGAGGGAGGGAGCGTGGGTGCGTCATGCTGTCTGATCTCTTCCATAGAAGAGAACTACACTCCTTTACAGAGTGTGTCACAGTCTTCAAACTACCACCCACAGAGGAAATCTGCTACTGCTAGCTAAAACATTGGGTGCAACAACCCCAGATATGCATGGCCGCAACCAGGGACCTGCTCCCAATAGAAAGATTTGTCCTGGTGGGCGGCATGACCAAGGGCTGCATCTCGTTTCTTTACGCCCTCCTTCTCACACTGTGCCCGTCTCAGGTCCCATGCCATAGTAGATTCTGGGATGCTCTTCTGCCTTCCCCTCTAACAGACAAGCAATGAAGCTCCCTCTATAAAGATATTGCCAAGTACAACCAGTTCATGTTTCTGGGGGAAGCCCATTACAAAATGATGTTCGATTGGTACCTGCATCCTCAGAGGCTACACACGCTCTTTCCTAACACCTCAGATAGATGCTGGCGGGGTGTGGGCTCTTGGGCGACTTCCGCCTCCTATGGTGGGATTGCCCCTCCATTCAACCCTTCTGGAAGGAAATCCTATCTCAAATTAAACAAATTCTGGGACCCCAGTTTGAAGCATAAGACCCATGAGGACCACTCAATAATGTGTTTATGTCTGGGGGCAGCTAAAACTGCAGTTTCCAGGGTCTGTAAGAAGCCGGATGCCCCCTCTCTCACTCAATGGCATGCCCGACTACGGCGAGCCCTAGCCCTGGAACAAATGACAGACATCATAACAGACTCCCGAAAGCGTTTTGATTATATCTGGAGTCCACTCGTGGGGTTTGTGTCGGAAGGCCTCCTGCTCTTTGCCTGTGGACCTAGATTAAGGGCCCTCCACCTCTTCCAAATGTAACTGGCCTGGTCTGGTGGTGCTTTCCTTGGGTGCGGTGGTCGGTGGGGCCCTTACAGTCCCTTTGTGCGTGGCCCCCCACTCCATCGAACTGGAGAGGTTGAGCCCTGGCGACCACTCTGACAGTGATACACCCGCACCACACTTTCCTCAATCACGTCATGTTCAGGTAGATGGAATTCCACTGGATTGTTTACATGTTTCTTCTCTGTTGTTTATGTTGATGGGCCTCAAACATAGTGCCTAGGTGCCACAAATGATTTACAGTTTGTATAATGTATACAGGGTGATGATGGGGTGTCGGCGCCTGGAATTGTTAAGAACTTTGCCAAGCATTTGTTGAGAAACTATGTACCATCTATAGCTATCTGATGATCCTGGTATGTGTAAGAGCTCATTGGAGCTTTCAAAGTTGTTAAACTTTTTTTTTAAACCAATAAACAGATTTTGACCCAAAACAAACCTGAATCCTGTGCAGGGCCAAAAATATAAATTGTGCCTGATATTAATTATTACTGGACATCATCTGTACCACCAGTTTCACTGAAGCCATGCCGCAGAGATAACTGTTCAAATATATTCTATTAAAGAAACATAGTCAATAAGACTACAGCGAAGATAACTGCTAGGCAAGCAGCAATCGCTAAATATGGCAAGCGGTCATCTGCCAGGGGAGTGGAGGCATGGGCTTCTGGCCACATACAAACCAGAACAGTTTATAAAAAAAATAAGATGGTCCTGTTGGTTAAAACAGCAGAAACCTCAAGATCTGTTAACAGAGTGTACAGCAAATTAAATTCAGTCACAGTCACGGCAGCTTCAATCATCCCAGGTTTTTCTTTGACATCCAAAAGCCCTCCAGAGTTGATTGAGAGGCCACCTAAACAAGCTAACTTCTTAAACTAAAAACTCACTTTTTAAATAGATAAATTCACCCTCTAGTAGCCAAAATATGAATAACATTGCAATACTCTCAAAGACTAATGGTTTGTTCAGTAGTGGCTGCTACCGGATGGGAGTGGTGGGGTGAGGTCAAAAAGATTTTTTTTTAAACACTTGGCTATGACTGGCCTCCGTCCTCCTCTTCTTCTTCAGCCAGCCGCCGCCTTTCCTTCATCCTCTTCATCTCGAGTCTGGCAGCAGGAAGTACCCAGGCTCCCTGCAATGCAGCCTTGTGATTGGTCCGAGCACCGTAGTTCGGCGCTCAGACAGGCAGTGGGAGCCTGGGCATGTTCTCCACCCAGGCGGTAATGCAGATGAGCTACGGATGCGGGTAGACAGAGGTCAAGCAGCAGTTCTTATTCTGCTTAACCTGTCTGCCGCATTGGATACGGTCAACCATGCCATCCTGCTAAGGAGGCTGAGGGAGGTAGGGGTGACTGGCCTTGCATTGAGCTGGTTTCAATCCTTTGTTTCGGAAAGGAGACAAGCTGTGGCCCTCCCCCTTATCAATCTGCCTTTACCAACATCACGCATGGCGTGCCTCAGGAGTCCGCAATTAGCCCACTCTTATTTGGATGGATAGGTTTTTATATAGCACAATATCACCGCCAGGTCTCAAAGCGCTTTGCATTGGGAACCCGTCCTGGTTTTTCCCTGTGAGATAGCCCCAAGGTGAAAGCCAGGCATCCCGCCGCGGGGGGCCGTAGTGGAGATTAAGCAAGCTATTGCCCAGAGTTGCAGAGTGTGAACCTGTGATTCGAGTAGGCACCGAAGCGAGAATTACTGAGTCCGTAGACATTTGGGCTCAAGAGCCTGCTTCGTCGGGAATTGAACCCTGGTCCCGGGTCTGATCTCAGGGTCCGGGTCTGCCTCCTCTAACCAGTGAGCCACACTTCTCCTCTCCACTCTTATTTAATATCTACATGAAACCCCTGATTGCAGTCATAAGGGCGCATAACATTAACATCGTAAATTATGCAGATGACACGCAACTGATTCTCTCCGAAGAGGGAGATCAGTCGACATCTCTGGAAGTGTTTCATGGCTGCCTGCGTGCTATGGCTCATTGGCTGAGGGACAACTCATTGCAATTTAACGCTGGAAAGACCGAGGTCCTCTATTGCTCAGTGGGAAAGGTTCCTTCTGTGCTGCCTGGAAATTTCTGGCCCTTATATACATCTACTGTACTGAGGCCGGTGGAGAAGACTCAGAACCTGGGCGTTATAATCAATAACAAACTAACATTGGAGGCTCAGGTTAATAAAACGGTGGGAAGCTTTTTTGCCATTATTAGAACTTTGCGGAAGACTTTTACCCTGTTGCCTTCCCGCGCGCGAGCGCTAGTAGTACAAAGTACTATATTAAGCAGATTAGATTACTGCAACGCGCTGCTGTTAGAGTCCCCAAAATATCTTTTAGATAGACTTCAGAGGATTCAGTCAACAGCAGCTAAGCTAGCCTTGGGGTGGTCCAGAGGTTCCTCTTCCTCATTGGCCTTGGCGGAGCTGCATTGGCTCCCGATAAGACAAAGAATCCAGTTCAAATCCCTCTGCTTAGTGTTCAAGAACCCTGCATGGGACTGGTCCTGTATCCATGCAGAGAAAGTTTTAATGGTACGTACCAGGGAGAAGCCTTCGCTCCTCTTTGGCCAGACTGGTGAAAATACTGAGATTCAAGAAAATAAAATCAGGTGGCAGAGCCTTTGGTGTATCAGCCGCCAGATTATGGAATGAGCTTCCACTGGAACTGAGACAAGTTAGGGATCTTCTCCCCTTTAGGAAGAGATTAAAAACTTGGCTGTTCCCCAAAGTCTAAATTTGTTGTCAGCTCCCGGGGCATGCCCTACCCCTAATTGTGCACTCTGAATGTCAGTGCCAGGATGCCTATTAGGTGACAGAGCGCTTTACAAGTGAGATAAATAAATAAAAACATGCAAAGTGCGCATGAGGCTTTGGCTGGCCAGAGACAGCCGGCCAAATCGTCATGAGCACTTACAGAGTGTGCCCACCACTAATCCCCCTGCAGTGCTCTGGCGTCACGGAGCACAGCTCCACCCGCACATAACCAACTGAGCCACTGCATAAGGAAAACTAAATGATAATAGTGCTGCATTATCATCATTTTATATATCCATCTTCAACTACTCGGAGAGCAGTGGGGCAACGTTCCTCCGCTCCGCTGCTGAGTTTGTTAATGTATAAGCTATGCAGCTTCTCCACGATTTTTCGTTGCTCAGTTACATAATTTGCTGTGTTTACTGTATTACTTTGTCTTTTTAATAGCCTCTTGTTTCACTCTCTCTTTTGTGGATCAGGCGTTGTCGGCCAATGCAAGGTAGGCACGTGGCACTTCTAACTAGTAATGAGTATTGATAGTGGTACCAGGCTGCAGATGCTGTGGTGCCTATTGTGTCTGAGGCACCACGCATAGCAAACTGTTTTATCATTAGTTCAGCAGCTTGGTGCTTCTGTGAAGCAGATCAAAGGCAGCAGGCTGCTGGTTCATGGTGCCTGTGTTGTCCACTTATTTCATTACAATATCAGCAGGTTTCAGGGAAAGGCATATACATCCCAAATCTTACTTACTTGCTACCTAATCCACTCTTACTTTCCGCTGTCAAAAGTTATTAATTCTGTGTTACCACATTGTTTGAGTGACACCCCTCACAGTGTTGCAAGCTATATTATGTCATTCTGTTGAAGTATGATAAAAACAAAAAAAATATCACAGGTATAATTTTTATTTTCTATTATAATCATGTTAATTATGGTTTTGCTTTAATCAGCATTATTTAAGTATACATTTTCCTTTAAAAACGTTGTCACGGCAATTGCCATGTTTCCTTGGTGCTGTTCACAGCAAATGTTGTCATACTCTGGAAAAAGAACCATATGTTCTCCCTCAGATGTTAACAAATAAAACTAACATCCCAAGGTGAAGCCTTGTAAAATCACCCACTGTTTTGATATGCTTATTTTCAGAACCATATCCCCCAAAGATATGAAAAGGGTCACTCTCAATCTCATAACATGCTGCTAACATGATTAGGTAGGGCCATTGCAGCTTTAGGTGCTGCTCCTCATGTCGTTTCCCTCTATAGTTATCCAGTATTATGGGTATCTTTCATAGATTCACATGCCTGAATCATTCCCCGTCGTCGGGGTGGGAGTCCCCGGTAAATAATAATAGTAATGTCACATAGACATATACTTAGTACTAGTCCAGAGGCCTTACATTAGTAGCCTATCTAGGTCCTTATGTAAAAAGGACCAAACTTTGGCCAGGAGCCAATCAGCTACTATCACCCTCCTCATCTTCCTGAAAGGAGCCCTAGTCCCTCAGATATTCTACCGCACGTCGTGCTAAGGGAGTCTCCACTGAGCTCTGCTCAGGTTTTTTCCCAAATCTTTGGATTTCTTCTATTTTCTCTTCAAGTTTCAGCTTTGGTAGGAGTTTTGGTATTTATTATGTCTACTACTCCTAAAAAAGGGCTCTTTAGACCCTGTGCCTCTTGTAACAAATTGAGGCTACATATAGAGGACAAGCATGAAGACTGTTTGTATTGCCTCTATCCTCAGCATTCTGCAAAGGAATGTATGATTTGTCGCACTCTCCCGGTCAAAACATTGAAGGACAGGGAAGGGCGCCTGCTTCTGTGGCTACAGAGACTGAAGGACAAAGATCAAGCAGTCTCTTCAGGTGAGAGCGAGTGTTCCTTCAGGAGTTTCCAATCCTCTCCTAAAAGGCCTCGACAGACATCCCCAGGTCAGTCTGCTGCGCCTCCTCACAAGAAGCCAAAGTCCATGGAGGGTCATCTTAAGGTCAAGCCTCAGAAACCTTCTCTTCAGATGACAGACTTCAAGAAGCCTGCTATGGTGTCTTCTGGTCTACCTGTGTCGATGTCAACAATCTCCATTTCGACATCCACGGCGTCTACTTTCTCCATGGCGTCGACTTCTACAATATCGTCGACGATGGGTAGGTCAATACCTTCTATTATTCCTGTCACAAAACTGTCGACGACGCAGTTCCCGTCGACGTCGGCTCCATCGTCGACGAAGATGAAGCTTTCAGCGTCGAGGAAAATCCCATCGTCGACGAGGACCTCAGCGTCGACGAAGATCCCATCGTCGACGACGGCCCCACCGTCGACGAAGACTACAGCGTCGACGAAGACTACCTCGTCGACGAAGACTACCTCGTCGACGAGGACACCGTCGACGAAACCCTCGATGTCGACACCACCGTCGAGGAGGACACCGTCGACGAAGCCATCGTCGTCGACACCATCGTCGACGAGCCCGTCGACGACGAGACCGTCGACGAAGCCATCGTCGTTGACGTCTATGCTGTCCAAGCCGCCGTCGACGAAGGAATCGTTGTCGACGACGTCGTCGTCGTCGACGAAAACATCAATGACGACGATACAGTCGACGATGAAAATTCCTGATAAGTCTTCAAGATTCGTAGACGCTCCACCGTCGACGGACACCGCGTCAACGGATCTACAATCTAAGGGCTCTCCCTCTTTGAAATGTACTTATGCACATTTTAGAATGTCATCATACAGGGTGACACCAGAGATGACCTCACCTAGCAAGGTCCAACAGCTGCTGCCAACGCAGTTTCTAGAATCTGAAGATCCTGAGATGGAGACCATGTTTCCCATAGCGTCCAGTCCATCTCATCTTAACATAAAAGTTCATGAGAGTTCGGACTGTGAAGAGTTAGAGGAGGTTACAATTCAAGAGGAAGTTTAAGAGCATACCACTGTCCAGCCTATGGTGTGCCTACCAGCGTCAATTGTCTCTGACCTCCAGTTTCTTATTGCGGACTATAAACAAAGATTCCCATCACCTTCTCCTACATCAGGAGTACAGGCACAACAGGAAGCGCCGACTCCTCAACATCAACAGCGGCCACCTCCGCTGGTTGTGCGTCAGGACCCAGACAGATTTCCTCCTCAAATTTCTTCGGATGAGGATGAATATGAAGAAGACATGAGAGGTGACGAAACACAAGAAGAAGAAGGTGAAATACATGATGATGATGATTCTGAGGATAACGCCAACGTGGATTCAGCATCATTTGACCAAGGACAGGACGATTCAACCCCTGAAGATTTAGGGGGATTCCATAATATCGTAGGGAGAGCGGCTGCAAGGTTCAACATCCAAATAGCATCGGAAACACAGGACTGTTTCCTTCATGATTTTAAAGAACCCTTCAAGAGATCTGCTCGCTCCATTCCAGTAATTGATTATATATGGGAGCAAGGACTTAAAATAATGAAAAATCCTGCATCTCTTATTCCAGTGCCGGCTAGACTTGAAAGGAAGTACAAAGCCCCAGACACTGCACCCGCATGTTTAACTGGCCAAACTAAACCTGACTCGGTTATATCTCAGGCCGCTCAGCAGAAGTCCAGCAACCCGTCAGCAGCAATAACAGCACCTCCTGATAAAGAGGGAAGAAAACTTGATGCCATCGGCAAGAGATTTTCCTCCATGTCCGCCCTATCAGTCAGGGCTGCAAATTCTCTGGCTTTACTAGGTTGCTACAATCGCCAAATATGGGCAGATATAGCCCCATATCTAGGAGCGATCCCAGAAGACCAGAAAGAGGAGGTTAAGAAGATTTTGCTGGAGGGCGAACGTTCGGCCTCAGAGATGATCGAGGTGGCCTTAGATATCGCTTCCACAGGCTTCCGTCAATTGGCAGGAGCAGCAGTTTTGATGCGCCAGGGCTGGCTTAAAGCCACCGCATTCCGGCCTGAAGTGCAAGCCAAAGTTCTAGACATGCCATTTGATGGAGAACTGCTCTTCGGTGAGCATATAGATGACATGCTGCAAGGTATTAAGAAGGATACCGACACGGCGAAAGCCTTAGGCACCCTGCAATACAAGACTAATTCCTTTCGAGGATTCAGAGGTACAGGGCAACAGAATCGTGGCAGCTATCACGGTTACAAGTCCGCTTATAACTCTTCCCAGCAGTACAAGCCTCAATATCAGCAGAGGCAGCAACAAGGACGAGCCTCATACAACAAATCGTCCTTTCGAGGAAAAGGAGGAAAGAAAGACAATTACAGACGCCAATGACTGCTTTCTCCAGCAGGCCTCCACCTCTTCTCCACAATTCGTAGTTGGAGGAAAAATTACCAACTTTCTTCACAATTGGAAGCAAATTACAACAGATCGTTGGGTGTTGCAGTTAGTTCGTTTCGGACACACGTTGGAGTTTGTGGAGCATCCTCCACCGAACCCACCATGTCCTCTGCAGCACAAGAATCTGAACCTACTTCAAAAGGAGCTCTCTCTAATGCTCCAGAAAAGAGCAGTGGAGAGAGTTCCTCGAGGTCAGAAGGGGAAAGGATTCTATTCCCGATTCTTCCTGATCAGAAAAAAGGAGAAAAAGCAGTGGAGACCAATACTGGATCTGAGAAACCTAAACAAATACCTCAAGAAGCAGTCCTTCCGTATGGTTACCCTCCAGGAAGTATTACACCTACTCAATTCAAAAGACTATATGGTATCCTTAGACCTCCAGGATGCCTATTTTCATATCCTCATTCACAAGAGTCATCGACAATTCCTAAGGTTTGCAGTGGCGGGCAGACACTACCAGTTCAGGGTCTTACCATTCGGCCTGAAGTCAGCTCCACGCATCTTCACGAAGTGTCTGTCTCCGGTAGCGGCATACCTTCGCCAGCATCATCACCAAGTCTTTCCTTACCTAGACGACTGGCTCGTCAAAGCTCCTACTCGGACAGCAGTAACCAGGTCCTCTACGGCCTGCCTTCATCTCTTCGAGAACCTGGGCCTAACACTCAACCAGGAAAAGTCAACCCTACAACCGTCACAACGTCTCAATTTTCTGGGAGCAACGTTGGATACACAACAGGAAAAAGCCTACCCTTCCAGAGAACGTCAAGTCAAGCTGAAGACCCTGGCCGTACACATTCAGACCAGAAAGAGAGTCAAAGTTCGACTCTTCAAGTCTTTGCTAGGAATGATGTCTTCAAACATCTTTCTCATTCCTCACTGTCGCCTCCACATGCGGCCTCTACAGGAAGCCTTAACAAATCAGTGGATCCAAAGTACAGGATCTTTCGACGACTGGATCAAGATCACTCAGGTCATGAAGAAAGCTCTGAGATGATGGATTCTGGGCGACAACTTAAACAAGGGCCTTCCTTTTCTACTCCCAGTCTCTCCTCATGTGATTACCACAGACGCTTCACTGGAAGGATGGGGGGCATTCCTTCAAGAACTGCAAGTACACGGTCAGTGGTCAGTGGCAGAAAAACAACTCCACATCAATCTGCTAGAGCTACGAGCAGTGCGCTTGGCGCTTCGAGCATTTCTACCCCGAATCAGGAACTCCCCAGTGCTTGTGAGGACAGACAACACCACCACAATGCACTATCTGAACAAACAGGGGGGTACTCGATCCAGGACGTTGTCTCGAGAATCTCATCAAATTTGGATCTGGCTGTTACAACACAACATTTCTCTGCGGGCAGAGTATGTTCCAGGAATAGACAACACCCTGGCAGACTCGCTAAGCAGGCAGCGCTCCATTTGCCACGAGTGGGAGCTCGACCAGACGACGCTCGACTCAATGTTCTCCCGTTGGGGCAAGCCTCACCTGGATCTCTTTGCGACGGAAGTGAACGCGAAATGCCAACATTATGCAAGCTGGCTTCCCCAGAAAAGGTCCCTAGGGAATGCCTTTTCGATGACATGGTGCAACGTCTTTGCTTACGCTTTTCCACCGTTTCCCCTGAACACCAGGGTTCTCCGGAAACTGAAGGCAGAGAGTTGTACCATGATCCTGATAGCCCCAGCGTGGCCGCGCCAGCACTGGTATACAGAACTACACCTTCTATCGCTGGAACCTCCAATTCAATTCAGGACATGCCCACATCTCCTCACAATGAACCAGGGACAAGTCCAACATCCGGATCCAACATCTCTAAAATTATCGGCTTGGCTCCTGAGTTCCGAGAGTTCCAGGATTTAGATATTCCACAAGAATGCAGGGTCGTCTTAGCCCGGGCCCGGGCTGAAAGTACTAATAAGACGTATTCCCTCAAGTGGAAAAGGTTCTGTTTGTGGTGTAAAGCTCAAAAATTACATCCGTTCACTTCTACTCCAGCGCAAATTCTGCCCTACTTGCTCCACCTAGCCAATTCAGGGCTGGCACACGCTTCGATAAAAGTCCACCTGGCGGCCATATCCAGGTTCAGACGATCTTCGTGTGGAGCTTCACTATGGACCAACAGGCTAATAAAACAGTTCCTGAAGGGATTATTCAGAACTTTCCCTCCAGTTAGAGCGTCTCCTCCTACATGGCAACTAAATGTGGTACTAGCTCAACTAATGAAACACCCGTTTGAGCCAATCCACAGAGCAGATCTAAAATATTTGTCATGGAAAACAGCTCTATTACTGGCGCTCACGTCAGCAAGGAGAGTGAGCGAACTGCAGGCTTTTTCTGTGCAAGACCCTTTCATCCAGTTCAAGAACGACAGGGTCATTCTACGGACTAACCCTAAGTTTATACCGAAGGTTCCGTCTTCTTTCCATCTCAACGAACCTATTGTCCTGAGATCTTTCTTCCCGAATCCATCATCTGCGGCTGAAAGATCCCTACACTCATTGGACCTCAAACGATGTCTTAAGTTCTACTTACACAGGACGGAGCAATTTAGAAAGTCCAATCAATTGTTTGTTGCATTTAGCAGGCCCAGGAAAGGCCTAGCATTGACAAAACAGAGCATTTCCAGATGGATTTCAGCGGCCATCGCCTTCTGTCACCAACAGGCGGGCCATCCTCTGCCTTCAAAGGTTCGAGCACACTCCACTAGAGCGGTATCCACCTCCATGGCGCTCTTTGCTGGGGTACCCATTGTCGACATCTGCAGAGCGGCGACATGGAAGACACCACATAGGTTCACCAAGCACTACTGCTTGGACTCTGAACTTATGAAGGATGCAGCAGTGGGACAGGCGGTCCTACGTCATCTATTTCATTAGTGGTGAGCCTTCTTCCTATCATTGTAAAGCGCTCTGATATCCGCAAGGATCTTGTTCGTGCTCTATAAAACCTTCAAAATAAATAAATAAATAATCCCACCTTCCAGGTAATTTATTGCACATTTCTTATCAGGTTGTCAGTATCATGTAAACTGTGTAGCAGCTTATGATAAGATTATTATGTCTTGACGAATGTATTAGACGAAATGTGCTCATTATTGCTTGCTATTCTGATTCAGGCATGTGAATCTATGAAAGATACCCATAATACTGGATAAGAAATGCGTTACTTACCTGTAACAGCAGTTATCCAGTATTGGTATCTTTCATAGATTCACATGCAACCCACCCGCCTCCCCTGGAAGGGCTCACCTTTACCCTCTCAGTAAGTACTACTTAGCACTGTGCTTACGAAAATCTGAGGGACTAGGGCTCCTTCCAGGAAGGTGAGGAGGGTGATAGTAGCTGATTGGCTCCTGGCCAAAGTTTGGTCCTTTTTACATAAGGACCTAGATAGGCTACTAATGTAAGGCCTCTGGCCTAGTACTAAGTATATGTCTATGTGACATTACTATTATTATTTACCGGGGACTCCCACCCCGACGACGGGGAATGATTCAGGCATGTGAATCTATTAAAGATACCAATACTGGATAACTGCTGTTACAGGTAAGTAACGCATTTCTTTCTCGACATTCTCAAAAACGACCTCGTGGAGGCCCTCTAATACTTTATTTCTCACAATATTGTAGTCAAATACTAGTCAGTATATAGAGGAAAACTCCAGACGCATATATAATTATATATAATTTACTCAGTTTGTGCTTCGATTTTTGTCAACATTCTTCTCAGTATTATCAGATTCGCTTTTTTACGTTAGTTAAGGCTTCAAATTAAAAAATCATTACATGATAAAAATAAAAATGTTCAATTTAACCGTTGTTTCTCCAATTAAAACCGCTTCTTTAGTGTGGCAAATGAAATGAATGTATATTATTTAAAATCATTGCAACAAAAAAATACATTAAACATCTACTTGATCAGACATAAGTCACATTAGTAACCAAGTTCCATAATTACTCTTGACAAATCAAAACAGATAAACCAATCCTTATAATTGTCTTCATAATTCTCAGACTCCAAATCTCCCATACTTATTTCTTAATTAAATTGATTTTATTGTACTGCCCAGGTTTAAGAAAAGGTAAATCCGGAGAGTGAAACTATGCTATCATAGATCTAATGTTATGCATTCTCTTGACAGTGTTTCATGGAAATATGACTATATGAATTATATTGATCACTTACCATTCTTCTGTAATGGATTCAATCGCTTTCTATGTGCAACATAAAAATGAATATGTTAGGTTATTGCAAATTTCTGTAATTATGTGTAACAATTTAACACCAATAGCTAAAACTTACAAGCTCCAAATTAAATATGGTAGATGAACTAAAGTCATACTCTTTGAAAACCAACTTTAATAATCAGCAGAGGAGTGACCAACAGGGCAGTCAAGGCTACGACGTTCTAGTGGAAGTACCAGCCACTGGTGCTCCAGCTAAAAAAGTTCTGTCTCACCATCCAGGATATTGTGAGAGATTACCACTGCCCTCCCCACTGATACCTACATCCTAGGGGATTGGTTGAGTGCCAGTCTGACTTGAGGGCCAGAAAGCGATGTGCCCTCCTTCGCTCAGGCCCCTGATATAATGGCTGCAGCCTTGCGGGGGTGCAGTGGAACACGGGTAGCTATAGGAGCGAAGGTGCTGGCTGGCTTGTATGATATGAATACCCTAACCCATCCCTGCCCTGAGGGGCAGGGATGGGTTAGGATGAATGATGTTACATGCAAACCGTTCCAGCTCTCAAGTGGCGCAAGCCATCTCTTACGGCCTTGCCCTGACAATAGAGCCTATGGAAGGCTAGGTCAGGAACAACAATGCCATGGTCCAGGGCTGAGATGGGATGAGACAGTTTAATTGTGATGTTCTTTATGTTGCTTAACCGTATGAGACCAAAGACCGGCTGTTGCAGATCTTTGGGATGGGTTGTTGTGTGTTTCCTATTAATTGGGGGAAAACGGTCCTTTATCTGGTGTCTGCCTGCATCCCGAGTTGGGCACTTCGATGTCCAGTGACTACAAATTGTTTGGGCTTTGATAGTAAATTAACCAGGAAATTGCACTAGGAAACTTGAATAAACTCGTGTTTCGGCCACCTTAGAAGGTTTAATGAAATTCAAAAGGGACTTTGGTGTTCCTTCTTTAAAACCTGTGTTGACAGTATACCATGTGATGCTCCATCCCCAAATGCTGTATGATGGCTAATTATTGTTCCTAGGGATCAAAAACCAATTTGGAAAAGCCAGGCTGCGGTCTTTAAAAACTTTTAGGGCTCCCAAAAAATTGCACTGGTTCAAGAAATTAGGATGGAAGCCCACTTAAAATCATTGCATTGCACTACAAAAATCCTTAGTATTTGCGTTTGGCACTAACCGTTAGACCCCCTGTAGTATACTGTTGCTTTCTCCCAGCAGCTTAGCCAGTGTGAATGTGCTGCGTGGAATATTGGTGTGGTGATGATGAATCGAATGTTTGGGTGCCTGTCAGCTGAGGTGTGACAGTTAGAGTACGTGCTGAGCAGCAGGCCGACTGCTCCTGGTGGGACTGCTCTACATGAACTTTCCAACCTGTAACTAAGACTCAATAAACCTACATAAACTACATCTCGGCTACTGGATGTCATCATTCCACCACCACCCCCACGCCCTCCCAATTCTAAAAGTTACAAGTCATTGTGTAAATGAAATTATGGCTAGTGAAATAGGTGGCAAGGGCATTATTGAATGAATGAATGAATGAATGAATGAGGGTATTTGCTAAAGCGCACGACTACTGGTGAAAGTGTTCCAGCGCTAGGGGAACATTTTAGGCAGATCGCAAATTATCTTAAACTGGTAATTGTAATATTAAGAATTCACTTACCATCCAGGAAGGCATTAAGTGCTCAGGCCTGACAGAGTCAAGAGCAAGGATTTTGGCTATTTGTCCCTTAACATATCAACTGTGCACCTGCAGACTCCTTGGGAGAACGTAACCCTTTTCCGTACTTAATGGATTTACCCAATCCCGTAATGCAAAATGTCCAACTGAAACTAAAACCTACTCTATTTCCAAAAGGGTTGGGGTATATAAGCTTTTGGAAAAAAAGTCAAATTGTATC
Organism: Lissotriton vulgaris; assembly: GCF_964263255.1. NCBI lineage: Eukaryota > Metazoa > Chordata > Amphibia > Caudata > Salamandridae > Lissotriton > Lissotriton vulgaris. The sequence continues at coordinate 1,479,442,871 of NC_141694.1, forward strand.
TACGGCTGGAACAATGTTATTCTGTTCACATATTGTGTGATTGTTTTTTACATCTTTTGGCCTTAAGGCATAAGTATATAGATCCTGCATTCATCAAATATGGGATTATGGTACGAAGAGATGTAAATGTAAATGTATAGGCATTTATATAGCGCACTACTTACCCGTAGGGTCCCAAGGCGCTTTGACCGCTGCGAAACCCTTCCTGGCTTCCCTGAGAGATGGTCCCTTAATGGGTATCTCCAGGGTGAGACCAGGCATCCCCGGCGGTCTGGTGGGGCCGTTAGTGAAGATGATGCAAGCTAATGCCCAGAGTTGCCGAGTGTGATCGCTGATCAGAGTGGGCACCGAGGCGAGAGAATTATCGAGTCTGCTGACCCTGGTCCAGAAACCTGCCGCGCCGGGAATCGAACCCTGGTCCCGGGCCGTCCTCTGCTCTCGGGTCTGCCGCCTCTAGCCAGTGAGCCACACTACTACTACTAAGAGAAGCTATAAGCTGTGGTTATATTTTTACGGTTTCTAACCTCACAGAAGGTTTTTCATTGAGTTTAACAGATTATGTCCTTGATCTAGGTGTGTAATCATTTTATTGTATTTTATTTTGTGTAAATATTTAAAACACCTAGGTCTAAATAAACGTTTATCGTACTATTACTACTTCGGCTTCAGGTATCACAGCATCTGTATTACACACAACCCAAAAGAGTTTTTCAACCACCATCTCCATGGACCACTGTATACATTCTGTGAGGATGTGAAACACTGGAAGAGATTGTCCTTCTCTTCTCCCTACTAGGATGTGTGGCTCTGTTCAAGATGATGGTTCTGCTGGGGTATTTATACATCCTCCAATACACACCCTACTGAGCTCTGGAGGATTTCTTTAAGCGAAGTGCAGGCTGCAGTGCACTTGCCTTAAATGGATAAGGGTGCCGCCACAAATTTTGGGCTCATCGCCAGGGCATAGCCTGGCCGAACTTCCAGAAAAGCTACTAGACCACTCAACCAGTGGCAAAGAATGAGTAGGTCTTCTCAGCAGAGGGGAAGTCCTCTTTTAGAGTCTGTAGGCATGTGATGAGACCATAGGGTTACCTATCAGCCTGGTATAGCAAAAAGGTGCTCTAGAGCTTAGTGAATCATACACTATCATTGGTAAAATTACAGAGGGTGGCATCTTGACAACTGGGAAGCAAGCTGGAAAGTGACCACCTTTGGGAGGCTGGGCAGTTAGTTGAAGGAGGTTCAAAAGTGGGACCTCATTAGAATCACTAAAGTACGGGATGTCCGGCAGTAAATTTAACTGCTGTTCTTCAAATACCTTAAGGAGGAGTATAGAATGATGGATACTTAGGTATTATGCTATCTGAAACTCTTACTTGCTCTGGTGGTCCATCTCCTGAATGCTACTCAAATTAAAGAGGGCCCCCTGCTCGGAAGTAGTCTACTTTCTGAACTTCTCAAAAAAGACTATATCCTCCATTTTTTGTTTTGTTTGATCTGTTTATTTAGTTTTGAAATTTATGATACATAGAACAATCACATATAATATGTGCAGGTCCAGTAAACATTCACAACGATTGAATCGTTTTAAAGCATCATACCTCAGTGTAAACAAAAATGGCCAAACTTCCCAAGTTCGTGCAGTGTAGTACTAGGTATCTAATACAGCAGAAATATATCATATCAATCAATACCTTCTAACATTGCAATAAATGAACAACGTTACAAGCCTTTTGCCACATACAAAGTTGTTCCACATGCACTTTTCCTAGTGTCTTCTGTCGGCTTTGCCGTGTCATCAGGATTGATGATCAAACCACTTTATGTATAACGGTAGAACATTGAACAGTAATCCAAAAGAAAAAAAAAGTTTGGAGTGTAGGATGGGCTAAGTTAAAGTCAGACAACCCCTGTCTGTCATTATAATGCCAGTGTTACAGTTTTAGATATGGCCGTATTAATCTCATACTGCTGCATGCTGGGCCAGTATACAGTAACTGTGACAATTGTTTCCTATCATCTCAGTAGCAGAGCACATTACAACCCATGTGCAAACCATATTAAATAACTCTGAAAGTGTCTATGGGGTCATCCGGAGCCATTGCCACTTGGAGCGTAGTCAGGATTGTATTCAAAAAGGTTGAGATGGGGTACTTGCGCAGCCCAAGTGCATCCTCCTTCAGCTTTAGCCCAATTCAGCATGGATTGTATCCAGGTTTTAAGTGGTGGGGGGTCTTTGCCTTTCCATTGCCGCGTGACGAGCGGCATGGCCACCGTCAGCCCCAGATCCAAGAAACTAGAAGATGCCCTGTGCTTCTTATCTCTGGGAAATATTCCTACGTTAGAAGCCTCCCATGTGTGCGGAAGCGCCCTATCCGTGCTTGTGAGCAGCAACTGAATCACACTATGCCAGTATTCCTGAAACCACAATGGGGCATGACCACAACATATGCAGAAGATCAGCGTTTACCAATTTGCAGCATGGACAACAAGTGTCTATTCTGTTAAAATACCTATTAATTTTATCTGGGGTAAATACGCTCTGTGAAATATGTAGAATTGGATCCGCCTAAACATTGCGTTTCTAGGGATATTTGTAGGCTCTCCAACAGTGTAGTCTATTATTTAGGTGTACAAGGCTGTGATGAGTCTACTCCCCTTTTATTATGCAGTGGTGATAAATGAATCATGATATGTTCACAAATTGACTCTGCAAACCATTTTATAAGGTGCCGACCCATGCCCATCACTTGTATGTACTGTAGCAGAAGATGTGTTAGGCGTCCTTGTGACATAGTACCCCAATGTGCCCCAGCGTAGCTATCCAAGCGGCATGACTCAGGAACTGCTCAGGTTGGACACCCTCTTATTCAATCAAAGAGAGAAAGGGCCTAATGCTCCTCTCTTGTATAAATCTCCTAATGTGCATAGGCCAGCATCGTGCCAGTCCGTGAGGTCAGCCGCCCGAACCCTGCCCCCTTCTTTCGGCATTCCTAATAAAGGGAGTGTTGGCGCACATGGTATGACATGTCTTGTGAGGTGGAGGGCTCTATGGAAGCATTTCTGGGCTACTCGCACCAGCAGAGGGAGACACATGTGGGACCTAGCGCAGGGGTGGAAGATAAAAAGAAGCTTGCCCAATGTGTACAGGGGACTACATTCCGCTGTGTCTGCAAGGTGTAATTCCGCTGCCCATTTCACAACCCACTGTATTTGGCACGCCAGGTAGTAATACTCCAAGTTGGGTAGGGCTAATCCACCCTACGCGCGAGGTAAGTATAACTTACTCCAGTATTGGAACTTTCATAGATTCCCATGGCTTGTATCATTCCCCATCGTTGGAATGGAAGCCTCGTAAATAAAAAAGAACATAGCAGTAGATACAAAAGGGAAAGAACAACCTAGGCCTCATCTCATTTTGTAGCATATCCACCTCTTTTTGTAAAAGGGACCAAAAACATGCAACAACCAATCAGATTAGCCTCACCCTATAGAACCTTCCTGAGAGAGCCTCAGAGCCTCAGATTTTCTACCGCACGTTGTGCTAAGGGAGTCTCCACTGAGCTCTGCTCAGATTTCTCTACAACTTTTGGATTTCAACTTTATTCTCTTCAGGATGTCAGATAAGGAAAAGAAAGCTTTATTTAAGATCTGTGCCACTTGTTCTAAAAAAAAGACTTTGTATTGAGGACAAGCATAAAGACTGCATTTATTTGTTGTACCCTGATCACAAGGCCGCTGATTGTAGGATCTGCAGGACCTTCTCTACCAAGACTCTGAGAGAAAGGGAAGGACGTCTCTTGACCTGGTTACAAAAGATGAAGTCACATAAGTAATTTCTAGTGACAGTGAAGATTCTTCCTCAGCTGCATCTTCAAGGAGGTCTAGAAAGAGTTGTAGGTCTTCCCCTTCAATGTCAACTGAGCCTCCTGCTAAGGCATTACAAAAGACCTCTGATAGGTCTGACAGGCCCAGTCCCAAAAAATCTCCTCACCGAGCTGTAAAGGAGAGGGAGGGACTTGCTCCTGAGGTACTTTCTACTCAGAAGGTGAGCCATGTACCTTCTGTTGCCTCTCCACCATCTGAAAAGGCAAAACTGTTCTAGAAACCAGCATCTGTACCTCAGGAGGGAAAATCTGAGAAGGAAATCCGTCCGTCAGCGGCGACAATACCGGGTAAGTCGACGACAACATCTAAAAGTCACCAGGTGTCGATTCCAGCTCCGTCGACGGGCCCGTCGTCGAGAGCTTCGCCGGACGACGACTTTGTCGACACTACAGGTACCTGTAACAGTGTCGTCGACAATGTGACTACATCGACGTCGACGAGGAGGCGCCGACTATGGTGTCGACGATGAAGACGACGTCGACTATGTCGATGATAACGGTTACGATGGTATTGACGTTGAGGTCGTTGACGATACCGTCGACGATCAGCCTATCGTCGTCGACGATCCATTCTCCGTCGACGATTCCTTCGATGACGACCTCGTTGATGATACAAAAAGCCTCAACCAATAGAAAGTCAACAGAACATCGTCACTGTGCAGGATGATGATGATGATTCATCAGATGATGACCGGAATGTGGTGGATGTCCTGAATCCGGATAGAGAATGGGATAAAAGTGATGCAGTCTCCAGCTACCGTCATCTCTGTTCTTCCGAGGCTGGAGAAAAAATACAAGGCTCCTGATGATAGTCCCGCTTGCCTGGTTGCTCAGGCGGCTCAAAGAAAATCGAAGAATCCATCGGCGCCCCTTACCGCACCACCGGATAAGGAGGGTAGGCGCCTAGACAATGTGGGCAAGAGGTTTTCCTCTATCTCCAGCCTCCTTGTTAGAGCTGCCAATGCACTTGCAATTTTAAGACGATATGGTCGCCAAATGTGGTGCTATGAATCTATACTTGTGGATCAACTGCCAGACAATGCCAAGGCTGACGCGAAGAAGATCCTGGAGGAGGGAGAGCGATCTTCTTCAGAAATCATCGATTGCGCAATGGACATTGCCACAACTGCTTTTCGCGCCTTGGCAGTTTCAGCTGTTCTAAGATAGCAAGGCTGGCTTTGGGCTCCTGGTTTCGCCCTGAAGTTCAGAGTAAGATCTTTGACTTGCCATTTGATGGAGACATGCTTTTTGGAAAGCATGTGGATGACGCTCTACAATAAATCAAAAAGGACATAGACACAGCAATGTCCTTGGGGACATTGCAATACGGCAAAGAGCCTTTCCGGGGGGCAAGAGGAAAAGGTTTTTCTACTTACAGAGGAGGATACCAACAGCGCTACTCCTCCTATTCGCAATCGCCACAATCGTACAAACCCCAGTATTCTCAACACCAAGGCCAGTTGGCGTCTTTCTCTCGTCAGCCTTCAAGAGGACGACAGGGGCATCAGGGGAGAGACACCTCTAAACGCCAATAGCGGCTTCCCGGCTCTGCCTACTGTTCCATCACCCCCTGTAACATCAGTAGGGGGCAGGATATCACAATGTCTCCACAGCTGGAAGACCATAACCTCAGATCGGTGGGTCCTAAATATCATCCGGTTTGGCCACGCATTAGAGTTTCAACACCTCTTACCTTCAAGAGCCACTCGCGTCACCGAATCAAAACATCTACATCTTCTACGTCTCGAAGCTCATCAACTGCTCATCAAAGGAACGATAGAGCCAGTGCCTCTATCCCAACTAGGAGAAGGGTTCTATTCCAGGTTTTTCCTGGTTCACAAGACGGAGGAAAAATGGCGCCCAATCTTAGACCCGAGGGAGGTCAACACCTATCTCATAAAACTCTAGTTTCGGATGGTATCTCTTCAGGATATCTTGCTTCTCCTGAATCAGGCGATTACATGACAACTCTGGATCTCGAGGACACATACTTCCACATTCCTATCTACCCGGCCCACAGGAGATTTTTACGCTTCACAGTAGCCAAGAGCCACTTTTAATTCTAGATACTGCTTTTCGGGCTCAGATCCGCTCCGCGGATATTCACAAAGGTATTAGCCCCAGTTGCGGCGTTTCTCAGAAGACGGTCTCCACAGATTTTTCCCTACCTGGACAACTGGTTGATAAAGGCTCCATCTTCTCAAGCAACTAAAACGGGCAGTCGACAGTTTCATTCAACTTTTCAATCATCTAGGTCTTCAACTCAACAAGGACAAGTCAGTCCTTCTTCCATCCAGGTCGGCCAAGTTTCTAGGGTCCATTCTGGATACAACATGCTACAAAGCTTTCCCATCAGAGGAAAGACAGAAAAAGCTGATTCTCTCAGCCCATCAATTGCAAAGAAAACGATCTCTGTCGGTCCATCTTTACAAATCTCCTAGGATCGATGTCATCCTGCATACCCTTAATTCCGCATTGCAGACTTCGTATGCGCCCTTTGCAGGAACAATTGGACATGCAATGGCCCCAGGCGGAAGGCACGTTCGATGACAAGATAATGGTCACTCCTCTTATGAGAGAGGCAGTCAACTGGTGGACGATCAAGGACAATATCTCGAAATGTTGCTCCAGATCCCTTGATTCTCACCACGGATGCCTCTCTAGAAGGCTGGGGAGCAGTTTTGCAAGAACTCCAAGTAAGCGATCACTGGACACCCGAACAACGCACTCTCCACCTCAATCTTCTGGAGCTCAAGACGATTTGTTTGGCTTTGCAGGCTTTCCTTCCGAGGATTCCGAATTCCACCGTCCTGGTCCGTACTGACAACACAACGGCCATGCATTATGAGAACAAACAAGGTGGAACGAGATCTCAACTTCTCTCGAAAGAGACCCAGGAGTTATGGGAATGGGCAATTCTCCAAAAAATCGCTCTCTCAGCAGAAAATCTTCCAGGTACCCTCAACACGACAGCAGATAGATTGAGTCGTCTGAAGTTGGTCTGTCACGAATGGGAACTGGATCAGGACACTCTTGAAGTGTTTTCACACGTTGGGGCACTCCGTACATAGACCTGTTTGATACCCCAGACAACAGGAAGTGCCGGTTTTATGCTAGCAGGGATCACCATCGAGGGTCATTGGGGATGCTCTTTTGATGGCCTGGTCAGGCGCATTTGTTTATGCCTTTCCGCCAATTCCCCTAATTCCAAGATTACTCAGAAAACTCAAGACGGAACCTTACACAATGATTATAATAGCACCGGCGTGGCCACGTCAGTTCTGGTTCACAGAGCTTCTCTTGCTCTCTCAAGTTCAGCCGATTCACCTCCGTCCCATTCCTTCTTCATTGAAGATGTCCCAGGGCCAAATGGTGCATCCGGATCCGAGCTCACTTCGATTGACAGCGTGGTTCCTGAGCACTGAGAGTTCCAGAGTTTAAATATCTCTCAGGAGTGTAAAGAGGTTTTCGCTCAAGCCCGTGCACCAAGTACAAATAAGACCTATCGCTCAAAATGGAAATGTATCTGTTTGTGGTGCGTCCAAGAAAACCTTCAACCGTTTTCTTCTGCTCCTCATCAAATATTACCCTACATTCTATCTATGGCCAAGTCAGGTCTTGCGCATTCCTCCATCAAGGTACACCTTGCGGCCGTCTACGGATTCAGACGGACAGCATCTGGCCCTTCACTCTGGTCTGCAAGTATTGTCAAACAATTCCTGAAAGGACTCTTTAGGGTTTTCCCTCCAGTTCGGCCTCCAATGTGGCAACTCAACTTGGTTCTGGCTCATCTCATGATACCTCAGTTTGAGCCGATTCATAGAGCGGATCTTAAATTTTTGTCATGGAAGGTGGCTCTCCTTCTGGCCTCAACATCAGCCAGGGGAGTTGGAGAACTTCAAGCTCTCACACTTGAGGAACCTTTTTTACAGTCTAATTCTGAGAATAAATCCGAAATTTATTCCAAAGATCCCTTCGGATTTCCATTTGAATGAAAATCTTTCTTCCCTCGGCCTATGACTTCAGCAGAAAGGTCTCTTCATTCTTTGGATGTCCAGAGATGTCTAAAATTTTATCTTGAGCGCACAAAGGATTTCAGGAAGTCTTCACAACTCTTTGTCGCTTTTAGTGCTCCTTGAAAAGGTTTTCCCCTTTCAAAACAAGGAATTTCACGTTGGATTTCCAGTGCAATTAACAACTGTCACCAATCGGCGGGTAAGCCGCTAGAAGGACGTGTACGAGCTCACTCCACAAGATCAGTTTCATCTTCTGCTGCTCTTTTCGCTGGAGTTCCTATCAAAGATATTTGTAGGGCAGCTACATGGAGTAGTGCTCATATTTTCACAAAGCACTACTGCCTGGACTCTTCCACACGAAGTGATGCGGCAGTGGGACAAGCTGTACTGAGGAATCTCTTTCATTAAGCGGTGAGCTTTCCTTCCTATCTCTCCTTCCTGTTATGCACATTTTGTATCTGGTAATTTACTGACTAATGTTTCAATGTCTATTTACTTCTTATGAAAGTATGGATACAAAGTTATGTCATTATTTATATCACAAAATGTGCTTAGTTGGGTTTTCCAAAATTCTAGTTGGGAACATAGGGCAGCAGTTGCTCTGGATAGATTCCCACCCAGAAGATCCTGGTCAGTGTGGTAAATACGGACCCCCAAATACCGGAACATAACCCGTTGCCAAGCCACAAGTGCACCATCCACTTCCAATTGAGGAGCGCCCGCGTGAGGAGAGAAGTGGATTAAACATGACTACCCCCAATTCACACCCAGACCTGACACCGGAGCAAACTGTCAAATTATGTCCGGGATGATTAGGGGTATCGCCTGCAGGTCCCTAATATAGAGCAGAATGTCATCTGCGTAAAGTGATATGGCATGTGTTTCCTCGCCTTATAGTATGCCCCAATGTTCCGCTGACCTACGCAGTGCTATATGACCAGGGAAAAAAATAATGGGGAAAGAGGACACCCCTTCCTAGTCCCTCTCCTGATCTGTATGGGCCCAGAGAATATGGTTCCTAAGCGGACTCGCAACGAAGGAGTTCCATACAATAGTTTGACAAGGCTCAGCAAGTCTGGCCCAATCCTGAATCGCTGCAACACAGCAAACATATACTCCACCGTGTCAAAGGCCTTTTCCAGGTCCAATACCAAACAGCCCACTGCAGGCTAAACCACTGTCGTGTTACGCATTACCCTGTGAAGCCTACGGATAGTTAGAGTGGTGTTATGGGCCGGGACAAAACCATTTTGGTCTTGGTGAACCAGGTGCGGAGTGAGAAGCGCCGATCGACCTGGTAAAATGCGTGCCAGCACCTTATAGTCCCCATTTAGCAGTGCCAATGGTCGATAGGCACTTGCATGCATGGGGTCTCTGTCTGTTTTCGGAAGTGCGATCACCATCACTTCTACCAGGGAGGCTGGGAGAGAAGCTCCTTCTAAGGCTTCCGTGTATACCTCTAGGAGGTGGGGGCTTAACACATCAGCGTATGCTTTATAAAATTTGTGGGGGAAACCGTCTGGTCCAGGGACTTAACCAGCTGGGAGGGCTCGCATTGTACATTTTACTTCTTCCAACGCGAGCGGGGTATCCAATTCCCTACTTTGTTCAGCAGGGAGGGTGGTAAAGGTAAGTCTTCTAAAAAACAGTGTATTGCTGTCTCAGGGACTTCCAAAACTGATTTATATAGTTTTGTAAAGTGTGTGGTCAGTTCACTATGGATTTCATGCTGCGTGTACTTAGGTCCTCCTTCCGGCAACTGGAGCGCAATGATGGGCCCGTGACTTTTTCCTGTTTGATCAACCAAGCTAGTAAAGGCCCATATCTATCAGCTTTAGCGTGCGCCGCCGCTGAATGCGCTGCAAAATTGAAGCACCTTTGGTGCTCAAGAAGCTCCGTGTATTTTTTACGTGCCTCTTAAAGATGGGCCGAATCTAGTGTGCCTGCCACTACTTGGGATTCTAATGCCAATAGATTCCTTTCTGATTACAATGATTCTGATTCTATTTGCTTCTGCAAGCCACTACCTAATTCTAGACACTTCCCCGGTATTGTTGTTTTCTCTGGCATCCCACTACACCATAGTGGACGAAGCAGACCCAGAGTTCAGAGTGAAATAGTCATTGATGGCCTCCCCTATGGAGTCCCGGAAAAATGGGATCTTCTAACATCGCTGTTTGCTGTCTCCATGTGGGGATAGCAGGCCTCCCACCTTCCCATGCCAGTGTAACATAGTGTGGGTTGTGATCAGAATGCGTACGACCCTAATAGTCCGAGCCCTTCATGTAGGAAAGTATAGAGGGTGAACACAGAAACCTATTCAGCCGCACATGCAGATTGTGAGGCGCTGAGTAAAATGAGTAGATTCTCCCTTCAGGATTCCAATGTCCTCAGATGTCAACTAGATCCCATCCCTGTACCCAAGTTCTCAGCACCGTTGAATTCATTGAGGCGGTCGTACACCTAAAGGGGGGAAGGGGTGGGGGTGGGGGGATCTATCCATACTCGTGTCCAGAACGGTATTAAAATCACCTCCAACCAGCCACAGGATATCGCATCACTTTGCTAGCTCTAGAGAAAGCGAACTAAGAAAATGTTCCTGGTCCGTATTAGGGGCGTACACATTACCCATAAGTACATAGCACCCATCTAATCGGCCTTTCAAAAAGACATATCTGCTGTCCTTTTTGACAAGGACCTCCTCTTCTGCAGAGGGTGTGCCTGGGCGGATCCAGATTAGGGCCCCATGTGCAAACACAGAATAGTCAGTGGCGTACACCCTCCCCCTCCACTTTCTTTGCAGCCGGGCCGTTTCAACTTTAAGTGTGTCTCCTGTAATAGGGCAATGCGTACGTTATGTCGCTTGAGGTAAGAATAGATTGCATATCTGAGAGATGGTGCACGGAGACCCCACACATTCCAAGTAAGTATAGTGTGGTCAGTCATAACAGTACTTTAATCGAGTGCAGGATGTGGACTGGCCCATGGGTGCAGCTGCATGTGTAGATTGGCAAAAAGTAATATGGCTTCCCAATCCTCCCAAGAAACCTATTACTACAACTAGAAGAAAAGGGAATAAGCCTATCCGTCACCCAAAGAACATCACTAGAGCGGTCCCCAAGGAAAGTAGAGGTACTGCCCAAAACCCTGACGAAAACCAAACTGTCAGTGTAATTAACTGGTTCCCCTCAGAGAGAAAGGCATGAGGGGGTGTGAAGCCACGCAGAATATGCCACCATATGATCCCCAGTTAGCTCCTGTCCTAGCATCTAATCGTATATTCTGCGAAAGCGGCCCACAAACATTATTTGTAGATCTACATATCTCTACAACCATGCTACCCCCACAGTACATTAGACAATGCAAGGATAGAAAATACCAAATGGCACTGTGATAGTTCAACAGCCAGTTCATGAAGTCAGCAGCGGGACCCCAGCTGTTATACGATACCATCAGAGGTCTGCGGCGTCACATCTGGCATCCACAGTGACATGACATCTGACAGACCAGCCACCCATGAGCCTCCATCTTCCGATGAGTGGGTCGGTGTCCCCTCCTTGCTGTTTGACTCTGCAGCGTCCGCAATCTTCTCCACTACTCGGACAGCCGCCTGTTGTTCCTGTCAGATCTGGGCCCCGAGAACCGACCTGTTACTTCTAACCAGTCCCACGTATCTTGGGGCGTGTCAAAGAACCTCGTCTTTACTTCAGCGATCACACACAGCCGTGCCGGGTAGAACGTCAAATATGCAATGTCTACTTGTCTGAGTTTCTGTTTAACATGAAAAAAGGATCCTCTTTGACGCTGAAACCTCATTGTGTAGTCTGGGGAAAAGAGGACCTTCAAATTTTCAACTTTAATCTCCAGCATCTTCTTAGCAGCAGCGGCTGGTGGTTTTCCAAGTGGTGGGGCTAAAAAGAATTAGTACCCTATTATATTGAGCCAGCGAAGCGAGCGAGCCTGAAGTGAAAAAGGAGAGTGTGGGTGGGTTCTACCCTCCCCCTCCCGCAAGAAATTTGGAAAAAATGTATTCAAAGGGCGGCTTTTACACCACATATTTACTGCAAATTGTTGAAAAAAAGGGATCCAAACATAGCATTTTAAAGTGTGAAGAAAACTTTAGAAACAAGTAAAAAAAAAAACGTGCCTCAAACTGGTCTGCTTGCAAAATTACCCCCAAGCCAAGCACACCCAACCAAAGGAAACAGGCTCTCTAACTGTTTCCTACCTGGAGCACATCTCAGCCTCTTTACTGTATTGGTTGATCTAGTCATCAAGGCCCAGACCGTTGATAACACTGAACATTGCAAATACTTAAAAAATTAGATGGCAAAAGACAGATCCATCTATTGCAGTTCATCCTTGACTTTTTTTTAGTACTAGGCAGACAAATAGAAATAATATTTCAGAAAACTTTGTTTAATTTGTAAAATATAACATTTATGTACTATAAATTTACACAGACAGAAGGCCCACATAACAAAACCCATGGTGCCAAACATACAAACATTACAAGATTTTGGGTGGAAAGCAGAGATGTACTGAAAGTGACTGATATGGTTTAGGAGGAACAGTCCAGTGAGGGCACCGGAGTGGAGGAGTAGTCTAGTGAAGGTGAGGGAGCTGAGCTGGAGAGGCAGAATGAGCAGGTGGAGGAGTTTGAAGAAGAGGGCCCGGTTCGTACTGAGAAAGTACTGTACTGAAAATTAATCCTACCTCCGGAGTCAGGAAAAAAACTCTACTCTGCGCACACAAGGACTTCATCATAAAACCAGGCTGCTTACGCGTTGTAATCTAAAAACAAAGAGGCGTGGGACATACCATCCAAAAAGTCATTGTTCATGTTGCATGCGTTGAATAGCATAACAAGAATAACACCAGCACTCAGTGTGCAATTTACAGTTTTAAACACAGAGTCGATTTAGTGCATCCTTCTGGTGAGGTCAAACTTTTACAAGTACACCCATAAACCTGTCTCCTGTGATTCTGTGCAAATCCTCTCCCTTTAAAAAATGTATAGCAATGTTGTAACATGCTCATGCAAAGCACTCCTTGTAGTGAGTTTGCACTATAAAACTGAAAACACACACCTTGAGCCCTTGCACTTCACATGTCTCAAGTGCCTGTCCCCTGCGTAATGGTATAGGCCACAACAGTTTTGTGTTTGAAGACACTAAGCCAGTGCACATCACAGAAACTTATGGCTATTCAAGTACACTGTCATCCCCTCTGTCTAGTCAAGCTGAGTTCCCACAATCAGTCATGTTGTTTCTTAGGTAAGTAGGCTATACCTAAAGTCAACTACTCAGAAGAAACGCTCACCCAGGACGTAGATAGAAACAAACAATGCGGTTTCCCTTGAAGAAAAAACACATACCTACAACTCACCCAAAGAAAGCAAACACCTTCCTCTTTCCATCATACGAGATAAACACGTGTTGAGAGCAGGGGCACTGGAATTATGCAGCAATCGAATACTAAAATATGTGGCAAGGTTGACTAATTTAAATAGCATACAAAGGCAAATTACCTGGCATAATCCAGCAAATTCTTTGACTATATTATTTCACAGGCACAAATATGGTGACAATCACATAGAGATGCTGCAACATGCACCTCCAGACAACAAATGGCATCAGATTTCACGCGAAACATACAGACCAGGTCAGCCTTGGAGTGGAACAGCCCACTGTCATCATAACCCTCATTAATGCTTTCTGGGCAACAGTTTCACTTCATTATTACCAGTTTGATACCCAAATGCAGCAATCAGTAACTGAAAGGAGAATAATTAACATTTGCAAGGACTCTGCCACTGTCCAGCACTGCGTATCTTACCGTCTTTTGATCTGTTTCAGCTAGAAAAGTAGATTTTTGTTGAAATGTACAATGGATTATGTTGCAATATTTTCTCCAAAATCAATTATTTGTATATTAAAGTATTATTTTAATCACTTTATTAACATGAACGAGATCCCTGTGGGCCCATGACTCTTAAACCCATGTAATCAGCAATGAGTTTAGTATGCCCAAACAGCTATTTGAAAAGTCTGTATTTGGTGTTATGATACGAAGAGTAAAAGGCACAGTCCTAAAATAATACATAATGTTGTAAAATCTTTTAAAGTGTTTCGTCACTTTTTGACTGACACAAAGATACTGAAAAGAAGACTATATCGGATTTCCACCTCAATGTGTGCCAACTGCATACCTGGTTTGCGGCCACTAGCATTCATTTGCCAACCTAATGTGTTTGCAAGTTGCAGTCCTGGTTTGCATCTGGGTTTGCAAAACGTAAGCCGAGGATTTACAAGTCTCCAGAAGACTTGACGCTAGTTGAAAATCCTAAGCATGCCTTAAAACTTTACCAGATTCCTCCCTACTGCACCACCTACCTTTCTGTATCTTTCCATGCATTCTTATCAAAAAGTGACTACATATCATAGAGGTAGCTTATTTAGGAACTGAAAAAAGTAACATTTAAAAAACTCGTCTAAAGACTGAGCATTCTAATTCAAAAGGGAGCTGAACAAACTTTATCCATCCTGCTCATTGCTATCAACTGGCTAATGCAACAGAGTCTACAACACCTGCAAAGCTGTGACATGTAGTATCTCGATACATATGGCGCAGCTATGAATCTGCAAGTCCTTGTATGTTTAGTCCTGTTAGATTAAAAATCATAACTCACTATGATAATTCGGCAAGATATAGATAAGAAGCACATCAGGAATGAAACCTCGATTGTCAGTGCAAGGAACTGATAGAAGCAAAGACCTTCATTCAATTAAGCCTGAAGAGGTAAGCAAGGCCCCTTAATTAACATTGCAGCCAGGGGAGAAGGATGCCAGGCCCTACGATTAACAGGCCCGCAGATGGATGCAACATTTTGATAAGCAAACTACTAGAATATTATGTATAGCAAAATAACGCCCAGTTTATGACAAAGATGTGCGTTGCCTGTAGAATAAACTGCTTCACTCCTTTGCTTTTAAAGTACGAAGTGGAATAGTCCGATTTCGTAATCCTTAAGCAATCTATCTCCAACTTCTAACTCTAAAAAAGCTTGAGGCTAACAGGTTCAATTTCTCGCTCTTCTTTGGGATTCTTGCAATTGTAGGGGTGAGAAACTCAAGGGTCAGTAATGATCAAAAGACACAGCCTGGACATCCTTTCATTTCTCAGGGGATTTTTTTTCCATCCTGTTGCCACACTGCCCTTTACCGACCTTACAGTATTAGAAGGAGAAGAGCATATTTAAATAGAGGGCCATTAAATCTATGTAAAAATATTACTTTAAAATGCAACTTCTACTTTGCCATACTCCCCTAGCGGCAGTCACACACACCCCCTGCACTATGCAGCAAGCCCGCTGGGCCCTCAGTTACTGGTGCTGCTCTATGAAGTGGCCCGGTGCCTGGCTCCTCTAATTACTGATCCTGGCTGTGTTTTCCCTGGATGTTTTGACCACACTCTTGTTTCATTTCACTCCTGCTGGCTATGCACTAACACCTATGCTCCGGAAACAGATAAAGAGCAGTTGGAGAATAAAAGCCTTAGAGAGTCCTCAGTCGTTACTCTGAGTCTTTTATTCAAAATCGTCTTTTTTGATTTTTATAAGTATTATAACTAACTCACCTATGGAACGTTCTCGCGCCGGGCTCCTCGTGCCTGCAGACAGCGTGGCAAAGGTGGAAGCCAGAACTGGAAAGTCCTGGATTTGGACTCCTCCTCCAGTCCCCATCCCACCAAACATTTAAAAAATAAGCAACTGGAAGAGACAGAAGTGACTGATACTCCCCCATGCCTACATTGTTTAAACCGGACTGTTCTGCCCCCAGCCTTTGAAATTAATGGAGGGCTTCTGACTCCTCCCTGAGCTGTGTGAATAACGCCCAAAATCAAACCCTATTCTGACAGTGAAAGATAGACTACGGCCACCAGTATGTTGTCACTGCCCTACTTTCTGGCAGAAGGTCGAAGAAATCTTCTCCCAGCCAAGGCATGAGCAGAGCCAGGGGCCATCCTCCCCCACCCTTGCAAAGAAAATACCCAAATTTACACTTGTTTATTCACCAAGCAGCCAGCACAATTTATTGTTAGCTGCTCAATGTTCCATCTTGCATTTTTTTAATCCCCCATGGTAGCAGGGCGACGCCCATCTTGCCCCTGAGCACCAGCCGCCCCATGTTGCCTGCAGGATAGTGTCTTGTTCCTTGAAATCCAGCAGTTTTAATATATGTGGACGTGTCCCATTGCCTGGCGCCTGCTTTCAGCCCAGGATGCAATGCGCTCGTTCTATAGTAAAAGAGGAAGAAAATTCAGAGGAGGGCATAATGTCCCTAAGCCAGCGTTCGAGAAAGGTCACAGCGTCCTGACCCTCCGCCCCCTCAGGCAGCCCAATTATGCAATCATTATTCCTCCTGGAACAGCCCTTTGCATCCTCCAGTCGTTCCTCCAGTTGTCATATCCGGGACTCATGCGCATTTTGCTGTTTTTCCAGAAACTCAGTGGCAGGCTTCAGTTCTGTAGCATCTTGTTCGACATCAGCAACCCTGTCCTTCAATTTCCGATGATCAACGTGCAGCAGTGTAAGGTCTAGCGCAACTTTATCAATTTTGGATTCCACTGACTCCCGGGAACACTCTATGGCAGCCAGGATGGCGTCCAGTAGATCCTTCGGAGGGTCCTGCTGCCTTAGCGATTGTGTCCTACCAGACATGTATGCTGCGGGGAGGCCCTCGATCCAGCACCCCTGGTGCTGCCCATCTGTCCAGCAAGGACCTCCAAGATACCCCAGTTGCCTCAAATCTTCAGCAGGCCAGGCACCAATCAAGGCCTCACAACTCGCCCAGCGGCGACAGTGTGAGGAGCCCACTCCCAGTCCGCCACCGGGGTGGTCAGCACGTATATTCTAGACCTACCACGCAGCTTCCTTATGACCGCAGACCAGCAACCATTGTCCGTGGCCCAGTGCTCCCCTCCTTCAGCAGCGAACCAGCGGTCACCTCCCCATCTAGCCCTCCAGGATCATGGTCATCCGTCTTGCTCCCATAAAAGGCTCATAGCGCATTGATTATCCCGCACAGCAGTGGCCATCTACGACGGCCTTCCTTCATTTGCTTACACCTGTAGTCCCCTGTGTTTATCCTTCCTCACCGTAAGTATGAGTGTGTGTTGTACGAGGTTCAGATTACACCCCGAATTGCCACAATCTCTTCAGTAAGCAACCGGCCTTCTCCCCTCAAGTCACTGTCCTGCGATAGGTCTCCCTTTCTCACCAGTGGGCTCCCCCTCCACACGTTTGCACACACGCCGCTCCTGTCACGGGTCCAGCCGTGCTCACAATCTGCTTTCAGCACATAAGTGCTCAGAGTCTCAACATATATGCTCCTCTTTCAGGCCGTATCTCTACGCTGCCACTGTGATCAGGGGCGGTCTCACCAGTCGCTCCAGACTCTGCCAGTGATCTGTCATTGTCCGGGCCAGACCCCACTATATTCCGCTCAGACATACCCTCCTGTGCTCATCTGTAGGTACTGTGCTGCATCCCACGGCTCTCCACAGAGCGCTCTCCTCATCCCTCTATTACGGCCTTCAGTCTGATCAGGCCGCAAGTGATTCCTAGCGGCGAACTGTGTGGGCCGCAATTCTTTGCATCGGGACAGCGCTCTGCCACCACCGCACACAGCGGGCGAGCGATGCAGGTCTCACCCTCCTCCACTCCTCGCCTTACTTAATATTGGGCCACCCTCCCGCCCCCTCCGCAGCAGATCCAGAGCGGGCCTGAGTCCAGGTCGCTCCCGGACCCCAAATCGGCTCCTCCGGTTGCTGCGCCACCTGCTCCGATCCTTACTAGGCGGTGCTGTGGGCTGCCCCCGAACTTCATTTCTATCTACCTCGGGGGGAGCGATGCATTCCTCTGCCCCCTCGCTCCTATGCTGCGGCTGCACCCGTGCACCAACAACGCCACAGTCTCAAGGCCGCACCCGGCGGGGGTCCGACTCTCGCCTGTAACTCCCTCGCTGCGGTGGCCTCAGCTGTGTCTCTGCACCCCAGGTGTCCGCAGGGCACGCCTTGTGTTCCACTGATGTATAGACAATGATATCCCAACTGGTATTATTCAAAGACAAATAGAGATATGTTTACAACATTATCAGAAGGAAACGAGGAGACTCTTTCTGTGGTTTTTACATGTGCTCAAGGCATCATTTTATAGGAATTTACAGAAAGGGGAAGAAAACAAAGTAATTAGCAGTTGTGTCAGCACTGCACTTTAGGCAATTAAAACAATGGATAACAACCCAAATTGTACTTGGTGCTAGGTGTACGTGAGTGAGAAATACAATAGCAGCGCAAGTGACAATCTGAACAGCGAGGACGGCGCAAGGTGACTGGTGTTATACAGTGATTAAATGACAAAGAATGATTACAGGTGACTTGGCGAGTACATTTCTATTTGAATGTTCGTGAATCACTTGTGATGTAGCACCTATGATCGCGCTAAACAGTCGACGGCGTTTCGATCCACGTGAATCAGGATCTTCTTCAGGACTGGGTTGGATGGCAGTGAGAAGGGTGCCCCTAGAGTGGGGAAGTCCAGGATGGCTACGTCAGGCGAGAAGGTGTTGGTTCAACTGAACCAGAGTATAAGGAGTGTTAGGGGCTGAACCGGCAAAAGGCCATTTAAAGGAATATATTTGAGAGCATTAAAGTATTATTTCTTTGTTCATTTTTGGCGCATATTGTTAAACGACACATGAATGTGAAAATGTCTTTAAGAATAGTAAATGTTAAGGCCTGATGAACGTTTTCAGCCTTTTGCCAATTCATTTTTATAACATACTTTAACGTATGGTTGGAAGCTCATACGCAACAACACCTCTAGCTTATATACCATATGCTATGTTATATTAAAATGATTGGCAGAGTGCTTAATCATCCTCGAAAGGAAAGCCCAGAGCATGGCCAAACATGATTAGGAAAGCACAGGGAGAAACAAAGAACGAAAAACAATAAGCGAAAAGTGACAGGGGATTAGTCTAAAAACAACCAGGTTTTGAGGAGCTTCTTGAACATCATGAGATTGCATATGAGACGCTGCTTCAGAGGAAGGGCGTTCGGTGAATGGCAGCAAGGTGGGTAAAAGGGCAACCACCCATTCTTGGTCTTTGGCAGCCATGTATGGCTCTAGCGGCCTGACTGGCTGATCTAGGCGCTCCATCATGTTTGTAGAAGGTGACTCTTTGCTGCAAATAATGTGGACAAACAGCATACAGTGCTTTATGAGCATGGCAGAGCAGTTTGAAAGCAACGAGCCTGTGGACTGGTACCCAGTGAAGAGCTTTCAAGGTGGAAGATGTAGCTGATCTGCTAGGTAGATTGCAAATCATACGTTCATCCAGGCTCTGAATAGTTTGCAGGCTCGAGAGTAAGTAGTCTGTTATGTCCACATTCCAAACATTCCCAGGTATTAAGGTTCTGTTTACGACAGCTTTCTGGTATCTACTGGGATAGCGATTACACCCGGTCAGTGGATTTGGAATCATGATACACTTGTATTAAACATGAGCTAAGTATCAAAGTATCGGAGTAGTAGTGCTTTAGACTGAGAGGCACCATGCTTACTGTAGGAAGACCAAACTAGGCTTCTGATGGCATCTGTCGGCCATTTTGAAATCCCTCACCATTGATATTGTGAAACAAATGTGAAAAAAGGAGTGTATGACCATGTTACATTGCCATTGCTTATCTTCATTTTATATCCTGTGTAAAATGAACAGTTAGTTTGTTCTAGATGTTTTACTTCTATGTGTTAGTGTCACTTTGTTTATGCATTTATACTTGCAAGTGTGTGTGTGGGTTTATCTGTGAGCATGCGCGGCTTTCATGGCTTAGAGCAGGAGCGAGAAATTGAGCTGCAAGGCCTTCTAGCATGACCTATATTTTTGTGTGTATATAAGAACATGCATGAATATGTGATGCTCTACAGGTTGTAGAGCAAGTATACTCAATTCATTATACTGTAGACTGCTAGCGTAAATATAGGCAAACGATGCAACGAGGACTGACATGCTATATGCTGTTAAAGAGGCGATAATTCATTACGATCAAGGTGCAAAACAATTCTCAGCAGCTCACATACATTATTACGTGATGAATACCCAATGAAGAACGAATAGAGTAAATGTCATAAAGTTTCCCAAAGCCAACTTTCAGCAAATTAGACCAGAGCCCAGCAAGATGAATTTCTTTTAACCTTTAAATCAATAGCTTTCTCCCAATAGGGTTTCATGTTGTGACAAGAACAGATAAATGCTACCTAGTTCAAAGCCAAGCTGTGAAGTACTATCCTCTTACTTAGTCAGAAAATTAAATTAAAAACCTTGGTCGAGCTAATGTTTTGGCAACACTGCTAACAGTGGTACCCTAATCAAAACACTGAAAATGCGATAATTCCTTCACGCGGAGGAAAACACTGCAGGGCTTTTTTTTTTTAACTAACGCGGCAGCCTGCTGATTGAAGAGAAAACATCTGACCATTTTGTATTTAAAAACACATGTAATTGCCTCAGACACGCACGCTTATGAACTCCTCTTTTGGGCGAAATGTGGCGTGAAATGTTATATTAGGAGTGTGTCAGGGGTATTCGGCTGAAAAATTATGTGGGAGTTGCTCGTCCAACTTCAGGACTTGATGTAGACAGCAGAGCTGGTCGTCCTGTTTGGTTGTATGAATTTACAACGCAGGCAGTTACCACATATTTTTTACAACACATGCCTTTGCCACGCATCGGGTTTTACCATGCATAATGCAAGTAAGTATAAATAAAGTAAGTGAAATATATATATATATATATATATATATATATATATATATATATATATATATATATTTTTTTTTTTTAATCTTTTTTGGCCAGGAGACACCCCAAACCTCGATTAAAAAAAATAAATAATAATGATGTCATTTTATTTGTATTTGGGTAAACCCCTCCAATCCCCCCCTAAATAAATTAGTCTTACCACCCTTGGCCCCTACCCACCCCAAAACCCTAAAAAAATCTTGTCACCCTGCACCCCTACCCCTCCCCACACCTACCCCTCCCCACACCTAAACTCTAAAATACCTTTACCACCCTATACCCTTAATCACCCCAAAACCCTAAAAGCACGGTTATCACCCAATACCTTTACACACCCATAAAATCTAAAAACACACTTATAACCCAATATCACCCAACCCTAAATCCTAAAACACCTTTACAACACAATTCCCTTACCACCCCTAAACCCACCATACCCTCCCAATTCCTGTATCTACCTCTAAACCCTAAAAACACACTTACCAACATATACCCTTACCCACCCCTAAAAACACCCTTCCAACCCAGTACCCGTCCCTTACCCACCCCAAACCCTAAAAATACCCTTGCAACACTATATTCTAATCCACCCCTAAACCCTAAAAATACCTGTACCTTCAGTACCTTCAATTACCCTTACCCTGCCCTAAAACCCTAAAAATTCCCTTACAACCCAATACCCACCCCTAAACCCTTAAATGTGTGTGTGTGTATATATATATATATATATATATATATATATATATATATATATATATATATATATATATATATATATATATATATATATATATATACATATATATATACACTAAACACACATGGAGCAAGACCTCTTTGGTTGAAACGTGTTGGTGATGGTGACAATTGCTTTTGTTAAATACATTTTGTTGAAGAAACTTAATTTCCTGGAGTGCGACATTTTGTTAAATAATCAATACGAGGGATAGTCCACCCTCGACGCGAGAACCAGCTGTGCAAAGAGCGAACTACTGATGGACTGAATTGGTGTAGAGAGAGAGAGAGAGAGAGAGAGAGTGTGTCTCACGTGTGCAGTAAGGTAAAATCACATTCAGGTGACCTAATAACTATTAAGAGAGTTGTTCACCTGTGTAATGTTATTTGCAGTCTGTGAGGCAGTAAAAGGTATTTTTCTTATGCCCGTTTTTCTGTACTGTGCTAATAAACTCATTGGACCTTTGACGATAAATGTGTGTTCAATTATTAGTAAAGTTGTAGAGAACATCGTGTTACTAGGCCACTTTTATGTTCAGTGTTATTACAAAAAATAGTGATTGGCTGTGACAAAGACTTTCTTGGTCGAAACCTGCTTCCTGCCTGAGACAATTGATTTCTGAGCACCTCCATATTCCCGTGAGTGCCCTTGATCGTTCGCCTCTGGGAATTTTGGATAGAGATAAGGAGTTGGTAATCCAGACCGAAGTTCTTTAATGCAGTGCATTGGTGTGTGCTTTAGCTTCAAACAAAAGTCACGTACAAACTGTGTTTTTTTCTCAGTGAAGTGATTTTTTTTTATGAATCACTGTATTTGAACCCCAGCGGCAGATGTCCTTCAGCCAGGCACAGAATGGGTCGGAGACAGGGTCTGACATGATAGATACTTATTTTAGTGTTTGCCTTTAGTTTTCTAGGGCATTCTGTTTTTTAACCGAGTCTGAAGCGTATGTGCGGAAGGGACTCACGAGGCAGGCACATAATTCCTGTCGAATCCAGCACATACAATGGCTGCTGGCAAGCTCACGAGTCTTCTCAGCGTCATGAGTCGCACGCACAAAACCGAGCATTTCTTTTCAGGGTTACTTCGGATTTTCCACGCAGCTGTGCTCCCAGGACCATAGCCCTGGGAATGGCCACTTTTGGGGCAGTCTCTCCTGGGCTGTGGAATATGTTTTTGCACAGCACGAAACTCTCAATTCAGTGCGGTCTGCCGAGTTTTAATGTGGACGAAGAAATAGTTCCAGCCCTATTGAGGCCAATTTACATTGTCTCAATTTGGAAATTTAATTTACAGGACTGACTTGTGAGTTTAAAAGTCACAGGCATACGAAAATGTTAACACTTTAAGGCGTCTTCTAAACCTGTTTTTTAGCTAATATCTGAAAAACTATTAATTGAATTTACAATAATCCAAAAAATACACTTTCTGAGTAAAGTCCTACTTTCAGGCCAAGGTTTGTGTAAATCAGTTCAGCCGTTCAGGCTGTAGAATTTCCTATGAAAGCTCAAATGGAAAATCGCAATTTTTTTAACTCCCTTTTAACTTTGTTCCTATGGACAGATATTCACGAAACATGGCATGTCAAAACTTGACTGACTGATTTCGCTGAGTTTTGTGGTAATCTATCCACAAGGTCAAAAGTTATAGGCAATTTAAAAATGTCATTCTATGAAAATGGTGACTCAAGCATAACTACACAGTGGCTATCACCACTGTGTGTGCGCATTGGTGCTTTCCTTGCACAAAATGCTGTGGTATAAAACTCAATATTTTAGAGGGACCCATAAAATATGGAAAATATTTCCCAGCAGGTTCCTGTCAAATTTAGAAAATATTTCACAGTTCCTCTTGAAATAAGGGTTTCTGGATTGTTCCAACTGTAAACCACTACACAGTGCTTTACCATTGTTCAATAACCATTCGATTAATGAAAGGTAAACAAAAACTGAACCCTTTAAATCTAATCAGTACCCATCGTGAGCTGTACCATGTAGAGTACCACTTCAACCGTCGCTTCCTTCTACAGACTGTATTTTCAACAAAGCAGTGTTTTTCTCAAATTGAACATTCCTACCTATGCTCATTATTTTTCGCTCAGTTTTACTAAAGATAAAGAGCATAGAAAAGTATTTCAATTTACTAATTTCAATAAACATTTCCCTGTCTGAGAAAACGCCCTTTTCAAGTTGAGTGTCCTAAAATAAAAATCTGCTGCAAAATGTGGTCAGTAAATAATCCTTTGTTAAGTAACTGAAGAAACTGACTTTTTTCCATTTCTTTTTTACATTCAAGCACAAAAAATTGTGCAAACTAATTTTGCCTTGAGCACTGTCCATCTTTTGCATTTGAAAAGCAGAGACAACTCTTTGCACTACTTTCCCCTGTTTTGCAAACACATCGCTAATAATTTGAAAATACTATGTCTGATTTTTGTAAAAAAAATGTTTGCTCTGCTGCAAAAAAAAAGTATTTGAAAATGCTGCTTGTTATGGTGTCTATTCTCAAGTAGCAACACAGGTGCATAATCTGTTTCCTCCATTTTTGCAACAATGGAATACTTTATGTAATACTGAAGCAATCTCTTCTTTGAGGTTGTACTTGGAGATCTAGTGTGTGAGGTATTGATGTCTTGGTGTGGTCACGGCGCATTGTACGGAAATGACCGAAAAGCTAGCCTGAATGCACAAATATTTAAGTTAAAGCCTAGGAGCGTGAATCCTTCTTGGCTGTATGGTTTAATTTGCTCCAACATGTATACACCTGAACTGTTAATTTCTCCTCCTTGTAAGGCAGGTCAGTGTTGTTTAAGAGAAAACCTTTGTGAAGCTCACAGTAAAATATTTATGCCTTTAAAAATGTAGATATTCTAAAATGTAACAATTCTGCTGCTAGAAAAGATTTAAGGGCCACCTACGTCTTCTCCTATTCTAGTACAGTGTTAATTATTTGTCCAGCCTCACAAATAGATATTGGTATGTTTGTAGGAGCTGCGGTGTTTGCCTTTTCATAGACACACCACCCTTCTTCCTATTACATTTAAAGTTCGCCTTTCACAAACATAACAAGCACGACAGACTTCCTGACATCCTTTCAATGTAGCAGGAAAGCCTTACAGAGAGCACCTTGCTGCAAACTCGACAGCACTGTTCCTACACCATTACACCCTATCCTAGAACCAGTCAAATCAACTAAGATAAACATATCATAAATCGATGCACACAGCACTACGTCATAACTTTTTACCTTGCAACCAATACTGCATAGGTCAAGCGGTGGCTAACCAACCACCCAACCCAAAGAAAAATGTCAAAGTCTTTCAGCATTCCTATCCCTGCAGAGGGCACACAGCCAAGATCAAACTCACTGTATTTTCACATTAACACGAGCCATTACTGAACTGGCCTCTTGAGAAATCTCCATTAACGAACTATACACAAAATAAAAAATAAAAAATCAGTAAAAAGCCCAGTACTGTTACAAAAACATGCCCATATTAGGTTAGTACTAGGATGATATAGTAATTTTAGAAGGCACTAACACAAAATGCTGATGGCATAATGGATGGCTGTATCTGCTGTAAAGTTGTGAAACCACAAAAACCTACTTTTTGAGCGGCCTCTACATTATCCCTCTTTGCTTGGAAACTAAACGCCCTATTCAAAAATAGAAACATAGAAGCACAGGTGAAGATTTAGATCTCCGCCTGAGCTTTTTTGAAATTCACAAACATCTCCAGAAGTGTATCTGGAAACCTGTGCTGTGTCTTGCGTACATGGAAGTGCACAGGGAAAAGTGGATTCTCTTGTGCAAATGCACATTTTTTTTTCCTCTGCAGGGAACACATTTTACTCTGTGGAGAAAGCTCTTTCCCTAAGTTCACAGCAAATCTTGGAGTTATCCCTTCCCCTTTTCATCTGCATTCCCTCCCAAACTTTCGAGGCTAGCGCCTAGGGGCGCCTACTTTCCATCTTGTGAGTGGCATTTGCTACTTCTGATTTCTCCCCTATCCCGGTAGAGAAATCTGCAGTGGTAAATTATTTTAAGAGTTTTATAGATTCCTGGCCGGTGTAAAAAACAAAAAAAGTAATCTCGGCCTTGAACTTACCTTGGTGACCGGAATTAACTGCGTGACTAGGCCTCGAAGTCTTCCATTGGCCAAATATGCCTAGGATGGCTTAATAAATATCTCCCTGCTTACTGTTGTGATTTCTTTTTTTGTTTGGAAGCAGTGAAGCAGAGTTAAAACTGTGTGGGGTATAAATCCGAAATTCCCTCCTGTGAGGTAACATCAGAAAACCTGTAGCGCGTTGAGATTGACAGAATCATGAATGAGGCAAAAAAAACTTGTTTTCGTTCCAAGAAAGCCTTTTTAAACTGGAGCGTTCAGACATCTCTGCTCCACCCCTCCAACAGCCTGCCAGAATCTGGGGTCAGAGCCTTCCATAGGGTGGAGCCTCAGATGAGTTCCTCATACGCGCTTTCATGTCGGTCCCTGCCTCCTGCCCGCCCGCCCTGCCAGATATTGTATTTCTCCATGCCCAGAGCACGCTGCCAACAACTGCAGTAACTGCAGGCAGAGGTGTTTAGCTTTTTTTTTAAAGTTATTTAGTGTGCATTTCAATGTGTGCACCCATCCGCCCCAGCTAGCGAGGAGGCATGCCTCCGGCGCCCCCTGCAGCCCTGGTGAAGTCGATGCCCCCGCGCCTGCAGCGGATGTCGCAGGACGAACAGCGAAGAAAGCCTCTTGACACAAACCCAGCCGGGTTGCGCCGAAGTTGGCATTTGTTTCAAATGACTTTGCCGTGAACTTTGAGCATGACGCATTTCACAAACAAGAAACCTCAAACTGTCGTCCTTTAAAGGGGGCGCATTGTTTTAATTTCCACACGCGCATTCCAGATACGCCAGTGGTAAAATCACCGTTGGCGGAAGGATCCGTTTGTGTTTCTTCTTCTGGCAGGTCGGCCAGGTAATTCCACTGCACACGTTTTGCACAAGATGAACCGATCTGTTTATGGAGCAACACAGCCTCGGTGCCACAAAAACAAGGCTCAAGCCTGCGTCTATTAGACTGTTCATGGGTAGACGGAACATAAGCTGCACATTGACATGTTGTAAATGTACAGCATCCGTGCACCTTCATTCGGTGGCTTAAAACATACATTTAGGGGTGCCTTAAGGTTCGAAATGCTGTATGACCTTTGAAGGAACTTAGATTTCCCACCTTTGGAGCGTCTACAACGCCCTAAACACTGTTATAAAATCACCTTGGCGTCAGTCCTAATCCGTGTGTTGCTAAATAACACATTTCACAACTCAGCGCCCGAGTTACAACTTTCACCACCACAAGCTAGTTCTTACTGCTCTCACGTGACGAGGCTGTAGCCCTGGCCCACCAGCATTGTAAAGATTAATTTTCTTTAGGTCACTTTGGCCATCTCGCAACAATGCCCTCTGGAAAGTGGGGCATTTCCATGTGTAGGCTTGTGCTTTGGGTAAAAATTCAATTTAATTCTCCAAGAATTCCAGGAGTGCCTTATAGAATCTGCAAGTGTTTCGAATGACAACTTGCTCACTTTGTAAAGCACTCTGTTACCCTACCTTGGGTCTGGTTCAAAATAAATACAATTTAAAAAAACGAAAAGTAACCTGCGCATATCCATTTGTACACACATAAATGTATCGGTGCAACTTTCCATATGCAGAAATATGAAGCTATAGTCTGTGCTTAGTATTTTTTTTCTTTCTTCACTTTTCTTAAAGTCAAATAGTCTTAATGACTTACTTAATCCTCATTGCTGACTTCTCAGTTCCACCTTCAACCAGGTGTTCCATAAAAAATTATATTGCAAATTTAGATTGCAGGATTATTCTAGAAAGGTGCTTCTGTGTGCAGTATACTTTAGTCATGTTTTGCCAGCATGTTTTATTGCCTTTGGTGTAATTTCAAAACTCCGCTTTCGAAAGCAAGTTTTCTAGTAATGATGGAAACACTACATCTTTTTCAATTTTGTGTTATGTGGAGTCATCTTCCTCATAATTTCTTCACTAAAGGCGCAGCTCTGCCCTGGCAATCCTGTTTTTTATTCCCAGTGGGGATTAGCTCCTAATTTTGACCTTCGTTTACTTACACTTAAGGCAAATTTAGCTTTTTTCCTCTCCACATAAAAAGTGTTAGATATCTGCCGACTAACTGCAATATTCTTTAACTCAAATAACTCTTTCCATTCAAGAGATGTTCAGGTCCCCCAGCATGTTACTATATTCCATGACTGAATTTAGTTTTTATTTCTGTATTTGCATATGTCATTAGCCAGTGAACATATATTGCAGTCTAAACATGCAAAACATCAGTAGAAATAATTTCTAAAAAAAGAAACAACCAGGAGCAGCATTTCATCGGTATCAGTTAATGATCTACATTAAATATAGTACAAAAGCCAGATCACAAATTTAAATCATGCAACGAAGCCACAACAGTGAAAAGTAATTTTTCAAAAGTGATAGTTACACAGTAATGCTTTCTTCCGAATTTAATTTTAGCCCATGTGAAAAAACATGCAGCGCTATTTTGAAAATAATGCACTTGTAGAATAACATAACACAAAGGCGTCCTTGCATGGCAGAAGCCCCTTTGTCCTAAGCAATGGCATCACCAGTGTTCTTATATTTGTGAAAAATGGGCAAAACCCAAAATTTATGGTAGTCTCTCAGTAAAATACCATCACAACCACAGTGATCCATGCATTTGTAGCACTGCTCCATTCCACTGTAGGTCTATTTGGTGAAAGTATTCACAATTCTAAAGGGACATGCATCATTTGGCGAAGCAGTAGATGGAGGATCCAGCACTCCTTTGCAGCCTTCTTCAGAAAGTACATCTCAAGATGTGACCCAAGTGGTGCATCTTGAGATATGAGGCAACGTGTCTTTCATCAAAGTAATCATAGTGGTAAAAGCCAGGATCAGCACACAAACTTACACATTCAATATTACATAAAGTGGAGGATATATGAATATTTTAATTGTCACCCCCTTTATAGACCTTACCCTACAGATGTATCATCAGCTCGCAGGGGCTGCGGAGTCTATACTAGAGTTTGTGCAGGTGGCACCTGTAGGGCACCAAGAAAGTCAAAGGAAAAGAACAAGTATTCTAAGCGGTAATCGCCCCCCCTCCCACTCTAGGACTCTATGAAGGACTCAGTGGCATCAACATGCCTTGCAGTCTCGCTCTTGATCTCCATCAAACTTATTCAGTTTGGTCCTAGCACATTACGAATTTCCAGCAACGTCACAACAAGTCGAGGCCTTCAGACAGGCCATGCAGCGGGTATTTGGCACTTTTCTGTCTCCTTCTGGTGCGTCTTTGGGCCCCAAGAATCCACTGTGTCCTTCAGTCAGGCTTCCACCAGTGGGTCCACCCTTTGTGCGATCGGTGCTCCCTTGGATCCACATAGTGTTCAGCGCCGCCTCCAGTGCGATTACATTTCTGGCACCAATCCTGTGTAAGCATTTTTTTTTTGCACTGCTGCCACCCGTCAATGCTAGAGGAGCACGTATAACCCCTAGTAAAATCCGACTCCGAGGAGAATCAACCACGGCCTCGACCCAAATGTCACCGGCTCCGACTGGCATGCTGCCATTGGGCAGCCCTTCAGACTCTAATATTTGCCTGTTCCACATGGTAGGTCCCAGACTTTACACAATCTTTTCTCCTCCCACTCAGACAATGATAACTATGATAAGGGGACAACTGAATTCCCCAATATGGTAAAGAAATAGAAGTTCAGGATTCCAATGGCCTACATTCTTTCCCAGATTCTGGCCTTAAGCCCCTGCACCTCCTCGGTCCTGCTGTGGAGGAAAGTGCCTCTTTTCTATCACCCTGCAGAGGGCAGTAGAATTTCTAGATTTACTACTACCTCCCATTGAATTAAAGACTAATGTATTGGCCGAAGTACTGCACCCTTGTCAGACTCAACAGAGCCACTGGTGACATTTAATGCGGCCCTTACTGGTTTGGACACTTGGCCAAAACCTTGTCAAGTCCCCCTGTTGCTAGCCGCCATCTCTCTGCACCAGGCAACTAAGTCTTTCTCACCCAACAGCCAACACCAGAGAGCTTGGCGTCCACCAGCAAAATCAGTTCTAGCGCTTTCCTTGCTACTCCCCTGCCCACGAATCTAAACAAATAGAAACATATGGAAAAAACACATTTTTTCATCCACCAACCTTGACCTGGAGTCAAGGCCGATTTACTTGGCTTTGAAGGCTGATGCAGGTGCTCATAGACAACACCACCAGCATGTGGGGTAAGGGGGGTCATGGGCCCTGTATCAGGAGGGTCTGAGCCGAATTGGCTGAATTGGCAGGGTATTATGATAAACCACCAGGGGCCGTATTGCAGAAAGTGCCCGGGGGTACAACGTGCATGTGCGCCTGCTTTGTGCACCCTCCGAGCACTTTGGTATTACAGAAGAGGCTGCAGATGCTTGTGCAGCCCCTTCTTTAATACAGATAGCGCTGGCACTACATGCATGCCAGCGCTAGCTCAAGAGGGCATTCCCTTATTTTCATGGGGGCGTGGCCTCGTGCAAATGATGGAATCTCTTTACCGTAACACCCATGCCATATTATGGACATGAGTACAAAGGCAAAGAAGCTGTCAGGAGGCACACTGAAAGTGCACCACAAATAAATGGCGCACTGTCAGTGCGCCCCCTGATGGCAGCCTTCTGGAGAGGGTGGGACCTATGGATCCCCCAGACATCCCCTTGCAGACGGATGCAGTCATTCGCTGCACCCGCCTGCACAGGAATTTCTAATTCCCCTTTAAAGTGCAAGTGGGTTGTTGCCTACACATTGAAACACAGAGTGGCTTTGAAGCAGCTGCTCCGTATTTTACTGGAATGCGCTGCCCCCAGGGCAGCTCGAATTCATGGATTCTCTGGGGATTGCTCGTTCATGGTAATATGGCGCACTTTCCCTGTTTTCGTGTCGCACACCTTTATAAAGGTGTGCCCTATGTGTAATAGGGCCTCTTGTGTGAACTTTAAACTCCAGGGTAAACAAATTCAGCCCGTGGCGCTTAGCAGATCATGAATGCCAGTTGCACCCAGAGGTGGCACATGGCGGAAAGCCCAGTCTTTTCGCCACTGCAGAGAATGTACAATAACAGCACTTTTGGGCGCTGGAGATTCCAAAGCAGCTTTCTCCTAGAGACTGCTTCTGTCTAGAGCAGAGTTTGGGACTTGTGCATATCTTTTCATCATTGCCTCTCCTGCCCAGGTTCTGACGAAGATCAGGAATGACCGGGCCCAAGTCATCTAATGGCACCAGATTGGGTCAGGAAAGTATGGCACTTGGAACGCTTGGACATGAATATCTGTCCTCCGATCATGCTGCAGCTTCAGAAGGATGTTCTTCTGCAGCAGCTGGGCAATCGTTGTACCTGGGCCTGCACAATCCTCATCTCCATGCTTGGAGATTGAGCTGCAGCAGTTTACCTATTTTGACGTGCTACTGAGGTCAGTGATTTAATCTTGGCAGTGACACATCCCTCCACAAAATCAGTGCACACTAGTTCAGGGACTGGTGCAGCACTTGACAAATTGACCCATTACAGGTCAAATTGTCTGAAGTTTTTTTCCTTTTCTTCCTAGCCCAGCACAGATTTCTTTTGGGCACTGTTAAGAGCTACTTATCAGCTCTTTTGGCTTTTTTTCGGTTGTCAAATCAGCCTTCGTTATTTAAATCGCATGCTGTGATAAGATTTTTGAAAAGTTTGCAATATTTGTAAAACCCTTTCTGATGGCCTAGTAGGTCTTACATTTGATACCAACTTTTCTGATGTGCACATTTTCTGATCTACTGCACAGTTGCCTTTGAGTCTTATGACCGTGAAGACAGTATTTCTCATCACCTTAACATTAGCTAGATGGGTAAGCGAGCTGCAGGCTCTTTATATCAACCTACTTTATGCCACCTTCTTCCTAGGTAAGTTGATGTTGAGGACTCGAGTTTCCTTTCTTCGAAAAATGATTACTCCTTTTCATGTCAGGCAAGCTATTCCCCTTCCCATATTCTTTCCATCTCTCGAAAGAGGAAGATAGACTCCATCGTTTGGACCCTCAGAAGGCCCAAAGCTTTGTTAACATGCAGAGTGCTTTTCCTAGACACGTAATTTGGGTTCATTGGTATTGGTAAACATGTTCACAAGGCACTACTGCCTCGACAGTCAGGTCTGTTGAGAGAGGCATTTTGCCCGCTATGTCCTGCATTACATTTTTGTATGAGTCAGTTCACAGACACACCACCATGGAAGGCACTACTAATCTATTTACAAGGTGACAAATCTGTGGTTAGACGTATCCATCAGAAGAATAAGTTACATACCTTCAGTAACAATCTTTTTGGTGAATACTCTTAACTGCAGATTCCTCACTGACCCTCAACCGTCCCTGTTCTGTGATCTGGACTCTTTTACATCTAAATCAGAAAGCAACTGACACCAGTGCACATGGTTCCATTTATATGCAGCTCCGCTTGTCACTTCCAGAGCGAAACTACCATGGTGCGGAGCCACACAAAGCCACCTACCGGCATACAGTAGTATTGCTTTTAAAGTTCCTGAGTCCACTCTGGTGCTTAGGACATATCCACAAGGGGAGACATCTGTGATTAGATAGAGTATCCACCAGAAAGATTGTTACTGTTGGTAAATAACTTGTTATTCAGGTTCCAAGTGAACCAATGGCATATCTGCTCCCAGGTGTATCTTTTTTTGTGTGCTACGTACGCCAAGCACTGTCCTGGTTACTAATCCCCAAATTTCCTCCTAGATATTTTGACTGAACTTGCAGAATGCAACAGTTTGTCAGCTTGTTTTGTAATTTAGTCCAACCAAAGTAAATTTTTGAAAATGATCAACGTTCTTCTTAATTTTCATCTTTTAGTCATTAATTAGAAAGACAATCAATGAAAAAGTCTTTAACTTTAAGTGTTAGCCTTGTTTATTACTAAGACTTGAGATTTGCAATAATCCACAATGCTTTGCAACTTTGGGCTATCAGAATAGGCCATTAGCACTACATTGTCGCCAATGACCAACACATTCAGTCTGTTTTGGGATAGTCATCAATGTCATGTAATGTTTCTAAAGGATATGGGCTAAAACATAACCCTGTCTTATGCCTCATAGTAAGTAGAATTATTTTGTCTGTTACCCCAACCTCCAAATGTTATATTTTCTGTTTCATCTTCCCCCAATGAATTTGTGTGGAGCCTTGGTATTTGCTAATTTGTAATGCTCAGGAGTTTGCCTCAGCAGCTTTCTGTCTACCCGATAACAAACAGACTTGAGGTCAGTAAATTTGAACTATTGATAGACTTTCTTTTGGGTAATGTGATAATCTCAGCGATGATAAAGTTTAAGGCACGTAATTATAATGCGTACCTCTTTACAGAAACCTGCATCTATATTCAAAAGATGTAAACATCTCCATTTAAGAGGGGGATCAAGTATCTACCATACTCTATGGTGAACTTGATAGAGCGCGCAGGTCACCCGGGTCACAAATTTACCAATTTTCCCCACGCACTGGGCCCTTGACGTGAGTAACGAGGACTGAGTTTGCGTTAACCGGGTGATTTCTTGCACGCCACTATGAGTAATTCAGGGGGTGACTTCACACCAATGCTGATCATGTACCTGACTTACCACAGGCACATTACTCCTGACGGATCAGGAGCTAGCAGGGAATAGGTGACAGGGTTCCTAGGAAAGAATATACTTTATAAACCAAAATACATTTATCCACTCTATATACTGTAAAATGACCACAGACACCTGATGAGTTTTTTAAAGTTTATCAAAAGATTTCAGAATGAATATGCCAAAATGACAAGCCAAATACAAAGTAACACATCTATCAGTAGAACCAAAGCCACAATATAACTATGGATTAGGGCAAGGATCATTAGAGTAAGTGAGAACACTGAAAGGTAATAGGTTTTCACCGCAACTTAAACTAGGGCAAGGGACAGGAAACCGGACCTAAAACAAGTACTTAACTAAATTAGTTATTCTATTCTTACTGAGTTTCACTGCAATCATACTAAGGGAAAGGGGAAAAATGGAACATACTACTATAATGTGACAATTCAGTAACGTCCTACGGGTAGGGAAAAAGTGGAACAGTTCTAATAAACAATGGCATATACGTTGCTTCCAAAGGCAATAGGGCAATATCACAGGCAAGAGTGCTTTATTAAGAAAAGAAGAGAAAGTGAGAGAAAGACGCAAACCCACAGAGTAATATTTACCTAATTAGGAATGAGGACTAACCCTGGCCACGGGTCAGTTTGGAAGGACGGGGACAAGGACACTCAAGAAAGGAATACCAGAATGCGAGCAGGTACAGCTCATGGACAGTCAGGACAGGATACCCCTCAGGTTTTGGGTCAGGACTGGGCTCACCAAGGTACGACCAACACCCACAGCTTCGGATGCAACGCCTGCGTTACCCCTCTCTGCAAGTAATCCACCAGTAACCCCGATTGGGTTTTCAAATTTCCCCAGCAAAGTGCTTCGCCAGCACTTAAGACTATTTCCACCCCTAGGAGTTTGTGGAAAGTATGGACAGAGTGCTCCGCAGCACTCTAGATTGAGCACCTATAGAGTTCGTAGGGTCAGTGACAGGTCTGCTACTCGGACAAGTCGGGTAATTTCCCTAAGCTACACCAGGACAATTATACGGTTTGGGGACCCTTAGACCACCCACTAATGTTGCAAGTGACAGTTTCCCACATTATGATTGGTCAGGAGAGGTGACCTGGTCATTGTCACCTCCTAGAATTCAGTGTTCCCATCATTAATATGAAAATTTGCACACCCGCCCCTTGGGTTCACGTTCCCAGGCATAGGAATACAGCAAGACAATACAGTACATAGCATATAGCAACAGTGTTGCTTCGCTCAAGGTAGGATTCAGTCTCCTGGAGAGGTTTCCCAGGCGCATTGGGCTTCAGGAGCCAGCTGGCTTGTTTTAGCTTCTGCGCAGTGAGGTTTCTCCCAGGTCACATGACAGGTTTCAGAGGAGCTTCATCATGGCGTAGCTCATGTGTGCCCCAGCCCCCAGAGATGCGGTACATGAAAAGTAAGCGAGAACAAATTAGAATCATACATAAAAATGATCACACTGTATACCGTGATAGATTTTAACACACCCCTTATTTTATAACATCTATAGTATTAAAGTTTAGTGCGAAAAGACAGATAGGCGAAAGCAGCGGTAGCAAGCAGAGAGCGTGGTGAGAGACAAGCGGCCATCTTTGCATCAGTGCGCATGAGCAATACAATCCCTCCAAAATGCGAGTGCGTCACATTACATGGGTATGACCGACGCATGCGCAGACTGGATTTCTGCGAAGCAGCCATTTCCTTAGTGCAAGCATTGTGAGGATGAAAAAACACACAGGCAAGCCTCTCGGGGACACCCGCGTGTTGGGGAAAATGCTAAATAAATGACGGACAGTTGGATTAATATGATTATACGTTAGGCGAGGTTCATGAGTGCGAGCAAGTCGCTTTACGTGCGAATCCTTGCTCCATCAATCCCCTCTTTGATGATATTTACTATCATCACTACAAAGGAAACAGATGCCAACTTTCATTCTTTCATATCATGCATCTCAATCTCGACAAATTTATTATTTAGTTTTCTCTCGGCTTCTCTATGAGAGTGGTGATTCTTTACCTTTTTGTAGATTTGATTCCTTAGTTCTTCTAATTCTAACTCATCAATGTTTCTTTTCACCCCTCTCTTATTTACTGTGTACTTCTTTTTACATTTTTGGCATTTACAGCAGATGAATATGATCAGAACAACCACACCTATTCCGATTATTGGCATCAGTATTTTCCACAGAAGATTTCTACCTAAGTTAGAAAACCAACTACCTATTGAGGAGAGACCTCCAGTCAGTCTCGTCCAGGCACTGTCAACCTCCAATGGTTTGAGCTCTTTTTCCAAATTAGTTATATTTCTTACATATCTTTTAAGTTCGATACTTTTATCAGGTATGTAGGTGCAACAATGTTGTCTCAGGAATTCCATACTAAAAACTAAAAACTTATCTTTACAGCAAATAATGGCCCGTGTTGTTTTTGTGTTCCCTGTCATCTGCCTATTCCCACTTTCAGCGCGTGGACACGCCGGTGTGCGTAATCGCAGCGCTCAACAAATGTCCCAATAATAATATCAACTCCCTGAGCAATAATTTGGCTACAGTCAAGGCATCCTTTTTCTTTGCTGGGTAAGCCTCCACCCACCGGGAAAACAGGCACACTATAACCAGGACATACCTATATCCCTTGCATCTGGGCATTGTTATAAAGTCCGCCTGCATCCTAACAAAGGGACCTACTGCCTTTCCGATGGTTCTTTGCTCTACTACAGTCTTCTTTCCTGCATTGAATTGCTGACACACTAGGCACCTCTGGCAAAACCTTTCCGCTTGGTTCCTGAACTTTGAATTGTAGAACACCTTGTCAAACACACGACACATGGCGTCCCTTCCCATATGTGTTGGTTCATGTATCATCCTGACCATGGGATCTATCAGGCTGTCGGGCAACACAGGCACTCCAGTTGGGTTTACCACCACACCGTCATTTCTTACTTTACATCCATTCTCACTCCATCTACCTTTTTCTGCCCTGTCTGTTGATTGTTGTAAGTCTTTTAATTCATCCCACGTTGACACATTATCAAACAACATCAGTTGGCAGCTGTGTCCACCCCATAACCCAATTTGGAGGGACATTTGGTGTCGGGCACAAAACTGTGCGATTTGGTCAGCGTATCTGTTCCCGGCTGTCACATCATCATTTCCGGATCTGTGAGCCGCACACTTGACCACAGCCAATTCTTTGGGCAATTGAATAGCTTCCAGTAATTCTTGTACCACCTTTCCGTTTCTGATAGGGGTACCTGAGGAAGTCATGAATTCTCTTTGTAACCATAGTTGGCCGAAGTCATGAACAACCCCATAACAGTACTGACTGTCGGTATAAACAGTTATTCTTTTGTTTTTACCCCTCCTACAGGCTCTTGTCAATGCGATGAGCTCCGCTACCTGTGCAGATTTCACCTCGCATAGGTAAGAGGCTTCTATGGTGTTTGTCAACGTGACTACAGCATAGGCAGCACACAGACCTCCACTCTCATGTCTTAAACATGAGCCGTCCACAAACATTGTAAGATCCCCATCAAGCAATGCTACTTCTCGGATGTCAGGACGGGGCTTAGTGCTGAATTCTGTTAGATCAATGCAGTTATGTTCCATTTCATCCTCGTCGTCTACATCCAGAGGAACAGGTAACAGAGTTGCTGGGTTTAGGACATTGCACCGAGAAATTGTTACATTCTCAGCACCAATCAAAATTCTCTCATACTTAGTCAGCCGACTAGGTGTGAGATACTGGGTCTTGGTTCTTGTCAGTAGAATTACAACAGAATGTGGAACATATACAGTGACAGGATGTCCCATGACAATATTCTCACTCTGTTCTAGACTGACGCAAGTAGCAGCTACTGCTTTCAGGCATCCGGGCAATCCAGCAGCCACCGGATCTAGAGTGGCCGAGAAATAGGCTACGGGACGCCTGACCAGCCCATGCTCCTGGGTCAGGACTGAGAGCGCACAATTTTCTCTGGTGTCACAGAATAGTTCAAAACGCTTGGAATAGTCGGGCATACCTAATGCAGGAGCGGTACATAGACAATTTCGCAATGTTACCCACGCGGACATGCTTTCACTGTCCCAACTGACTGGGTCTTCCACTCCTTTCTTGGTCATTTTTATCAAAGGTTTGGCTAGAGTTGCGAATCCCACAATCCACTGCCTGCAGTAGCCAACAACTCCTAAAAACATTCTCACCTCTTTCTGAGTTCGGGGTAGGTCCATTGCTTTAATTATTTTGATCCTTTCTGTGGTGACTTTTCGGATCCCTTTCTCTATCTGGTGCCCCAGATATTTTACTGAGTTCTTGCAAAACTGTAATTTGTCAGGGGATACTTTATGTCCTCCCTTTCCTAGGTGATTTAGCAAGGCGATGGTGTCGGTGACACAGTCAGTTTGAGTTTTAGATGCCACTAAAAGGTCATCTATGTACTGCACCAAAACAGACTCTCTTGGCAGGACTAGAGATTCAAGGCATTTCTTTAGGATCTGGTTGAAAATCGATGGACTTTCAGTGTACCCTTGAGGGACACGATTCCAGACATAGATATGGCTGTCAAATTCAAAACTAAAAACGAACTTGCTTTCCGGATGCAATGGGATGGAAAAGAATGCATGACTTAAGTCAATGACAGTGAACCATTCCGCATTCCAAGGAATCTGATATAGGATCACTGCAGGGTTGGGCACAATGGGACAGCAAGGTACAACAATTTGGTTTACCTTGCGCAGGTCCTCCACTACTCGGTACTTTCCACTAGGCTTTTTAATCCCAATGATGGGTGAATTGCAGGGACTGCTCATTACTTCTTCTATGATTTCTGCTTCGAGCAACCTGGTAATTTCAATTGCGACTCCTGCCTTTACTTCTGCACTCATTTTGTACTGTCTTGTTTTGGGATATACTGCATTTGTTTTTATTGCTATTTTAACTGGGTTTGCCATTAAGCCTACATCTTTTCCCGTGAAATCCCACACTTCTGGTACCACTCTTAACTGGAGCTCTTCAGGCAAGTCTTCAACCGACAAGGGTTTAATGTCAGCATCAGGTCTTACTAACATCAGTTTGTACAAACCATCTTCATCGGGGGTCTGAATTTCGACGCCTTTTGGTGAGCAAAAAATGGTGCAGTTCATTTTGCACAACAAATCGCGTCCTAACAGGTTCACAGGACTGGAATCACAGACCACAAATCTGTGCATTTCTTTAAAGTTTCCTATGGAGATTTCCATAGGCTCAGTTACTGGAGTACTTATTATTTGATTGGAGACACCCACTACTTGGATTGCTTCTCCCGAGAGGAGTAGGTTAGGAACATCCACTGTTCTCACAGTGGACCGGGTAGCACCAGTGTCCAACAGAAAGGTGACGTCTTTTCCTTCAACCTTTCCTTCAATGTATGGTCCAGTCTGGTCTACCGGTAAGGAGGCGCCAAGTACGCACTCCTTGTCCTCCCCTCTCAGGCCCCGTCAATCTTGTTCATCACAGAGGAAAGAATCATTTAACAGGTACTGTGGAATCGCTGCATTGCTTCCATTCTCTCCTTCCCATATCTCCGCCCTTTCATTCTGCTGGCCCTGATTCTTATAATTCTGTCTAGGAGCGCGAGGTACTGGAGGTAGCTTTACCTGTTGCTGGTTCTTTCTTGTCCCCTCTTTCTGCACCTGTGGATTTAAACCATTTATAGGGGCATTACCGGCCTGCAGGTGTGGACACTCGTCTCTCCAATGCCCTAACTGGCCGCACCCGTGTCAGGGGAACTTCTTCATAGCCTCTTCCCGACTCATTTTTGCCCGGGGCTTCCCTCCTCCCCCAGCAGTGGCATTCTGAGCATTATTATTGGAATTCAATTTACTTAACTGTTTTTCTTGCTGTTCAGCCAATTTCACCTGGGCCCACATAACCTTCTCCTTGAGGGCCTTCTTTTTATTCTCGATTTCATCTTCGCAGTATTTTGCGTATTTCAGGACATCATCTATGGGCTTTCCCTGCCAACTTATTTTATTATCTCAAATCCATTGTGATATTTCAGGCCTTAATCCTAGCACGAATCTGTAACTGAAATGGGTCATGTCTTTCATGTCCACATTATCGATACCACTGTAAGTTTTGAATACTTGCAGTAACCTTTCATAAAAGGAATGGACAGTTTCATCGCGTTCTTGGGTGGTTCTATCTATCCTGGTCCAATCCGTTTCCTTTGCGGGCACCTTTTTCTTGAGGTACTGTATGACTTGATCATACTTCCTCATTACTTCAGGCGAGGGAGCTCCTGTTTTCTCGTCTCTTGCATATTCCTCACTGGGCCAATCAATCTCTATTTTGCACTCGGTCCATAAGTCTACAGGCACCACAATGTCGAAAAACCCATCCAGGTCTTTCAGAAGACATTTCTGAACTTTTATGAAGCGTTCGACCTGTCTGTACCAATCAACTGGTTTTTCCCGTAATTTCGGGAAGTCATTAGTAAATGACACAATATCCTGTCGGGACCAAGGGACATGGACATATTTTCCCCCCGGGACCTCTCTCATGGGACACAATTTTTCTGTCGGGGTTACTTCTTTTAGCACGTATTCTGAAGCCTGAGACTTAGCCCTGCTGTCTTCCTTTTTCTTTGCCCACCGGGTTCTCCATTTCCCTACATCTCCCCATTTCTGCAAGAGTTTCAATAATTCCTTTATCTGGATCTGTTTTCCTACCACATTCAAGCTCTCTAAGTCTTTGTCCGAAAAATCTACTCTGTAGGGTTTCTGAAGGATTTTGGAGCGACTGACATCAATTCCCATTTCTGTGGCTGTGTCCATTAATCTCTCATGGAGCAATCTAGCATTCCGGGTAAGGTTTTTACTGATGAACAGTAACTCTTCTTCACTGAAGGAGTTTAAGCGGTCTAATCCTACATTTCCAGCCATCATCTCTTCTATTTCTATCCTTAGTTTATAGATCTCTAATGGTTTGGATTGGGGAGTGGTCTCTTTCTCCAACTCTTTGGTCCATCTGTCTAATTCCTCTGGGGATACTACTGTGGCACTCCTAACCCCGGACGTACTTTCAATCAGAACCTCTTTTGGCCTACTCTGACTTCTTGCCCCCGGCATGCTAGTCCTAGGTTCTCTAATGGGCATATCCATCAGGACCACTGATTCACATTCACTCTCTTGATCGTCATCTATGAATACTTCCCTTCTCGGGGGTGGGATGCTAGGAGTAGGCATTATTGGGGATATAACAGGAGGACGAGGACTAGCCAGGTTATCCCTATAAAGAGGAATAGCGGGCCCAATGGTTACTGGGATAGTCAGGGAATCTGAATGGGGGTGTATCTGGGCTATGGTCCGGACTAAATCGTCTCGCTGTCTAGCCAGAGCTTCTTTCTCTTGTTCTCGCAAAGCCTTTTCTGCTGATTTGTCATGCAATACTTGGGGAACCAAGGGAGGGTAAATACTTGGGGCAGTCGGAGTGACCAATCGAGGGGGGCCTTCTCCAAACGGCTGATAATTTGGGACCGTGGATTTAGGTCTGCAAAACCCATCCCCTACACTGGTTTTACTGTCTGTACCTGTTCCATCTGTCTCGCTATCCCTCCGACATCTGGGATATTTGGCAAACGGGTTTGGTGAACTTAAAGGCTCTGACTCTGCTACATAGGGAGGTGGGTTTTTCATCAACAAATCTTCTAGGTGCTCATCTTCTGAGTCCCCTACGGGCATTAAGTGATGGGTTTTCTCTTTACTTTTTCCTTTCCCTTGTTCCAATACTCCCATCATTGGAAACAAACCCTCCACCATCATGCTTTGTCTCCAATGTTTTATCTTCTGCTCTTTGGTTTCTCTATGGACCCTCGGATACCATTTACTCACTCCCTTGTCCATCCGGGGTCTATCTCTCTCCAAAGCCTCAATTTCCCATTCTTCTAAGGCTTCGTACTGGGTTAATCTGGGTCTGGGATGTAATTCATTCATGCGGGTCCTCAAGTTAAACAGGATCCTACCATTAAACGTACCATCAATAGGAAATGCTAGGACTCCGTCATCTGCAGTATACTTTGCCCAATTCTCTAGCCATACACAGGTATGATACCCCTTTTCAAACATCATGAAGGAAGCAGGAGCATTCGGTGGAGGAATGATCACACCCTCCCTCGTTCTAATGGGCTTGTCTGTTTTAAAAAAATTCTTTACCTTGTCGGCAAATGACATTTTTCTTTTTATTCCATACATCATGTGCGGTCTACCTCGTATAATCTGTTCCTTATAGAAGCCTGAGTTTTGTGGATTAGGTAAGAACTCAGGATACCACATATGCCTTTCCAGGCTCGCTTCTAACTCGGCCTGATTAATTTTGTTTACCTTTGTACTTCCAATGCTAGCGCGACTCTTATTTTGTAGAAACCAATCAGCACTGCGAATACAAAAATCCTTGTCCAATGGGTGTGCGACCTTTCGCGAGACGAGGTCTCACACTCCGGCACTCACCCCTCCCTTACAAATTCAGCTTCACTACACACCCGCTGTCTTGACCAATACCAGCGCGGCACGGAGTGACGTCAGAGCAGTCTTCCGACCGACTCCCTCCTTCACAAGGTAACGGAAACTTTTAACTTTTCCTAAAGTGCGAGGGCAAAATTTAGTCAATAACACACAACGTCTGCCACTGTGTCTGAGTGTTCTAAATAGATAGAAAAATTTTCTTTCACTACAAGTAAACCACTTCTGTCTACTTTTCATTCACTCTGGATAGACTTCTTTGCCTAACCTCTCACACGAGCAATATAGAACCTGCTATTCTTCTGACTCATCCACTTCTTTCCGGGATATATACTGAGCCAGGATTTCACCAGCGGACTATTTTACTTACCAGTCAAGCCTCGGAGACCCTATTACTCCTCCCGTATGTGACCCTTTCTAGGTGATATCACAATGGAAGTTTTATAACGGACTCGTAGCTATCATATATTCAGATGCAAGAAGATCCTAATTAGTGCTTCCAGGTATTCCTAACCCTGCACTAATGACTCTAGACAAGTGACTTTTCCAGCTAACCGGATTCTACTCACCGTTAGCTATATACTTCCCCGGGGATTCGGACTACACTGAACGCTTACAAACAGTTCTTTGTTAATACGACATGTAACACTTATAGCAGCAATGCAAAAATCATATACATTTACATATAAATCCTTAAAACATTGCAAAATTATTTGAATCAATGCAATAGAAAAATCAGCAGCACATTTTATCTTCACGGTTTGCTTAT
The DNA here is from genome assembly GCF_964263255.1 of Lissotriton vulgaris. Taxonomy (NCBI): domain Eukaryota; kingdom Metazoa; phylum Chordata; class Amphibia; order Caudata; family Salamandridae; genus Lissotriton; species Lissotriton vulgaris. Next base: position 1,479,485,386 of record NC_141694.1, read on the forward strand.
CAACTATCCTGTCTACCTATCTTAACTAGTCCTAACCATAACTCTGCTACCAGAAAATTACTGATAGAGCGCGCAGGTCACCCGGGTCACAAATTTACCAATTTTCCCCACGCACTGGGCCCTTGACGTGAGTAACGAGGACTGAGTTTGCGTGAACCGGGTGATTTCTTGCACGCCACTATGAGTAATTCATTTTTTAAAGTTTATCAAAAGATTTCAGAATGAATATGCCAAAATGACAAGCCAAATACAAAGTAACACATCTATCAGTAGAACCAAAGCCACAATATAACTATGGATTAGGGCAAGGATCATTAGAGTAAGTGAGAACACTGAAAGGTAATAGGTTTTCACCGCAACTTAAACTAGGGCAAGGGACAGGAAACCGGACCTAAACCAAGTACTTAACTAAATTAGTTATTCTATTCTTACTGAGTTTCACTGCAATCATACTAAGGGAAAAGGGAAAAATGGAACATACTACTATAATGTGACAATTCAGTAATGTCCTACGGGTAGGGAAAAAGTGGAACAGTTCTAATAAACAATGGCATATATGTTGCTTCCAAAGGCAATAGGGCAATATCACAGGCAAGAGTGCTTTATTAAGAAAAGAAGAGAAAGTGAGAGAAAGACGCAAACCCACAGAGTAATATTTACCTAATTAGGAATGAGGACTAACCCTGGCCACGGGTCAGTTTGGAAGGACGGGGACAAGGACCCTCAAGAAAGGAATACCAGAATGCGAGCAGGTACAGCTCACGGACAGTCAGGACAGGATACCCCTCAGGTTTTGGGTCAGGACTGGGCTCACCAAGGTACGACCAACACCCACAGCTTCGGATGCAACGCCTGCGTTACCCCTCTCTGCAAGTAATCCACCAGTAACCCCGTTTGGGTTTTCAAATTTCCCCAGCAAAGTGCTTCGCCAGCACTTAAGACTATTTCCACCCCTAGGAGTTTGTGGAAAGTATGGACAGAGTGCTCCGCAGCACTCTAGATTGAGCACCTATAGAGTTCGTAGGGTCAGTGACAGGTCTGCTACTCGGACAAGTCGGACAATTTCCCTAAGCTACACCAGGACAATTATACGGTTTGGGGACCCTTAGACCACCCACTAATGTTGCAAGTGACAGTTTCCCACATTATGATTGGTCAGGAGAGGTGACCTGGTCATTGTCACCTCCTAGAATTCAGTGTTCCCATCATTAATATGAAAATTTGCACACCCGCCCCTTGGGTTCACGTTCCCAGGCATAGGAATACAGCAAGACAATACAGTACATAGCATATAGCAACAGTGTTGCTTCGCTCAAGGTAGGATTCAGTCTCCTGGAGAGGTTTCCCAGGCGCATTGGGCTTCAGGAGCCAGCTGGCTTGTTTTAGCTTCTGCGCAGTGAGGTTTCTCCCAGGTCACATGACAGGTTTCAGAGGAGCTTCATCATGGCGTAGCTCATGTGTGCCCCAGCCCCCAGAGATGCGGTACATGAAAAGTAAGCGAGAACAAATTAGAATCATACATAAAAATGATCACACTGTATACCGTGATAGATTTTAACACACCCCTTATTTTATAACATCTATAGTATTAAAGTTTAGTGCGAAAAGACAGATAGGCGAAAGCAGCGGTAGCAAGCAGAGAGCGTGGTGAGAGACAAGCGGCCATCTTTGCATCAGTGCGCATGAGCAATACAATCCCTCCAAAATGCGAGTGCGTCACATCACATGGGTATGACCGACGCATGCGCAGACTGGATTTCTGCGAAGCAGCCATTTCCTTAGTGCAAGCATTGTGAGGATGAAAAAACACACAGGCAAGCCTCTCGGGGACACCCGCGTGTTGGGGAAAATGCTAAATAAATGACGGACAGTTGGATTAATATGATTATACGTTAGGCGAGGTTCATGAGTGCGAGCAAGTCGCTTTACGTGCGAATCCTTGCTCCATCAAACTCACAGCTGCTGCTGAATTGTTTGGTCTTTAGGCTGTTTAAAAAACGCAGGAACCTTTCATTCGCCTCAAAGTCTGCACAAATTCTGCCTCAAAACTGTCCCACTATGGTTCTGTCGAGCTGAGTAGCTATCATCCACTCACTCACCCCGCTCTTCATGTAGAAAAAGCAGTTTTCTTCAGGATGGTCTCTTCGTTCTTAAATCACGCTGTGGTATTGTCTCTATTGCTATGTAAGTAGGAGACAAAGCATTACTTATCCTTGATAGTGGTACCCTTCTCATCCTTGACAATGATGTTTTCTTCTTCCGCTTCAACCCACCGTGACTCCAGGATAACAATCCTGGCTACATACCATATAGGTGTGAGTTTTCACGCCTTTCCTTATTCCATTAATTGAATCCTTGCGATTTCACATCTCGTCCCAACTCACCTTCAAAACACAAATAGCAAACAAGGTCTAAATGATATGGCCTGAACTTAGCCCGCTATGCAGAATTACAACCTACCTATCAGAAATGAACCGACCACAACTCAGGCTGTGCTTGTTGGGCAATATAGTTGTAAGACTGAGAAACATGCATGTAGCCACAATTTTTAGATTTCTTATCAAATACACCTCCCCCCAAGTGACATCAAGTGTAGTTTTAAATCCAACAGCCCTTCTTTAAAATAAATACTGAGATCCCTTATTAAAAGATATGTTCTGACTTTTTTTATTTCGTTTATCACCCGGCCATGCCTTTCCTTTACTGTTTGTTTCTTGCAGGTTTTTCGTCTTGGGAATTAGACACATCCTCCTACAGTGTTCTGTGATTGTCCCTCTGACCATGTCACCGTTGTCATCTAGCAAATCTGTGCAGATCCTTTGTTGTTTTACTTTTGGCTTTAGCCAGTACCTTTTGATTTTAGTGAAGTTATATATGTAACATACTTATAGAGGCTTGTGCCAGTTGCATTCATTAGTCTATTCATATGTGTTCTGTCCAGAAAAACACACACCAAGAGACAATGGATGCACCCGCTTTAGACCCTGGCTAATTTCACTGTGAGAAATGGCATTCTGCTCTTCCATAAACAGCATATGAGCATATCCACAGACAAAGTAGTTTTCTTCAGTACCCGGGACTGTGTTAACATCAGATTTATCATACCAAAAAATGTTTTACCTGTTTAAAAAAAAATAAAAAAATCATGCTGTAAAAAACCTGCATGGACAAAACTGAAAGGCTGGTAGCGAACACCAGACCGACTGGCTTGTCTCGCTGTTACGTACTAGTTTTTACTCGCCCGTTGATCTATTATTGTAACACCTCACCCCTGCGTCAGATGGATAGGCCTCGCGCTCTCTGCCTGGACATATTGCTATCTAAAAAAAAAGGGGGACTCATGTTGTTTTACAGTAGTAGGAGGGTGAGAATTAATTACTGTCAAAACAGACCTGTCATCATTTTAAACGGTTTTTATGACGTCAGTGACTGATTACAGGCCAGCACTAACATCAGTAATAGTCGATAAACTGAAAATTATACACTGCGTTTTATTGGTTAATTACAGTGCTCACCGTATTGTACTTATTTTAAAAGTTGTAAGTATTTTCTCTTCCAAGAAAAGTTGAGGCTGATTCCAAACAGGAAGCAAATGTTCTCCACTCAGACAAAGATTATTGTTTAAAACGACTGTACTGTATCTGTATTACATCTGTACAACTTTTTAAAATAACAAAAACTTTTGAAATCAAAAAAACTGCTTTGTAATTTTAGAATTGGGGACCACCGTGGAAAAAGGCTGTTCAAGTGGCATACAAGCCTCAGAGTACTCTTGCACTCCTGATGCAACACTAACATAGACATGCATGCTTTCTGTCCAGAATGAAGTCCAATGTCGTCTCTTATTTGTATTAATCAACACAGTAAACCCGTCAACCGTTCGAGATATTGTGCAATGTTGGCAGGCGTTGAAATTTGCCAACCAAGCAGATCATCACTATTTACCCAGAGCGTGTTGGCAGGGACGGCCTTTTAGATGTACAGGACCAGAACATGTACTACTTTGGACGCTATAGTAACAGCTGCAAACACTGCTTTGTCTTCACAGACAGTCGATGCAGTTCATTGCATGGGTAATTTGGGGATGCCAACCTGGCAAGTCAGCTGTAAGTGAGGACTGTGAGGCTACCTCATAGACATAGACCAGACAGCCAATGCGTCCCAATACAGCGCAAATGATACCAACTTAATCAGTTCCTTCCTTTTAAGTAGAATATCGCTGAAGACCATGACTTTGGAGGCGGTTCACTTCATGCCACAGATGCCTCACCTGGAGCTTTCACTATTGGATTGCTGTCCTTCACCAGATATCCCAGATGAATCATGCAAAGTGTGCATGACTGTTTGGCTGGGCCAAGAGGGCCGGCCAAACAGACATTGCGCACTTACGGAGTGCCCACCACCACTCCTCCACTCTCAGAGCGGCTCCGCCTTCCCCGTCAAAAGCACAGCTGCAAGAACATATAAAATGATAACGAGCTATTATCATTTTATTTTTCCTTGATTTACACTGCTGAAAGCAGTGGGGCGACGCTCCGCCTTGGCGGAGGAGCCGACACTGCATACTTAAGTGGTTCTCACCATTTGGCAGTATTTTCCCATTTTGAAATCAATAGTATTTAAATCTAGCAAAAACATTATGGGTTGGTTTCACCAAAATGTACATTGACAAATTGGCACATACTCCTGTGTGCAGGTGTAAATGTATGACTTGTGGGAATTCACAAATATTCCCATTAAATATCCCTGAAATCTATATCAGTCACACCTTTCCAGGCGTACTGCTGGCAGTCACTGGCGTAACGAAAATTAAGGAGGCCTCCCTGCAAATTATTTGGAGGGGTTCCCTCCAGTCTCAATCGGGAGCTCTACGGCCAGAGTGCAATGCTGAGGGTGTTCCCTGGAGTTTGTGGCCCCCCTGCTGCAGGGACCTGTTACGACCCTGCTGGCAGTGTTATGTAACATCTGCTGTTTACCCAGTGCAGACTTGTACCCAAGATACCACTCTGCATTGGGGAAACGCTGCCGGTAGTGCAAATGCATATTGTGGTCTTTTATTTTTTCTACAAAGGAAAACCCCTTTGCGCCTTGGAAATCTCTTCGCCTATACTCCTACGCGTTTGCCGGTGATCCGTTCCCTTGCCCATCCTGGAAGGGGAGTTGCTCTAGCCCTTTGTTGGAGTCCATTACCTCCTCGTTCGTCTTCCCATCCCATTCCTTGCCAATGAACAATGTCTGCTATAGGAGTATAAAGTAAACGCAAGATTTGTTAGATTCAAAGGCCGCCCGATCGACTTGAGCCTGATTTAGTTTAATGCTGGTCTGGCATTTTATGGATTTTAAACTCTTTTAATTTTTCACTATTGTGGCTTGTTAGGCCTAATCGGAACCAGGGGTGAGGTTAAAATACCTCCTATGTATACAGCTGCATGGCAATACCTTGCGTAATTAGCTTTTGTTCTCATTTGCAGCATAAGGTATATCACTCATGAGAAGTGTCCCTTTACACATCAATTACCTCCCCTTCAATCCTTTGGACATTCTTATAATACTAAATCTTGGCTTTATTTGTCTGTGTTGCGGTCCCTTTCACGTGCGCGTTATTACAACTGTTCACAGTATTTGTAGATCTTGGGCCACTGGACTATTAATTAGCTTTCCCATTTCCAAGAAGGGTACTTGCAAAAGTCATATTGAAATTTTCATTGGCTCAATAATCCTAATTCTTGCTCTTTTCCAACTAATCGTAGTCCAGGAAATAAGCTATGAGGTCCGTGCACCTTCCACGAATACCCTGGATGCTTGCTTCCCTTATTGCAGTAGCATGCTGTTAGTGGAAAAAGTAGAGCGCTAATACATGACCATGATGTGGCTTTGTTTTCCCCCGCTGCCTCCCCTCCCACCCAAGTGCTGCAAAGATTATTTTTGATCTCACGCCTGATGTTGATACGGTGACAGTCCAGCAACAAAGGCCCCAGGACCAACAACGCCTCGTTTCCTTTGTTCGCGAACTAAATCTGCACACCTCCAACCAGGGAGCACAAATTATCTCAAAAATCTTTTGAGGGGATTATGTCTAAAGCGCCACTAAAACATGGACAGAGACCTGACCTGGGAGGGCCTTCTGCTTTAAGCATTTCCTCCTGCAATTGGAGCCGATTCGGCGTCCCCTTTGCAGCTGCTGTGTTGGGTGGAATCGATGTTTGGCTAGGGCAACAACACTAACATAGTGCACTATACAAAAGTTGTCAAGCGATCAAAGCAAGATTCATTCGGTTCTTTACATAAAAAACATAAAAGCACAGTACAGCAGCAAAGACCATCAAAATGCGCAATGCATGAGCAATAAACCTTAAGCATAAAATACATTAATATAAAACAAATAAATATCAAACTTCATTTAAAAAAATCCATGATCAGACAGTATAAATCAATCACAGGTTTTTCTCATTCTTATGCCGGATTGCAAAAAGAATACCACATTAAAAATACTTTCTTCGGGTAACAATTACAACAGTTTTCATCTTAAGGCACTACTAGGATAACTACGTCAACAAAAAGTCAGTAGGAAGAGATGCAATATAAGCTTTGATTTGAAAGTCAAGACAACGATTTCCAATTTCAGACCTGAGAGGGGAATTCAGAACCGTTGGCTAAGTATACGAGCAGCAGCTTTTCAGAACTTTAGTTATTGCATAACTTTCGCCAATCTCGGTGCAAAGCAGTGCCAGAGTGAATGTAAGTGTGACAGGCACACATTTCACAAAGCCAGTCCTTGTGCCAGTCACCTCAAGTTCCCTGCCTCGCCGTTCAAAACACATTCGCCTGTATGGGAGCCAAAGATTGAATGTAATGTTCTGTTTGTGGACTTGTGAGACAAGGTCCCTGTGGTCTCAGGGCATTCAGAGGTTACTGGGCTCCAATTGTGACAACTTAAGTCGTTCACCAGCAGTTTACTACTCCAACAGTATAATTAGACCCCAGATTAAATTACAAAGTATTGCTCTTGATTCCTAGCTGTAATGAGGAATGTAAATGTAAATGTAAATGTAGTTGAGCTTATATAGCGCACAGCTACCCGCAGTGGGTGTCCCGGCGCTTGCTTAGGGAACCCGTCCTGATATTCCCCTGTGTGATAGCCCCAGCGGGTATCCACAAGGTGAAAGCCAGGCATCCCGCCGCGAGGGGCCGTTGTGGAGATTAAGCAAGCTATTGCCCAGAGTCGCAGAGTGTGAACCCGTGAGTCGAGAAGGCACCGAAGCGAGAATTATCGAGTCCGTGGAATTTTTAGCCCAAGACCCACCGAGGCGGGGAATTGAACCCTGGTCCAGGACCGATCTCAGCTTCCGGTTCTGCCGCCTCTAACCCCTGAGCCACACTTCTCCACTGAACATCAGTCCACGGCTTATTCAAGGAGAAGGTGAGGGTCAGATTAGAACACAGTAACTTAATAGTCCTACCCTTCAGCCAGAGCTTTGTTAAGTAAAATTAAACATTAGACAAAATACAGTGCATCAAATGAGGTTGAACATGGACAACCAGATCTCTGTAGCTCCTGCCTAGCAAGAGATTTGACCCCAAACGTCGTTATATCACTTGCACAGTAAGTGTTATATTTTATGTTAACATTGGAGTTTGTGGCCAGTATTAGTCTACGAGTGTTTGCTATAACCTGCTGACTTTGCGAGCACAGGTGCAAGACTTACAGGTCGTTGACCATTTGCTTCAATTGAAATGAGATTTTAACAGTACACTTACAACCATGGATTGTCAAAGTGTACACCATCCTTTGCCCTGGAGGGGCAATCCTAACAGTAGCTGGTTCCTACAGTCCCATCAAGGCTTTTCTTCATGGTACCAGTCCATTTTGCTATTCTTCACAGACTGACGTGCACTTTTTTGTTTGCACAGCCACATGGTTTGTATTTTGTTTAGTGATACCAAGAGCCGTATAAAGTTTAAATGCACATGCCACAAAACCTCTTGGCCCAAAGCAATGCCCACACATTAAACAAAATGACCAATGCGTCTGCCATGAAAGTCTACAATCTCACAGGATATGTAGAATGGGGGACTACAGATAGTTCTGATGCCCATACATTAGAATCCCTGTGCAGGGCACGAGATATGGAAAAGAACCTACAGCCGAAGAACCCTGGATCACAGTGGGAATTGTATAGTGCCAGGGGTACTCAGAGGTCCAGAGCAACAAACTCAGGCAGCCTCTCCAGCCAAGACAAAGCTGGAGACAACAAATGAATTTTAGATGCAAATATCTCCAGATCTGCCTGATGGATTTTAGTGCGTTCAAAGGTTCCAGGCTCTGGGTAGCTTTACCCAGCTACCTTTCTGAATAACATGGCTATGGGAGCAAGTCAAAGCTCCAACAGGCAATTGTGGGGGAAGGCACCATTCCAAGTGGCATAGATGGACTCCGAGTTGAAGGAGGCTCACCTTCAGTAATTCTTCCAATGAGCTGCAAGTGATGCAGATAGATGCAGTTAAGTAATGCCCGTAAGCATCGGTATGAGGGAACCTTGTGCTTTGTGGTTGTTGCTGTTGCACACTGGCTCCAAGAGTTTTCCTGGTTACAGCTGGGCTCTGGAAGTTCTGGCTTGCAAGAAAAGGTGCAATGCCGGCAACAGGTTTCCTATCATGGGACACAAACAGCACCATTTCCTGATTTCTTTGGTCCAAGCGTATTCCAGGCTTGGAAGTGATACATCTCTATACAGAGGCAAGATCAGACAGCCAAAATGTATGTGGAGAGCTGTCTACTTCGCTCTCCTACAGCATTCAAATCCTGGAGGGTTCCTCCAATTAGAACTAGCTTGAATACTGTATGATCAAATCATGCCTGGGCCAAGAACAACAGCAGGGCCGGACTGGTCATAGCAGGCGCTGGGCGTTTCCCCAGCGGGCTGCCAGGCTGGGGGTTGGTTTTAGACCCCTGGGGGACCGTTCTGGTTACCGGGAGCGTTTTTGCATTATAGCTGCAATATCGGCCTGCAGCAACACAAGTGGCACAAAGCTTCCCTCGACCACCACCCCACACACACACATCCCGGGGTCAGCAAAGCTCTTCTCCTGGGCCAGTTTCGGTTCACGATCCGTCCCTAGACAACAGGAGCCTCTTCAGGGCTGTTCCAGTTAACCCAGGTGACATTTTTTTTAGGTACCAGACAGCAGATTGCGTCTCACTGGGATATAATAAGACAGAAAGAGGGGACAGGAACTGGGAGCTTTCTGGCAGAGGCTTAAAGGATGAAAGCCTGGTGTTCCCACTCACTGTAGCACAGGACCATTTTGCTGATGAAGTAAGAGGGAAAATTAAAAGGGGAGACTCTCAGGTCAGCAGAAACTTGCACAGGTAGCATAAAGCCTCAAATACTTTCGGTTGCCACAGATATGGAACCCACAATGGATTCCACCATGCACTCAATCAAACATGTTCCAGCATCTCTCATTTAGCACTGAGAAATCCAACATATAAATGCGCTTACCTAGATACAAACCTATGAAAGTAAAAGACAACGTTTACAGTGAGGTTGGCAGATCTTTTACTTGGAGGATGGCGGTCGGCATCTCCTCTTTATGGTCACAGGGAAAGGACTTGCTGCTTCACTAGATAAAACATTGCCAACACTACCACTCCTACATATCCTTGGTATAGAGAGCGGTTGCCACTTTCTTGAAGAAGGGGCACTTTGGGTGCCCTTTCAACGTCAGACCACTGCTCTGGGGTCTCAGTTTCATTTAGGACAGACACACCTGAACGAGACCTCATGAATATTGAGCTCACTGGCGGAGAAGGACACAAAACATTGCAATGACTCTTCAAGATAGCTAATCAAGTAATACAACATGGCCTGAGGATTCATATCATGGGACCTTATGTCCCTGCAGCACTTATTTGTTTCTTCCACCACCTACATTGATCCTTTTAACCTAGAAATCTCTTCAACAAACATACATTTGCAGATAAAAAATATGAATGTGTTTTCCCCCCCTTCACTGTAAGTGTGACTCTCTAGAGAGCCTACTCCGTGTTTAAAATGAATTACCAGGTCTGAGACTCTGACAGACTGTGCCCACTCAGACCTCTTGAACAGGCATATCGGCAGCAGTCTTTCGATGGAAAACGAGTCTGATTTTGCTAATCTAAAACTAAGAGGAGGAAAAGCACCATCAAGTGTGTGGTCTCCCAGGGGAAGAGTGGATTCGGTTGTGCTTGCGTTAACTATTACATGTATCTCTCCTACTGGATTTATCCTTCAAAACTCCTACCTTTTTCATTCAAGAGAAAATACATTCACAGTTAGCCAATAAATAAGTGGCAAAATCATCACCCCAACAAATCGTTAAACCAAGGCCACAGATAATCAAGAACACTGCTTTGATGTCTGGTGTATGGTCTTGACAACCAAAATAGAGGGCACTGAGAACAGCTGTCTAACGATGATAAGTTCTGTATGTTTTTGGCAATTTTTTTCATCCAGCTAGTCTATCCTGACGGCTTTCAGAATAGGTAATCAGACGTGTCTCTTTTACATATGTGGAAAGCCACCTCCCAGCACCTAATTCGTCCCAATTTCACAATGCCCTATTTCATCTCTTGTTATTCCTTAATAGTGCTGCAATGGAATGCTCACTTTTACTATATGTTAACACTAACTAGTAATCCAGTGAAGAACGTGTTCACATTCTTAGGAACGGCCACCACGAAAAGCTCCTGGCAATATTTGACGTTATTTGTTTTGCTGTACTTAATATTTTTTGTAGTGCCACACATGGAGCTGATTACAAGATGACATTGCATGGATCGGACACATGACTGGTCATTATGAAGGGGCTTCTGTAGTGTCCCCACCTATGTCTTATGGTTGCCCAGAATTAACAGTTAGTTATTTTGAAAGAACATGAAGAACCAGAACGTAAGATTCTTGTTTGGCACCGATTTACCAAGGTGTTGGACGCCTTCACTTATAACTTCAAAATGATGGCAGTGAGTCACAAAACGAGAATTTGCACATTTGCATTTTATTTATTCGTATTTAAAATAATATGAACATTGCTTACTTTTTAAATATTAATAAATCTTGGCACATTGCCAGGGAGGGGGACACCTGGAAAAGATGGCGACACCCAGAAGCTCCCAAGTCTGTGCATATTCACAAACCTTTTGCTGGTACTTTCCACCCTAAACCAATCACACATGTACTTCTGTTAAGAGCAAGAATGAATCTGTTTCCAGCGTGGGTAAGGGGAGGAAACACTTCAACTAGGGGACTTACTAGTGGACTGCTCCCTTCACTGCACAGATCCGCCTGGTAGCTGCTGCTGCGACTCTCTGGTCAGGAGTTCGAGGCACTGGGGGTCTAGAGGTCACTGCTCTGCTGCTGGGCTGCCCTTCTGTCTCTCTCTTTTCTGCTTTTTCTGCTCTTGTCTTTTTCCTTTTTGCCTTGTTTCTGTCCCCTTAACACTTTTTCTTTTCCTTTGCTCTTTTGCTTCACCGCCCTTGCCTCTGCAATCCCCTGCGGGCTCGTCTACTTCCAGTGACCCTTTCCTGCTCTCTGCGTTTCCCACCTCTCAGCTGCCCATCCCCTTGCACACTACCTAATGGCTGCTGCTGCGCAGCTGTGCAGCGGTGCTGGCCTGCCAAAGGCAAGCCCGTCTGCGCCCGCCCGCGCCTAGTGCCACGGACCCTGGTTCTCAGATCTCCCCCACCAATACGAAGCAAGCACCCTCCTCGCCCTCTACACAGGACTCCACGCTGCCTGCCACCTTGCCGAAGGATACCCAAGGACCCTTCTCTTGCCAGAACTGCAGCTACACCCTCACCCACTCCAGCACGCCAGCTCCTCTCGCCACCCAGTAGACCAATAGCGCACCCGCCTGGCTCAGCTGTATCCTCCTGAATACGCTCTCCCTCCACAAACACTGCACAGAAATCTGGGACCGCCTTGCCACCACCTCTCCCGACATCGCCTTCCTCATGGAAACCTGGACCAACCCCTGCTCTGATCAGGACATCGCCACCGTCATCCCCGATGACTACAAAATCGCTTCCAAGGACCCCACGGACTGAACAAGAGGCGGCATCGCCATTGTCCACAAGAACACTCTCCGCCTGACCACTCTCTCGAACGACCCAATGACAACCATGGAACACCTTCATTTCCAAATCCAGACCAACCCCAACACCACCCTGTGCAGCACCCTCGTCTACAGGCCTCCCGGCCCCCCACCCCCCTTCACTGGCGCCATCGAAGACCTCATCGCACCCCAGGCTCTCCCATACATCCTACTTGGTGACCTCAACTTCCACCTGGACAACCCCAGTAACCAGAGGACTGCATCCCTTCTGGAGAACCTTGCCGAAATCGGACTCAAGCAGCTAGTCACACTCCGACCAACACAGCCGGACACCCGCTCGACCCACTCTTCTCTGCCAGCGGAACATCACCTACAGCCACACCACCGAACTCCTCTGGACCGACCACACAGCGTGCACTTCGCCTTCACCTCTCCCACTGCCCTCACCACCCTCTCTGTTGTAGCTGGAACAAGGTCACCGAAGAACATCTCACACCTACCTCAGCACTACCACACCACCGACATCAGCAGATGCCAACAACTGAGCACGCAACCTTCACTAATGGATCTCCAATTGCGCCGACACTGTGGCACCCCTCAAGAAGGCACCTAGCAAGCAAACACTCCAAGAAAGCCAGCTGGTGCACTCCAGCCCTCCATTAGTCCAGACACACCTGCAGAGGACTCAAGAAGACATGGAGGAAGAACAAAAACGCGGAAAGCCACGCAACCTTGAATGAATGAATATTAGTCTTATAGAGTGCAAACTTTGCCCAAGGGCGTCAAGGCACTATGGATAGAGCGGGAGGTTGGAGGAAGCATAGAAAGGGCCTAGCAATTAAGAGTAAAGAGCCATGTTTTTAAAGGCTTGCGGAACAAAAGGTGGGAGTTTTGCCCAAAGATCAATAGGGGGAGAGAATTCCAGAGCTTGGAGGCAGCAAAAGAAAAGGCTTCCCCCTCACCCGGCTCTCCTGAACCTGGGAACTACCGACCAGTTTTTGTTGGCAGACCGCAGTTGTTTGGTAGGGACATACCGTAGGTAGAGCTGTTTAATGCCTTTGGGGCCTGTGTTGTGAAGAGCCTTATGGGCAAGGCAGAGGGCCTTGAACAGAATTCTCTTTTCTAAGGGGAGCGAGTGCAGCTTACGAATGGATGCCGAAACAGAGTGATATTTGGGAAGATCCATATCAAGTCTGGCCGCTGCATTCTATATAAGTTGCAAAACCGCTGTTCTGTACAAACTTCAAAACTGCCGTTAACGTACCCCACCTCCTCCTCAAAACCAGCAGCGGCTCCTCCATTAGGACGGAAGAGCGCCGCCTCACTGCTTTCTCGCAGAGCGAGAAGCAGAAAATAAAATAGTATTTTAAATACCATTTTATTTTCTGCTTCTCGCGCTGCTAGAAAGCAGAAGGCAGGGGTAGGCCTGGTTGGGGGCGGGCGGGTCAGGGAGGAGTGACTTGCACCACTTTGAGTACTCTGACTGTTTGGTCGGACCTGGGGCCGACCAAAGCAGTCATGCGCACTCTACATTTTCTCTGTGTAGGCTCAATGCAGCCTACATAGAGAAAAGGGCCTCCCTAAAGGTGCCCGGCTGGGCGCTGTCCAGGACTCCGCACCAATCATAACACTGCCATTGCAGTGTTGTGATTGGCTAACAGGAGGGGAGGGAGCATTCCTGTTCTTGTTCAGAAGCAGGCCCGGACTGGCCGTTGCGGGCACCCCCCCGGTGCGCCGCAAAGGTGGGGTCCGGTTTTGGGCCCCTGGGGGCCGTTTTTGTTCCAGGGCCGTTTATGCAGCATAGGTGCAAAATCGGCCCTGCAACAAAATCGTCCGAAAACCGGCCCCGACAAAGAGCTCAGACCTCCCCCGGGGGCCGGACGAGCACTTTGCAGAGGCCGGTTTTCGTTCCCAGTCCGGCCCTGTACAGGAGCAGAGGCGGCGCGGGACCCAGCCCAAGACGGGGCTCTGCTGCCTTTACAGGAAGCTTATCGCCCACTCCATAAGTATTTTTTTTTAACCCACAGTACACCTCTCCCCTTGCTCCCCACCCGTGAGTATTGCGAGCCGCGACTGCTCAAAACAATAAAGAAAACAGCCCTCCAAGACAGAATCAACACCAACGCACCCAACAGCAAAGAACTTTTCGCCATTGTCAAGGAGTTTGCCTGGCCCAACAGTGAGACTACAGACATCCCACCCTCTAAGACCTCTGCAACAAACTCTGCACCTTCTTCCACCACAAGATCAGGCAGGTCTATGACAGCGTCGACACTCAAGACCCTGCCACAACGCCAGTCACCACTGCACGCAACCGCGCTGCACCCCAACAGATCCTGCTCAACTGTACTCCGCTCACCATAGACGACACACTCAAGATCATGAAGAGCATCCACTCCGGAGCCCCATCGGACCCTTGCCCATATCACATCTTCCATAGAGCAGACACCTCCATCGCATCGAGCCCCTGCGGAAGAAGCCATCCGCCAACCTGACAGACCTCAAGAACTTCAAACCCATCTCCCTCCTCCCTTTCTCAAATAGAACCCCATCCTGGACATCTCCCAATCTGGCTTCCCAAGCAACCACAGCTCCGAGACTGCACTCCTTGCCGCCACGAACTACATCCGCTCCATCCTCGACCAAGTCGAAACCACAGCCCTCATCATGATGGACCTCTTGGCTGCCTTTGAGACCATCCCCCACTGCACCCTTATCATGAGACTCCATGACTCCGGCATCTGCGACAAGGCCCTGGACTGGATCCACTCCTTCCTTACTGGCCAAACACAGCGAGTCAAATTACCCCTGTTCTTCTCCGAACCATCAGAGATTAGCTCTGGAGTGCCCCAGGGCTCCTACCTCAGCCCCACACTCTTCAACGTCTACATAGCCCCCCACGTGGCCATCATCAGAAACCAGACTCAACATCGTCTTCTATGCCGACGACACCCAGCTCATCCTCTCCCTCACCAACAAACCCACAGCCTCCAGAATCAACTTTGACAGCCGGATGAAGGCTGTTGCCACCTGGATGAAAGATAGCTGCCTGAAGCTCAACTTGGACAAGACCGAAATACTGATCCTGGGACCCGCCCCCTCAGCCTGGGATGACTCCTGGTGGCCCGCCTCACTGGGAACCCTTCCTACCCCATGGACTACGCATGTCACCTCAGCATCATACTGGACTCCTTGCTCACAAAGAACCACCAGATCTATGCTGTATCCTCATCCTGCTTCCACAAGCTCCGCCTTCTTCGAAAGACATTCAGATGGATCACCACAGAATCCAGAAAGGTGCTCACCCACACAAACATCATCAGCAGGTTTGACTACGGCAACACACTCTATGCTGGCATCACCCAGAAAAAGCTGTGGAAACTACCGAATGTTTAAAACGCCATAGCCAGACTGGCCCTCGACATCCCTGGCTGCAGCCACATCACAGAACACCTTCAACAACTCCACTGGCTCCCAATCAACAGGAGAATCACCTTCAAGCTCCTCAAACATGCCTACAAAGCTCCCCACGATGTAGGACCACCATATCTGAACCACTGTCTATCATTCCACATACCTGCCAGACCAATTTGCTCCACCCAACTTGCCCTGGCCACCGTCTTACGGATCCACAAGACTCAAACCGGAGGAAGATCTTTCTCCCACCTTGCCGCCAAGACCTGGAACACCCTGCCCCTCCACCTCAAGCAATTCCCGTCGCTGACCCAATCCAGGAAGGATCTCAAGACCTGGCTCTTCGACTAAACCTCCACTCCCAGACAGATCAGCACCACCCTCCGCCCCCCACCTCCTCAGCACCTTGACGCCCTCATGGATGAGTAACCGCAGTATACATACTCCTGATTGATAGAAAGGGTTAAGTGGTGGTGTAGTAAAAAGTGTTTATCCACAGCAAAAATATTTTCTCCCTCGAGAAACAATAGAAAAAAAGTATTTCAGTGCGAATTACCCCTCGTGCTACTATTAACTTGTTATGCTATGGAATAGATACAAGTCACGGACGCTGCTAGAATGCTTCGTGAATTCCAAGAAAGGCGGAATTGTGCTCGATTGTACGAGTAAGCCTAGCCGACGGGAGCGTTCCGCCAGCCCTTCTTTGCTTAGCTGTTATTTTTATTTTGATAAAAAGGATGTTCATGACAGAACCACATGATAGCCCGTGGAGATTGAAAAAAGCTCAAAAGACAAGCATAATGCGCGCTCTTGATTGAGGCATGTTCCCTTTTACAGGGTTCACGGCAGTTGCAGATGAATGCCTGTGTTTTTTGAGTGAATTTAACCTAACTGCACTTTATGTCACAATGTCAGTTTTGATCTATCCCTTCCTACTGCTAGTCAGCCTTGCCTGAAGCCAGAACCCTAAACCCCTAATAATTATCCACATCAAAGGCCAACTGGTTTGTTTCGCTGCAGAGGTCTGCACAGGTCTGACTCTGCGCGCATATCCACTTAAAAGAGACATCATTTTCAGTCAGGTTACAATAATTATGAAGTTCTTTCAATTTTTGTTTTACTTTCGCAAGAAAAACATAGTTTTACGTGTTAGAGAATGTGGCTTATAACTACAGATAATTGTCCTGCAAGTGGTCAAACCCATGCATGCTATGGTGAAAAAGCTAAATGTGCAATTACCTTAACTGGGTAAAAAGCTCCCTTTGAGTGCTGCGAAGAGAGAATGTGGTATGTTAATGATGACGAGAAACGTCTCATAGCCCACCTTAGTATTCATCACAAACGTAGGGGCAGTGCACTACTGCAGTTGTACACATTGTCAAAAGACAAAACTGATCAACTAAAACATTTCCATAGGTAGAGCAACTACTCGCAACACTTTGTAGTGCGTCACTCAGTAATTGAGTTTCGCTGCGCCAAATATCTAAATTGGACACAATTAGCAAAATTCAAAGAATGATATGTACTAAAATTGCAGATTTTAAGAAAAAGTTACAATTTAGATATTTAGCCCATATTTTCTGCAGATTCCACAGTACAGTACGTTGCAAATCGTGAAAACCAGGAACTAGGCCTAAATCTCAATTCAGTGTGTTGTAAACAATTTATTGGGGGGTGTACGTTAAGAACGAGGCAGGACTTTCGTAACGAAAGTACTGCACAATTATATTACGCTTTGAAGTGTTTGAAAATCGCTGTTAAATATCATTTACATTTTTAATATCACTTTCAAAATTAGAAAATATCCTCCCCATTAGTACAACTCGCAAGAATAAGCGTGTACACTGAAATTTTAAATTGTTTTTACAAATGCTCATTATCTTCTAAATGTGGAAATGTGTACGCACTTAAACCATGCCTCTTTCATAAACTGTTGTTATAAGTATGAGGGTACCTGTGCATGAGCAGGATACCCCTACAAACTCCGGAGTCGTTTCTCCAGCCTTGTAAGTGCCGTCAGCCATTTTAATGCATATAGTGGACGTCAGTCATTACGAGATGTCTAACTATATAGTGGCAGCCCGAAACCGGCCATGTTTGGTATCAAACATGCTGGCATTATACCCCAACACCGATTCCAGTGTTTGAAGTATGATTCAGTGTGCTGGGGCTCCCTTGGATACCCCCATGTACTCCCAGTAACATCCTTTCAGGGTCTGCCAGCCAGCTAGTACTGCTGCCGACCACAGACACGATGCCGCCCTTCTGCTGCTGAGCCAAGTTCAAGCAGGGAAAGTAGAACAGTTGGTTTACTGTCACGGGGAGGTGTGACCATCTCCCAGATAGGACTTTAGTTTATTGTGCTGGAGTAAGGGCGCTTTCCCGCCCACCAGACTGCTTTGAAGGGCACATTTGGTGCCCTCCTTGCATACTCCAGTTTGGGACAGTTCAGAGAGCCCTTGGCTTCGTGTGAAACTGGACAAAGGACATGATAATATCTTCCCTTTTGTCCAGCCCCTCCTCTGGGAGGGACCCCAGAGTTTTTCCAACCTTTTTCCTAGGATACTTAAGGGCTTACCTCTGGGTAGGTTCTTAGATTCATTGTGGGACAAGACTTAAGCCTGAAACTACGTCATTCTTCGACTGTCTGGACACATGTATTCGTTGGACTTAGACTGGAACCGAGACTGCACCAAGGAAGACTCCTGCTGCTCCTGGTCTCGCTGTCCTTCAAATCTTCTTCGTCGTCTGTGTCTGTGCTATAGCCAGGTTCTTCAGAAGACCTGTGGGCATCAAGGACACCTGAAAAAATCTCCCTTGGAGTGAAGGAGTCTCTCCACTGCATCTGCAGGCACCACAATGAAGCTGACCGGTCTGCTGCTCTTGTCGTCCTGTGGACTTGGGATATATGATGTTACAACGCGTCCTTTTAAAACGCATACCATGACCACGGATCTATTACAACGCAGGTCATGTTACGACGGATCCCTTTACAACGCAATTCACTACAACGCAGGTACTATTACAACGCAATACCAATACATCATAAGTATAATTACAGGTAAGAAAATAAAATTAATATTTAAAGTAAATAATTATTAATGTATTATTAATTTAAATCATTTATTATTAAAAAAATAAAACATATATTAATACAATTAATATTAATTTTTAAAATTTTAAATATATAATAAAAATAACCCTGTACCCCAAAACCCAAACCCAGCCCTAAAACCTAAAAATACCCCTGTCCCCAAAACCCAAACCTAGCCCTAAAACCTAAAAATACCCCTGTACCCCAAAACCCAAACCCAGCCCTAAAACCTAAAAATACCCCTGTACCCCAAAACCCAAACCCAGTCCTTAAACCTAAAAATACCCCTGTACCCCAAAACCCAAACCCAGCCCTAAAACCTAAAAATACCCCTGTACTCCAAAACCCAAACCCAGCCCTAAAACCTAAAAATACCCCTGTACCCCAAAACCCAAACACAGCCCTAAAACCTAAAAATACCCCTGTACCCCAAAACCCAAACCCAGCCCTAAAACCTAAAAATACCCCTGTACCCCAAAACCCAAACCCAGCCCTTAAACCTAAAAATACCCCTGTACCCCAAAACCCAAACCCAGCCCTAAAACCTAAAAATACCCCTGTACCCCAAAACCCAAACCCAGCCCTAAAACCTAAAAATACCCCTGTACTCCAAAACCCAAACCCAGCCCTAAAACCTAAAAATACCCCTGTACCCCAAAACCCAAACCCAGCCCTAAAACCTAAAAATACCCCTGTACCCCAAAACCCAAACCCAGCCCTAAAACCTAAAAATACCCCTGTACCCCAAAACCCAAACCCAGCCCTTAAACCTAAAAATACCCCTGTACCCCAAAACCCAAACCCAGCCCTTAAACCTAAAAATACCCCTGTACCCAAAAACCCCAAAAAAGATAAACTTACCTATAATTATACTTACGATGTAAAGGTATTGCGTTGTAATAGTACCTGCGTTGTAGTGAATAGCGTTGTAAAAGAATCCGTTGTAACATGACCTGCGTTGTAAAAAATCCGTGGTCATGGAATCCGTTGTAAAAAATCCGTGGTAACAGTTGTACACCGTGGACTTCCAGAGGCTCTGCAACACAGGTGCTAGTTGTCAACTCTCTCGAGGCCTTTCCTCTTTGTAATTCTGAGGCCAGTATCCATCATTGGACCAGCTGGGACCAAGCCCCTGAGCATGTGATGACTTGCCGTTGCCAAGGTTTGTTGGCTCTGCACTCTAGAGATCTTTGGGCTACAAGAAGCTCCAACATCTCTTCCTTTCAAGAACAGCATCCTCACCACATCCTCCATCGTGGGCCCTCTATCGTTGATGAGGTGCTCGAGGTCCTTCGACTCGTGTGTCTTCCGCCCTTGGGTTCTCTTGAGGGTCTTCTACTGCTTCAGTGGGCTCCCCTGCTTGTTCGGGGCCTGCGCTGACTCTCCTGCTGTTGGTGAGTCCTTGTCCCAGCGTTGCTCCATCTTTGTCTTCCACAGCGGCTACCAAGACGTGTTGGTGCTCCCGCCGGACACAGACCACCTAGTCACTGACATCTGATGTGGGACATCTCGTGCACGGCTCCTGGTCTTCTTCAGCATTGCCTGGCCCTCACAGCTGCAGCCAAAAGGTCACGTTGGCTCTTCTGAACCTCCTGACATCGGTGGACATTGTGTCTTTGTGCCTCTGGGTCACTTCAGAATGGCATAGACTCTATCCCCTCTGCTTGCAGGTTCTTCACTTCCAGAATCTACCCTTGGATACCACCGGACTTCTTCACCGTCTTCTCCAGCGTTTTTTTCTTCTAAGTCTTCCATTGTTTTGTACGAAGGTTCCTCCCTATGCACCTGGCTTCCCTGGTGTAGGTAAACTGGCTCCCGGGTCATCGACTGGTGGATGGCTCCCCAACTTTCTGTCCTCCAAGGGAATTCTTCATGGCCCTCTGGGAAGGGTACTTCTACTGCAAAACTGCAACTTCTCTATTGACTTCCATTGGCACGCAGCTGTGTTTCCACTCTGACACAGCCACTGTTGAGTTCCTGGGTAATTACCTTGGGTGGTTTCTTGTGTCCCAGCTCATCTGGGTCCCCTGGTTGGGTGAAGTCTGTTCTCCCTTGCAGTTTGCATTCCACTTTTATAGTAGATGGTTTGGTTTTCCTTTGGCGACCACTATATTTTGTGCTACTTACTTGATTGCAATTGAAGTATTCTTGTGTATTGTGTCGATATCTCTGGGTAGGAGGTACACCAATGTATTAGTGAGTGTTGTGTAATAAATAGAAGTATTTTTATATAAACACTGTGTGTTTTTTTTTCATTTAACCTACACTACAGATTAAACTGGTAGAACAGCTGCTTAACACTCCTTCAAGATCAGCCTGAAGGCTGCTTTCCACAGCTACTACTTTGAGAGCTTTCAAAGGTTATTAAAGACCAATAAAATCACCGTAAGTCTTGTCTGGGTTAATGCAAGGTGCCTCACTGAAATAAGTGTACACCATATACTAAGCCAGCCTCCTATAATCTGGCAGAAATGGTGTGCTTCCTCTGAAAAAGTATTCATGCTCAGTGCATAAAGAGTCAGTTGGCTAAGGTGACGAGATAATGATCAAGGATATATGCCTGATCTGTGTATTATGAAAAGTTATGAGAAAGGGCAGTAGGCCTGCCGTATTTATTCTGAAAAGCATTCATTGAAGCCAAAAGGCCATTTAGGGTAGATTGTTAGTGCAGTGTGTTGAAGTCTGTAGAGAGGTATTTTGCTACAGCGTCTCACAGATTACCAAAGTAAGCAAGGGCTTTTGGTACTGATCACCCACTGTGAGGAAAGTGGTTTAATATATGGTGTGGTGGTGTGACCTCATTGTGTCATAAATTCACAAACCCGTCTTGGGCCCAGTCAGGGTCGTTTGAAAAACCTTAGAACAACCCAGGCTTGCTGTGGGGCCGGGCAATAAGGTTTTTGTCAAAGGAGCAAGTGCAAAGCGTTTAGAAGTACCAAAACAGTCAAACAAGAAATAAACACAACACAAAGAAAACCCAGGCACCAATTTATAAAAATATCTCTTACCTTTATGAAATGTTAGACACCAAACAAACAAAATCCACCGAAGTGTTCATTAGATGTAAATTATTATGCAAATATATCACTGCTTTTCATTCAAATCGTAAACAAAGTTAGGCAAGCCCAGCAGTTAGTGGTTACTTGGAAAACTTTTGTAAAATTGTTTTAGACTATTCTGGCCTACTTTGTGCAACCAACTCTGGTAGGCAGCAAGTCACAGGTGCCAATGAGGCCTGGCAGGACAGTTACCTTACAATCAAACCAGTCTGCAGTACAGTCCTATGGTCTGTGAGTAAAGTCTCATAAATATCAATGGGTTGGTCTTGATGCAAGAGATACAGAATGCTGATCCAGTGACAAGGTGTCTTCCTGGGGCCACCCCTCGGTCCACGAACACAGAGAGGTGACAGAGGTTTATTTTTCTCGAAGTCTGGTTGTAGTCCAGCTAAAAGCCAGTTGTCACTGGTCTACTTGTCTTAGGTCACAGTGAAACTAGTGGTTTCCTTTAACTGAGGCTAGTGTCCATCTTGGGTGACCAAACTGCACTCCGACGGCTCTCCAGGGTCCAGCAGACTAGGGTGCAATTTTTTTTTTTTTTTTTTTTTTGGTGTAAGATTTTTATTGACATTTATCATCAAAAGAATATTAGTACATTTAGTCAGCATCATATGTCTTGAGGCAGTGCAGTGGTTTGTACTTTTACACAGCTATTCAGCCGACAACCCTCCGGTCCGGCAGCGAATGTCAGAGATGATATGGAGTGCCATCAGGATACAATAATCGAAGGCATGAAATCTTACATTTTCAAGTCCATTTTTTATAATTTTGTAAAAAAGAACAAACAATAACAAATTCGATGGCTCATTTGTGTTGTATAGTCACAAAACAAGAGGAAAAATGCTATCAAGGAAGTGCGCCGATCCCAATCACCCGGGAAGGTACCCCTCCCCCCCAAACACCACGCTAAATCGGAACCCCCCTCAAAAGGTGACATTTCTGTTTCCCACCCAAATCACACCCTCGATTCAGTCAACCAAGTCCTCCTCGTCCTCCGAGTCTTCGTCATCATCCTCCGGCAGCGGTTCACAGATATCCCCTCTATATCTATTCCATGCCTCCCATACCTTGTTCCATTTCTTGGGGTTAGCTCTCACCTTATATACAGTTCTTTCAGTTAACATCAATTTATCCATATTTCTGCACCACAATGCCAATGTAGGTATCTCCGCCACCCCCCATCTTTGTGCCACGTCGCGCTTGGACACCATTGTACCAATCGTAACCCACTGCTGTTGTCTAAGATTAAGATCAGTACCCTCCCAGATATTCAGTAGGCAGAGGCGTGGCTCCGGCATTAGGGAAGAGTCAAGGGCCTGTGATATTGTTCGCATGACCTGTTGCCAATACCTGCTAATGAATGGGCATTCCCACAGTGTATGTAGTAGCGTACCATCCTCCCCGCAGCCCCTGAGACAATGTGGGGTGTCAGCCCTAAGTATTCTATGTAGGGTGGTTCTTGTATAATATACTCTGTGCAATATTTTCAGCTGTATGAGCCGGAACCTGGCCGATATCCCTGCCTCCCTCGGAGATGCCATAGCAGCATTCCAATCCGTCTCATCCATAGCTCCCAACTCCTTTTCCCACTTTTCTCGTAACTTCAGCAGGGGATCCGGGAGATTGTTCAGCAGTTTGCGATATGTGAGTGAGGTGGCGTGTGTCTGTAGAAAGTCCGTAAGAAGCCGGTCCTCTAGGGGTGAGGATTCCGGGACAGTGGTCCAGGGTTCCAACACCGCCAGCAGAGCGTGCCTTATCTGGATGTATCTATATGTTTCAGTGGGGCCTAGGGCATATTGTTGCTGAAGTTGTGCGAAAGGGATCACCCCTGAAGGAGTCCAAAGATCCCCAACCGTTGAAATGCCTATATTATACCATTGGGCGAACCCTTTGCTAGATCGGAGGCAACCCAGTTTTTTGGTGTCCCAAAGTGGGGTGAGTTTCATGATGACCCCCTTCCACTGCAGCCGAGTGAGCGCCCTGTACCACAGGGCAACTGTGTGTTTAGTAGGGCCAATCAGCCCTTTAAGGAGACTCGGGTTATACAACGGGGCCAGCAGACTTTGTGTCCCTAATTGGGCCCTATCAGCCAGATATGCCGGGTCATCGTGAGGTGCGTGGAGCCATTGGTTAAGTACCTTAAGTTGGGATGCCCAATAGTAAAGTTGCATATTCGGTAACGCTATACCCCCATCATACCAACCACGATTAAGTTTAAGGTGGGCAATTCTCGGTGGACGTTCACCCCACAGCAGAGCAGTCACAGCTGCGGTGATTTTATGGAAGTATGAGGGCGGAATTACAACCGGGGTGTTTTCCAGAGCATACAGGAGGCGCAGCAGCGCCATCATTTTAAATAAGGCAGCGCGCCCCAGTAGCGTGAGTGGCAGGGCTGTCCAGTGTCGAGCGTCCACTTTCAAACGGAGGAGGGGGGGCGCCAGGTTCTGGTCATAGAACATGGCCGCATCGCCGGTGACATGGATGCCCAAGTATTTAAAGGAGACGTCGGTCAGTACTAGAGGACTCAGGGAGGACTCAGGGAGGACTGGCATAGGGCCCTTAAGGACATATAGGACCGACTTCGTCCAATTAATGGTGTAGCCGGAGGCATAGCCATGCTTATCGCAGAGTGCTAGTAATATCGGGACAGTCGATTCGGGATCGGACAAGTAGACCAACATATCATCTGCATACAGTGATACTCTGTCTTCCCAGGCCTCCGTCCATTTAATACCTTTCAGTAGTGGTGTCTTTCTAATAACGATCGCGAGCGGTTCAAGGACCAGCGCGAACAAGAGCGGGGATAGGGGGCAGCCCTGACGAGTCCCACGCGCCAAAGGAATTGCCCGAGAGATGTGGCCGTTGGCCGCCACGTGTGCTACCGGATCTGTGTAGAGAAGTCTAACCCACGATAGAAATTTCGGTCCGAAGCCCATCCGGGTCAGAACTGCAAACAGGTAGTGCCACTCTACCATATCAAAAGCCATTCTGGCGTCCAACGACAAAATGGCCGCCGGCTCCTCCAATAAGTGTGCCCGAGCCAGTGCGTCGTGCACTCTACGGAGGTTAAGTGCCGTGCTCCTGTGCGGCATAAAGCCCGATTGGTCCGGGTGAATCAAGTGGGACAAGTGCGGAGTAAGCCTATTCGCAATCAATTTCGCCAAAATCTTCGCTTCCGCGTTGATGAGCGAAATTGGGCGATACGACGTACAGTCCTCAGGAGGCCTGCCGGGCTTTGGGATAGCTACTATTGTCGCCAAGCGCTGGTCTAAAGGCAACGTTCCGGTCTCTCGGCAGGTCTCAAACATGGCCAACAGAGGCGGGCCTAATGCATCAGCCATCGTCTGAAACCATTCGATCGGCAACCCATTAGGACCCAACGCTTTACCCGTACGCAGTGCACCGATTGCCATGCGGAGCTCCTCTACCGTGAGATCCGCCTCCAACTCAGTTATCGCCTCCGGCGACAGTGTCTCTACTTCTACATCCTGGAGAGCTAGCTCCGCTGCCTCTGCCGTGACCACCGTCTCTGGGGTATAAACCCTCTGAAAATGGTCCGCCAGTAGGTCAACAATTTTGGGAGGGTGCGTGTGACACGTCCCTTCTTGGTCCTGCAGTTGTAAAATGTGCCTGCCACTGTCTCGTTTCTTATCTAACCAGGCCAGTAGTTTATTGGCCTTATCGCCCATATCATAAACCCTACTCGCAGTCGACTCTATATGTTCTAGTGTCCGCCGCCGAAGAAAGTCGTCATGTCTTTGTTGGCAGAGATGTAATGCGTGTCGAGTGTCATCCGACGGCGCATCCATATGGGCTACGTTCGCCTGTTCCAACTGCAGTTCTAACTCAACCAGTTCCTGTTTTTGCTTACGTTTGTGGTCGGTTACAGCCGCAATCGCTTGGCCTCTCAGCACTGTCTTATACGCCTCCCACAGTGTTATCGGGGAGGACACCGAACCGGAATTCTCCTGGAAGTAATGTTTGGTGGTCATTTTTAAGGATTTCCGAATTTGGGGAAGTTTAAGATAACCAGGGTAAAGAGGGTAGAGCCGTCTGCGAGCCGCTAATGTGCAGGACAGTGTAACAGTTAAAGGGGAATGGTCCGATATACCCCGGGGTTTAATTTGCACGTCCGCAATCGTGAGTCTGCCACCCCCCAGTGTGAGAAAGTAGTCAATGCGAGACAGGCAGTCATGGGTGGATGAATAGTAGGAATATGACGATCAGTGGGGTGAAGCTGCCTCCAGACATCAACCAAACCCTGAGCCTCCAGAAAGTCCCCGAATTGTGTGGGGCCAGTGAGGGGGGTGCGGACCGGAAATCTATCCATATCAGTATTGGCCAGTGCATTGAAATCGCCGCCCACCATCAGGTCCCTTTCTGGGAGTTCCAGAAGAAATTTGCCCAGGTCCGGAAATGCCGATGAATGCAGCGCCGGCGGGATATACACAGACACCACATTAATGGGCACACCTTCCCATTGTCCACACACCGCCGCGAAGCGGCCATGTTTGTCAGTTCTTGTGGAGTGTTGTATAAAACGTGATGTTTTTTTCACCCAGACGCCCGTCCCCCGTGACCCAGAAGTGAAGTCCGAATGTACTACCATGTGGTAACCTCGCCTATCCAGAGCTTTAGTAGCCGCCCCCGTCAAGTGTGTTTCCTGAAGTAGGGCAATGTCGCAGTTCAGTCGCCTAATGCATTGCAAAACTAGTCCCCTCTTTACTTTGTCCCCCAACCCCCGAACATTCCATGGCAATACTTGTAGCGGTGGCACAGGCCCCTCCCCAGGGTCAGCCGTTATGTTGTTAGGTTGTGGAAGATCCGCCATTGTGTAGATGCTTGTCGGTGTCCCATGGGGCGAAACAGAACCATGGCAGCCGAAGGGCCTCTATGCCCTTCGCAACCATGCGTATGTTGGTGCATTCCCAGTGCTATAAGATCAGAGGTAACACACCCGGTATAAGGAATGCGGCCATATGTGACTATGAATGAGTTCCATACGATGAATAGAGCCAAACAGTTCAAACAAATAATCCAACGAAACCCCCCCATTCCCAAAACCCCCACCCGGCTTCCCTGCTACACGGACTCAAAACTGCCCGCCACCCCAATTTAGCAGAGTGCTTAGTCCCATCCCCAAGAAAACACACAGTTACTTGCTCGTTGGGGGTGAGGAATACTCCGGAATTAGCGACCTCTCATACCCTCTGCAGAGGCCCTCGGCCCAGTGTCCATGGCGGTTCCAGCCGCAGTCCCGAACAACAGTGTTTCATACCTGTCGAGTGTTCATGGGTTTACTTCCTGATTCAGGTCGCCATTATCTCTTGTCGGCGAGCTTCTGCCACTGTTCATACCAGCTTCTCCAGCGTCGTCCCGGTCGTTCGAATGAGAGCCATTCTTAGTCCGTCCAGGACGGCGAGAATGGGGGGCAGGTCGCCAGCCGTCCAGCCAGTCTCATGCATTCTCAGGGTTATCGAAGAACCAGGTCCTGTTCTCTGCCCCCACCCGGAGCCTGGCAGGAAAAATCATGGAATAAGGGAGTTCTCGTTTTCTGAGTTCCTTTTTAATGTCCAGGAATGTCTTCCGTCGCCTGGCCACCTCCGCCGTATAGTCCGGGAAGAACGCCACCGTAGAGTTGAGGATTTTCACCGGCGGTGAAACCCGCGCCGCTTGAAGGATGACATCCCGGTCGCGGAAATTAAACGTTCTTGCTAGGATCGGCCTTGGCGCGGCCTCTGGCTTGGGTTGACCCCCCGGAACTCTGTGTGCACGTTCCACTGAAAAGAAGGCCGATAGTCCCTTGGGTTGAAGATGAGTTTTAATGAGGTCTTCACGGTATAAGTCCATCGCTCTCGTGTCCTCTGATTCCGGTACACCAAGAATGCGTACATTGTTCCGCCTGGAGCGGCCCTCCTGGTCGTCCAGCTTATCTTTCAGGATTTTGTTTTCCGCCATGACCGCTTCCATGGCCGTCTGCAGTTCCGAGACATCCTCGACCAGCGATTTCGTGACCAGTTCCAGTGAGCTTACTTTTTCGGCCATTTTGTGGAGATCCGCTCGGATAAGGGTAATTTCGGTCGAAATGGTACCCACCGTCGTTTGGACCTGCGAGAGAGCCTTCATAACATCATCTAGCTTCGCCTTCTTCGCTCCCATAGATTCGCCTGGTTTCGAGGAAGAGTGTTTCCCATCCGCCGGAGGGGAAGCGGTTCTGTCGTTCGTGTACCGCTCGATGCGGGTCTGGGTCGTACCGCCTTTAACACCTTTCCCAGCCATGGTTCGTGCTCGGAGATTGTACTGGTCGTCGGCGCGCTAGGACACCAGGAGCTACCACCGTCACTGCACAGTTCCCAGTTTAGTTCAGAAACAAGCTATCGCAGCAATGGGGGAAACGCCCCGATGTCCCCCACGGAGCAGACGGCAGGAGATTGTGCTTATGGTCTTCCCGAAAATCCTCGGTCACCTCCTTCGACGAACCGTTGGCAGGTATGGCATATGTCCTGTCCCTAGGTAGGGATCCCGTTCGTCGGTCGTCACTCGGGGTAGTCCCCCAGCATCGATCACTTCCTGTCTGTGGTAGCCGAGCAGGCTGCACTTCCGGTCGGCTTCACTCGCCACTAGAGTGCCCGGTGATAGGCCTGTACTTCGATCGGATAAACACTCGACGATAACTCCGTCATCCAGTCCTCGATTTCTGTTCGGAAACTTGCCGCCAGTTCCACCCGGTCTCGGGCGTTCGGTGCCTCCGTCTGAGGCAAGATTTAGCCACGGATTATCGTGCGGATAGATGGAGAGGCCGCTTCCCTGCCGGAGCTAGTCTTCTATGCTGCCGCCATGTTCGGCCGCTAGCCACGCCCCCCCCCCCTAGGGTGCAACTTTTGAGTGACAAGACTTGGTCTCCCAGTCTGCGTTCCAGCAGTCAAACGATTGTGGCTACCAATTCACCAAGGCAGGCATCCTCTGCTTTTGTGGTCATTTAGCTGTAACAGTAAGTCAGCCAACTGACTCTTGGAGTTACTTCTGTCTGAGGCTCAGGCCACTTTTCCGCAAGCAGCATAATGCAGTCCTCTCTTTGCTAACCCAAGGATCAGCAAATGCAGTCTTTATTCAGTCCTCTCTCCTGTGCAGTCTGGAGCTGAGGTCTGTGTGTCGGGGTGGCACTTTATTTGCCCAGTGCATTTCCCTCGCAGGTGCTGTGACTAGTAGCCAAAGGGCTACCAAGTCCCCTTCTATCTGATGACGACTTCCGGCATGGTGTGGCATCTAGCGATCCCAGAGTGGAAAATTCTGCCCACTCCGAAGATGGCAGAACCCCTCTCTTGGTGTATGAAGCGTGGAAGCTCAGCCTAGAGGGTCACACACAGATGGGACAACTGGTTTGGCAACAGTTTCTCTTTCCCTGTCCCCTATGCTAACCTGTCTACCAGAACAAAAGAGCAGCCAATCTCGTATGTGTCCACCATTTGCCCTTCAAAGGCTATTTCCCCTTTAAAGCTCGCCTTTTGGACTCACTTCATTAACTCCTCTTCCAATGGCAGGCCCTTTGTGTTTCTTCCTGAGAGTTGTTCACACCTCCTAACCCCTCCCCCAACAAGGAGGGCAGAAGGCAGTCTCTTGGCCAGCAACTGTAAAAAAGTCACTGGAAAACGTGGGCAACAGAGTCCCAACTTTCTAAATTTGCCACTTACCAGTTACATTAAATTCGGCTTGGGCATCAAGCTGGGTTAAGTGTCACAATTCTTTTGATATCTTGAAGTACAAACTTTAGAAGCCTCATTCAGAAGTTAGGACAGTTGAGTTGTCAGCGTTTAACCCTGAACCTGCTAATTGCACTACTAGCCTTTCTACAGCAAAACGGCAATTTGGGATTAGGGTTTGGGGTTTTTTACTGTTGAGACACATAAAAACACTTGTCCTACTTTTTAATATGCAGCACACTGCCTTAGGACTTGATAAACCTACATGATGGGTGACATATATATTAAAAGGGTAGGTCTGGGTTTGGTCATTAGTTTAAATGGCAAAGTTGAGTTAGCAGTTCGAAAGCTGCACTGCCAGTCAGAAGTGGCAGGCCGGGAGTCTTACTTTACTTTATTACACTCATAGCGGCACAATAAGTGCTGCAGCCATGAGAGGTACTTTACTTTTGAGTCCCTGGGTACCCCTGGTACCATAGACAAAGGAACTTATAAGTAAGTTAACTTATCCCAATTGTGGTTGAACCAGACATATACCTATTAAGAGTCGGAGCACTGGCACCAAGGTCTGGTTAGCAAGCTTCAGTGTACCATCAGAGTCGAAAAGCTAGCAGCATTAGTCAAAAACTTTGGGAGTGATCATGCAAATAGAGGCATTTCCTTACAACCACTGTGACAAAAATCGGAAATAGACATGTGCCCTGTCAGAATCCTTGTTGCAAGTGGTTTATAAAGATTTGCTAACTTTATTAGTTGTGCATAGTTGTAATTTAATGACTGTGTACATGATGGTTATATCCAATCCAATCCAATCCAAAAATTCTTTATTTCGGCCATATTAGGCCATAAAAGATGCATAAAAACATACATACATTTAAAATTCAAGCATATAAAGTGCAACAGAGAGCAAGCAGCAATATTCATAACCTTTAAAATCAGGGATGTGAAATACATAAAGAGAGTAAGCAACAACATTTCATATCAAAAGAATGGAATAGACGAGGTATGATAGGAGTCATTGTTGGCGGGAGCCAGATATTAAAAAGTCGCAGTGGTGTAGGCATACGTCCTAAGGTGGCTTTGCTTTGATCAACTTGGACCTAATGTGCCACATGGCTAAAAGATATTTTGCAACCGCGAAGACAATGTGGGGGGAGGAATCAGTTTTTAATATTCTGAAAGATGTTACACAGTTCCTTATTGCCAAATTCCTGCATAAGGGCACAAGCCAGTATTTCCTAGGTGACTTGTAGGAAGGGCAAAAAAACAGAACGGGAATTTCCTCTTCATCGCAGGAATTGCAGCCAGGGCATATTTTGTCCCCTCCATTAGTCCATTTACAGGTAAAGGATTTGATAGGAAGAGTGCCAAACCGCCACTGTAAAAATAGCTTCCTTGCCATGATGGGGTAAATAGAATCCATAAAGGTTTCGAACTTATAAGAATTTTTGGATTCAGTAAAACGCTGTGTTAGGGTGCCGATACGGGGTGCAATCACATGAGAGACAAGATTTTGTTCCTTGCAAGGTACCACAAGTCTTTTCCGGGGGACCCTAATACATCCTGTTTCCGGGGCCTCCCACAGCTTGTTAAAACCGAGCCGGAACAGTTCTCTTTTGACAAATGATAGCCAAGGGATCTTGTCACTGTGATTTAAATTCATAACATGCACAAGATCTTGCCTGTAGTGTCTGAGCTCATTTGTCGACCAAACTCAGTGCCAGAATCTCAAAGGTTTGGATTCAAGGTCCTCCCTAATAGATGGTAGACCCAAATCTAGGCGTAGGGGAAAGAGGGGTGTTGCAGTTGGGAGGGCCAAAAGACGCCTCAAAAAGTTGTTTTCAACACGCACCAACTCATTTGCAGCTTGATGTCCCCATAGTTCACTACCGTAGAGTGCAGCTGATTTCGCTTGTGTTTTGTACATCTCAACTGCAGGAGCTATGGGTTTGTAGGTTGAGGTGTTCGTAACCCTTAAAATAGCCCCAGAGAGTTGAGAAAGCCTTATTCTCGAACTTGATGGTTATATGTTTGGGAAGCTTTTGCTCAGTCCAGTAGGTCTGAGTTAGTTTTGGCGACAAGCCAGCTATAAAGGCAGTAGGTCTGCATAGTTCTGTTGGAAATGTTCCCATTGGTCTAATTGGTTTATTATAAAAAGCTGAAACAAAAGTAGCATGCTTAATTTATTTATTGTCAAAAGCAAATGTTAAAGCCAGTTGGCCTCTAGGGTGGGATGGTGTTACACTGTTTTAAAATCCTGCATTCTGTTATTTTGTAACATGGAATTTCACAGCTTGTGCAGTAGGAAAATGCTTTGGTATTAGTGACCCTTTTGATAGTAAATAGTACTTTGGTAGTAGATTTGCACTGTGAGAATCTTTAATGGTTCCTCTCAGGAGACCGGGGCGGGGGTGATGGAGAAGTGTGGTTAGGGGAACTTTAATTCTTTACTGTTTGCCTGAGGTTTGCTTTGTCCAAAAACAAATTCTCAATAAAGCAGGACTGAGGTGGTTATGGTGGCGGGCCAATGATGAAGGGCATAGACTTGATCTGTTTTTATGAAATGTCATGACAATGGCAGTGGGTCTTGCATATGTATTGTGAAAAGCATATGCTAAAGCCAATAGGTATTTAAGGGTGTATTGTTTTTACACTGTGGTGAAGCCTGGGGTTGTGGGTCTCTCCTGTCACAACCAGAAGATTTTCACTGTGAAAATACTTGTTAGACCCTCTTAGGAGGGGTTGTATATTGTTTGTTAACCATCATATGTTACATTTTTGTAATTTCATGACTGCTTACCTGATGGTTGCTTTGTATGAACGCTTATGCTTAGTATACTGTAGGCCTGAGTTGGTTATGCCAGTGATAAATGCTGTAAGCCTGATTTTTTTCAATGGGAAAAGGTATATTGAATGCCACAGTTCTGATCTGTTTATTATCAATAGTTATGAAAAAGGCAGTAGGCCTGATTTATTTGCTGTGTAATGCATATGATAAAATCAAAAGGCCTGCCTTTAGGAATGGATGTTTTTACACTGTGTTAAGATCTGTAGACATTAGTATGTGGTACCTGTCAGATTGACATGGTATGTAGGAGTTTTAGCATTGGTTATAACCATTAATGTGTCCTGGGGATAGAGGATGTGCAATGTGGTAATTCTTGCTAGACCCTATTGGAAGGGTCTGACAGGTTTAGTTGTCTTCCAGGCTCTGGTAATAAACCAATTAATAAAAAATACAAAACATACATAGATGGGCTTTGGATAAGCCATCTTCTTGTATTTGTCTATGAGGGTCATTCACATATAACTTCTGCCGATTACAGCATATGCCATGGCCTAATGGATCAGCCCACTTCAGTCACTGGCTCTATAGCCATGAGTGATGGCATTTTGTGTAATCATGTGTGAACAACCCCCTGATAATGAGTGCCCTTCAGTGTCATGGCTGTTGAACCACTACTTTAATTTTCCATATTTATTTTTATAAGTTCCAAGTCATTCCTCTCCTTCTATCTTAATTTTGTTTGAGTTTTTAGAGCGTCTTGTGGCTCCACAGCCAGTGCTACCACGCCTCTCGATTGCGGCTGTTTTTATTTGTAGTTCTCCTCATACAGCACAACCACTACTATTAAAACTGGAGATATCTTGATGGGCCAGGCAGTATGTGCATGCTGCTCCACTCCAGCTGTTGACTTTTAACATGTGGCCTGGTCATGCCTGCTCTTGACATCCTGCAGGATTGAGGTGAGCCATGAGATCTCTGAGGTCCTAAGCCACCAAATTGAGTTGGGCCTCTGGAGGCACTCTTGGGTCTCTTGAAGGGAATTTGCGGATCCTGCTCAGAGAGGTGGCCAAGCGGGGCATTGCTTGCTGCTAAAATATCCTGAGCCCCCCTCCCAGGTGGTGTGGCAGAGGGGTGTTGATCTGTGCTCGCGCCAAGAACAACCAATTTACGAAGCTCGAGGTTGTTCTTGAAAACTTGAGAAAATATGTGGTGGTTGGTGTTCTTATGGACGGCCTATTTAAAATGTGTAATTATGGAAACTGTCAGTATTCAATTACCAGATCCAGAAATATGAGGTACCACGGACCATGTCAGGCGAATAATATCTTTGCTTGACTGGGCACAGGGGACTGGTTCCTCGGTCGGGGTGGCCCTGTTGGACGCCGAAAAAGCGTTCGACAGGGTCACCTGGGCTTTTCTGTGGTCAGTAATGGAGAAGATGGGGATTCCTAGAGAGTTCATCAAAGCAATAAGAACACTCTACATTCAACCGACTGCAGTAATCCGGATTTCGGGCTCTTTTTCAGGGCTGGTGCGGATAGCAAGGGGGACGAGACAGGGTTGCCCCTGTTCCCCCTTGCTATTCGCCTTGTACATCGATCCTTTTATCCGAAAGCTGGAAAAGAATTCTGCAATTAAACCTGTACAATTAAATGGATGGAAAATAAATGTTTGTGCCTATGCTGATGACATAGCCGTGGTTACGGCAGAACTCAACATGGCACTACCTAATATTATAAAGTCAGCGGAGGAATTTGGACGTTTCTCTGGCTATAAATTGAATATTGATAAAACTCAGCTTATACATTCTGTGGTTGGACGTCCAGAGAATATGAAGATAGATAAAGAGGCCACATATCTCGGAATTAAAATCTCCGCTACCATTGAGGACATTATTCCTATTAACCTAGATCCAGTAATAGTATCTTCTAATAGAATTTTAGAAAGGGTTAACAATCTGAAGCTTTCCCTACTAGGCCGAAGTAATTTGATAAAAATGCTTATCTTTCCTAAATTTCTATACATATTTCGAGCCATACCATTGTTAATATCATCAGGCTATTTTGCTCGTTTAGAAAGAATGAGCTCCAGATTTTTATGGGGGTACCGCCGGGCAAGGAGAGCGCTAAAAAGTTGTGAACTACCTCGAGATAGAGGGGGGTGGGGTATGCCAAATTTTCAACTATATCATTGGATGGCAATAATGCAACATATGGGCGTACTTTTACTACCGGAAGATCATACAGAAGATTTCCTGACCCCATCAATCTATGAAATGCTCCTGGGGACAGAGGCAAAACAATGTCTAAATCGGATCATAGAGCCAAGTTACTATAAAAAGACTAAATTCAAGATATTTGATACAGCCTATTTTATCTGGCGATCCGTTAAAAGAAAATTTCGACTCAGTGTAAATCTAACGAAATATACACCTCTGCAGAACTGCTCTTTTTTGCCAGGGATATTTCAGGATGGAGTAATGTATAGGTGGAATAATTTCGGCATCAAGAAATTGGGAGATTTATTTACAGAGAAGGACTTTGTATCATTTGAATATTTGATGCACACTTATCAAATACCTCGTTCTGATTTTTTTAAATATC
This sequence comes from Lissotriton vulgaris, assembly GCF_964263255.1. Classification (NCBI taxonomy): domain Eukaryota; kingdom Metazoa; phylum Chordata; class Amphibia; order Caudata; family Salamandridae; genus Lissotriton; species Lissotriton vulgaris. Next base: position 1,479,520,140 of record NC_141694.1, read on the forward strand.
TTCAGGTACGTAGTTTTTGCCTGCAGAAATTGTCACAGTCTTTAATTTTTCTGGGGAATATTGAAATTTTAGAAGCGATCAAAAACCGCCAGAGAATCGGATTTTTGTATCAATTAATTTTGGAAAAGAGGGAGGATGATTTAGAGGTGGTAGCGATCAAATGGCAGAATAAACTGAATATTTCTTGTGTAAACATAGAGAGAAGCTTAGCAATCGCTAGAAATGTCTTAATGAATGGATCACTCATCAGTCAGCATTACATGGCTATCTTCGGACTCTATTATACACCAGGGAAGATAGCTAAATGGAGTGTTGGGCGCGGGACAAGTTGTAATCGCTGTAATTTACATGGGGCCGATGCAATACATATGTTCTTTGAATGTCCGAAATTGATAAGATTTATTGCTGATGTAGAGCACTTCCTTACAATTGAATTGTTTATTCCAGTTAAATTAACCGCATCTTTAGTCTTGTTTGGTTGTGAAGAAAACGCGACTAATTCGATTTTAGACCCAGCCATCGGATTTATGTTCATATGTATGTCTGCTTTTCGTTTCTGTATAACGTCAGGCTGGCTTGATGAAGAACCACCAAATATTATTTTGTGGCGAAATAAGCTTTTATCTATGTATTATCTTGAAATCGCATTATACAAATTGAAAGGTATAAGAAAGAAGACATTTGGTCGCAACTTATGGTCCCCAGTTACTAATTGGATAGGAAATTGAATGCTTTTGTTATCGCTTCAGGTTTTTTATCTATAATGAGTTACTGTTTACTGCCTTTATTTCCTTCTTGTCTTTTCTTTTTTTTCTTTTTCTTATCTTTTCCCTACTTTGCATTCTTCTTGATTTATAGCTTACAGTGTACAGCAATTGTTTTTTAGCTTGGGCAATTCTGCTTATTATGAATTGGAATCATATTATTGTTCCTCTTTGTTGATTGGATGTTTTTTTTTTCTTCTGCTGATGCCAAAAAAACTCAATAAAAAATAAATAAAAAAAAAAACCAGAAATATGATGTCACTTGCTTGTAATTATCTGTGAATGATGCTATGTACTGCTAAACCTAATAAAATGTGGTTAATTAAAAAAAACAAAAAAACTGGTGATATCTTGAAATGGTGTCGTCCACAGCATATCATTGTTTTAACATTCCAAGATGGCTGCCAAATTTAGAAACACTATGCTGGCCAGCTTGGATCACTACAACAATGATAAACTATGTATAATCCTAGATGGCTACTCAGTGCGATGTTTTAGTGCCCATATTAGCATTATACTGTACATAGCATATCTTTGTTATTCTGCTCCTAGATTGCCAATCTCTAACTTCTAAACACAGCCACCATCATTTTGAATAGAGCTACCCTGTCAAGAATATTGATTGCGAGATTGGACCTCTTGCTTAGATCTTTTTGTGTCCAGGCGAGCAGTAGGGTAAGGTTAAGACTCTGTGTAAGCCTCTGTTCCAGAGCCATGTGTATTCCCAGTTCTTGAAAGCTAAATTGGCAGACGGGAAGAGAATATTGCCATTCAACTGTCTCACTGTTCCCTGTAAGTGGGACCAGCAGTAACTTCGACCAATTGACCCTTAAGCCCAAGGCCTCACTGTAAAGATCAAACATAAAGATCCATCAACGGCCAATGTCTTGGGGTTGACACATAAAGATAAGTATGTCATCTGCATAGAGTTCAATCCATTGTTCCAAGTCATCATTTCACCGTAATCTCCACATCTGAGCATCGCTTGCTGACTCAAGCCATGAGTTTCTTCGCCAGGGTGAAGAGTAGCAGTAAAGAGACATCCCTGTCTGGTCCTTCTCCCAGTCAGGGACGGGCATGAGAGGGTGCCACTCACTTTCACCTGAGCATGAGGGTGAGCTTATAATACTTTCACTAAGGACATAAAGTGAGGCCCAAATCCCATATGGAGCAGTACTCTAAACAAGAAGGGCCAATAAATGGAGTCAAATGATTCTTCAAAGTCTTTGAGCATGAGGACAGTTGTGTGCCTGAACCATAACACTGAACCAGCATTATGTGTACTATGCAAATGCGATGTTGGGTGCTGTGATGGGCGATAAAACAGCATTGGTCTGGGTGAGGTGACTACCTGCAAAAGCCTATTGGCCAGGACCCTTGTGTAAATCTTGATCTCTGCATTTATGAGGTAGATCAGACAGCATGAAGGGCATTTGTCTGGTGGGTGTCCTGTTTTGTGAATGACCATGATACTGACCAGATTAAGTTAAGGGGGAACCAGCCATTCTGTATGACTTTCTAGGACATGCTCAGTAAGTAGGGAGGGAGGATTGACTTGAATTTGTTATAATATTCGAGTGGGAACCCATCCGACCCATGTCTATTTCCTAGTTTCTTATTGCTAATTGCCTCTTCAACCTCAAGAGCAGGGTTCTACAACGTCAATCCTGGAGGGCTGGATCCATGCCAGATTTTTAACGTATCCCCATGTAGATAAATGTTATCTTAAAAATCTGGCATGGATCCGGACCTCCAGGATTGACTTTGGAGAACCGTGCTCTAGAGTAATGAGTTGGTCTAGGCCACCACTGTCTAATGTCCTCAGGGTCTCCAAAGTTAGATAGTCTCTGAGGGAGTTGGTACATTCACTTGCTGACCATTCCTGTCAGGCATGCAGATCTCAATAGTAGAAAGCAATTGCAGAGATAATACGTGCCTCTGTATCTCATAGAGATTTCTAGCTGCGGATTCCTTACCTTAGAATATCCCCAAGCTTCAGACTGCATCCGAAGATGTTTTGTGAGAAGTACCCCTGTGTGCCGGTAGGTTGTGTAGTTCGGTCCTGCATTGTTGCCATTCACACCGGAATTGATGTGCGTGGTACCTATATAGGTGCCACGTCGGTGCACTGATATCAGTCCATTCCTTTCCACGCCAGATATCGATGATCCTGTCTGAGCTATCCCTCAGTCACTTTTTAACTGGCTTTTTTTATGTTTTTCAAATTTTTGGAGACTTTTCTCCTGGTGTGATTTCATGTTTCCCAAGATACCGGCTGGTTTCAAACCATGTGCGGCCTGTCACAGGCAACTGTCGGTGACAGACCTCCACTTGGTGTATTTGTGGTGCTTGGAGCTGGACCACGACTCCAAGACCTACAAGGCCTGCCGTACCATCCATCCCAAGGTGCTGACGAAATGATTCCTCAAGCTCCTCGCTACTCAAAGCCGGATGACTCTGCAAAGCTCAAGGTCCCGTTCACACGGAAGGTCCCGGAACCATTCGCAGAGCCCTTCCCGATGGTCGTCGTTGGGGAAGTCAGGTAAGTTCCACAAGCATAAGAAGTTGAAGTGGTCTTCAACATCTCCGTGTCCGTTGAAATCTTCAGACGAGATGATGGAGTGTCTGCATTCCAGACCTTGCAAGTCGGCAGAACCTGAACCCGGGTCTGCTCCTCGCTTTCCGAATTTTCCCAAAGTTGGAGTGACTGCACCAGTCAGGCCCCATGGATCCCTTGCTGGATCTGGAGCGGAGCAGCCTGTGAGATCGAGGCCTTCTACAACTCCCACTCCAGTGCCGATGCAACCGATGCCCCTAGGCAGTGCCACCCCATAATTTTTCCTGACTAGGTCCATGCTTCCTGGAGCTGAGCCAGTGCCTTATTTATTTGATAGGTCTGAAGAGGGAGACGAATGGTAGGGGTCTATGGACCAGCTCCCAGAAGGGGAACAGTAACAGGACAACTGGTAAGAGGAGCTGGCAAAGGCCAGTGGGTTAGACACCCCACCCGACACTGGCCTCGCCGGGAGTCTCCCCTTCCGAACCCCTACTCCCATTCAATTGAAGCCCTTACGTACGTCCTACTCGGGCCTGGTCCAAGCCCTGCAGATGGTCTCCTGTGCATAGGATGATTGCCCGCCGCCATCGCCCCGCTACTGGGGACACCAGTTTCCTTACCCAGCACCCCATCTTGGAGAGCTTGTTGGTCCAAGCCTCCATGTACAGAATTAACCAAGCGTGTTCCCTACCACTCCACCAAATAGAGAATCCAAGAGGCTGGATAGGTTTGCCAAGAGAATGTTCTCTTCCACCAGCGTACCACTTCAGCCAGTGAACTTTGTGGCTTGGGCTGTTATTTCCATACGAAATGGGACTCGTTTGTGCAAGTGCTGCCGATGGTCTCGGAGATGGCCTGAGTAACAATCACTTAGGCTATTGCTGATGGGCGAGATGCACCAAAGTTCACAATAAGGTGTATTTCATTGTCTGTGGCCTTGTGGTGCCACCCTTCCTCCCCCCCCCCTGTGGGAGGCAGGATACGCCCTCACCTGGTCCACTGGTGGTCAGTAACATCAGACTGCTGAACCTCTGGATCATCAAAAAGGGCTATTCCCTCCCCTTTGTGACTACCCCGCCACCTATACCGCCCACGTACGACCTACTGACGGAGGACACTCTCTCCTTGCTCCGTCAAGAAATACAGGCTTTCTTGGCCAAGGGAGCAATAGGGGGTGCCTCCATTAGAAGTAGGTCATGGTTGTTGTTCCCGCTACTTTCTGGTGCCAAAGAAGGACAGAAAACTTTGTCCTATCCTAATCCTGAACCTTCTTAGCTTCTTCTTGAAAAAAAGGAGAAGTTCAAAATGCTCACGCTTGCCTATGTTTTGTCTGCCCTAGACCCAGGAGGTTGGATGGTAGCATTGACACGTGCAGGACACGTGTTTCCACATCCCTGTCCTGGATGACCATAGGCGTTACCTATGGTTCACAGTGGGCCAAGATCACTTTCAATTTGCCGTGCTCCCTTTCAGCCTTACCAGTGCCCCTCGAGAGTTCACGAACATGATGGTGGTGGTTGCAGCTCATCTGCAGAGGCCGGTGGTCTAGTCTATTCCTATTTTGCCGATTGGCTGTTGAAGGCAAGCCTGCCACGGGCGGTTGACTCTCACCTTCAGACTATGGCGAACCTCCTGCACACTCTGGGGTTCACTACCAACATTCCAGAGTCACACCTGACTCCCTCTCAGACGCTCCCTTTCATCAGAGCTGTTCTAAATGCAGTGCAGTTCCCAAACGGAGAGTCCAGGATATTCAGGCTATGATTCCGATGTTTTTGTCTCTATCCTGGATTCCAGGGAGACTGACTCTAAGGCTGTTGGGCCTCATAGCACCCTGCATTCTACTAGCTACTCATGCCTGTTGGCATATGTGGGCTGTGCAGTGGGACCTAAATTCCAGTGGGCACAGCATCAGGGGAATCTCTCCGACCTGGTCCAGATCTCAAAGGGCACTGTACAAAGTCTGCGGTAGTGGCTAACGAACCACTTGTTGGGTCAGTGGCAGCCCTCTCTCTCTTCCCCAAAAAGAGCTGACTATAATGACAGACAGATCACTCCTGGGTTGGGGTGGCCATCTGGGAGTGGTGGAGATCAGAGGACTCTGGTATCCAGCGGAGTCCGATCTCCATATTAAGCTGATGGAGCCCCGGGCTATTCGCGTGGCATTGAAAGCCTTTCTTCCTTTGATCAAGGTAAGACTGGTGCATGTGTTTACAGACAACACCACTGCCATGTGGTATTGCAACAAACGGGGCGGGGTGGGGCCGTAGACACTTTGTCAAGAAGCCCTGTATCTCTTGACCTGGATGGAACGTTAGGGCATTTCCCTGGTGGTTCAACACCTGGTAGACTCTCTAAATTCCAGAGTGGACTAACTCAGCAGAAGATGCCTAGCGGATTATGAATGGCATCTCCATTTGGAGATGGTGGAAGGTCTCTTTAAGCTGTGGTAAGAGCCTTATTTAATTATTTTATTTTATTTATAAAAAGGGTATTAGAGCGCTTTACAGATTATGCAGCAAGGAAGGTTATAGGCAAACATACAGAGTAGCAAAGCGAAAAGTACAACATTTAAAAAATGTCCAGCAATCATGCCAGCAAAGCCTCTGGGCTACAAACAGCGGCTATGGACCCCAGGTCAAGTGGGGAAGGCAGACTGAGGCAGATATTTATTCATCCTAAGTCCTTTACCTTCCATTTTGAAACAGACTGTGGAAGGGAGGGGGGGGAGTAGAGAGTTCCAGATCCTTGGCTCTATGCCTTAGAAGGCTCGATTGTAAGTCTTAAGGGTCTTAAAGTGGATGGCTTTGTGTGCCATGCATGCAATTTTCAACTGTATCCAAGCTTCATATGGGAGCCACTTCAGGGCCAGCAGGTCCGGAGAGATGTGGTTGTATTTTTTAGTCCCAGTTAAGAGCCTAGCAGCAGAATTGAGGGCCACCCTAAGAGGAGCCGTTTTCCCTCTGGGAAAGCCACATAGCGTTGTGCAGCCATAGTCCAGCTTTGCGATCCCTAATGTTTGCACTGCAACCTTTAGGACACGAGCAGAGAGAAAGGGTTTGCGCTTCCTTAAGATGCTGAGTTGGAAATTCGCTCTTTTGGTGAAGAAGCTGATGTGCTTTTGCATGTTCAGACTTTTGTCTAATATAATACCAAGCGTTGGTTATATCTGTCCCACACCTCTGAGAATACACAATGTCAGCAGTTTTGCATGCTGAAGTTTCCAAGGCGACTTTTGCCCAGAGATGCGTTTTGTCTTAAGTGGAGCTCTGGCATCCTGTACCCCTTTCAGCCAATACCACTTCTGCAAGAGTTCTCAAGAAGATCAGGAATGACCGGGCCCAAGTCTTCCTTGTGGCTGCAGGATGGGCACGGAGAGTCTGGTATCCCAAGCTGCTGAGCATGACCATCGGTCCTCAAGTCAGCTGCCCCTTCTAAAGGGTCTTCTGTTGCAGCCACAGGGAAGGGTTCTACACCCCAAACTGTGCACCCTCCTCCTTCATGCATGGAGATTGAGCGGCCTCAGTTGATAGCTTCTGACCTTCCTCTAGAAGTCTGTAATGTTATTCTGGTAGCCAGGCATCCCTCCAAAAAACCTGTATACTCCTACCTTTGGGACAAGTTTTTCTCGTGGTGCCCTTCCCACAATGTTGATCCCTGTGTGCACTTTTATCTAAATTTCTATTGTTTGCATTGTCTTTGGCCCAGCAGGGTATTGCTCTGGGCACAGTTAAGGATTATCTCTCTACCATCTTGTAAAATCTTGCAGTTGCCGGACCAACCTTCTCTTTTTAAGTCACCTGTTGTGGCTGGGTCCCTTAAAGCCTGCAACATATATTTTCCCCTACACCATTTATGATGCCTCAGTGGGACCGTAACCCCGGTCCTCAACATTTTTATGTGGGCACCATTCGAGCCTCTACACAAATGCCCTCTTAGGCTCTTGACATTAAAAACTGCCTTTATACTGGCCATAACATAGACCAGGAGGGTCAGCGAATTGCGGGCACTCTCTGTGCACCCTCTTATTCCACCTTCCATCAGGACAAGCTGGTTCTCTAGACATGGGCCTTCTTTTCTAAGGTTGGGGCTCCCTTCCATGTAGCCCAGAACATCACTCTGCCTACCTTCTTTGCTCCACCTCACCCGTCCAAAGAGGAGAGATTCTACTTTCTGGACCCAAAAAGAGCATTGCATTCTACATTGACCGCACAAAATAATTTCATCTGGCTCTTTGTGGGTCAATTAGGAGAAAAAAGGCAGAAGGCAGGACAGAAAAGGACCATCTCTTTATGGATTGTCCTCTGCATTAAGGTCTGCTATGCATTGTCCTCTGCATTAAGATCTGCTACGCATTGTTCCCTGAGGACTTGCAAGCTCACTCCACTAGAGCCAAAGCTCTGAGCACTGTGTTAGTGAGTGGCATTCTGGTCCTGGAAATCTGTAAGCCAGCAACGTGGGCCTCGCTGCACACTTTAACCAAACACTATTGCCTGGACAGTCCGATGAGTCATAATGGGCACTTCACCTGTTCGGTCCTGCTGGTTACTCTGATTTAATTGGATTTGCAGCCCATCTCCTGGGAAGTAGTGCTTGGCTTTCTATTCCAAGGAAAGGAATCTGCAGCTAGAAGTCTCTATCAGATGAACAAGTTGCTTACCTTCGGTAACACTTTATCTGATCAAAACTCTATCTAGCCACAGATTCTTTACCGACCCTCCTATCCTTCCCACTCTGCAAACCAATTACAGTGTAGGCAACACCATTTTCAGGGCCTTAGTTTGTCACACCAGTGCCCAGTGCTCATTGTGGCTCTGCGGTCCTGACGTGGAAAGTCGCAAATGTAACTAACGTAAGCATGCTGAGGTGGTGCCAGCATAGGTACTGCGCACATCACTTCTGGCGTGGATGATGCAGAACCGTACACCACCACCTACTGGCACAGAGGGGTACTGCTTGAAAATCTTCCATATCTAGTCTGACTCCTAGGGATATTCTAAGCTTAGGAAACGGCAGCTAGAGTCTCTACCAGATAAAGCATTACTGATGGTAAGTAACTTGTTTGTTCAAGTGTTTCCAAGTTGCGTCATGTAAGTCAGGCATCATTGTAGAGGTGAAATCTCTGGTTGCCAGGTAGTAGAGCAGTTTCCCAGATTCCTCACTCCACTCACAGATTCATATGTTTGGAGCAATTCAGTACTGCTGAGCTTCCTCTGGGCAGAGCTGGTATACTGAGGCCCTATCGGTTGCTGGTTGGTGTTGAATTCTCTCTTCGTGCTTAGCAAAGTAGTCTAGTTCAATTGCAAGAACCCTTGCTTCTGGAATGGACATCTGCTGCTTGTTTGTTTTTTTCCTTCCCTCTCAAGAAAGGCGTAGGCCTTGCCGTGCTTGAGGGTTTTTCCTGCAGCCCACATTGTCCCCGGGGATACCACTGAACCCACATTGAGTTTGAAATATGTTTGTCAGTACTTGCAATAGGTACTGCACACATTGTACAGCATCTAAACACTAAGCATTAATTCACCACATTGGGTGAATGAATGCTATTCTGGGAGGGGGTGGGGGGGCCCCAATTTGTAATTGTGGTTTCGAAGTGATCTGAGCCTCCGTGGGGTAGGATGGTCACAGCATTATGCATAGCTCGTCCACAGGTAGACACAATAGTTAATCAATTATAGACTTGCTTCAGTGTGCAGCCGAGATATGATTATACCAAGCCACGTGTGTGCCATACAGCCAAACATCGTAGAGGCCCGATGAGGCTGTCCAGTCAGCTAATATAAGAGCCCTTTGTGATTTTGCTGCCCTTGCCCCAATAGAGTCTAGTGCAGGGTCTAATACCACATTGAAATTTACACCTATGATGGTTAGACCCTGAGTTAGCCACAGAATCACCTCTCTTAAGCTCATCGAGGTACGATTTAACTAGATGAGCAGGGTATGCACACACTGATGGGGTTATATTTCTTTCCCTCTAGCCGGCATCCGCCTCCATGCATCTCTTGCGGGCATCGTAGTGAGCAACAGACAGTTGGACGGTTTTATGTAGCAGGATTTCAGTGCCTCTAGAGCCTTTAGTATGACTCTCTTTAAATATTCATTCATAGCTGAATGTAGCCAGACAGGGCAATGTGACCATAGGAGATGTGTTTCTTTGACAAACACGTCAGCCAGTGAGTAGTGTTTAACAAATCTGAGGACTGTACATCTGTGTGATCATTAAGGCCATTGATGTTCCATGACATCACTACGAAAGTGGTCACTTAGGCCAAACTGACTGGGAGGGCTCAGAACTCGGTGTGAACATGTCCCATGGGAGCCGCCATGCAGTGCTGTTGAAGCGCTATTTCTTGTGAGCTCGGTCACTATGCATAAGAATGACATGTTAAATTTGTACCTAGCTGGTCTGCTTACCCTCAATTCTCCCAACCCCAACCAACTGGCCCCACCCCTCCCTTCCACCTCAGTGTCACCCTAATAATCCCCATTTAAGAAACAAAACGGTTGATTCTAGAGAGGGCAGAACTTTCCCATCCACACCCCATTGCTTATTAATACTATGTTTCTGGCAAAGAATGAGTTGTGTAAAAAGAGCATCTGAAGACACAGAGTCCAGCAACTTGTCCTGCCAATGATTGAGTGCATGGTGGTGCACCACTTGACCAGTTTAGCCCGAGGCACTCTCAGAGTGAGGGTCTTGGGATCTGGTGGCTCCTTGCTGTGGGGATCCCTCAGTGGGGTGCGAGTAGAATGGCTGGAGATAAACATGTCAGCCAACCAGTGGATTCCCTCGGTATTGATTTGGTTAATAGAGAAAGTGGAAGGGGAGTGAATCGCCTTAAAACACATCTGCCTCTATTGGTAGTATAAGATCCTATAGGAGGTGCTCTTCACTGGTGCGAGCTACTCCATCTTTGCATTTTGCTGCAGCTGGCATGACTTTCATTGCTGCTGGTGTTTACTTCACCTTCCACATGAGGGGAAGGTCTGTGCTTCCGTTATTTCTTTCCCAGCAGGCTGTCTCGGGGTAATCAAATAATTCTGTAGTATTTCTGGCTGAGAAGATAAGCCTGTACGTGAGGTTCATAACCTGCAGGTTCTTCTTGACCACATCAAAAGAGTTTGTCTTTTTCTGGACTAGGCGAGAAAGATGTGATATGGGTGGATTGAAATGTTAGGTTCTCCATCCCTCTCCCACCTTTGAGGATCACGTCTCTGCCTTTGTAGTTGAAGACTTAAACAATGATAGGCCTGGGGAGCGTGGGAGGCACTGTATTAGCACCCTGTAGGCTCTTTCAAGGACAAAGCAGGGCAACAGCTTCTCTGATGATAGCATCAGGTTAAATCAGGTTTCCCTTAACTTTTTAGATAATTATCACTTCACAGTAGTTTTTTCACATTCTGTTGTCTACATCGTCAGCACATTCGTCCAATACCTAGGATTTATTTTGAGGTGGGATACAGTGGACTTTAGTTCCATAACTGCACATTCCAGTTCATCAGTGCAGCCTTCTGTTTCAAAAACCCTATCGTCCCTCCCAATTCTTTTTTTATCCCCTTTTTACCTTCTGTATTTTTTCTTGTGTCCGCTACATTTTTTTCTGGTGTAGACCCTAGGTCTCTGGGCGCCTCGTTATTACCTATTAGTAATGAGGTGCAGGTGCTCCTCTATGATGGAGGAAGGTTCTCTCTCACAAAATGGTGGCTTGCTAACTGACCAGATTACCTCACAGCCTAAGGCCATAGGGTTGTCATGAGGAGTTCCAGAACCTTCTGGTCCACTCTGGACACTCTAGGCCCAGGCTATACAAGATGGAATGTTGTGCGGCCATTTGAGAAGTGAGCTGAAAAGAGTGGTTGTGACCAGAAAACAAGTGAGCTGAAGTCCAGGCTGTGGCGTGAGGAGGTGGGTGTGCTGTGGAGGGTCTGACAGCGTCCTGGGGATGCTCCCTTTATTGACTGATACCCTCCCTCCACCGTTGATCTGACCCGGCAGAGCTTCCCACTCATATCAGATCTGAAATATCAGAGGAGTGTGCCTCATCCCAGAAGGGACCACTAGACGAGACTTAAAGAGAAACTGTCAGGTGAGGGTGGCTAGGACTGGCTCCTTTTGGGGAATAAAATGCCCTCGTGAAGTTAGCCCGGTGGAACTGGGAGGCTGGCCTAAATCGATATCCAGCTGTAGGTGTGAAACTCATCCAAGACGGTCCTCGCCAGTGACTGGCAACTTACTGTGGCTTTGCTGGTCTCCCGAAAACGTCCAGCGTCTGTGTAGCTTGGAGTGGCAGGTCTGAGTGGGCTCGGGAGTTGAGAAGGCGCTGCGCTGAAGTATCGTAGTCGGCAGCGCCTTCCAGAGTGAGCCGCGCTGGGGTGACAGGAGGCGGAGTGTAACGGGCCCGTGGGAGGCTTGGTTTCTGATCAGGAGAAGTCTGAGACCGGCGGGGATCGTCAGAGAACCTGCCGTCGGAGGTGTGACTCTTGCAGAGCGGTCCTGAATGAAACTGACCCGGCGCTAGAAAGCGGAGTCCCGGAGGAAGAGAGGCGGGATCAGGAGAGGTCAGGAGGGGAGGAATTCGGCCCAAGGAAGGCGTAAGGAGAGAGAAACGTGTAGGAGCTGCCTTCCTTGTACCAGGCCAGATTTAATTCATAAATTCCCCCGGGTAAAAGCCTTGGCCCCTCAGTCCTCTGACATCAACGGGACCGCCTCATCAAAAAGTGAAACGCTCGATCGACAGGGAGACTGCCTATGGTGTTGAGCCTGCCTTCCCTATACCGAGACCGTATTAATCCACAATTCCCCTGAGCCATAGCTTGGCCCCTCAATCCACAATCATCGGCTGGATCGCCTCATTGAGAAGTAAACACGGCTGTGGGTGGGGAAGTGGAGGACACTGAAACCTCGTTGGAAATTCTTCCTTCTTGCATATTGGGCCAGTGAACTGAGGAGGAATTGTGGACTGTGCTAAACGAAGTGAATGTACCGACTGAATGCGCAATTGTTCATCAAATGGGAAGTGTAATACAACTAGAGAAATGCTAAGCTGTAATCCTTCTCAAGCGCTATTGTGTAAATAAGAGAAAGGTGATCTAAAAGGGAAACTGCATTTAAGGTGAAATGTGGTCATGTTCAATTAATTCCATTTGGGCCTTTTCATGATGTAGGTCAACGGCTAACATCTATTGATTTTGGATATGGTGTCATGCTAATGGTTTGTAACAACTCTCTTCACCAGTCGGAATCACAGTTAACTAAGCCAATATTTGAGAGGAATGCTATTCAAAGCTATTGTACTATATGTATACCAAAGTTAATAGAGGTACTACGAAAATTGTGTCATGATGTATAATCACAGAGACAAGTTCACTACATGAAAAATAAAGAGATGTTGATGTAAATGCAACTTGAACCAAACTTTAAGAGAATATAAAGCTTTTCTAACTTTTTCTCTAGAAAGAAGGTGTGGTGTCATTTTTGAGTGAAAGTTCGCTGTGCTACTGTATTGAGTGTGACGCAAGTGCAACAGTTCACCTTAGAGATAGGCCTTACCACTTGAGCCTAGGTGGACCGGTAACCCCGGGTCCAACACTCAGGACCATCGGATTTCCTTGATGGCAAATCATCTGGCCGGGGTGTTGAACGTGCGTGCGGACAGTCTCAGTCGGCAGTTCTCTGCCGACCACGAGTGGAGGCTTCATCCAGAGGTAGTTCGACACATCTTCCAGATGTGGGGAACTCCTCAGGTGAACCTGTTTGCCACTCTCGTCATTCTGCAGTCTCCAGTTTCCGAGGCAGGGAGCGTTGGGGGACGCATTTCAGTTGAGTAGGAGCTTGGAACTCCTTTACGCGTTTCCTCCCATACCCTTGATTCCTTGGGTTCTGAGGAAAATTCCAAAGACCGGGCCCAAGTCATATTGGTCGCCCCGGATTGGCCAAGAAGGGTGTGGTACACAGACCTTCTTCACCTCTCTTCGCATCCTCCGCTCCGTCTCCCTCTCTGGGCAGATCTCCTCTCTCAGATGGAGGGGCAGGTTCTACACCCCCACCTCCAGAGCCTGTACCTTCATGCCTGGAGATTGAACGGGGCAACCTGAATTCTTTTTCTCTCCTGCCTGATGTGGTAGATGTTATTTTATCGGCCAGGCGACACTCCTCCAAGTCTATCTACTCCCACAGGTGGTCAAAATTCGTTAGATGGTGTGGAGAGAAATCTATGGATCCTCTGAAAGCGCATCTTTCTGATGTTCTTTGTTTTTCACTTCATTTGGCTCAGCATGGTTGTGCTGTGGCCACTGTTAAAGGATATTTGTCGGCTTTGTTGACATTTCTTTGTTTGCCCGATCAGCCTTCTCTTTTTAAGTCTCCTATAGTCCTAAGGTTCATTAAGGGGCTTACTAACATCTTTCCGCCCACTCCTCTTATTATGCCTCAGGGGGATTGAAATCTGGTGTTAACTTTCTTAATGGGTTCCACATTCGAACCTATGCATAGTTGTCCTTTGTGACTACTGACATTCAAAACTGTCTTTCTGGTGGCTATCACTTCGGCTAGGAGGGTGAGTGAGCTACAGGCTTTGAGTTCAAAACCTCCTTTTCTGACCATGCAGGCTGAAAGGATGGTATTCAGGACCAGGGCTGCTTTTCTGCCTAAGGTGTTAGCTCCCTTCCATCTAGGACAGTCCATTACCCTCCCTACTTTCTATCTCCCCCCCCTCTCCCTTCCATGGAGGAGGAGAGGCTTCATCATTTGGATCCACAGGGTGATTAGCTTCTATTTGGACAGAACGAAGGACTTCCATCAAGATGATCAGCTCTTTGTTGGATATGCCGGTCGTATGAAGGGCAAGGTTGTGCACAAGCGCATTTTATCGAGATGGATCATCTTGTGCATCAAGATATGCTACTCCATGTATTCCCTTTGGGGAGAGCCACCGCAAAGTCCTCCGGTATATGATATCCCTGGGCTTTCGTTATTTAGAGATTTTCATAACCGCTAATGCCACACTGTTTTTTTTAACGAAATTTGATGGGGCCGTTACAGAGGTTTCGCTCGGACGTCGCACATTGGAAGACGCTCCCCCTTACTCTGTTAGGACGTGCGTCTTTGTTCAAAATGCTCGCTCTATCACGCTTTCTTTATGCCCTATAAAACAATCCCATTCCGGTGCCTAACACATATTTTTTGCAGATTGAGGCAGCAGTGAGGGATTTATTGTGGGACAGCAAACCACCTTGAATAGTCATGGCAAACTGACAATGGGATGGTATGATGGGGGTATTGGACTGCCGGATATGCGTCTCTATTATCAGGCTTCACAACTCCTGGCTATCAACTTTTGGGTGTTCAGATGGCTCGATGATCCCAGCTTTCGCACCGATCACTGGTTAATGGGGAAGGGGGATTACAACAGAGCGCTCTATACAAACCACAGGAAATTGCACCTGACCGTCCCACAGCGCATACAGGGGAGGTGTGGCATGGGGCGCAACGACGGATGGGGTGGCAGGGGCGTCTCACAAAGGCTACCCCTCTATGGGAACCGGACATTCTGAGCCGACTTAGTGCCTATGCAGGGTTTGATAAATGGGATACGATCGAGATCTCCATGGTGGGCGATATGCGGATTAAGAGCAAGAAGGCATTGTTAATTGAACCCCAATCTAAGTATCAGTTAGCACAGTCTGAAGATTTTCGGTATCTCCAATTCAGCCATGCCATTGACGCCGCCCTCCCTAAAGATACTCCCCTTCCAGACTCCTCTCCTCTGGAAGACAGGCTCTTGTTGGATCCTATGAACCACAAGGCCATCTCTCTCACATACAAGAAGTTGATCAATAATCGGACCGATCCCATGGTTAAGCTGAGGGCGAGCTGGGAAGCTGATTTGGGAGAATTAGCCGATGAGGACTGGACGGAGGCGTTGTCCTCACCCCAAGAAGTAGCCATCCAGATGCTACTCCGCCTGGTCCAACTTAAAATTCTTCACCGGGTATATTTTGATGCTACACTGCTTTACCGGCCTGGAAGGAGACCTGATCCGCTCTGCCTCTGACACTGCAATCAGACGGGTACATTCTTACATACTCTATGGGACTGCCCTCACATACAACAGTTCTGGACGGACGTCACCAGACAATTGACTAGGACTTGTGACAAACCCATCCCCATGACTCCCATACTATGTCTTCTTAATATCTGGGAGACAACTGACCTCACACAAGCTGAACAATCCTGGGCCACAATGGGGTGGAGTGTAGCGAAACGGAATATTGCTCAGAAGTGGGATGTAGATACCATATCACAGCTGAGGGATTGGGCAAAGGATATGGACCATTCCATGATTGCAGAGAAAACAGTATATAAGGGGATGTCCACGCACATGGGATCACAAGTGGGGGAGCTAGAATAAATATAGGGGGGATATATGTGTTTCTCCGATGGTGGAACTGAGGAGGGAGAGACTCTTGGGGTTAGAGGAGGGAGACGACGAGATTGTGGCATATAGTGGGGGAAATCGGGAATAGATAGGAACTGACTGGTGAAGTTTTCTGACCCAGAGACAAAAAAGTTACCTGCCTACTGACTGTTGCAATGTTGCTGGAGTGTGTTCCCCTGGGCTCCTACTGGATCATTAATTACAATGGTAATGCTGTATAAATGAACATTTGTGCTTAAGATGTCAATGTAATGTCTTTGATGCTGCATATTGCTTCTAATAAAAATTGTTTAAAAAAAAACATATGCTTCTCCCTGGCTGGTAAGGAACCTCCTGTAGGCATCAGAGCTCATTCCACCAGGGCTAAATCGTCTACTTCTGCTTTGTCCAGGGGTGTTCCTGTTTTAGACATCTGTAAAGCCGTAACTTCGGCCTCCCTCCACTCTTTCGCGAAGCATTACTGCCTAGATTCCGAGTTGAGGAGGGACAGCCATTTTGCGCGCTCTGTTTTACAAGACTTTTTGGTATAGAAGGGTGAACACCCTCCTCCAGCGGTTGGACTGCTGTGGGATTCTATTCATAAGGTGAGGAATCCAAAGGCAGATGTATCCATCAGAAGAACAAGTTACTTACCTTCGGTAACCTTTTTCTGGTAAATACAGTATCTGCCTGTGGATTCCTCACTGACCCACCGTCTTCCCCGTTGTCCACCCTTTTATACTTTAAAAGCTGAGGTATTAGTTATTTGATGCATTTTTGTGTACTCAAGATTTTATTACCTCTATTTGTCCATTGTTGACTTATTTGAAATGTAAGCTTTCTTATTTCATTATACACTGAGTGTATTTGTGTGAATTCTGTATACATGTATGCATTTTCTCTGTGGTCGGTCTGCCCGTTTTGCCTCGGTGGCACGGAAAAAATGGGTGGAACTGACGTCATCCCGCCGACGTGGTCTTCTTATGGCTCTGGTGACGTCATGCGGAGCCATGACGCCATGAAGACCTCATCGGCGCGGGGAGCTAGGAAACATTTCCGCGGAATTCTGGCTCAGGGGATATTCATAAGGTGAGGAATCCACAGGCAGATACTGTATCCACCAGAAAAAGCGTTACCGAGGGTAAGTAACTTGTTCTTCTGGCATGGAAAGTCGTGAAAAGTAACTGACATCACCGCGCTAAGGTGGCAGCTATGTAGGTGACGTGGACGTCACTTCCGGCGCGGACGTCATACGGAGACGACCAACGCCACCGACTGGCGCCCAGGGGTATTGTTCGAACACAAATCTTCCGGATATAGTCTGACGCCTGGGTAATTCAAAGGTAAGGAATCTGCGGCTAGAGAATGTTTCTAGCAGATATTGCATTACCGAAGGTAAGTAACTTGTTCAACAGCGCCTTTGGAAAACACAGGAAACTGCAAAATGTCACTGGTTAACAATTACCTGCGAGACCCTGCAACACACCAGACCATTGAACGTAAATTGAAAAAGAGAGGAGGAAGGAGGAGACAACTACTCTACCTGCACAGGAAATTACATGTTTAGTGGGAATTTACATTGAACTGATTGAAACATTACAGAGAGAACCTGGCGAAGCCAACCACATATTGTTATTTTTTATAACTGATTGTCTTTGTCCATTTATTCTTTCAAGTCTTTATCTGAGAATTGTGATTGTATTCACTTTATTGAATAACCTTTATTATATACTTTAAACATTGAATTTGTGAAAACCTTTAGACAAAACAGTTTGTTTCTCAGGAAGGCTATCTTGTCTCCTTGGCCTACCATTGATTATTGTGGTTCTTCACCTTTTGTAGGAAAAAGTTTTTTAATTGAGTTTGAATGACTGGATCCCTTAGGATCTGGACGGATGAGATTGTGTGAATGTGGAATATGTGTTGTTTTGAGTGTTTGAATGAACGTACTGTCGGGATGTGCATTTTTGCTGTAAAGTTATCTTTTTGTGATAAATCAATCAAATTATTAATATATTAATATTGATTAAAGTTTATTTATGGATATGCTCCAAAGAAATTTTGTTCATTGATTGTCTCTTACTGGGAGGGAGACTGTATCCCTGGTGACTTTATTAGCACCCCTTTGATTCATACTGGGTGGAGACATTCCCGTGTTCTGTATTGCCTTTGTTCCTCTGCGTCTCAACTTTATTCTAATTCAGGGGCCCCCTTGTTCTAGTGAAACATTAAATGAAACATGTTCTTGTTTTTTTGCTTTATTTGTTGCCTTGAGTTTTTTTAGATACATGCAATATGTGTTTGCAACTTTGCAATACGATGAGGTATAGTAAGAATTCTGTATACCAATTGGCGGAATAGAGAAACTGTAAACAAATTAGTCTAAAGTACCTCTGAGCACTCAAATCAATTGCAATAATGTGTAACTAAGTCAATACATATGACTTCAAATATTCCAGTAAACCACAAAATCGACAGTTCCAAGTAAAGTTCAACTGGTAATGTCTCTTGATTTGCTTCAAGGTTTATTCCAAAGATGCATATGATTTCGAAAATTCCAAAGCTTCTTCAATACATCGTTTCAGTGAGGTAAATACTGTTGCCAACACGTGTTTCGTCGTGTGTTTATATCACACATTGACTTCCTCAGGGCTGTAACAAGGAAATACAAAGCCCTCAATTACAATCTTTCAATTCATATAGTTGTCTGGAGAGATAGATATAGTCCCTACCACCATAGAAAGTTATCATTACGTGCAGCATAGATGTAGGCATGCTACAGGAGAAACATAAGAATGGATATATTACACCCAAAGAACCAATGGTGATAAACCAGTTATAAAGGATCCGTAACTACCTTATAACCCAATAAACACTGAACAGGCGGGAATTCCAAAATTCACCTGAACAAATATTCAATCCTCTCCAAATATTGGTAACCTCCTCTCCAGTGTACGTAAAACGATTGTCTGTATAATAAAAACCAGACATTAAAAATCTGACACTGATTAATATGATCAGCAATACCCAAAGTTCACTTAAGAGGTCCATCTCATAGTATATATTAAGAAGCATATATGTATGACTCTACCAATGAGTAATAGGGTCATCTTGACCTATGAATTCAAATACGGTTGGACCAATATACTACGTGTGCTCGATACATAAACCTCGCTCGGGTATATAAATCTCACTCACCCAAATATCCTGTAATTATATCCGCACGTAAAGTTGCATTGTTATCAAAAACAAAAAGAGCGTCCTAAAAAATATAAAGATGACCGTGTTTAACTCCACACTAAAAACGTATATCTACAGGATATCAACAATAAGAAGCGCCTCCACTCACCAAATCCAAAGCTATTAATCTTCGTGTGGGGATACTGTAATAAAAGGAATGATATTCAGTCTTCTGTTCAATAACTCCTATTCAAATCCAAGTGGTTCATCTCACTTATCTTACCCTCGTTTCTTATCGGTAATTCCAAGTCCCCAATCCAATTTATTCTAGCGCTGCATACTTCTAATTCTAAGTATGACGGTTAACGCAGTAGCGCCTGATAACTAAGATTGACTATCGCTCAATCAGGATATATACTTGTTTTATTTTAACATGCAGGGCCTGTGACAATATCAGGAATATATCCCAAGACTAATGCAGCGCTAGAATAAATTGGATTGGGGGCTTGGAATTACCAACCGTCCAACCGTATTTGAATTCATAGGTCAAGATGACCCTATTACTCATTGGTAGAGTCATACATATATGCTTCTTAATATATACTATGAGATGGACCTCTTAAGTGAACTTTGGGTATTGCTGATCATATTAATCAGTGTCAGATTTTTAATGTCTGGTTTTTATTATACAGACAATCGTTTTACGTACACTGGAGAGGAGGTTACCAATATTTGGAGAGGATTGAATATTTGTTCAGGTGAATTTTGGAATTCCCGCCTGTTCAGTGTTTATTGGGTTATAAGGTAGTTACGGATCCTTTATAACTGGTTTATCACCATTGGTTCTTTGGGTGTAATATATCCATTCTTATGTTTCTCCTGTAGCATGCCTACATCTATGCTGCACGTAATGATAACTTTCTATGGTGGTAGGGACTATATCTATCTCTCCAGACAACTATATGAATTGAAAGATTGTAATTGAGGGCTTTGTATTTCCTTGTTACAGCCCTGAGGAAGTCAATGTGTGATATAAACACACGACGAAACACGTGTTGGCAACAGTATTTACCTCACTGAAACGATGTATTGAAGAAGCTTTGGAATTTTCGAAATCATATGCATCTTTGGAATAAACCTTGAAGCAAATCAAGAGACATTACCAGTTGAACTTTACTTGGAACTGTCGATTTTGTGGTTTACTGGAATATTTGAAGTCATATGTATTGATTTAGTTACACATTATTGCAATTGATTTGAGTGCTCAGAGGTACTTTAGACTGTTTATTTCTGTGTGCAACAGAAAAACGGGGGTGTTGGATACTTACCCCTCCTCTAGAAGCACCACAATTAGACTTAGATTACAATTTATTTATCCCAGATAAAAAGTTGGAGCGCCCTGAGATTGTGAGTATCCCAGCTTGGTTAGATTGTAAACAAATTAGGACATTTAAAAAAAAAAAAATGATTTACTGCATCAGTGCATATTTTCTATTTTAGAATGGAAGCTGTTTTGGCTTACCATTTACTGGACATCATGGGGGCTTACTCAGCCCCACAACCTCAAGAATGCTCACTGAAGTGAGGTGTGGGTAAGAGACAGGCGTTATGTACTTGTGACAATGGCTACTGTATTCTAAGAAATATTCATGTAGCAGCCACAGCTGAATGAGGATTGAATGTTATTATGTTGTCCCCAAAAATATGTTGACTTCAGCATGGTGCAAAGACATAATAGTTCTCAACTTTTCACCCACCTGAGGCAGCAATACTGGTTTGCAGGGCAGAGGCAGGCCCTGATTGGTGGTGGTCGACGCAGGAATAACTGAAGTTGAAGGGACAGGAATAGAATTTTTATAAATCAAATCTCAGTCAACGCCTATCAAAACAAAAAATACATTGGCTTAATATGAAAGGAAACTGAAGGACACTGTAGAAAGATCCATCGTACAAGTTACCTTCAAGTGTTGTTTATATGGCTTACTTGCACATTTTACATCAGCTTCTAGTGAAAAAAATAGCGGAGGCTCTCAAGGTGATGAGAGCATTGCTTTCAGAGCAGTAACAAACCACATTTAAGTAATGGAAAACCAGCCGTGTTGCTGGGAGTTTGTGAAAGAAATGGCTTGAATACAGCCTAAATAAACAAATCTGAATAAGACAAGTAGGTACTTGCAGGACATTTTTTCCCCAATTATTCTTTGATTCATTTTGCTTTTATAGCACTATAGCTATACAAAGCAGCTTCAGGACATTTACAAGAGCAGGAGTAGTTACTCCTGAAATTGAACACTCAGGTTGGGATTTGAGTTTAAAATCAGGATCTAAATTCTTTTCTGGGATGGATCATATGAAAGGGTCTCCATTACTTTAAAAGGCATTCCCTGATGAATTAATTTCCTTTCTAGAATCTCGAAGGATGGATAAACGGCTCGAGAGTGCTTGAAATTCAGAATTCTGACGTGAGGGCAGTAAGATCTGTTAGTAACGGTTAAAGCACATATATCCAAACAAAGGCTGTACTCAATGGATAGATGTATGGAGCATAGTGGGCATGGCTGGACAGAGAGCAGCAACCAGCACTGGCAATCTGCTCCCGACCTGCCCCGGTAGCATGCATGGGGTGCTACAGAAGCACTGCTCTCCCTTTTGTTACAGGGGGCCAATATTGGAGCACTGCTGCAAAACTGGCCCCCAGTAACAAAACCAGCCCGCCACAGGTCCAAAATCAGCCCCCACCCTTCCTGACCACTGGGAAAACGCCCAGTGCCCACTACGGCCAGTCCGGCCCTGATAGTGGGCATCTTAAGAGTAATAACAACTCTCACTGAAAGCCAGGATAGATCAGAGAACGGAAGTGATGTTCTCGAAACAAAAGGCCAGTCTGGGCTGGGGCCTCGTTCACAGGTTAAAAATTCCACACCAGTTCAGGTGGAAGATTTGCATATCGGATGTTTTTAGTTCAAAGCCTCAATATATGTGCATGAATAATTGATTAGCTGTCTAATAACAGCAATTCACGGATCAGCTGCAAGTGATTAAAAAAATCCACATGTTGACTGCAGAAACTACGGTAAACAAAATAGCAGTAATCCACAGATGTTCCAGATAGGGACCAGTAGCACCCTGTTGTTCAGGACAGAGGGCCTCCACCTTTTTGCATACATGATGAGTGTCTGTCAGGCTGAGCAAAGGTCATGGTCTTCATGTTCGGACCAGGCACTGTACATGCGCTAAATTCGGAGGCGCCTGGCTGCCTGAGCTGAACTTTTCGGTGCCGAGGATTTCAGAGCTGTGTGGGTGTGATCTTCTCAGCTCAGCAAAGAGATTGGAAGTCCCCACCTCATGTCGAGGGGCTCGTCATAGATCGACTTATACCTGGGTGCTTCAGTTTTAAACCAAGAGGTGCCCAAGACCTATTGTCCATCAGTGATGCCTCGTCAGAGTGGGGTCAGCAGTCTTACTGCCCCTCTCACTCTGTGATGAGGAATGGACTGCCACCTTCTGTCATTGGCTGACTCATAACAAGATCAGCCAGTGAGAGGAGGTGGCATTCCCAATCCTCGAAGAACCCCCTAGGCTTCCCTCCCACCACCCAAAATTACCACTGCATCCCAATATTATTATTCATTTTTTTAATGTGGTGTGCATGTATGAATGTGTGTGTTTTTGGGCATGTGCGCTGTGAATGGGTGTGTGCATTTATATGTAATTGTAGGTGGGCATGATGGTGTGTGTGTTCCCTACTTGAATTACCAGCCATCATTGTACAGGACATAGGAAGTGTAGAAATACTACTTGTCAATGAAAAGGTCACTATCCCCCTTACAAGCTTTAGTTATGTTTGGTCTAGGGGGGCGTGGTTTGGACGCCGGAGAAGATGGTGGCGTAAGCTCTTGCCTCCTCCTTAGGCGCCACTTTCTTCTAACATTTTGTTGTGTAACCTCGTGGGAAAGTTGATGCTGACCCCGGATCTCACGAGCGGAGTGTGAGGTCTGCCCTCGATCCGCTTTTGGAGGAGCTCCAGTGTGTCTCGAGACCATGACAGGCTAAGGAACCATCTCAGCCTACTTACAGAGCTCCTGCCGCTCACGCCGGAATCGCCCGCCATAAGAAACGGAGGAATCACTGCGGCTGCAGCTTCGAAACATTGAGGCGATCTGGCAAACTCACAAAAGCTCCTGAACAGTAAGTGGGCTTGTCGACCCCCGATCACCGGATCTAATGGCCCCTTGATATTGCGCGAGTCTAGGCAAAATGGCAGGCTCGATCGGAACCTAGCGGAGGTCCTGACTGAGGTCTACCGACTCCTTGCAAAGTCATACTAGCACCAAACAGAGTGTAAACCAGTCTACATAGCGGCGCTTGCACCCGGGCGGAATATTTTACTTTGAGGCAATGTGTGATGATCGGATGAGCGAGATTGCACGCTGATCACAAAATGGTGGGCGCATTCGGTGCTTAGAGGAGGTCCCCGGCGGCAATGCCTAATGGCACCATATTCAGTGTTACTGGCTCCACATTAGTCTAAAAACAGCCTACGCTCACACCTTGACGCTTATTTCATAGCGTGGCACCAGGATCACCAGGTCTGCGCGATTACACGAGGAATTCAAAATGGGGGGCGCAACCTGCACTTTCCAGAGATGCCGTCTGCAAGCACTCTCTTGCATGTCCCAGACATAGAAACACAGAAATAAATAAGGAAACCGCGTCCTCAGGCTCTCTGCTTCACAGATTGGGTAATCTCATGCCCTGAGGCCTCTCTTGTCACAGCGGGGTTAAGGATCATGCCGATGGACAGTTGCAGAGGTCTGACAACTTGAGCAGTAGGAGGTTCCCACAAGAAGTTTCATCCTGTGTTCACATCTGCAAAAGCGCTACTTATGACATTGTGGGGGCCACATTGTAACATTAGAACTCAGTGCTGGTTTATGAATAGTGCATTAGTGTGTATGTGGATGGTGTCGCTGGAGATTATTCAAGTGGCAAATATCTAATATTGGTTGGCTGCAGACTGTTCTGCGCGAATCATTGATGGCCTTTTGCTGTGCACAGAGGTTGATGTTCTCTGCCTGAAAAGCGCTTCTCTTTTACATTCTCTTTCTTGTTGCCTGACCCTAAAATGGCCACTATCTAAGATCCCTATCATTAGCCTTGCCTGACCCTGGGATGGCCGCCTGGATGGATGGCTTCTCTAACTAACACTGAGTCTATCTGAATGGTATTCTCTCTTTCAGCCACTATTTTCAACAATTATTTCAACCACTATTTTCAACCACTTAAACTCAAGGAGTAGCCGCTCAACTTTCAGGTACTAAAGTTAAAAAATTCCTTACTTTTGTGCTCGCAACACATCCCGGCTCACGCAGCTCATTCATCATGGGTGAAAAGGAGGCTAAAAACCTGAAAAGGCTTAAAGCGGATCAACCAAATCCTGATACACCCTCAGAAGGTAAAAAGGACATTAATGCTACAATGGACACAATACTAAATAAATTAGCAGAAGTGCATGACTTGGCGAAGTCTACAAAAGAAGAAATTTCAGCGATCAGACAAGATATCAGAGATACCAACTCCAGGCTAACCGAAACGGAGGCCAGGATAAGCCATCTGGAAGATACTGAGGCAAAAGTTTGCAAATCCCTAAAAAATCTATCAATCACAACGGATTCACTGACTAGGAGGCTATCTGAGCTTCAAGACAGAAATCGGAGAGGAAACCTACGCATTTTTGGAATTCCGGAGGGTTCAGAGGATGCCTCTACCTCTTGTATCTCCTTCCTAGAATCCTGGTTCTCACAAGCAACTAACCTAACCTTCCATCAGCCACTTGAATTTGAGAGGGCTCATAGGGTTCCCTCCAGAATCACTCCAAACCAAAAAGGCCTAAGACCAATCGTATGCAAGCCCCTGCGCTACCAACATGACGAACAGATCTTGGCTTTCATGCGTAAAAACAACCATATCCTATGGAAGTCTAGCAAAATCTTCATTTGTAAGGACTACAGTAAGGAGACAGTAGACATAAGAAAAGGTTTTCTTGCTCTTCGACCCAGATTAAGCTCCTTAAGCTACCAGTTTGGTTTTGCAGGCCCAGCAAGGTTTCGCGTGGTCCTTCAAGGAGTTCCCCAAGTTTTTACTGATCCCCAAAGGGCTCAAAAGATTCCTCGATGGCCCGGAAGAACTTTCTATGGACACGACAACACCTGGCCCTTCCACCGCCAACACATGAGTATCCTGAGTATCCTTCTAAAATAGCCTTATTCATGGACTACATGGTTGTGATTTCACTACTTCATACTGTATTCTTAGTTCTGTCTGGTGTGGCTGTCTCACAATTACTTGAATGGCCTCACATTTGCCTGAAGTATCTTAATATCTGAAGTGTATTTATATCTAAAACTACTTCACTGCCGGTCTGAGGCCCACTACTGTGTTATGGTTGATTAAAGCTGTTTCACTATTGCTTTCAGTATTTTTGCAGATAATGTGCTTAAGGTAGGAATAATACTAGGTAGAAACTCTGTTGGTCCCTGGTTTCCTACTCATGTGTAATTAGACAATCTCTCACCTATACGTGTATTTCATCCTAGCGCTAGATCTAAGCGAGCACACTGGTGCTTACCCTCAGAGTTCAGATACAATCGAGTCTTCTACGCATCCTTTGTAAGGCTTATAGTACCTTCACTTGTGAGACTGTCAGTGCTATATCCTTTATGATGGTCTGTTTAACAGTCAGAGAAATGACAGTGATGCACTGGGTACTGTCTTTAGACCATGTCATTGTCTGACTCATATTTAGTTAACATTATTTTCTTGCAAATGTTGGTTACACATTAAACATCCACTGTTCTGAATGTTGGACTAGTCTCAACAATCCACCATGGTTTTGTTCATCGCCCATGGGAAGGGAGCTATTTTCCCCTTGTCACCATGTCTACTAGATTCTTTCAGGGTGGGGTGGGTGGGGTTGGAGGGAGGGATGGGTGGGGTATGGATCCGACTTCAATTTGGTTATTCCTTTGTGTTACTATTACAGTTTGCTTACTTCTGTCTGTATAATATTATTTTCACTGCTCAAGTGCCAATGTCCATTGTATAACTAGAGCCCTGTGTCTCATATCGACAGGATACTCCAGCACTCATGTGTCTTCTAATATGAACCAATGTGTATCGCGACATAGCTGTTTATGCTAAATGAACTGGTCTCTTTGGTACACGCAGTACATATGGCATATGTGGCCAAGTTGCTACGCAAGGCTCTCTAATAAGGCTCAGAACAACTGCGTAATTGATATTCCACAACTTTATACCTCTACGCACGTCTTGTACACGCTGACAGCCTATAGACGAGAAATCGGTGACCTCAACAGCGGTAGTAACACTGACCTAGCTTTGATCATACTTTTCACACATCTATGATGTCCCAAACCACGATCAAAACCCCACTAGGGAGTTATATGGTGGATAACCTGAAAATACTTTCGCTTAGCGTTAAAGGTCTTAACCATCCGGTGAAACGGAGATAGATCTTGGATTATCTCCAGAAACAAAAAGGGGATGTTGTTCTTTTACAAGAAACAAAGATCGATGCCAAACAATTCAATACAATTAGAAATAGATTTTACAATGAAGTGGTGGGTTCTGAAGCAGTAGGTAAGAAAAACTGTGTTCTGACCCTGATAGCGAAAAAGTCAAACATTGAGATTGGATCATACACGGCTGACACTAATGGGAGGTGGGTCACAACCAATTTGATTAAGGACAACACGGATTTCTATATCACCAATATCTACGCCCCCAACACTAACGAATTAGACTTTTGGAATGACCTAACTAAACAGATTGAAACTATTCCTGATTCGGCCATGCATATCCTTCCAGGAGACTTTAATCTGCCTTTAGGTCCGGCTTTAGACAGAGACTCAAGGTGCGCTTATCGCAGCAACAAGTCCCATAAAGCCTTTACCAACCTCTGAACCCGTTTAAATTTGCTAGACTCTAGGAGATTACAGAACCCCACAGGTAGGGAGTACACTTTTTATTCACCACCTCACGATTCCTACACATGTATCGACTACCTATTTATCACAAGTAACGCCACTTCTAGAGTCGTGGAGACCTCGATAGAACCCAGGGTGGTATCAGACCATTGCTGCATCTCGCTCTTCATTTCCGACGTAAAACCGACCAGTCGTCAGTCCATCTGGAGACTGAATGATGAAGTGTTGGAAAAAGAAGACCACAGGAAACTCATAGAAAAAGCTATCCAGTCTTACCTTGTGCATAATAAAAGGAACAACACTTTCGACCTAAATCGCTGGGAGGCTCTGAAGAGCACTACAGGGGTGAAATTATTAAAATCAGATCAGTCGTGAATAAGGAATACAACAAGGCCCTTGACGAGTTAGAAAAGGAAATCTTAGCCCTAAAAAGTAAGCACATTACATCTAGAGATTACTTAATACTGAATAAGTTGGTGAATAAAAAATAGGAATATAATAAAATAATAAGCAATAGAGGAGGGGTTTGGATAAACAGGCAAGAAAGGTTCAGGCTATGTGAATCGAATAGTGGGTAAAAGCTTTGCTGTATACTTAAAATTTAAAGTACAAAAGAACATGATTAATAGTATAAAAGATCACAATGGTGTAGCATATTCTGACCCAGAAAAGATTGCGGAAATCTTCAGACTTATATAACACCTTATACTCCAAAAACAAAGATGTTGATAACGCTAAAATTCAGGAGTACCTTAACGAATGTGACCTGCAGACTTGCTCGGACTCGGAGCAATAGGAACTTAATAGCCCAATAACCGCTTTGGAAATTGAAAATTCAATTAAATCACTTAAATGTGGTAAGGCACCTGGTCCCGATGGGTTTAGCGCAAAATTCGATAAATGTTTCCCCTCTCTTTTATCTCCGCCACTACTACACTTGTTCAACGAATTCAGTGAAGCAGGTAAAATCACAGGTACACTGGCTGAAGCCATCATTGCAGTGCTGCCTAAGGAAGGGAAGGACCCAACACTCTCCAAAAATGACAGACCGATCTCCCTCATCAATATAGAATGTAAGCTTTTTCCAATGATCCTAGCTAACCGTCTACAAAAATTCCTACCCAAACTTATTCACCCTTCACAGGTTTTTTTTTTTAAAGAATAGGCTTTTCAGCGACAACACCAGGATCTTAGCTCATGTATTGGAAAAGGCAAAACTTACTACATCTCCCACAGTAGCAATAACGCTTGATGCCGAAAAGACTTTCGATAAAGTTGATTGGACGTACCTAGAAGCAGCGCTGAATAAGTTTGTGTTTGGAGAAAATTTCACGAGGATGGTGATGTCGCTATATTTCAGCCCCTCGGCTAGGGTCAGAGCAGGAGGCTCTATCTCATCATCCTTCCAGTTACAACAGGGAACCAGACAGGGTTGCCCCCTTTCCCCCTCATTATTTTTACTTGCAATTGAACCTTTCTTATACCACATTAGGAACAATGATCGTATCTCAGGGATCCACTTTAACGACTATACGATCAAGATCACCGCTTACACGGATGACGTGTTAGTGGTCTCGAAAGAGGCTGAGGAGGCCATTCCTGCTCTCTGTCATCAATTGAAAACTTTTCTTGTGTGTCAGGGTACAAGCTAAACAAAGATAAAACTGAAGTAAAACTCCTGAATAACCGAGGTAACAAAGAGATTATGGGGGACTCGGGCCTGGCATGGCAACCAAAATGCTTTAATTATCTGGGCCTGGATTTTGATAAAGATTTGATCTCTACCCTTCACACTAACGAAAATCTAGTCTTCAAAAAAATCTCCAATCTACTGGAAGGGTAGTCTCCTAAATATCTTTCATGGTGGGGTAGGGTTGAAACGCTGAAAATTATGGTGACTCCCTTGGTGAACTATCTAGCGAGCATGCTACAGATGACTTTCTCCTCTGACTTTTTGAAAAAGATTGATAAGCTCTTTAATACATTCCTCTGGCAGGGGTAGAAACCCAGAATATCACTGACTAAGCCACAGCTATCTAAAGAAAAAGGCGGTCTGGGTCTCCCTAACTTCAGGAATTATCAGACAGCATTTCTATGCAAGCAAGGAGCCAACTGGCTGATTGACAATCTGGACTATACACCAGTTTGGCTAGATATAGAGAAGTCACTCATCAACAATATACCTTTATCTGCCCTCCTCACCATGGACCTCTCGCATATCCCACACTCTCGATATGTTCTCCTCAAGACTAGACGAGCACTCCTGAGACTAGACCAGCTACATAAATTGAAACTAAGATTAAATAAGTCTAATATAATATCTTTATGACAGAATCCCTCGCTGAAGATTGAAGGTAACATGCTCTACTGGGAACTCTGGTCTCAGAAAGGTATAAACTTCCTCTATGCAGGCCCCCACCCATTACCTTTCTCAAACCTTCAGAGCCAACACAATTTAACTCCCATGATTTTTACGATTTTTTGAAATTGAAAGCTCTCCTTTCAGCACGTTCCATTAACCCCTATGATCCATGGCTCACCTCTCAAATATCACGAATCTTGAAAGCGGGCCATGTTGTATCAAGAATATATAAACTCCTTCTACCCAACCCTAGAAAATCATACAAACGTAATGAGGCCAATTGGGAATCAGAACCCAACTCTACCAATCTTTTGTTTGATTGGGATAAAATATATAGCAAAGCCTTCTCGAATAAAATATCCCCTATCCTGTCTCAAACCATGTATATGTTATTCAATAGGTCATACTGGACTCCTGAAAAACCTTTTAAGCTATGTTTAAAAGATAACCCAAAATGCTGTAACTGTAACTCTGCGGTCGGAGATCTCGCCCACATGCTCTTCACCTGCCCCACCTTACAGCTGTACTGGGATAAAATGTATAAATGTATAGAACACATATTCAACATCAATCCCCCTAGTGAATTCTCATATATCCTATTAGTCGTCCTAGACCCAACACTAGTCAACAGTAATGACCTGCACCTGATGGATCTCTTGCTCACCTTAGCTTGCAAAGTCATATTATGCAAATGGAAAAATGCTAAAGATGTGTCCTTCAGAATTTGGCAAGAGTGGATGTCCTTCCTAAGAGGGGCGGGCAATAAGGCTCCCCACACTTCTCCATGGGGTAAAATTCACAGGTCACTCTGAAAGTCCCTAGATGCCTCATCATTCTCATTTGATTCTCCGTGAATCCTTCCTATTGTAGTAAAAAACGTAACTTCATTGTAACTTCGATGTATTAAATGTAACCACACTACTTGTTTGCATGATCATTTGTAATAGTTATCCTCGTTCACTACTGTGTTCGCATTGTGTGATTATCATGTAGTCATCCCATCCCAAACAACAGAAAGCTGATCTCTTCAACTGCCTCACGCAGGTCCATCACTGGATGAATAGATCAGCCCTAAAACTAAACGGGACAAAAACCGAGGTCCTTTTACTCGGCCCAAAAGGAACCTCACTTCCCCTGGACATGTGGCCAACCTGTCTAGGTCCTCCCCCAGACCCAAAGACAGAGGTGAAAAGTCTGGGTGTATGGATAGATTCTGAACTCTCATTCGCCCCGCAAGCAAAGAAGGTCGTAGGGACCTGCTTTGGTCTTCTAAAATCCTTGAGGAAAGTCCTGCCCCTTCTTCCTCCTAAATCGCAAAAATTACTAGTCCAAGGTCTTATTATATCAAGACTGGACTATAGTAATGCGATTTATTTGGGCGCACCAGAAGCGACTCTGAATAAACTGCAGAGAATTCAGAACACTGCTGCCCGGATTATTACCAACACCCCGGCCAGATCATCGGCCAAACCCGCTCTCAAACTCCTTCACTGGCTCCCCATAAGGGAGAGAATCAAATTTAAAACCTTGTGTCTTGTGCACAAAACTTTGAACAACCAAGGCCCCCCAGTCCTTCGCAATTTTATCACCCCTTACATAGCCACTAGATCCCTCCGTTCCAACGCAGAAAATCTCATCAACGCCCCAAGATTTAGGAAAGTTCGTTCAGGAGGAAGACGTTTCTCGGTACAAGCGGCCCGTCTTTGGAACTCCCTTCCTCGTGACCTACGTCTCGAACCTCAATATCTGCGTTTCAGGAAGTTGTTAAAGACACATCTTTTTCCCTAGTTCCTATGCCCTCCCCGTGAACTCAGCCTCGGTCCTCAGTTTTACTGTTCTAGGGTTCTCTAGCGCTGGGATACCTCCGGGTGACTATGCGCTTTATAAAAATAAATAATAATAATAATAATAATAATAATAATAATAGTCACTGGGTGTAACCAACAGGCACTTGAGTACACCAACATGTATGTAACAACTAATTTGTATGTACTATTTGAGTCGGACCCATTTCTATTGTCCTTTCATTTCTTTTCCTTTGTTTCTGTTATTTCATGTATGTATTTTTCTTGTTATTTTTTTTTCTCAATAAAAATGATTTGAATTAAAAAAAGTTCTGTTTGGTCTAGATTCAAATTCGCCAAATTTCGTTTCATTCATTCCTATGGAGACCTTTGTGTTAGTATCAGTCAAGTATGTCTATCTATCTATCTATCTATCTATCTATCTATCTATCTATCTATCTATCGATATATATATATATATATATATATCAATACTGGATCAGGATTGAGTCAGTGGCAGACCCTTCTTCCTACTCCACCCAACGTTGACAGTGGTGAACAATCCATCCTTTCTTGGGTGGGCCGTCTACTTGAGAGAGGAGGAGATCAGAAGTCTATGGTCTCCTCAAAAGGCTTGGCTCACATCAACCTGTTGGAAGCGTGAGCCATTCCTTTGGCATTGAAAGCCTTCCTGCAGTCCATCAAAGGGAGGTTGGTTCAGATGTTCACAGACAACACCACTGCCATGTGATAACGCACAGGGGTGTGGAAATTAATAAAATATCTACTGGTCCATGGTGCAGGTTGCTTCATAAATCTACTTGTTCTGTAACAAAATCTACTTGTCCCTTTGGTGCCATGTAGTGCAGTGAAAGGTTATGGCAGCAGTCTCATTATATAAGAGCTGTCATATAGCCTCTCTGATTATGCCAGGGCTCATACCATAGTAGTGTTCGAATACTTGCAATCCCCTTCTGATGCCATGTTTCCG
Source organism: Lissotriton vulgaris (assembly GCF_964263255.1). Classification (NCBI taxonomy): domain Eukaryota; kingdom Metazoa; phylum Chordata; class Amphibia; order Caudata; family Salamandridae; genus Lissotriton; species Lissotriton vulgaris. The sequence continues at coordinate 1,479,552,200 of NC_141694.1, forward strand.
CAGATGTACATACTGGGTCTGAAGGTTGTGGTAAGCAATAGTTCAAGGGTTAGAATGTCTGTGTAAACCTACTAACTTGCATGTTTTAAGGGTTTTCAACAACGCTTCTGTAATCTTTTCCCATACTGAAAAATGTTGGAAATTTACTCCTTACCATGGCAGTGTAAACCTTCTTCCAGAGTTGGGTAAAAAAGTGGTTGGAGGGAAAGTGAACTTACAAACACTCAAATGTTCGCATTAGCAAATCTACACATGCATATTTGCTCATGCTAAAATGTAGTTCACAAATATTTTCTTGGAGTACTATTTCTTGTCCTACTTCTGTAAATTCTTGGGAATTCACGAAAGCCGTATAGCTGCACTTAATATAAGGATATATACCTTGTGTGCACTTTTGAGACTTTCTTTAATAATTGGGCCCCTAATTTGGTCTGGTGTTGACCATGACCTTTTGCGGTTATTATAATTTTGTCTCTCTCTCTTTATCAGCTGTCTTCACTGACTACACAAAGTAGTTTTGTTCAGTACCAGTAACTACTGTGGCAGTGTGTGCTTTTTAAGACCAAAAACTATTTTTACTTTTGCCAATGTTTGTTATAATGCTGAAGGCCTAGCAGCTCCCACACCAATAGAGTTTTACAAAAACCATGCCAAAACAAGTCACACATTGACAAAACTAAAAAGCTGGACACCAATTTCAGATCTAATGGCCTTGCCAATGCTTGTTTATTTTTGGTTCCCATAATCTTATTGAAACTGGTTACACTGATTTACCGTTATGAATTTTGGGGGGAAATACTAGCATGCATCAACACATGTTACTAAATTATGCTGCAAAGAAATGGTACCTGAAATTTTACAGTAGTTTAGCAAAATGTTATTTTTCCTGCTTTCATTTTTTTATCAACATTTTATTTTGAAAGCAAAGAATAATTAATCTTGCTTTCAAGCTTCTGCAAATATTTGCATCAAATCAGAGAGCATTCTGGGAGAATTATAATAGCCTCATACTGCTAAACTTTGAAAACGTGTGTACACATTTTTATACTGGAACCACTGTCAGTAATGCAGTCAAAGCTTACACCGTTTACTTAGAGCGCTCACCCTAATAATAAAGGCTTTAAATGAATGAACCATGAATACAACTTTGAAAGTATTTACATATGAACACAAATATTACCTTAACCTCAGACAGTGACCTCCCTGATTCATAATGTGGTACTGCTGTCAGCCAAAGGGTTTGTTTTGCAGTGGGTTGGGCCTACTTGTCCCAAGGACAAAATATACATGAAAACTTGTTGCTCTTTTTTTTTTAAATCTTTTTATTAAAGACAGTAAGGTTGTTACAATCAAAATATTATCGGTTTCTGATTACATTACATTCTCACCAACAGTTTTCTGGATGACATAAGTGCTACACAATTATCCACATTCAGGTATGACAGCGTTCAGCAGGTACAGGTTAGTTCGAAAACTTGTTGCTCTTGACCTCAAACAATATGTCCTAGGCGTTGGGCTATAGGAATTCCACATCCCTGATTTATTGTAACAAGCAGGGTGATGTGGTATTGTGAACCGTGTGCCAGGAGGCCTGCACTGGAACATCAGCAAACTTTCCTGGTGATGTAGTACCTGGCAGTATTTTTGGACACCAGAGCAGACCAACTCAGCTGCCGATGACGTGCAATCATGAATGGTGGTTATACCTGAAGGTGGCACAAGCTCTCTTTCTTGACTGAGAAGAACCCCGTGAAGTAATCAGGGTTCCCAAGGCCTACATGCTCCGAAGATAACCCACTTACACTCAAGAACTGTTGGCACGGAAACTGTAAAAGGCAAAGAACAAGTTTATTAAGACCCCATGGGGTGGTGGTACACTCAAACAGCACCCTTCGGTAATGCAAGAGGTATCACCCCGAACACCGGTGTGACCCCGATTTATATACAGTTTTGGGGCAATAAAAGATAGGCGGCACAAGTGAGAACACATTTTAGAGACATATATGGTCATGTTTTGGAACACCGCCAGCTTATTGGAGGAGGCACAACTCCGCTGGTCAGTTTGGCGCACATTCCTAAAGGCTTACTGGTCAATTGGGACTGCGCATGTGCAAGCTTGACCAGTACTAAAAATAGCCTGTTGCTGGGCAGACTGAAGTGGTCAGTGAAACGGACAATGGACTAAAGGGCACGCCGGCCACGAGGCCGCTTATGATCTAAGATGGCCGCTGCAGTATTCAAAATGGCGTTCTCGTTTTCAGCCAAGTTAAGGAGGACAACGTGTAGTTTCAGCTAATCGCTAACGCGGCCATGCCAATTACGACAGACGACCCTTTTAGCGTTTAGCTGAATCTACCTCATAATGAACATAATCAGGATGTTCGTCCTCGATGTCAATTAACATTATTTGAGTTACCTCTTTATGAAGCATCACTTTGTCATGGGCAAGAGCTCGTCGTGATGGTATGCAAACTGATAGGCACATAGAACATAAGGCTGGGCCACATTGAATACATAGGCACATAAAAAACATTGCTCCCACAATTATACATAGAATTGTCAACAGTTTCCAGTCCCAAGTAGCAAGCATGGACCAGAACCATCCTGAAAGTGTCCAAGTTCCATTGTCCGGGTGTATCTCAGCTGCGATCTTGTGGAGCTTAGATATCGCATCATAAACAGATGGAGAATTGTCTGGAATGTATACACAACAGCTGCTTCCGATAATTCTACATGCCCCCCCACGATCAGCCAAAACTACGTCCAACACCATCCTGTTTTGAAGCGTAACGATCCTAGAAATCTGTAGTTCCTCAGTAATGTTTCCCAGGGCAATGGCAGTGTCATTCGCTACAGCCTCAACAACACGTGTCAGTCGTCTTATTTTCCGGCTGTTCAGTGCAGCCCCCACAAAGGAGAATAGTCCCAAATTAAAGTCCACATACTGTTGCAAAGCAGTGTCGGTCTGGTCGATGTCATCCAGAACAACAGTTCGCTTAACCCTATTCAAGACGAAATCATAGTATAACGTGTAATCATTGTGATACATTGGTGGGGCAATGAATACAGGAGGTAGTACAAACGATACATAGCATGTGCCCAACCACCCCAATGGAAGCTGATGGTAACCCTTCGTTCCACAAATAAAATACGTATTCCGTGATGCAACAAATGAGATGCCATTCGGGCTATCAAAAGTGAGAGTAGTATTACATTCGCTTTTCCCCACTGCAATCGAACCCTTATTTCTGATACATAAATCGGCTTTTGTGGCAATGACATTAATGACATGTGCACTTGATACATTAATATTCCTCTGGTTGCTGTACATACGTGGGGCAGACACGTTATCGGGCCTGTACTCTTCCCATTCAAATCGAGTACCCTCAGCCCGTGGAAACCCATCCTTGTCATGGGAACATACTTTATTCAAACGGAAAAGCACCCCCCCTTTGGTTGGCCATCTCAAAGTAAAGAGGAGGGTGTACCAGGCGTTGCATGATCCATTATGTGAAAACGGGAGTGGAATAAGTGGGGTGCCCCCTCTCTTTTGGTGCCCCGGCAACATCCCACACACCCAACAGTTTGAGGTATTGGTCATGTTATGTGTGTGGTGAAGAATCTGAATGAAACTGTTATTTAGATACGTTTGCCTATGACGTTCTTCATGAAAGGGTAATGTAAAATGAAAATGTTCAGACGGAGCCGGGGTAGTCGGCAGCAAATGTTCACGTACAGGCACCACAAGTTCAACTACCCAGGCTATAACAGCTATCACCACAATAGTCAGGACAAAAAGAAAGGCACCCAATACTTTTTTATCTCGTGATGTTGTTGATGCCATAGTTCAGAAATGTTCGTGCAAAATCTCAAATAGCACAAACTGTTCACAAAGTCTCAGATACACGTGCGTGTATACCTAAAAAGGAAAAATACGGTGCTGAACTCCGAGGTAGCCGTTGTTTTCTTCTCCGGGCCAAGACGGGTGTCGCTACACTGGCAGAACTGATCCCCCCCCCTTGGAATTCCCGGTTTCCGTTTCACAAACCTGGAGCGGTAACCAACCAGTCATAAAAACAAAAATCTTCTTATCGAGGGCGCAAGTTGTAGCGCTCTCGTCCGGCAACAGCGTGGTCCGGGAAGGCTCCCTCTACTTCGGCCGACGTCACAGCTGGGCTCTTTTCTTTATCCAAAATCTCTTTGTAGTCGGTCAGCACAGCAGGAGTCACCAGATCCGGAGAGACATGGCGGCAGTGTGTCGAATGCACCCACCGCTTCCTGTTGGTCACTCGTACAGCGGTTCGGGTTGCAAGGAGGACCTGTTCGGGGCCCTTCCACCTGGGCTCCAGACTGCTTGCTCTCTCAAACGACCGAATCATCACGTGGTCACCAGGGCGGAGATCATGGCCCTCTCCAGTAGAGTTGTCAGGGAGCGCTTCTCGAACCTGTTGATGAATAGAGAGTAAATCACTTGTTAATCGTGCCAAATAGTCGTTCATCATAACACAAGGCACATCATGTATTAGTCGCGGCTTAGGCACCCCCCAGATATTCATGGGGCGCCCAAACACCACTTCATAGGGCGTAAGGCCAGTTCGTGAATGGGGTGCTGATCTAAGAGAGAGTAGTGCTAGCGGCAAAGCGTCTGGCCACTTCAACGATGTAGACGCCACAATTTTGGCCAGTTTAAGCTTCAACGTAGCATTGTACCGCTCGACCAGACCTGCTGACTGAGGGTGGAATACAGCGTGGAACTTCTGCTGAATCCCTAACCCCTTCAGTACATATTCCACAATCTTTCCAACAAAATGAGGCCCATTATCGCTCCACAGAAATTTACAAACTCCAAAGCGAGGAAAGAATTCCTTAAGCAACACCTTAGCTGTTGTCAAAGCCGTATTGTCTTTCGTGGGGAAGGCCTCAACCCATTTGCTAAAGGCACATACCACCACTAAGACGTACTTCAAGTTGTTGCAGCGCTCGAGTTGGATGTAATCCATTTGGAGTACCTCAAATGGTGCAGAAGGTGGAACGAACCCTCCTTTCGGAGTATGGGTCCCCTTTCCAGGATTGTGCTGTAAACAAACCAGGCAGGTCTGCACTACTCTCTTCGCAGTGTTAGCAATCTCAGGATTTTCCCAAACTCGTGTTAAAAGCCGAGTGATTGCAAGAGCTCCGACATGCGCCAGTCCATGTGTCATCTGGACCATCGCCTGCAAGTAGGCCGCAGGCAATTTCCACTTCTCCATGTCTTTGCTTCTCCAACAGCCCTCATCATCTAGTACCCCATCTGCTGCCCATGCCGCAAGTTCAGATTCAGTAGCTGACTTTTGAATATCCAATATTTCTGCTCTAGCATCACTCCATCGCTCAGCCTGCGATTGTATCACGTACATGGGGGAGCTAGTTCGGGACATAGCCGTTTGTCTTGCTATGCTGTCTGCAAAGGCATTTCCTTGGCCCACTTTATCCGTGATCTTTTTGTGGGCACTGCACTTCACTATCGCTACTTTCTTTGGGCCAAGCAGCGCATTTAGGAGATCTCGCACTAGCTCTCCGTGCATAATGTGCTCTCCATGTGATGTCAAAAACCCACGTTCTCTCCAGAGTAGCCCGAAGTCATGTGCCACTCCGAAGGCATACCGGCTGTCCGTGTATATGTTCACACATAGACCAGTACTCAATTCGCAGGCTCTTGTTAAGGCTATCAGCTCTGCTGCCTGAGCCGATTTTTGTGGTATCCTGGCTGTTTCTACCACTGTCTTAAGTGTCGTGATCGCATAGGCTGCGGAAGTCGTACCATCTGGCAGCCTTACACACGATCCATCAACCCACAGTTCCCCATCCACATCTGGAAGTGGGACATCCTGTAAATCGACACGACCCTTTGTCTGTTCCTCGGTCAGGAAAACACAATCATGATGTTTTTCTTCCTGACCCTCCTCGGCCGGATAGGGCAATAAAGTAGCAGGGTTCAAAGTAGCGCATCTTTTCAGTGTAATATGTGGCGCCAAAAGTGTCAGCTCATATCCTGTTAGCCGTGCACTCGTAAGGTATTGGGTCTTTGTTTGGTTTAGCAGGGCATCTACTGCGTGAGGAACTAACACCAACAGTTTGTGGGATAACACTATTCCCTCACTCTGTCGTATGGCCACTGCTGTTGCTGCTACCGCTCGAAAACACCCAGGCAACCCTCGTGCTACAGGATCCAGAATGGCAGAGGAGTATGCACATGGTCTCTGCTTATCCCCGTGTAATTGCACCAACACTGACAACGCGCACCCATCATTCTCGTGCACGTACAATGTGAAAAGTTTTGTGTAGTCTGGTGTGCCTAACACGGGTGCGGAACAAAGGGCCTGCCTCAACTGTTCAAAAGCCTTCTGACATTCATCTGTCCACTCAAGAGGCATTGGTGTAGCTTTGGACAGTAGCGCTAACAAAGGTTTTATGATATGTGAAAACCCCATGATCCATTGTCTACAAAAAGACGTCAACCCTATGAAGGCACGTACATCTCTCTGCGTGCGGGGGACTGGTGTGTCTAAGATTGCTTGAATTCGATCAGATGTTAATGCACGCCCCTCCTTAGACAACAGATGACCGAGGTAGGTCACCTGGGGTCTACAATATTGAAGCTTTTTCTTCGAAACCTTATGATTGTTCTGTGCCAAAAAGGAAAGCAACGCAAGTGTACTTTGTTCACATTGTGCATAAGAGTCAGCAGCAAGCAGAAGGTCATCCACGTACTGGATGAGAGCAACGCCAGACTGCAATTTAAAAGAATCCAGCTGCCTTTTCAAAGCCTGGCTGTAGATGCTAGGGCTTTCAGTATAACCTTGGGGAACACGACAAAATCTATACGATTTATTATTTAGCGTAAAGCCAAACAGGTATCTGCTATCAGGATGAACAGGGATGGAAAAGAACGCATTCTTTAAATCAATGACGCTAAACGTGGTGGCCGTTGGTGGAACCAAGGTAAGCAAGGTCGTAATAACGGACACCACCGGGTATTGGGGAATGACAATTTTGTTGATCTCTCGCAGATCAATAATAAAGCGATAGATTTTGCCGTCAGTGTCTCTCTTAAGGATCGGAAGAATAGGACTGTTGCAAACATTGTAAGGGACCTCCTCCACAACCCCTGCAGAAATCAAATCCTGAACAATACGTGTCAATGCAATTTCACCTTCTCTCGAGATCTTATATTGTGGCACTCGTGGTAGAGGGGCCCCCTCCTTAACAGTAATGTGTATTGGTGGAATACGCATCTCTCCCACATCCGTATCTGAGGTCGCCCATAACGTATGCGGTAGAGAGGCCAAAGCTGGAACATCTAAGATGGCGTAAAACCTATCGGGGTCAGGATAATTGTCATTCAGGATAACCCGCACTCCCTCAGGGGCGCAACGTATCGTTGCTCGAAAATATTTAAGCAAGTCAATACCCAGGATATTGTCTGGTGTATGGGGCGACAACAAGAATTGACCAAAACTAAAGTATTTGTCAAGACATAGTGCAAGGGGTTTGGACAATGGGCTGGGGGAGGGTGTGCCATCAAACCCTACACATGTAATCATTTCGCCAGACAGGGGAGCCCTCGGAACAAAGTTTTTCGACAAAGCGCTACGTGTAGCCCCTGTGTCGACAAGAAATTGATCAGTAGAACCCAGAATACCCGCTGTTACATATGGACCCTGCTGATCTACCGGCACTTCAACTGATTCCTTACCCCATCCTACGCAGTCCTATGCATGCACATAATCCTGGTGTTCCACATTCTCTCCCTCCGAAATCTGATATTGATTCCGCCTATCAAACGTATTTCGTTCATCCTGGCCACGGCCCCTCTCCTCAACCCTTCCACAATCACTTCCGCTACCTCTTGCTCCCGTATAACCTCCTCTCGACCTTCCACCTCCTCGACCACGCTGACTACGCTGCTCACGAAGTACCGGACAATCTTCGGCCCAATGCCCAAACTCCTTACAATAAGCGCACTGATCCTCCGCAATGTCCGTACGACCATACGACGTATTTCCTCCACCCCGTCTACCTCTATCATTCCCTCTACCCTGTGGTCCCCGAACCTGCGCCAACATCACCTTCGTTTTCAATTCCTTCGCCTTTTTCTCAACACTTTCTTTAGCCTCCAATTCCTGCCGCTCATAATACTGAGCCATAGTTAACAAGGACGCAGGGGTTGCCGTGGCCCAGGAACTTTCACTCGACTTCAATCGTTTTGCAATCTCCGGTAGGAGATTAGCCACATACTTATCTACAAACAGATGCCGACCCGTATCGTCTGTTAAAGATTGACCACTGTAATCATGGAACGCCTCCTCAAAACGTGTAATGAAATCTGAGACCGTTTCATCGGATTTTTGCTTGCACGACGTTAGCATGGTCCAATCAATCTTTTTAGAGGGAACAAGCGTCTTTAATTTAATCAAGATAGCCGCCGGAAGATCTAGAATTAACTGACAAGGCTTACATGCCGGTTCCCTATCTAAATCGGCAGCATTTATTTCTTTCCATGTGCCCCCCAATGTTGTTTCATCATTATTTTTACGAATTTGCCTCCACATATCAGGTGGTAAAATTAGCCCAAAGAACAAATCTATATCCACAAGAGTCATCACACAAGACGAAATAGCCCCTTCCACCCCTTCATAAAATGCCGCCGGATTTTTCCGAAGATCAGGTAAAGAATTTTTCAATGCCATAACATCTGCTCTATTCCAAGGCGTGTATACCCAGTTATATACAAAATACCCTTTCGCATCTTTTGATAATTTATCATCATCTGTACCTTCCCCTTTAGGTGGAACATACAAGGGCGCAGCTTCACGCATAGGCATAACATGCAACGCAGAACTCTTATCTGAACCACGGAGAGAACACTCCTTAGCCTGCCCGTTATTCTCCAATTCGGACTCCTTTTGCCTCCTTTTCCGCTCCTCCCGCAATCTCGTCGTTTCGTCCCGCAGCTGGATCAGTTGCGTGAATAGGTCGTCAACATCTGCAAGATCAAATACACCTTTAAGCAAATTCTCACGATACACTGACAACGATTTAGGTTCTAACGTGACAGAAAGTTCACGATACGCAGCAACAACTTCATCTGCCAAACTAGATAAAAAATACATTAATTCAAGATCCGACCACGCCCTTTTCTCCGCAAGCAACTGATCCTGAGAGACGCACTTCTTATTCACTTTACGAGCCCAACTACGTAAATGTGCGGACCTCTCCGCAGTAAACCTGAGAGCCGATACCCCCTTCTGTTCCGACTTATCCTGTCCATCGTCCTCTGAATCTGCAGCTGGTGCCGTCGGCGAAACGTACGGAGGCGGTGACCGATCTAGCAATGAAAAATCGTCAATTTCATTATTAAGGGCAGGATAAAGCGGTCGGCGAATAGGAAATTGACCAGTCGTTTGCAATTTACGTTCCCGTTCCTCCCTCTCTTTCTTCTCCTGAGCCTCCTTTTCCTCAAGCTGTAAAGCCTTATCCCGAGCAGCCTTGCGCTGCTCTTTGTCCGCCAAGGCAACTTCACGCGTCATTCGCTCGCGCACCGCTTTCTCCCACATTCGCACACAGTCAAACATGTTTTGTCTAGACCTGCGTTGGAACAAACATTGTTCCACAAACTGTACTTTTCGTAAATCGAACGACCCATGTAGAGGCCATTGTAATTCGGGATCGGCCTTTGTATACTTATGCCATAATTTGCTGTACATAATAGGGGGAAGGCCTAGTTTGATATACATCTCACGATTTGGTGTTCCCTCTGGGGGAGCCGGCTGTGCTTCCGCTAACCTAATTGTGGTACCCTCTCCAAGACAGCACATCCCTCGGAGTGTGCTGAAAACAGGCATGTTCAAAAAGTATCACGAAAGCGTGACACCGTACAAAATGGCACTTACAGTACTTCACACAACTGTGCCGCTCAGAGGAAAAAAACAAAGTTAGAGAAACATCTCTACATGCCTGCCTATGTGAAGTGCACTACACATATAAGTTCAAAGATCACAAAATCACAATGTTAGCTAACTCAAATCAAAACGTAGATCGTAGGACTTCGGCAAGCGACCGAGGACTACCTTACCGATCACAAATCATAGAACTTCAGTAAGCGTCCAAAGACTACCTTACCGAACACAAATCTTACCCAAATTCTCAAATGTCCAGATTCCAACTGCCAAGGTCTTGTAAGCCAAATCAGCCAAACGGCACTTTCTCAGCAACGCAGACACTCGAAAACTCAGTCGGAGACCGGCGCCACCTGGAAGGTCAGATCGGAAGGAAAGGAAGAAACACCGTGGCAGCCAAGACTCGGGTCACTCGTGGCAGCGCGCGTCCATGGCGAGTTTCCAAGCCTTCGTCACGACCTCTCCTTCTGGCATCCGAGTCGCCGATGAGTCCCTTCGTGGTCGCCAATTTGAAGTAATCAGGGTTCCCAAGGCCTACATGCTCCGAAGATAACCCACTTACACTCAAGAACTGTTGGCACGGAAACTGTAAAAGGCAAAGAACAAGTTTATTAAGACCCCATGGGGTGGTGGTACACTCAAACAGCACCCTTCGGTAATGCAAGAGGTATCACCCCGAACACCGGTGTGACCCCGATTTACATACAGTTTTGGGGCAATAAAAGATAGGCGGCACAAGTGAGAACACATTTTAGAGACATATATGGTCATGTTTTGGAACACCGCCAGCTTATTGGAGGAGGCACAACTCCGCTGGTCAGTTTGGCGCACATTCCTAAAGGCTTACTGGTCAATTGGGACTGCGCATGTGCAAGCTTGACCAGTACTAAAAATAGCCTGTTGCTGGGCAGACTGAAGTGGTCAGTGAAACGGACAATGGACTAAAGGGCACGCCGGCCACGAGGCCGCTTATGATCTAAGATGGCCGCTGCAGTATTCAAAATGGCGTTCTCGTTTTCAGCCAAGTTAAGGAGGACAACGTGTAGTTTCAGCTAATCGCTAACGCGGCCATGCCAATTACGACACCCGGCTTGATCTTTTCACTTCTACCGAGAACATGCAATGTCAGCACCTCTGCTCGTAGGAGTTTCTGAAGAGGCTCTAGCTCGGAGATTCATTCTGCCTAAAGTAGGACTCATGATTGCAGTATGTTCTAAGGAGCGGCATGGTGCCATCTGTCCGCATGTGTGGGGGTAATGCTTGAAAATGTGCTGTCCAGATCCAGTCTGCTGCCTGGGGGAATAGCCAAAGGTGAGGAATCTGTGGTTAGATAGCCTCTCTACCTGAAAGAGTATTACTGAATCTATGTAACAGTTTTTCCATGCCGTCAACACTGGTTTGCAACTTTTTTGTTTCTCTCATGAGATTTTCTCTAATTTCTCTTCCCTCTTCGTGTCCACCCCAGTCCACTGTCTCAGTGCCCTTCTTTGACCTCACTTGCATCAGGGTCCTAGACTTCCCTTGATGTTACCCACCATAGCGACTCCCTCCCCTCCATCAACAGTGGCCCCCACTTATTAAACTTTCTTGTCCCCCAGCAATTTTTTTTCAAACCTTATTGCACTGCACTCCCTCCTTGAAAAACCACACATCAATATGGCCGCTGGGAATCTTGCCAAGATCATGGGTTTCAGTGTGTGCTGCCTGCACTGCCATGAAAATTCCCTGACATTCCAGTTTAGGCATCCTGACACAGGGTCTATGAAAGCCATCTTCTCCCTCATTAGACACCCAAAGCCTCCTTTATGCTGATGACACTCAGGACACACTCATGTCACCATTTTGGATCATCAGTGGGAAAAGGTGTTGTCTGAAGCGTCCCTTTGTTTTTGTAAGGTTTACAGGGACCTCTCAATTAGATGACCTGCGTGCTGCCATATGTAACCCCCTTCATCCATCAATTACAACCCCCAGCCCCATCATCCTAACTGCCGGTGGTTGGCAGTAAGCCAGGAACGTTCACGTCTGAACTCTGCACCGAGTAGTCTTTCAACTCCAAGATGTCCTAGCTGAAAATGGACATCAGTAGGCACATACTGTCCTTACTGTGCTTTGAAGGCCTTTGCAAGCACTGCACCTCTCTTTATGCTGCACGAAGCCTGCATAAATCCTTTGCTCTGCTTTAAGTTTCTCCGCTGTTGCCTTTCAGGTTTGAAACTCCTCGCTCTGGCGCACTGTCTATCCCTGGACGTGAACCTTCTTATGGCGCTTATCCCACTCCGCAATTCATTTTATTCTGGAATGGCACTGTACAAGGTTTACATGGCGCTCTCTGCTGGACCCGCTTGCTGCGACAGTGTTTGTTTCCGGCTACTTTCTATTTTTCATGTTTTTTATTATTGCATTGAAGCAATCTGAAATAAGTTTCTTTTTCATAATTCTTGAGCCGTTCTTTCCCCGATATTGCATGTCGCTGGAAGGTCACGTCTCCGCTAGGGCCTTGCACCGTTTGCTGGTGATGTGCCTCTCTCAGGCACACTTTACAGTGGTCAGTGTTATTAGTTAGTGCTTATTTGTCTCCCGCTGCCTCGGCACTCTTTGAGCACACAATGCAGCAGCAGGGGGGCACGCGGCATAGGAGGATACAAATTGATGATCTGTGCAAGATGCGAAGACACAACGAGTTCCTTTGTTCCTACGGCCTCTGCAAACTGTTGCATCGGGGACTCCTGCTGTGTTTTCCGGGGCCAGGGCCTGCGCTTAGGATCTTTTGATGCCTCCGGAGCCACGGAGGACGCAATTCAGACTCTTCTCACATAGGAAAGCTAACACTGGAAATCCCTTTTCTATTAAAGAGTATGAGCACGCACCGGTACCAATGTTGTGCAGTTATTTAGCTGAGCTTGCTGGACGCTCTGTTTTTTATTTAAACTATTTAGCTCCTGGAGACACCGCGTTAATATCGTAACCTCGATAAACGAAGCGCAACAACAAATGGTAACATACAATGTAAAATGACGATTTTTTGGGGGGGGAAAGAGTAAAACATTTGTGCCCCTCATCTTCACATAGACCCTCTCTAATGTGTATTTAATTTCTTCTATAGTGCTACTCATCCCAAGTATGTGGGGCAGAGTTTTTGAGTTCGTTGCAACACACACATATTATAAAGAGACAATCACTCATATAAATGGGAAAGTCAATGTATAGGAAATGTTGCTTAAGATAATGGGGCTTACAATGTGTAATCATACTTTCATCCATCATTCAGTCATTCACCAATAATTCTGTCCTTCCATCTCTATGCCCAACAATGTCCATATTCATCCATTTACAAACCTATCCATCACGTTTCCTTCCATCCATCATTTCACTTATCTATCCCTCAATCCACCCTTTTACTCATCCATCATCCATCCATCTACCCTTTCACCCTATCCATCCGTACACTCATCCACCCATCCATCCAATAACTCATCCATCCAGCCATTCACCCATTCAGTCATCCATTTACCCATCCCCTTCCTTTTTCAATTCCCCTTTCACTTAGCCATCCATCCTTCCATCCACCCACCCATCCATCTACTCATCCACTCATGAATCCATCCATTGAACCTATCATTCATCCATCCTTTCACTCATCCATCCACCCTTTCACTCCTTCACTCATTGATCCATCATTTTGTCCATCTACCCGCCCTTTCACTCACTCGTCCAGCCTTACATCCACCCTTTCACTCATCCGTCCATCCAGTCACCCTTTCACTTATCAATTCATCAATCCACCCTTTCACTTATCAATTCATCAATCATTTCACTCATCCATCCACTCACCCGTCATCCACCCTTTCACTCATCCATTCATCCATCATTTCACTCATCTATCCAGCCATCCCTTCACTTACTTACTCACTCACCTTTTCACATTAATTATGAGACCTATCAAGAACTCCACCCTTGCTGTAGTTCCTAAAGCAAGGGGTGGGGTGGAGCAGGGTTCACAATGCCCCTGCACATAGGCAATCTGAAAAAGTGGAAGGCATGAGTCATTCATGATGCACAGTGCCTTGACGCTGGGGCGACAGACATGGTGTTGTTTCCAGAGCGTTAAGTGGGATGAAAAAACTAGGGGGGTCTCTCCAAAAGGGTGTTTGATGTAATAAAATGCGTGGCTTAAAACACATAAGCTAAAAATCTGTGCTTAATATAATGTGCCGCCCGACTGGTATTTTTGTTGCTTCTGTCATTGTATCCAGATATATAATACAACAAGTAATGTTACTCTTGGAACAAGTAACGTTACACCTACAACAAGCCAGAACTATTGGCTTTGTCTATGGTTGTTAGTTGCATAAAATTAAAAAGCAGCAACCATGGCTGCTATACTAGAACTAGATTTCTTTTCTTTAAACTTCCTTTAAATGCCCATTATCATTCTGTATGTGGCAATCTGCCCCACACAGAATGATAATGGGCGGGGTGGGGCAGCTCTTGTGCACAGGGGAGTGCGAGGCGGCCCCATCAGGGAGCTGAGTCCTTTTGCAGGGAACAGCTCTGTTCCCTGCAATGCCTAAAATTAAGGCGGACGGTTGGATGATGTCCTGCCTGAGGATGAGCCCCGGCGTCAAGCCTCCCTCCGGGATGCATTTGTGCACATGGTCGTGCGCAGGGGGGCAAGGAGAGGCGCTCCGGGGGGGAGGGGGCAAGCGCCCGTCCTTGCCCCCCGCCCCCCGCAGACGCCCATGAATGTGGTCATGGCTGGACCCCGCAACCTAACCCGAGAAAGGCTTCAACATCAGTAGAAGCAAAGCTTGGACCTTTGAACATCAAAGGAGATAGGCAAGCCATAGCTGGGACGGTGATGGTCACCTTGTTGTCAGCTGATTATCTTGAGAGAGTATTACAAGCTACCATTCAAAAGAGCCCAATCCAAGAGAGACATCAATAGCAATAGAAGCAAAGCTTAGATCTCCTTTTATTAAATGAGATAGGCATGCCGTAAATGGCAAGTTGATGGTCACCTTGTTGTCCTCTGATTATTGTGAGAGAATATTACAAGCTACCATTAAAAAGAACCCAACCCGAGAGCGGCATCAACAGCAATAGAAGCAAAGCTTAGACCTTCTACATCAAATGAGATAGGCAAGCCGTAGATGGCACGTTGATGGTCACCTTGCTGTCCGCCAATTATCTTGGGAGAGTATTAGAACATTGGAATGTTGAGGGCTCCATTGAAGACAATGGAGTGCCTGGGTTTATAATGACTGTTTCAAGTCTTCTGCTTTAACATTTCAATGGTTGTCTTTCTGTTTCTCCTTTTTTTAATTTAGAACATTCTACCCTTAGTAGGTGGAATGTTCTAATAGCCTTGTAGCCCTTCTGCCTCGGGCTATACCTTTTGTTGGGGACCCTAACCCTTGTTATAGGCCTTTGCCTTCTGGTTGGGCCGATAGGCTATAACTCGGAATCAGAGCCTTTAACAACCGGTATAGCCCTCAGCAGTGGGCTATAAGGCTATATTACAAGCTACTATTCTAAAGAAAACTGATGCCAGAAAACAAGTGCCTCCTGTTGTTTATCTATGTGAGCCGACAGACCCACAACAGAATTACTGTCTGCCGATCCTAGTCAGAACCAACAGGCACGGACCTCAACCAGACTCAAGAAAGGTTTCAAACGTAATGTTGTGGAAAAAGCAGTGCAGTTTAATCCAAAGTAAACTACAGAATCAAACAGGATCAAACAGGCATAATGCCTGCCATGACGCGGTTCACTCGACACAGCAAGCTTGATCACATGATACGCTTTGTTTCTGGGGAACTCTCTAAAATCCCAAAACGTGCACAAATGGCTATAAAAACAGCTGCACCAAGTTGGTGAATACAGAAGACAGACTTAACAACTCAGTAAGAAAGATATGAGTGTAAACATCGCAGGCATCGATACAGGCTCTTCGGAATAAATAGGTAAAGACCTTTAAGCTAAGAATTCTTAATGTACAAATACACATATCAGACAGTGCTGCAATAATAAATAAATACTTACAAATACATAATGCACAGGTCTGATCTAAAAAGTGCAAGTGCATCCTATAAAGACGAATGTAAGTAATGGTGTGGTAATCGCATATAATCATATCGACATCTAATTCTGTACAAATATACATCTTACTGGATGTGCAAATAGGCAAGATAATAAAAATTGTATATATAGCTAATCGGCTAACGCGAAACAGATTGGACAATGTAAAAACCATAGTGGGTTCATCTTGATTCAAGGACAGTACAAATTTTCAATGATCCACGTTGTTCAGTATAAAATCTGACACTATATATATATATATATATATAAGTTCTCGCCACACAAAACACCCTTCACGGGTAAATGACGATGAGTAGACCCGTATTACTGGTGCTATTAATTCAGTGCTTTATTGTGCAAAAATTATCGCCCAGCAAATCCGCCATGACGCGTTTCGCTTCCTCCATGAAGCTTGATCACATGACATGTTGCTGACACAAAAGATGGTATTTAAAGGGCAAATGTGCGCGAAAATGGTAGTGCTCAGTGCAATCAATGCATGGAAATATATATACTCAGCTCTCTCAAGTGGCGCAAACATCACACGAGTTGACAACACTTTGTGCTGCCCAAAATAATGTATTAAGTCAGCTCTTCGAAGAGCTGACTTAATAAATTATTTTGGCCAGCACAAAGTGTTGTCAACTAGTGTGATGCTTGCGCCATGTTAGAGAGGTGAATCTATGAGGACCTGACTATGGAGGTCTTTTTTGAGACGACACACCCGCTGTTCGGGTAGGCGGCGTTTACCAGAGTAAGGAGGCTTCATATATATATATATATATATATATAATATATATATCACCAAACTTGCGACACTGTGTCTCCACTTGCTTGCAGAATGACGAGGGCTGACCTTCTTAGTGCAGAAATAATTTATTTCACCAGAGTACCTTCTTGACGCGTTTCGTCCGTCCAAGTGGCCTTGATCACATGACAGCGCTTAGTTTGTTCCCCACATTTTTAAAGTGCCAGTGCAAGCTCAATTCGAAAGACATAGAAAAAGTACTATCATGGTCTAAGGGTCCCTTGTACACGGCGTGAATATAAAAGACATGAATGTGTACATAACAGCTTAAATGCCATAAAGTATGTAATTACATTTCACAATATTAATATACGCTTTATAAAAATTATATTTGTACATAGTTCACAAAGTTCCTTGCTAAATGCGTTATTGGGACCCAGTTTTCAATGACTCTCGATTGGTGCGATAAAAAAAAATTTGTAGTAAAAAAGTTGTTTTAAAATAAAAAAGCTCCCTAATGGAGGAAATGAACTCATATCCCACTGTGTATTCCCTATTAATTAAGCAAACACAAATAGATACCCCTAATCTGAACAAAGGCAAAAAAAACTAATATGTGTAAATATCGGTTCCGATATTCACATTCCCGAGGTCATATATCTCGAATTCAATCAATAATTTTGTAATATGACTCCCACAGCCGCCACTATTCTTCAGGGTCATTCTTTCAAAGTACAAACTGTGGTTCTGTAGCAAATACTGTCTAAATAAATAGATAAAGTGACTTTGTGCTATTGTATCTGGGAATAAAAGGTAAAGTGACTTTGTGCTACAGTACCTAGGGATAAAGTGCAAAAGATGCTTGAAAGTGCAAATTTCATATTAATTCAAGTTTAAACAGGTGTGCAAACGTATGCTATTATCCAATGGTTTTTCATCTAGTTTCTTGTGCGACCATTTGAGAGGAAAAGGCTGATGACTAAACGCATATATGCAAATACACAATAAATATCCATTTTAATACATAACAGTGCCCCATTCTAAAATGACCAATAAAAAGACAAAAAGATAAAACTACCCTTCCGTCTAAAATCCAATCACTAAGATTTGGGGAAATCAATCATTAAAACTGTGTATTCATGTACTGGTCTTCTATTCCGTAAACGTTGCCTAGTGATGATTAAGGGCTCTATTGTGCCTACCAACTTGTGAGAGTGCATTTATCAATTGCATCTCAGTTTTCTAAATGCTCTCTAACTCACCACTGGTTTCGTTGGGTCTGATGCTATGCTGTGGGTGGGGGTGGGGTATATTGTCATAGAAAGGTATGAAGATCTTCTGTGGCGTTTAATCCACCCGGAGACTTAGAGTCGAACTCTGAAATATAAGTTGTCTCCAGGCGTCACAATTTGGCCTCTCTATCCCCCCCTCTTCTCATCACAGGAACAGCTTCAATAGCATAGTAACGTAGATGCTGTGGATTGCTACCATGTACTGCCTGAAAGTGCCTTGCAACTGGGTAGGTCTGAACCTTGTTAGTTATTCACCCTTAAATGTTGCAAGACACGTTTATGCACTGCCAGCTTGGTGCTGCCGATGTATTTTAGTTGACATTCAGATTCCAAGACATAAACACATTATTCAATTTTACATGTTAAATGTTGTTTGATTTCTCTAATGTTCTTGGAAAAGGCAGTTGTGTATGTTGTAATATTGCTTCCAAACTGGAAGGCCTTACATGTTAGACACTTGTAAAATCCCTTCCTGGTGGTCAACCACATGTCCCTCCGATAGCTCTCCTGACTATTCTTGGCCAGCATATTCCCCATACTAACAGATCTTCTAAAGGAGATGGAAGGATTAGCGGGCATCAGGTCACCTATCACAGGATCTTCCTGGATAAAGTGCCAATTACGTCTTATGATGCTCCTAAGTTCTTTCTCCTGCTTTGAGTATGTTAAAATGAGCCTCACGGATTGTTGCTTTGTTTCTTCAGCTGGCTGTGGGGTCTTAGATTTATACACAAGGAGGTCCTCCCTAGTCCTCACCTGTGATTTCTATATAGCAGCCTCCACTGTTTCCTTGCTGTAGCCCCTAGCTAGAAATCTAACACCACTCTCCAGTTGTTGTTAATCCTTGCATCCTCTGGATCACTACAGATGCGTCTGATACAAAGCATCTCCCCGTAAGGGATGCTTCTAATTAAGTGTGAGAGGTAGGCACTCTACGCATGTAAAAGTGTATTCCCCGCAGTCGGTTTTCTAAAAAGGGTAGTGGTTAAAACATTATTGTCAACTAAGATCTCAACATCTAAAAGGTCACTGTACGTTTGCTGATGTTAAAAGTAAATTTTAAATTAAAATAATTTTCATTGATTTCATTTATAAATTCTAACGCACTTTCCTCACTTCCTCTCCATACAATAAAAAGATCATCTATAAACCGCATCCATGAGACTATTTTCATGGTGTATACCGCTTCGCGTTTGCACATGAGGACCAGCTTCTCCCACCACCCCATAAACAAACAGGCATAACTGGGGGAGAAGCTGGCCCCCATTGCAACACCTTGAACTTGCTGGTAAAACTGACCGTTAAAGATGAACATATTATTGTCAAGGCAGAAACGTAACATGTCTAACAACATTCGTGTGTGCTGTGCATACATCATCAATCTCTTATTTAGAAAGTACTCTACTGCTTTTAACCCATCTCGGTGCCTTATGCACGTATACAAAGAACATACGTCTAATGTTATAAGCAATAGATTTGAGTCCCAGGACAAGTCCTTGATTTTATTTAAAAAGTCACTGGTGTCCTGTACATAAGACCTGAGTTGTTTCATGTGCACCTGGAGAAAGAAATCAATGTACCTGGATAGATTTTCCAGTGGACCATCTCATGCTGCGATGATCGGTCTACCAGGCGGTGCAGTCATGCTTTTGTGGACCTTTGGTATAAAATAAATATATGTTCTTTCTTGATAAATTTGTACTCATCCGAACTCAATAGTCCACAACTTTTCAATGCTAATATATTCTTAAACAAGGAATCTTGGATCGCCTTATATTTAAGTGGAGTACTTTTTCTGTAAAGCTGCACATCATCAAGCTGCCTGTATGCCTCTTTTAGATAATCCTTCATTGGCCAGAGGACGAAAAATCCGCCCTTATCTGAGTTCCATATAACCACTTCCTCTTTTTGCAGTTTTAAAATTAGTTGATTATAATTTCTTTCTTTGTTCGTGTATGATCTTTTCAATTTGTTTGTGGCGAGGGTTAATTTCTTGATCTGTTCAACCACATGGTCGCTAAAAGAATCTAGACCATCACGTGCCACCAAGAAAATGAATTTAGACCTATTTTTAAATGGAGTTTCAGGCTTTTTTTGTTGTCCACATCCAAATACGGGGGACTGACTCTTGTATTGATCTCCATTTGCTAAACTGCACATATCTTGATATATTTGAGTGTCCGACACCAACAGGCCTGGGGATTCCTTATTTCCAGATACTGAAGTAATTAAAGCTGTTGGCTCCACGCTTGTTTTTTGTAAATGAAGTTTTTTCAATTTTAATTTGCGTATGAATAAGTATACATCAGCTCTTGTTCGTGTGTACTGAAAATTGGATTCTGGGCAAAAGGTGAGCCCTAGGGAAAGTAACTGTTTTTCAGCTGCTGTTAGGTCGATATTGGCCAAGTTAACTGTGGTATTCGCATCCTGATTCATTGTTATTTTCCCTGGACCTTGATGTTTAGTATTTTGGGACGTTAGTTTTTCCTTGCTCCTCCCCGGCCCCGCTTTTTGGGTTCTCCGGTTCCTGCAGGCCTGGCGTCTCCCCTGTCTGCTTTGAGACTTTGTTTTGACACCACTCCCTGATTTCGTGGTCTCAGGGTGTCCCTTCTGCCTTGTTTTAAAATGTCCAATTCTTCCCCCACCGTCAGGTTGATTCCCTGCTCCTTGTTTTTCCTGGCCCCTTCATTCTCTGATTCGCTTTCTGGTGCTGAGCTTAGCTCAGACATTGAGGATAATTCTACATGCTGATTCGTTGCTTCCTTGCAACCGTTTATTTGCAGTGGCAACCCTCAGGGAATCATAGCACCGAGCAAATGTAAAAATTTGGCCATTAGTATAGTCTTCTCGGTTCCTCTTGAATTTATACGTTTTGTGTACCTTTATTTTTCTTCCTCTTTGGCCAGTCTAATGGTCATTTCCTCCCTCATTTTTTGCCCCAGCCGGGACTCTCCTTCCTGCTGAGTTATGCTATCTTCAAGGGTTTCAATTTTGGTCTGTAACTCTGCCCTGTCGATTACAGCATACTTAACCAGTATCTCAACAGTCGTCTTGAAGAGTCGCGGTTGCACTCACCCCATTCTGTCATCATTAGGGGGTTCGGCGCCTCATAGCTGGGGGCTAACATGATGCGTAGCCCCCTGGGGATTCTTCCCACATCCAGGTATCTCTTTAGTGAGCGTGCCTCCCACCACTTTGACTGTTCTTGGCGCTTATATTTCTCCAGCAGCTTAAAATTTTCCTTCAGACCATTAGTTCTGGCATTAGATTCATCAACTATTTCAGCATTAGCACTTGCTTCGTTCTCAACGGCATCCGCAGCGAGCTCGCGGGTCCTAAGCGTGTCAGCAGACATTCCACTGGTTATTTATTTACGAAATAGATTCTCCTTTTAAACTATCCAAAAGACGTTGCTGGGCGAAGCAAAACTAAGCCTCAGTTGTGTCCTAGGTTAGCGAGGAGAGTTACAAACCTCACAACCCCAGCAGCATTCGCAATATTGCACGGAGTGAAATTGCCCAGCGTTAAAACTAAAACAAACTGCCCCGTTCTGTATCTGCTCAGCCGAGCGGTCTCCTCCGACGAACAACAGCTGTCCTTGTTCCCGCTGTCACTCTCCAATTCTGGCAAGCTGAAAGTGTTCTTGCTGCAATGAGGGGGCTCCGTCCGTTTCTCTCCGAAACTTTCCTTTGTGCCCCCGGGGTCCCCGCCGTAGCAGCACAACGTTCCCGCGGTACTGCCATCTGGGAATCAACCGAAAGCGAATGGACTGCATGCTACGCAGCCTGCTTCCTGCGAGGAGGTCTGCAAACCGGTAACAGTCCAATACCGGTAAATATCACCAAACTCGTGACATTGTGTCTCCGCTTGTTTGCAGAATGACGAGGGCAGACCTTCTTAGTGCAAAAATAATTTATTTTACTAGTGTACCTTCTTGACGCGTTTCGGCCGTCCAAGCGGCCTTGATCACATGACAGCGCTTAGTTTGTTCCCCACATTTTTAAAGTGCCAGTGCAAGCCCAACTCGAAAGACATAGAAAAAATACTTTCATGGTCTGAGGGTCCCTTGTACACGGCGTAAATATAAAAGACATGAACGTGTACATATCAGCTTAAATGCTATAAAGTATGTAATGTACATTTCACAATATTAATATATGCTTTATAAAAATTATATTTGTACATAATTAACAAAGTTCCTTGCTTAAATGCTTTATTGAGACCCAGTTTTCAATGACTCTCGATTGGTGCGACAAAGAAAAATTAGTGGTAAAAAAGTTCTTTTAAAATAAAAAAGCTCCCTAATGGAGGAAATTAACTCATACCCCACTGTGTATTCCCTATTTATTAAGAACACAAATAGATACCCCTAATCTGAACAAAGGCAAAAAAACCGAATATGTGTAAATATCGGTTCCGATATTCACATTCCCGAGGTCATATATCTAGAATTCAATCAATAATTTTGTACTATGACTCCCACTGCCGCCACTATTCTTCAGGGTCATTCTTTCAAAGTACAAACTGTGGTTCTGTAGCGAATACTACAAATGTACAATATATATATATATATATCCTCCACCAATCCCGCCTCCTATCCAGGAACGGGTCCGACACATGCGTTTGGGCAACTTCAAGTAAGGTTTAATTGCCACCATTCAGACAGGCAAATACTTAAAACACCTGGCAGACACGTTTCGGCGAATGCCTTAATCATTGCCAGCATTGTGTTTTAGATACAAGTTTAAAATTTGCAGTGACTTTATAAACTGTTCATTGTGTCCTTATTGGTGCCTTTCAATCCAATCACAGTTATTGCTCTTCCCTCACTGTGGGCAGTAAGCGCAAGGAATGTTGGTAACTGAAGTCCTGCAGTCTGTAACGGTCCCACGAACAGTGCATGTTAGTAGTCCCACACCGCGAACCTTGATTCAGTGACCGGTCTGTGCACTTAGTACTGCCCTGGTAGTTACCAGCTTGTTGGTCCACTCATCCACTTATGCAGGGACCATGGTGGCAAAACATTGTCTGTAGTTGTCCAAATCAGCAGAAATCTGCTGCTCTCTCCTCAATACCAGGAAAGCTGTCATGAGCAACGGGGCGCCGCTTTGTGCCTTCAGCACCACATACCACAGAAGTTTGTCGAACTTAAGCGGAGCACCAGACCGAGAGGCGTGCCGGTCATGCAGCGACGACTGCCACACAAACATCTTCCACCAATCCCGCCTCCTATCCAGGAACGGGTCGACACATGCGTTTAAGCAACTTCAAGTAAGGTTTAATTGCTATATATATATATATATATATATATATATATATATATATATATATAGTCTTTGAGATCGGAGAAACACAGCTGGTATTCCGATTTTCAGATCACATAAACATACGAATATTATTGTTCATCCAAATGTAGAGATGTGTGGTTATTTAACTGCCACCCATGGAGGCTGGTCATCTTTACATAATGTGGCAAGGCGAGGGGCATAACATCTATCAGGTATGAGAAATATGACACTGTGAAAAATGTATGGTACCCATACAGGGTTTAGTTGGATGGACAGTAATATTTGCATGTCTATGTGATCTGGAAATCGGAAGACCAGCTGTGTTTCTTCTATCTCAGGACTAAAGGAATAAGACACATTCAGTGCCTGTCGTTTATTCAATTTAACAGATCCCGCTGTTACTTCCATATGGTGACTATGTTTAATTACACGCTGACATGGCGCCCGAGAAACAAACATTGGGCTGAGAGGGTGAGTCCTCTTTTAGTTGCCATATTCACATTATCCAATAGGAGCAAATGCATGACTTTTAAAGAACTGTTAAAATTTTAACGGTGTTGATTCTATTATCATAAAGCATTGATAAAGGCGACCGCCAAAACGCGTTTGTTGAATGAAGGAATAAGAGACATTCAGTGCCTGTCAATTATTCAATTTATCAGATCCCGCTGGTACTTCCATATGGTGACAATGTTTAATTACACGCTGACATGGCGCCTGAGAAACAAATATTGGGCTGAGGGGGTGAGT
The DNA here is from genome assembly GCF_964263255.1 of Lissotriton vulgaris. Lineage (NCBI taxonomy): Eukaryota > Metazoa > Chordata > Amphibia > Caudata > Salamandridae > Lissotriton > Lissotriton vulgaris. The sequence continues at coordinate 1,479,576,297 of NC_141694.1, forward strand.
CCTCTTTTTGGTTGCCATATTCACATTATCCAATAGGAGCCAACCGCATGACTTTTAAAGAACTGTTTAAATTTTCATGGTGTTGATTCCATTATCATAATATTTATAAAGGTAACAGCTGTCAGGAGTGCGGCTCGTTTCCCTTTTTCTAGGAGAAGGGTTTGGTAATATATAGCGGCGTGGTTCAGCTGCGAGGTTCACACCGCCAGCTAGAGCGCATTGCTGCCCGCAATGGAACCAATTTGGGAGACTCGTAAAAACGATAAGGGCTCAGCAGGTGACACCAAAGACCGGCTTCGGTATGGTTTCCAGCAGCTCTTTAAAAGAGGAATGTGACGGAGCCTGTGGTAAATATTTTAGTAATTTACCTTGATCGGAATTTCTATAATATCAATAAGTTCAAGTATGAAGAGCAGAGTCCATGGTGGTTCGAATTCAGGGTCTTTATTCCGTAACTCGAGTTAAGGGAGAGTTCGTCACCTGAGGAGGATCGGAAGAATCTCTAACTTTATTCTCAGAACACAGTATATTTATACATAGAAATGAGGAAGGAGCTTCCCTTTAATGCAGGCACGTGTCATATGTTGCAATAAAACAGAAGACATGACTAAAGAAAAGAGGCTGCATCATAAAAAGAGGAAACATGGCAGAGGAGATGAGGCTCGTCATGATTAAATGAGGAAGCACGAGAGAAGCAGAAATGTGGAGAAATAACCCTAGGCTGGTTCCTTAGATAAGAGAGAGATGGTTGTGACAGGAAGTCTGTTTGTCATGTTTCAGCATTCGGGGGCTCTTCTTCTCAGAATTGGTTGTCGTGGTTTAGCAAAACGGGGCCTATTTCTCGGAATCTCCCCGATTATAGGAAAATGGTTACAAATGGGGGGTCTTGTTCTCGGAATCGGCTTAACCCTAGGAATGTATAGTTTGAGTGAGGAAGCTGTTTCTCGGAATCGCCCTAACAATAAGAATGTACCTTTGAATTTTAGAGGAAGGAGAGTGCGTGTCCAACTTTGTGTGCGCGTGATCAGGTTTGCTCGTTTGCTCGTTTCTGACATGATGGGCTCGGGGATGAGACTGAGAGGGTGTATGATGGGACATAAACTACAAAAAATAATCTTTTTCCACATTCCCTCCTTGTCCCATAATATACCCTTTTAAAATTCTTCTTCTTTTTAGTCTACTTCTATACTCATTAGGCCGTCTACTTGTTCCTGTAACATGATTCTTTCCTTTTCTTTCTTTCTGGACTGGGGTTTGGGAATGCAAGCAGTGGTACAGAAACTACAGAGAGCTGGGCCACACTGAATACAGAGAAAACAGGTGAAGAGAATGGCTAGAGCAAGACCTATTATCGTAAGGAAATTCCATCCCCATGAGGACAGGAGGCCCCAGAGCCATCCCGTCAGGGACCAGACAGCAGTGTCTGCGTCTAGTTTCTTTGAAAGTACATGAAGGCGTGAAATGGCCGAATATACTGAGGGAGCATTATCTGGAACGTATATACAGCAGCTGGATCCGACCAGTTCACATACGCCACCACGGTCCGCTAATATGATATCTAGGACCATACGGTTCTGTAACATCATGAGTCTATCGGAAGCCATCTCAGCGGTGATGTTACTTAATGCACCAGCTGTTTCGTTTATGGCTCCCTGGACTACACGAGTCAGTTGTCTTATGTGGCAGCTATTGATCAAGGGCCCCAAGAAAGGGATGATTCCTTTGAAGAAATCGTCAGCCTCCTGATCCACTGCGTCTTCAGCATCCATGACCCCCCTTCGCCGTCTATTAATCACGGTCGGAGGATCACTTAGATGATAATCTGCTGGGGCGGTGTAGGTAGGGGGGAGGAGAAATGCAATGTAGCACTTCCCGGACCAGCCTTGAGGTAGCCAAGTACGTTCGTGAGGTCCACAAATAAAATAAGTGTTGGGGGCGGTGGTCATTGGTGGGAAGTTTAAATCAGGTTGGGTGTACGTCTTATTACACTCACTGTCTCCCATCTTCTGACCCTTGCCCTTACCTCTTACACAAAACAGGCCCTTATGAGGCACAGCCCATCCTCCCTGCTCTGTCTGTCTCTTCTGAACTGAGAATGTTTCTCTAAAGGAGGTAGTGTTGTTAAAGAGGGAATAACTGGTATTTTCACTATTATCTGCTCGTCCCCATGTTGCGGTGAAATCTACCATCTTTTGAACAGCGCGCACAGTCTTTGTTTTTATCTCGTTCCAGGTACTAGTGGTCTTGGTCTTGGTCTCGGAGATGTTTCTAACAGAGGCGGAGAATATCATAGAGAGAGCATAGGTAGATCCGGCATAGCCGAAAGGGAGAGGGATAAAAGGCATACCTCTGTGTATGGAGTGTGGCATTAAGCCGCAGACCCAACAATTGGTTTTGTTGATAACTAGTTGGTGTTGATGGAGTGTGGAGATGAATGTGTTATTGAAGAATTCTTTTCTCCTACTTTCGTGATGCGGGGGAAGATCTTTGTGTGAATGCATAGCAGTGTTGTTCAAAAGCGTAGGGGAAGAAAATGGAAAAGCTAGATGAAGGAACCAACCTAGACAAGCCATGATGCAGAAAATAAGAATCATGATAGAAAGGGAAATGGGAACTTTGTTCCGGAACAGTTTCGTACAATGAGTCTTTGTCTTCATGATTTCGGCTGCTTAGTCTGAGTAAGGTATGTGCCAGTGACCGGACATTTCCCAGCAACCGCTTCACCAAGCGTCCGTCTTGGGCGTAAATAGCCACTGGTAGGTCGAGGTCAGGCGCAATGTCTCAAGTCTGTTTTGGATAAGATCGCAGCCGCGATTTGTACTCTTCTTTGGGCAAAAGTTCTGGAAGGGGTGAAATAAAGTCTGTCGTTTCAGTGTCTTTAAAGTCTGATGGTCTAGTGTCTCTGGTCTCTGGATCAGCGACAGCGTCCGAAGGGGTTGGTCCGTAGAAGGGCTTGCAGTGGCTCACGTGGAGCCACCCTTTTCGTCCTTCGACTTTGACGGCGGTCCTCGTTGTGAGCAGCACCAGCTTGGGAGGCGTCCACCTTCTTTCCAGAGGGCTGGTTCGGTCAAAATTTCTGACGAGCATCCATTGGCCAGGCTGAAGGGAGTGCACGTCGGGCGTGGTCTTGTCTGGAAAGGGTGCAGCCACCTGTGAACGGCAAGAACGTAGTGCAGACATCAAAGAAGCCAAGTAATCTGTCAGTACATTTGCGTCAATATCAGTTCGCTTTTTAGGAGATGGGACACCCCAGATATTTGGAGGTCTCCCATATGTGACCTCATAGGGTGACAGGCCCGTTCGAGAATGTGCCACCATTCGCATGTAGAACAGGGCAACTGGAAGAGCTGTCACCCAGTCTATTTGCTTGTCAGCGCATATTTTTCCAACTTGGTTTTTAATGTCTGGTTGTGTCGTTCCACTAGGCCTGCTGCTTGGGGGTGTCTAACACAGTGAAATTTCCAGGCGGAACCTAACAGTAGGGAGACTGCTTCCATTAATTTAGAGGAGAATGATTGTTCATTGTCAGAGTAGATGACTCTGGGCAACCCGTATCTGGGGAAAAATTCCCTCACTAATTGTTTAGCTGTCATTTGGGCACCATAGTCTGGGACAGGGTAAGCTTCAGTCCATCGGGTTAAGGTACAGACTACTACGAAGGACATCTTTCCATTTGGATATAATCCATTTGGAGGACTTCAAAGGGGTGATCTGGAGGATGGAACCCTTCTTGTTCAACTGATACACTTTTCCCGGGATTGAACTGACAGCCAATCATACAGGTTTGTACCTTTTGTTTGGCTGCTGCACTCAGATGCTTGTTGTGCCATATCAAATTCAGACTGTCTAACATTCCTTTTTCTCCTAGATGGGCGGGACCATGGGCAGTTTCTATCATTACGGGAACCATTATGTCAGGGAGAAACCATTTGGACTTATCTTTTGTTACTCAACCTTGATCTGTGTGTGAACCTCCCTCTTCCTCCCATTTTCTCTTTTCGGTCTCTGTGGCTTGGTTTTGGATGTCTACTACATCTTTGGTGGGATCCATGACTGGACAGATAGTTCTAATGATGGTTTCGGTGTTTAGTGTTCCTGTCTGAGCAGCATGTTTAGCTGTGGCGTCCGCCAGAGCATTGCCTCTAGTGATAGAGTCTATGAATTTGGTATGTGATTTGCATTTTAGTATAGCTACTTCTGTGGGTCTGTGTACTGCTTCTTGTAGCTGGAGGATAAGATCTCCGTGTTGGATTTTTGTTCCATGAGAGGTTAGGAAACCTCTCTCTCTCCACAAGATACCAAAATTGTGGACTACCCCGAATGCGTATTGTGAATCGGTGTAGATGTTGACTCGTTTTCCTTTAGACCACTCACATGCTTGTGTGAGAGCTATTAGCTCTGCTGCTTGTGCTGAATGTACGGATATTCTGGCTGCTAAGAGGACTGTGTTTTCTGTAGTGACAGCATAGGCCGCTGAAAGTTCTCCTGATTGGAGGCGCATACAGGAACCGTCTACAAACAATGTGTGTTCTGGTGTACTTAGAGCAGAGGTCTTCAAACTTTTGGTTGCCGAGACCCCCCAGTCAAAATTTTCAGGCGTAAGGACCCCTCCTGACAAACAATTCTAAACCTATAGGCAGAGCTACTGGAATTATGAGGCAGGTGAGGACCAAATTATGCGGCAGGCTCGACTAAATTGTATGGTAAGAAAAAATAAATAATACTATGTGATGCTGCATATTTTGGGATAGTATTGCTTCATTATTTTTACATTTATGCGCACAGTAACACTGAGGAAAAAAGATTTCATCTCATCAGTACCAGTTTATAATGAAAATACAGCAATAAACAACAGAAAGATGTCTAGTTAACCTTTGTGAAGGGCCTTTCACTCCGCAGGAATAAGTGCTGCCACATTAGAAGCTCTCCTGACACTGGCCGGGAGCAGCAAGGGTCCGTTAAAACCGTGGCAGAGTTAAGCAGTTTACCCATGCCACTTTCCTCTCACCCCCTCCCTTCCATCCCTCTCTCCTCTTCCAACCCTGGATCCCTCTCTTACTTTGCAAGCCATTTTTACAACTTCTGAACTCTCCCCATTCAACCTCTCACTTCATGTTTAATCACCTCTTGCCGTTCTGTCTTTTCACTGCCCTCCTCTCTCGAATTTATCTAATGGCCTCTCTGGACACATCACCTCTCTCTCCCCTCAGCACCTCTCATTCACCTCAAGTCTCTTCCTTCAAATTTCTGTCTATTTGTATCTTACACCTCTCCAGTCCACCATTCATCTTTCACATCTCCCCTTTGTTCTTCTTGAACCAATGTCCCTCTCTCCTATTACCTCAGCACCCACCTCAGTACTCCCTCTCTTCCCTCATCGCTGTTGTCCCTCACCCACATCGTACCAAATTCTCTTTTTATGTCACAGACCATCACTCAGCTATCTTAACAGTATCCCTCCTCTGTGCCCTCACCTCTCGCCCACACTCACTTCTCCTCTTGCTTTTCTGCACTTCTTCAGCACTTCACATTTCTCCTCATCCCTGACCTCTTCAATCTAATTCTCTCGTTCCCATGCTGTCCCCTCTCTCATCCCATCTACTCTCACCCTTTCATCTCTCCTCACTGGGCATACTCGTATGCTCCTCTCGGCCTGTGCTAATCTTTTTATTGTTCCCTACTGCAAAAATACATGAATAGTCGGCCTCACTGTTTTGGTGCGGTCCACACAGTTGTGGAACCTTCACCCACCTTTGTTTCACTCCACCATTGATCTATTATCCTTTAGAAAGCTAAAAAAAACTGGCCCTATACCCGGTGGGTTACCCCCTTTGGCTGGCTCTCCTTTCCCCTCTGTGTGTTTCTTATTTGCCATTTCAGCCAGCAGATGGTTATTAGCCACAGGACACCTTTTTGGAAATAATAATAATAGACAGAAGTGTGACCTGGAAGGTGGGACCCACTTTCTATCACTCCACGACCCCCCAGGGGGTCGGGCCCCACAGTTTGAAGACCCCTGACTTAGAGGGACATCTGTAAGATCAGACCGGGGCTTTGTGACTAGTTCAACTACCTCTAAGCAGTCGTGAATCTGATTGTCAACTGGAATAGTAGGCAGTAACGTAGCTGGGTTAAGGATATTGCATCTTTTGATGATGAGGTGGGGTTGGAACAGAGTGACTTCGTAACCTGTGAGGCGGGCTATGGTCAAAAGTTGTGTCTGTGTTCTATTCAAGAGTAGTTCTACTGCATGTGGAACTTGTACTTCAAGAGAGTGTCCTAGTACTATGGAATCACTTTGTCGTATTGCTAGAGCTGTAGCTGCGACAGATTTCAAACAGGCAGGCAAACCTTGTGCAACAGGGTCAAGAGTGGTATAAAAATAAGCACAGGGACGATGTTTGTTGGCTTGTGTTTGTGTGAGTACTGACAAGGCTGTACCTTCCCGTTCTGTGGCAAAAAGGACAAAAGGTTTGGCGTAATGAGGTGTAGCTTGGACGGGTACAGAGCATAATGCTTGTTTAAGGGTGTCAAAAGCAAAAGTATGATCAGGTGTCCATGGCAATGGGGAAGAGGTTGTGGTCGTTACCTGTATCGGGTTTGGCCAAGTATGCAAATTGGGGAATCCACTGTCTACAGTAGGACGTGAGGCCAATAAAGGCACAGACTTCTTTCTGTGTCTTAGGGACAGGAATGTTAAAAATGAGTTGAATTCTTTCAGGTGTGAGTGCCCTACCCTCCTTTGACAGCAGGTGTCCTAGGTAGGCTACCTGCTGTAAACACAATTGTAATTTCGAGGGTGACACCTTGTGGCCATGTTGTGCAAGGAACATTAGGACAATTTGTGATGCTTGTTCACATTCTGGTTCAGAGCGTGCAGTGATCAGTATGTCATCGACATATTGTTACAATGTTGTATTTGAGGGCATAACAATGTCGTCTAACTGTCTTTTAAGTGCCTGACTGTAGATACTGAGACTATCTGTGTACCCTTGAGGAGCTCTTGTGAAACAGAAACTACGACCTTGTAGTGAAAATCCGAATAGGTACTGACTGTCTTGGTGAATAGGTACACTGAAGAAAGCGTTCTTCAGGTCGATTACAGTAAAATGTGTGGTTTCAGGATCTATAGCTGTTAGCAGAGTACTGATGTCAGAGACCACAGGGTATTGTGGTACCCTGGGTCTCTGGGGGTGCACCGTCCTCTGTTTTCTTTCTTACTGGTAAGACTGGTGAATTACATGTTGGAAGGTACTTCTCTGACTACTCCTTTCTGTATTAAGTCATCGATAATCTGGATGAGGGCTTGTTCTGCATCTGGAGGTAACTTGTATTGTCGGACACGAGGTAGGACAACACCTTCTTTTAATGTAACCATGTGTGGTGTAATGTCCATGAACCCTACGTCAGTCGGATGTGTAGCCTATAATGTAGTAGGAATGTCTCTTAGTCTGACGTCTAATTCTCGTGCGGTGAAATGACCTTTGAAATCTCGGAGGAATAGTCGTATTCCTTCCGGGGAACAGCATATCACAGCACCCAGTTCCTTTAACGTCTGGATGCCGAGTAAGTTTTCGGGACATGACTTAGTAAGTACCAAATCAGCGGATGTTGTAAGAGGACCAACTTGAAGTGATACTGGTTCTGAAACCTTGTTGATTACTGGGGTACCTGAAAAACCCAAGGAAATACTATTCGAGCCAGAGAGGGGTACCTTGGGAACTTGGTTGTGTTGTACTGTCGTCCTACTGGCCCCGGTGTCTATTAGAAATTTTGTTTCCTTACCTAAGAGCTTAGCATTTACATAGGGACCCTTTTGGTCGACCGGGACCAGTGGACGACTATCGCGTTCCTCCCAGCTGTCTCATGAAATTGAGGGGAATTCAGGATAGGATGACACTGGGTACTGATAGAGTTGGGTGGCAGGTTTAGTGTCAGTTGGAGGAGCTGATGTGGGAACAGAGGGTCGTGGGGGATAGTTACGGGTTGGGTCTTCCCAGTGGCAATAGTATGTTGTAATACTGGACAGTCACGCACAAAGTGACCTGGCTTTTTGCAATAATTGCAAGTAACTTTTTCTTGGTACACTTGAGGTTGTTTAGGGGTCTGTTGGATTGTATTAGTCTGTGCTACCAATACCTTCATTTTAGTATCCTTGTTCTTTTCTTTTCTTGTTCTTGTTCATCTCTAATTCTATTTTGGTGATATTGGAGCATCTGAAGTGCTTGTGAAGGGGAGCTTGCTTGCCAAGTACTTTCTACCTTCAGTACTCTATTTCTGATCGTAGGCAAGGCCTTCTCTACGAATTTGGAGACAAATAATCAACTATAGGCGTCTCCACCTGAAGAGAGGCCGCTGTTGATGAGAAAACATTTCTCTAACCTTGTATAGTAGTCCCCTATATCCTCATCTGGTTTCTGTTTGCATGCAGAGATAGCATCCCAATCTTCTTTCTTAGTGGTCAGCAATTGGGAGAGTATTTTCGGGAGAAGGCGAGGGAGTTCTAGGACTAGAGGTCCCAAGCCTTGTCCAGCAGCACAAGTATTTTCTCCTGTCTCTAGAGCTGTCCATGCTATCTTTTTCCCTTCTACCTCCCAATATTTCTCTTTTAGTTTGTCATATGTCCCTTGAGGCAGAAGGACTTTCAGGAGAATGTTGAGATCTTTATAGGTAAAGGAACCCATTTGAAGAATATCCTTGAGTTCCCTATGGAAACCCGAAGGATCTTTTTCATGAGAAGGGACCATTTTCTTCATTTCTAATATTTCTATTTTTGTCAAATGACAAATGTTTGTTGTAGCTTTCCTCCAGAATCTACAACGGGATGTACTTCTCGGAGAGGGAACTGTCCTTGGTCATAGTGATGGGGATTTGCGTCATAACTGTCTGAAAAGTATTGGATATATCGCTGTCGTAGGTCAAGGAAGATATTAAGGAACTCTTGTCCCCTGGCCACCTACCTCCCTTCTAAGCAGTCTCGTAAGAGAGAATGTAACTTTTTGGGATGGCAACCAGTATCTTCGTACATCGTAATGAGGTGTTGAACCATATAGATGCTTGCTACCCTTTGAGATGTTAGAGGGATCGATAAAAACATTTGAGCGACTATATCAGGGCCATATATAGAGTATTGAGATACCCAATGGGTGCTTGATCGAGCTAGTACTTTTTCTTTGGTAGTGAGTGGAGGTTTGTCGTCCATCCAATCATCTAGAGCTTCTTGTGTTCGTTGGAACAATCTAGCTGTAGGAGTTGACAATTTCTTAGTTTTAATTTTGAATTGTCCACTATTCTGGGAACGAGGGATTCAGGAGCGTACTGCTCCTTGGAAGGCAGTTTCTTCTTCCCTGTTTGTACTCTCATTCTCTACTTCCTGAGTAGGGGTGTCTTTTCGATGGGAATCAGAAACCTTTTTTTTTTTTTTTTGTAGACCTTTATTGCACATAATACATATACACAGCGGTGTGCCTACAACCCACTGGGAGGGCCGGCCGCAACCAGTATAATAGCCAATGTAGCTGAACTCGTAAATAATAATCATTAGCAAGAGTATACAGCATGGACAAGTCCACCAAGGCATCAAGAGTCAGCGTTCTGTGTTCATTGTAATACTGCAGCCGTAACACCTTTATGGAATCTCGGTCTCATTTAGCATTTTTTTGAAACAAATTCAAATAACATTAATCCCCAACTCCCACCCGGTCATTCCTGGTTCCTGGTCACAGTGAGTATTCCGAGTCTTTGAGGCAGAATGGTAAAGATACACTCAACCCTTTGAGTGGCAAGAAAGCGAGCAAACAGGGCATACAGTCCTTGTTATCTACTCCCATCATCTTACAAGAAACATCAGCTGCACAAAGGGAATTTCAACTGTGAAAAATGCTCAAGGCCTGTGCGACCTTCCAAATCCAGACGCATGGGCCGCTCAGACCAAGTATGTCACATGACAGTTACTTTTGCGGTAAGTGCTCACTCAGGTCCACCCCCTCCTTCCAATGATCCACCACTTCCACTCCTGGTGCTATCATCATCAGCTAGGGAAAGCATATATAGCGTATATGGAGCCCATATATCTCGTGGTCTGGCCTTCGCCGGCAATCCCTCATAGTAACAATTCAATTGATCTCTGCAGTAAGCCATGTCAGTCAGCCACAGTTGGACATCAGGCGCTCTCCTTCCCCCCCACTCCATAGCAACTCTCCGTTTAGCCAATTGTAGCGCTAACACAATGAAACGTCTCGATTTTGCAGATATTCCAGAGGCTATTCCCAGGAGGCACAGGCGCACATCCAACACAACCTCAGTCGACGTCATGGCAGTTAGTGCCTCGGAGACAGCCGTCCAGAAGGCATATACACGTGGACATCCCCAGGCCAGGTGTACAAAGTTGGCATCATCCTCACCACACCGGACACACTGAGCATTTGCTCGAAGGCCATACCGAACCAGCTGGACCGGCGTGTAGTACCACTGATGCACAAACGTATAATGAAGAAGACGAAAATTGCCATTGGCCACATATCCCCCAGTCATAGAGCAACATTCGGCCCACTCATCATCACTCAGTGGTTCTGGAAGACTCCTATCCCATCTAGCCCTGGCCAGTACCGCGCCTCCCCCTTCATCCTCCTGCGCAGCTCGGTACAGTTTAGAAAGCAACTTAGCCCTGTCCGTAGCAGTATAAAGCAATTGCAAGGCACCGAGTGTTAATGGTTCCTCTGGATCCGTAGGATATAGAGCATGAACGGCAGCCCGAAGTCTGACGTATGTAAAAGTAGACATAACTGCATTAGCAGAGCGGTCCGTCATAGACTGTAAGGAGAGGAACGAGGCCCCAGGGAATAGATCCCCCATAGTATGTAGCCCAGCCCCCTGTAGGACCTGCAAGCCTCCAATTTCGCCCGAGACCGAGATTTCTGAGTGATAGAGAAGCGGCATAGCAGGCGCATACAATGGCAACCTGGTTGCTCGTCTGCCCAGTTCCCGCCAGGCGTTCGCTGTGGATTTCACCGTGTCAACCTCTCCTTTATCAAACACTGAATGGTCGTTGACTATCATGGCCCTCAGCGGATTTGGCAGAACAGCACTGGCCTCAAGCGCCACATGCGGGGTATATGGAGGAGCAGACAGCCAGTAGGTAGCAAAATGTGCTTGTGCACACAAATAATATAGTTTCATATCTGGTACAGCAAAACCCCCCAACTCGTATGGCTTAGTCAACACTTCCCATGTCACACGCGGCTTCTTACCAGCCCAGGTCAGAGTAATCAGCAGGTATCGTAGCCTGGCAAAAAAGTGTGATTTCAGCGGGATAGGAATGTTGACAAAGAGATAGAGGAATTTCGGCAATACTACCATTTTAATTAAAGACACTCGATCTGCCAAAGTAAGAGGGAGTCGAGTCCAACGCGCCGCCTGATCCTCTAACTTAGAGATAGCCACTCCATAATTAGCCCTTATAATTTCTTGGCTGTCCCGATGCACCCAGATGCCCAGATACCGAACTGAATCTGTCGCCCATTCCAACGGAAATTCTAAGGGAAACGGATGGGTAGCATCCGTGAGGGACAGCACAACAGATTTGTCCCAGTTGATGGTCAGACCTGAGTAACGACCAAACCTGATAAACTCTTGGAGTATAGCTTCTAGATATAGCGCAGGTTCACGTACATAGAGGACCATGTCATCAGCATACATGGACACCGCCAGAGACCTGAGAGGGAACTTCAACGCCGCCTCCGCATATCTCTGCCGCAAAATACAGGCCAGCGGTTCCATCACAATAGCAAAAAGCAAAGGCGAGAGAGGGCAGCCCTGCCTCGTCCCCCTCTGAACCAGGAATTGGGCTGGAGACATGACCATTGACCCTCACCCTCGCTATGGGATTGGTATATAGAAGAGTTATCAGTGATGTAAAAAAGAAAGGCACCCCCATCCGGTGTAGTATGGCTATCATATACCGCCACGCCACCGAGTCAAAGGCCTTAGCAGCGTCGAGCATGACAGCTACCGCAGCCAATTCCGGCTTAAGCAGATGTAATACTGCAAACAGAGCCCGCAGATTGTGGGTAGTGGACCGGAGAGGTATGAATCCTGATTGGTCCGGTAGCACCATGACTGGGAGGAGTAACCGCAGCCTAGTAGCCAAAACCTTAGCTATTATTTTGACATCTGTATTCATGAGGGAGAGAGGGCGGTATGATTCACATTTATTTGGTGGCTTTCCCGGCTTAGGCAGCGCTACCAGTAGCGCCTCTCTCATTGTAGGTGGTAACTGACCACAGTCTACCGCTTCCTCCAGGACCATTGCCAAGTGTGGGAGCAACTGATCTGCATATTCTTTATAAAATTCAGAGGGCAAACCGTCTGTGCCGGCTGCTTTGCCGTTTGGGAGAGCAGCTATTGCCTCTCTAAACTCCTCCTCCGTGATATGATGCATAAGGAATTCCTGTTGCCCCCTCGATAGCCACACCAAAGCGATGTCCTCAAAGTACCGATCTATTTCCTCCTTATCTGCTGTTTCTCTGTGCTCATACATGTGTGTAGTATTTCGTAAAGCAAGTCAGAATACCATTCGTGCTAGTCACAACGTCCTCCCCGTCTTCTATTTCCTGCACAGTGCAGTGTCGTGCCCAGGGGTCCCTTATACGGTCCGCCAGTCCCTTCCCCGGCCTACCCCCTTCACCATAATATCGTGCTCTAGTGTGTTTGGACAGGAAATTCACCTCCTGATCCGCCAGCTTGTTATATTCAGTGACTTTCGATCTAATTTCCACCAATAACGTTTCCCCCGGACATTCTTCCAGCTGCCGTTCCAGCACCAACAATTCTCTTTCCAACCTGGACATGGAATCTCTCAATGACGTAAGCACTCCCGATCGTAGGCCAATACACGCTGAGGTTCCGTGACAATCGTAAGTGATGATTTCGACTCGCACGAATATGGTCGAGTCTGGTACCTATGAACCGCAAATAACGAGTTTAGTAAGTGTGCGCAGTTTCGCTGTGCTAACTTAAACCGTTTGTTTGTTATGTGGGTTTTTCATCTGTACCCACGGGTTCCATCTTAGATACGGCATCCATTTTGTCTCTTGCCCTCAAGTAGCCAGCGAACGGACGCTGTCCGCTTCGCGACCCTGGGACTCCCAAGATATTTGCGGAAGACACATGTCCTTTGTAAGTGTCTTTATGATGAGGGGGATGATACTGTAAGGCAGATGGCCCCGCTCGAGGCTCATCTTGCCGTGCCGGTTTATTGTCTCAGCCGTGCATCTCATTAGGCACGTCCCTTTGATGCCTGTGTCTCGTGTTTCTCGATACCTCCCCTTTTACACCCTTTCCGATCTCCCCACTGTTTCCATCTTCCTCTGCACCTGTCTTTGTTCCTATTTTCGATCTGTTTTACTGCCGATTGGAATGCACTAATGTTGGGAAGATGGGTTTTTACAGTTGGGAACCGCCAAATGTTTCCGCACTTATGTTCCGGACCTTATGTGTATCAAAGTGACCAAAGTGACCCCTCTGGGGGATAATTATGGGAACCGGGTTGTAAACTTTTGTGTACCATGTTGTCCTATGGGTAAATTCTGTATAAAAGGAGCGATCCACAAAACCAATTTGAAGCAGTCTCCCCAAGTTGCACGTGTTGTACTTGTCGTGACTTCTGTGTTCCCTGCAGTAAATAAACCTTGAATCTTTGGCGCAGAAGGAAGTGTCCCGTGTCTCTGTCATTCGTACGCCGGAGCAGGTTACCCACGAAGGTTTCAGGTGTTGTGCCCTGGCACCGCTGGGTCTTAAAGAACCCAGTCCTTCAGTTGGCGCCCAAGTGGGGCTGCATCAGTGGTACCGGTCCAAGCCCGACGATCGTGAGGAACTTCGTGTGAAATCTCCGAGGGAAGGTGCACTCCGCTTCATCGATCCTGTTGTCGAAACAAGTGGCCCGAAGACTTTTCCCGCGAAGATTCCCGCCTCCTGACGGCTGCGACGGACTGCTGCCCTGACTGTAGACCTGTTTTGGCGCCTGGCGTAGACCTTGGTATAGCGAGACGATTGACTGGCCTTCCTGGTGACGCCATCGATCTTTGAGTTAAGTATTTGTGGGTCGCTCCCAGAGTCCTTGGTTGTTGACACTTTAGCAAGTGTTTTTGTTGTTGACGCTGTGTGAGTGTTTTTGTCGGTGACACTTTGCTAGCGTACTTTGTTGTGTTATTTGACGACTGCAGCCGCCAAAAACCGAGGGTTTTTGCTCTTTGTTGGGACTTGGTAAATCCCGTAACCCTTGAAGTTTGTGAAACTCGGCTAGTGTGCAAGATGCCTGGTCGTAGTACTTTGTTTAGTTGTTTCAGACCTTGTGGTATGGATTCCCGGCTGGAGGACTCGTGTCCGATACCTCCGGTTGGAACTCCGACTTATGAACTGTACAGTAAACATGGGCTAGGCCCGATCACCTTTAACGATTACTGGATTCGTTATACAAAGAAGGACGGTGTCCTTAGTTGGCCACCTCATGGTAGCTTTGAGACCCCGATTTTAGATAACCTAGAGGCTAAATTGTTCAAGAAAAAGTCAAGGCCGGCCATGTTTGATGCCTTTCGGTTGTGGCGTAAAGAAGCCCGACAGAAAGAAATCAGACAGACTAAACGAAATCAGAGAGATAATGTTGCTACTATTGTAAAGAAAGCAGAGCAATTTCAGCATGATAAGGAGGTTAAGGAAAAGGAAGTGTTTGATAGATTACAGCGTATGACTATAGATAAATGCTATCCTACTTTGCCTACGGAGTCAGAAAAGAAGGAAGAGGCAGTTGAGGATCCTTTAATGTCCTATCTTATGAAGTCGCCACCTCCGTATGTACAGGGTACCATAGCTCCTGTGATTCCCCCTGTACCTGTCCCTGCACCTATTCTCCCTTTGCCTGTTCCTCAACCTGCACCCGTTCTTCCGACTGTTCCTGCTCCTTCGTCTGTTGCTATCCCTACTGCTCCTCCGCTTCCACATACTCCTGCTCCCGCTACTGCTCCTGCTTTATTAACTCCTGCTGTTGCTTCTGTTTCTACTCCTTCACTTGTTAGTCCTGTGTCCTATACCTCTCCCTCTACTCGTAGTCGTATTTCTCCTCTTGCGGCTAGTTTCTTTCATTCGCTCGGACCTGTTCTTGGGTCCGCTGGTTCCGATGGTCCTCAGAGACGTAGTCAGCTTCCTGGTAACAGGGAACGTGCTTCGCTATATAATATGGCGATGGGTTGGATGACGCATCCTCTTAGAAATCCACCACGTGTCGTACTCGATACGTTTTGTCAATTCAATATACCAACCCAAAGATTTGTGTTCGAGGAAATGTGTAAGGTCCTTCGTGATCAGATATCGGCCGATGCACCTGACGAGGTGCTGACCGCTTTGTCTGATCTACAACTTCAGTTTTCGGCTGGACTGATAGTAGATACCAATGTTCGACGTGCTGTTGAACGGTTGCTATCCTTTCGTCCCACTCCTATACCTCAAGCCTTGTTTGTTGAGGATATTGAAAGACAGTCAGATGAGTCTGGACAATTTCCTATGCGCGAAGTTCCACCAGTGTGGATGCCAGGTAATCCCGCAGCTGCTCCTCCGATCTTGCCGTTCTTCCAGAGAGTGTGGATACATCTCCCATGGAAACGCTCAGAAGTGTTACAGGTGAAACAGTCTTTGCCTGACCCTCGCAAAAATCCCGCGGGGTACTATAAGGAATTATCGCAGCTCGTAGACGCTACGATAATGAATCTAGCCGATATTGACATGCTGTTTGGCAATGTCGTACCGCAACCGGTATGGGCTAAGATTCGTCAGGAAAATCATCCGAATGAATTAGGTGGTGCTTGGGCTGCCATAGTAGCGGCGGATGCCCGACAGACTGGTGGTGCTAAACCCGACCAGCTGGTTGCGGATCTTCCTCAAAGAATAATAACGTTAATGAAAACTCTTATGCCAGCTATGAGGGTAAATTGGGACAAATTGTCAGCTTGTAAACAGAAAAAGGACGAGAGTGTCTCCGACTTCTTTACGAGGTTCGAGGAGGCATTCATTGATCATAGTGGTCAGGATATGAGCACTGAGGGTGGTCAAAGGTTGTTCGTGGATAAATTTGTTTCGAACTTATTGCCCGATTTGAGCAATAAATTGAAAAATTCAGAAAGTGCGTGGGCCGTTTCTACTTCAGCTCAGATATTGGCCACGGCACAATATTATGAGAACAGAGAGAAAGAAGAGAACGACCGGGCTGATAAAAAGACGAAAGAGCTTAAAACTAAAGTGTTGCTGCAGCAAGCGTATCCTCCACGTCCGAATCAGAATACTTCGCAACAAAATAGATCGCAGCCGCAATCTAACAGATCACAATCTCGTAATGACTCCTCTTCCCAAAGATCCTCGTTAGGGTACAATCAATGTGCTTATTGTAGACAGGAGGGTCATATCAAATTCAATTGTCCTGTTCTAAATGAACGTAATAGTGGTAACTCATCTAGGGGAAGTCGCGGTGGTTCACAGCAGGCACCACGTGGTAGGGGTCGTGGTGCTCAGAATGATCGCCCAGATAACTCATCCAATTCCGATAATTGTTTTGATCAACGTGGATCGTCACAAGGACGATCTGCGCAGTACAATGTAGACGATTATTACGTCGATCAGGGAACTGACGACAGTAATTATTAGGACAGCCGTAGACAAGGAGAGGGAGTGGTATCAGTTCCGGTTGATCAGAGAGGGCCTTACGTCGCAGTTGCTATATCGGGCGTCGTTGAGCCTTTTCTGTTGGACACTGGTGCAGCGAAAAGTTCCATTAAGCATTCGAAACTCCCTGGCGCACCTTTGTCTGGCTTAACAAATGTTTCCGTTGGATTTTCTGGCGCCCCCGTTAGCAATCCAGTTTCGCGCCCTTTGCCCCTTACAATTGGGCCGCGTGAGCTAGAAGCTCCGTTGATTTTGACTACGGGTTGTGGCGAAAATCTTTTGGGCCTGGATTTGCTTAAACGTTTGTATGCAACTTTGTATTGTTCTCCTGCGGGTGTACAGCTTACGTTGGGAGAGAGGGTTGTCTCTCCTATGTACTTGTCTCTCGATAAGCTTCCACCGGAATTGAGTTCTCTTCCTGCATCTTTGTGGGCAACAGCTCCCAATGATGTGGGCCTGCTTGACATCTCCCCTTATGTTGTTCAGTTGAAATCTAATGTGCGATTGCCGCGTATTCCCCAATATCGTATCTCTCTTGATGGTGAACGAGCATTGTTAGCGATCATCTATGATTTGATCGAGAAAGACGTTATTGAGGAAACACGGGGAAACGTGTGCAACAGCCCTGTACTGCCCATTCTAAAACGTACTGATCCTTCGAAACCACCTGTTTATCGTTTTGTTATCGATTTACGGGAGGTGAATAAAATTGTGATTCCTCAGTTCCCCGTTGTGCCTGACATCACGGCGCTACTGACTCTGATTCCAGCTTCTGCATCGTGGTTTTCGGTGATTGACTTGAAGAATGCGTTCTTCAGCATTCCCATTGCGGAAGAGAGCAGAGACCTTTTCGGTTTCTCTCTTGGTGGACGCAGCTTCCGGTTTAAACGCGCTCCTCAGGGCTACTGTGAAAGTCCATCGATTTACAGTCAAGCCTTGAAGGGTCAACTGGATGCGTTTAGGTTGCCGGCTGGTGCGGCCTTAATCCAATACGTCGATGACCTATTGGTGGCTGCAGATACTCAGGACATTTGCAAAATCGCTACGGTATCGCTGCTGCAACATCTCTGCGAGTTAAATCACAAGGTGTCACCTTCTAAACTCCAATATTGTTGTCAAGAAGTAACCTATCTAGGTCACTTATTGTCAAAGGAGGGAAGACGGTTGACCCCAGAGAGAATTGCAGCAATTGCGCGAATGGCTGTGCCAACCACCCAAAGAGATGTGCGTGCCTTCTTAGGTATCACGTCGTACTGCAGGCAATGGATTCCAAATTTTTCATTGCTAGCGAAACCATTGGTGGCTCTTACGTGCAAGGATGTTACGACTCCTTTACCATGGACAGAAGAATGTCAGAAAAGTTTTTCTGAATTGCGTGACTCATTGTGTTCGGCTCCTGTGTTAGGTACTCCTGACTATAGCAAGCCGTTTACATTATATGTTCACGAGAGGGAAGGTTGTGCGTTGAGTGTCTTAACGCAACCTTTTGGTGGTAAGCAACGTCCATGTGCATATTTTTCCTCGACCTTGGACCCGGTAGCTAGAGCATTGCCGAGTTGTCTGAGAGCAACGGCGGCAGCCGCGGTCTCCATCCGACAATCAGCAGGATTGGTCATGGATAATATGCTTACGGTGATGGTTCCGCATGCAGTCGATACTCTTTTGAATCGTACGAAAACTCAGCACTTGACGAGTGCGAGGTTGTCTGGGTACGAGTTGACGTTGTTGGCAAGCCACATTCAAATAAAACGTTGTAATGTTCTGAACCCGGCAACTTTGTTACCAATTAGCTCAGAGTCAGATGAAATAACAGAACACGATTGTTATTTGAGGACAGAGGAGGAAACAAAAGGTCGAGTGGACCTTAAAAACACCCCATTGGAAGACCCAGATGGTACACTGTATGTGGATGGTTCATGTTTCAAGTTGCCGAATGGCGATGTGACTACTGCATATGCTGTTGTAACGTTGAATACTGTTGTTGAGACTGCGAGATTAAATCAGAATTCTGCCCAAGCGGCAGAGCTGATCGCTCTCACTAGAGCGTGTGTGTTAGCAAAAGGGAAACGTGTGAATGTGTTTACCGACAGCCAATATGCCTTTGGCGTCGCACATAGTTTTGGACGGTTGTGGAGAGAGAGAGGTTTTCTAACATCGCATGGTACGAAGATTCAGCATGGCCAGCTTGTGAATGATCTTTTGGATGCACTTACGTTGCCTAAGCAAGTGGCGATTGTCAAATGTAGTGCGCATCGTAAGGTGACGGATGATGTGGGTCGTGGTAATGCGTTTGCGGATGAGACTGCTAAGGAGACTGCCCGGAACCTTAGCACTCGAATGTATGTGACGAGTTCGGTTAGGTGGCCTACAGAATCGAGTATGTGTGAGGACACTATCGAGAGTGTGAAAGCAATTCAGAATGAGGCCACCGAGACTGAAAAGACGAAGTGGAACGAAAGTACGGGAAAGTTGGATGCGAATGGTTGTTGGATTGATTTATCGGAACAGAAAAGGTGGATGTTGCCTGATGCGTATGTGCTGGCTGTTGTGACTATGGCGCATGGGTTAGCACATATTAGTGCGAAAGGTATTTGCAAGTTGCTGTCCCCTGTGTGGAAGAATGATGGTATTACGAAATGTGCTGAACGCTTGGTTAAGAATTGTATGGTATGTATGTTGTACAATCCTGGTAAGGGAACCCCAACTCCTCCTGGTAGTTTTGCTCCCCCTTCATGTCCCTTTGAGGTGATTCAATTGGACTTCATCCATATGGAGCGATGCAATAACCTGAAATACGTTTTAGTTGTGGTTTGCGCATTCTCCCGATGGATCGAGGCCTATCCTCTCAAAGACAATACTGCTTTGTCAACTGCGAAAATCCTACTGAAGGAATACTTTCCTCGGTATGGAATGCCTAGAGTTGTGTGGTCAGATAACGGAAGTGAGTTTGTGGGGAGTGTGATGAAGAGTGTGTGTAAGGGCCTTGGAATTAATCAGAAATTCCATAGTGCCAATCATCCCCAGTCAGCTGGTTTGGTTGAAGGGTACAATGGCACCCTTAAACTAAAACTAGCAAAGATTCAGGCTACGACTGGTCTCTCGTGGCCTGACGCTTTACCCTTAGCATTACTGTCAACAAGGGCAACTGTACACTCCCGAGTAGGGCTCAGCCCCTATGAAATAGTGTTCGGTCGTCCTGCCAATGTTTGGGGGGTCCCTAGACCGGGTGCTTTTTGTGATCTTGAGTATCCAATGTTGATCGATTATCTTCATGACTTGACTGCTAAACTGAGGTTAATTCACCAACAGGTTCATGAAGCATTGCCGACGCAGACGGAGGGTCCAGGCCACCAGCTCCAGCCCGGAGATTGGGTGGTGACGCGCAACTTCTCGCGCAAGAACAATTTGGATCCCAGGTTCACTGGACCCTACCAGGTCCTCCTTGCCACGAGAACTGCAGTTCGTCTTGAGGGGCGGAAGAATTGGGTGCATGCCACCCATACCAAGAAAGTCCCTATCCCGTTGCCAGCAGACTCGTGGGTGAGGAAAGGCATTGCATCAACTGAAACCGAAGGATTGCCGGCGTTTGTGCCTTTCAGCGACGCACAACCTGTCGGAGAATCCTCAGCGCAGCAGAAAGACACTGTTGAACATTTGTCAGCAGAAGACTCAAGACCAGAACATTCAGCTGATCAACAGGACGTTGTCCCTTCAACGGATCCTTTGTTTGACGAACAGACACGTCCTGGGAAAACCCGATACTTTTTGCGATCTAGCACCAGAGACTAATAAAAGATCCTGTTCTGTCCCTTGACAATTGCATTATCCCGTTTTCCACGATCAGTTTGAACATTTGTATCATTGTGATTATTTTTGTACATATTCATTGAGCTTCGTTCCTTATACTTTTGCTTCCACAGCTGAGAAACATTGTTTTCGCATACATATATATTTGTGAAATAAAGACCGTAGGGCCGCGCGCGTACTTCCTTCTGGTTAGTAGGTCTTGACACTAGGTTAAAGACCGTCGGTTCCTGGGAATTCCTAGGGATTGACTGCTGCTACACCGAACGAAGTGCGTCAAGAAACGTTGCGGACGGTCGTAGGGAATGGCGTTTTCGAAGCTGACGGACTTGGAAGGAGCTCAAGCACAAAGATTCAAGCTGCAGCAACTCAGTCGTACCAAATGTTTTATGTTCCAAATATTCGTATTATTTTTGACTGTTTCTGCATTATTGGCGGGTGGGGTGTATTACACGATGTCTTACTTCTTACCTTCTGCTACACCTACTCCTACCCCTGACCCTAAACTCACCTCCACTGCATCTCCTCATTCTTTTCATATCTTACCTGAACACGAGCAGGCTAGACGTGCAGAATTCCGCAACAATTCCTTTATTCAGCTCCTCCATCAGCATCAGTTAGTGGTTAACACTACTAATTGTTGGGTGTGTGGGTTGATGCCACATACTACGGATAAGGGAATTCCATATCTGGTGTTACCGTATAGTTCCCAAGGGTCTGCTCGAGCATTTCAAACAATGTTTCGAAGCGCACTGGGTTTCCACCCCATTCGAGAACCACGTTCCCCCTACTCTGGTCCTACCTCGTACCAGAAACCTTTGTCTATAGCAATAGAGGATTTAGATAGCGATATCTATGATCCCTCGCTTATTCCTGAAGAAGAGGTACAAGCCTATAGGGTCCTAAGTAGAGGCGAATATAGTGTGTACACTAGTGAAAAACAGCTTAAAAGCTCGCCCCCGATATGGGTCGTACCCCACATTGGTAATTTTTGTCTCATAGGTCGCGGCCGAAGATCGAAAGCCCGACTTGGAGAGAGTGCTTGCACTGAAAATTACATTCTGCCGATGGTCTCGTCCCCTGTGTTCCTGGCTGCCAAGGGTACCTACTTTATCTGTCATGATCGTGCGTATGCATGGTTGCCCTCTGACTTCATGGGCTCATGTTTTATCGCAAACTTGTTGCCTCCGACGTTTACTGTAGATGCAGATTATCACAAGACTAGAGTTGTGAGAGGCGTAATTAGCGAAGAGGATACTGCCGGTCAAGAGGCAGGAGATTTTTTCAAGGGTTTCCTCCCGTTTTGGGGACCTATGGTTAATAGTAGGAACCTAAGACAGTTGACTCGAGTGGTAGGATCAACAGCTAATATTACTGCCAGTGCCCTTGGTAATATCACCACTGAACTTCAGGCGGATAGACTTATGACGTTACAAAACCGTATGGTTTTAGACGTGATCTTAGCAGATCGAGGTGGGGTATGTAAGGTGATCCATTCGAGCTGCTGTATTTTCATTCCTGATAACGCTCCGACTGTTTATCAAGCCATCTCGAAGTTGCATAAGATCTCCGAATCCATACACGTGGATGTAGGGGATTGGACGCTACTTGGGTGGTTTTGGGGCCTGATGTCGACTTGGGGTTGGAAGATTCTGATGATCATCGGAGTCGTTGTGACGTTCCTGTTCACGTGTTGCCTTTGTGTGCAGTGCGGTCCTGCCTTATGTGGCCTCTGTGCTACAACGTGTATGAGACAGCCACCTGTTACCAAGGGGACTTGGTTGGACAGAGCTATGCTACAGCAACATCTCGAGGGTCTGATGAATAAGGAATATGATTCTGACTAGTGCTTGCCTACATGAGGGCAAAAGGAGCGTCTGAGGTTCCGTGACAATCGTAAGTGATGATTTCGACTCGCACGAATATGGTCGAGTCTGGTACCTATGAACCGCAAATAACGAGTTTAGTAAGTGTGCACAGTTTCGCTGTGCTAACTTAAACCGTTTGTTTGTTATGTGGGTTTTTCATCTGTACCCACGGGTTCCATCTTAGATACGGCATCCATTTTGTCTCTTGCCCTCAAGTAGCCAGCGAACGGACGCTGTCCGCTTCGCGACCCTGGGACTCCCAAGATATTTGCGGAAGACACATGTCCTTTGTAAGTGTCTTTATGATGAGGGGGATGATACTGTAAGGCAGATGGCCCCGCTCGAGGCTCATCTTGCCGTGCCGGTTTATTGTCTCAGCCGTGCATCTCATTAGGCACGTCCCTTTGATGCCTGTATCTCGTGTTTCCCGATACCTCCCCTTTTACACCCTTTCCGATCTCCCCACTGTTTCCATCTTCCTCTGCACCTGTCTTTGTTCCTATTTTCGATCTGTTTTACTGCCGATTGGAATGCACTAATGTTGGGAAGATGGGTTTTTACAGTTGGGAACCGCCAAATGTTTCCGCACTTATGTTCCGGACCTTATGTGTATCAAAGTGACCAAAGTGACCCCTCTGGGGGATAATTATGGGAACCGGGTTGTAAACTTTTGTGTACCATGTTGTCCTATGGGTAAATTCTGTATAAAAGGAGCGATCCACAGAACCAATTTGAAGCAGTCTCCCCAAGTTGCACGTGTTGTACTTGTCGTGACTTCTGTGTTCCCTGCAGTAAATAAACCTTGAATCTTTGACACCGAAGGAAGTGTCCCGTGTCTCTGTCATTCGTACGCCGGAGCAGGTTACCCACGAAGGTTTCAGGTGTTGTGCCCTGGCACCGCTGGGTCTTAAAGAACCCAGTCCTTCAACGCCCCTCTTACAGTCACTTTAAAGGCCTCCCACACCGTGCTCATATTGTCAACAGATCCCACATTGTTGCTAAAGAACTCCTCAATGATCTGTCGCAGTCGCTCACGCAGTACCTGATCAGACAACACACCTGGCGATAGCTGCCAAGTGAAAGGAGCCGGTGCATGTGTCGGTAATTGCATCACCAGACGAACCGGCGCATGATCAGAGATCGTGCGAGGCAGATGTTCCACATCCAGAACCCATCCACTCACATCACGAGTCACCAGCCAATAATCTAATCTCGACCATGTATCATGCGCTGACGTGTAGCATGTTCCCTCCCGCCTACCAGGGTGTCTCAATCGCCAAGCATCCACCAACCCTAGTCCATGCATACCCTCACACACCGCATCAGCAGCTTTCTTCCGCACACAAGGCCTATCTTGTTTTCTGTCCAACTCAATATCCAATGTGACATTCAAATCACCTCCACAGAGTACAGCTGATGGGGGGAGCATATAAATTTTGTTCCAAAGTGTAACATAGAAGTTAGGATCATCCACATTCGGCCCGTATACATTAAGGAGGGTGACCAGCGTCCCGCATAATTTACCATGTACAATGATATATCGACCATCCTGGTCGACCTCTTGATGGATCACTTCAAATGGTACATTTCTCTTAATTAAGATCATTACTCCACGTGCATAAGAGAAATAGGCCGTCGCCAGCCGTACACTCGCCCACTGCTTACCCACAATTTCCGCCGCCCTTCCCCGAAGGTGCGTTTCCTGAAGAAAAACCACTTGTGCCCCATGCCTATTCAGGAACGCTAGCATCTGTCTAGTCTTCTGCGGTCGATTCAATTCCCTGACATTCCAAGTAATACAAGAGAGTTTACCCCCCTATCCATACTTCCAGGTTTTCAAGCTACCCAGCAGCCAGTAGACACCTCCCAAATACCTCCCAACGTCCTGGTATCCACCAACCAGCAATCCAGTAACGCCACAAACCGCCTTGCAAGTCAGGCAGTACATAAACCAACAATGTACCAAATGCCCTACAGACCTACCAAACCCCCCACCATAGACCAGGAAATACAGCAACCCTACCCCAAATGTCAAAGAATCCACAACCATCCCACCACCCACTTCAGCAACCCCAACCTGCCAAAGCCGTCCCCTTCGCCCCCCCTACAAAACCCAACATTGCATTCAAACGTGTGTGGGGATCTCCCATATGTGGGTGCGCAGTGGCACACAACTCCCGTCAGTGAACTAACGAGAGTGCAGACCATACTCACCATTGAACAACCCCTACCCACCCACCCCATCTGCATGGCCATAGGAACAATAACCAGCACCCAATTATCGATATGCCGCCACAGGGGCTCCAATCCACCCATTTGTGTTTCAGCAGAGGTACCATTATATTTAGACCATGTCACAAGCAGGCAATGCAGTATGCGAATACATCCCCCTTCGTACGCAACAACCATGCAAGGCCCCAATAGTTCCTGTAGTACATATGGCCCACTCAATAGCACTCTCTGCTTGTTAAATGTCGATGGCATGGGCCAGGAGATATATCAGGTGTCAACATGCTCGGGCATGTTTATCCACAATCAAGGGGTCAGTTCGCCTAAGGTATGGGTAGCATTAACAAGTAGTAAATTCAAACAGTGTGTATTAAATCAGGACACCATGGCTGCGTTGTGAGTTCGGCGGTCAGTTTGCGACAGTCTAAGCCACCTCGAACTGCCTGTCTTCCTCCCCATCTTGTTGCCCATTCGAGTCTCTTTTACGTTTTTTCTGTTTTTTTGCGTAGTCCATGGCCGCCTTAGGGGAGGCGAAGTTTTTGTTGTCTGACGGGGGCCCTATCCGAAGCCGTGCAGGATACAACATGGCGTACTGGATGTTTTCGGCGCGCAATAGCTGTTTCACCGTGGTAAATTCTTTGCGCGCCGTTTGCACCGCCATGGTGAAGTCAGGATAAAATTCCAGTTTGTTACCTTGGTACTCAATAGTGCCCTTTTCCCTTGCAAGGCGTAGTATGGTATCCCGGTCTCTGTAGTTCAGGATACGAGCTACAATAGGACGTGTCTGTGCCCCAGGCACTGGACGCTGCGCCAGAGAGCGGTGGGCACGTTCCACGATGAAGACACGAGATAAGTGGTCCGCTCCAAAAATATCCCCTAGCATGCGCTCCATGAAGTCCTCCATCCGGCCAACATTTGTGGATTCTGGCAGGCCCGTAACGCGTATATTATTCCTTCTGGACCTCCCTTCCAACTCCTCATTCTTCGCTTGTATGACCACCAACACCCTCTCCATATTAAACACCTTAGTCGTGACCGTGACAAGCCCATCCTCCGTGGCAGGCACTCTCTGTTCCATTTCCCCCATCTGCTCATTTTGGCGGTCGAATTGAGTCGCCATGTGGTCAAGGCGATGGTTGACCGCCTCCATGGTGCCTTCTATGGACTGTAGTGTTTTTTGCATTGCCACCAATGTAGCCTCTGGATTGGGGGTGCCCCCCACCGCCCCCCCATTCTCCGAATCATGTGGCGCCTGCGAAGAGGTTAGCGCCGTTTTCTTAGTTTCAAATGTTATTTTTGGTTGATTTATTTCCGGCCTGCCCATGGCGCCGATCAGAGCAGTGCCCTCGCCCAGGCACAGCAGTTATGCAGGAGGAGTACAGTGGCAAGTGCCCCAGTAGGTCGCAGGAGATTAATTAGTGTCCATGCACCAAAGTATATATACCGGTGGCTCCGCAGCTAGCCCCAGCCAGGGGCAGAATCAGCAATGGCGCCTGGTGGAGATATCGCGCCAAAATGTTTACGCACCCAACTGCCAAGTGTACTGTGATAGATCACTCCCCGTGGTCTCGCCGCAGTCTGTGGACCACAGTTTCGCCACTCCGCCGTGGGTTAGGCCCCCCCCCCGTGTCCCCGCCGGCCACAGCTCGCGCGGCGCGGCCCAGAGCGGCCCAGCGCCACCTCCGCAGCCCCGGGCTCGCTTAGTTCCCCGCCCCACTCCCCGCAACCAGCAGGGCCGGGCCAGGCCGCTTGATTTCCGGGTGCTGCACGGCTCGTCCCGTTCAAGCGCCGCCACCCTCAGCGCAGGTCACCGCTCTCCCCGGTCTTTCTCCGCAGGCAGTGGAGGAGGCCCTCCGTCCGTGCAGCTTCGGGGCGGGCGCAGGATGCAAGGTCGGGTCTCTCCAGGCGCGATCACAGCGCAGGACAGTTCGTCTCCGGAGGCGGCCCCGTCAACTTTCCGGCAAGCAAAAAGCTCCACATCGGATACCCAGGCACATCGGACGTTGTTTGGCACACAGCTGGGGTTCAAGTTAGGCAGGATATGCAGGATAAATTAGCGAATATTGGATGGTCTCGGCTGAGCCTCACCTACGTGCGGCCATCTTGCTCGGCGCCCTCTAGCGCACCCGTCCCCCCCCCCCCGGAATCAGAAACCTTGCTTGTAAAGAGTGGAATAAAAAGATCTATTTCTTTTATATTATTGTAGTTGCCTGCAACCACTGCTTGATCTAGTTGTAATAAATCATCAGGAACTCTTTTTCCTGCACTAGCTATCATTCTGATAAAACAAGTGATCATGAATCGTGAGAGGCATTTTCTATGCGCAATGGGTCTATTTTTAATAGCTTCTTGTAGGGCTTCTAAATTTTCTCCTGTTCGAAGAGCCTCGTAAATCTTGTTTAGGCAATTTGTGACATTCGGTACCTCCCGTATACCTTCTAGAGCCTCTCATAGGCGAAGGGAGATATCCACTTGTGAACCTTCCCCTGGGGTCGGGTCGTAATCACATTCTAACATGGGTGGATCTCCGCTTGAGGTGTCAGATGGTTTCAGTCTGGGTGACTACTCGTCTGGCTGTTATTTGATTGGTATAAGCAGGAGGAGGTTCCATTAAGTAGGCGGTAATGAAGTCTTTGGGAGCAGAAGGAGTTTTAGGACATGGAGGTGCTGTGGGAATACTAGGGTTATCATCGGACTCTGTCTTTTGTGAAAGGACTGGATACATCCCCGTTACGGAGGCCGAGGCCTCTCTCTTTATTTGTTCAAAATTAATATCCGCATTCTGTTCTCGTAACTTTCTCATCTTACTTTCTTCTGACATTCTATTTGCTTTCTCTACTTTCATTTGCTCTTTGTTCCCTTTGATGTGCTTCCTTTCGCCATAATTCGATACTCTCTAACATCGAGGGTCTTGCTTTCTTTTCCCAACATTTCTTTTCAACTGCCATGATACAATTCAAATCCCATGTGCCACTCTTTGGCCATCTAATCGCAATTTCTAAATCTTGAGTGTACTCTTTCCACAAATCCAAGTACAAAACGGTACCAATTCCATATTTCGTGTACATAAGAAAACCAGGAGTATCCTTTAGGGGGACTGGTACATCTTGTTCCAGTAACCCCCTCTGGGTACCCAGTTTACTCAACTTTGAAAACAAAGGCATTGTGACAATAAACAACAAACAAACAAAAACTTACACTTGATAACTTGATATATCCTGAGTATCAGAATACAAACATACCGTTTTCTAGAAATCTAGAACCCGTCTTGACCGTGCTCTGAAAAATCAGAACCAGTCTTGACCGTGCTCGGAATAAATCAGAACCCGTCTTGATACACCCCCAGCAGTACTCACCGAGGTGCAGAGAACTTGAAGATCTGGACACTGGACTAGTTGCGCTGCGCTCTTGATCGGGGGACTTGTCAGGGTTCTGAAGACCTCGGATTCGGCAATCTTCACAACATTCGGGCTCTGGGTCAAGACTTCCGCTGTCGTCCTCACATCCTTGTATGGATGCTCAGACCTCGGTACAGTCTCTCTCGGACACGAAGGAGTTCATGCAGGAACACCCTGCAGCGTGCACTCTTGTGAAGTCCATCGATGTCTTGAAGAGACCGGTTTGGGTCCGCATCAACGGCGTGTGGGGAGAAAGGAAAGCTCCTGTTCGGGCGCCAATTTACTGTGGTAAATATTTTAGTAATTTACTTGATCGGAATTTCTATAATATCAATAAGGTCATGTATGAAGAGCAGAGTCCGTGGTGGTTCGAATTCAGGGTCTTTACTCAGTAACCCGAGTTAAGGGAGTGCTCCGTCACCTGAGGAGGATCGGAAGAATCTCTAACTTTATTCTCAGAACACAGTATATTTATACATAGAAAGGAGGAAGGAGCTTCCCTTTATTGCAGGCACGTGTCATATTTTGCAATAAGACAGAAGACATGTCTAAAGAAAAGAGGCTGCATCATAAAAAGAGGAAACATGGCAGAGGATATTGCATCTTTTGATGATGAGGTGGGGTTGGAACAGAGTGACTTCGTAACCTGTGAGGCGGGCTATGTAAAAATTCTGTGTCTGTGTTCTATTCAAGAGTAGTTCTACTGCATGTGGAACTTGTACTTCAAGAGAGTGTCCTAGTACTATGGAATCACTTTGTCGTATTGCTAGAGCTGTAGCTGCGACAGATTTCAAACAGGCAGGCAAACCTTGTGCAACAGGGTCAAGAGTGGTATAAAAATAAGCACAGGGACAATGTTTTTTGGCTTGTGTTTGTGTGAGCACTGACAAGGCTGTACCTTCCCGTTCTGTGACAAAAAGTACAAAAGGTTTGGCGTAATGAGGTGTAGCTAGGACGGGTGCAGAGCATAATGCTTGTTTAAGGGTGTCAAAAGCAAAAGTATGATCAGGTGTCCATGGCAATGGGGAAGAGGTTGTGGTCGTTAGCTGTATCGGGTTTGGCCAAGTATGCAAATTGGGGAATCCACTGTCTACAGTAGGACGTGAGGCCAATAAAGGCACAGACTTCTTTCTGTGTCTTAGGGACAGGAATGTTAAAAATTAGTTGAATTCTTTCAGGTGTGAGTGCCCTACCCTCCTTTGACAGCAGGTGTCCTAGGTAGGCTACCTGCTGTAAACACAATTGTAATTTCGAGGGTGACACCTTGTGGCCAAGTTGTGCAAGGAACATTAAGACAATTTGTGATGCTTGTTCACATTCTGGTTCAGAGCGTCCGGTGATCAGTATGTCATCGACATATTGTAACAATGTTGTATTTGAGGGCATAACAATGTCGTCTAACTGTCTTTTAAGTGCCTGACTGTAGATACTGGGACTATCTGTGTACCCTTGAGGAGCTCTTGTGAAACAGAAACTACGACCTTGTAGTGAAAATCCGAATAGGTACTGACTGTCTTGGTGAATAGGTACACTGAAGAAAGCGTTCTTCGGGTCGATTACAGTAAAATGTGTGGTTTCAGGATCTATAGCTGTTAGCAGAGTACTGATGTCAGAGACCACAGGGCATTGTGGTACCACACACTTGTTTAGTTCACGTAAGTCAACCACTAGTCTGTAAACTGGGGGTGCACCGTCATCTGATTTCTTTCTTACTGGTAAGACTGGTGAATTACATATGTTGGAAGGTACTTCTCTGACTACTCCTTTCTGTATTAAGTCATCGATAATCTGGATGAGGGTTTGTTCTGCATCTGGAGGTAACTTGTATTGTCGGACACGAGGTAGGACAACACCTTCTTTTAATGTGACCATGTGTGGTGTAATGTCCATGAACCCTACGTCAGTCGGATGTGTAGGCCATAATGTAGTAGGAATGTCTTTTAGTCTGACGTCTAATTCTCGTGCGGTGAAATGACCTTTGAAATCTCGGAGGAATAGTCGTATTCCTTCCGGGGAACAGCATATCACAGCACCCAGTTCCTTTAACGTCTGGATGCCGAGTACGTTTTCGGGACATGACTTAGTAAGTACCAAATCAGTGGATGTTGTAAGAGGACCAACTTGAATTGATACTGGTTCAGAAACCTTGTTGATGACTGGTGTACCTGAAAAACCCAAGGAAATACTATTCGAGCCAGAGAGGGGTACCTTGGGAACTTGGTTGTGTTGTACTGTCTTCCTACTGGCCCCGGTGTCTATTAGAAATTTTGTTTCCTTACCTAAGAGCTTAGCATTTACATAGGGACCCTTTTGGTCGACCGGGACCGGGATCAGTGGACGACTATCGCGTTCCTCCCAGCTGTCTCATGAAATTGAGGGGAATTCAGGATAGGATGACACTAGGTACTGATAGAGTTGGGTGGCAGGTTTAGTGTCAGTTGGAGGAGCTGATGTGGGAACAGAGGGTCGTGGGGGATAGTTACGGGGTTGGGTCTTCCCAGTGGCAATAGTATGTTGTAATACTGGACAGTCACGCACAAAGTGACCTGGCTTTTTGCAATAATTGCAAGTAACTTTTTCTTGTGACACTAGAGGTTGTTTAGGGGTCTGTTGGATTGTATTAGTCTGTGCTACCAATACCTTCATTTTAGTATCCTTGTTCTTTTCTTTTCTTGTTCTTGTTCATCTCTAATTCTATTTTGGTGATATTGGAGCATCTGAAGTGCTTGTGAAGGGGAGCTTGCTTGCCAAGTACTTTCTACCTTCAGTACTCTATTTCTGATCGTAGGCAAGGCATTCTCTACGAATTTGAGACAAATAATCAACTATAGGCGTCTCCACCTGAAGAGAGGCCTCTGTTGATGAGAAAACATTTCTCTAACCTTGTATAGTAGTCCCCTATATCCTCATCTGGTTTCTGTTTGCATGCAGAGATAGCATCCCAATCTTCTTTCTTAGTGGTCAGCAATTGGGAGAGTATTTTCGGGAGAAGGCGAGGGAGTTCTAGGACTAGAGGTCCCAAGCCTTGTCCAGCAGCACAAGTATTTTCTTCTGTCTCTAGAGCTGTCCATGCTATCTTTTTCCCTTCTACCTCCCAATCTTTCTCTTTTAGTTTGTCATATGTCCCTTGAGGCAGTAGGACTTTAAGGAGAATGTTGAGATCTTTATAGGTAAAGGAACCCATTTGAAGAATATCCTTGAGTTCCCTATGGAATCCCGAAGGATCTTTTTCATGAGAAGGGACCATTTTCTTCATTTCTAATATTTCTATTTTTGTCAAATGACAAATGTTTGTTGTAGCTTTCCTCCAGAATCTACAACGGGATGTACTTCTCGGAGAGGGAACTGTCCTTGGTCATAGTGATGGGGATTTGCGTCATAACTGTCTGAAAAGTATTGGATATATCTCTGTCGGAGGTCAAGGAGGATATTAAGGAACTCTTGTCCCCTGGCCACCCACCTCCCTTCTAAGCAGTCTCGTAAGAGAGAATGTAACTTTTTGGGCGGGCAACCAGTATCTTCGTACATCGTAATGAGGTGTTGAACCATATAGATGCTTGCTACCCTTTGAGATGTTAGAGGGATCGATAAAAACATTTGAGCGACTATATCAGGGCCATATATAGAGTATTGAGATACCCAATGGGTGCTTGATTGAGCTAGTACTTTTTCTTTGGTAGTGAGTGGAGGTTTGTCGTCCATCCAATCATCTAGAGCTTCTTGTGTTCGTTGGAACAATCTATCTGTAGGAGTTGACAATTTCTTAGTTTTAATTTTGAATTGTCCACTATTCTGGGAACGAGAGATTCGGGAGCGTACTGCTCCTTGGAAGGCAGTTTCTTCTTCCCTGTCTGTACTCTCATTCTCTACTTCCTGAGTAGGGGTGTCTTTTCGATGGGAATCAGAAACCTTGCTTGTAAAGATTGGAATAAAAAGATCTATTTCTTTTACATTATTGTAGTTACCTGCAACCACTGCTTGATCTAGTTGTAATAAATCATCAGGAACTCTTTTTCCTGCACTAGCTATCATTCTGATAAAACAAGTGATCATGAATCGTGAGAGGCATTTTCTATGCGCAATGGGTCTATTTTTAATAGCTTCTTGTAGGGCTTCTAAATTTTCTCCTGTTCGAAGAGCCTCGTAAATTTTGTTTAGGCAATTTGTGACATTCGGTACCTCCCGTATACCTTTTAGAGCCTCTCATAGGCGAAGGGAGATATCCACTTGTGAACCTTCCCCTGGGGTCGGGTCGTAATCACATTCTAACATGGGTGGATCTCCGCTTGAGGTGTCAGAGATGGTTTCAGTCTGGGTGACTACTCGTCTGGCTGTTATTTGATTGGTATAAGCAGGAGGAGGCTCCATTAAGTAGGCGGTAATGAAGTCTTTGGGAGCAGAAGGAGTTTTAGGACATGGAGGTGCTGTGGGAATACTAGGGTTATCATCGGACTCTGTCTTTTGTGAAATGACTGGATACATCCCCGTTACGGAGGCCGAGGCCTCCCTCTTTATTTGTTCAAAATTAATATCCGCATTCTGTTCTCGTAACTTTCTCATCTTACTTTCTTCTGACATTCTATTTGCTTTCTCTACTTTCATTTGCTCTTTGTTCCCTTTGATGTGCTTCCTTTCGCCATAATTCGATACTCTCTAACATCGAGGGTCTTGCTTTCTTTTCCCAACATTTCTTTTCAACTGCCATGATACAATTCAAATCCCATGTGCCACTCTTTGGCCATCTAATCGCAATTTCTAAATCTTGAGTGTACTCTTTCCACAAATCCAAGTACAAAACGGCACCAATTCCATATTTCGTGTACATAAGAAAACCAGGAGTATCCTTTGGGGGGACTGGTACATCTTGTTCCAGTAACCCCCTCGGGGTACCCAGTTTACACAACTTTGAAAACAAAGGCATTGTGACAATAAACAACAAACAAACAAAAACTTACACTTGATAACTTGATATATCCTGAGTATCAGAATACAAACATACCGTTTTCTAGAAATCTAGAACCCGTCTTGACCGTGCTCTGAAAAATCAGAACCCGTCTTGACCTTGCTCGGAATAAATCAGAACCCGTCTTGATACACCCCCAGCAGTACTCACCGAGGTGCAGAGAACTTGAAGATCTGGACACTGGATTAGTTGCGCTGCGCTCTTGATCGGGGGACTTGTCAGGGTTCTGAAGACCTCGGACTCGGCAATCTTCACAAGATTCGGGCTCTGGGTCGAGACTTCCGCTGTCGTCCTCACCGCCTCGTATGGATGCTCAGACCTCGGTACAGTCTCTCTCGGACACGAAGGAGTTCATGCAGGAACACCCTGCAGCGTGCACTCTTTTGAAGTCTGTCGATGTCTTCCGGTTTGGGTCTGCATCAACGGCGT
Organism: Lissotriton vulgaris; assembly: GCF_964263255.1. Lineage (NCBI taxonomy): Eukaryota > Metazoa > Chordata > Amphibia > Caudata > Salamandridae > Lissotriton > Lissotriton vulgaris. Next base: position 1,479,609,695 of record NC_141694.1, read on the forward strand.
GTGGGGAGAAAGGAAAGCACCTGTTCGGGCGCCAATTTACTGTGGTAAATATTTTAGTAATTTACTTGATCGGAATTTCTATAATATCAATAAGGTCAAGTATGAAGAGCAGAGTCCGTGGTGGTTCGAATTCAGGGTCTTTACTCAGTAACTCGAGTTAAGGGAGAGCTCCGTCACCTGAGGAGGATCGGAAGAATCTCTAACTTTATTCTCAGAACACAGTATATTGATACATAGAAATGAGGAAGGAGCTTCCCTTTAATGCAGGCACGTGTCATATGTTGCAATAAAACAGAAGACATGACTAAAGAAAAGTGGCTGCATCATAAAAAGAGGAAACATGGCAGAGGAGATGAGACTCGTCATGATTAAATGAGGAAGCACGAGAGAAGGAGAAATGTGGAGAAATAACCCTAGGCTGGTTCCTTAGATAAGAGAGATATGGTCGTGACAGGATGTCTGTTTGTTGTGTTTCAGCATTCGGGGGCTCTTCTTCTCGGAATTGGTTGTCGTGGTTTAGCAAAACGAGGCCTATTTCTCGGAATCGGCCCGATTATAGGGAAATGGTTACAAATGGGGGGGTCTTGTTCTCGGAATCGGCTTAACCCTAGGAATGTATAGTTTGAGTGAGGAAGCTGTTTCTCTGAATCGCCCTAACCATAAGAATGTACCTTTGAATTTTAGAGGAAGGAGAGTGCGTGTGCAACTTTGTGTGCCTGTGATCGGGTTTGCTCGTGTGCTCGTTTGCTCGTTTCTGACATGATGGGCTCGGGGATGTGACTGAGAGGGTGTATGATGGGACATAAACTACAAAAAATAATCTTTTTCCACAAGACAACAGGTAGCGCTAAAGGACTTTATTTAAAAGAACAGAGTAAATAGTGCAACATCACCCACTGGAGGGTTTTAATTTCTTGGAACAGCAAACCACAAGTTCCAGCCTACATCATAAAGACCCACCGAAGGATGCCCACCAGGGGGCGGTAACCTTCAAAAGGAACTGAATGCGTGTGGGATCCTGTTTCATGCGATGCAAAGGCTCACCCTTTGAGAAAAGTCTAAGTAGACTGAAACGCGTCAGGAATGCCTATGGAATGAAATACATGAATTTATCCCTCACTGTCAGGACGCAGCTCGTTTCCCTTTGTTTAGGAGAAGGGTTCGGTTATATATATGTATATACATATATATATATATATGTATATATATATATATATATAGGACATCGTGTGTGCTCCTCTAAATGCATAGGGCAGCTTGGTATGGAATATATATATATATATATATAAATATACATATACACATACATATACACACTGTTCCGTTGCCAAACAACGAGTGTTCTCATGGGAACAATCAAATGTCAATATTTATTACAGCACTAATGGAAACGTTTCGGCACAACGCCTTTTTCAATATCAGCACGTCCAGACACCATCATGCATTTAAAAGAAGGAATGCATTTGACTTATGGAAATTTGCATCAAAATAGACGAGGCAGAAAGAAAATATGTGTCCATAGCTGATGTTTGACCCTCAGAGAAGACGTGTGCAGTTCTTCGTCCATATTGAGACCCATTGGTTCCATACTGTCAAGTTCTAAAATTAACCAACTTACAAATTTACGTAGTTCTTTCTCCCTGTCTTCTCCTCTTTTCTAATTCGGTATTTGTACCACACCGCTATACCTCAAGGTAGCAGGATCACCATGATGGACTTTTTCAAAATGGCGGGCACCAGGGTAGCTGCGATCCTTGTGTATGATGGCACAGAGATGCTGCAATATTCTTTTGTGTGCTGGCAATGTGGTACTACCCACATAGACTTACTTGCAGGGTCACAAAAGAATATATACAACATAATACGATTTGCTTGTCAGATTACCCCTTATTTTGATGACTTTATATAACGGTGTTTCTATGCAAGTTCGGTTCTCACCTTTTCTGCATGCCTTGCACTTAGAGCACTTCCTAAAACCAACATATTTCATCAACCATGATTGGGGTCTGGCTTTTCTCTCAAAGTCACTTTTGACTAAATAGTCTCTCATTGATTTAGACTTCCTATAGGCAATCATAGGGGTCTGGGGACTAGTGGACCTATGATAGGGTCTTCTCGTAAGAGATGCCAATGACGTGACATACCTTTTGATGTTCTTGATTGTATGTGGTTATGAATCTGGGTATGTCTGTAGTGATCATTCTTTTTGTACTAGCTTTTGTCGGATCAAAGAATGCTCTTTCCCTGTTTATACGCCTGGTTCTCCTACAGGCTGTATCGAGGATATTGTCAGAATAACCTCTTCGCTTGAATCTTTTCAGAATTGCATTTTCTATGGTGGCATAGGAGTCAGACCTGCTACAGATTCATTTAGCTCTGTATAGTATTCCATTGTGACGGGGATGTAACAATTCTTGTCACTTTGTTGGTAAAACGCTTCTTTTTCATAAAGGTCTCGTTCCCAAAGGACCACTTTTCCTCCCTTGTCTGAAGGTTTCTCAATCACTTCATCCATTTGTCTTAATCTCCCCACTGTATTAAAAAAATCTTTATCTCTTTGATTAAGTGTGTTGAGATTCCGTTTGGCAGAGACATTTTAGTTGTCTCTTCCATATTTGACCTCCCTTCACCCGTGTCTCAGACGCTGCTCGCGTGATGGTGAGTCGTGTGTGTGTGTGTGTGTGTGTATGTATATATATATATAAAAGAGGGGTCTCAAAACGCGTTTTCCCCATGCAATTTCTCATCGGACCTTTAGCCACGGCTTCAGCTCGAATGCTGAACGGAATTACACCAAATTTGGCAGAGAGGTAGTCCTCAGTTCCAACTTGTGCCTTTGGCATATCTGGTGCCAATCTGTTCAGTAGTTTCTTTGGAAATTACGGTTAAAGTCATTTATATATCTATGGGCGCAGAGGATCCGCGGATTGTGCGAGGATTGGCCTCGTAGGATAAGCGCACTGTTCCGATCGCGCGCTGAATTCTAATTGGCTGTCAAGCAGTTGTAAACATTTGAAACCAGGAACTGTTGGCAGCCATTTTGTGCCTCGGTAGAAGCGAGGGTGAAGAAGTCTGTGAAATATGTTGACAAAACGTGAACAGGGGCAGGTTAGACACACCCTGACCCCCATAGGCCTGCTCAGAGGGTGACATAGGGTACCCGTAGGGCAAAAAAAGTAAGAACATTTTTTTACAAAAAAAGTCGCGATATGCGCGTAGGATCCACACGTTTGGTCGCTGAAAAAACAAAGCATGTATTTTTGAGATATATATCAAGCTTATGTGTATAGATGTTGGGTGGTTCTAGAAAGAGCCATTTTGTTTATTGAGAGATTTTAGTAATTGCAAGTAAGTACCGATGCCGAGTCTAAAGTTCATGAGGAAGACTCGGTTTCCTTCATTTGTAAAATGTACACTATCTCTTTAATAGATGCCATGCATATTGAAACGCAGATTGTTGTGGTATATGGACAATATTCTATAGTCTCGTAGAAAAGTAGAAAGATTTATTCACGTTTATTCACTTATCTGCACAGATCAGGTGTTCCAGTCTTCCCCTTTCTCGACGACTGGTTGTTGAAGACGGGCTAGCCCCAGTAGTCTCCTACCTCCAGATTACGGTCGACCTCTTGCACCTGATGGGGTTGTCAATCAACGTGCCGAAGTCGCACCTGTGCCCCTCTTAGAAGCACCTCTTCATTGGAGTGGTTCTGGACTCGGCGCAATTTCGGGTTTTTTACTCAAACAGCGTGTTCCTGATATTTAGCCTCGTATTCTGATCTTTCAGCTTTTATCCCGGGTCTCGGTCAGGTTGACACTGCGGCTCCTGGGGCTGAAGGCCTCCTGCATACTAGTGGTGCATCACGCAAGGTGGCATGTGAATAAATATAAACATAGGCCACTCAGTTTGCGCCCCGTAATATACAAATTTCAGGGGGTAGTGGTTCCCGGGGCTTGAGGGGTGTAATTGAAGCCCACATACTTGTAATGTTGTAGGGGGGGGTTCGCGAAAGTGGTGCAAGGGAGTTGTAAATATGGTACACAGTGTTTTGTTTTACTTTGCTTTCCTTTCTGTGATGTAGAAGATCCAGGGGTAAATATAACGGTTTTTGTATAGCCAATAACGTTTAACCCTACCCCTAAACGGCTATCAGTCTCCTACCATAGTAACAGTTCATGGAACACTTACGTGAGCACAGAGGTTAAAAGTTCATCACACTATGTTGCTAATGAGTTAGCCTCAGAATTATACTTCAAATTATAAATATAATTTCTATTGATGACTGCTACCCCCACAAAAAAAGACGTATGTACTTTCTTTAATTAACTTTTATTAAAACAATAACTGAAACTATAACTAAAAGATAACAATACAATAAATAACTATAACTATAACTATCAAAACAATATAATAAACAACATATAATATGGTGTCCTAAAGAAGTATTGTAGTTAATCTGCAAAACAAAAAAGAAAATTCGTTTTTAAAATTAGATTTATGTGACTAAATGAGGTCAAACATTACAAGTCAAAGTAACAATTTAATATATATTTTTTAAAATGTTTCCAGCGTGCCTGAAACGCTTCCACTGGCATTGTACATGCAGACTTTGGTCCACCCTTTTTATCAATTTTTGCGGTTTGAGATATAACGTCCTACCTCTGTTATTCATCTCCTTACTTTCTCCTTTCAAATTCTTTTGTAAAGACGTTAACAACAATTAAAGGGAACATTTTCTGCATATTTGTAATAAAGCATTTGCCACAATGCATAGTGACACCGTATTTATTGAATGTTTTGAAATTAATTTTTACAAGTCTTAAAAAAGGTGAATGCAAGAAAAGTTACTTGCCGCATGTGCAAAACTGGTTTCAAGAGGAGACCCCAATAAAGAGGACTGGTGTGGAACTGCAAGTATGCGGAAGCACTTGCAGACTAAGAATCCGCTCAACTTGCAAAGGAAGAGTTAAGGAGATTGAGAGAGGCTCATCCTGCTCCATGAGGAGGCCCAAGTACCAGTGGAGCAACACCGTCAACCTCTACTGCACAGCCTAATATTCGTCGCCAATTTGGAACCCTTTAAGAAAAAAAGTAAGAAGGTTGGGAGCTCTGTATGCCATACTAAAACCTAATCATCCATGAGTTATACAGAGATCCACCCTGTATCAGACTCATTCGTAGAAGTGTGAATTTGAGATTATCTGCCACCGAAAACCTCTCAAGTACTTATATCCGTTACTTTTTAACTTCGTTGAGTAGCCGTATTGTGAGTAGTTACCTTAACGTTGTCCGTTAAAAATTTGTGAATGTGCATGGCTTCGGACAACTAGTAAATGCCATATTTGAGACATTGGTGTAATCAGCTGGATCGGGAGGATATAGTTTTCTTCAACCTCGGCAACAAACATTCTGCAAACTGAAAAAAAGAGTTAAAAATGTATATGTTGTACATATGTCCAAGATTAATTTAAATGTACATCAAAACATTTGTTCTCAATAGGATTTGGGATGAAAAGCAATCATCAGAGAGGTTCTGCTTTCACGAGGAGACCCCAATAAAGAGGACTGGTGTGGAACTGCAAGTATGCAGAAGCACTTGCAGACTAAGAATCTGGTCAGCTTTGCAAGGGAAGAGTTAAGGAGATTGAGAGAGGCTCCTTCTGCTTCATGAGGAGTCCCAAGTGCCAGTGGAGCAACACCGTCAACCTCTACTGCACAGCCTAATATTCGTCCCCAATTTGGAACCCTTTAAGAAAAAAGTAAGAAGGTTGGGAGCTCTGTATGCCATCCTAAAACCTAATCATCCATTAGTTATACAGAGACCCACCCCCTGTATCAGACTCATTCGTAGAAGTGTGAATTTGAGATTATCTGCCACTGAAAACCCCTCAAGTACTTATATCCGTTACTTTTTAACTTCGTCGAGTAGTCGTATTGTGAGTATTTACCTTAACGTTGTCCGTTGAAATTTGTGAATGTGCATGGCTTCGAACAACTAGTAAATGCCATATTTGAGACATCGGTGTAATCACTGGAACAGGAGGATATAGTTTTCTTCAAACTCGGCAACAACCATTCTGCAAACTGAAAAAAAGAGTTACAAATGTATATGTTGTACATATGTCCAAGATTAATTTAAATGTACATCAAAACATTTGTTCTCAATAGGATTGGGAATGAAAAGCAATTATCAGAGGTAATATTTGGCAAGCAAAATAGGAAATAGCATTGCATTTTACAAATGTTAGGCCGAGATTGGTCACTCACTTTATTTACATTGCAATTTTCGGCTGATAACATATGGAGAGCATTCAGTGGATCTGGTGTGTCGAGTTGCTCACCACCACATGGTATAGTGTATGGGCAGGACAGCTTGTGGCGGCCAGTACGTCTCATGGTTGAGATATCTGTATAATGAGATAGAGCAGGGGGCAAATGAAGTTTAAGGTTATTAAAAAACATGGAGAGCATGCTAAAATACAACATTGACCAATCAATTACATGTGCAGTGCATGGGGAGGAAGGAGCACATGACGCACTACTTAAAAAATGATATGTGGCAGGATTAAGTGATTTGCCCAAAAACATCGCCTACCAAGGCAAAATATTTAAGTTGTGAGAGCTGGAAACCGTGCTAAAATACTTTTTTGCCGAAAAACATTACTTTTGCAATGCATGGGGCACGTCACGCACTACTTACACGAGAAAAACTACATCGCATTCACTGGGACAGCACGTAGCACACTGCTGTCGGAGCGGCCATGTGGCGTTTTGCAAATTAAACAAACGCACCAGGATTAAGTGATTTGCACAGAAACAAAAGTTATGAAGTCAACTTTAACGATATTAAAAAGCAGGAAACAGCATTGCCAAAACGAACATGAAGTTGCATTTACGCAGTATTTAAAGATTGTTCAGACCAATTCATTTCATTTCATACGAAGAAGTGGATACAAACACTCTCAATGGCTGCGACTGCGGAATAGGAAAAGTTCAAGCAGGTTGGCAGCTTATAAATGCTTTGCAGAAGAATGATTGGTTGAGCATGATGTCACTGGGTGTGAGAGCTGTGATTGGGCATGTTGTAATTGAGCATGCGCAAATAAAATGAAATACGTTAGGGGTACATAGCCAGACGGTGGGACGTATTGTGCACATGCGTAACATTAACATGCATGCGCTACCACAAACATGCATGCGCAAAGTGAAGGCAACTCCTACGGGGTACATACATAAATTGAGTTCGGATGTCCCCGTGGTCTTGAAGTGGCTTCCGGAGGGGGGCTTTTCAGATCTGCTCCATAAAATAATAATATATAATTAGCCATGCCCCGGAATTGAGCACGGGATGGGAGCCACGTGGCCCACTTCCCATAAAAAAAATTGAATACGTATATTCTGCTTATTGTCATCGTACCATAAGCGCACCCTTCCGATCCCGCGCTGAAGGCTAATTGGCTGTCAAGTGGTTGTCAACAAACTAGAAACTTTTGGCAGCCATTTTATGTCTCGGTACAAGGGAGGGTGAAGAAGCGTGTGAAATGTGTGTTTAAAACATGAAAAAGGGGAGGGTAGACACACCCTGATCCTCTAGGTCTCCTCAAGGGGTCCCACAAGGTCTCCCAGGGCCCCTATTTCTTTTTCTTTTTTGGGGGAAAAATTGCGGGGTGCACGTATGTTCCGCGCATTCTAGTGATATTTTTTTTTTAAAAAGACGTGGGCTTCTGCGCGTCTTTGGTAATTTGCATTCTTTCAAATGTTTAGAGGCGATGCAGTAGTGTTGTATCCAGGATCCACCACTGAGTAAGACAAGGTAACAATAACACTATTTTCCTGCTAAGTGAATTTCTACCCATAGGATATCAGTGCGCAACCCCATAAAAAAATTAAAAAAAGGATAATTTAAGAATATTATGAACAATATATAATAATGAAAAAATATATTTTTATGTAAAAAAATTCATTAACAAATGTGTAACGTAATTTAAAAAATAACATCTAAAAATAAAGATTTAAAAAATGTAGTTAGAAAATATTAAATTTTTTTTTACAAATAAGCATTTAAAAATCTTTGAAATTCACTGAAAAGACCATAGGTTTCAGACATGTTATAGTTAGGAATTAGCATTTAAAAAACCTTTGAAATTCACTGAAAAAACCATAGGTTTCAGACATGTTATAGTTTGGAATTAGCATTCAAAAAACCTTTGAAATTCACTGAAAAAACCATAGGTTTCAGATAAGTTATAGTTAGGAATTAGCATTTAAAAAACCTTAGAAATTCACTGAAAAAAACATGTTTCAGAGGTGTTATAGTTAGCTGGACATTTCACTCATATAAAACCATTGAAATTCCCCCGTTATAGTTAGTTGTACTAACTATAACTTGCGCGCCCGCAATCCACTGCTGGTGACATCACATACTACATCATTCATGACATGGTCAGTGAAATCACTGATGACATCTCAAATGACATCACTGATGACATCATCCATGTGACAAGCTGATACACCTGATCATACAGTAGCATAATCTTTTAACATACATTATAAAATATGAAGTACCATATTTGAAACATTGACACACCAGTACAAGTTTCTAAAAACCCACTCAGGGATTCCTACATCTACACACACATCTAAACACTTACCTATAGTTTCACTCATACATGCTAACAAAGATCAATAGAACACTATTACATATACTTATATACTTACATCAACATTACACACCAGCACATATCCTATCCTTTACGCAGACATCCTACTCACTTATGCAAACCATAGATCATACTTACATTTACTTAGCTATACACTTATACAAACGCAACTTTATTTATTCATATAGATAGTAATTCATACTTAGTGTGTTATAAAATCAGTATTACTAGTATACAGTTATCCATACATCACTCATACAATCGCTGAGTATTATGTATACTTATTTATATACAATAACTGTCACATACACTGCCTTTTATATTTTTAGTTTGTTGGACATATATAATTGAGAAGTATATTTACTCATCACCACACCCATAAAGAGATTCACTCATCCAAACAACTGTTTCCACATACAGTCTTAACTTCATATACTTACTGAATCAATTATTTACACATGTTTCCACAGTCACACATGTCCCACCTAACCACACACACATTCATTCACTATCCCATACACATACTCATTTAACTAATTAATAACTAATGTAGACTTTCACATAGGTACTAACCAACTTATGTAGTAGTTTACACAACAAGAGATATAGTGATACAGGTATTCGTACAGTTTAATCACTATCCCATATATTTAGTGAGACACTTAAAATTCCTCACTTAGACAGTCAATCACATTGGTACTAAATATTCCATTCACACACTTATACATATCCACTCAGTCTTCAAGGCAGATTGATATATATATATATATATATATATATATATATATATATATATATATATATATATATATATATATATATATATATTTAAATAACGAACCAAACCACTTTCACTGAATGATGTCATCAGTGATGTCATTTGAGATTTCATCAGTGATGTCACTGACCATGTCCTGAATGATCAGCAGTGGATTGCGGGCACGCAAGTTATAGTTAGTACAACTAACTATAATGGGGGAATTTCAATGGTTTTATACGAGTGAAATGTCCAGCTAACTATAACACCCCTGAAACCTATGTTTTTTTCAGTGAATTTCTAAGGTTTTTTAAATGCTAATTCCTAACTATAACTTATCTGAAACCTATAGTTTTTTCAGTGAATATATATATATATATATTTTGCTGGCGGTCACCAGTAGTTAATTATGACCGAGTTTCTATCAAAAAGGTCATTTTCAGGTGCCTATATCTTTTGTGCCAGTTTATGTATCTTCATGAGATTTTCCCCAAATAATTACACAGTACTTCACATGGGGTCTGGAAAGTTCAGGGCCAAGAAAAAGGGGGGATCCCAAAACATGTTTCCCCCATGTTCATTCTCATAGGACCTTTAGACACGACTACAGCCCGAACCACAATGGGATTACACTGAATTTGGCAGGAAGCTATATCTTTTTGGGATTGGTGTAAATTGGAGTCTTGCTCAAGCATATCAGGAACATCCCTGTACCCTATCCGGTCATCTGGAGAGGGACCTTGAAACTTTTCAGAAATGGCTGACTGAAAGGCTTGATGATCTTGCCCCTCTTTCTACGCCTCGTTCATCTAACAAGCGTAGTTCGGCCCCTTGGTTTTCTAAGTCACTTGCTCTTGCTCGGCGTAACTGCAAGCTAGCCGAAAGATTATGGCGGAAACAATATGATCAGGAAGCTAAGTCTGCCTACAAACTATCTATATTTATACCTGTATTGAACTTATCCATGTCTAGCGGCATTGTTCCGCCAGCCTGGAAGAAGGCAATGGTTTTTCCCCTTCTAAAAAAAAAACAGGCCTTGATCCAGAGATACATGCTAACTATAGGCCCATATCTCTCCTGCCCAGTTTAGCAAAGATCGTCGAGAAGCACGTCCACTCTGTGCTTTCTTCCTTTCTTGAAGATCAGGGGTTACTCCACTCTACCCAATCTGGCTTCCGCTCCAATTTGAGCACTGAGACCGCTCTATTGGAAGTAAATGAAGCCATTAAGGAAGTTCTCGACGCAGGTGGAAGAGCTATGCTGGTGATGTTGGATCTGTCGGCGGCCTTCGACACCGTCCTGCATGAGGCCCTCTTGAGAAGACTTCATGAGATTGGTCTCAGAGGGACGGTGTTGAGCTGGCTGAGATCTTACCTAGCGGGCCGTCGACAAGTGGTCTGGGCCCCGCCGTACTCCGCCGAGGTGCCGCCTATGGATGTCGGAGTCCCACAAGGGTCGGTGCTAAGCCCGACCCTTTTTAACATCTTCATGACTCCATTGGCGGTACTTGCGGAGTCCATGGGTGCCCAGATCATATCATACGCTGACGACACCCAGCTTCTCTTCACCTGCAAGAAGGGCATGGAGTTCGACGGGGAGAGCATCCGTGGTTGCCTTGGGGATGTCTTCGACTGGTTTCAGCGAAGCAGCCTCAAGTGCAACCCTGATAAATCTGAGGTGCTCTTCTTTGGCTGTCAGGCAGACCCGCCTTGGCAGGAATGGTGGCCGGTGTGCATGTCACCCCCTTCCTCTTCCTCCATGGTTGCTAAAAACCTGGGGATCAAAATCGACAATACCCTTTCGTTGAAAACACAGATCACTGGTCTCACCAGCACCTGCTTTGGTCTGCTAAAAATACTTCGTAAATTCCTTCCTCTGCTTCCTTTAGTCTATAGGAAGTTGACAGTACAGGCTCTGATCTGTTCCAGGATTGACTATTAAAATGTTCTCTACCTGGGTTTACCGGATTACCTCCTTCATAAACTTCAGGTAGTACAAAACTCCGCGGCAAGGGCCATTTTCGGCCTACCTCGGCAAGCTAGGTCATCTGAGTTGCTTTCCTCCCTTCATTGGCTCCCTGTCAAGAAGCGTATTACTTTCAAAGCTCTCACATTGGCCCAAAAGGCACTCCATCTGGTTGGGGCCTCGTACATTCAGAAACGGCTCCTTTTCTATAAACCCACCAGATCTCTCCGATCTGAATGTCTCGGCCTGGCAACGGTCCCTCCCATTAGGAAGGTCAGGATAGGTGGACGTTCCTTTAAACATCTCGCCCCCAAACTATGGAACTCCCTTCCTGTTGATCTTCGCCGTGCCTCCAATCTGCTTGCCTTTAGAAAGGCTTTGAAAACTTGGCTTTACAATCAGTAATTTGTTATGTTTCTGTTCTTTCCATCTTTCTTTCTCAGCTACGGGTCAGAAAGCGCCGGGACACTCCTTGGAGTAGCCGTGCGCTATATAAGCTACCCCATTAACATAACATAACATCTATTCAGTAGTTGGGAAGATATTAGCTGGAAAACAAATTTGTATTTCTGGAGATGCAGCTTTCCTGGGGATTCCCCCACGGGCAGTCCACAGATTCACCTGCACTGGTGAAGTCCTGATTGGCAGGCCGCACCTTGATGGAAAAGTTTGATAGGAACGGTCGCCGGCGTTGAAAACTAGTGTGAATTTTAAGTGAAAGGGTCAGGTGAGAGGTTCCCTGACCCCTTCTGAATGCTTACAATGAGGGGTGAGGATGTATTAAGGCCACGAAAATGCGCCACTTTTTTTTTGCGTTCATGGTATCCGCAGAATCCTCACGAGGCTCAACGTGAACCCCCCATGTAACTTCGCGGGGATCTGCAGAGTTAGCGTGGCTGAAAAAAAAATATTTTTTATTTATACTCTCTTCTCACAGCTACTCACACGCTCATACAGACAATGCTGCATCCACTCACATACCGTTACAATCCCACATGCAATGTTACATCCATACAGAACACTGTCCGTCATTCACATACTCATAGAGACTCTGTGACACCCATTCACAAACTCTGTCACAGCCATTCAGAACCCCATACAGACTTTGCCACACCCATTCATATACCCATACAGAGACGCTTATATCCATTCACAACCCCATACAGACTCTGACACCTATTTACAAACCTTTAGAGACACTGTCTCACCCATTCACAAACCCATACAGTTACTATTACTCATTGACAAACCTATATAGACATTGTCACACATATTTATATACCATAAATACACTGTTACACCCATTCACAAACCCACTTATGCACCTAAAATGATACCCATTTAGACTCTGTTATACCCACTGTGAGATCCATTGAGAAACCTTTAATAGAAATATTAAATGTGCTCTTTTGCATTGAATGTGTGCTTTGGTTTACGGATCCGGTCAAAATAGTTACACACACCACTACAAAACCATAGAAATTCACACAAAAAACAAAGGTTACAGGAATGTTATAGTTAGAAAATAGAATTTAAAAAACCTTAGAAATTCACTTAAAAACCAAAGGTTGCAGAGACGTTATAGTTAGGCTGACATGTCACTCGTACAAACCCACAGAAATTCAGCAATTATAGTTAACTGAGCTAACAATAACGTACACCCCGCAATGCACTGCTTATGACCTCACATATTACACCACTCATGACATGGTCAGTGACATCACGGATGACATCTCAAATGACATCACTGATTACATCTCAAATTACATCACTGATTACATAATCCACATAACCATTTGCACACCCACTTACACCCCTATACAACATATCATACTTGCACACCCACACAATCACAGACATACCTATGCACACACCCATAGAAACACTCACACACCTACTCACTGATTCATAGAGCCACTCACACATCAACTCTCCCATAAAGGCACTAAGTTAACCACTAACTCATAGAGCCACTCATGCACGTAATCGCTGGCCAGTACAAGCACTCGCACATCCAGTCATACAAACATACATACATACCCACTCATGCACCCATACAGCCATTCTCATATTGAATCAGTCACCCATACGAATACTCGCATACCTACTCACTCACCCACACAGTCACTTACGCAACCCACCCATATAGGTATTCAGACATCCTTTCACTTATTCATAGATAAACTAACACATGTACTCACTCACCTATACAGTCACTGAGACAAGCACATACTCTCCCATACTTCTTTCACACTCAGTCACCCATACAGTCTCTCACACGCCCATTCACTCACCCATAGAGCCACTTGCACACCCATTAATGCACTCATACAGTCATTCATGTACCCGCTTACTGACTTATGTACATGCTGAGTCACCCAATCATTGCAAAAAATACAGTTGATGCACAGAATGCAGAACAATGTCTTACATTCACCCCAGTACAAAGAACTGGGCCTAAATCCATCGTTTTTTTGCACTCCACACCACCCTAGGTCAGACAATGGCTATATGCAAATCAGCCTTGACCCTGTGCCTCATAGGAACAGCCAAGCCCGAACTACCAAGCCATGTCTTTCCTAGACCGGAATCAAGCATCCAAGGACCGGTTTCAGGCTATCAGCCTTCTTCAGCCTGGATAGCTTGACTCCAGTGATGTGGAGAGCTTGGGACTCACGTCTGAGCATACCCAGCTTGGTTCTGGACCAATTGGAGACGTCGGAGGGCATAGGCGGGGACGCCATTGTAGAAGATGTTGCCGTAGTCTAGGCGCAATAGAACCATCGCCATCAAGATGAGTTTTAAGGCAGGAAAAGAAAAGAATCTGGAAATCTTTCTAATGGTGCGAAGGGTATAAAAACAAGATGAGACCACCATGCTGATCTGGGAGTGCAGAGTGAGATGTTGGTTCAGCGTGATCCCAAGTGTTTTGACTGAGTGGGAGGGTGAAGGGGGGGAACCAAGGGAGGGGGGCCAAAACGTGGGGGTCCAGGGCCAGGATGTACCGCCGGTAAGAACTAACTCGGTTTTGTCTGGGTTGAGTTTAAGATGGTTAAGGTTTATCCAGTCCCTGATGAAAAGCATAACTGATTGAAAACTGTGAATGGACTGAGGGGAGTGAGAGAGTTTGAAGATGAGCTGGAGGTCATCAGCATAATTAAAAACCGAAACCTCCAGCTGCTGTAAAGCAAAAATTAGGGGAAAGATGTACAAATTAAACAGAAGGGGGGAAAGGGAGGAGCCCTGAGGGACACCGCACTGCACCTTGCTTGGGAGGCAGAAAAGTCTGCAAGGTGGACGGCCTGAGTGCGGTCTCTCAGAAAAGAAGTGAGCCAAGCCAGGACGGGCCCCTTGACGCCCGCCACCCCGACAAGGGTAAGAAGAATGGACTGGTCAACCGTGTCGAAGGCGGCGGACAAATCAAGGAGGACCAGAGCCTTGGGTCGGTTGACATCCATCCCCTCCCTGAGTTTGTCCATGACTGAGACCACAACTTTCTCGGTGGAGTGGAGCGGACGAAAGCCAGCCTGACAGGGGGCTAAACAGCCATTGTCCTCAACAAAAGAGCTGAGGACTGTTGTAATGTGGCACTCCAGGATTTTGCCCAGGTAGGGGAGGAGGGAAATTGGACGGTAGATGGGGAGGGAAGAGGGATCCGCACCAGGTTTTTTCAAAATAGGAATTATTGTTGCCGATTTGTGGTGATCAGGGACAATGCCTTGTTTGAGGGAGTCGTTGAGGAAAACCAAGGGGGGCAAAGGGCAAGCTAGGAAGATCTCCCCGGGCCAACAATGGGGGAAAGGGTTTCCCTGATCATGATCCAAATGGGATCTGTTGGGCGGAGGCTGAGGGGCAACAAAGGAGGAGGAAGGCGGTGGTATGTTGGCCTTGATGACTGCGATTTTCTCAATGAAAAAATTATTAAGGGAATCACAAAGAGATAAGGAGGGGGAAGGTTTGAGGGAGGCTCTATCTGATGAGGCCAACTCATAGACTGTGGAGAAAATTTCCCTGGGCTGATTTTTAGACAAGAGAATTTTGCCCGAAAAGTAGTCCGTCTTGGCAAGGAGGATGACCTTTTTGTATGTGTTAAGTGTGAGGGAATAATGTGCTTTTAAAGTCAGGCAGTAAGTGCGCCTCCAGGCGTGCTCGGCCTGGCGCACAACCAATTTTTTCTCCTTAAGGTCATCGGTGAACCATCTGTTGGCATTGTGGGCGCGTCTGACTGTGACGCGTCCCAAGGGAGCCACTTGGTCACACGCCCTAGAGAGCCATTCATTGATGGCAGCTACCTGAGGTGAGGGTACAAGCTCCTCTAGGGCGGGACAGGAACCTTGAAGGGAGGAGCAAAGGGAGGGCATTTCGACCTTATTTCAATTATGGGCCCAGGTGTTTTTGGGAAAGGAAGGACATTTGGCGAGGCTAAGGTCAAGGAAAAACGAGATCAAAAAATGATCGGACCAAAGACAGGCTGTGATGATTGGGGTTTTGACCGGGACGTTGAGTGACCAAATTTGGTCCAGGGTGTGCCCCCGGACATGGGTGGGTGTGTAGACATGCAACACAAAATTTAAACTGTGAAGGAGGTCGGTGAAATCTTTAGACACCGCGTCTTCCGCGGGGTCGGATGGCCAGAAGTTGAAATCCCCAAGAACTAGAACAGAGGAGTTCTCAACTGCTAGGGTAGCGAGCAACTCCTGAAGCCCAGTAATGAAGTGGGGGGTTGAATGGGGGGGCGATAGACAAGGACGCAGGTAATAGGGACTTGGAAGGAGGCAGATCGCATCACCAGACAGTCGACTGAAGGCCAGAGCGGACAATCAGGGCGACGCCACCTCCTGCCTTCCCTGCCGGTCGATCGGCCCGCAGGACGTAGTATGAGGAGGGAAGGGCCGCGAGTACATTGGGCAGGGAATCTGGGCAGAACCAAGTTTCTGTCAGAAACAATAGGTCAGGTTTGTGGGAGTCAAGAAACACAAACAGTTCGAGAAGATGCTTGACTGCCGATCTGGATTTTAAAAGAGAGGCCGAGATAGTGGACGCCGAGTTGGGCGTGGGGGGTTCCTGGGGGAGGGGAAGAGGGGGGTAGTGGAGGCAAGGTGGCTGGGAGGGGGTGCGCGGGGTGGGGCCGGACAAGGCCGAGTTTGACGATTTGGGCAGCGGTTCCAGGGCTGGTGATCCAAGGGCCCTGGTAAGAGCGGAGTTCTTCCAAGGTATAGGTTAAAAACTGGGCATAGTGGGGTGCCCCTTGCCCCTGCCGACCGCGGACAGGCGCAGACTGGCTTGCCTTTGGCGCGCCGCCGGGGTGCCCCTTGCCCCTGCGGACCGCGGACGGGCGCAGACTGGCTTGCCTTTGGCGCGCCGCCTGCGCGCCCGCTGCGCGTGCACATGGGTATGGCCTTAAGAGTGCTTGGGAGCGCGATGTCACTAGCGCTACCCAATGAGGCCAAAGCTGGACTGCCCTACCTAAAATGGCGCCCGCAGCCCCGTCGGCCCGCCGGTACAAGCGGCACTCAGCCGTGCCGGATCGGGACCAGGGGAGCGGGGAGGTGACACAGGAGGCAGGCGACCAGGTAAGAGGAGAAACAAACAAACAGGAGTCTTAAAATCACTACCGTTTTAAAAATAAAGAACTGAGGATCGCCACCACACGAAGCCAACAGCTTCCGCGAACCCACTGCCACTGGGGTTATTACGTCTGCTGCGCGTGTGCATGGGGATGGCCTTAAGAGTGCTTGGGAACGCGATGTCACTAGCGGTACCCAATGAGGCCTAAGCTGGACTGCCCAACCTAAAATGGCGCCCGCAGCCCCATCGGCCCGCCGGTACAAGCGGCACTCAGCCGTGCCGGATCAGGACCAGGGGAGCGGGGAGGTGACACAGGAGACAGGCGACCAGGTAAGAGGAGAAACAAACAAACAGGAGTCTTAAAATCATTACCGTTTTAAAAATAACGAACTGAGGATCGCCACCACACGCAGCCAACCGCTTCCGTGAACCCACTGCCACTGGGGTTATTGCGTCCCACATTCTACTACTTCCAACCTCCACACGGCGGCGAAGAAGGAGACTCACTCAGACCCCGCAGAACTTCTGGCAAGATGTTTGTATTTCTTGCATCAACCCACGCATGACGCGTTTCGGGCCACAGGAGCTCTTTTTCACATGCGGTTTTGCATTTCGCCATTGCATTTTTTTTATATGTTTGTTTGGTAACCACCCACCTTCACCTCTCCATGTCACGTGATGATTATCACGGAAAACAGACTCACTGTGTACGGCAGCTTCTGTAAAAGCCTAATACAAAAATACCTTGCCGGGTGTTTATACATCTTGCCAGTAAAACTCACAAATTTAACATACACATTTCTAAAATCTGCATGCACGAGTACTTATTACGAATATATATATAAATAAATTATTCATTTCAATAAATATTACGGGATAAATCCGCGCAAAAAGTATATTTCATTGGTAGCAAGTCTCCGTTACCATTGATAAAAAAGCTTCTTTCTGGATGAATCCAGTATATAACATCGGAGTAAAGTGCATATGTGATAAGCAGCGAAAAATTGAATAAATGTTTCAATGTGCAACCTAGTGCCTAATGTTCAAAAAAAGCAAATATAAAGTGCAATACAATATTTACATGACGACCAATTTTAGTATAATTAAAATGCAAACGTGCAAAAATATTAATAACAGTAAAATTCCACTGAAGGAAAATACTATTCAAAGGCATATTTTATAAGATTTGCTTGCTTTAAAACTTCATTATACATAAAAACAGGTCTAAGGTGGGGAAAATGTCATTCTTAGTGGCGACAGATGTTAATAAACCAGTGCACATATACGATTATTGATAAAAATCATTTAAATATCTTTTTTTTGTGCTGGTCTAATATTGCCTAAGTTAATCATGGGTGATTTTAAAACTTCATTTATACTAATGGCCCAGGGTGTATAATGAGTCAAGAATGCAGATAAACAACAACGTCCGGAATTATAAGACCTCACAAAAAATTGTGCATGTCTTCCGTGTTGTTTAATCCATTAGGTCACTTGCTGTCGTACTCTAGGATGATTTCGGTTTCTAATTGTCTGAGTTGGCGTTCCCTATTACCACCCCTTCGGGATAGCATTGATCACATAATAGGTGAGACAATTGATATAATTCACATGGGTTCGCTTAAAATGCTGTGCCACTGGGTATGCAGGGTCACTGTGGAGAATGGCCCTTATATGCAGCAGAATTCTGACATGCACCTACAGCTTCGTACTACCAATATAGTTAAGGCTGCAGGTGCATGTCCGAACATATACAGCATATTCTGTTTTACAGTTATAGTTGCCATGGATTGGAATTAGAGACTCATTACATGGGGTGGAGTAGTGTGTCTTATTGCAGCCAAATTTGCCTGCTCTGCATGTTGCACATTTTCTGAAATCTTTCGTTGGTTGTAACCAGGTAGCAGCCTTTCGGATCTCTGGGGATTTTTTATCAAGAATAGTTTCCATTGATTTACCTTTTCTAAATGTGATCAATGGGGTCTCTGCTAGCCTATTGCGGAACACACTGTCAGTCAGCACTTTGGGCCAATGTTTGTTGATAATGGCTCTGATTTTACTTTCTTCTTTACAAAAGGTTGTAATTAGTCTAGGGGTATCAATGTTTTTTGACCCAGTAGTTGGTTCTAGTTCTCTCTCATTATTGTCATTTTTTAAGAGACTGTGTGTGGGTCGTGTGCTGACTTTTTTAATGGCTTCACTGATTGTTTTATCGGTGTACCCTCTAGCTTTTAACCTTTCCAATATCTCATTCTGACACCTGTTAAAATTTGCCTCATTACTGCAGATACACTTGAGTCTGAGGATTTCTCTATATGGTATACTCGCAATCAGATGTCTGGGATATGAACTGTTTGCGTGCAACGTGATGTTTCCAGACGTAGGTTTTCTATATAGGGTGCTTTTGAGTCTACCTTCATTGATGTGAAGCCTCACATCAAGAAACTCAATTTGTGTCTTATGAATGTGGGATGTAAATTCTAGATTCATAGAATTTGTATTGATATCCTCAATAAATGGATTAGCTTCTGTCTCATTACCTCTCCACAGCATAAAGACATTGTCTATGTATCTAAGGTATGCCATGACATGTGACTCAAATGGTGCTTGGTGTGTGTTTTTGAGGACCTGTTCCTCCCACCAGCCAACATGCAAGCATGCATTGCTGGGGGAGAAATAGGCCCCCATCGCCACACCTCTTTGTTGCATGAAGACATCTTTATTAAATAGAAAAAAGTTATTATTAAGGCACCAGGCAGTGAGCTCTAAAATGACCTTGTTGTGTTCATAGAATTCACTGGACCTGGTATCCCAAAAATGTTTCACTGGTCTTAGTCCTTGGGTGTGATCTATACTGGTGTACAATGATTCTATAGCAAGCGTAATTAGATATAGATCATCAGTCCATCCTATTTTCCTAAGGAAATCCCCAGTATCTCTAACATAACTGGGCAGGTCCTTAACTCAATTCTGTAGGAAGTAGTCAATGTATTGACCAACCTTCTCGCCTGCACTATTAATAGCTGATATAATTGGCCTACCGCGGACGGGCATAACATTTTTATGTATTTTTGGAATTAGGTATAACACAGGTAACACTGGGAATTCATTGTACATAAACTTATACTCTTCAGTAGGTATGAGGCCTTTCCTTCTCCATTGTGCTAACTGTTTTTGTAGTATTTCTTTAGCTTTGTCATATTCTTTTGTGCTGGATTTATTGTAACAACTTTCATCATTTAGTTCCCTCTGTGCTTCTAGAATATAATCTTTTTTTTGGCCACAGTACTAGGTTGCCCCCCTTATCTGATTTCATTATAACAACCTCATGGTTTTCACCTAACTTTTTCATCAATTTATCATATGCTTGTTTTTTTAAAAACACATTTCTCTGCTTTCTATTTTTATTGACAATATGCTTCAATTTTTTCTAGTCATTGGTGACCATGTCATGGTATGTATTGATGTGGTAAATGTAAAGAGAGGGTCCCCGTGAGGAGAACGTGTAAACAAACAATATCACAATTGTACACTTCAAATAAAGATCAGAAATAATTCTTATAAGAATGTTGTCATTTTATTTAACAACACTACGTAGAATTTTTAGTGAAGCATTTACAATCCCTTTTAAGAAGAGTGAATGATTTGGGAAATTGAAATGGCCCCAAGTTGGGAAGGGAAGGGTAGAAGGGGTGGTGCTCAAGGGCTGTGAAAAGGTTAAGAAAAGTACACAGATTTATACAGAAATTAGATATATACAAAAATCAAAACCGGAATTGGAATTATTCCAAAAACCAACAGCCTATATAAATTATGGCAAAGATTCAAATCACAATTCAACTCAGGACATTCTACGGTCACATATGTAGTTTAGTGTGATCCTGGAGATGTGCCGGATGTCCAAAAGTTAAAAGTCGTCGACGTTTCGACCCCTATGTGTAGGCTAGATTAAGTCCTTTTCCGGGGTCTTCATCAGGACAATTGCAATGGGGGAAGGGGCGAAGTGGGGCCGTCCTGTCTGTAAGATTAAAAACCAATGTCAGAAAACTTTAGATTAACTGGACATCACAGTCGCAGTCCTGTAAACCATCCTTTTAAACGGGCCCACAATACCGCCGTAACGAGATCGACTTTTACTGTGTTGTTGTTATTTAGAAGAAAGGTGTCCTCTCCAGGCGCGTGTAGTATTTTCTCTATTTTCCACCACCCATGTTATGTGGCGGCTCCGCCCCCAACTCCGCGTAGCGAGAGACGGAGTTCCGTGAATCGTGTTGAAGGATTGCGCCTCAATTGCTGCTAGTAAGTGTCCACTTCCATGCGTCCCGAATAACTGTCCTTGTAATTCACGGGAACACGCTCGCTCATTCTGATATTCCCTGTTATTTAGGATTCGGTCGTGCCAGCATCCAGTCGGCCAATCGATCTCGGCGGTCGCCGCTGGGACCTGCCGGTTTGTTTCCTACTGAGAGTCGAGGTGAATTATACAAGTGAGTTATTTACCTGTCTGCAACTCTCTGTTGAATCATACGCCCTCTGTGCCCCAAAGCGGTTGAATGATACTACCAATCACAACTCTTTTGTTTAAGGATAGATCAAGTGTGCCTCTTATACTCATTGAATGTATGACGGTTTGGTCTAGCTGGACCACATTAACAGCCATTAATAGCATTCATGAACCAGCGTGTTCTCTTTTCTATTTTCTTTTTGCTTTCGCTGTATAAACCCTAATATTCAGACCTGTGTGGTTCCATTTAGGGCTGCCAGATACATCTGTAGCACACCAGTACGCCGCACGCAAGCCGTGGCAGCATTTGGTTCCCGCTGACATATCCTCACGATGTCAGGTCATTTAAAATCAAGGTAATTTGTCACCTTATTTTAGCCCACCCTACATGTTTTTTTATTCGGAATCTGGTATTTATATTTTTGGCCTTGCAGCCAATTATAGCCTGTTCGTGTAATGGCCTTTCACCACTACACACGTGTACTAATGAACACCTGTGGTTCACTCCATAGTTGACAGCCTTCTTGAAGAAGTTTTTCCTACTGAGAGCAGTACACCAATTCGATTGTTTACTGCACTGCCTCTTCTCCAGTCCAAAGTGAGTTTTTCCCTCAGACAATGTTGTGTATTGCTCACTGAATAAATTTCTATTGACTATTGTTGTCCTCAGCAACTAATATTCACACCATTGAGCATGAGCATGAAGTATTGCATACTCTTAATGAGTCTTTCCAAAGCGAGTCTTTCCCTCAGACAATGTTGTGTATTGTTCATTGTATATCCTTTTAATAAATTCCTATTGATTATTGCTGTTCTCAGCAACTAAGATTCACACCATTGAGCAGGAGCATGAAGTATTGCATACTCTTAGTGAGTCTTTTCCTCAGACAGCGGTATGTACTGATCATAATATATGTCCTTTTTCTAAAAAATTCCTGTTGGCTAATGGTTTTCCTCGGCAATTATGATTTATACCATTGAGCTTGAGCATGATGAATAGCGTACTCAGCTCCTAGTTCCCCCTTTTTGTCCAGAGGCCCTAGTGACCCGGACTCCATGGTACAATCTGTATTTGATTAATCGACCTTCATGGTTTACAGGACTGCGACTGTGATGTCCAGTTAATCTAAAGTTTTCTGACATTGGTTTTTAATCTTACAGACAGGACGGCCCCACTTCGCCCCTTCCCCCATTGCAATTGTCCTGATGAAGACCCCGGAAAAGGACTTAATCTAGCCTACACATAGGGGTCGAAACGTCAACGACTTTTAACTTTTGGACATCCGGCACATCTCCAGGATCACACTAAACTACATATGTGACCGTAGAATGTCCTGAGTTGAATTGTGATTTGAATCTTTGCCATAATTTATATAGGCTGTTGGTTTTTGGAATAATTCCAATTCCGGTTTTGATTTTTGTATATATCTAATTTCTGTATAAATCTGTGTACTTTTCTTAACCTTTTCACAGCCCTTGAGCACCACCCCTTCTACCCTTCCCTTCCCAACTTGGGGCCATTTCAATTTCCCAAATCATTCACTCTTCTTAAAAGTGATTGTAAATGCTTCACTAAAAATTCTACGTAGTGTTGTTAAATAAAATGACAACATTCTTATAAGAATTATTTCTGATCTTTATTTGAAGTGTACAATTGTGATATTGTTTGTTTACACGTTCTCCTCACGGGGACCCTCTCTTTACATTTACCACACAACGCCCAGGTCCCCGTGACTGCATGGGTTCAACCCCCTTTTTGTAATGGTATGTATTGATAGCGCCCTTTGGCCTTAAGGGTACAAAACAAGATTTAGGTTTAAAGGGACTGATCCCGGCCCCTTTCTGCACATGATTCATTTTCCTCAATCTCTCTTGTGTAGCCAACTCTTTACCATCATCTGATATTCGAGAATCAGTTTGCTCATTTCAATCATGCAGTTCGAGCAAATTTGGAATGTCAGAGGCTGCCAACATCAGGCCTGATACTTCTTCTTGCCCTGGAATCTTTTCCGAATGTTGTTTGCAAGTTTTTAACGCAAAGAATTTCTTCAGTTTGAGCTTTCTAATAAAACAGTATACATCAACACGAGTACGCGCATAGTTGAAACCATCTCCTGGACAGAAATTCAACCCTAGAGCTAATAGTTGTTCTTCTGCTTTAGTAAGCTGCACTGTTGACAAGTTGATGACACTATTATCATTCAGCGCAGTTTTTTCTGCCATTGCATTTTCTTTTTTGTATTTTTGTTTCCACCTTTTGCACATGTCACGTCTACTTTTGTTTCTGTGATTGTTTCAA
This sequence comes from Lissotriton vulgaris, assembly GCF_964263255.1. Taxonomy (NCBI): domain Eukaryota; kingdom Metazoa; phylum Chordata; class Amphibia; order Caudata; family Salamandridae; genus Lissotriton; species Lissotriton vulgaris. The sequence goes on from NC_141694.1 coordinate 1,479,633,449, forward strand.
ATATATATATGTAGTAAATAGTGTAACTGCTTATGTACTAACGGAGGCAAACTAGTTATCTAATGTTATGTTGTTATGTTAAGCCATACTTTTTGAGCGCACGGCTACCCCGAGAGGGTGTCCCGGCGCTTTAGCAAAGAGGCCTGAAGGAACCAAGAAACCACAGGAAGACACGCTACAGTCACGATGATTACTTAGTGAAGAGCAGAGTCTTCAACTCCTTCCTAAAGCCAGAAGGTTATTCGCTTTCCGAAGAGAAAGTGGGAGCTCGTTCCACAAGCAAGCTGCCACATGTTGGAAGGATCGGCCGCCCATCCGGGCACGTTTGACCGCCGGCACTTCCATTTTGGCCAAGTCAGCTGACCGCAGCGTCCTCCGTGGCACATAGAAAGCAATACGCTTCCTAAGATAGTTGGGACCAACAGAGTGAAGGGCTTTAAACGCCAGTGTCAGGAGTTTGAATCTGATTCTGCCAGAAATCGGTAACCAGTGCAGCCTAGCTAGTAGCGATGAGGCACTGGCTCTCCTAGGCAGGCCATAGATGGCTCTGGCCGCCGAATTCTGGACGATTTGCAGTCTGGATAGAAGATACTTTGGTAGGCCTGCAAAAAGCGCATTTGCATAATCCAGACGAGATCCCACAAGCGCCTGGACTACATTCCTACGATACTGCAGTGAGAGCAGTGGGAGGAATTTCCTAAGCATCTTGAGGATGCCGAAGCATTTCCCTGATAATCCCAGAATGTGTGGACGAAACGAGAGGTCATCGTCGAGCACCACTGCAAGATTTTTTACTTGAGAAGATGGTTTCTCCGGGGGGGAACATATCCTGGGGCCACCATGTCTTCCAACCAGGATCCGGGGCACAGCCGAAAAAAAGCAGCTCAGACTTGTCTGAGTTGCATTTAAGGCTGTGCCGCTGAAACCACGCAAAGACTGCGCTCAAACAGTCTTTGATTCTGCCGCCGTCGAAGACCTCTCCCTTCCTGCAGGTGAACAGGAGCTGGGTGTCATCAGCGTATGAGATGACCCGGGCCCCATACGCCTCCGCTACCTCCGCCAGAGGGGCCATATATATGTTAAAGATGGTGGGGCTCAGAATGGAACCTTGAGGCACTCCCACCTCCAGCGAAGGCATTTCAGCAGAGAACGGCGGAGCCCAGATCACCTGTCGGCGGTCGGCAAGAAAGGATTGGAACCAATCCAACACCGTCCCCCGCAGACCGATCTCCCTGAGTCTTAAAAGGAGACCTGCGTGTGGGACGGTGTCGAAAGCCGCCGACAGGTCCAACATGACTAACATAGCCTTTCCCCCCTGATCGAGCGTCTCCCTGATGGCGTCGGTTACCTCTACCAGAGCTGTCTCCGTGCTATAGTTCGCACGAAAACCAGACTGGGAGTCATGCAGCAGTTTGTTATTCTCAATAAAGATGGTAAGAGTATGCTGAACATGTTTCTCCAACACCTTCGCCAGAGCAGGGAGGAGGGAGATCGGTCTATAGTTAGCCAGCTGCAGGGGGTCTAGCAGAGGCTTCTTGATCAACGGCAGAATAAGTGCGTGTTTCCATTGTCGGGGAACCACCCCGGAGCTCAATGATAAATTAAGCAGGGGGTTCAGAAAGCTGTTCACAGCTGAAGCCACCCTGCCCAAACATTTCGCCGGACAAGCATCCAGAGGAGAGCCAGATTGTAAACAGGATAGCAGCTCGAGCGATGTTTCACAGGACAGCTGGGGAAAGACAGATAGAAAGGGCCCAGAGTCTGCCTGTAAGGAAGCTTTAAGCTTCAACTTACCCCCTGAAACAGCGGCATCAGTCAAAGGATCCACAGCCGGGAAAGAGTCCTGAATCTTTAAGATTTTAGCCACAAAGAAGTCTGCAAGCTGTTTAATCCATTCTTCCGTATGTGAATGTACACGGGTGCCTACAACGGGATTGACAAACTCCTTCACAATCCTAAATAGTTCCCGACTCGTATTATCGGCTTTGTCAATTCTCTGCTCGAGATAGTTCTTTTTAGCTACAGCAATCTGTTTATGGTATGTCTTTATGGCATCGCGGTATTTCGTTTTTTCCACAAGATCGTACTTGCGCCGCCAGCGCCTTTCCATCTTTTTGCAATCCTGGCGCATTATACGTAATGTGGAAGAGAACCAAGGAGCGGAGTCATGATGGGGGGCTATTCTAGCTGACTTCAGTGGGGCCAGCTCCTCGAATCTAGCCTGCATCCAGTTCTGGACCAAAGTTAGATCAGCTTCTAAAACCCCTGTCAGTTGACACGGATGTTGAGAGAGAGCATCAGAAAGCATATCTGCTGTCACTAGGTGGAAAGCTCTAGATTGACGGGACCCTTCCTTCTGTGTTCTTTGTCTGGGCTTAGACTCAAGCACTAATTTTATTTATTTATTTATTTTGCGTGTTTATAGAGCGCTTGAATAGACTCCCAGGGGAGTATCTCCGCGCTATATGACTGCCAAACCTACCAGGGAACAAGTTATATAAGTACTAAGGCAAAGTTTATAAGATAATGGTCTGACCAAAGGACTGGGAGTGGTGGGGACACCTCAATAGGCACAGTGGAAAAGATCACATCTAGTGTGTGGCCTTTCACATGAGTGGGGCTGTCAATAAAAGAGGCTAGCCCCAGCAACGCCGTAATGTCTCGGAGTTTGGCGGCTTCAGCATCGGTTAAGGAATCCATGTGCAGATTTAAATCGCCTAATAGCAGGCAATGCGCAGAGCGCATGCACGGTACTGATAAAGCCGACTGTAAATCCTCAAAGAAGGACCCGATGGGTCCAGGGGGTCTGTAGAGGAGAATCCCTGTGCAGGTCTGAGACGCCGATAGGCAGAGCGTAAAACCTAAGGCTTCACATCCAGCAATGTTGTCCACCGTAAAGGAGGAGCAATCAAAGGCCTTGTCGACTATCAGGGCCACCCCGCCTCCTCTTCCCTCCGATCTATCTTTCCTTAAAATGGAGTAATTGGGCGGAATAGCACATGCAATATCAGGTTCCGAACCCACCCCCAGCCAAGTCTCCGTTAAGAATAAGCAAGGAGTCTTGGAATGCGCGAGAAGATCCCATATGTCCGAGGCATGACGAGGAAGGGACCTAGTGTTCAGCAACGCGCAATGACAATGCACAGAAGGGGCAGATAGAACACGGGTAGGTGTAGATGTAGGACACCAGTTACACAAGGGGCACCCCTTGCCCAGTCGGCGACCGCCGGGAAAAAGAGACATACAGTCAGAGCGAGGAGGGCGCAAAGCTGACAAGGCAGCAGCGCTGTAAGTGATCATCCTGGAGCAACAGGAAATCAGCCACCAAGCAGCAAAACCGCAGGGAGCCAGTAAAAAATGAAGGAGCCGAGAGCCAGAGTCTAATCAAAAATGAAATGAAAAATCTATCTAACCAGTCCCACTAGAGGGATCCTCTCATCACTAGTGTGTCAAAATATCTTAAATCATAATCAATGTGATGTGAATTATGCATAATATTGGGCAAATATGGAGTAAGATTAACATCTTAGTAAAAAACTACATGTCCCATAAAGCTTAGAGGCACTGGCAAACCCCTAACAGGAAGTGATGTAATGTATACAATGTAATGCAAGTATATCATGGAGGGGGAGTCAAGTGAACGGTTGATCGTGAGCAAGGTATTTGAAATACCGAAACGCGTATATCGTAACAACTGCCTGTGGAATGTAATGAAAAAATAAAAAAAATTGCAAAATACAACCCGTGGAGTGCGACCCAATTGTTTCCTTCGTGAGGGAGCTGTGATAAATGGATTAGCAGCGTGGTTCAGCTGCAGGGCGCCGCACCCGTTTTGAGCGCTGTTTGAGGGGCAAAAGGAACCGGCAATGGAAAATATTTAAAATGCCATGAACAGCGACCGCTGACGAGAAACGAGAAAAACAGAGAAGTTAGCCACACTCCGCTCGTGAACAGAAGTCCGAGGTAAGCGTGTGTGTGAAGTTTAATGTCAACCAGTTATTGTTTGCTGAATAAAATCGGCAAAGTCAGCTTTATGGACTCCCGCGTAAACAACGTGCAAGGTTAAATGCCGCAATAGACTTTCAATGCAGAAATAAGCGGCCCAAGCTAATCAGACAGTGTTTGTTTCTAAGGGAGTACACGGGTCAGCAATAATAACAATCAGGACACAATACATAATTGTTAAACTACACAGGCAGTAACATGGAGAAAAGAGAAGCGAAGCGCAATGATTTATTACGACAAATGTTTGAAAAAGGCTCAGTGGAAAAGGAAATTGGCGGGGCCAATGTGCAAGCTAAAACGGATACTAAATCGAAATTGAAAAACTGGGAGAAATTGAGCAGAAAAGAAATAAACAAGTCTTGGGAGTTGATCACCTTGAAGGAATACCTGGATGTAAAACGGGTACCCAGAGGATTGAGGATTATGCTCATGCCCAGCCACCAAGACAGTTCTAATGAACTATTACAAGAATGGGGAGAGTTCATCTTACAGTCATCCCTAGGACTAGTAGCAATTCTAGTCAAGCATATCGAAATTAGCCTACAAAAAGTAAAAGAACAATTACACGAAATGGAGAAAGAGCTTGCAACACTCAAGCTAAATGCCGATATGACTAAGTTCAAGGAAGAACTAGAACTACAAATTGAAAAACATGAGGATACTGTGAGAGAACGCAAGCATCAAAAATTTATCAGGGATGCAACTGACTACGCAGAAGGACGAATCTTCTCATTTTCAAAAAAGTTTGATCAAATGAGACAGCAAGTATTGAGCACCAGCTCCATAAGTCTATCAAGCAGTGCATCTTCCTTGGTATCGGAAAACAATGAAGGAGAGCCTGGAACATCGGCCGCTATGGGACAGCAGGCTTTTTTAGGGGACATGCGATTGGTACTGCACCAAAAACAGTGGGAGCAGAATCTACCCCCTCGCCAACAGCAAAGAGGGAGAGGGAGAGGACGCAGATGGCCCCCAAAAGACCAAAAAGGAGAGGGAAAAGGAGCAAAAAGCAACGAAGGAACAAAAGTGGGGACAGAAACGTGCAGCATGCGCAGGAAGATGAACCTATAGAGGACGAGCTACAGGTGGTCAATCTATCCAAAAGGGAAATATCAACGACAGAAGAACAACTTCTGAAAAAGGGAATTAACTTCTGCCCAATTAGAAAAATGGACTTAGCCCAAGTCCGGATAGATTTTTACCTCTACATCAGGAAGATAAAGCTAGCCAAATATTTCGCTGAAAAACAAAAAACTGGAAAGACAAACAAAATCCCCACACAGGAAAGGGGCACAGCCATGTCAGTAAAAGATTCGGAGGCCCTGCTGACCCTGATAAACTTGAATGATGATGTGAATCATGATATCCCCCTGGAAGAAGCTTGTAAACAAACAGGTGCGGGACTGAGCGGGATGAAACCTAAATCAAAGTTTTATCCTCAATTAGCCCCTGGAAACAAAATTGATCTTTTCCAGGAGGCAGTAACTCAAGACTTATACAAACTGAAAAATACAAAATACAAAGACAACCTAACTGAATTGGAGAGGAAGGCACTCGTGGAGCTCTCTACAAACAATCAAATTGAAATAAAAATGGCCGATAAAGGCGGAAACGTTGTGATACTGGAGAAAACGGCATATATCACGGAAGCGCATCGTCAATTAAGAAACACAAAGTACTATGACAAATTGAAAAAAAAACCCACCATGGAAATAAAAGAAATGGTGGATGCGAGATTGTCAGAATGGACAGAAAAGGGCTTAATTGATGAAGAGGAAAGGAAATACCTAACAGTTGCGCATCCAGTAACAGCAACTATATATTTCCTCCCTAAACTGCACAAACATCCAAAAATGCCCCCGGGACGCCCAATCCTGTCTGCTAAAGGCTCACTCCTGGAACCTATTGCCAACTACATCGACCATTTCTTAAACCCGTTTGTATTATGCCTGGATTCATATATACAAGATACAAGTGATCTACTCAGGAAACTTAAGAATACCCCATGGCAAGACACATACTACCTGGTATCCATGGACGTCATTTCCCTTTATACCAACATAGGGAATGACATGGGTCTGAGAGCCTGCAACCACTTCCTAAAGGAAAGGAAAATGGAATTTGCAAACCACAATCAAATGATCTTGGACAAGATCCAGATCTGCTTGACGAGAAACATCTTCATGTTCGGGGATGAACTATACTCCCAAAACAGCGGGACGGCGATGGGATTTTCCTTCAGTCCCAGCTATGCCTGTTTAGCGATGGGATGGTGGGAGAAGGAAATTGCTTGGAGTAACAGCAACAAAACATCATTGAACAAAGTAATAAGCTGGACTCGATATATAGATGATTTACTCATCATTTGGGATGGCAGCAAAGAAGAATTCCAGAAATACTTCGACATCATGAACAACAGCATACCAAACCTCAAGTTCAGTTTTGAAATAAGCAATGAGAGGATTGTATTTCTGGACACAGAGATCTACATACGAGAACACCAAATACATACAACATTGCATCGTAAGTGTACTGCCACCAATTCGACATTAGAAGCAACCAGCTTCCACCAGCAATCCCTGATCAGCAGTATCCCGTACGGGGAATTTTTGAGGATCCGAAGGATTTGCAGCGAAAAGGATGAGTGGGAAAAACACAGCACTGCAACCTCGGAGAGATTCAAAAAACGCAAATATAACAATGGCATAGTGAAAAAATGCTGGGAAAGAACAGACCAAAAAAGCAGAGAGGAATGTCTTCAAAGAAAATCCAAAAAACCAACAGAGGAATCAGAACCAATACGCATGATAATGAACTATTCAAATCAGGCCCGGACTGGCCGTTACGGGCACCGGGCAATCCCCCGGTCGGCCGCATGGGTGGGGGCTGGTTTTGGACCCCAGGGGGCCGTTTTTGCTACAGGGCCGTTTTTTGCAGCATAGCTGCAAAAACGGCCCTGTAACAAAAACGGCCGAAAACCAGCCCTGGCAAAGAGCACGGTCGCACCCCAATCCCCCCCCTGGGGGGGGGGAGGGGGAGGCCGGCCGAGCACTTTGCCAGGGCCGGTTTCGGTTCCCAGTCCGGCCCTGATTCAAATGAAAGCAAAAGAATCGCAAACATTCTCAAACGCAATTGGAAAATTCTTCAATTGGATGAAACAGTGAAAGACATTGTGGGAACACATCCAACGATCACCTATAGAAGAGCCAAGAACCTCAAAGATCATCTTATTCATAGCCATTTTAAGAAAACAAAAAAGGATGAGTGGCTAAAAACAACGGGGTTTGTGAAATGCTATGCCTGCAAGGTGTGTCAGATTGCCAAACCGATCAAACAAGTACAGATGTCAAACAAAAAAAACTGGGAGATAAAGGAACTGATCACTTGCAAAACAACACATGTTGTTTATGTCGTCGAATGTCCATGCCCCATGAGGTATGTGGGCAGCACAGTGTGCGAACTGAAAAAACGCATTCTTGAGCACGTTCGTGCGACTATTCATAAGGACAAGGCTAATGCAATAGCTAAACACATGGAACTGTATCATCGAAGTGACTGGAGCCAATTAAAATTCTTTGGTCTGGAAAGTGTCCCTAAGAAAGAAAGAGGGGGAGACAGAGAGAGGCTCTTGAGACAAAAGGAATCCCGCCATATCCTAAACCTACGAACCTTAACGCCCTATGGGTTGAACCAGTCTGAAGAGTTATACACACATCTGTGAGAGTTTCGCTTTGATATAATTGTTTGGTTGCCCAATATACACTCATAGTATCATGACTGGGGATGACACGCATAATGTATAATGATGAGAATGGAAATGTCACTAATTTCTGAATTTCATAAGCGGGACTCTAATGCTATGTTACGAATTAGAAAAAATCAATATGGTGATACATCTGTGACAAGAATGTAGTCCCATTAAGGAGTAAGAAGAGCTTCATTTTTAGCAATCCAAGATACCTAAGTCACTGTTTTTGAATTAAGACTATCAAATTAAATACGTAATGTCATCCCACTGGAGGGAAAATATCAGTAGTAAATAGTGTAACTGCTTATGTACTAACGGAGGCAAACTAGTTATCTAATCAAAAATGAAATGAAAAATCTATCTAACCAGTCCCACTAGAGGGATCCTCTCATCACTAGTGTGTCAAAATATCTTAAATCATAATCAATGTGATGTGAATTATGCATAATATTGGGCAAATATGGAGTAAGGTTAACATCTTAGTAAAAAACTACATGTCCCATAAAGCTTAGAGGCACTGGCAAACCCCTAACAGGAAGTGATGTAATGTATACAATGTAATGCAAGTATATCATGGAGGGGGAGTCAAGTGAACGGTTGATCGTGAGCAAGGTATTTGAAATACTGAAACGCGTAGATCGTAACAACTGCCTGTGGAATGTAATGAAAAAATAAAAAAAATTGCAAAATACAACCCGTGGAGTGCGACCCAATTGTTTCCTTCGTGAGGGAGCTGTGATAAATGGATTAGCAGCGTGGTTCAGCTGCAGGGCGCCGCACCCGTTTTGAGCGCTGTTTGAGTGGCAAAAGGAACCGGCAATGGAAAATATATATATATATATATATATATATATATATATATATATATATATATATATATATATATATATATATATATATATTTATATATGTCATCCAAACCTTTGTCGTCGGGATAGGAAGAAAAGGCGCTGACTCAGTGGGTTTCACAAAAAAGGGAATTTTATTTACCCTACGATGATGGCTTTACGCGTTTCGGCGGACACACCGCCTTGGTCACAACAACTTCCCATTTAAAAACGACAGTTTATATACACATACGGAACTCGATCGTCGGAGCAGTTGATGACGTTCATTGTTTACTACGGCTGCTTAATAGACATAGAAGAAATCTATTGCACATGATTCGTTTTCAAGATCTTATCGTGCTCAGTCATTTCTCTGTTAGTAAAATATACTGCAAGTGCAGTTCGCGGTTGTCAAACATGGTTATAAATTAATTCATATTTCACAATTGCAGTAGTTCGCAAATAATCACAATACGAAACACACTGAGCATACAACATTAGTAATGGACTCATTAGCAGATTGACGTGCAAATCCAATGCATATATACGCGACCAACAGCAAAAATAATAACATGAAAGTGCTCAAAATAAACACCAATCGTGAAAGAATTCATCATTTCAAAATAGTCAAACCACACCTTGATTTTGTCTCGGTACTGAATTGTTGTATACCTCACAAGGTATCACCATGTCATAAATCTATAAATCTAACAATTTCCTCAAATTGACATTAAAATTATTTGGACGGAATTGAGCCCCAGTGGGCAAAACCATTGTTGACTCATTTTGTGCTTTCATGTATGCACCACAATAATGACAGTATTAATCAGTTCAGTACAATATTGTGTGGATTCGATATACGTGATTTTCCTATTCTAATTACCCTGTGTGCTCCTAACAACTAATAAAATTAATCGTGTCTAATGTTTTTTGATTAAAGTGTTTTGATACTGTAATATTTCACTAGTATCCACACTATGAAGTTTCAGAGGAGTGGGATACGTGAATTAGCATGGAACTAATGTATATTTAATATACTGATGAAATTACAGGTAACGGGCTGCCTTCAAACAGATATGGGATTACAGGTGTACACTTAAAGCTTCGTCAGAATTTAACCCATTTGGTGTTTTGGTGTCGAGAAGAATGATATATCTCGACTCCAACCTCCTGAGTGCTAGCAGTCTATTGCCACCTCTGATGTTTTTGCTAATACTATCGATGACAAAGTATTGAGGTCTTCTGTTCTCCCTTTGTGAAAAGCGTTAATGTGGCGGGCCACCGGATAGCTTTGATCATCATTGGTCACCGCTCTTAAATGCTGTAAGATTCTTACATGCACCGGATGTAAAGTACTTCCGACATAACGCTTTTTGCAAGTACACTGAAGAACGTAAATTGCGTAGTCTGTCTTGCAATTATAGTTCCCTCTCAATTCTAATGGTGTTTTCCTAAGTGGGAGGTGTACTTTGCTGACGTTGACACCATACTGACAAGCTTTGCACTTAGTGCACTTAAAAAATCCTTTCTTACTTGAAAGCCAATTGGTATTTTTTGGTTGGCTCAGAATGTTGGATACCAATTCCTGTTTCATGGATTTTGCCCTTCTGTATGTGATCTGCGGCAACTTGGCACATAGTGTTCCTAATGCGGGATCACTACGTACTATGGGCCAATGCCTGTACAAGATTTTACGTACTTGGGTGTGATAGGCATTGTACCCTGTAATGATTCTCGGTATCTCATTTTTTTCAATCGATGTTACTGTTGTGGTGTTCTTAAACAATAAGCTCTCTCTACTCTTCGTCAAACATTTATCTTCTGCAGTTTTTAACACTTTTTCTGAGTAGCCTTTTGTGCGCAATCTTTTGAATAACTGGTCTTTAGATGATATAAAACCTTCTTGCGTACTGCAATTACGTTTCATTCTGAGACACTCAGCATAGGGGATACTGGAAATCAGGCTGTATGGATGAAAGCTTCCGGTATGCAAGATGGTATTGCCGGAAGTAGGGTTTCTGTAAGTCTTCGTTTGAATCTTGTTCTCAGATACAAATAGTTCTAAGTCCAAGAAAACAATTGAAGATTTGCTGGTGTTACATGTAAACTTTAAGTTCAAATAATTCTCATTTAATTCCTCAGCAAATTGTCTTGCACTTTCTTCACTGCCCTTCCACAGCATAAAAATGTCATCTATATATCGACTGTATTTCAACACATTGTTGGACATTTGTGTGCTGTATTCTGCCATGAGTACTTGCTCATCCCACCAGCCCATATGCAAATTAGCATAGCTGGGGGCGAAGCAAGTACCCATGGCAGTCCCCTGAATCTGACGATAGAGAAGCTTGTTGAACATGAATGTATTGTTTTCGAGACACCATTCCACCATTTGTAATAGCATGGCAGTGTGCTGATGTAGTGTTATGTCCCTAGTATCAAGATAATGTTTGATTGCATGCAGCCCATCATGGTGTCGAATACTTGTGTACAGACTCTGTACATCTAAAGTTACCAGGACAAGGTCCGAATGCCAGTCAGTATCGTACATTTTTGTTAAAAAATCACCACTGTCTTTTATGTACGAGGGCAGTTTTTGTACAAAGGGTTGTAAGAAAAAATCAATGAACTTGCTCGTATTTTCAAAGAGCCCCCCAATCGCCGATATTATGGGCCTTCATGGGGGGCACAGTTCATCTTTATGAATTTTGGGAATGAGGTGCAGGTGTGGTGTCACCGGATAATTGTTCCTTAAAAACTCAAATTCTTGCTTTGAGATTAGACCTGCAGACTTCCAAGTGTACAAACATTGATGATATCTCTCCTGTATATTTGTTACATTGGTGGCACTAATTCTGACATAACATTCCCTGTCAGATAAGTGCAGTGAGGCTTCTTTGTTGTACATTTCTTGGGGCCATAGTACCACATTCCCGCCCTTATCTGACATTCGTACCATAATGTCCTTTCTCGCCTTGATCTTAGTCATTACACTCTCGTATTCTGTTCTTTCATTTCTCCTTGTTTTCAAAAAGTCATTGCTACTTTCTAGGGACAGCTGTTTCAAATCTTTGATCACCTTATCCGAAAAGATGTCTAAGTTATCCTTTGGCATTAATGGACAAAAAGTTGATTTGGGTCTGAAGGGTGTTTTAGAGGATTCAAAGATGTTAATACCGGCATGTTGTGCTGCCATTTCTGTATTCCACATGTGGTCTTCACTTCCCCCGTCTTTGTCCAATTCAGCCATCTCCTGGATAAAATGCATATCAGCCACTGTCCAACTCGCTTGTTCATTATCAGATGTCAACTCCTTATCACAATTCATATTCTTATCTTTGGTGTTGATGAAATGTTTGCGCAGTTTCAGTTTCCTTATAAACTGATGCAAGTCTATGCGTGTTTGTATATAGTCGAAGTTGGTTCTTTTGCAATACGACAAACCTCTTGTCAAAATTATTTCTTCTTTATGTGAGAGCGCCATGTCTGATAAGTTTATCACTGTATTGTTGTATTCAGTGTTTACACTCATTACCTCCTGTTCGCCCTGTATGTCTGTTTTTTTGTTGTTTGTTGTTTTTTGTTTACCCCATCTTCTGTTCTTGCGCCGTCTGCACCTTGATTTCTGTTTTTCTATATATTTATATATATATATATTGATAGATATATGTGTGTATATATATATAGCCGCCACCCCAAAAAGGTTTTAAGAAATGCACAAAGTGCAAAGCCTGTAAACAAGGCATAAACACGAAAGAGGTTAGTGTGCCATTCAGGTGAAAACCCTATATCATCAGGGGTGGATACTCATGTAAGACCGAGTATGCCGTATATGTTCTGGTCTGCAGTTGTGGGAAACGCTATGTTGGGAGCACAATCCATCAAGCTCATGTCAGAATTCTCCAACATTTGCGTGCAATTACCAATAATGACCCAACTTATCCAGTGGCCAGACATATAAACACACAACATGATGGGAATATCAGGCATATCTCCTACTATGTTATAGACAGTGTCCCTAAAAATCCCAGGGGAGGAAACCGTAGACTAGCCCTAAGACGTCTAGAATCAAGATATATTATCTTGTTAAACTCGAAAATTCCAAATGGATTGACTTCGGACGAGGCCTTAACTGTACATCTATAATCCAGTGTAAAGCCTTTTCCCGTTCTGAAACCCATTCCACGATAAAACTCTGCACTTAAAAATCATTTGTGAAACTTTATTGTTTGGTTTAAATTTTATGATTTATAGCATGTATGACACAGAATCATCAACAGTATATTATGTTTATGCAAAATATGGTTACCAACTTTTGGCCGTAGGTCACAGATGCACATGCATTAGCAGCATTTAATATATGTGTATGAGCAATCTACTCCACTTGGAGACGATGGTTAGTGTAATTAAACGGCCAACAACAGGCAGTTTAGTTTCAAAACACTTTTTCTTAAATACACATTTATTTGGGCTACGTTGTAATTTTGCACCGTTCGCCTCAACATGATTAATATGATAAGCTGTGTGAGCGCTATGGCCGAGACTGATAAAAAATCATGAAATAGTGGGAATCATATCTGGTTTGGGAATGTTACCAACTACACAATGATTTCAATTGTATAGTAAAAGTGCGGAGATAATGCGATGAACGTAGTAATTTATGACACATGTAAATACACCTTAATTTCTCTGCGCAACCTGTATGAAACACGCAGCATGACTATTATGGCCTTATGATCTGCTGAGGGTTATCAGCCTTTTTTTTAAATGGTTTTGGTATGGTTAAACACGGCACTTTGAACCTGTTACAAAAACTACTGAATCTTCTATGTCTATGTATATATGTGCTTGGATCATGACTCATTGGTAACTATGGAAATGAATAGCCTATCATGATAGAGGGCCTGTTTTTGATGTGTCATCATGTTAAATGCTATATATGCGAATGTCACTCACAGCAGAGTAAGTGAGCAAGGCGGAGGCTTCTGCCGAAACGCGTCTGTGCAGCATGTCGGATTAAACATTTTCCTTGAGTCAAATTCACGGAGTCAGTGCCTTCCTTCTATCGCATAGGAATCGGATTGGTAAACAATATATATATAAATATATATATATATATATATATATATATATATATATATATATATACGCACCATCCCTCTTCAGCAGAGAAGAAGGCACGTACTCGAGGATGTTGACTATAGCTTTCTTTATTGTCTCAGGTCTCACTCGACCCCGCGGCTAGAGGGACGCACTGCTCGTCTTTTCCCTGAAGAAGAAGGCAAGACCTTCGAAACGCGTCGGACTACAAACAAGACGAACCTTGGTCCCTGAATTCATCAGAGACTCTCTCCTGTGCCTGAAGCTATCGTGCACGCTGCTGTGAATAAAGCACTGACCTGGCAACCCCCGTGAGTGTGGTGCGTTCTTTGAACGAGGAGCCTTCACATTTCAACGGACCCACCGCCGTTTTCACCGCACCCGCCCTGAAGAGTGCAGAAGGCGCTTTGGTGGACCTTGGAGCCTAGCAGCAGTACTGCATACGCCCAGCACCGCCATTGAGACACCCTGACACGGAGCCGTGAAATGGCAGCCATCCAGGTTGTTAAGAATGCGCGAATAGTCCGCACCGTACTCCGATCAACAGGATGCCTCGTGGTTGGCGAGGAGGTGCCCTGTGAGTGTCTGAAGACAGCGGCTTAGGGCATCAACGGGAGACACCACATGCAAATTGATTGCTAGACTACAACTTCCATGAGACACTGCGGCATAAGCCTAGCCTGAAATGAGGCGTGTCACAAAATGGACTTGTTTGCTTCACTCAAACCACTGCTCGTCTTTTCCCTGAAGAAGGTAAGACCTTCGAAACGCGTTCTTTGAACGAGGAGCCTTCATATATATATATATATATATATATATATATATACGCACCATCCCACTTCAGCAGAGAAGAAGGCACGTACTCGAGGATGTTGGATATAGCTTTCTTTATTGTCTCGGGTCTCACTCGACCCCGCGGCTAGAGGGACGCATTTTGGCTTTGCAGAAGCCTTTCTCAACTTGATTGGTTCCATACACCTGTGAGTAGATATAGCCCTTCCCCCTTAACCCCTTCGATGCTGATGACAGAACGGTTCCGTCATCAGCATTGGCTGAGCTGTGCTGATGACGGAACCGTTCCGTCATGACTCCGCCCGCGCAAGGCGGAGTCAGCATGGGCGGGGAATTCGCGCGGCACGGATGCGGTTAAGGCACTGATAAACATAAAATAAATACTTTGTGTTAAGACATGTATAGACATACTTGTGACACAATATCGAAAAATATGGCCAGTGCAATCACAAGATAGCAAGGTATACATTAAACGCATAATGCAGTAACTTATAAAACACATTACAGCATACTGCATCAACAGTCTGTGTAATCACTTGAATAAGCCTAATACTCGTTTGAACATGTGCACAAGGTAATTGAATCACCAGCCCGTAATATTACCTCTGATGACAAAGGTCAACTGGAATCTAACCTGTGAACTGAACTGCAGAAATAATGTTGCAGAACGCCCAATTGTGATCACTACGATATGACCATTAAAGCACATGCAGCAATGAGGCATAGGTAATTACAGCCGCACCGCGGAGCCAATCTACACAAAATGTGTGCATTTTCGACAAAAGTGCCTGCTTCCCAGTGAACACTCTCATCCCCTAAAGGGACTACTACTCCCATAATGCCACTTGGCGATCTAATAAAAGTCACAAATTCATGGGCATATATCCGCCTGAAAGTCCGCATGTAAAACTTCATGATGTCGGGCCAGAGTAGGCAGGATTATGTAGAAAAGAATGGTAACTGAAGTCTCTTGATAGACTGTTGCCATATATATATATATATAATCATTTGGTCCCGCTAGCGCTGAAACGCCGCCTTAACCCAACCTCTCACAATGGGGGCTCGTGCTGGGTGGCGAGCCCTGCAATTATTAATTAAGTGCATCCAAAGGTTTATTTTAGCAGAAACGGCAACAGATTAAATCTGTTGCCGTTTCTGCTAAAATAAACCTTTGGATGCACTTGGGCTCGTGTTTTTCATACCTGGAGGAGTGTGTGGAAATACGAAATAATATATATATATATATGTATATATTTATTTATCTTTTTATTTCTTTATACAAATTACGCCGCACTCAGGAACTCAAATCATCTCATTTTATTGGCACAGATCCCACGTCTGTCACAATAACAGGTGGCACTACTTTTTACATCTGTTTATAAAGCATTTGACTTCTCATTCCACCCTCCCATGGGATTCTGGGAGTTGTAGTTTTAACAAGTTAACATACAGAACACCTATTGTGACAGGATTGTGTTGCTATATGTGTTTTTGCCATAGTGGGTTGTACATGATTGAATTGCCCTTGGTATGTTAATTGTTCATGTGTATAATGTTAGGTGTCTTTCTTAATCCCGTGTAGGATATAGTGATGTCTTGTTATATGTAAAGTACACTTAGTTGGTGATTATATAGTATATTCACTACACATTAATATCTGTTGTTCTATCCCGGGTATAGTACTCATATGTTTGACTAACAATTTACAACATTATTTAAGCATACAGTTATGTTCTATGCACCACCTCAACCGATGTACTTCAAGGAATGGGCTATCCAATGTTAGGGGCAATGCCCTTCCCATACAGTTCTTTTGATCTCTTTAATCATATTTATAAGTTGACATAAAGTTCTTCATCTAGATTGATCCCTCTCGGGTGTTTGGTCCTCATGCGAATTATATATTTTGATTATAGTGTCTTCATTTCTTTTTCCGATCTCCCATCCTTTCATTGGGTTCAAAGGTTGTCTATAGCAAAGAAGCTCATTTTATGCCAGTCTCCACCTTGACAGTTTAAGATGTGTTTGGCTGTTGCATATGATAAGTCCTTATTTTTAACTGCTCTTATGTGTTCTAGGATGCGCTTCTTTAGCATACAGATGGTGCTGCCAATATACATCATATCGCAGTTGCATTGTATTGCATATATTACAAACTGTGTGGTGCAAGTTATTTTTGAGTTGATTTGAATTAACCTTCCTTCGGGATCTCTTATGCATTTCTTATTTGTCCCGATTTTGCAGGCTTTGCAGCTGTTACATTTGTTGAAGCCCATATTTTGTTTATCAAGCCAGTTCATCGTAGTTTTTCCCTTTGATTGAAAATGGCTCTTTACTAATGTGTCTTTGATTGATGGTACTTTTCTGAAGGTGATCTTTGGTTCTTGGCCGATTATATTTTTCAGATCATGATCTTGTTGCCGTAGAGACCAGTATTTTTCGACACTTTGTTTGATTTTACGGGCTTCTATACTGTACGTCAGTATTAATCTTGGTGCCTGTAGATTTGCACTTATCTCAGTTTGGTTGGTGATCTCTGATTTCTTAACCAAAATTTCCGTTCGGGTCTTACTTTCGATTTTATCTGTGCTTTTTTTCAAGTATCTTTCTCTGTATCCTCTTTTCTTTAATCGTTCCGCACTTTTTAGGATCTCTTTTGTTGCTTCTTCTCCTTTCGAACAAATTATTTTCATACGGGTAAATTCTCCGAAGGGAATGCTTCTCATCAGTGGCTTCGGGTGGAAACTTTCAGCATGAAGAATGCTGTTAGTAGCAGTCTTTTTTCGATATAGTGTGGTTTGGATTTTTCCATTCTCTATGTACACTGAAGTGTCCAGAAAGTACATTTTTTGGCGACTCATATTGCAAGTGAAGGATAGACCAATTTCATTATTGTTAAGTGAGTCAAAGTATTTCATGAATTCTTGTTTGACACCATTCCATATCAGGAAAAGATTGTCGATGTATCGCAACCATAATATTATCTTCTCCAGTGCCTCACTATTTTGTTGTCCCCAAGCTATGTCCTTCTCCCACCAGCCCATTGTAAGGTTGGCATAGTTGGGGAGGAAGGAGATGCCCATGGCACAGCCACATTATTGATGGTAGATATCATGATTGAAAAAGAAGATATTGTTATTTAAACAAATCTGTATCATGGTAAGTAGCATTGCCGAATGTTCGAGTTCATTGATGTTTCTTTGTTTCAGGAAATGAGCGCAAGCATTTAGTCCAATTGTGTGCTCAATAGATGTATAGAGAGAGACTACATCAATTGTAATCATTAAGTATGTTGGATTCCAGGCTATGTCCGTTAATATTCGGAGGAAGTCCCTGGTGTCTTGAATATATGAATTTAAGTTCATTACCATTGGGGCAAGGTAGTAGTCAACATATGAGGAAATGTTTTCATATAGGGAGTCACATGATGATACGATCGGCCTGCCAGGGGGATTGATCAGTGTTTTGTGTACCTTGGGCAGGAAATAGATCGTAGGGATTGTCAGATTTTCTTTGAAGCTGAAATTATGTTCATCTGATGCCAATAAAGTGTGTTCATGCCAATTGTCTAGATGTTTTTTAACTTCTTGGATCATTTTGTTAATTGGGTTTGAAGAGAGTTTTTTTGTATTTTTCCAGATCGTTTAATTGTCGATATGCATCCTTGGTGCAATTGTTGGTATTTAATATCACAATGTTTCCACCCTTGTCCGCGGGTTTTATAGTTATGGCTACATTTTTGGCTAGACTCTAAATTGCTTGATTTTCTTGTGTGGAAATATTTTCTCTGGATTTTACATTTCTTAGTTTTCCCTTTTATCCATTTCATGCATGATTGCCTCCGAGAAAGAATCTATTTTGTTGCCTGGGGACAATTGTGGGCAGTATTTAGACTGGTTCCTCATGCCACTCTTTTTATGTACTTTGGTATCTATGTCAAGATTTTGTAACATTTCAATTTCCGTCATTTCTTCTGTCTCTATTTGCTAGATCATATAGAGTTTTCAGGTAAGGTATCATTTCCATTGTCAATTGAGGTTCATTTCGATCTTCCAAGTTTGGCTCCGAAGCTGTTGCCTGCTGATTCTTATTTGCATGGATTTTCGCAAGTTTCATTTTGCGCATATATTTGTATAGGTCGATCTTTGTTTCCGTATAGTTGAAGTGTTTTTGGGGGCAGAAGGAGAGTCCTTTATTCAATACTGAACATTCTGTTTCTGTGAGCATGTGGTCTGATAGGTTGATTATCAGATTTTCAGATTTTAGTTCCTCTTTGTTCTGTTTCTCACTGGGTAATGTCTTATTGTGCTTAGATCTTCTGTTTTTTTTTGCGTCTTCTGAAGACTTTGTAATACCCCTTCCATATCCTCGGCCTCTGCCTCTTCCTCTGCCTTGCCCCTGGTTGGGTGTCAAGTTCTGATCCAGATTGACAAGCGCATCTCCTCTAAAAAAGAGATTTTGCTTGAATTGTTTTTGTTAGTTGTGCCTTCGCTCTTACTTCCACTTACTTCAGACTCACTGCCCAACTCACCAGGGTGAGAGTACATGTTTTTTGCATAGTAGGTTTTCAGCACATCAAATCTCTTAGCAAACGCTAGGATGCGACCATGTTTGTAGTCGGCTTCATCCCTTGCAAATTTGCACTGTTTTCGCTGTTGTATTTCATCCTCATATTTTTCGAGGCGATCTTCCATGTCTTTACGTAGTTTTGCTGATTCAGTTCTATCTTTGAGTGCAATCTTTGATTCCAGATCTTTTATCAGGGTGTTAATGTCATCCAAGTCTTTTTCGGCATACTTAATTAGTATGCGCATCATATATTCACTGCAGGCCATACTATTTTCACCCCACTCTTCTAACATATCCGTTCTTGTTTCTGGATGAGTGGGCATATATATATACACAGAAACACCCACACACTGGGGAAAAAACAAAAGTTACGGAGATGTTACAGTTAGGAAATAGAATTAAAAAACCTTTGAAATTCACAGAAAAAGAAAAGGTTACAAGAGTCGTTATTGTTAGGCTCAGATTGTACACGCACAAAACCATAGAAATTCAGCAGTTATAGTTACCTGAGCTAAGTATAATGTTGCAGGGCTTCTCTTCTTAGAACAGATCTATACTGAGAACCATAGGAACGGAGTCACTATACCACCTCAGTGTCTATGAGCCTGAGTCCAACTAGCTATAGTGCTTCACTTGCCCTCCTTACCTTACCAGAGAAACAACTGAATTGGCACCCCATAACACAACCCCCTCAACCCTCTCAGGGATTGTGGTAACAGGAAACACCCTTTCGCTCTCTCACTCGTTCTTGTACATAATAAGATAACCAGGAGACACGGGGTCAGTTTAGAATATTTATTTACACTATTGTATTCTGAAATGCAGTAAACGTGCCACAATTAGAAAACCTAAAAACACAGTTAGTACGGTTAATAATCCATATATTATGAAAAGTCCTGTCATTTTATAGAATAGTGTAACCCCCTCCCTTGCTAATGTGGCTAAATGATTATATATCAAAGATATCTGAGATCACTGGCAGACCCCGTACATTCGACGGTCAATATCTCAGCAGATGCTCTGCTCTTGTCTCAAAACTTTAATTCCATGTGTCTGTTTTTGGCTTATGTGCTCAATCTACATGAAAGGACATGTGTGCAGTTAACAGCTGCATTCTTGTGTTATGTCTAGGTGCTAGTGCCTGGCCAGAAGGAATAACAAGGGAAATTGTTGTTTGACCTTAACAATGGTGTTCTGGCTCGCTCCTCCAGGAGGCAAGCAGCAGTGGATGCTGATCTTTTCAGCATCCTCCTGCTCTTACTCCACAGCATGGCCTCCTACCGGAAGCCTGCGGAGCAGCACTTGAAGGTCCTATGGGACCTTGTCCATCGCCTCCGGGTGCACTCCATCTGGGCCACCAGCACCTCCAACTCTTGGCACCCCATGTCATGCTGCAGTGCAGCGGTGGTCATGTTTGTCCTCTTCTTCCACACCATGAAGTACAAGGCATCTGACCCGGCCAACGCCAACAACGACTGTTTTGTGCTGTCCAAGGGCCATCTTGCTACCATCCTGTATGCTTCCTGGGTGGAAGCTGCCTACATTAAAGAATTAGAACTGCTTAATTTGAGGAAGATCGTTTCTGACCTGGAAGGACACCCCACCCCTAAATTCCCTTTTGTGGATGTGGCTACTGGTTCCCTGGGACAAGGCCTCGGAATGGTCTGTGGCATGGCCTACACTGGGAAATCCTTTGATAAGTCCATCTACAGAGTTTACTGTTTGCTGGGTTGCAGATCATTGTCAGAGGGAGCTGTGTGGGAAGCCTTAGCCTTTGCCTCTCAGTACAAGTTGGACAACCTGGTTGCTATTTTTGATGTCAACAAGTTGGGCCAGAGTGAGGCTGTGCTACTCCAGCATCAGACTGACATCTACAAGAAACGTTGTAAAGCATTTGGGTGGAACACTTATGTCGTTGATGGTCATGATGTAGCGGAGCTGTGCCACACTCCCTGGCAGGCATCCCATTTAAAAGACAAGCTAACAGCGATTATTGCCAAAACTTTCAAAAGGAAGGGGATTGCAGGAGTTGAAAATGAAGGCAATTGGCATAGTAAGCCCATGCCGAAGGACAACGTGGAGGAAATGATTGAAGCCATTCAGAATGCTGCCAGCAGAGGACACTCCAAAAGTTGTCATCAATGACATCCTAATGTCCTCTCCCCCGAGCTACAAGATGGGAGATAGCAACTGGGAAAGGGGATGACTTGGCAGTGGCTAAACTGGATTATGCAAATAGTGTCATTGCACTGCATGGTGATTCTAAGAATTCCATCTTTTCTGAGATATTCAAGAAGGACCACCCTGATCGCTACATTGAATGCTTCATTGCTGAACAAAACATGGTGAGTGTAACAATGGGTTGTGCCACCCTTTTTTCATTTCAAAAGAATTTTATTGTTATAAAGAAGCAAATGAAGATACAGAATACAAGTATAAGTGATACAATTGATAACAGATAAAAAGCAATCAGAAGCTGAAATTCAAAAATGAGTCGTAGCAAATACATCCATAAACAAAAGTAGTCTGCCAAAAACAGAAAATGAATTAATTAAGATAAAGTAAGTAGCTTAGGCAGAGTACACAATCAAGAGTATCACTATCAGCTGGTATAATCAGGGGAAGAGAGGAAAGGAAAGAAGAAAGAAGAAAGAAAGAGAAAAAGAGGGAAAAGATGGAAAAAGGAGAGAAGACAGAGAAGGAGGAGAAGAAAGAAGGAGAGAAGGATTTCCAACGAACTAACCCGACAAACAAGACGCCATTCAACCAGACAAATCGAAGGGATATTGGTCAACCAAACCCTTTGATGACAAATCCATATAGTTATCCAGAGCATTCCAAACTCCACTAGCAATAGATGGAGAAATGTGAGCATGATCGACCGAGGTATGAGCACTTCGTAAAAAGGAAACCCAAGCCCACCAAGTATGATAAGAAACAAAGGAAAAGGATTTCCAGTCCATAAGAATTACTTTCACTGCAATAGTCAATAGGAGATCCAACAGCTGTAATTCCATGGGATCCAAGGGGAGAGGGACTGGGGCAGCTAATGGACCTAATAGAATTAATGGGAAAGAGAGTTGGAACTTAATACCAAAGATGAGCATGAGGTGTTTGTGAATGAGGTCCCAAAAGGGTTGGAGGAAGGAGCATTCAAAAAACATATGCGGAAAGTCACCTGTCAATAAGCCACAGCTCCAACATAGGTTATCTTCTTTGAGATTGAGCGAATGTAAACGAACAGGAGTCCAATGAAGAAGGTTGACGGAGAAAAATTTAGATTGCATTAACGATGGGGCGATTTTATTGAGAAGAGAAAGTTTACCAATCATCTGCCAGGTGTCTGAAGAAATATGGTCAGTAACACCATGATCAAAATGGTGCAACCATTTTTGTTGAGCAACCGTATGAGTAGGTAATGAAACAGTTGATAAAAATGTATAGATTTTAGAGGCTACGTGACCAGATTTAGTCCATATTTGAAAGAGAGTAATCGTAGGAGAAGTGTGATGAAGACGCACCTTAGCAAGTGCTACTTTGATTTTGAGAAAAGTATAAAAATCCAAATTAGTTAAAGAATGTTGTTGAGCTAAGGAGGAAAAAGGTAGTGGCTCATTATTAGAACCATAAAGATGTTTAACAAGCGAGATCCCCTTAGCAGCCCAATAAGATATCAGAGAAGGATCAATATTCATTTTAATTTTAGAATTCCGCCAAATAGACGACCACCTGGATTTTTGAAGTGGAATCGCCACTTTCTTGTCTACCTTCCGGACCGCAGCAAGAGTATCTAGAATAATAGAGTGCGAGAACGGGATGGACAAGGTAGATGCAGTGCAAAAGGAGGCAGTCGGTAATGGAGAAGCCAATTCCTGCTCTATTAACAACCAGGAAGGAACATGAATAGGGGGATAAGAGAACCATAGAGACGCCAAAAAGGCAGTTTGGTATTTTTCCCAATCAGGAAGATTGCATCCTCCCATATCATAAGGCTTCCGCAAGAATTTATAGGCAATTCTAGCCCGTTTATCATTCCATAAAAATTTAGAGGTCAGAATATCAATTTCATGAAAGAAGGAATCCAATAACTTTACCGGGAGCATAGAGGATACAAAATTAATAATAGGTGTAATCATCATTTTGAGGGTCTGAAGGCGACCCCACCAGGAAATGTGTTTCGGAGACCAAGTGTCCAAAAGACGCCGTACTTTAAGAATAGTCTGGGTTTCATTATAGGCAATTGTAGCTTATAAGGTAGAGCAAAAATAGATACCCAAGTATTTTAATTGCTTAGACTGCCATTTAAAACTAGCAGAGCCCATATGCGTAGAGAAACAGTAGGCATTCAAGGGGAACATCTCAGTCTTATCCTTATTTAAGGTGTACCCTGAATCCTTCGAAAAAAGGGAAATCGTATCCGAGATAGCAGGGGTAGCCAAGGCAATATCATCTGAGAAAATAAGAACATCATCCGCGTACGCAGCAGTTTTAATACGATGAGGACCAAAAGAAAAACCTTTAATGTCTGGGTGTAGCTCAATCAATCTGAGGAGAGGGTCAATGGATAATAAAAACAAAAGTGGAGATAAAGGACAACCCTGTCTGGTACCCTGGCGAAGATTAAAAAAGGACGACGTAGCACCTTTGACTCTTATGTTAGCTCTAGGTTGAGAGTATAGGGACATGACCATATTAATAAAGGAGTCACCAAGATTATGTGCACACAAGACAGCACGTAGAAAAGGCCAAGAAACCTTGTCAAAGGCCTTTTCAGCATCAAGAGCCAAGGCCGCGGCTGGGAGATGAGAACGTTTAGCTGATCCGAGAATATGGCAAATATACGTATATTATCACGCTCAAGACGGCCCTTTACAAAACCCGTTTGAGAGGGATGTACCAGTTTAGGAATGAAGGATTCTAATCTCTTGGCTAAGATTTTAGCAAAAATCTTAGCCTCCATGTTAAGAAGGGAAATAGGACGGAAGTTTTTGGGATCTGAATGATCTTTTCCCTCTTTTGGAATCACTACAATGGTAGCATCAGCCGTCGTGCCAGAAACAGACCTATCCTTAATAAAAGCGTCAAAGACAGATTGAAGCTTGGGAACAATCACAGGAAGAAATTTTTTATAAAACAGAATAGGGTAGCCATCAGGCCCTGGAGCTTTTCCAGAACGAGTGGCTTTAATTGCGGCAAAAATTTCTTCAGGAGTAATCAGACCATTTAAAAAATTGCTATCTTCCACGGATACCGACTTCACCGGGACAGATTTCAAGAAGTCCTGACACTGCTCAAAAGAGGCCTGATTAGAAGGGGTATATAAGTTATTGTAGAAATCACGAAAGACTTCGAGAATTTCCCCAGTCTGAAATTTTTTAGAACCAAGGTGATCATTAATAGAAGAGATTTGAGAAGACTTAAAGGAGGAATCCTGAAATTTTAATGTAGCCGCGAGAATCTTCCCAGCTCGATTTTTAAACAATAGCCTTTTGGATTTCTGAGCCTGAACCCCAATATGGGCTCTTTTGGTAACTATAGTATTATATGTGTACTTTAATTGCTTGATTAACTGTAGGCAAGATTTATCCTTAGAATGTCTAAAGGTAGATTCCAGATTTTTTATTTCAGTTGCTAGATCTGTAAGTTCATTTTTAATAGCGGCATTCCTTTTTGACATACATTTAATAACCTGGCCATGGAAAGTACATTTAAACAAATCCCAGAGGACAATTGGGGAAGAAACTGAGCCTTCATTCTCAAGGAAAAAGGTTTCGATTGCACTAGAGAACACATCAATCTGGGCATTATCATGCAAAATTTCTGTATTTAATCTCCAGGAGCGAGCTCTTGATTTAGGAGCAAAGGACAACAATGTAAAAGTAACCGTGGCATGATCAGAATAGAATGAATAAGCGGAGAGGAGGAAGACGAAACAAGAGAGGAGTGAACCAATAAATAATCAATACGAGAAAAGGTAGAATGAGGTGAAGAAAAGAAGGAAAAATCACTACCAGTGGGGTTGTGAAGACGCCATACATCCTGAAGATGAGTTAGGGAACACATGTTAAGCATTTGTTTATGGGATTTTTGAGGAAGAAATTGAAAAGCTGAATTCCTATCTAGAATGGGATCTATTGGTAAATTAAAATCCCCACCAACGATAAGATTCCCAGATTGAGGTGTGTCATTAAATTTTTTGGTAACCGTTTTCCAAAACGACGGATCATCCTTGTTAGGGGCGTAAATATTCATAACATAAAGATCAGCATTACCATCAGACAACTTAGTTAATAACCAACGACCCTCAGTATCGTGATCAGAAGAGAGTATGGATAAACCTGAATTCTTTTAAATTAAGGTAATGACCCCATTTCTTTTGCCACAAGCATCGGAACAGACAACATCTGAAACCCATTCCTTCCTCAGGAATAGCGCCTCTCTGGTAGAGACCTTTGTTTCCTGAAAAAGGACTAGATCTGAAGAGAGAGATTTGCAATAATCTAAGATTTTTGATCTTTTCACTGGATGATTTAAACCCTTAACATTAAGGGACAACACATTCAAACCCGGCATAGACATATATAGAAAAAGATAACATAATCCATAGATGAAAAACAGAAAACAACCAGCACGAATACAAGCATCCAGATATCAAACATTAACGTTGAAGAGGGAGAATCCATGGGGGAAATCCGAAAAAAGAAAAGAGACAAGAGAGGAGAGAGAAGAACCAGCAGCCTGGCCCGCGCCCAGCGCCAGACCCCCTGGCCCCCGTACCTTCCACCCCACACGGATTACATACGACGTCTCCACCCTCTCAGCCCTTAACCCCGGTCGACTCCCCAACTGCGTCCAAGCCGCTCCTGGACACACCCACGGACCCTTCACATGCAACTCCTGCAAGTATGACGGCTCCAAGACCAACTCCACATCCACAAACACCAAACAGAGATCCGACACCAACCACCTTAAATGCATCCTGCTAAACACCCGCTCGGTCCACAGACACGCCATCGACCTTTGGAATCTACTAGACACCATTTCTCCTGACGTCGCCTTCCTAACAGAAACATGGATGAACGCCTCCTCAGCCCCAGACATCACCATCGCAATCCCGAAAGGCTACAAGATCATCCGAAAAGACCGCACCATGCAAACAGGAGGTGGCATCGCTATCGTCCATAAGAATTCCATCCGCATCTCAACCAGCTCAGACGTCAACCTTGCTAGCGCCGAACACCTTCACTTCCAGATTCACACTGACCCCAAAACCACACTCAGAGGCACCCTCCTCTACAGACCACCTGGACCCCGTGCACAATTCTGTGAAGACATCACTGACTTCATCACCCCACACGCCCTCCCCTCTGAGGACTACATCCTATTGTGAGACCTCAACTTTCACCTGGAAAAGAGCAACGACAGCAACACCACCACCCTCCTGGACAATCTCGACAACCTCGGACTCAAACAACTTGTTAACACCCCCACTCACTACGCAGGTCACACACTCGACCCTATCTTCACCTCCAGGAAACATATCTCCTTCAGTCACACCACAGCTCTCCACTGGACGGACCACAGCTGTGTTCACTTTATCTACAAAAGGACCACAACTCACAACCATCCTCAACCTACTCTACGAAGGAATTGGAACAAAATCACCATCAACCAGATCTCCTCATCGCTTCTTCAAAACCCCCTTGCCCACTCCTCAAACCCCAACCAAGCAGCCATTAACCTCACTCAATGGCTAACCAACAACGCCGACAACCTAGCACCTCTGAAAAAAAGTCAATTCAAACAAGGCAGCAAAAACGCCCCGTGGTTCAACGATGATCTCAAGAAATCCAAGAAACTCTGTCGATCCCTTGAGAAGGCCTGGAAAAAAGATCCAAATACCAGCACCAGGGACGCCTTCAAAAACGCCACCCGCATACACCACCAACTGATCCGGACCGCCAAGAAAGCCGCATTCAAAGACCGACTAGACAACAACGCCCAAAACAGCAAGGAATTATTCAACATCGTCAAAGAATTTACCAACCCCACTGCCAACTCCAACGACATCACTCCCTCTCAAGCCCTTTGCGACTCCCTAGCTTCGTTCTTCCACGACAAAATCGCGGACATCCACAACAGCTTCGACAACAAACCTGGAGACCAACCCACCCAACCCTCAGCCGCACCTTCACCCACCTTGAACATCCTTTATAACTGGAACCCAATCTCCACTGAGGACACCATCCGCCTGATGAACTCCACCCATTCAGGATCCCCCACAGACCCTTGCCCTCACCACATCTTCAACAAAGCAGACTCCATCATAGCACCACACCTCCGAGACGTCATCAACTGCTCCCTCAAGTCCGCCACCTTCCCAGAAAGCTGGAAACACCCCGAACTCAGCGCCCTTCTGAAAAAACCCACAGCTGACCCCACCGAACTCAAAAACTACCGCCCCATCTCGCTCCTTCCATTCCCGGCCAAAGTCATCGAGAAAGCTGTCAACAACCAGCTCGCCGCCTTCCTCGAAACCAACAAATCCCTCGACTCCTCTCAATCCGGCTTCCGAGCCAAACACAGTACTGAGACCGCACTCATCGCAGCAACATACGACATTCGAACTCTACTGGACAATGGAGACACCGTCGCCCTCATCCTCCTCGACCTCTCCGCAGCCTTCGACACAGTTTGTCACAGCACCCTGTTACAACGCCTCAGAAACATCGGAATCCAAGGAAAAGCACTGGAATGGATCACCTCGTTCCTTGCCGGAAGAAGTCAGAGAGTCCGCCTTCCACCATTCAAGTCTGAGGCCACTGAAGTCATTTGCGGCGTGCCACAAGGATCCTCACTCAGCCCCACCCTCTTCAACGTATACATGAGCCCCCTCGCGTCCATCGCACGCCAACACAACCTCAACATCATCTCCTACGCTGATGACACTCAACTGATCCTCTTACTCACCAAAGACCCTAACACCGCCAAAACCAACCTACATGAAGGAATGAAAGAAGTAGCCGAGTGGATGAAGCACAGCCGTCTGAAACTGAATTCAGACAAAACAGAAGTCCTTATCTTAGGTACCTCCCCCTTCGCCTGGGACGACTCTTGGTGGCCAGAGGCCCTTGGAAAAGCACCCATCCCGACGGACCACGCACGGAACCTGGGCGTCATCCTGGACTCCTCACTCTCGATGACCAGACAAGTCAACACCGTTTCATCATCTTGCTTCAACATTCTTCGCATGCTCAAAAAAACATTCCGCTGGATCCCCACCGAAACTAGAAAAACGGTCACCCACGCAGTGGTTACAAGCCGCCTGGACTACGGAAACACCCTATACGCCGGTACCACCGCAAAACTTCAGAAAAAACTCCAACGCATCCAGAACGCATCAGCCAGACTCATACTAGACATCCCGCGTAAAGACCACATTTCTGGTCACCTGAAAAACCTCCACTGGCTTCCCGTCAATAAGAGGATAACATTCCGCCTCCTAACCCACGCACATAAAGCACTCTACGAACTTGGTCCCGAATGCCTCAACACACGACTTTCCTTCTACACCCCCACCCGCCAGCTACGCTCTTCCAGCCAAGCCCTTGCTGCTGTACCTCGCATCAACAAAACCACCAAGGGAGGAAGATCCTTCTCCTACCTGGCAGCGAAAACCTGGAACTCACTTCCCATTCACCTTCGCCTCACTCAGAACCACCCAGCATTCAGAAAGCAACTTAAAACCTGGCTATTCGACAAATAATTCCCCTCCCTTCCTCAAGCGCCTTGAGACCCTCTGGGTATGTAGCGCGCTATACAAATTATTTGAATTTGAATTTGAAAAAGACCAAATTCATACTAGGGGGAACGTGGGAAGGCGAGCAAGGGGACCGTCACGAGGAGTAATTACAATCGATATCAACAGCCCTAGTACAGTACATAACTGATTATACTTAATTAGGAGAAAGAAACATCTGAAATATGAGCTAATACCATTAGAGTATTACAAAAACAACTCATCATGTAAGTCTATAAAGTCAACACGTATATACCAAGTTAATACACAGGTAGCATATAAAGTATACCATAAAAGAGTGGAATAGGTAGAAGAGAGAAAGACATCTAATAGAATAAATGCAATAGCAATTCTAAGTTATATATATCTCATTATAAACAAAGAAAACACCAAAAACATCATAAAAGTAGGCAAAGATTAAATAGAACGAAGTTGAAGCAATCATCATAAATATCAGGAAAGAATAAGTAGAAGAAAATATACTTCTCAAGAAGACTATAGGGTGCAGTATAAAGAAAATAAATGAGACATAATAGAGAAAGGCACCAAAAAGCTGGTCAATATAACAATCAATGAAGCACCATGCTAGATAAATACAAGAAACCACTATATCATGAAGATGACTATGCAAAAACTAGAGATAAGCTATTAATTAACTGTCTTTAAATATATAGAACTTGTTATATTTAATTTGATTTGAAAATGCAGGAACATGTCAAATATATATTAATAGAAAGTAAGATAACAGGAGTCTATAAAGTGCAAAATAAATAGAATAGCTTAGACCTAGTAGAGAGAGGCAATTGATAATAAGTAAGCAACCAATCAATGAACCTATCATGAGATAGATATATAAATTAATTATACAATAATTAGAATTTAACACTAGATATATAGGTGTAATTAATAAGCATCTATCAAACAATTTATATAACCAATCTATAAAACAATACAGTTAATAGTCAATGGTGTAGACACTAAAGACCAAACAACATGAGAGAAGCGTCAGGCGAAAGGACCACATAAACATACGACAATAGAAGTAACATTAATTGGGGTTAAAGGAAAAAGAAGATCAAAAGAGGGAAATAAGACAAAGTCTCACACACAAAAGAAAAGGCAATAAAAGAAGCCATAAAATGAGATAATAGAAGAACCGAAACCTGACACGGGCAGAGATCAAGCAAAGAGAAAAAAGACAGGTAAGCACTAAAAGAACAATCAGGATTAAGGACAACATAGAAAAAAGCAATACCACAAAAAGGTTAGAAGAGACATAAAGAAGATATACCGAAGATAGTGGTAGACTACATCATAGAGATATAAAAAGAGAGCAGATAAGGAAAAGAAGAAAACACACCGTACAACAGCTGACAACTCCACACACAAAATAGCAAAAGAACACCAACAACAGTGGACAAGAAGACCACTACGCAGATCTAAAAAAGATAAACTTAATAGATCTGGAAAAGAGAAAACTCATTGCAGATATATGGAACCACCTCAGGTGCCAGAGGAGCCAGGATCAAGCGAATCCTCCAATTGAAGTTCCATCTGCAGCTCCATCTGATTGTCCAAAAAAGAAGCCAAATCAGCAGGTTCATCGAAGATTCTGGAACGACCTTTGAAGGTAATGCGGAATTTTGAAGGACCAGAGAAGGAAAAGGGGATATTCATCTCAGAGAGACGTTTCCGGAGATTAAGAAAGCCTTTCCTCCTTATTACCGTGTCTCTGGCAAAGTCCTGAGAAATTGAAATGCCATGGCCTTTCCAGGAAACAGCTTTAACCTTCCGCATATGAACCAAAATTTGTTCCGTATGTTGGTGACGCAGTGGCTTAAAAACTAGCGCTCTTGGTTGAGTGGCAG
The DNA here is from genome assembly GCF_964263255.1 of Lissotriton vulgaris. Taxonomy (NCBI): domain Eukaryota; kingdom Metazoa; phylum Chordata; class Amphibia; order Caudata; family Salamandridae; genus Lissotriton; species Lissotriton vulgaris. The sequence goes on from NC_141694.1 coordinate 1,479,664,157, forward strand.
ATTTAGAACGAAAGGTGGGAACACGATGTGCCCGTTCCAGCTCAAAGTCTTTTTGGAAAGAAATTTGCAGCGTAGAAGGAATCCATTGGTATAAAAAATCAATCATAGAAAGTGCTTCTTTCTCAACTTCTTCAGGAAGGCCAAAAATGTGCAGGTTGGATCTGCGGTTACGATCCTCTTGCTCAGTGAGATCCCTCCGCAATGCCGCCATTGAGCACTCTAATTGGCAAAGAGATCTAGATTGCTTTTGCATAGTATCTTCTGCACCACTAATACGTGTTTCCGTGGCTGAAACACGAAGGGAGAGAGCCTTAAGGTCATTTCTGATGGCTGACACCTCCACTTGCAGCAAATCTGTGTTAGTCTTGGTAGACTGCGCAATGGCATGAACATCATTCAGACGCGTCAGAATAGTCTCCAGAGTGGAATTGGTGTCCTTTTGAGAAGACTCAGGTGTAGGAGATAATTGTTTGGACCTCTTAAGAGAGGTTTTGGAGTCCTTTGCGTCTTTTGCATTCGGTGACAAGCCCATATTCGCAGCCATAGAGTTCACAGGCACAGAAGAGAAAAAATAAAACCACTTCAGGTAAGTGAGGCCAGCAAAAGTCCAGAGGAATTAGGAGGTGCTCACACGAAATGTGAGTAAATAACTGGGCAAAAATAACACAGCGCACTCTCAGCAAGCAAAGCAGAGCAATATATAATGGCAGACTTACATGGGAAAAAAGAGGAAACTCAACACACCTATGATATGCCCCTGCATATAGTAGTAGAACACTTTCATAAATCAGAAGCCGAAAGGTAATGTAGCACTGAGCAGCTGAAGCACATCACAAAAGCAGTGAAAACCCACAGTATCAGCTCACATGCATTCCTGGCAAGTTTGTAACAGTAGCGCTGCCGTCTGAGGAGAAATTCCGATCTCCGTCATCAAAGGAATTCAAGATGGCGGCCGCTCGTGAAAATACCGAGCGTCACTTAAAAACGATAAAATGCAGAGAGCAGCAGCTCGAAGAGGAAGGAAAATGCCCTCAAACTGCACACAGCGACTTCATAAACCTGGGAGAGGCTTTCCACGAAGATGGGGCACCTGGAAACCGCTGAAAACCTGACGGACCCTGTTCGCCTTAGAGCTCAAGCGCAAACCGCCATCTCAAAGCGGCGCGCAAGCCACGCCCCCTTTGCAGAGAGCAGCAGCTCGAAGAGGAAGGAAAATGCCCTCAAACTGCACACAGTGACTTCATAAACCTGGGAGAGGCTTTCCACGAAGATAGGGCACCTGGAAACCGCCGAAAACCTCTGACGGACCCTGTTCGCCTTAGAGCTCAAGCGCAAACCGCCATCTCAAAGCGGCGCGCAAGCCACGCCCCCCGGGTTGTGCCACCCTTAATCGCACTGTGGCGTTTGCCAGCCCTTTTGCCGCCTTCTTCACTCGGGCATATGACCAGATCCGCGTGGGTGCAATCTCCCAGTTTATTGTTAACCTTTGTGGGTCGCACTGTGGCGTGTTTATTGGTGAGGGTGGCTCTCTCAGATGGCACTGAAAGACTTGGCAATGTTCCAAACTGTCCCAACGTGCACTGTGTTCTACCCCAGTGATTCAGTTTCATTAGAGCATGCTGTTGTTCTGCTCACTAATACCAAGGGTATCTGCATCATCCAAACAAGCCGCCCCAAGACTGCAGTCATCTAGTCCCCTGAAGAGAAATTTGAAATTGGACAAGCAAAAGTTGTCCGTTCAAGTGACACCGACCAAGTTTCCATAGTTAGAGCTGGAGTCACTTTGCTTGAGACCCTGGTGGCTGCAGATGAGCTTGCCAAGCAAGGTATTAAAGTACATGTGGTAGATCCTTTCACCATCAAGCAGTTGGATGCAGCCACCATAATCTCTAGTGCCAGAGCTATCAGAGGTTGAATCATCATTGTGGAAGATCACAGCAGAGAAGGAGGAATTGGGGAGGCTGTTTCTGCAGCAGTTTCTGGAGAACCTGGAATCCTTGTTCAGCACCTTGCTGTGAACCGTGTGCCACGAAGTGGGATGCCTAATGAACTCTTGGACATGTTTAGCATCACTGCCAGGTTCATAATTGAAGCTGTGAAGTCTACCTTTGCAAACTGAAGTCTTGAGATTTGGTATTAAGGAATGAGGCATCTATTATGGCAGTGGTGGCTGGCAGAAGACAATTATGATATATTCCCAGTTGTAAATGGCATTGTCCAAACATTTCTCATTCTTCCAGATAAAGGATTATATACACTGTAGGCAATCGTAGAAGTTGAACGAAAACGTTGTATTACTCCAGTGGTTCCTGGCTAATGTGACTTGCAGTAATGTAGCACTTTTCTGCCCTTGCGTTCAAAGTTAACAAGCACTTAAATAAATACTGACCATTCCACAGCTATATGTACATTAAGGCTAAAATGAGAGGTGGGGGAACATAGCTAGCAAGAATGGTATATTTCTGGACATCATACACTTTATAATGGGACAGCTAAATTTTCAAACAATACTGTTATGTCCTTTGGGATCAATAAAACACCTTTGTTATGTGACAGACACATTCGCTTTCCTCCATGAACTCATCAGGGGTTAAGGGGAAGAAGGCAATTGTAATGCGTCTGAGTTACATACCAGGAGCTTAAATGGTAACATTGTTGCTTACGCTGGCTCTTCCCCTTTTCACGAGGTTACCTGTCTCATGTTTTCATGGATCATGGCAAAGGTTCTTCTGAACCTGCATCCATAGGTGCTCATTCTGATGTCTCTATGACAGAAGGAACATAGGGGTGTTACTTGGAGATTATTTAAGGTAGTGACCATTGGCTAGTGTTCCCACTGTCTTCATTTAAAAAAAACTTGCATTTTTATATTTGCTTTGAAGTCATTTGGATCCATGTTGTTCAATTACCAATTTTTTACGGACCACACAATGTCTGCTACGCTAAATGTTACACTTGCCATTAAACCTAAATAGTGAAACCCATCTAGTAATGTGTGCAAAGGAAACATGAGGCCTACAAAGTGCACAATTAGGCTAAAATAGGGAAAGCTACAATGGGCCATGCAGGAAATGTATGACAATAACTTATGCCCACGCAATTCACTGCTTATGACCTCACTCATGACATGGTCAGTGACATCATTCATGACATCATGCAGTGATTGTGAGTATTTGCTAAAGGTTTGAGTGTTAAACATATATACTAAGCTACTACAAAAGTTACATTAGTATACTGTGTGTACTACTAATGAGTGATAATATTTCTAACCTATATTATGTGAGTAGCTGTGTGTATCCGTGTATGAGTGGGTGTTTGTGAGTGGCAGTATGGGTGTGTGAGGGGCTGTATGGGTAAATAAGTGAGTGTGTGACTAGCTGTATGGGTGAGTGAGTCGCTGTATTGCTGAGTTAGTGGGTTTGTGACTGGCTATATGGGTGAGTGAGTGGCTGTATGGGTAGATGCGTGAGTGGCTTTATGGGTGACTGAGTGGCTGTATGAGGGAGTAACGGTGTGCAAGTGGTTGTATGAGTGAGTGACTGTTTGAGTTGGTGTTTGGTTAATTGAGTTGGTTTGTGATTGGCTGTATTGGAGGGTGAGTGTGTGAGTTGCTGTATGGGTGAATGAGCAGGTGTGTGAGTGGTTGTTTGGATGTGTGAATGGGTATGTAAGTGGTTGCGTGAGTGTTTGTAAGGGTGAGTGAGTGTGCCTGTCATGTTGCGAGCCTATATGGGGGAGTGAGTGGTGTGTGAGTGGCTACATGGGTAAATGAATAAGTGTGTGAGGAGCTGCATGGATGAGTGTGTTGCTGTGTGAGTGAGAGGCTGTGTGAGTGGATGTATGAGTGAGCGGGTCTGTGAGTGGCTCTATGGATGTAAGTGGGTGTGTGAGTAGCTGTATGGATCTGTGCATGTGTATGTGAGTGTTTGTGTGGGTATGTGAGTGGGTGTATGAGTGGTTCTGTAGATGATATAATCAGTGATGCCATGAATGATGTCACTGACAAAGTCATGTGTGATGTAATATGTGAGGTCGAAAGTAGTGCATTTTGGGGGCGCAAGCTATAGTTCGTTCAGGTAACTATAACTGCTGAATTTCTATGGTTTTTTGTGTGTACAACCTGAGCCTAATTATAACGTCCCTGTAACCTTTGTTTTATTTCATTGAATTTCAAGCTTTTTTCAAAATTCTATTCCGATCTATAAAAATGCTGTAACCTTTGTTTTTTCAGTGAATTATATAGGTTCTTAATGTTATTTTCTAACTATAATGTCCCTGTAACATTTGGTGTCTGTTATTTTTGGAACTGTAACCTTAGAGGATGGGTGTGTGAGTGTCTGGGTGAGTCTGCCAGGAGGTGTGTGCGTGTCAGACGGGGTCTGTGAGTGGGTGTGAGAGTATCTGAGTGTATCTGTGAGCGGGTGTATCAGTGTCTAAATGACTGTGAGTGTGTGTGAATGGGTGTGTGAGTGTCTCAATGCATCTGTGAGTAGCTGTTTGAGTTGATCTGTTAGTTGGTGTGGGAGTGGATCTGTATGCTGGTGTGTGAGTGTCTGAGTGATAGAGAGTGTGGGTGTGCTTGAGTAGGTCTGTGAGTGGGTACATGAGTGCCAGAGCCGGTCTGTCAGAGGGTGTGTCAGTGCCGGGTGGGTCTGTGAGTAGATGTATGAGTCTCTGAGTGGGTGTGTGAGAGGGTCTGTCAGTGGGTTGGTGAGTGTCTGAGGGTCTATGAGTTGGTGTGTTATTGAGTGGGTCTGTGAGTATCTGAGCGGGTCTTTGAGTGGCTGTGTGAGTATTAGAGTGGGTCTGTGAGTGGGTGTATGAGTGTCTGAGCGGGTCTGTCAGGGGGTGTGAGAGTGTCTGAATGGGTCTGTGAGCCATTTTATGAGTGTCTGAGTGCATATATATTTTTGGTTTTATGGCTAAATTTGCGGCTCAGCTGTGACTTTACATGGGTGACTGTGCTGAGCAAATCCTCCTCTGTGAAAACTAAATAATTTCTGGGCATTTTCTTGCTCATCAGTGGTCCCTCACAAACCCTATATTGCACCCATGTGATCAGGGTAATGCTACCCTGACCCCTTCTATTACATTTGATCTGAATTTTCTTAGCCTGGGATCGTTCCCCGATATATAAAATGGTGGCTGCAACTTTCTACTCAGATTTCGGTCAGCCAATCATAGCTTTGCTGTTGGCGTGAGGATTTGCGGAGTGCCACGAAGGATCAGCAATGGATTTAGTTCCCTAGATATACCAATTCGTATTCCCTTAAATATCTCAAAAAGTACTGAACAGATTTACATCAAATCACTGAAAGTATTCTTTCTGGACCAAAATCTAGCTGTCTGCCAAATTTGGTCTAATTCCGTTCAGCACTTCTGGCTGTAGTCGTGTCTAAAATCTTTCTAGGTAATAACAATGGAAACACACTTTCTTTGACACCTCTTTATCCCGGCCCCGCTTGACGGATCACCCCAAAACTTTCCATGCACCACTAGAACCAGGAAGATTCATCAAACTGCGCCAAAGTTATAAGCAAATGCAAAAACGGTTTTCCTATGGAAACTAGGTCCTAACTATAGCTACCTACTGGCATTCGCCAGTATGTATTTTATATATATGTTTTCTACACTCATTTTGTACACTCATTTCTTTTGAAATTGGAATGGCAACCAATGATGAGAAAGGGGCATAGAATTGGTAACATCTGCCAAGTTCCCCGAGGGTTGTACGCCCGTGAGGTGCCTTCCTTTCCACCACACATTTTTTCATTATTTCATCTGTTTAATTGTGGGTGGATGTACTGTCTGATTGAGGGCAGACATCGTTGGACATGTTGAGTTGATTGCCACCCTGAATCTTTAGGTTTTTAGATACAAACAGTGGTTTGTTGTGGACAGCAAGACATTAGAGAATACACACCTCACTGTGAAGAGAAAGGGGGTTGTTTCTGGCACATTGTAGTAATATTTCCAGAACAGTGTACACTCATGTTTAGTAGATAGACAACACTATCTGTCCTTGGTACAGGGATCTTTTTGTGAATTGACTGATTAGAGTGGAGGGCGATCCCTTCTGTACCTTTTTGTTCCCTCTGGGCTCCTTTGTGTTATTGCATCAAAACTCTGTGGCCCCAAATTTCCGGGTGGTGCATCTCCCGTGGCTGGGAGGCCGCGTATAAATCAAAACTCCAAGGTTCCCACCAGTTGGAGGAGCACTCTGACATCCACTGCAGCAACCTTTATGAGGTAAAAGCCGGATCGACGGGCCGATCCAGTTTACAGCATGCCTGTCGATTCACGCCTGACTTGTTTCTTGCTGATTGCACTCTTCAGAGGCGCAACGGTCAGTTTGGCATAGAGGCCACAACTTCCATTTAAAATTTGGAGGGCTCATGTTGCAAACAGGATCCGCCCGCCAAACCAACGCGGACTCATTCGAGTCGCCCATTAGAGGGCTCATATTTTTAAGAGGAAGGTGTGCGTCTCCAACAAGTGGGAACCTTGGAGTGACACTGACGAAGGAATTTTTGAAACACGTCTGTTTGGTGGGGTTGTTTGCTGAATAAAGATCCACTATGCTACCCCTTTGGAGTGCTTGACTTTTAAAAAAAACCCAAAGGAAGTCGTGGCAGCATTTATATATATATATATATATATATATATACACATATATAATGCCTAAACTGCATATAGGTCACTGCAAAGTTTTCATTCAAGTTATTTGATTGAATGCTTATGGGTCTGTGTTATATTTTATCTGTCACAATATGTAAATATGATCATAACAATTGTATCTATAAGTCTTCACTAATAAAATGTTGAGAAAAATATCAAAATAAATCTTTAAAAAAATGTTTTTTTACAAATTGTAAAAATACACAAATAAATTAGCTTTACATACCGCTACACTTAAAAGACTGTATTTCTAACTATCCATCCATACATGCACATATGGAACTTTATACAATACAACTTTATATCTCTTTATTATTTTCCTTATACATGTATTCACTTTCTATCTAGTTATGTGTCTATATATGTATTACTTTACTCCTATTGTAGATTTAAAAAATCCTTGAACTCCCTCTAATGCAGTACTCTGTCTCACCTTATGCTTCTCTTAAAATACCCTCTACCTCCTCTCTCGACTCATCCCAAACCTCATTCTACTACTATGATCTCCCTAATAACCCCTTCTTGCCTCTTCTATCCCTCCTTGACTCTCCTATCCCTCCTTGACTCACCCAAGCCTCATTATACTTCTGTGTTCTCCAAAGTAACGCTTCCTAGACTCTTCCTTCCGGCATCCCTCCTTTGACTCATATCAAACCTAATTTTACTACTATGATCGCTCTAATAACCCTTTATAGACTCTTCCCTCCTCTATTCCTCCTTTATTCTATTCAATCAGACTAACAGACTCACATGTCCACCGTTCAAATTGACAACTTATATTTCCATACACAAATCCATCACTAATCCTTTGGGTTCCAGAGTAGCGTGCTACTCGCTGAAAAGCGTTTCAGCGACTCGTAAGTTTTCATTGACAATTCCTGTGACCCTCGCCACAGTTTTTATAAGGAGCCTTGCTCTTTTTTATCTAACTTCTGCTCCCATTGGTCTGTTACTAATTTCGACCGACTGGCACTTTCTGAGAATTTTTGTAAAATTAGTTTGCAAACCATCCTCCTGGTGGTTATAGCTATGGTATTATATTCAAAGTTAATAAAATCTGCTGCTAGATGTCTCTGTCAGATGGACAAGTTACTTACCTTTGGTATTTCATTATCTGGCACAGACATAGTCAAGCCGCAGATTCCTTAATGCCCTCCCTTCTTCTCAACTTTGCGAACTATTTGCAATGCAAGAGATACTCCTTTTACAACCCTGGTTTATACACCTGTGGCCAGTGTCTCAAGTATGTAAGTGTTAGCTTTTACAACCCCGGTTATTCACCGGTGGTTAGTGTCTCTTGTACCTAAGTGCTTTATCAAACCATTTGATCTTTCCTTCTAGACTCTTGTTTGAGTATAAAGGTTTTACCCCCTTTCAGCTCTGGTTTATTCACCAGTGATCGCTCTTTCATGTAGTTGTGTGATACACCTACCCTTTGGTCTTATCTTGTAGATCTTTGCTTGGTATTGCCATTCAATTCTATTCTGTTTTCTAGTTATTGTTTCAAGGATACATTAATATTATTTGGCACACTGTTTCCACCAATAGTTTCTACGTTAGCTACACATTGTGGCGCAGAAGATTTCACAGAAGAAACTGACATCACGCTCGCCTAAGGGGACTTGTATGACTCCATTGACGTCACATCCAGAGTTGAAGTTAGCGCGGAGTCGTACGGCTGCGCCCCCAGCATACGGAAGTACTGCTGACATTTTTTTTTCAGAACCAATCTGGCTCCTGGGTAAGATTCAAAGTTAAGGAATGTGCGGCTAGACTATGTCTCTACTGGATAATGCGTTACCGAAGGTAAGTAACTTGTCCATCTTTCCCATTGGTCAAGATATCCTTTTCTTCGTCGGCCATCTTGATCCTGTGGGAAAGTTTTGCTCTCATGCTCTGATTGGCTGGCCGTAACCTTCAGGGACTTGTCCCCATGTTCTGAGACAAAAAATAGAAAAAAAGATTAAAGTTAATGTTATGTTATATTTAGGTATGTTAATAATATCTCACTTTACATTAAAAAAAATCCTTCAGAAATTCACTGAACCCCTCCAGCAGTTTGTGGCCAACTCCCTGTTTGCTAACAGTCTTAGGCCATGTGAAGCAGGCTTTGTTGGCCACAGGGCCTGCACCAACCCGCCACTCCTCTTTAACCCCCATAGGCGGCCAACCCCCTGCTGAGCCCAGCCTTTGGGGGTTACCTCAGGGCTTTGGCCACAGGACCAGGCCTGCCGAAACCCCCTGTGGGTGAACCCGCCCCTCCCTGCTCATTTCCAACCACTTGGCCATTGCTGTGCGCTGCAGGGGAATGCCCTCACCTCCACTGAGCCACCCAGCCCCCCCACCCCGAGCACAGCCATTGGCCCTGCACAGTGGGTTTTGGATGCCTGATTCCGACCCCCTCAGTAGATGGCCACTCCCTTGCTAGGCCCTGCAACCAGACTCCCTGCAGGTGCCCAACCCCACAGGCACCTAACCCCTCACTGCGCACAGCCTTCAGCACTGTGGAGCAGTGAGTTCGCCTGACGCCCTACCCATTGTAAGCAGCCAGCCCTCAATGCACACAGCTTATGGCTGGCATACTGGTGGTTGGCTGCAGGGTCTGGTCTCTGACCAGGCCTTTCTGTTTTTTTTTTGTTAAAGATATTTTTATTGAGAGAATAGAAAGATAGAAACAACAGAAGAGAAAGGGGATGAAAGCACATGAATTGCAAATCAAAGAAGTGCCCACGCAGGGGCCAATGCAAAAGGCCGAGCAGCAGTAACAGTTATAAAGGGCTGAGCAGCGTCATCACTCAGGGCAGGACATAAGAGTTAAAAAAAAAGTTCAAAAATCTGCCCGGGACAATGTCAAGCCCCCCGTGAAAATCCGGAGGGGAAAGCCCGCCTTGATATCGGGCAAGTCTATCCAAGTCAGAGGCTTAGTCGACCAAGTCCATGTACGCCTCCAAGCAGTTCGGCAATAAGAAAAACAACGCGGCAAGGAAGATCATAAAAATCAAATCGTCCACATCCCCCTTCAGAAAAGAAAAACAAACCAAAACCCCCCTCCCAGAGGCTCCAACCTCCCCGGTGCACCCATCCCCCCTGATGGTGGCAGCCGGACAACAACCATTCACACCAGCACAGTTCACACCTGAAACAGATGTAAGGCACGTATAGTGGGCGGGCAAACCGCTGACGGCAACCCCCGAGAGAGAAAGCGGACCAGCGGGCCCCATCTGAAAGTAAAGTTCTTAAAGTTATTTCTGAAAATGTCCGCCATACGCTCCACACTCAGCAGCCTCCATAACCTAGCAAACCATAGCGAAAGAGCTGGGGCCTCCTTCTTTTTCCATGCAGCAGCCAGAGTCAGTTTGGCCGCTCCCAAACAAAGCCAAAGGATGTGCTTGTCAGCCCTGGTTTGGTGCTCCAGACGCGGGTACCGAAGGCCCAGGAGCACGAAGCCAATGGAATCTGGAATCCGGTAGCCCAGAATCTCCCTAATATGAGACAGAATCTCCTCCCAATAAGGGCGTATGATGGGGCAATCCCACCAGATATGGCGAAAGTCCCCCAGGAGACCACAGCCCCGCCAACATCTGTCAGACGCAAGGGGAAAGATCTTTTTCAACCGGGTCGGATACAGATACCAATCTAGCATGGTCTTCATATGTGCTTCTCTCAGATTGATCGAATGATTGAATGTGTGTAGATCTCGCCAAAGATGGGACCACTCTTCGTCGGAGATGTCCCGCCCCAGGTGCTCCTCCCACAAACCCATGTATCTAGGGCGAGGTGAGATAGCCGTGGTTAACAGTAAATCATAGAGGAAGGAAATCACCCCCTTCATAGATGATGTGCGTGTAATTTAAGATTCAAAATCCGTGGGAGGCCTCGTCGCAGCGTCCCGCACCTCAGGAGACAATGCCCAATGTAGCAGCTGGGCGTGCCGGTAGCGCTCAGTAGGTGGCACACCATAGTCACGCATGCAATTTTGGAAGGTGAGCGGCTCATAGCCGTGAAACAAATGTGTAAGTGCGTGGCAGCCCCCCGCCTTCCACCCATCAAAGGGCCCCTCAACAAGAGCCGGCGGAAACGCTGGATTAAAGTGAATAGGTGTGAAGGGGGAAGGAAAGGAGGTCCATCTTTCATCAGTAGAGACCGAGTCCCAGACCTTCAGAGTGGTGCTCGTAGGGGTGCTAATGTATGCGTTGCGAGGCCGATCCCCCTTCGCCTTCCAAACCAGGTCCCAAATAGAGCGCCCCGCCACACTCCTGTCCATATGCAGCCAATGCTTCTCTGACTCCATTTGGGTCCATTCAGCCAACACCCGGAGTTGTGCCGCCTTATAGTAAAGAAGCATGTCTGGAAGGCCAGCCCCACCCTTCCTCAAAGGCCGGCGAAGCGTAAGAAAGGAGAGTCTAGCACGGCCCCCTTGCCAGATGTAACGCAGAACCATAGTCTTCAGACGTCGAAAAAAAACCCCGTCCAAGGGAATGGGGAGGGCTTGGAACAGATATAGAAGCTTGGGGAGCAGCGTCATCTTGACAGCATGCACGCGTCCAAGCCAGGAGATAAACATAGGCTTCCAGCGATTCAGCTCAGCCTGTATCTGAGTCAGCAGAGGAGGGCAGTTAGCTGCATACAAGGTGGCGATGGAGGAGGTCAGCTTGACCCCGAGATATTGAATGGAGGAGCCAGACCAGGCCAGGGGCGTGAGCGGTCGAATGCGCTCTACCTCAGAGGGAGGAAGCGTGAGATTGAGTATGTATGATTTGCCGGGGTTCACCTGGAATCCCGCCACTGCTTCGAACTGGGACAGCACGTCCTGCACCAGCGGAAGGGAAGTCCCAGGGTCAGCTAGCGACAAGAGGACATCATCAGCAAACAAAGATATTTTGTGCTGTTCCCCCGAAAAGGGGAGGCCCACAATGTCTAGGTCCTCTCGCACCCTAATGGCAAGAGGCTCAATGCTAAGGGAGATAGGGGGCAGCCCTGCCTTGTGCCTCGGGAATGAGCAAAAAATGGTGAGACATGACCATTCACCATAACTCTCGAACGCGGGCCATGATAGTTGGCCCGAAGCATATCTATAAATTTGGGAGAAAAGCCAAAAGCATGAAGAGTACCAAAGAGAAAGTTCCAGTCTACCCGATCAAACGCCTTTTCAGCGTCAAGGCCTAGCAGAACAGCTGGAATCCTAAAGCGCTCAGCTTTCTCAATCAGATGAATCAGCCGTCTGGTGTTATCATGGGTCTGACGACCCTTTATAAAGCCCGATTGATCCGGATGGATGAGAGCAGGCATAAGGTCCTTGAGCCGGGTGGCTAAGATAGAAGAATACAATTTGGCATCAACATTCAGGACTATGGGCCGGTACGATTCACATTTAGAGGGGTCTTTCCCCGCCTTGGGAATAATCGAAATCATAGCCTCCGCCATAGTGCCCGAAGTGTGGCCCGCCTCCCTCATGGTGTTGAAAAGGAGCACCAAGTGGTCTCCCAACTCGGACGCGAACGTCTGATAAAAGGAGGCCGTATAGCCGTCCGGGCCCGGGGCCTTTTGCGGTTTGAGGGACCGAATGGCTGAAAGCACCTCCTCCCTAGTAAACGGGGCCTCCAAGAGCTCGTTCCATTCCTTGGGGACCTGCGGTAGCGACAGGGCCTCCAAGTACGCTTGTTGAGCGGCCGGCACCAGGCGGTCCGCCGAGTATAATGCGGCATAGAAGTCGCCGAAGAGCTCTGCCTTAACCACGTCCCTGTGTTCCACTACCCCGGAGGGGGTCCGAATGCCACCCACATATTCCCTCTCACGCTTATCACGGAGCTGCCGTGCTAAGTGCTTCCCCACTTTGTTGCCCTGAGCGTAGGAGAGGCGCCGTAGGCGCAGGAGGGTATATTCAGCTCGATTATTATAATGCGCCCTGAGCTTCCCTTGCACCGCAGCAAGAGGGCAAAGGGTCTTTCTAGAAGGATTCTGCTTATGTGCAGTTTCCAACGCCATCAGTTCCGCCTCCAGCGCCTCCGTCTCCTCACGACGAAGCCTGTTCAGGGCGGAGTTCAATGCAATGCACGTGCCCCGTGTCGTCGCCTTGAAGGCGTCCCATTGGGTGAAGACCGAGGTGTCACCAATCTTATTCAGCTCAAAGAACTCACCAATGGTCGCCCTAAGCTTCTTGCAGGATTCCTCATCTCGCGTAAGGGATGCCGGGAAATACCATTTGCGATGAGGGGACGACTCTGGGGCCCAGATCAAGCACGTCGCCAAAAGGCTATGATCCGAAACTGAAAGTGGAAAGATTTTGCTATCGTGCAGGTCGCCCTGTAAAGATTGATGCACAAAAATATGGTCGAGACGGGAATATGTGTGGTGAACATGTGAATAGAACGTGTAGTCCCTAGTGCGGGGGTGGAGGGAGCGCCAGCTATCAATAAGGCCCAGACTCAACAAAGTATCGCGCAGCTCCGGGGAAAAGAGACCCGTCTCCGTCCTCTGTTGATGTGAACAGTCAAGACTTTTATCCCAAACCAAATTGAAATCCCCCATCACAATCAACGCTCCCTCCCCAAAGTCCCCAATCACACTCAGAAGAGTCTCAAGGAACCCATGTTGCCCTGTATTTGGAGCATAAACCATCACCCAGGTGCAAAGCTTACCCATGAGCATTCCCTTCACCATCAACCACCGCCCCTCCTTGTCCCCCCGCACCCCCACAGGCTGAAATTGAAGGGCAGATCGGAACAAAAGCGCAACCCCACGGTGCTTAGTAGTGGCTGAGGATTTATAAATCAGGGATACTGCCTGTGCTTAAGCCTGGATTCATCTTTGCGGGCCAAATGAGTCTCCTGCAGGCCCACCACATCTAGCTGATGATCTAAAATATACTTCCAAACTTTCTGGCGTTTTTGGGGAGAATTAAGGCCTTTAACGTTCCAGGAGCCTATCGTAACAGGCAACATCGAGACCAACTCCCCCCCCCAGCGCTCCAATCAATGCAGCCCACCGCTAAACACAAACCAGACACACCACAGCTATACCATGTCCCCATCCACCACCACCGGGAACCATCCCCAACAAGCCTACCTAAACCCACAGGAGCCTCAGAAACAAACCATAAAAAAAGGGAAAGCAAAAAGTAGAAAGAGAACAATGAAAGCCGGACATGACCGTAAGGGTCGGGGTTAGAAGACCCTGGTAATGCCCCCCCCGAATCCAGGGTCGGGGTAACCCTCCATCGGAGAACTGTCCCACAGAGTACCTGAGATGGTAGAGCCCCCCGGCTCCCACGGGCCGCTGTTGAGGGGGCCTAAGCCGCCGAGGAGCTGTCCACTCGGCTTGATTCAGTCACTTGGGCCACCGAGGCCAAAGCATCTCCCCTTTCACTCTGGCTTGCCGATGGGGATGGCCCCTCTGCTGCGCCATGTCGGCCCACTCTCTGCCAAGCTGGGGATCGGGAATGGCGACGTCTTTTGGTGAGGCGCTGGCGTCCGCCGACGCAGATGTTTCCTCCATTCCGAGCAAGTCCCTGGCGGCTGCTACTGTTCCCACTTGCACCAGTCTATTTTGCCACCGGAAGATAAGCCGAAAGGGGTGGCCCCAGGAGTAGGACACCCCGTGCTCCCTCAGGAAGGCCGTGATCGGGCGAAAGTCCCGTCGCTTTTGCAGGGTGGAGGCCGCCAGGTCTTGGAAAAGTTGAGGGCTGTGCCCACGAAAAAGCAAATTGTTAGTGTCTCTCGCCTTCTGCAAGATTGTCTCCTTCAGCTGAAAGTCGTGGACACAAACCAAGATGTCGGGGGGCGGTGAGCGCGCGCCACGCGGCAGGCCCACCCGATGTACTCTGTCCATCTTGACTTCATTGCGATCGTCCTCCGCCAAAATGTGCAAAAAGAGAGCCTCCACATATTCCAGCAGGTTTCCACCGTCTCCATCCCACGGCACCGCTCGTATTCGGATGTTATTGCGACGGGACCGGTTTTCCAAGTCATCGCAGTGGGTCTGGAGGTCCAGATTCTGCTCGCGAAGCTGGAGCAAGTCTTGCTGTAGCTGATGGACATCCCCACTGAGGCCCAAGTCGTGGTCCTTCAAGGTCGCTACACGCTCGCCGATGCCGTCTACATCACGGCGGACCTCACGGAGGTCGGAGGCTAGTTGTGCTTTCAGCTCCGTGATATCCTCCTTGATGGAGGAAAAAAGCTCAATCAGGAAGGCCTTCGTGACCGGGCCATCAGCGTCGTCTTTGGTCAGTGACTTGCTAGGACCGGGGGGCGATCCAGATGCCCCCTTACCGGGACCATCCTTCCCCGGTTTATTCAGGCGATTCCTCGTCGACATGATGCGACGCCTCAGCTCAGATGGTGAGAGGCAAGATGGCACCACCTCTCCGACCGTTCGTCGTCTGCGCTGTCCAGCAAAGCTCCAGACAGGCCGGCGCCTCCTCGTCACCTGTGCTCGGCGACAACCGCCAGCTAGGACGCCGGAATCACAGGCAGGCTCGTCACAATCCCAGTGGGGGGACTCGCACAGAAGCGCTTCACTCGACCACTTGCCAGAGTCCCGAGTCCCCTCTTGCGAAGAGTCGATGCCGCCCAGACAAAGCCCCGTAGGCCGCTCCAGTGCTCTTGCGTCACCAAAGTAACACCTCGGCTAAGTCCGCCGTCCCGTGTTGTAGCTCGACGGGAGAAGGGACAAACCAATGCAGGACGCCTCAGCGAACCCAGGAGAGTCAAAAGCCGGGGCTGAAATCGCCCCAATGCAGCTAAACAAAGCTATGAAGGGCTCGGGGTGCCGGAGGGGCTCGCAGGTACGTCTTACTCCGTCGCCATCTTGGCCACGCCCCCCCTTTCTGTTTTTTTAAGTGGGTTTTTTTTGGTACCAAAACCTGCACCATGGTACCAAGAGGAGTGGCTGTGCTGTGCTGGGTACAGCTGTACCAGACACTGGGACTGCAGTATCTGTGACAAAAAATTGTTACAAAAATGTATTTGATTCAAGGATCCTAGTCCCAAACTTGGTCTTGGGATCAGGGTGCCCACATTGTTCCTTTATGGGTTTTTTCAATTTGTTTTTCCCCAAGTCTTGTAAGGACTCTCACAACCTTTTGTTCAGAGGTTTGACAAATACTTGAGACCGTGGTACTGAATTGACTCACAGGAGAAAAGCTCCCTTGGTGAATCAGAAGGCCCTATTTTCTTAATTTTTCTGTACCACAGGACTCCCGCAGAAGTCCCGAGGTATCAACCATCTAGATTCACCAACATTTTTCTGAACATTGGTGCCTTAATGCCCAACCCAAACCCTTCCTTAATATGCTAATCTTTCATGAATGACTGAACGGATTTACACCAAATAGCAAAAAGCACGATTTCTGAATAAAGTTCAAACGTTTTATCAAATCTGGTGTGATTTCATTCAGCAGTTTTTTCTGTATTCGAAAGCAAAGTTTTCTTTGGAAATTAACATAGGACCCCGCTTTTTCTTGGCCTCCTTCTTGACAGATCAGCAGGAAACTTTCCATGCAGGAACCAAGATGGATGAACTGTTGTTTTTAAAATGTTCATGCCTGTCCATCAAATGGCGCCCAAATTATAAGAGAAACAATAAAATGCTATTTTTCTGGATGGCAGAGCCATAGGGAGTTAAATCATTTTGTTTGAGTTGGTTGGGTAGTAATGATAAATCTGATAGGGACTTGAAGCCGCAGATTCATTTCCTTAGAATATTCCCAAGGTGTCAGATTGGATCTGGAAATTTTTATCTGAGCAGTCCCCTTTGCATGCCAGTAGGTGGCGCCCATATGCTCTGCGTCGGTGTCATAGGCGTTTGCCCGTGACAGAGTGTTGTGCACGGTGCCTACACTGGCGCCACCATAGCATGCTGACCTCAGGATCTTCCTTTCCATGCCATTAGCGAGGAGCCGATTGAGCTACCTCAGTCATTTTTTTTTTACTTGATCTTTTCAACCATTTTGTGGACATTTCAACCACTGTGCCTTTTTTGGAAGATGCCCCTGAAAAAGCGTGTGGGGTTTAAGCCTTGTGGTGCCTGTCACAAACAGATGTCTGTAAAACTGTGGGGTTTAAGCCTTGTGGTGCCTGTCACAGACAGATATCCGTGAGCCTCCTCCCCCCACTTAGTTTTCCTTTGGTGCCTGGAGCCGGATCATGACTCCAGGGCCTGCACGGAGTACAAAACCATGCCTCTGAAGGCTATCTAGGAGCAAGTCATGAAGCTCCTCTCTCTTGGGACCACTCTTGAAGTTGTTTTGCCCCGTCACTCTTGCAATCTCGGACTTCGTTGGTTGAGTTCCACATAAAGAAGTTAAAGACGTTGAAGCATTCATTGACTTCTCCGCGCCCATCCAAGTCACCAGACTAGGCGCTGTAACAACGCTACAATTCAAGGCCCCGATTCCAGGCTGTCCCCGTAGTTTGGATCTGAGTCTGCTTCCTGTCTCCCTGAGTTTCCTGGAGCTGGAATAACCCACGCTCAAATTAAAGAATTTTATGAGTCCATGCACCTCAGTTTTAGGCAGCCATACCCCTAAGTAGTGTCATGGGGCCCCATGGGTCCGAGAGGGGCTTCAACTGGATTTCCGCCTGCAAGTTTACCCTCAGCTGTGCCATCTGGATTTCTTCCTGGATCCAGATGACACCAGTCGCGAAGCTGCGACCTTCACTGGGGTTTGCTCCAGTGCCGCCATTCCCAGCGGCACTGACTCCATTGTAATTCCTGACTCTGATCCAGAGCCAGCCTGGCGTCTCACGACGCTGGAACTGGGGCCGACTGGATCCTGATTGTCTGAATAGGGTATAGAGTCTTATTTTCTTGAAAGCCCATATGACGACTATGATTGAAGGGGATCTGAGGATCCTGATAGTTATCCTGACTCCCTAAAAGACACCATTGCTGAAGATTACTGGTACAAAGTATTGTCTGATGCCAGTGGTCTGGTTATCTCCCAAGATACTCCCCTCCTACTGTTGCTATGGAGGAAGGGGCTTACTGTGCAATAGTGGTTCTGATGGCGGCTGAGGCCTTGGACCTCACGCTGCACTTGGTGGAGTTCAAGACCAACTCCTTTTTTTTATATATTCTTTTTATTGGCAGTTTCAAGGTATAACATACTAAAAAAACAAACATACAGACCATCATGTTACCGCATCCCACATCCAGACACAATGAGCATTTCCATACATAGTACAGACATTATACCACCCAATATCAAGATACACAATATCAATGTTTACAGAGACGGAGATCACATAGATTCAAACAATCGGGTTACTTTGCAAATATTCGACCAAGAACGATCAATAGTCTTTAGGGCAGGATCTGGACGGCAGCTCCTCTTCATAGGTAAGAAGGGTACCATGACAATATGCCATATCACGAATCCATTGGCTGGTTGTGGGTACATTTTTACTATCCCAACATAAAGAAATACGCCTTTTGGCAAGTAGTAGTGCTATCAAGCAGAACTTGCATTTAGTAGCCCTGACATTGCTCAACAAACCTAGGAGACAAGTACGAATTGTGCAACCAACAGACACTCCTATCATATGACTCAGCATTTTTGTGACCTTCTCAAAATATTGTATTATAGGTAAGCAGTACCACGCTAGATGTATAAAATCTGCCGTCTCATACCCACATCGTTTGCAGTGTGCATCCGGTCGTAAGTCATATTTATGCAACCTTGCCGAAGTATAATAAGTTTGATGCAAATATTTATAATGCAAGATTATCAGGTTACCATTAGGTGTCAACATTTCAGTAATTGAGCAGGCTGATTGCCATTCCTTCTCCAGAAGTGGATGGTCCAGTACTTCATTCCATCGTGCCCATGCCCTATGTGTGGTATATGCTATCTCTTCTTGAACTATAGTATACATTTGTGATATTAACTTCTTATCATTAGGTGATGTGATAACTAATTGTAATGCATTCAGTTGTGGTGGTTCTGCCGGGTATGTAGAGTAGTGTTGTTTGACTGCCCCCTGAAGTCTGTGATAGTTAAAGCGGAATGGCAATGTTTGATTACTGACATAATCAAGTTCCTGCTGTTGTTTAAACATTCCTTTGTTATAGAGATTAGGCATTCGTAGTGTCCACTGTGTTAATGTCTTTGTTATGCAGTGGCGGTCTTTTATGAGTGATTATCGCATGCAGTGGGACTGGGTGGGCATCGCTTTCCTCTGCTGCAGTGTGTGTGATATAGGTAGTTTGGTGATACCAATGATAAGCATACTGAGCCTGAGCACAAAGATAGTAGAGGCGGAGGTCTGGTACTTTAAAACCTCCCTTTGAGTAAGGCAGTGTAAGAGCCTGTATTTCAATCCTGGCGCGCTTACCCGCCCACACCAGTTTTATCAATTAAGAGTGTAGCTGGTTAAACACCGCCGGTGGAGGGGTGATAGGGATGTTATTAAATAGGTACAGAACCTTGGGAAGTAGCACCATTTTGATTATTGCCAGTCTATCCGCTAGCGACAGCGGCAGTTGAATCCAGCGATCAATTTTTGCTTCCATATTACCAACAGTTTTGCCATAATTCTCGCGAATAACAAGCTCCGGATCCCTATGGAACCACACACCCGAGTACCTAAATGGATCAGTTTGCCACTCTAGTGGGAATTCCGTGTTATGCGGAGTCGTGCTGTCAGTAAGGGGGATGATAAGAGACTTGTCCCAGTTGATTTGGAGCCCTGAGTGGTGCCCGAACTTTTATGTATTCACGTAAGAGTGGGGCTAGATTTATCTCCGGATCCCGTACATAGAGTAACATATCATCTGCGTACATAGATATGTGCAATGGCCGTTCCAGAAATTGTAAAGCAGAGTAGTGATGACCCTGCCGGATTTTGCATGCTAGAGGTTCCAGGGCCAGGGCAAATAATAGTGGGGATAACAGACATCCCTGCCGTGTCCTCGTGCTATAGGGACTACATCAGACATATAAGTGTTTATGCTAATTCTAGCCATAGGTTTGGTGTAGAGCAACTGGACCCATTGTTGGTAGATCGGGGGAAATCCCATTCCTAAGGACTGTAAATAAGTATGGCCATTCTATGGAATCAAAGGCTTTGGCCGCATCCAACATGACTGCGGTTGCCTTTGTGGTGGGTACTAGATAGTGGGATAATGCAAACAGCGTCCTAGTGTTGTGTGCAGTAGATCGGGTCGGTATGAATCCGGACTGATCCGGTAACACCAGTGTGGTCATAAGGGGTTGCAGTCGTACCGCTAGCAACTTCGCCAATATTTTGGAGTCCACATTTATGAGTGATAGCGGCCTATAGGAATTGCAATATACAGGGTGTTTCGCCGGCTTTAACAGGGCCACTAGCACTGCCTCTCTTTGAGTAGATGGGAGTATTGCTTTATCAAAGGCATCACCATACATAGCTACCAAGTGAGGCGCTAGTAAATCTACAAATGTCTTGTAAAATTCACACGTGAACCCATCTGGTCCCGGTGCCTTCCCATTAGGAAGCGATTTAATAATCTCCGTTACTTCTTCCACCGTAATCAGAAGGGAGAGGTACGTTCTTTGGGTATCTGAAAGCCAGGCAATGGTCACATCTTCCAGATATTGCATTATCTCCTCTGGAGGCGCAGTACGTCGTGACTCGTGTAGGGCATTATACGTGGTCACAAATTCCCGCAATATACCCTCGGTAGTGGTGTGCATCGCCCCGTTGGCACTCTTGACCTTGAGGACCGTCTGAGAAACACGACCTTCGCATATTTTCGACGCCAATACACTCCCAGGCCGACCTCCCTCACCAAAGGTCCTAGCTTTTGCCCGTCTCGATCTATACTTGAGTTCATCTTCGGCAAGGGATTGATGCTCGGTCATGACAGCCCTGATATCACCCATTATCTGCGGGTTCTGTGACTGCTCATATGCTCGCTCCAGAGATCTTAATCGATTCTCACACCTGGTCAGTCGTCCACAAATGTCCTTTAATATGCCTGTAGTGGTGCTCAAACATACCCCACGTATTGTGGCCTTAAACGCCTCCCAAAGCAGATCTGGGTCATCCGTGGTTGGTTCATTTAGTAGGAAGAACTCAGATATGGCCTTGGTAAGCGTATCGGTGTATACTATGTCCGTTAAGGCTTTTGCGTTAAAGCGCCAGCTATATGGAGGAGGTATATAATTAGGAAGTTCAATCAATAGTAAGATGGGGTTATGATCCAATAGCGTCCGTGGAAGATGTTTGATAGTGCTGGTCCAGTGCAGTGCTGACATCGAACCTAACCAATAATATATGCAGGACCAGCTGTTGTGTACGGCTGATGTGTGTGTCGCTTCTGTACTTGCTGGATTCTTAGCACGCCAAACATCATACAATGCTAGCTCTCACATAATATCCCTCATTTTATGCATAGCGTTCCTATGTGGTTCGACTGTAGATCCAGATCTATCTAATTGTTCATTTAAAACCAAAGTAAAATCCCCCCCCCAGGATTGTCCTATCTGCCACGTCGTGCAATTTTTGCCAAATTTCGTGGAAAAATTTGGGTGCATCTGTGTTTGGACCATATGTGTTTATAAGGACTAATCTTTGCCCCCGTAGTGTACCCATAAGTATGACATATCTACCCAGCGTGTCTATCACCGATGTTTCAACCAAAAAATGGGTACCTTTTTTAACCATTATAGTAACCCCCCTAGAATATGATGAATACATTGAACTGTAACTGTAGCAGGCTTCCGCCCATTTATGCCCCAGTTTTGCAACTAGTACGTGGGGCGAGGTGAGTTTCTTGGAGCATTGCAATGTCCACATGCAACCTTTCAAGATATGCAAACACGTGCCGTATTTTTTTGGGATTATTAAGATCTCGCACGTTCCACGTAATTAGATTCAAAGCTACAGGCCTTAGTCTATCTGGAGCCATGATAGCATTGTATAACCATATTTGATTACAATGATAAGACTAGATACTGCGTCCCATTTAACATACAGTATAGAGATAGTGGCAACTGTCCAACATTTTGTTTCACAGTGAACCTGGATTGCGGCGTTGCATCTTAAACCTTCTGGTCTGTAGAACATACCCTCACCCCCCTCCCACTTCAGCACCCCAACCATGCCAAAGATAAACCCCATTAAGAACCCACAACACAACCAAAATCAGCTCGGGAATACCCATTGGAGGGTCCGCCATGGGCACACAACACCACCCACAGTTGTGGATGTGGTCAAGACGAAAATATTATTGCATTGCAAAACCAGACAAACAGTAAAGAGACAAGCCTGACAGTTATCCCTCAGGCCTCGCAAAAAAAATGGTGGCTTACAGTCAGTAGTGTCTATCCCAGTCATATCAGTAGGGTAATGTGCTGGAGATACTAAGGAGATGCCACAGTATATGTGGTATTGAGTTGATTCCCCAACGTCTGTCGCCGTAACAGTTGAAACATGACTCCTACCACCCGCATCATAACAGGGTCTTTCGAGTTACAGTCCTCCCAACCATCAGGTCTGGCTTCACCTCCCGCTATCCTGGGTGAACCTTGGTCTTAATAGGGAGGTCTAATTTCAGGAGATTGCCATATATGCCGCACAGCAGATCAGATACACATATAGCTGGTGGTACATTCCCATGTATGCCCTCAATGCAGATGTTGTGCCATCATGCTCATCACTCATAAGTACATGTTATGGTCTACATGGCTGTATGGCATGAAGCTCTCAGGCTGCATTTAAAGTTCACATGCTTTAACCCCCACATGACAGCATGACGTGGTTTCCCATAGTTAGGGGAGCAACAGTTTACAGTTCCATAACATGCCAAACACCCAACTTGCTTTGAGCCCAACCTTTGGAAAAAGGCGGTCATATCTTAAGTGCATTACCCCATGCCAACCGGTGTAAAGAGGTATTCCTGGAGCGTCTGCGTTGTACTGGGTTGTCTGCAAAGTAACTACAACAAACACAAGATCAACTCACCTACCAGGTCCCCGCGCCGAATTGCAACATCTTCACCTCTGACCCCACTTCTTTACCTCCGTGTTTCATGGTCCATGAGTGTCCACTGCTTAGTACACATATCCTTTGCCATGGTCCAGCAGTGTTATACAACTCCAAACTAGGATGTATCAACCTCACAGGAGGGTTACCCAGTTGTAGATTGTGGAATTGTCCCGTTTTGTACTCACTGCCATCGTTACGTCATGGTCTGGGGATGACATCCTAGTCAGATTCCTGGGCATGTTCCTCTCGTCGGCGATCCTTCCGCTTAGAGGTAATTTCTTGATGAATTCCTGCTCAGCTTTCGGAGTTTGCAACAGCGTCGACTTCCCTTCCCATGTAACCTTCAATCTGGCGGGATAGAGCATAGCATAATCGACCTTGAGGTCACGCAATTTGACTTTGGTGGAAGCGAATTCTCTTCGGGCTTGTTGGACTGCGATGGTGAAATCGGGATAGAATTCCAGCTTATTTCCTTGATACGTTATCTGCTGCTTTTCCCGTGCCAGCCTAAGTGTGGTGTCTCTGTCCCTATAGTTTAATAACCGGGCAATTATTGGACGCGGGCTGTCCCTGGAGGCGGACGTGGCGCTAATGACCTATGTGCACGCTCCACAATGAGGACGTTGGAGAAACAGTTCCCTCCAAACACTGACCGAAGCATCTCTTCCACATAGGTCTCCAGGGGGCCAGTATTCGTAGACTCCGGCACGCCTGCAATGCGTATATTATTACGGCGTGAGCGCGCTTCTAAGTCCTCTGCCTTGCTTGATGGAGAAAGTGCTGGAGCACCTTCTCCATACCCGTACATTTACACGTAGTTGCAAGCGCCTCATCTTCTACAGCAGCCATGCAAGCCTCTGCATTATCCAAACGTTCTCCCTGCTTATCCAATTTTGCAGCCATGCAGTCTACTCTTTGGGTTCGGAGGTCTAACTTCCCGTTTATATCTTGCAAGCTGGATTGAATAGCTTAAAGAACAGCTTACATCGTTCCACCGGAGGTAGATTCCGATTCCTGCTCTGCGTCTGATTGCGACGCTGCGCCCTTTGGAGGCTTCCGTGCTTCAAAGGATAGCTTGGGCTGTTGTTTGTCCGGTTTACCCCTACTTGTAATAGATGGAGCATGTGAACAACAAAACAATAGTCACACACTTGGGAGATTGCTATACAGGTCCTGTAGAGCAGCGGAGCGTCCAACAATCACCTATGCGGAGGCCAGGGATACTATTATTCAAAGGGGGCTTGAACAAAAGTAGCAGGGTGGTCCAGTGGTCTGACTTCAAGAGTTTCCACGCATTCAGTGACCCAGTTGGAGCAAAGTTGCAAAGGTCAGCAGCTACGCCGCCGTTTGGCTAGTTCGCGAGATGGCGAGAGAGCTCTGCGTGTTCTAGCACCAGGATCTTATACACCACAGGTCTCAATTAGATCTACTGTGGTGCTGCGCTATTATACAGGTACAGGTACAGAAATTAAGATAATTCGTCCCACGCCAATGTTCAGCAATAGAGGTTCACTGCCATTACTTGTTGTGAACTCGCGCTTGTGTAGCGATGCTATTCGGGTGTGCTACATATATCCAATATATCTGGTACTGGAGTGCGCAATTATCTTTACACAACCAATTTTACAGCTACAGGTTCGCAGTGGCAGGAGATCGCGGTTCAATGCATACCCCAGCAGTGAAAGAAGACAAACCCTCAGCAAGTGCTATGCTCCTCTGCAATCGCCGCCATTTTGAGATTCTTGCGTGCCCCCAGTTCAGCACCATACAGTACGGGTGTCTTTCTTCCATAATGGGCTGTCATGAACGCACATTGTTGTAGACCTTCGCTGGATTCACATCGCACTCGTCGTTAATGCCCCAGTTAGGTGAAATTGCCCGCATGCACCGTGTACCAGTTCGGCTCCATTAGTTGGCGGCCGCCATTTTGTGCCCCAGTGAGCTAGGAATACATTACCACCCCGGGTCATATGTCCATCCGTGTTGCGGCACTTCTTCCGTTTTGCTATGCCATTAGATAGCAGCCGAGTGATGTCCACTGTTTTCCCTGCATCAACAGGAGTCCCGCCCGCCTCCGCTTACCGCCTCCGTAGCTATTGATATCCTAGTGGCTCGATATTCAGTGTGGCGGCGGTCATCCCTTCAGGCGCACACAAAAGGTACCTCCGTTACCGATAGTGCAGTCTGTGTTCTCCGGTTGGTGTTCATCGCATTAACGTCTCTCAGCAGTTACAGCCACCGTCTGTCTTCCACATGCTGATTCCTGAAACCGCATTACCATGCGGCCGCTATGTTACGATGACCCGCGAGAACCAGGGCAGACCTGTCTTGAGTCAAATTTGCCAGTTTAGACGGCTCGCTTCAGGATACTGCTCCGTCCCAGCTACTCTTCCATACTTCCGACTGATATTACTGCCGAAATTTGGAATATAGTGGCATTGCAAGCACAATTTTATAGCCAATTGATGTGCTTGACCGGCAGAGCTGTCTTAGCAGGCAGCCATTTCGCAGTGCGCCCTCTAGCGCCCCCCCAAGACCAACGCCTTGACAGAGATGCCTAAACCCAGTGTATTCTCCTCAGACCCCCTACTCTCCTTTACTGAAACCCTCACTGATGTCCTGCTCGCAGTCTGGTGCAAGCCCTGCACAGGCACTCCTGTGTGCAGGACCATCAATCCCTGTCTAGGGACCCAGCCTTCCTCACCTAGCACCCTACCCCTGAGAGCCTGGTTGTCCAGACCTCTACGTCCAAAGTTAACTTTGGGGCATTACGTACACACAACTGTATAGGGAGTCTGGGAGGCTGGATGCCTATTGGAAGAAGATTTTCTCTTCCAACCAGCCTTGCATGTAAACTGTGTCTGTCTGTGGCCACTGTGTGTTTATTGGGACGATATTACATATGGTGTAGGGTTCGGTTGCGCAAGTGCTGGCCATGGTCTCGGAGGAGGCCAGAGCCATACTTTCACAAACAATTGCTGATGGCAGAGATGCAGCAAAGTTCACCATACACTGCAGACTGGATACGACTGACTTTCTAGGCAGAACGATTACGTTGTCAGTGGCACTCTGATGCCAAGCCTGGCTGAGATTGACTAGCTTTTCTGGTGATGTCTAAGTACCCCTTATGAAATGGACTTTGATCACACTCACCTGTTTGGCAACAAGGCAGATTACACGAGTTTGAGCGTTTCAAGGATTGCAGGGCATCTGCCAGTTCGTTGGGGCTCACCATGGTCCCGCAACAGCTGCATTCCGCCTTTTGCTCCTTCTGTGGTTATGGTAAGGACTACCAGTTGTGTTCTTTTGCCCCTAGCTACCACGGCCACCAGGCTCCCCAGTCCTTTCGCAGACACAGCTCATTGGACCCATAGCCAGAGATTTTCCCAGTTCGCCACACCCCGGCAGTTGCTGCCTTAAAGACTTTTTAATATGCCCTTGCAACATCATTTGAAGCTGGTTGGTGGCATGATCTGTCATAACCTGCACCATTTGTGAACAATAACCAGACAAATGGGTGCTTCAGATTTTTCCGCTGAGTTATACCATTCCTTTTACTGAAACCCTTCCGCCCTTGCCACCGCTCACAGGTCAGCTAATGGAGGACTACCTTTAGCTCCTATGACAGAAAGTACAGATTCTTTTTGCCAAAGGAATCAACGAGAGGATGCTGACATCTGAAGGAGGCCGTGGTTGCTTGTCCCCCTACTTTCTGATGCCGAAAAAGGATGGAGGGCTTCATCCTTTTCTAGACCTTCGCCCTCTCAACTACATCCTGAAAAAGGAAAAATTCTAAATGCTCATTCTGGTTTGGGTCCTGTTTGTCTTGGATTCCGTAGATTGGATGGTAGCACTGGATTCCAGGGTTTATATTTCCACATTCCTATCCTGCAAGCCTAAAGACGTTAACTGTGGTTCATGGTGGGTCAAGCATTTACAGTTTACTTTGCTCCCTTTTGGACTTACCAGCACCCTTCAGGTGTGCACAAAGGTGATGGCAGTGGTTTCAGCCCATCTGCGAATGTCAGGGGTTCCAGAATTTCCCTACCTCTCTGATCAGCTGTTGAAGATGGGCTCACCCCAGGCAGTAGTCACCAACCTCCAGACTACGGTGGACCTCCTGCATTCACTGGGGTCCTTTATCAGTGTGCTGAAGTCGTAGCTGATTTCCTCTCAGATGCTCCCTTACATCTGAGCCATTTAGGACACAGTACACTTTTGCGCCAATCTTCTGTAGTGCCGAGTCCAGGATATTCAAGCTATGACACTGTTGAACCTGATGTCCTTGGGGTGGTTTTCCCCCAACTTTTTGCCTTCCATCTTCTTATTTTTGATGGCCTCATTTTTGCTGGCTTTAGAACACTGCACACTTTACCATTGCTAACCAGTGCTAAAGTGTTGGGCTTTATCCTTTAAACATGGTGAAATTGGCTTACACCCAATTAACATATTCAATTTACTTGTAAGACCCTAGTAAAGTGGTACTGCATGTGCCCAGGGCTGGGAAATTAAATGCTAGAAGTGGCCTGCAGCACTTATGGTGCCACCCACCTAAGTAGCCTTTTAAACATCTCAGGACCGCCATTGCAGTCTGTATGTGCAGTTTTAAACTGCCATTTTGACTTGAAAAAAATAGACCTTTTGACAGGCCTAAACCTTCCTTTTTAATACATACAAGTCACCCCTAGGGTATGCCCTAAGCAGCCCATAGGGCAGGGTGCATTGTATTTAAAATGTTGGCCATGTACTTTTAGGCTTTACATGTCGTGCAAGGCCTACCTCTCCCATTTGTTCAAATTGAGTTGCCTTATTACTTTTAGTAAGTGCTATCTTTCAGTTGGGAGCAAGTGGAAAGAGTTTGGTTTCTAAAGATTGTATTTTAAATTATTTGTATTTTGAAACCCTCTTTAATGGGAAAGTCGGATTTTACGTCACAATTCTGAAAATGCCACTTTTGGAAAGTCTCCCTGTTCAAGTCTCCTGGGACACGGTTTTTTTGTTTCCCCCTACTGCATTCATTATGCCCCAGTGTGACACAAATGTAATCATCACTTTACTTATGTGTTCATCTTTTGAGCCCATGCACAACTGTTTTACTACATTTCTTTTCAGCAAAACAGTCTTCTTGGTTGCCATAATATCGACCAGGAGGATTAGGGTTCTACAGGTGCTCTTGGTTAACTTCCAGTACACTACCTCTTATCCAGACAAACTGATCCTCCCTACCCATGTTTCCTTTCTTCCTAAAGTAGTAACACCCTTCCACGTTGATCAGAACATCACACTGCTGACCTACTTCTCTCCATCTCACGCTTCCAAGGAAGAGGAAAGAAGGCTTCACCGTCTGGAACAAAAAAGAGCTTTATTGTTCATTGACCGCACAAGAGATATTCGGGTGGACGATCAACTACTTGTTGGGTTTGATTGAGCTAAAAAAGGAAAAGCAGTGCAGAAAAGAAAAGAGCAATCTCCAGATGGATTGTCCTTTGGTCAAGATCTGCGACGCATTGGCCAAGAAGCAACCCTGTGAAAGCTTGTGGGCTCAGTATACCAGAGCCACGGTTGGGATCATTGGGTTTGCTTGTGGTGTCCCAGTTCTGGATATGTGCCAGGCAGCCATATAGGCATCACTGCAACGTTTACCAAGCACTACTTCCTAGACAGTCAGGTCCAGCGTGATGGGCATTTAGCCCGTTGGATCCTCCAGGACTTTTTAATTCAACTAGTTTGCAGACCCTCCTCTGGGGAGATGTCGCTTGGTTATCTATTCTAAGGTAAGGAATCTGCAGCTAGAAGTCTCTACCAGATGAACAAGTTGCTTAGCTACGGTAATGCCTTATCTGGTAGAGACTACGTCTAGCTGCAGATTTCTTACTGACCCATCGTCCCGCTGTTCGACCTGAGGGTTCCTTTGGCCCTCTTGTTACATGATCTCAGTATGGCTCCATGCTTCTGGGGTGGAATATAATCAGAAAACTGAGATAAGTGTGTTGGGTGATGACTATTTAGGCACTACACACGTCACTTCCAGCGCAGATGACACCTATGACGCAGGACTGAGCCAGTCAGCGCCACCTACGGTGCACAAAGGGGACTGCTCTGAAAAGATCTGCTTTCATTTCGTAGGGCCATTAAGACCTTCTTATTTCCTTAGCTTGTTGGTCTTCTTTTAGTTTCCGCTTCTTAGTTGTGTTGTGTTGTTTACCTTGTCAAGCGCCAGGACGCCCCTTCGCTGGAGAAGCTGTGCGCGATATAAGCGCCCATAACATAACATAACATAACATAACATAACAGATCCAGACTTACACCTAGGGAATATCCTACGGTAAGGAGTCTGCAGCTCGATAGAGCCTCTCCCACATATGGCATTACCAAAGGTAAGTAACTTGTTCCTCAATAACTAATTTTCTGTCTTCCTTAATTAAAATACTTCGGGTAAAACCTGCCTACATTAATCCTTCTTGCAACCCACGTGTGCTGTCAGGTCTGCACATGGCCCTGCTTGCTGCCTTTGTGTGGTAACTTACAGAGAGAGGCTATTAGAGCGTAAATTAGGTTTTTACAGTATGTTTTAACTGTTCAGTTGTCGCGTCGCAGATGCAAAGCTCGTGAATAATGCACGTGGGGGCCTGGTGGGTTTTTTAATCGGTTTGTAAAAGAAAAAAAAGACCGAAAGAAAAAACACACAAACGCTTGTAACTTCCTTATATTCATAATTGATCGTTTTTTTTCTAAGCTGGTTATAAGAACACAGCCATGCATAAATGGAACTCCGAGAATACATGCCTTGTGATTAAACAGACCTCTTTTTTGCAAGGAATAAAACCTCTCAACTGGAGTACGTCATGCTAATTAATCTGGGTTTTTCAATTGTTGATACGGTTGTGAAGTCTTAAAAGGCCTCCGGGCACAAGTGCCACAGAATGTGATGTTAGTTATTGGTATGTCTGTGCAACAAAGCACTCGAGAGGATGACTGACAGACCAGAAGTGTGTAACCGAGAAAACCTGTGCTCCTGTTTGCTTCACTGACTTTAAGAGCCACTCCCTCCGTGCAGATTGTAAACTGTCACTCAGCGCCCTGTAGTGATCTTTAGAACAAGTCAGGTTATAATAGGCCAGCTCCTTTTATGTCCTAATTGCCCGGAGGGTTGTTGAGAAAATGCATCTGTGTTTTGTCTCCTAATATACGGTTTATCCAGCGCAGGCAGCGCTACAGGCCCGCAATGAATAAACGTGACTAGGCCATGATTCATTCATAATAACACCTTCCATGTGAAGAAAAAAACAGGGGGGGAAAAGAAAGGTAGGAAAAAGAAAAAAAAAACACATTCCGGTCTCTAATTATGAATGAGTGCTGTGCAGTGCAGTGGAAGCCGAAAAATTACATATTTGTTTTTCAGTTTCACTGGTGTGGGGAAGAAAATAATTTGTATTCATTCCTTAATTCGAATTGTTTCCCAGTTGAATAGCTGCATGTGATTGGGAGTTCTACTCAGATTGACAGCAAATATTGGGACATATGTTTAATGCCCGATTCACTTAATAAACCCAGTTAAAGAATATTAACCATTCTCCGCCTCCTCTTTCAAAAGATACCCGCTGCTCTGTTTTTATTCCGATTAATGCAATTAGTCACAAGAAAACAATATTGTTTTAGTTAGGCTTTTCATTCTTTTGTATCGAATAAAAAAGCTTATTGGCACCAAAAGCAAGCTGCGAATTAATTGAATATGCATTTTAAGAGATGTGCGCGTACAGAAAATTCGCTGCTGTTTTTTACCACCTTAGCAATACACAATGCATTACAGAATGATCACGGTGTCATGATTTTTGAAGATGTCATCCTTTGTTTTGTTTCTTCCATTTCCCATCTCATATTCTAAATGTATTTTCTACTTTCCCTGTCCGTTGTAAATACAGTAGGAACACTCGCATAGTATTTCTCTGCTAATTGCAGAGGCGAGGGAAAGCAGAGGCGGGCTCGCTGATTTCATTTGCTGCAAGGTTAAATGTGAGAGGTTTCTACCTTGTGCCCGTGGATTATCAAATTAAATTCCCGGCATTCCTCGCATTTCTAGCTGCGGTGCATTCGCGGTAATTGCTCGGTAAGGACTGCTTGGATTGTTCGTCCCTGAAGGGCAGATCCTCAGAGGAGGCCTCCGGGGGACGCAGGTGGCCGCCGCTGTCTGCTTTGGACTCCAGCACGTGAGGTCCGGGCTTCCTCCTCCAGCCTAATCCATCCCCGAGACCCGTCTCCCAGAATGACAGGCCTGAGAGTTTACACACTTCTAGGTTTCAGGAGCTAGCTTTGAATTCACAAGAGGCCGTTTCAGATGTCAGTCTGTTGCAGCGCACGGCACCTACTAAAAGGCCCATTAACTTCTTGCCAGGCTCAGTGTGACAGTGCAGGCGTATCGGCGAGTCTCCCAGACCACCTGTAATATGAATGGCTTTGCAACAAGTCAAAATAAGCCTGTGACATATTGCATTGCCCGTCCCCATTAATCTTCTAACTATGCCAACATTTATACAATTCCTGTTGCAAGCTTTGTATTTTAACTGGCAAGTTCATTTTTGGCAAGATTTAAGTATTCACTTTGATATCCAAGAAAATAAGGCTTGTGATTTAAGTAGGAGGGCTGGCTGAGCCCTCGCATCACGGAGGAGCTATGGGGATTGTCAGCAGTGGCGCTGAGCCGCCGCCTCTCTTCTGTCTCAGGAAGCACCCGGGCTCTCCTAAGCCAATCACTGTGCATGTTCTTCACCAGGATATGCATTACAACCAGGTGGGGAGGATGCAAAGGGCGCAGGACTGTTTGGCCGGTCCAAGGGGGGCCGGCCAAACAGTCCTGCGCACTTTGAGAGTGAAAGCCAACCCTCCCCCTGTTCTGGCCGGCCCGCCCCACCCCCACCTAGAAACGGAAAAATAAAATGATAACGTTCAGTTGTTATCATTTTATTTTTCCTCTTCAGATCTCTCAAATCAGTGGGGCGACGCTCCTCCGCCTAAGCAGAGGAGCCACCCCTGATTGTCAGCAGAAGGAATACAAAATCATAGCCTATACAGCATTATCTATCCTATGATGGTTTTACTAAATAGACAGGCAATGTTCCAGGACCTGCTAGTTATTATGGATGGACGAGTAATAGGCTGGTAAAATATCAAAGGCTTTCTTAACCGTTTCTGAGAACATCTTTTGATATTCTTTTCATGAAGGACTCCCATCAATCACCTGTAAGCAATATTGGTCTCAGTTCTTTTCCGACAGCCTAGTGGTCAGTAATGACTTTACTAGTTTCATAGATCTGATAGAGACTTCTAGCTGCAGATTCCTTACCATAGAATATTCCCAGGTGTCACACTGGATCCAGGAATGTTTGAGCAATCCCCGTTGCACGCAGGTAGGTGGTAGCGTTTGGCTCCGCATGGCATCATTGGCGTTGTCCGTTTCGGAAGTGAAGTGCATGGTAGCTGGATAGGCAGCTCCCCATCGCGCTATCTCACGTACTTCTTTTCCATGCCCTGTTTTCTCTTTTTTTGAAATGTCACCGAAAAACCCCACCAGCTTCAAACGTTCTGGCGTCTGTCATCGCTAGATGTCGATGGCAGACCCACACTTGGTATGTCTGTGGTGAGTTGAGAACGACCATGACTCCGCGTTGTGTGCTGAGTGTAGGACGACAAAGCCTAAAGCCATCCGTAGGTGAGCCATGAAGCTTTAGGCCGCATGTCATGTGACTCCATGCCCCTCCGGGTCTTGTTCGTGTGGGACCGCTCCTAGCGCCGAACCCATTGTGATTCTAATCTCAGATATTGAGCTGGGCCGGCGTCGACCAGGCCCACATGGCCGGAATCGGAAACCGAGGAGCCCTATTCCTATTCTGACCATCTAGCGCCATCCATGGCCGATGACAACTGGTATGAGGACCTGGTTAATGCCAGTGGTCTGTATACCTCACTGGACACTGGCCTCCTCTTTACTCCCACAGTGGCTACAGAGGAAGGGGAAAAATCCTAATGGATGTTCTGCTATGGACCTGGGCCAAGCCTTGCACACGCACTCCTGTGCACAGCAATATCTCCCGCTGTATTGCCCCACGCCTGAGGATCCTGCCTTTCTCACCTAGCATCCCACCCGAGAACCTGGTGTCCAGGACTCAACCTCCTGAATCAATCCTGAAGCCTTCCCTACCACACCACCGCATAGGGAACCCAAGAGGCTGGATACCTTCGGAAAGAGGATTTTATTTCTACTGCCAGACTGGCACTGTGTTTCCGTGAACACTGCATGCTTATTGGGCCGTTATTCCCATACTATGTGGGAGTCAGTTGCGCGAGTGCTGCCTATGGTCCTGGAGGAGACCCGGGCCATACTCTCCTAAGCTATTGCTGACAGACTAGATGCAGTGAAGTTCACAATCAGATGTGGGTTGGCTATGACCGACTAACTGGGCAGAGACATGGCTTTTTTGGTGGCTGTTAGATGTGGAATACATGCTTTATGGGAAATATTCAAGCTTCATTCATGGACATGCCCCTCGATGAAAGCAGTCTTTCTGTAGACAAGGTGGATTCGGCCTTAAAGAGATTCAAAGACAGAAGGGCCATTGGTGCTCTCTCTGGCCCCACGACAGATGAATATCACCCTATCCCTTCTAGCCACCACTGCCAGCAGGCTCAGTCCTTTATGGCTCCCTTAATCCTTCTGGGGCTCAAAGGCAGAGGTTGTCCAATCCACTCCCCCCTCCTACCCCAGCAGTCACACCGTCAAAGCCTCTTTTGCTTGCACTCAGTCCAGCATGGGCATCGAGTTGGGGGCAGAATCTGATACCATCTTCACCAATAAAAGAAGACTACAACAGGCAAATGGGAGCTCCAGATTTTCCAATGGTGATACACCCTCCCGTTGTACCAAACCCCCCCACCAAACTCCCTGTCCCTCATCCACTGACAGAGGACCACCTTGTGCTCTGGACTCAGCTCAGAGACTTTGGTATCCCAAGATGTTGAAGATGGTCAAGGGTCCTTCGATCAGACTACCGCTTTGGGAGGATCTTCTGTTACAGCAGCAGGGGTTTTCCCCCGAACATGTCAAAGCTCTGCCTTGATGCGAGGAGATTGAGTGGCGACAGTTGACAGCTTTTGAACTTCCGCCTGAAGTCTGCACTGTTATCTTGGCAGCCAGGCGTTCCCTTCATCAAGACAGTATAACCCTCCCGTTAGTACAAGTTTGTGGCATGGTGTGCAGAGAAACAGGTTGACCATCTTTCTGCTTGCCTCTGTTATGTTCTTCTATTTATTCTTTCTCTTGCCTTCAGGGTGCTGCCCCTAAAGGGCTATCTTGCTGCCATCTAAGCCTTTCTGCGGTTGCCTGATCAGCTATCCCTCATCAAATCCCCTGTAGTAAAATAGGTTCTTGGAAGTGTAACACAAATCTGTTAGAGACATCCTGCTGCAGATTCCTTATTTTTCAATTTCCCAGGCATCAGACTGGATCCAAAAGATTTTCCCTAGCAGTACCCCTGCACGCTAGTAGGTGGCGTCTATCAGCTCTATGCAGCATTGGCTGTATCCACGCAGGAGGTGACGTCCACTTCACCTATATAAGTGCCACCTCGTCGTGCTAACCTCAGTTCTTTTCTTTCTGCGTCACTGACCTGGAGAAGAAGCTACCCCTCTGTCGTTTTTTGGCAGACTTTTTTTGATGTTTCGTTGAGTCTTTTTCTAGGAAATACTATGTCCTGGTGTGTCGAGGGATGTCTTAGAGGAAGACAGGTTTCAAACCATGTGGCATTTGTCATCGCACCATGTCAGTTAAAGACCCACATCTTGTGTGTCTGTGCTGTCTTGAGTGCGATCACGACTCCAAGTTGTGCTCAGACTGCCGGGCTATGGCACCAAAGGCTGTGAGGGAGCGGTCCCTGAAGCTGCTAGCAGCCCAGCAGGCAACACCGTGGCGCGTGATTCCTTGGAGATCCTGGTCCCAATCGAGAGGGAGGTTGCGAGACCACCCCAGGAGCCCATAGCCATCGTCTTCCCATTTCTTGTTACTTGAGCCATACAGGGAAGAAGCACTAGAAACACAAGAAGTCAAAGCATACTTCGACTTTCCCTTGTCCGTCGGCCAACTTGACGAAAGAGCATCGACGTTCAAGTTATGGTTCTTTGGAATTGTTGCCTCGGCCGACTCCAAGCCTCCCACCTTTTCTGGGAGCTGAAGCGACTCCCACTCAAGCCCAAAAAAATTACAAGGCCAATTGCCAAGTATTTGAGCAGCCTGACCGCTCCGGCACGCCTTCTCGCCTTGCGATGTCGGTGTGGGCCCAGTCTGATTGTGCGCCAACGGCGCCGGCCTCTGCTCTGATGGGTTCCCATGGATCTGGAACAGTGCCAGTTGTGCCACCGCGACCTTCCCCAGCCCTGGTACCGACGCCTTTCTTCCTGTCCCATTCTGATACTTGACAACACGGAGTTGGAGCCACTTCGACCAACGCCATTGCTGGCACCAATAGGACACCCATGTCCTAGGTCGGAGCCTGAGACATTTTCTGAAGGGCTAGGCATGGGAGAAGAGTGGGAGGGTCACTGGACACTTTGTAATATCAGTTAGAAGGTGGTATGGACTGGTGTGAGGAACTGTGGAATGCCAGTGGACTGGACACATACCTAGCCGCTGGTATGCTTTCACCACCTATCGTGGCTACAGAGGAGGGAGCATCTTAGGCCATGGTGGCGAAGAGGGCAGCTGAGGTCCTGGATCTTGAGTCGCCCTCAGTGACAGACAAGACTAACATCTTGACGGAAGTGCTGCTGCCGGAAAGCCTCTTCATCTAAACTCTTGCTCCCTTTACATGAAGCACTTACGGATGTCCTACTGGGAACCTGGTCCAGGCCTAGCACATGGGCTACTGTTAAAAGGACAGTTGCCCACTGCCACCTCCCTGCATCTTAGGACCCGAGCTTCCTTACTTAACACCACACCCCCGGACAGCTTGGTGGTCAAAGCCCCTGCATCCAATGGCTCATTCCCTGATGCACACCCGGACAGGAAATATAAGAGACTAGAAAGCTTGGGGAAGATGATGTTTTCTTCCACTTGCCTTGTGTTGTGGTCAGTGAACATCTCATGCTTATTGGGCTGCTACTTCCTCACTTTGTGGGACACGGTTACGCAAGTGCTACCATAGGTCCCGGAGGAGGCCTGGGCCGTGCTTTCCCAAGTGGTCAAGTACTGGAGAGATGCAGTAAAGTTCACCATTAGGTGTGAAATCGATTCACTGGGCACAGCGGTTTTCACAACAATGGCTCTTAGACTCCATGCCTGGCTTAGAACATCTGATTTTTCAGGGGATGTCCAGGCTTCGGTCATGGTCTTTGATGGCAACAGTCTCTTTGGAGACAAAGCAGACACGGCACTGAAGTGCTGTAAGGACTTGTGGCCTATGGCCAAGTACTTGGGCCTCTCAGTTGCCCCGCGTCAACCCCAGCCTCCTTGGCTTTCAACCACGTCCGCCATACTTCAGCCACTGACCCATGCAAGCTTCCCAGACTGTGTGGGGGCAAGGACGTGGTTCATACCTACCCTGTGGGTCAGATATCCAGAGGTCGGCCACAACCACCAATCCCCTTGCAGCTGCCAGCTCTAAGCCACCCTAATCTTGCCCTACAATATAATGGACGGCCTGTTGGTGGCATCATCTCAACCACTGGCAGTACATAATATTGGACAGGTGGGTTTTACAGATTATTCGAAGGGGCTACTCCCTTCCCTTCAAATCCTCCCCTCCTCTTTTGCCTCCATCTCACAATCATCTAATGGAGGATTATTTGTCCTTGCTCCGCAAGGAAGTCCTGGTTCTCTTGGCCGAGGGAGCCATAGAGAGGGTTCAGATGTCAGAAGTAGACAGTGGTTGCTATTCCTGCTACTTTCTGATTCCCAATAAGAACAAAGGGCTTTTCTCCATTTTAGATCTCAGAACCCTCAACCTCTTCCTCAAGAAGGAGAAGTTCAAGATGCTCACATTGGCTCAGGCTTTGTCTGCTCTGGATCTAGGAGCCTGGATGGTAGCGTCGAACTTGCAGGATGCCTACTTTCATATTATCATCCTGCCTGCCCTATTGGCATTGCCTGTGGTTTATGATAGGCCACAAGCACTTTCAGTTCATCGTGCTCCCCTTTGGCCTTACCAGCACCCCTCAGGTGTTCGCCAAGGTGATGGCGGTGGACGCAGCTCATCTGCGCAGATCATAAGTACCAGGCTTCCCCTAGGTCGATGACTGGCTGCTGAAGGCAGGATCACCCCAGGCTGTTGTCTCACACCTCCAGACTACGGCAGACCTCTTGCATTCGCTGGGGTTCTCTATCAACATGCCAAAGTCACACCTGACTCCTTCTCAGACTCTCCCTTTCATCAGAGCTGTTCTGGGCACAGTGCAGTTTTGGGCTTATCCTCCTGAGCAGCAAGTCCAGGCTGTGATACAGATGTTTCAGCCTCTATCCTGGGTTTCTGTGAGAATGACTCTTGAGGCTGCTGTGCCTCATGGCCTCCTGCATCCTACTAGTAACACATGCCCGATGGCATATGCGGGCTCTGCAGCGCCAGGGGAATCTGTCGACATGGCCCAGATCTCGAAAGAATCTGTAAAAGACCTGTAGTGGTGGCTGATGAACCGCAATTGGGTCAGAGGCAGACTGTTCTTCCTTTCACAGCAAGATCTCACAGTAGTGACAGATGCGGCCCCCCTGGGATGGGCACCGACTGAGAGAGGTGGAGATCAGAGTACTCTGGTCTCTGGCAGAATCCGGATTCCACATGAACATGCTTGAGCTCCGAGTGATCTGACTGTCCTGAAAGCCTTTCTACCCTTCATTAAGGGCAGGCTGGTACAAGTGTTCACAGATAATACCACCGCCATATGGTACTGCAACTAGCAGGGCGTTGTGGGGTCATAGACTCTGCCAATAGACCCTGCATATCTGGAAATGGCTGGAATAGCAGGGCATATCCCTGGTGGTTTAATATCTGGCAGGTTCTCTGAACAACAGTGTGGATGAATTCAGCCGTTAATGTCTATCAGATCACGAATGGCGTCTCCATCTGGAGTTGGCACAAGATATCTTTCTGCAGTGGGGTGATCCTTGGTTAGATCAGTTCACCTCCGCCAACAATGCGCAATGCCAGCAGTTTTGCATGCTGGGGTTTCCAAGGCAGTGCTTACTCTGAGGCTCTTTTCATGTTGAGTGGAGCTGATCTCCTGTACGCCTTCTCACCCATACCACTTCTGTCCAGAGTTCTCACGAAGATCAGGAACGACTGGGCCCAATTCATCCCTGTGGCTCCGGACTGGGCACGGAAAAACTGGTATCCTAAGCTTTTTCAGGCTACTCCTTCAGGAGGATCTTCTGGTGCAGCAGAAGGGGAGGGTTCTCCACCCGAACCTGCCAACTCTGCGCCTTCTTGCGTGGAGACTGAGTGGCGATAGTTGACAGCTTCTGGCCTTCCTCCCAAAGTCTTCAATGTTATTTTGGCAGCCTGGCATCCCTCCACCATGCCACCTGCCGATAGAAGAAATGTGGATGGTATTGCACAGAAAGGTCTCTTGACCCTTTTTCTGCTTCCAATTTAGGATATTTTATTTTTATTTTGTCTCTGCTCTGGGCACTCTGAAAGGGTATCTTTCTGCCTTGTCTGCCTCCTTGCAGCTGCCGGACCAACCCTCTTTATTTAAATGTGCCATTGTAAATAGATTCACTAAAGGTCTTGTACCAATGTTCCCACCTTCCTCTTTCATTATGCCTATGTGGGACCTTAATCTGGTTCTCACATTCTTGCTGGGTGCTCCCTTAGAGTCTTTTACATAACTGTCCCCTCAGGCTCCTCACCATCAAAACAGCCTTTCTGAGGATGAGTGAGCTGCAAGCCCTATCATCCAAGCCTCCATTTCTTTCTGCCTTTCCAGACAAACTTGTGCTTCACACTAGTGCCTCTTTCTTACCAAAAGTGGTAACACCATTCTATGTGGGCCAATCCGTCACCTTGCCCACTTTCTACGATTCTCCACAATCCTCAAAAGAAGAGGAGCAACTCCACCGCCAGGACCCAAAAAGAGCGTTGTGGTTCTACCATGACTGCACACAAGAGTTCTGAGTGGATGACCAACTCTTTGTGGGGTTTGTTGGAGCAAAGAAGGGTCAAGCGGTACAGACATAAACCATTTCGCACTGGGTCGTTCTCAATATTAAAATCTGCTACGCACTTGCCAAAATGCTGCCTCAAGGGCTACACCTGTGACCACTTCCGTAGAGCATGGAATCCCAGTCCTGGACATCTACCAGGCAGTAATGTGGGCATCCCTGCACACATTCACCAAACATTACTGCCTGTACAGTCAGGTATGCAGGGACAGACATTTCACCTGTTCGGTACTGCAATACTTTCTAGATTAGATTTTGTCTGCAGCCCATCTGTATTGCTTGGGTAACTATTCAAAGGTAAAGAATATGTAGCTAGATGTCTCTATCAAATGAACAAGTTACTTACCTTTGGTAACACCTTATCTGGTAGAGACTCTATCTAGCTATAGATTCCTTACCAACCCACCTATCCTCCCCACTCTGCGAAAGGATTTCTAGGGACAGGGCTTTCTCCTTTCAGAGCCCTAATTTTCCACACCAGTGCTCAGTGTTCTTCATGGCTCTGTGCTCCTGGGGTGAAAAGTTGCGAAAAGAAACTGATATCAGTGTGATGGGGTGGTGCCTCTATATATGCATTGCGTAAGTCACTTCCATTGTTGACGACGCCATGCATAGCTGAATCACTCCACCTATCCGTACTCATGAGTACTGCAGACGAAAAATTTCCAGATCCACTCTGACGCCTGCTGATAATTCTAAGGTAAGGAATCTGCGGCTAGATAGAGTTTCTACCAGATAAAGTATTACCAAAGGTAAGTAACCTGTCCTTTATTACTCTCCAGTTAGGTGATTTAACAAAGTTATTAGCAAAAACCAATAAATCAATCTCCCATGGATAGGTGGACCTATCTATATCTTTACAGTGGCCCTGCTCTGATGACCCCAATGGTCTCAGCCATGGAGCCATCTCATTCTCCGTCTCCATCATTCTCGGATCCTTTGGCACAGCAGCCTCTTGGAGTTACTGGCACCAGCCTACCCACTGTTCATGGCTGAGATCAGGCTGAATTTCCTAATGTCATGTATTCCATCTTTGCCAGTGTCAACAGCATACAGCCTTACGATGTTCATGACCTTTGCCCTGACACCATTTGGCTCCCTGCCACCTGGACTGGCACTGGCTCAGCCTTTCTTTGATCGAGCTCTTCGGTACACCACATTCATTTGTTACACGGCCAGCCCTGCTTCCACCACATTAACCTCCACCTTTGGTGCAAGGCCCTAAAGTTGTGCCACAACAGTGAAGCATAGAGGTTGATAGACCAAGAGGAATATAAAAGCAGGTTCCACAATACTTTCGGACTGAACTCATATCCTTTAAGCTTGTATGTCTTAACTGACAATGACAGCAATGGCCATGATCAGAAGCATAATGGCATATTGTCTGCAAGTGAGCTAGTCATATCCAAGTGATGACAATAGATTTCACTTCTGCCAGAGGTGATGTCTTTTCCCTCTGTAGTGAAGAAAGCTGCTTAGGTGCTGGAACATCATCTCCAGACATCGGACGTCAAGTCCACTGTTCTCACTTGAAGTCCTCCAAATGGCAGTCCCTACTGGAGAACCCTTGCTGCCTTTTAGTGAAGCCCTGCTGGATTCTGTCCTGGTGGCGTGGCGAGAGGACCACCTCTGTTCCAGTGGTCAATAGGCTGGTGGCTCATCTCTATTCCCTGCCCAGGAGACGTTCTACTCCTTTTTTGCCATCCTTCGTGTGAAAGCCTGGTAATACGTGCAGCACACTTGTCAGGACAGCCATCTGGGACCTTCCCGACAATCACTTTGAACAGAGAGTCCAAGTGCTTTGAGGCCTGGGGAAAAAATACCTTTTCTTCAGGGACCATGGAATTAAAGTCCCTGAATGCGACCCGCCTTTTTTAACTCTACACCCAAGCGCTAAGAGATATGGTTCAGATGGTGGTACCTTACATACCAGATGAGACAAGGGTGCATTTTCAAGAGGTTGTCCTGGATGGCCAGAATGTGTAACACTACATAATAACATAATAACATTAGGAATGAACACCACTGATGGACGGGGCTACGAGTATCTCTGTCTCGATCCACAGGCATGCTTGGCTCGATACATCAAAATTCTCCTCTGATGTCCAGGCCAATCTCATGGACCTTCCATTTGATGGGATGCGCCTGTTCGGAGATAAGGCTGATTCGGTTCTGGACCGGCTTAAGACCAGTAAAGTAACAGCCTGCTTCTTGAGGCTTCAATTACCGCCAATTTCGGCATTTTTGTGGCTTCTCTGGGGGATTTTTTTTTTTACAGCGCCTACCCTACATGTTCCAATAGCAGCAAAACCTACTTTAAAGAATCTAGAGACAGTGCCAGAAGAATGGAACATGTTTCCACCCAGCAACCCTCCTTCTCCTGCACCACCAGAAAATCTGACCTAGTTTGCTTCTCCATGCCCACTTAGAGGGCGGGTGTCTCCTTTTTTATGGCCTGGAAGGCTGTTACTTCAGACCTGTGGGTCTTACAAATCATAGAAAGAGGTTACTACAGGCTTCATCCCATGCCTTCTGAGCCTTCCTACCCCAACTCTGGCATCCTGCAACAAGAAGTGTCAGTACATCTATGGAAAGGAGCTGTGGAGTTTGTGCCTGAGAAGAAAAGTGGCCAAGGATGCTACTTCTGTTACTTCCTCATACCCAAGAAGGGATCGTGGACATTGGAGGATTGAACTTCTACCTCAACAAGGAAAAAATCAAGATGCTGATCCTTTCTCAAGTGTTACTGGTATTGGAAGCTGGAGACTGACAGTGTCTGTCGACCTGCAGGGTGTGTACTTCCGTATCTCAATCCTGCATCTTAATCCTGCAGTCACATCAGAAGCACTTTGTAGTGA
Organism: Lissotriton vulgaris; assembly: GCF_964263255.1. Lineage (NCBI taxonomy): Eukaryota > Metazoa > Chordata > Amphibia > Caudata > Salamandridae > Lissotriton > Lissotriton vulgaris. The sequence continues at coordinate 1,479,705,859 of NC_141694.1, forward strand.
GTTCTACGCCCTACCAGTTTGCTTCCGATTGGCTTAACATAGCCACCTCGAGTCTTCATGAAGGTAATAGCAGTGATTACTTCCCATCTCAGAAAGTCCGGAATCCCAATTATTCTGTCCTGGGACGGCTGACTGATCAAAGTCAGGTCCCCGGACCTAGTGACTTTTCATCTGCAATCACCAGTATCACTGCTTTTCGACCTGGGCTTTTCAATCCATGAGCTTAAATCCCACGTGTGGCACTCTGAACTCCAGTTCATAGAGTCAGTGCTGGAAACCAATCTTTTCTGTGAATGTCTTTACCCACAGATTGATTGCCGACATTCACAAAACTATCCCATTCTTCCAACAGAACATGCAAATTCCAGTTCTGAGATTTCTTGGTCTATTGGCTTTCTGCATTCTTGTTGTTTTGCAGGCACGTTGGCAGATGAGGGCACTACAAGGATGCTCCACAGTCAGATCTTAATATCAACTTGTTAGAACTGCAGGCAATTCGACTGGCTCTGAAGCCTACCTCCCCATGGTTGGTCCTTCCAGATCTTGACGGACAACACAACAGCAAATTGGTACATCACCAAACAAGGGGAGCAGCATCTCATCTCCTTTGCCTTGAAGTGTGTGCTTACTTTGGAGGATGGAGTAACTTTGTTGCTTGGTGCACGGACCACAACGTGGACCCCTTACAAGCTAAGTTGTCCCAGGTCTCTCATCCACTCTTCACCTCCTTTTATTCTGATAAATTAGTGGTGCAAACCAAGACTGCGTTCCTGCCAAAAGCGGTGACTCCCTTTCACCTCATTCATCATACCACCCATCTGTCCATTTATCACTGCTCATCCCATGAAGGAGGAACAGTTGCCCAAGTTGGACCCTAGGTGGGCAGTCAGCTACTACCTAGATCGCGCCATGGACATACGACTGGACGATCAGCTCCTCTAAGCTACTGTGGTGCCAAAAAAGGCAAAGCACTGCAGAAAGGGGTCTTGTCCAGGTGGATCATCCTCTGATTTTAAGAAGGAACCCCTGGGCTCATTCCACCAAGTCATGGCTCATTCCACCACAGTCACAGCCAAATTGACCACTTCTGCTTTTGCCAGAGGAGTTCCAAGAGCAGAGATTTGCAAAGCAGTGATGTAGGCATCCATACACACTACACACTGTGGGCATCAATGTTCAACTTTGCTAGGTATTACTGCTTGGAGGTACACATTACTGCTTAGTGAAGTACAGTATTTCATCATCTATTCATCCATTATGCCCCCTCCCAGGCAGGGTATTGCTTTGGAATCTTTTCTTCAGGTGAGGAATCTGCAGGTAGAGGTATCTATCAGAAAAAAAGTTACTTATCTGCGGTAGTGATCTTTGTGGTAGATACTCCCTCTACCTGCAGATTCATCACGGACCTGCCCACCTCTCCATTTGATGGATATGTTATAGGGAGAGTTAATGAGTTTTGGCATTGCACCACTCTCTCAATGTCAGTTTGTCCACTCTAATTAAAAGCTGGAAAAAATGGATGGAAACTGATGTTGGTGCACCAGGGTGGGCACTATATGACTCCAATGATGTCATCGGACTCCTTTTCCAGCGTCGATACAAAGACAGAGCCACCTAACGGCAAATGAAAACTTTGAAGTTTCCGGATCCAGTCTGACGCCTGGGGTTATTCTGCAGGTGAGGAATTGGCAAGTAGATGCATTGTCTACCAGAATGAACGTTACCGCATGTAGGTAACTTTTTCATACATTAGAAAAATCCCCTTTATTCAGAGTCTTGAAGCCGAACTATGCTCTCTAATGGTATAGTGGGTCTCCTAGAATAATTCTAACAGTGCTGTACAAACTCAGGATCTAATGCTGTCATTAATGTGAAATTATACTACTGGGCCACCCGGCTGTTAGCATTAACTGGCTTGGTAGATACCCCTGTTGAGGACCCTTTGATTTATTTAGATAAGCAGGCTATGAGAGACGCACTTATATTCATTACATATATGGAGCAATGTGGTCAATGCACTGCTGTTGACAATGCGGGCGAAAGTACGTGTCTGAAGAAGATCCTCAATACGCATTGTTTGGAAGGGAAATTTTATGAGAGAAACCCCACCATGGACCGGAAAGCTGTTTAGAGATGTGCAGAAGATGAAAGAATTCAAAAGGTGGGATACTATTGCAGATCCAAAATAGGAGAACTAATAGTGGCGGGCGAGATGAAGACCTATATCCAATTACAGAAATAATAAGATTTGACCCAGTCGCTGGAATTGAATTACCTGCAACTCCATTATGCCGTGGCCTGATGCCCAGTTCAGTTGGTTAGTCAATTATAAGTCTTGCAATCCCCATGTATATAGATCTTTCATGGAAAGTCTGGTTAAGCCTGGCTAAGTGAGCAGTGTCAGCTATTTATAAGAATCAAAATAACAATAAATTACATTGCCTATTCCGACTTAGAAACATGTTAGAAAAAGATATAGGTCCCACATAAAATATTGGCTGGGAATCTGCTTTGATGCACCCGTGGGAACTAGTGATGCATGTGGAATTACTATGGAGTCAGTTAAAAATGATGCACAGAGCATACTATCACAGAAGCAGGCATGCGACATGGGATTGGAAGGAGCCTAAATTACACATAGGTAGATGGAAGAAACGTTGCTGCGCTCAAAGTGTCGGGTTAATCAGGCCTCTAAGGAAGGGCGGTAATGGGTGAGCTGTTGGCAATACTGGACACCCAGGTTCTGCTTATGCCACATTTCACCATAAGAGGCACCTCGAATGAAGTGGACTTGTCTAGGACAAACGTCTGCTTTACTCACTGATCTCATGACTGCAGAGAGGGATAATGCAAAGGAATGGGGAAACTAAATGTATCATACAAAGAAGAGATGGCACTGAGCCATGGATCAGGGTATGGGGACCAAAAATGTAATCTATGAAAGCAGGAAAGAGGGGGTAAGCCCCAAAGTTTGTGAAAGTATGTGTGTCTTGGAGTTGCCACTATTGCCTTGATTATACAAATTAATTCCTTGTAGAATGACCTCTTTGGTGGTGCTGTTTCCTTCAGTGTGTGACAAGGTGGATGCTGTGCAAGGGCGCTCCGACCGCTACAGAGAGAGTCTGGAAATTAGTCGAAGTAAAGCAGATACGTAAATCTGATTGAAACAAGTGCTCCACTGCTGTTAATGTTGTAACTGTTTTTTGTATAAGGGAAAAAAATAACAATGTTTAATAAATTAAGTAGATGACACTGGTTGCCTTTTTGAATGGGTATTATTTTGATAGTATTCCAAATCTTGGCTGTTTATAGCATTCGCTATAATGCAATTTATATGTGCCCGAGGAGAAATGTTCCCATAAACAATCCACACAGCAACTCATCAGGCTCATTTACATTTCTAATCATTTCAACTTCCCTCCAAGGGCCAAAGTACTTACTTGGTCATCCACTACGGATTGGGGCAGACCCTTTATACACAATGTTACCAGATGTAGGGATAGTTTCGAAGGGATAGTGCAGGGTCTTTTAGAGTAGTAGAGTGCCTCAGGCGTACTGCATTCTAGAACTGCATATTGAGGCTGATACCCTGGTAGTTCTTCGGCAGAGTCCCACATTATGTATCATCTGACACTGATGGTTTCCCATGGATGCTGTAAAAAGATTGTCAAGATTCCATGAGTCATGTAAAGAATCCTTTTTATAAAAATAAAAATCGGATTGAATTGAACAACTATAGAATTGTCCTTTACTTTATACTACATTGAAGATTTGTTGGTAGTTGATCCTTAAGTGCCATCGTTTGTTGATGGAAGAACTAGGATTTGATCTTAAATCCTTATGATAATTGGCTCGCCAGAATAATATTGATTTTTAAAAAAATGTTTCAGTCTGGAGCCCATGGTAGTATTGCGCTATATAAATTCTTAATTATATTTTCTTATGTTTGTTATAACTGAATTTGTGGATTTGGGGAAGTGGCCTTCTTTTCATGGTACTAACTGGTGTAATGGAAGTTTTGGCTCTGCCCAATGAGCCAAACCACGCTGTCACGACCTGTATCATACAGCTCCTCAGGACTGGGATGATGCTGTTAGAAATGGGATTTTTGGTAGGCTAGGGCATGTGCCAAAGCCAGGCAGAAACCACGACTCTAGTCAGGATAAGGGAGTTACAGTCCTAAAATAACCCCTGCTCACCCCCTTGGTAGCTTGGCATGAGCAGTCAGGCTTTTCTTAGAGGCAGTGTGTAAAGCATTTGCACATAACCAACAGTAATACAATGTAAGCACTATAAAAGGTCACCACACCAGTTTAGAAAAAATATCCAATATTTTTATATACTTAAGACAAAACCAAAAACAATAAAAATCTACAATACAGTACTTAGAAATCTTCAGTTATCAAATTAACCTTGAAAAATAGTTCCTTGAAGTTGATAGCTCCTTCTGGGGCTATCACGGCGTTGTGAACAAACAAATCCAAACAGTTCAGGCTGACCGCGGCGTCGGGGGCCAGCTACGGTGTCGGGAAGACCCGCAAACAGTACCTTTTAGAAATGCAGGGTGTCGGCGACCTCTTGTTGAGCTTCCGAAAGCACAGCTTCCGCTGGCGTCGGTTCCGGAGATCGGTGCAGGAGTCGTCTGGGCCCTCGAAGTCCCACGTGTTGCAGATCAAACTCCTCTCGGTTGAAGTCAGGAGCACTGGCGTCGGGTGCTGCGGGGTGAAGTGCAGCGGTGTGGCGTGCAGGGCCCTCTGGTTGCGGTGCGAGCAGCGGCTGGGTGGCCTTATCAGATGGCGGCGTCGGTGAGTCCAGGGTCGGGGTTTGAAGTGAATGCGGTGCTCGTTGCGGTGCTGGCAGGTCACAGTGAACGCAGCGGCGTCACCGGTTTTGGATCACTGTTGTCTGGATTCGATGGCTCTGGCGTAGGCAGGCCAAGGCTGCGGTGCGGGATGAGGGCGGTGCACAGTGTAACTTTATGAGCAGTGCCCTCGCACCACGGTGCAAGCAGCGGTGACAATTTCGACGTGAAGCGGTGGCGTAGGTGAGGCTAAGGTGTCGTTGTGAAGCGAGGCTGTGTGGAGTGCGGTTCCCACAGGTCGTGGTGCGATCAGCGGCTCGGTGGCGGGGTCAGCAGGCACAGTCTGCGAGACCAGTCGAGTTGCTTTTTCCTCTGTTGCAGGCCAAAACACATAGTCCCCAATACTGAGGGCAGAAGAGCTTGAAGTCTTTGCTGTTCCTGAGACTTCTTGAACAGGGGGCAAGCTCTACCTCAAGCCCTTGGAGAAACTCACAAAGGTAGATTGCAGAAAGTTCAGTCTTGTCCTTTCACTGCCCAAGACAGAAGCCGCCACTGCAGGCCAGCACAGCAAAGCACACAGCAAAGTGGTAGTTCCTACTCACAGCTTCTCCAGCTCTTCTTCTTGGCAGTCTTATTCATCCAAAGAGTTCTAAAGTTCATGGGTCTGGGCCCCAATATTTATATCCCAAAATCCTTTGATCTCTTAGGCAGAGAGTATCTGTGCCCAGCCAGACCCAGTTCTGCCTTCTCTGGTGTGACTTCCTGGCAGGAGGTGGAGAAGGCATGGTCAGAGGCAGACTAGGCCCTTTGAGGTGCAAGGAAATCTCATCTCCCTTCCCCAATTGCAGCCCAGGCCTATTCAGCCCTTTCCTGACCTACCTAGACTATCTGGAGCCACTCCTGCTCCCCAGCCTTCTATCATCCAAAACCCAGACAGAAAATCCACATTCCAGCAGAGGCACATGGAATGTCTGAGCAAGAAAATACCTACTTTCTAAAAGCGGTATTTTCAAACACAGAATGTAAAAATCACCTTCACTAAAAGATGCATCTTTAGATTCTGAGTTCAGGCGTAGTAAACTTTATTTTCCTACCTAATTCCTCTGGTCCGGTATGTTTATAAGATGTTATAAACAAACTCCCCATTCTGTCCTGTGGGAACAGGTAGCCTTGCAATAGCCAAAAACTAAATTGTCCGTAATTCGCTATCAGGACATACCACGCACCAGGGCATGTATGTCCTACCTTTCACATGCACCCGGCCCACAGGGGTACTTTCGCCAACCGTAGGGGTGGCTGACATGTAGGAAAAGGCAAGGTGAGGGACTGGCAAGTGTGTGCACTGGCCATGTCGACATGGCAGTTACAAACTGCGCGCTGACTCCGCAATGGCGGGTCTGAGTTACCTTTTCAGGGCTACTCACTTGGGTGGCACAATCAGTGCTGCAGGCCCACTAGTAGTATTTGATTCACAGGCCCTGGCACACTCAGTGCACTTTAGTAGGGACTAACAAGTACATCAAATATCCAATCAAAGAAACACCAATCCATAACACAATTTACCACAGGAGCACTTGCACTTTACCACTGATCAGCAGTGAGAAAGGTGCGCAGAAACACTACGCCAGCAAAAACGAAGTCAAAACCGGGAGGTCAGAAAGCAAAAATTCAGCGGAAACACGCCAAAAGATGTCATGTCTGAAAGATGCAAACAAATTCCACCTTCTGACCTCCCCAACTCCTTTGGTGTAACTACACGGAGTAGTGAAGTGGTCAAGCGAGGGATAGGGGATAGGAAGGGTACAGCAGGGAATAGAATCTGTGAAGATATAAAGACACAATATAATTAAAGAACAACTTTTAGTCTACTCTCAAGATATGTCTCACTAAGAATCCATAAATACCTTGAACATATAGCAGGTGTCCTTAAAAAGGTAAATACCTGAGTTAAACCATCTATGTATAGCTCCCTGCATATACCTAGCAAGACAAGAACAAAAAGGTTATCAACCTTCCTGAAGGTTTCTAGAAACGTGCCAAAATAATCTACCCACATAAAAACCTCACACCTCATACATACCACTTGATGAGCTTTTAAAGAAGTGACTTGGGGATTCAGAAAATGAAGAGAAAAAGAACAGTAACTCTGTAAGTGCCCAGGAGAGTTCCCACGGGATAATACTTATACAAAGTCAATAGTACACTGGTAGCAACATTTAGACCAAGAGTCAAATTCATGCTCCTTGCAAGTCTTCACATTCACAATGAACGCTAATCCACCAGGAAGCAAATGAACAACAGTACAACGAAGATGAGCCTCTTCCATGTGACAAAGCAAATAAAGCAAAGAACAAAATCATTAGTTCAGAACCAATCCCGGTTCTTTTCTGAATGCGGCAATACCTCTTGCCAAATGATTCAGAAAAACCATAGTCAAATGTACTTAAAATGAGAAGCAGCACTTCTCTGCTAGGCGGCATACAGCCCTGTGTAACCCCCGCACTAGTACTGACCGAAATACCGGTGTCCTTCTTCTTTAGGAAGACAATATTCCTGTGAACGGCTTAGACTCCCAGTCTAGCCTTGAGTGCACGCAGAGCCCTGCCGTATGCCCCGAGAATCCACATGACCCTCTAAAATCCAAACACAGTTGTGCGAGCACACCTCCAGGAATGAGTCTCCACTAAGTGCTCCAAAAACAACGGGAACAAGGAATCGAGAACTACGCACGCCGGCTGACGTGCTGAAAGTCCTGAAGTACCCATGAGACTCGACCAAAGGCCTCATGGGAATTGTAGTCTTTGGCAGTGGTTTGTTTAATCCTGTCGTGGTAGGCGCTGCGGCCAACCGTGCCTGACAGTATGTCCCTCTCCCAAGCACCTCTTAGCTCCAGGCTTTGCAGGATGAGCCGCATGAAAAGCCCGGAGCGCCACTGGGGCATGAATGTTCGTTTCAGGCTCCCATGATTCGATCGTCTTCAGCAGTGTAACCCTTCCAGGAGACCAAATACCACAACCGGCCACCCCTATACTTGTTATCCAGATTGTGCCATACTTCATACTCCAGATGCCCATTCCGCAACACAGGGGAAGCTGCTCTCCTTTTTACCCCCATCGCTGGTTTGAATAGACTGCAGTGAAAAACCAGATGAATACGAAGGTTGACGGGTAACCGGAGCTTCTACGTCACAGGATTCATTTGTTTGACCACAACATAAGAACCTATACACCTGGGATGAAAGATACTGCGCACTCGAAAACAAATGATTTTCGTGGACAGCCACACCTTATCACCTGATTAGTAATGGGGTCCATCTCTACTGTGCTTATCAGCCCATTTCGTGTATTGTAGCTTAGCTCGGACAAGGTGCACCTGTACTTTCTTATGAATGTGGTGGATTTCCTGAATACATTTTTTCACAGTTGGTTGCTCATCAAGGTCCCTAGGCAGAGTTATAGGAAGTATCCTAGCATTGTACCCATGATTAACGTAAAAAGGGGATACCCCTATGGAAGAATGCCAAGCGTTATTATAGACCACTTCTGCCAACCATAGTAAAGAGACCCAAGCTTCCACAGCTTCCTTGACATAGCAATGCAGGTACTTCTTCAGCGTCTGATTCAGCTGTTCTGTCTGGCCGTCTGTTTAGAGATGGAAGCTAGTGGACAGAGCAGGAGTAACCTTACACCACATTCTCCAAAAACAAGTGATAAACTGGGGGCCACGGTCTGAAACTATGACTTCCATCAAACCATGTAGACGCACCACATTTTCATTACATTTTTGCGGTCTGGCCTGCTGTGGGTAAGGTAGTGCAAGGAATAAAGTGCCCCATTTTGGTAAGGCTAGCCACTACTACCAATATAGACGTGTTGCCTTGTTTGCTAGGCAGGCCCGTGACAAAATCCCTGCTGATGTTATGCCATGGTTTCTTGGGGGTAGGCAACGGTTTTAGCTTAGCTTTCCTTTTGCTTTCTTTGGCTCTCTTGGATCTGGCACACACCTCACATTCAGATACACGTCTTTACATCCCTAGTTAATGTATTCCACCAAAAAGATTGTTGTACTAATTGTTTGGTCTTTGTTACCTCCTGATGGCCAGCCAAGACAGAACTGTGGCACCACTCAAAAGTCTTGCATTGAATTGTGATGGAAGGTAGATACAGTTTGTTGTCATGAAAGGACAACCCTTGTTTGAGGCTTCTGAGCTCATGTGTTTCAACCCACTCTTCCAATGTTTTTGATGGGTGTGATCTTTTTACTTCTTCCAAGAAGTTGTCAGCCATTACAGCACACAATACCTTTGTAGATGGAATAATAGCCTTGTTGAGTACCTTCCTTTTACTACTGTCAGTGCCTTGCCTGGACAATGTGTCTGCCTTTCGGTTTTCAGTTCCTGGCCGGAAGGTAATGATGAAGTCCTACTCTGCAAAGAAAGCATCCACCTCATCTGACGCTGTGACAGCTGTCTAGCCGTTTTCATATATTGGAGGTTTCTGTGATCTGTGTATACTGCTACTTGGTTTTGCGACCCTCATAAGTATTGCCTCCATTCTTGAAAGGCCTTTTTTATCACTAGCAGCTCTTTTTCTGCGATAGTGTAGTTTAATTCCGCAGCATTCACTTTTTTGGACATATAGGCCACCAGGTGTAATTATCTAGTTTGTTTGTCTCTTTGCGAGAGCACGGCTCCTACGGCAACATCAGAAGCATACGCTTCTACTATAAAGGGGAGTTCTGGTTGAGGATGCCTCTGAACAGGGGCTGTTGTGAATGCCTCTTTTTGAAGAACAAACGCTTCCATTGCATTGCTGGACCCCGCTAATGGCTCCCTTTTTCTCAGGAGTCTTGTGATCGGGCTACCACATGTGAAAAGTGCAGAATTAACCTACGGTAGTAATTAGCGAAGCCCAAGAAACTTTGTACATCATGTACCTTCTTGGGGACAGGCCATTGCAGTACCGCTTTCACCTTTTTTTCGGTCATGCATAGCCCAGACTGGCATAACATTACTCCCAGAAAGTCTACCTCACACACGTGGAAGTCGAACTTCCTCAGTTTGTAAAATAAGTGATGGTCTCTTAGTTTCTGTAACACCAACAGGACATGATGCTTGTGTACCTTATTGTTTTCTGAATAGACCAAGATGTCGTCTATGTAGACAACCACAAAGAGTCCACATACTCCTTCAGCACATTGTTCAGAAAATACTGAACGGCCGCTGGGGCGTTACTTAACCCAAACGGCATAACAGTACACTCATACAGTCCATAACGGGTTTTAAACGCTGTCTTCCATTCATCCCCCTCTCTAATCCTAACCAAATGATAATCACCTCTTAAATCCAGTTTGTTGTACACTGTGCTTACTTTAACTTGATCCAAAAGTACTGAAACCAGGGGGAGCGGATACCTGTTCCGAACGGTGTTTTTATTTAACATGCGGTAATCTATACACATTCTCCGATCTCCATTTGCCTTAGTGATAAAGAAGAGTGGAGAGGCAGCAGGAGAACGAGATGGACGTATAAACCCAATGTCAAGGTAATGATCTAGGTATTATCGAAGGTGCTTGGTTTCAGATACAGACAATGCGTACACACTAAAAGACGGTTTAGTGGCCCCTGCAATAAGGTCAATCTGACAATCGTATATTCTGTGAGATGGGAGTTCTTCAGCCTGTGACTCACAGAACACATTATGATACTGCATATATACTGAAGGTAGCACCACTTCTATTTCTGCTGCTGTGGCTATACAGAACAGATGGGCCAAGGCACATGCCTGTGAGGGGCAGCTTCTTAGGCAGCACTTCTTTCACTCTTCTGATAGAAAGTGCACCGTTTTATTTTTCCTATCTATTGTGGGGTTGTGATGCCACAACCAAGGCATACCCAAAATGATCTCGTATTAAGGAGCTATGATGATATTCAACGAGAGGGACTCAACATGCCTATGTGTACCAGCCGGTATCGATAATTCCTTTAATTCTGTCTGTTCTGTCACTAGCCCAGACTTTAAGGGTTTACCATCTACGGCCAATACTCTTTCCGGAATTTCTCTACGCACCCGAGTCAGTGCTAATTTATGCACTAATCCTTGATCTATAAAGTTACCTGTGGCCCCAGAGTCAATCATTATCATCACCTGATGAGAGGAGTCTAGGACCTGTAACTCCATCTAAAGCACATTATGTGACTCTGTATCTTTACCCTCAGGTACTGATAAAGAAGGTACTTTCCATTATTTCCCCTCTGTGTCTGGCACCGTCAGAGCCACAGGAATATTCCCTAGGGAGTCTAGACCACCATGTAGCACTGTGACCGCTACCTATTTCCTGGAGCTAAAGGTGTTAGAGATTTTAGGCTTTGCAGGAGAGGCACGTACGAAGAGCCCTTTCTTACCACAGTACATACATTGCCCATTAACCCTACAGGCATCTCTTTCTTCCTTAGAGAGAGAGGCTCTAATAGCCCCCACTTCCATCGATTCAACGGCTGATTCCTGATCCACCAAAGGATTCCGGAACCCTCGATCGTACCTTATATTGAATCGCTCTCCCTTCCTTTTATCGCCTCCTCTTTCTGATATTATATGATCTAACCTAAGGGTGAGATTCATTAAGTGAGTGCAGTTGGTGGGTTGTGGATCAATCTTAGCGAGTACGTCTTTCATCTCATCTCGCAACCCCTGATAATACAAACACATTCTCTTTTCTTCAGGCAGTGCCGTTTCAGCTACCAAATGGTTGAAAGTGGTTAAATAAGTTACCAGGTCTCTCTTTCCCTGTCTTAATTCCAACAGTTCTTTGTCGGCACTGAATGTGGCAGCTCTTCTGTTGAATACTCTTTTTAACTCTCTACGAAAAGCAATCCAATCCGACAGGATCGGGTCATCGTTTTTTTCACTAGAGGTACTGCCCAATTCGCTGCATCCCCTATCAAATAAGAGATGGCAAAAGCCAAAATACCTGGATCTTGTGAGGATCACCTGAAAACCTCTCTGGAGTAGTAAACGGAATGGATTGTGGAATGTGTACCTCTTTCTGAGCCGAGGAAGGGGTTACATCAAAAGGGTTGCCTGTTTGTCTGTCGACTTTTTCCCTAAGAGCGGCTATTTCAGTCTTTGATGCTGTTAATTCCTGCTGTACCAATAACAAAGCCTGCAGAAATTCATCTAAGGTGGCCATCTCTGACACCGCATTCCTGTCGGGAGTAGCTAAACTTGTGTGTGCGTAATTCTGTCACAAGCCATATCACACAGCTCCTCAGGACTGGAACGATGCTCAAACATTCCACCTCCTGACCTCCACAACTCTGTTGGTATAACTATACTGAATAGTGAAGTGGTCAAGCGAGGGATAGGGGATAGGAAGGGTACAGCAGGGAATATAATCTGTGAAGAAGTAAAGACACAATATAATTAAAGAACAACTACAAGTCTACTCAATATATGTCTCACTAAGAATCCATAAATACCTTGAACATATAGCAGGTGTCCTTAAAAAGGTAAATACCTGAGTTAAACCATCTATGTATAGCTCCCTGCATATACCTAGCAAGACAAGAACAAAAAAGGTTATCAACCTTCCTGAAGGTTTCAGGAAATGTGCCAAAATAATCTACCCAGATAAACACCTCACACCTCATACTTCATACTTCATGAGCTTTTAAAGTGACTTGGGGATTCGAAAAATGAAGTGAAGTGAGACTGTTCAAGTGTTCATAAATTAAACCAATAGTTTATTATTCTGCACTACGAGGACCAGAAGTCCGTAGTAACGGTTCTGCCCACTGAGGCAGGTTCTCTTTAATAAGGTAATGCAGACAAGCTGTTGAGTGCTCATTTGGACAAAGCCACTGAAGAAGGGAGCTCTGACTCCTGAAACGCGTCTGGCGTGGCTTTTAATTTGATGAATTTCAGAATGCCTTTGACTGCCTGTAAACTGCCTGAAAATAAACCGAAGATGGTTCACGTACCTGTTGGTCTTCTTCATTAGGGCTAACCTTTGTTGTTGGATATTGAGCGGTTGGAGCCCAGATGAGAAAAAAAAACACTGCGATGCTGCGGGCCCGGGTCGGAGTCAGTCTGGTTTCGTCAGTACAACAGGAGGTGGTGATCGGCAGGCTGCTTTGTAAGTCGGGCAGAATGGAACACTTTAATGCCATCAATCCACTGGGATGATTATTAATTTAATTTCTGAACACTTGAACAGACTCACTGTAGTTTATTATTCTGCACTACGAGGACCAGAAGTCCGTAGTAACAGTTCCGCCCACTGAGGCAGGTTCTCTTTAATAAGGTAATGCAGACAAGCTGTCGAGTGCTCACTTGGACAATGCCATGGAAGAAGGGAGCTCTGACTCCTTAAAGCGTGTTAACATCCTCTCTTTACCACACCCTATAGTACCCCTCTATAACTCTCCAACCCTACAGAGTTCCTTTTTCCAATGCAACCTCCCTCTCTCGTGTTATGGTCACCTGTCTTGTAAGCAGTCCTCTTTATATAACATGCTGTTTTGCTTTCTTTTTAGGTTCAAGTTTTATAAATCCCAAATATGCTTACAAACATACTCGCATACAAGGAGAGAACATATAATTGGTCATTTTGATCTGTGTTTTGGGCTTTTGTTTGTAGGTCAAATATACACGTAAAAAGGAAATCTGGAGGTAATTCAACCAATCCACTTCTGGACTTAGTCACATTGATTTGGTGTAATGTTTCTTCAGGTTCTTGTAGAATTTGGAACAGTGTGCACTAAAATATCAGGTGACCTCAAAGGAGTTCTCCAGGGAAAATTATTTCTTTTGATTCAGCAAATTATATTGTGATATAGACACATATTGTTTTTTAAATCGTTTTTCTAAAGTAGAGTGACCTAAAACACTTGTTGGTTTAAGTAGGGACATTTTTATTTCTCTTGTCAAGAACTTAAAAATGGAAACTGATTCAATTTCTAATTAGTTTTTTAATTTAGTAATTTTGGTTTATGTTTAGAGTTGCACACCCATGGTAGCCTCAACACACTTCATGTCTAATACATCGGCTTGCTGGTCAATTAGAGAAGTATGAATTAGATAACAAAAGCCAACAATAAGGCCATTTTATGCAGCAGAAAAGTATCTCCATGAATAATAGCAACCTCTAGTATAGCCATTTTTGACCTTGATGTAGTAATAGTTATACATTAGTGAGCCCATACAGGTTTGTGCATAAAAACTGAAGAATTAGGCTGAGGGTAGTACTATTTAAAGGGTTGGCAAGTCTTAGTATGGATGGTACTGTGAAGGGTTTCAATAGCCAGCTATCGGTCTTGCACAGTGTTACTGCAAAGAACATGCCAGCCATATGTTTTTTTGCTTGGGGAATGCTACATGTGGCTGAAGAGGCAGGGGCTGATTAATGAAATCACAGATTTTCTGTATGTGATGGATAATTTGGCTTGTAATGGCAATTTGTTGAATAAAAGATTCATTTATTAGTAACGTGTATTCTCAAAGTTAACTATTGGCTTGGGCCGGAAGAATCTAGTTCTTCCTATACACCATCCTTCCAGGCCCTTTCAAAGACTCTAGGATTTTAGTGGGTTCTTTCCTACTTGGCCTAACACAGTAGCGGCTGGTACTGAACAGGGGTGGTGGGGCCGGGGGGATAAAAAAATAAATCACTTACCTGCAGGCCGGCCACGTCTCTTGGATCTCTTCGGGCGACTCCTAGAAGAAGGAAGCACACAGGCTCCCCTAGCCAATCATGACACTGCTGTCACCAGCATGATAGCACCGTTGTGATTCGCTCAGACAGGGACTGGAAGCCTGTGCATGTTCTCCACCCAGGCCGTGCAATACAGTTGGGTGGAAAACATGCTGAGTGTGCATGACTGTTTGGCTGGCCCAAGGCAGCTGGCCAAATAGTCATGTACACTTAGGGATTGCCCACCACCCCCCTGCTCCTGCTCTGGCCAGCCCAACCCAGCCAGCAACTAATCCAGTCCAAAAAAAAAATGATAATAACCTTGCGTTATCATTTTATTTTTATTTTCTGTACTGCTCACAGAGCAGTGAGGCGACGCTCATGTCCCTTAGCGGAGGAGGAGCTGCCGCTGGCCTGAGTTGACTGATCACCTTCAGGTTACATTTCGTCTTATCAGCTGTCAAGACCATGGCTTAACCACCATCGTTTATTACTAGAACCAAAGAGAGCAGACTCATCTCTGCCCTGGAGTCAGGTGTTCCACTCCCATACTGCCAGAATTTCAGAAAAAGCGCCTCAATATTTTGGCCAAGTAGTGCCTTAAGTCAGTTTTGAACACTTGGCCCTTGGATTTAAATCATTGCACTCTCTGGTTGTTTCCCAGTAGTGCTCAAATCGGCACTGCACACTCCACTTCTGATGAAACCTGTGCAGTTCTCTGGTTATTCTCTATTCGTCCAGTATCTAAATTAGGGCTGGTTAAACTTGCTGACACCTTCTTTATTTTATTTATTTATTTATTAATTTATTTATTTATTTAAAAGGTTTTATATAGCGCTGGCTAGACCCAGGGGTATCAGAGATCTTTACAGGAGTGCAAGGAGGTACAGTAATTGATACATTTGGTCGAAAACATTGCCATACAAACCAATATAATAGGAAAAGCAGATAATTAAGAGTGCTATTTACAAGAGTACAATGATAAGCTCATGTGGGTAGAGGGTGATTAGATTAGGTGGGTGTGAGGGAGTGAAAAAGAGAAGGTAAAGGAGGGAGATACGGAGAGTGGGAGATTAGAGGAATAGGGGAGTGGGAGATTGCTAGAGTCTAGGGGCCCGATGTAGGTGGCCAATACCGGTCGGAAACGGCCGAATTCGGCCGTTTCCGACCGGTATTTGGCCTTTTGAGATGTAGGGGACCATTTTTTCTCCGATTCGGTATTTTACTGATTCGGTAAAATTACCGAATCGGAAAAATACCGAATCGGTAAGTTTACCGATTTTAAAAATTCGGGATGTAGGTGGGACTACTTTCAGTCCCACAGGCCCTTCAGATTCGGTATTTTAACACCCAATCCAATTGGGTGTTAAAATACCGAATCCAGGTGTGCATGCACATGTGTGCATGCACACCTATGCCATGTGACAGACAGACATGCCCTTAGGGCATGTCTGTGTGCCACATGGCACACAAGCCAGTATTGGGGGTGCTAGAGGGTGTCAAAGTGACACCCCCTGCACCCTTGCAGAAATCGGTAATTACTGAATCGGTAAATACCGATTCGGTAATGCACATTGATTCCTATGGGCTTCAAGGCCCATAGGAATCAATGGGGGATACCGATTCGGTATTTACAGAATCGGTAAATACCGAATCTTACAGATTCGGTATTTACCGATTCTGAAATACCCACATCTCCCCCCCCTCCAATTTACCACTTCTTAAATACCGAATCGGTATGATTCGGTATTTAAGAAGTGGTAAATTGGAGTTTACCTACATCGGGCCCTAGATGTCATACTTGAAGGTAGAGGCAGGGAAGGTGGGATGGGGCAGCGGAAGAGACACCTGACAAAGATTCCTGCATCCTGAGTTGACTGTGCTTATTTTCTGTTACTTTGGGACCATTTTGTAAAGAGTAACCAGATTGACATCTGGTTACAAAGTGATACATTGGATTCGTTGTGGCCTCTTTATCATGGGGTGTTGTAATGGGTGTGTCAGAATTACTGCCTCTGATGCTGATTATGTATCTCATCTGCGCCCAGTCTTCCATTGCATTTTTAGTGTGGTGTGTCAGGGGATCACTCATCCATTGAATGTTGCAATGAGATTAGATGCCATGTGTCCTCCCCCTCTAGTGCACATTCCTAGCGCTGCAACAGAATGAAAGATTTGTTTAATTATTTAACATATTGATAAGTGTGAACCAGATTAGTTCAGGCATCAGAGTGGCGCTCTGTATGATTGGAAATCAAAGCCACTCAAATATTACACTTGCACAGTCAGTGGTGTTGATAATGTGGAGAAGGGAGGCTTATGGTAGAGGCAGCAGTGACATTTTAATGAATGAAATGGATCCGCGATAGTCTTAATTTTTTACATTAATGTGTTGAAGAGCATCGCAGCCAGAGTAGCAGTGGAATGACAACCATAAATATTTCACTGCCTGCAAGAATATTCGAAAAAGTTCCCAAAACTAAAAACCTCCGAATCACTGGTTCCACTGTATAAATCAAGGGCACAGAGGATACGGCGAAAGGGAGTTGGCAGAGCACGAAACAAAAAAATTGAGCCAATGGTTGCAGGTGGTATCCACCAGCATGGAATTTTAGGAGCTTCTTGAGAAGATCATGGCACCCGCCCATTAGTTAGTTTTAGTTGCAGTCTTGATCATGTGTTCTTGCGCTCATTTACTTGTACTGAGAAAAACTGTATTAACATGATGACTGTATGTGTGTATTTTAACAATATATACTCCAACCGATATAACGCAAAAATCTGGTCCATTGAAACGGCAAGTGCTGACCATTATTTTGCTTGCATAATGGTTATTTTGCATTAAAAACATATTAGACCTTATGTGCTATCCCAAGTGTTGTGGTTTTCTTTTACAACTGGCTAAAATATTTCTTGTCCTTCAGCCTCATGCGTTTATTGTCCTTTTGTGGCATAGCGTTGGCTGCTTCGTTTAGCCTCAGGATCTCAGCCCTGCCTCTGGTTGGTGTTTTTCCTTAGGGCAAGTCCATGATCATCAGGCAGTTGGGGGCACAAAAGAGCCACATTGTTACATCCTTCATCATGTCTTGTTATGTTATCTGTATCTGCCTGTGTGACATCATACAGTTCCAGAGATGCCTGCCTGTACACCTTGTGTATATTCCAATTACATTCTGGATTCTGAAGGTGGTTATGTAGAAGAGAGCCAGTTGCATCTGGACCTGTTTGCAGTCAGACTGTCAATGCTGTGCTGAACATTAAATCCTATTTTAACTTATTTGATTCCTGGATTAATTACAACACACATCCACCCCAGTGCATCAGTAGCGTGCCAGCAACTGTCAGCACCCTCTAGTGCCAATCCCGGGTGGCCCCAACTCAAGTCCTGAGAGCACTGGTTATCACCGCAGGAAACAGAACCGTTCAGCCATCAATGCTGCAAGCACCCTGCTGCTATATAAGGTTGTAGGAAAAAGGCTGCAACAGAACTACCAGCAGAAAGGTGGCTTCTATCTTGGCTCTCAAAATAAGTAAATGAAGTTCCCACCAACTCCTCCAAAAGTCTGAAAATATAGGGGAGATATCGTGGCCTAAATTCAGTCTCTCGGGATGACCTTGCTCTCTGAAAATTGGTGCCCTGGCTGATGTTCCCTCTAATTTTTTTCCACTTCTTCGGCAGTGTAATGTCTCTGTGCGCTGCAGCCAAGGGTGTGCAGCAAAAAAATTACCATTTATGCGAATGCAGCGGGAAACTGCCAAAATCAGTAAACTTCTATTTTACAACTAAAGCAAAAAATTGGGATTTTTACAAACATTACTCCATGTAATAAAGTACTAAACCAGTTTTGTGACGCACTAGCACACCCCTAGTACATGACCTGCTACGTAACACTGTTACGTGCCGGAGTTAGGCCCATGTAGCAACACAGCACATTTTCTTACATTACCTTCTTTCTGCGCTATAGCACTTCACAATAAACTTTTGCACAGTGTTGGATTAGTGTTGGATTAAGGTTTTTGAAACTGCTTTGTATGTACACTTTGCTTCGCACAACATTGTCATGATGCCTCAAACACGGAGTACAAGGCCTTTGCACACGCTGTACAAATGTCATCCTATCTTCATCCACGGGCGGCATTTCTAACTGTAACCTATAACAATACTTATCTGTCTATGCATTGCAAGGATGTTTTTTATTATAAATAAAGAAGCATTTCCGGGGCTTAGCAGAGGAGATGCTTCTGGTTTTTTTTTTTTTTTCAGTCGGTTAAATTATTATTTATTGTGATGGCAGTTGCGAGGTCTTTGGTTCTGCAGAATTGGAAATCAACTCAAGCTCCTCTGTTTAATATTTGGTTTCAGAAAATGAGAAATGTCAGAAAGAGTGAATTTTGTTATGCTAAGCGAATTGGGGGGGTAAGGAAATTTGATAAAATTTGGAAATCTTTTTTTGAGTAATTTTGAAAGCTGTATAAAAAAAAAAAAAGAGATGCTTCTGTTGACACAGAGATGTCCCAGCATGCAGATGCTTTGCATCTGCATGCTGGGACATCTTCGTGAGGGGTGTTCAGCTCGTGACCAAGTCGGGGTCCTACATTCTGTTCTGCCAGGTAATGGGGTAGGACCATCCCTCTGGGGATTCTTGGCTATACACACATACACTCTAGAAGCACATAGAGTAGGGATTGCATAGTAGGAGTATGCCAGATTACTACCATGTTCTAAATGCCTGCATATATACACAGTTTTAGCACCATGGTGGAACTATACCTGCTATTTACTATATTGGTGCTGCTAATCACTTTCATATGCTTCTGTCTACTGATTATTGCAGCACATGTATTCTATACAAGAATAACGTTGGTTCAACCAAAATATTGAAGAAGGTCCCATTGTGTATTTGCTGTATATTTCTCCGAGAACAAGAGTGCACAAGTGACTGAACGGAAGGGTTTTAGAGCTGTTACCACGATCCCTGAGGGATCAGGGTTGTCATGTTTTGTGTTTGCTGAAAACCATTTGCTCCCTGTTAGGTTAGGGGGGCTCTTAGTGGCAATGTGAGCTGGCTGATCTCTAGGCCAACATATACTACGGTGGTACATGGAATCAGTCCGCAAACACACAGGTCTTACAGTTTAGTGGGAACTACACAACAGCACCTACAGAAAACAGGAATCAGATGGTTGAACCATTATAAATATTTTAATGTAGTATGCACCTGAGAGCCTCTCAAGGCAGTAAGAGTGGTGGACGTTACAAGAGCTGCTACATCTTACAAATGTGCCGTGCCTCTGTAACTGAGGCATAAATGAGCCATCAGAACATAAATAATGGAAGCTGGACTGGAGCTTATTTATATAGTACTATGTGCGAACATAATGTCGCTTAAAAGCGTGGAGTGCAGGGTGAGATAGTTAGAACTGAGGTACCGGAGAAGTAAAGTGATAATTACAAGGCACAGCATGAATCAAGTTGTGTGTGTGGTGGGGGGAGGTGTCAGAGAATGGGTCACTGGGTAAAAGAAAATAATGCATAGCGTATCCGTGCAACATAAAAGTAAAGGCAGCTGTACATAATTGAAAAATAAAGTATTGCATTTGTCAGAGCACTTAAATGCACAGTGGTATGTTGCAGTTAACTAGATATTTGTTATTTGGGAATCGGGATACGCCTTGATTATCACCCTCCCAAGTTTATTGTAGCTACTAAGAAATAAAGTTATGTGATAAGAAATGCATACATCAACATTGCTCTGCACAGTAAACGTGGCACAAAATAGAAGTGTAATTGAACAAAAATTATGCAAAACTTCGAAGGCGTTGCCCAGGAATCAGCCCAACGACGAAGCCTACCTGTTTCTGCAGCATCCAACAATCAATCACCTGTTTGACTGGCCTTTACTGCGCCTGCAATCAGATTCCCTTTCCCTCAGCATGGACTGACGAGCCGCGCTCTTCAGTGCAGTGTCCACAGCCCTTTCACTGTCTCTAACCACTTGTAGCATGAGCTTTCCGTCTGTGTTTACTTTAACTATTAGTCAAGAGTCAGCAAGGCAACGCTAGAAAAATGTGATAAGAAATATAAGGGGAAAGTGCTTTTTAATATGTTTGAGAGTTTTATTAATAATCCCTGGCTAATAGTTAAAGTAAACAAAGACAGAAAAGTAATGTGAAACAACTCGGGAAAAACATAGAACATTTGAATTCCAAGGCTCGGACGCAATATGGGACTGTATATACAAAAAAGTCTGTTCCTAAATAAAATGATACTGAGTTCTGTAAAACAGCCTAGGCATCGAGTATTTGCTGATAGTCCGTGATTGATAGTAAAACACACACTCCCGCAGAGTTCCGCCCCCCCCCCCCCCCCCCCCCCTTGTTGGATTGGGATTAAAGCTCGGCCTGGGCACGCCAAAAAAAGTCACCCACATTTGCATATTTTCTTTCAGCAAAACACTGCTTCGGGTAAATTTTATTTAAGAAAAGGGGGAAGGGGATAATAAAAATGAACGGACTAGTTTACACTGGTGAAACACACCTGAAAACAAGTGAGGCCACTTCTGCTCAGGCCCCGTTCCCCTGCTCTGCCAGCACACAATATTTGGCCGGCTCAGCGAGAGAAAGCAAGTGACACCTCTGCCCGTTGATAAAAAGGAGGTAATGGATGCCCATCTGCCTCCAGAAAGGCCACTCGGGCACCCACTGGCCTGCTGGCGGCATCGAACAACGCTTAAACCACCCAAATTGGCCCCCAGAACGCTCAAAAGAGCAGCTCACAGTTGTAACTAGACACCGGCCCCTCGGGCATTGCCCGAGTGCCCGCGATACCAATCCAACCCTGCCCCCCAGCCCTCAATTATGAACAAGCCGCATATGTAGGAGCCGCCTGCGCTGATGCTCTGCTAGAATCCAGTGCTCAATGGAAAACATATCTTTATAATTGCATGGTTTCCCCTTCCACAGTGATCTTCTCCTCTTAGCTGGCCTCCTATTGAACTTCCGCTGCTCATCCTGCTGTGCTACAAAAAGAGTGGCCAAAGAACGGTTTCACGCTCTTATGTGATGCATAACGTGTATTTGTAAAGCACACGGTCACCCGGAGGTATCTTGGCGGTGAATAACAGATGATGCAGTCAGTGACCTGGCAGTGTCTGTGCGCTGGGTAAAGGTAGGGTGCACCCTTGTGCGCGCACCCTGCAGGGAACACTGGCCTGACCCCCGGCGTCAACTGAGCTCTCGGACATCATCTCTAGGCCCAGAAAGGGAGCTGAACTGGAGTTACAAAGACATCAGACTGGTCACCTGGCTTGCTCAACTTACCCAGGAATAGTTTTTTGAACAAGAGAGATTGAGGGGTATAGAATGATTTCTAGCACATGCCACAAGAATTTTAGATTCTGTTAAGAACACGGAGGCAAGGATTATGCATCACAATATTTACTACTCATAAAAATAGCAGCCGATCAAAAAACAGTTAACATAAAACATACTACATTTACCATGAGGCTTTGAACCATGCCTCTAACAAACCTACCAATCATCTATGGACATGTAATACAAAATAGAGAGGCAACATTGCCTACCTTTTTCTTTGCGAACAAGCAGTCCATTAGTAAGAACAAATTCCGAAAGAGAACAAGCACACCGTTCCAAAACTCTCAACGGAGAGTTACCACAATTCAAAATGGGTATCCAAGCAGAAGGAGGAAATCCAAACCAAGTCAATGGATTTGAAACACCAACCAGTGGAAAAGCCAAGCCATGTGCGTTAACTTTGTTTAAAATTCAATCGGGAAAAGAGAAATTAACTTGAATCCCATCTTAACCTAAGTGTAAGCAGTAGGGAGAGACAAATTACATAATACCTATACGTATAGTACACTGACATCAATGAGATCATAAATCTTACCTGTTCCAATGGGTGGGATAATCCCCACCTCCATGTCCTTAATAGAATCAAAAATTCTTGTCGCATATGCTAGAAATCTTTCTATTCTATGGCAGGACCAGAGGCTCCGATTAGGCTGGTCCAGAGCTCACCAACAACAATAGAAGATTCACACACAATAGGTTTATAATAAAAAACCTTAAACATGGAATCAGATGACCAATCAGCAGCACAAAGAATATCTTCCAATCTAAAACCCATAGCGAAAGCTTTAGAAGCCATAGCACCTCTAGCTGAGTAAGCATCATACACTGAAGTATCAATTCCAGTTTCAGACATGAGCCAACGGGCCAATGTCGTTGCTGTCACTGAGCGGAAAGGCTTTTCGATAGCAAACAACAAGGAACCAAGAGGATCAGTTCGATGAGCCAAAGTACATTCTTCGTAAACCTTCAAACATTTTACTACACATAATTTAGTATTGTGCAGAAAAGCAGGATAATCAATAGACCGTGATATGGTCTTTGTTCTTTTTGAAATAAGAAAAGAAATACCATCAGGAGAAAACAACCTACCTGCAAGTCCAGAGCACGTTCATCTGACACTCATCATCACAAAATCAAGCAGAAAAGCATAGTCAATTTGCCAGTAATTTGTTTCAATGTCAAATCATTATTATCAGGCCATAACTCTAATAAAGACAAAACATTTGTAACATCCCATAACTGAGTGTACTTGGGTTTCGGAGGACGAGCCACCCTGAGACCTTTTAGTAGTTTACATTCCATGGGATGGACAGCCATGGGCTTGCCATCAATAGGGTTATTGTCCAGCCAACAGTGCTGACCGAAAAATATTTAGCTGCCTGTAACATAAGCCAGATTCAGCGCACTCAGGAAGGAAATTCAGGACATCTTTAACCCTTATCCCACTGGATCCACCTCCCGTTGAAGGCACCAACCCACCCATCGTTTTCATGCAGAAGAATTTTGTTTGCAGGTGGAAGGAGTCCAAGCTTGATATATAAATTCGCCAGCTGCATCTGAAAGTCCTGAAATCTGGTCATGTCTCCTGATACCTTCCAGACCATGAGAATCAACTTGTCCTGAAGAATAAGAGGATGCAGCAAATCCACTGGGTCCAGGAGTAGGTGAGGGAAAACCGGAAGAAGGATGGGAAGAGCCACAGATAATTCAAAAGAGCCGGAAACAAAGATTGTCTCTTCCACAGAGGGGTAACCAGAACCTGAGTTGGCGATTGACATCGGACCTGAGCCGCCATCCTTAGATTCATGGTAAAAAGTGGGAATGCGTAATTCATCCGATCTCTCCATGACTGAAGGAGGGAATCCTTCCCCATGGCCATTGGATCTGGCCTCCAACTGTAGAACCATTTCAGTTGAGTGTTGAGCCTGGACGTAAACAGGTCCACCTGGCATGAACCCCGCAGACATTATCTCTTGAAAGATGTGAGGATGGAGTTTTTAGTTGCTTTAGTCCATCAGAAATCTGGAATTACAATCTGCTACTAGATTGTCTTTGCCTGGAAAATATTCTGCCAGAACAGTAATCTTCTGAGAAAGGCAGAAGTGCCAGAAGTCTCGGGCTTTGTTGGCCAGACGGCGCGATCTTGTACCCCCAAGCGGTTGATGTATCAAGCCGCTGATACATTGTTCATCACAAAAGAATGCAGGAGTTGCTTTTGATGGGAGAGATTGACTTTATGGCAAAAGTGCCTGCCAGAAGTTCCATATTGATAAATTGATATGCAGTTGTAATTATTTGGCTGACCAACAACACTGTACAAAAGTCTCCTTGTGCATCCCAGCCCTGACTGGCATCTGATTCGATGACTATGTCTGGGGATACTCCGAAAATGGCGTTGCCGTTCCACGCCTCCATGTGGAGGAGCCACCAATGAAGTTTTTCTTGGGCTGCGGCTGACCATCCCGGTGTCGGCGGCAGGGTAGGTGTAATTTCCTGGAGCGATTCGATCGCCGGACCCATTCGGTGTCCTTTTACCGCCGGCCACTGTTGCATACAATGTTGCATACAGTTTAGGTCTACTATGAAAACAATGTGATATGTTGTTTCACACTTACCTACCAGTGTAGATAGTATGACATTATAGTATGACATTTTGATCCTGAAGAAGTGTCTAGATCTTTAATGACTGTGGAGACACGAAACATGTCGATCATCTGAGAGTAGGGCCCTCACAACAAGGCACATCGCGACTAGGTTTGGCCCCTCTCCACCTTTTAACTAGGCAGTTTACCTACGGAATAAAGTTTGGATAGGAGTAACTGATCTATTTTAATTCACCTTTCCCTACATCTACACTCACTAGGCCCCTCACCCCCACTGAACCCACCGGCAGGAACAAAAGATCCCTGATAAAGACCCCGGTTCCAGGTGCCCGTCCGGTATTGCAGCGCCGACCTGACGAGGGGCAGGCTCAAATGATGAAGCATGACACCTAGCTTGCTGGGTGTGTGAGAGCCCTAGTTCCGAAAGAAGAAGTCCCCCTCCTCCTCCTTCTTGCACACACCAGAGGTCCCCCTTTGAGACCCTTCTACCGGTTCCTACTATCTATTTCCATCACTTGAGAGGAACTCCGTACCATTCTTCACAAGAGAATCAGATGGTCATAACTGAAATCCTGTTGCAAGTAATGAATCTTCAGATGCTAAAGAGCCCTGCAGTGCAACGGGCCTGGGAAAATTACTTGAATCGAAGACACCAGCAATCCCACAATCCAGGCCAGGGATCTCAAAGACACCATCTTTTTCAACAGAGTCGATCTCAACTCCCTCTTGATAGACATCACTTTTAAGGGAGGTAGAAGCAATTGCACCGTGAGGGAGTTCACCTGAAAACCCAGGAAGTCCACTTGTTGGGATGGAATAATCATGAACTTTTTGGTATTTATCACAAATACCAGATCCTGAAGAAGCGACACTGTCCTAGGCAAATGAACTTATAGAAGAAAGTGATCTGGAGCCAAGAGGAGCATTTCGTCCAAATAGATGATCATGCGAACGCCCATCTCTCAAATACTGGTTTTAGAAGTTTGGTGAATACACAGGGAGCTGAGGATAGACTGAATGGGAGAGAGTGATACTGGTACCAGTGGCCTTTCCAACGAAACTGCAGGTACTGATGATGAGAGGGGCAAATGGAGACCAACAGATAGGCATCTTTGAGATCTAGATGAACCATCCAATCTCATTCTGAAGAAGATCCCTTAGTAGATGGATGTCCTCCATCTTGATGTGACGATACATCACAAAAGGATTGAAGAGTCTGAGATTCAGACTCACACCTTTCTTTTGTACCAGAAACCCACTGCTGCAGTAGCCCTTTGCGTGAGG
The DNA here is from genome assembly GCF_964263255.1 of Lissotriton vulgaris. Taxonomy (NCBI): domain Eukaryota; kingdom Metazoa; phylum Chordata; class Amphibia; order Caudata; family Salamandridae; genus Lissotriton; species Lissotriton vulgaris. The sequence continues at coordinate 1,479,731,611 of NC_141694.1, forward strand.
AGACGTAAACGCAATTGCCTGTTTTGCCAAAAGTTCCAGAAGTTCTGTGTCTATATAAGACTCGTCTTGTTGGGGGAAAAAGGAGAGGGGATGGGGGGTAAAGAGTCTTGATAGGGAGTTTGAGACAGTTCTGTCTGATAACACTGAACAGTCCAAGCTTGATATATAAATTCATAAATTCACCAGCTGCCCCTGAAAGTCCTGAAATCTGGTCATGTCTCCTGATACCTTCCAGACCATGAGAATCAACTGGTCTTGAAGAATCAGAGGATGCGGTGAATCTACTGGGTCCAGGAGTAGGTGGGGGAAAACCGGAAGGAGGACAGGAAGAGCCACAGATAATTCCAAAAGAGCCGGAAACCACTATTGTCTCTTCTGGTCAAAGGACTCATAATCAGACATATTCACAAGAGGATAGGGGACACTTCACTTGTAGTCTCCAGAGGGAAGCAAAGGTCAACCAAAGTATACATATATATATATATCTGAAAGAGACAATTAGTTATAGATTCCTTACCTTTAACTAATCTATGTCTTTTACAGATATATTGTTACCAAAGGTAAGCAACTTGTTCATCAAAGAGGGAATGGATGACCAAAAAGCAAAATTGTTACAGCCCTGCTCTGGCCAGAGTCAGGACGTCATAGGGAGCAAGAAGCTGGCTGCAGGACTTAAAAAGAAGTTACCAATATGTGTGTAACAGGACTTATACAGGGAAATATAAGTCCCCAAGTAGCCTGAAAGAAGTTTCACTTGTTTCTTTAAAAAATGCTCCAGTAACTAAAGAACTGCAGAATCCCCTATCGTTGCAGCCCGGGAAAAGGTGGCTCCAGGGATGTCTTCTGAAAGCTGCCGAGCATGAAAGCGAGATGCTCCGGCAGACTTCTATAGAGGCGAGCGTGTGTAGCCCAATTGGGCTGCACATGAACCCTTGCTCCCGGGAGGGACTGCCGCTTGATGTGCGGCTGAGCGGAACACTCTATAAAAGAAAGGCAGGAACGGTAGGCATTGAGATGTTGGACGACCATCTCCTCAAACTCAACAGGAAATTCTACAAAGGATTAGATCAAAAGGAAAACCCACTGATCAGGAAACTCGCAGACATCTCTACAAACCCATTTGACCGCTACCCGCGACCCATTGAAGCGCTAACCTTGCAAAACTAAAACAGCAACGCAGCATCCAAAAACTCATCACTGCTTGAAGGCAAACGCCAGCAGGTACGAAAAACTCACCACTGCCAGATGGCATAATCGCCTCGATAAGCAACCAAAACCCTTTAGCTGCCAGATGGCATAATCGCCTCGGCAAGCAACCAAAATCCTTTCGCTGTCTGATGGCTTAATCGCTGCGGCAGGCACCCAAAACTCAACACTATCAGAAGGCACTAGATAGACAAAGACGAGACTCTCTGAGGAAACATGCTAACAATTCTGCAAACTCAATTGACCGCTACCCGCGGCCCATCACTGAGCTGACCATGTGATACAACCTCAACTGTGACAAAGAGTCACACATCAATAAGACAACCTAAACAGCGACTAAAAAAAATTCGAAATGAATGTGGAGTAATGAGGCTACTGCCTCGGTATCCAAAAACTCATCACTGTCAGAAGGAATCTGACAGACGAAAACAAGACAGACGCTTGGGAGAGCGACAAGTAAAAGTGCAGAAGGGGACTAAGAATTTAAATAAAATAACAATTAAAACAAACAATTGCTGATAGAGCTACAGAGATGACCACGAAGTGGTCCTGTGAGACAATGGGGGTGGGGGGGGGCACAGATCACCAACCTGGAAACTAAGAGATTACATAAACAGATAAGAAGCGGTGAAGCCGCAGGCATACATGAATAGATAGCACAAATTGCACAGAAGTAATGAAGCCTGTAAATCAACGAAATAGAGAGGCACTTTTCTAGACTGCGGAGCAGCAAAGAGGAAGGAAGATGGTGCCTCTCTATTTTGGTTTGGATGTCCATAGACGATTGGTGGATTTGTTAGAGACGTGATTCAAAAGCCTCATGGGAAATGTAGTATGATTTATGTTGTCTGTTTTTTTTAATAATTGCCGGCTATTTTTATGAGTAGTAAAGATTGAGAAGCATAATCGGAGCCTTGGTCCTGCCATAGAATCCAGCTGGCAGTTGGTGGTTTGGCTTGCGTTCTCAATAGGCACTTCCTGAAAGTATCTGCAGTGTTTGCTCTCAGGGTCTCTGTGCATAGTCTTAATTACAAGTGACCAGTTAAATTTGAACTTGATCCATGCAAACCCTTGTTTGCATGGTTGTTCTAATTATGAGCGGGCCTGTGTTTTCGGCACTCCTCATAGTTTTCCCTTAGTAAATACCAGCAAGTCAAACTTGCTAA